>NC_133934.1:49982724-51232724 GCF_031877795.1 Strix aluco
AGAGCAAGAAAGAGAGGATTCAGTTGCCCAGATGCTGCCTGCTGGCCTGTATTCCTACTCATCTATGCATATGTACGTCAAGTGTAGTGTGCTCATGTACGCTCTTTGTTATGCCAGGCAACATGGTATATGATAGACTTCTAAAACAGCAGGTCCTGACTATGATCTGTAAGGCCATTTCATATGCTCTGCAGCTTATTCACAAAATCTATAGAACAATAACATTTGTCAGTTTGTCAGTTCTATGCGGTTATGCTGGTGTCCATAAGAATGAGCGTTGACAGTGGTCCATAGGTTCAAAGTTTGGGAAGCACTAGTACTCATAGTTTCCACCTTGGTATGTCAAAGATATCCTGCTCATAAGGAGTAACTGCATGTGCAGTCTGAAGATGTGCACTTGTTCAGCTTCAGCCTTCACCCCTCAGTATCCCTGGGATACCTTTATTAATGTGACTGTATCTGATAGCTCAGGAGGGTGGTATAGGTATTTCAGCCCTTAGCCCAGTGGCTTCACTCCAGGATAGGGGTCAAATCACCATATTCCTTCCCATAGGCTCTGTACCACATCTAACAACTCTTTCCTCTGTGACTGAAACTTCCTTCTTCTGGTGACAAATACATTCTTAAACATAAGGCTAAGAACCAGAGGATTCACTGTTAAGCAATTAATTACACTATTCAGTAGTTATTAAGATCCTAAGTATACTAATGTTAAATAAGAGCTCAGCAGAGTGGACTAGTAGGTCACAAGCACACTTGATGTCAGTGTCATACACACAGAGTAGCATTCTTGTAGATGGCAAATTTCATCCCCACAATTGCTAAATACTCATAATTCCTTTGTAGGATCACAAATGAATTTGAAGAGATCCTGGATGTGTTCTCATCTTTGTGTTTATCTGTTTCTGAGTTCTCAAAACACTTCTGTGGATTGACAGTGATTCCCCTGCTATAGGTGATGTGAAAGACAGCTGTAAACCTCTCCTAAGTACCTAGCTGAAGCTGTGTTGTACAGTATGCCAGAGCTGAGAGCGTGCCATGGTATGAGGTATTTGAGAACCACTTGTATTAAACCACGTTGCTCTGAAGAGTTTCTGAGCAGTGCTGTTATCCGTAGGTGAGCTGTTGCAACTCCTTATGCTCTTGGTTTATGCCTGTCATTCTTAACATGTACAGCACTCGTACCAGCTAAGTACAGAGATGTCCAGGGTACAGGAAGTAATAGCAAGTCACCTTATAAATCAGACCCTATGGGAAAACTTCCCACACATACACCCCATGAATAATAGGACTATTTACATGTCAACAGTAACACTGTTGTATAATAGATATAACAGCATGAGCACAGACAGGTTTTCCTTTTTGTAGAGGAGAAAAAAGAAATGGTACACAGTCCAATGTAGAGAGATGGTTTCTGAGCCCATATTACGTTTTCTGTACCAACTACTTTTCATTAAAAATTCGAATGCAGCTCAACTTGAACTGGACTGCAAAGCAGTGTAAAAACTATGAATCATTATGGAAGTATTTTTATCATGTAGAGCTATTTATTCTTTGACTTAAATTTAGCATTCATGATTGATTTTTAATCTTTTTAGCATTTAGAGTTGTAGCATTTTGCTTAATTCAGGTTGTTGTTCCCTTAAGAATCAGCTAGGACACTGATTCTCATGGTGGTGGGCTGGAGACATTAAGATTTAGAACCAGTCTATATGGCAAGGACACAAAAAAGGAAGAGCTAGAGGCGACTTGCAGGCTACAAAAGCTTCAGTGGCAAAAGGTTAGGGATACTGGGACACTCTATTAATCTGCTCATCAATGTACAGCTTCCATTTGATGCTCTGAATATACTTGGTACTTTGATACTCAGCAAGCCAGTGTGGATTAGAACTACTTTGTGGTGGAAAACTGGACCACAGTGAAGAGGGCAAAGCTGGGCCATTTTCTTAAAGAGCTTTACTGTGGCAGGCCAGAGGTGATGACCAGCTTCAGTCACTGACCTCTGATGACCACCTGCCAGCACTCTCCTCAAGAGTCAGAACCCACAAAATTGCAGAAAAATAAGAAAAGTAAGTTGGTTTAAAAGAAAGTCTGTATGACAAAGGGCTTGACACCTGCAGGAGTAACAGACTCAGCAAAGAGAAATGGAGGCAGGACATTCTGGCCTTTCTGAAAACACTGGCCAGAACTCAAAAGACCTTCAAGAATGGGAAGGATTTCAAGGGAGGGAATTCTGTTCAGGTGAGCACTATTACTCATATATCAGCAATTCACACATACTCTGAGTGACACAGATCTATTTGTCTTGTACCTAACTGAGCAGAGCTGAACAGAGAGCAGACAGCCATCAGTGCCCCTTTCCCTCCCATTCCCAGAAGAGAGTGTTTGCAGAGGTGAAACTAGAGTTGGTGCTTGGATGCTGCCAAAGCTCACTTTTAGTTTAGAAGCAAAGAGGTTCAGCTGGGGCTGGGCCTAATGCAACTGAGAAAGAAAAAGGGACAAAGGACTGAGGAGAAAACACCTATGAATTTTCAATTTACTAACCTACTCTCACTGCTACAAAACCAAGAGTTTATCTCACAAAACAGTGACATGAAAGAAAGGCTGTAAGTGGCTGCTAAATGAAATGTAGATAATATCACTGCAAGTAGGCAAAACCTGTTCTTGTATCTCCATTAACTTGCTCTATTCCAAATTGCCTACAACAGGTGGCAGAGTCTGGATGCAATGTATTTTGTACCTTGCAACAGCTGTGAACAGGGTACACACTGAAATGTTAAAGAGACATTACTTGTTGCAACTGTCTCACATGACCAAGAGCAGTTCCAGAATTCAAAATATTTCCTTGTTCTGAAGTTAAATTGGGCCACTGTGATATTCATTCTGCAATTTAATACTCAAAGGCTTTGAGATACAGCTAGATAGATAGAAATGGGATTAGAAACCTGCATCATTTTTCACATTTTGATAGGTTTTTACATGGTATTGGTACAAGACCAGGTAAAGTGGCTTTTTAATAATTGTATTACAGACTTCAGGGGCCAGTTCTTCAGCTAGTGCAAGCTGGCATAGTTCTGTTGACTTTAGCTAATATGATTTAAATTAGTTGACAGTTTCTCTATATACACACTCTATGTAGTTCCATATTTACAGCTTCATCCAAATCAAATTATAATGACCAAACTGGAAACCTAGATAAAATGTCTGTTAACTGACTTCCAAAGTAGAAGCCAAAGCAGCTGAGTAACATCAGGTTAGAGTATCTAAAACTACAGCTTTTTCTAAATAATCAGGGGAAACCAAAGGGAGAAAGTGGTTGAGTGAATGAATGATATAACCAGAGAGCTTCATCTAGGTCTTCAGATAAATGTCCCTTTTTATACAACTTGAATATAACATATACGTTTTCTGAGATTAATACTGAAGGCTACCCACAGAAATGCACCAGTTCATTATTATAATCAGTAAACTATGCAACATAAATGGTTTCTTAGAGAAGACCATAAATGCACATTACAGTAACTCCCTTCTTTGTCTACATAAAGCTCTTGCAAACACAAGGACCCAGAAACAGAAGAGCTTAGGGGTTTTGTGTGTTTTCTGTGTGCTTTTTTTTTTTTTAAGAAGCATTCTAAAGCTGTTTTTCATTATTGGCAATGAAATTGTAATAATTGATACATACTTTCAAGAATATAAAGTTAATTTTAGATATGGAACTGTGTGCATATATAACATGGTTTATCTGCCTTCTAAATTACAAATAAGTCTGGGCAATAGTCCTAGTACCCATTAATGTTAAATATAACAACTGTTTTCAGAGATTAAACATCCTACAACTTGATGAATGTTATTCATTTATTATATTGTGTGTCTATAAGATGCATCATATTGTGTTCTGTGCATAAAAGATCAATGGATGCTTCTATTCTAAACATCATTTTGAAGGCGATTATAATTAAGTTTTTAATTAAATGCACCTTAAGTTGGAAATGTTTATTCACTGCCCTGAAATCACGCTCTCAAAAAAATTTTCTGTGGATTCAAGTTCTGCTTCTACTACCATTTATTTTCCTACTTCAGCCTAATATTAAAAAAATAGATTTTAAAAAGCCCTACAGGCAAAAATAAATGTATAGATACATTAACATTTTTGTATACATAGCTCCCATCTGTACATACATTTACTATTTCTTCACTGATACAGCAATTTTACCCTTCAAAAGATACTTTATAATTTTTCCTCACCAAAAAATGAGTGAAAAGTAAAGGATACCACTGAAATTTAGTCTTGTCAGCTGTAGCACAGTGACAACCAGACAAAGAATCAGTGGCAAGGACACTGACCAAGCAAAGACTATGGGACAAATTGTGGCCACATGGTCTGCATGAAAACTCAACTCTCGTAATTTTGAAACATACTCCCTGAAATCAGAACAAAAGCAAAGAGAACTGCCAGTAAAATCTGTTGTTAATGTCTCAGTTTTATTTAAAGAACGTGCTTGTTAGCACAGCTTGCCTTTCCACAGCCTATTTTGTTCAGGCAGCTTTAAACCACCAGCATAACTTAGCCTACTGTACTCTCCTAGAGCACACAAGGCCTCGTCTACTTGGGAAGGCAGGCTCCAGACGAAGCTGCAGTCCCTCTAGTCTTGCTGTCAGTACAGAAAGCAGTCAAGTCTGGAGGGTTTGGAACTGTTGCAACTTCTTATGTCTACTGAAATAGCCAGGGTGACTACGAGCTTCAACTCACAGCCCGTAGACCACACACAGTCCACAATGGGCATGTGCCTCACCCACTGCTAACAGCATTTCAGTCTGACACACAACTGGTGGCTGTCCTTGCACAGGATCTGTTCTCTTCACTGTGGAGAGACGCAAGCACAGCAATTCTGACACCACTGTCTTCTTAAGCCTCTGTTAGCATCTGGGCCTGTCTTCTGACCTACTCACAAACACCTTGCTCGAGTACCCTCTTCTGAGGAGAAGAGTCCATGTTCTCCCAGTTATTACAATGCATGTTCACAGTCTAAATAAGGAGAAGACCCACAACACAACTGTGAGAGAATAACGTCACAGGCATTTTCAGTTTGCCATAAAAGTTGAAGCAGAATAGTGGTAATGGCAGGTAAGAGGCTACTGATTATTTGTTTTGATCCCACTACTTCTACTTTATTTCCAATATGGTCCAATTAACAAGCCACTTAAAGAGTCTTGATGTGCAAATGGCCTTACACACCAGTATTTGCCCTTCTCCAGACTAATCAAGCTCCTCACTGATATGCTCCCATCACCTCTGCAGCAAAACAGTACTAATTTCAGAATCAGTGAAACAGCACTTTGAAGAGACCTTCAAAGTAGCCTTTTTGATTTACTGGTGGGACTCAGATCTCAAGGCTCCTCCATTTTGTTAGCTTTTCTTCAAAGTACTTCTGTTGCATTTACTGAATTATTTAATATATGTGTTTATGACAAACTATTAAAACATCAAAGAAAAAGTATAGAGGTTCCATTAAAATGACACATCAGATCCAATCTTAATACCTATGAATAATCTCCAACATTTTTTCAATGGCGCACCATCAGCTTTGCACCAGGCTACCATTCAAAAAATCTTAATGGCATCCAGACATTCACAAATCCCACATGCTAGCACAGGATCGGACCCCATTAACTTTTGTTTACAGGTCATAGATCAGTTCTCTCTGGTTTGTATTGCAATTGCAGAAAATAGCTTCCCAGACATCCAGCCTTTCCCTGTGGAGGGAGACAGGGCTGCCCTCTCTGCCACGCTGCTTGCAACAAGAGCTTCACCACAGCAGGGTGCTCTGGGAGGCACTCTACAGAGGTGCTGTGGGCACCACAGCTGTGTCAGCATGGCATGGGAGCAGACTCAGAACCCTCATTTAGGGCCCCATCCTGATCTAGGGCCCCATTCCTTTCACTCATCCCCTGTATATACGTTACCGAAAAATGAGTAATCCAGAGCTCTTCTCGTGCCAGTAATGAAGAGTTCTCAGGGTCAGACGCTTGAGCCTACATACTTTTTCCACTATAACTTAAGGATACTGAAGGCCTATTAGCCCATAGAAGGCCGAAAGCTAGATATCCTAGAGGGTGACCATGCTTAGCATCTTGAACCTTCAGAACCCATGTGCCTCAGGTTCCTCCATCATAAAATGAAGGTAAAAGTTATTTCCCTAACTCACAGGCATGTGAAAATCAAAACTGCAAGGTGTCCTAACTACAAGGTAATAGGGATACTGCATGAAAAATAATCTTGGCAAATAAAATGTTTTGGTTTAGCGCTCCCTGGCTACTCACAAACTAAACATTTGCTGATAAGAAGTGTAAAAGGTAGAATGGTCAAGAAACCCAAAGTTTTAACAGGCTTGATAGTATTTATTTCACCCTTCAACTACCCTAGCTGGGCAGCCCCCTCAGGGTACTTATATACAGTAAAGCACGTACTGCAGGACAGTGAATGAAATTATGGATTAGAGTATCAGCTTCCAAATTCTCTATTGTTAATGGTTTAACTAAACTTTACTGTTAGGTTGTTTTTAAGGTGAGTTTTTCTGTGTCTGATTTCTGAACCATTACGCGCATGTACATTCTTCTAAAACTGCCAGGTAACTTGGTTCACTTGTGGAACTGAAATGTAACCTTTAATTTTACAGCCTATACTTTAGAAAATTATGCATTTGAGCAGCTGAGACTTTTGGAAGGTGGGAGTGGTACACCAACCACATAAGAAGTGGAAAGCCACAAGAGAATTCTTTGTGCTGTGAATAATGAGTCAGGAATACAGTTATGAAAAGCACATATCACACTCTTTCATCAATGTGCAGACTCTTTCCTAAAGCTATTCTCATCTTCTGCAGCCACTGGTAAAATGCACAGACATAACCTCAGATCCAGTATAAACAAATGAAATGTAAATGTCAGTGTGGTTGTAGCTACCTCCCCTAGAGATGATTTTGCCACAGGATTAGACTGAATGTAAATAATAGGGAATGTACAGCACTTTGAAAGAAACATGTCAATTTAAATTAAATAGGGCTTCTTATTTTATCTTACAAACCAGGATCCAAGTAAGATTCTCTGGCTCTCTGCCAAGCAACTGGGCAACAGGCACTGAAGACCACTAAGTATTTGCCTTTTATGACACTCGAAAATCTTTGGATTAATTCACAGCCCACTATTTGCAACCCAACTCAACAACAGCCCACTGCTGAGCTCTTGTTGCCTGTTGCTTTGGTGTCTGGTATACCTTGCTAAACAGAGCATCCCCAGAAGCAAATCTCCCTGGGAGCAAGGTCACATAGGCAAGTAGATACAGGATGCCAGCCTCCCACGCACTAGGGATACTTTATACAGTCCGTGTAAGTATGTATATAGACACTCTCCCCCTCCCCAAACACCACACCCTGGAACAGCTGAAAGAACAGGCCTTAACTCTGCTGCAACTTGTCCAGCATGTTTGGTTTTGTAGTCTCCGTTTGACTCAGACAAGGTTTAAGTTCCGATTAAACATGCCGCAGTTGGTTTGCTTCCCTAGACAAGACAAGTAAAAATTTATTGAAGCACATTCATCAGTGCTTTCTAAAACTTCACAGACGACCTCGAATAAGCAGGACAAGTCTACACAGCTGTAAGTATTATTACATGAATATAATCTATCTTCAGGAATAAAAAATTTAAGAACCATTATTTACAGTGTGTGGTGGTGCTAGATTTGTTTTAAACTCACAGAAAACATTGTTCTTAATAGTATGGCTTCCCCATATTAGTGTAAGCACTCTTTTCCATTAAAATCTGGGCTAAATAAGGGCCCATCTATATCTCCTTCCAGGTTTGGGTCTTAGCCCTTCAGGAATTTCAATTTGTGATTCTTGAAATACTATTTAGCCTGATCCTACACTTTTTCACAAAATCTTTGCTGTGAAATAGACACATGGAGAAAGTTTTCTAAATGGACTGTTTCAACTCTATTGCTATATACTGAACATAATACTGTGCACAAATACAGTTTTTTGGGGAGATGTAGTTACAGATGGACATCCTGGGCCATGGATTGGACTAGCCTGCTTTGACCCACTGATTACAGCCCAAGCATCAACCCCTTTTGCAGGTTGACAGTGCAAAGATGAACACAGGCTTTTGCAGCATCAGACAGAATAAAAGAGTTGTGGTCATTTCTAAAGTAATTGTTTTATAAAGTATTATAAACAGTAATATTTATATTTAAATAGCTAATGTTTCAAAGGACAAGATATCCATCTGATCAGTACATGCTTTGTAATTTCACATGGCACTACCAGGAATGTTTTCTCAGCACATGTAAACCAAGATTAAAGCTTTTTCATTACAATATTCATATTGAAAGCTATGAAGTTATCAGGCAAATACTACCAGAAAGTGACATCTCTGACATTGGTAATATTGAGCCATCAGCATCAACACAGCAGTATCTTTCTTGTTTAGTACTGTTTTAAGGCAAGAGTATGACAATTATACAAGAAGACACATACAACAACAACAACAAAAAGGCTTACTGGAAGCACCAGAGTGAGACAGTGGTTGGTAAGACCTGTGAGGCTGAAGGAGCTGCTGGCACTGGGTGTGAGCCTGCATTACCCATCTTTCTTCTCTCAGTGTGGGGCAGCACTGGACGCTATAGCATGAATGAACGCAGACTCGTCCAGTGGGCAATAATAAAATAAGGAGTGAAATGAAATCAAAGCAGGAATGCAGACATTTTATCCCATTCCCCTAAGCTCTTGATAGTTAAACTTGCTGTGATTGCCTTAGGCAAAGTTTGACCCAACTGTCCTGAAATCAAATATGGTGATACATTTTGGAAAGCACAAGCTCTATGCACACTTCTTGGACACTTTTCAGAGACATTTAGTTCAAGTAAACTGCCATGGAATAAGCACAATTACATTTCCTCCTACACTATCCTGCAACTCGGTCACATTCTGGTTTAAACTTTTGTCTCATTCAATTTTTATGCTGGTTGTTCATTTTATAATCTAGTTGTTATATGTTTCACTTTCATTACTTATTTTCTTTTGCAATCATCCTAGGATTGGGACTAATTATTTTAATAGCTCTCATTACAACATGCTGGTGCACTTGCTTTTCTTTTTTAAATGGAGTTATGTTTATACAACTTCTTTTTTTTCTTCTCACTAAACCACAAGAGAAATGGCAAAATCGGTTATGGGTTATAGAAATAAACAGTGCTTTTAGCATACTTCTCAACAACAAATCAGGGAAATGGGAGTGAGAATGATGAGAGGGTTGGAAAGACTCATGCCTAAGGAATTAAAAGGATACAAAATACTGCAACATCACTACATCTAACTACACTTCACTGAAAAGGTTTTAAAGTTAACAAAAGCTTGAAAATAGGACCACACTACAAATAACTTTATCAAATGTACAAGCCCAAGAAGGGTATGTAGGCATGACAGACAACAAAAGCAAATGTCAAAGGCAAAATAAAATAACCCCTGTGTGTATGCATGCACATCTGGCACATGTAATCATCTAAACTTCTCATCTCTAAAGTTAGAAATTTTGATGGGCAAATAGATTTTCCCTTACCCCCATCTTTGCTGCCTACACGGTCCTGACTATAAATAGTCCCTTCTGCAAACAGCTTCTGAAGCCCTGGAAGGAGGAGAGTCTCAAAAAGGGGAAGGAAGTTCCTTTAGAAAACATCAAGAGACAAAGAGAGATGTCCAGATACTTGGACACGACAGATATTTACACTGCTGGCTGAACTTACTGACCTACTCTGTCATGTGTATCCATTTGTTTATGCATGTGCCTGCATCTGTCATGGACACACACCTTTCAGAGAACATGTGCTGGAGAGTACAAATGTCCAGAGGTTCCCCTGTCAAAAAAAAAAAAAAAAAGAAAAAAAAAGTGTGGACGCTGTTAACCAACCAACCCAGCAGAGACTCAGGAATGCAGATTGGTAGGGACTGCTGAAAGTCTCTGGTCAACCCCATGCTCAAAGCAGGGCTACCTCAAAAGCTCAGTCAAGTGGCACAAGACCAATTCCTGTGAAGTCTTGAGTGTCTCCAGACATGGATTTTCTGCAGCCTCTGTTGGGACAGCCTGACCCAGGGCTTAACCGCCCTCTTTGGGAAACATTTTTCCTAATACCCACCCAGCTCTGCCCTTGCTCCAACTTGTTGGCTCCTGTCCTTTTGCTGTATACACCTCTGAGAAGAGTCTGCTTCTGTCTTCTCTGTGGCCCCTGGAGGATATTTCAAGAGAAAAAGTCCACCCCCTCAGTCTGCTTTTTTCCACGCTGACCCACCTTTGTGGCCCTGCTCTGGACTTTCTCCAGGCTGTCAATATTGCTCTTGTTCCAGGGGGTCCCAAAACTGGACACGTGGTATTCCAGATGAAGCCTCCCGAGCTGCTGAGCAGCAGGCAGTATTCCCTTCTCTGTACTTGGCAGCTATGTTCTTGCTCAGGACGTGGCCGGCCTTCAGCACTGCAAGGGTACACTCCTGACTCGTGTTCTCCTTCTTGCTCACCGGGACTCAGCCCCTTCTCAGTGGGGCTGCCACTGGCCTGCCAGCCTCAGGCTGTGCCTTGAACTTCCTGAGCTTCCTGGCAGCCATCCCTCCAGCTTGCCAGGGGCCTTCTGGATGACAGGGAGGGACCTGTGTCAGGAGTCCCTCTGAAGGACTGTGACCTTCCTGCATGTCATCAAGTCCCTCCAAGTTGGTGTCACCTGAGGGCACACTTTGTCCTGTTGGTCAGGTTGTTGCTGCAGATGTTAAGTAGTACCAGCCCCAGAAGTGACTTATGAGGAACGCCGCTTATAATAAGCCTGCAGCCAAAGTACTAACCACTGGCCTTTTGAGCCTTGTAGTTCAGCCAGTTTTTTGCCAATTTTGTAATTCTATCCATTCTAATTTGTATTTCCTCAGGTTGACTATGGGGATACTACACAAGACAGTGTTGAAAGCCTTGCTAAAATAAATCCACTGCTCTCCTCTCATTCACAGAACCAGTCATTTCAACACAGAAGGCATTCAGGTTGATCACTTACAGTTTGCCCTCCAAAATCTGTGTTGGCTGTTCCCAATCCCCTTCTTATCCACCACATACCTGAAAATAGTGCCTATGAGAATTTGCTCCATAATTTTCAGGGTTTAGGGGACATAAGGCTGTCCAACCTGTAGTTTTCCAGATTTCTTTTTTGAAAATGGGTACACCATTTCCTTTTTTCCAGCCAACAGAAATCTCCCAATTGCCACGACCTCTCAAAGATAAGAACTCAGATTTACAGTGACATTTTCCAGCTTCATCAGCATCCTTAGACACAATCTGTCCTATCTGATAGACTTTATACATCCAATTTACTTAACATAGTCCCTAATTTGGTCCTCCCTACCATGGACAGAAAGTCTGTTTCCAAAAATCTCTGTTACTAGGCAGAGAGATCTGGGAGGCCCATACATACTGCTGTAAAATACACATGCAAACACAGACACCGCATCCTGAATACTCAGTCAAATGGCAAAACTATATACATAAACCTGCCTACTTGTCAGTGGTAGCAAACCAGACAATTAAATGCAGCAAGAGACATAATTAAAACTGCTTACAGTACATGAGGGGACTTTGTCAGTGTGAGGATACTAGCCTGAAAGAGCACTGTTTACCTGAGAAGAGAAAGATATGCCCACAACCCATCTAACCCCAGAGAACTTTATACTTAGCTACTAAAAAATGCAACGTGGTATTCATAAGGAGCTATGCTGATAGTGAATGCTTGCAGTGAGCTCATTGTCCAGTCAGTGCATCTCACACTGAGAAAATGAAACCAGATTTGGACATTAGCCTGTTCAAATTTCAGTTTGAATTCTGTGCCTTTTTCTTGTTTTCCAAACTCTGTTGTCCTGTGTGTGTGCTGTGTTTGAAGCATGTTGACACTCTCTGCCTTGATGCAGCTGGCACCCCAGATCAGTTACTGGACGCTCAACTTGAAAACACTTAAAAGAAAAACCACAGGGCAGACGATACGGTTGGCTCTCAAGCTTGCTGAATATTGGCTGACCCAACATAGCTTCATCCCAGTGGAGTTCCTTTATTTTGTATCTCTTCTCTGAAAACCATGGAGACTTCCAAATATCCTGTGTACTAATTCGATTTTTCAGTGGCTATCACAACATTGACATGATAAATAAAAACATCATTTCCTAAGACACTTTCTGAACTTTGAAAGCAGCCTTTTTTTAGTTCCTATAATTTAGTCCGATCTGCTTCCAATTCTCAACTTCCTTTTGCTCTTCCTCTGCAGAGATGCCCAGAGTAGCACTACTGCAGGTCAGTGATTCTGAACAGTAACCAATAAGACTATCAGCAGTGAGACTTTATTTGGCTTTTGTTATGGTTCCTCAAGATCCAGTTTGGATTAAGGCCCACCCCACTGCATATCTAGATATATTAAAAGAGACTCCCAGTTTTGTACAGCTTAACCAAAAAAGCAAATGATCACCACTCACCGCAGGAGTGACTGCTCTATTGAAGATGAGGCTTCCAGCACTGATTATGCACAGAAACCCAGTGGTAGACAACTCATGCCGACAGCAGTCAGTGAGCTTAGGCTGTTGCTATCACTTAGATGCAGCAGCTCTGAAAAGGATGTGCAAAGTAAAGCCCTGCTTTCCATCACTAAGGGGGAGAGACTCCCATATTCCCAATGAGTAAAGACAGTAATATCCTGTGATATCGCGACCCTCAGTATACCAGCGGCGACAGCAGTTCTGAAGCAAGCTCTCCCTGCTTCTCTTCTCCCCAGATAGCCCCTCTTTAGATGTCAAGGTACACTAAAGCCCTGTGCCTGAAGCCTGATGTCAGTTCACAGTATTAATGAAGCCATTAAGGGTTTTAATTTTAGAGAGTGCTTTATGGTTTTGATACCTGGTCAGCTTCTAATCAGGTAAATCTAATGTGAGAACTAAAAAAGATTCTCTCTTTCACTGTTCATTTTGTCAGCACGTGGTCATGTGGGGCGGTTTTATCTTAATTTAAACACTAATAAAAAGAAACAGTTCCACATTATGAATATCTATGAATATCTTTTCATACTTCATGCATAGCCAACATTTTTACATATTCACAGCCAACTTGAAGGCAAACAGAAGGATCTGGCTACTAACATTTTTCATTAAGAGCTGAGTGACCATTCTTCTCCCCTTAGTATCAAGTTTTGTCATGATTTAAAGGACACTGAATTAAGGAAAGATGAACCACTTGTCATTACTGTGTGTTCCACGAAATTACCATTTACGCATCAGGAAAAAGACCTGCTTGTTACATTGAAACACCTAATGACATATTCCATTAATATTCAGTCCTTTGTTCTCACTTCTCTCTGGTTCTGGCAGCAATTCCCCATGACCACTGCATAAGGTTTCATTAAGTTACTTATCCTTGAGAAGCACTTTCATTTGCCATAGAAATGACTGGAAGGATAACTTAGTTGCTCAGTAGTGGGCTCTTCTCTCCCTCCCCCTCCTTACTCCTTTCATTTAATTTAAGGAAAACAATAAGAGAGACTTAACTCCACTTCTTCCCCTCTCTTTCAGATATGCTGAAAATAAGATAAAAATCCTCTGTCAGGTCTGTCACTAAAATTTCAGTTTATTTATTATGAAATAACATGGTTTTCCCAAGGGAGCAAGCTATTCAGATTCTCCTGTCATCATCATATACTAAAAGGGAGGGAGGCTTGCCTCCTTCTGATCAATAAATTCTGTGCCAATAAATGTGAAAATTTCAGGTAAGATTTTTCTTGTATATTATTCAGGAGAACAATTTGTAAACAGCCTACTGACTGGCTTATTTTTCCCCTATAGGAACCTCTGCACTACTGCCAGTACTGCTAAGAGTATTTCTGGGAGAGACAATAAAGAATCCTGACAACCGTTTGGGCATCTCTTGTTTTTCCCTTTTCCTGTCTAAAAAAAAAAGTCCTCTTTCCCTTGGCTGTATTTTATATTCTGCTTTTTGTTTCCATATCTGCCCCCCATTCTTTATTCCCCTCCCCCATAAGAGCTTGTGGGCCTTCTTCCCTCCCTCTTTCCCTCACTGTGAATACCATTACCCTAGGGAGATGAGGAAAATTTCCAGTTGTAAACAAAAACATAAATCCCTTTGCTTCTCTGCTCCTACTTTCTTCTCTTCTGTATTTCCCTCCCACCCCCACCTCCCTGCTTCATAAGTACTTCTGTATGTTTAGCCACCTGCAGAGACTGAGGGTGGAAGACATGAAATCAGAAGCAAACAAAACCTCTGCTTGCTTTAGCTTAGTCATTAATAGCACCATTAGCTTATTGAACTCCAGGATATATCATGTCACAGTTCATGATTCAGGGTCTCTCAATTGCTCTTGCATTGTTTATATCCTGAGTCAGAGTCTTTCAGATAATTTAGGTTTAATCATTCTTCTGCAACAACAGTCTTATGGGTGCTGTTTAATCAAATCTATCAGTCATGCTACAAGACATCTTGAGGTTTCAAAGGAATCACCAGACACTGACTTAGCATTTATATATGAGTAAATACTCATGGCAGTAAAATTGTTATTTGTGCTTCAGCTTGGTGAAAATACTAAATGACAAGGAAGCTGAGTAACCTGAGGTCTCTGTATCTGTTTTGTAGGTTTGGGAACAGGGAGCTCAACCGGATAGCAGAAATATGGGAATGAGGAAAGAATTCTGACCTCAAACAACAGCCATGAATCAACCACTCTGAGTTAGTACACACAATCTGCTTGGCTTTCTTCTGTGACCGGACCAATACAGACAGAAAACCAAGCAAGTACTAGCCATTAAAACTGTAGTCACCTGAAAAAAACCCTTATTCCAAGGTGTTGCTACAGCACCTTTCATCTGAATGCTTTTGAGAAGTATTTTACAACATGGATGTATTTATTCTTATGCTCTCCCTTCCTAATCGGGGTAAAAGGAGAAGAGGTCATTCATAGGCAGGAAGATGAGTCAGCACCACCATGTGATTTGTATAATATTCCATGAACAAATAATAAAAACCTCAATAGCCTGATCTTGACTTCATGCTTGATCCACAAGTCTACCTTTAGCCACTTCAGTCTTGTAAAGCCATCAAAGCAGAATATTGGGAGAACAGTCTAAGAGCCCATGCTACAGCGAAGAACAGTGCCCTTTATTTCAGATTTGTTTTTAAAGACTTAAGAATACTAAGGGAGGTTCCAATCATTTAGTATAAATGGGGGGGGGGGGGGGGGGAGTTTGTTGGTTTTTTTTTTTTAAAGAACATACACACACCCTTACTGTTGTTTTGTTGTAGGAAACATTACATTTAAGCACTGGTTGGCAAGGAAACCAGCCTCTAATGTGTTGTCTGCCAATTCAGACACACAGTCAACACAGATACACATGTATCCTCTACAGCCCAAAAGAATAAAACTGAAGAAAATCTAATTTCCATTGTTATTATTTATTAAAATAACATTTAAGCATTTTTTATCTGCTTTTGATTGGATGGAGGAGTATCACATATGACCTGGCTCTGGCTTTAATGCTTCTGGCAATACTAAGAAATTTATTTAATTTAGATGAGAATTAGTAACTTCCCAAATCTAATTAATATTACTGACTCAAACACTTTTTAAAAGGTTGGTCAAATCCTCTTCCTCCACAGTCTCACCTAGCTGACAACTTTTAGAGAAGTAATTTTTAGCAAACAGCATCGTTTTTCATACTTTTTGCGTATTACAGTGGGATGAGAAGCTTGTTCCTGTGAAAGAAACTTTCTCAGGCTTTGTAGAACAAAATGTTTTGCTTCTAGATCACATGCAACCTACAGATAGCTATGCAATGTAATTCATTAGTAACTGCAAATTTCTCTAAAGCATAGAATACTATTAATCTTTGGATTATGGATGGGAAACCAATACAAAAATAATTGAGCTTCACAAAGTACTTGCAGCAAAACAAGGAACAGAATTAATACCTCAAAGATATTAATAAAGGCTCTGCATCTGGATCCTACAACCACCCTTCCCTAAAGAGTCTCCATGCTCCTGATTCATGGTGTTACCAAGCATGTGGAATGATTTACCCAGCATGTTACCCTCTAGGAGACAACTCCCTCTTCACTTTTCAGAGAATCCTGTGTGTGGCTGAATGTTTCCTGCCCAAAACTGTTGGCTGGTGTTTGGGAGCTTATCAACAGCTGCCTATCCTGGGACCTTCCCTTGCACCCTTTGAATTAAAAGTACAACATTCATCTGGTTTGCTTTCAAACTTTGTATGATAGACATACATATTGATATCATCCCCTTCCTCTCCCTAGCGTCTTACTCCTGCACTAAGCCTCAGGTCTGTTTGTCAACAGCATCCTGGGGTACCACACTGTATTCAGTGTTCTCTCCTGCAGTCCATCAAAGATATGAATTGACAACTCCTCACAAACATAAGGGACTAAAGCATGCTGATGGCACAACCGTGTTTTCCAATATTTGTTGCTTTTCACCTAAGGCATATCTGCCTGGAGTCTGTCAGGTCTGGGGATGTCCCAGAAGACTGAAAGAAGGCAAATGTCACCCTCATCTTGTAAGAAGGGCTTAAAGAAGGATCCAGGAAATTACAGGCCCATCAGTTTTACTTCAATCCCTGGCTAAGTTATGGAAAGTTATGAAATGAATTCTCCTGGGGGCTGTCACAAGTCCAATGAAGCACATGACTGGGAAACACCAGCACAGATTCACCAAGGGCAAATCATGCTTGACAAAACGGATCACCTTCTGTGACAAAGTAACCTGCTCGGCTGATGTGGGCAAGCTGTGGACATTGTCAACCTGGATTTCTCTAAGGCTTTCAATACGGTTCCCCACAGCCTCCTCCCAGAGAAACTGATGCATTACGGTCTAGAGAAGTGGTCTGTGCGGTGGGTGGGGAACTGACTGCACCCAGAGGGTGGTGGCAAATAACTCCTTTTCAAACTGGCAACCTGTCACAAGTGGGGTCCCCCAGGGATCAACGTTGGGCTCAACGCTGTTTAATATCTTCAGAAGTGATCTGGATGATGGGATCAAGCGTGTCCTGATGCAGTTTGCTGACAATACCAAACTGAGTGGGGAAGTGGACACTTGGAAAGGGAGAGCCAGCTTGCAGGAAGACCTGGAAGAGTGGGCTAACAAGAACCTTAGGAAGTTCAACAAGGACAAGTGTAAGGTCTTGCACCTTGGAAAACATAATCCAGGAGTGCAGCACAGGCTGGGATCTACCTGGCTGGGGAGCAGCTCTGTGGAAAGGGACCTGGGGGTCCTGGTGGACAACGAGCTCAACATGAGTAAACAGTGTGCTGCAGCAGCAAAGAAAGCCAACAGGATGCTGGGTTGCATCAACAAGGGCATCACCAGCAGAGATAAAGATGTCATCATTCCACTCTACTCAGCGCTTGTCAGGCCACACCTGGAATACTGTGTTCATTTTTGGTCCCCACTATACAAAAAAGACGTGGACAGGCTGGAGAGGGTCCAGAGGAGGGCGACAAAGGTGATCAAAGGACTGGGAAGCCTGACATGTGAGGAAAGGCTGAGAGAATTGGGCTTGTTCAGCCTTGAGAAGAGAAGGCTTAGGGGAGACCTTATCACCATGTTCCTGTATTTAAAGGGTGGCTACAAGGAAGATGGAGCTCCCTTTTTATAAGGAGTCACATGGAAAAGATGAGGGGTAATGGGTACAAGTTACCTGGGGAGATTATGATTGAACACAAGAGGAAAATTTTTCACAAGGAGAACAATCAGCCATTGGAATAATCTCTCCAGGGAAGTGCTGGATTCCCCCACATCGGACACTTTTAAGATTTAGCTGGACAGGGTGCTGGGCCATCTTGTCTAGACCGTGCTTTTGCCAAGAAAGGTTGAACCAGATGATCCTTGAGGTCCTTTCCAACCTGGTATTCTATGATTCTATTAGGTTGTAGCTGCTGTTCAAAAGCTGCTGCATTTTTTTTGGTTCTCATACAGCTCTGCCTTGCCCATGGACCTGGTCAAGTTGGTTGTCCACAAAGTAGCCAGGAGAAATTCAACAGGTGAGGATGCTACCTCTAAGCAGAATTTCTTTGAGCTGGGTCTCTGGGCTCCTTTAAAAAGTGAACTGTTAGGGAGGGTGTCTGCTCAGTGTACTCTCTAGATGCCTTTGTTCTGCTGCTGTGCACTACAAGTTGTTCTTAGTTTCATGTTCTTTGTGTCCTGGAATGAATGAAAGCAAGCCTGCAGTGCCTTTTATCACCCATAGTCTAACTGGCCTTATCCTTAGTTTCACTTGCAGGTAGCTGAGAACCACATATACTAAGTTTTTCCTAAAATGCACATCTTCCCATTTTTCTGGCAATCTTCACTGCATTTTTGAAAAGTACCTGTTTCTATCTTCAGTGACAGAACTTAGAGAGCAGCACTTCCTGAACAGTAATATCAGCACATCATGGAGTTCACAGCTGTTTTCCAAAATAGAATTTGCACATTTGCTTTGATCATGATTTGTTGTTTAGAAAGAGTGTATTTGCCATTATTTGAAGGGATGGAATAGAGTGCTTTTGAAATAATTGGTCTATGTGGGAAATCAAAAATGCCATTTAGGAAACAGGGCACTACTTGTTTACACATCTGTTCAGAAACAAGCTTACACTTGCTCGTTCACACCACCAGCCTTGACCCATTGCTTAGCAGTGTGGCTGAGTGTAAGAAATTCAGCTACCTGACCAGGATGTTACTAACCATGAAAACATCTATGGCAGTGCCTACTATTTTGTTGGCCAACAAGTAAAAACAGCAAGTGACCAGCACTCTGAATTGCTACCTTAACTGTGGTAGTGGTGACTTAAATTTATATGTTTTAATTTCATGAGATTTCAAGCAATGCTGAAAAGTCTCATAACCATGAGCTGTGAATGAGCTGTGCACACATCTATTTAGTGATACTTTATGGCAAGTATGTTAAAAAAAATACTCTTCAGCTGTTTATTGCTTTGAATTAATAAAATTCATATTTGTTCTAAGATTCTAGATGTTCTTGGAAACCTGTAATCCAGCTTTAGAAACTGTAATGGTTTGAAAAATGAAGTTCATATGTTCATTTATCACAATGCCAGATTCAACTCGGCCCATTAAAATCATGCCCATACACGTCAAAGACACTGTCGAAGACAAGAATTTGTTGAGTGAGCTGCTGAAACACTGCAAACAAACTGAGAGTGTGCTGTGCTCTGACTACCATTAGAGAAATAAAATGTTTCTTTCAGAAGGCAAGGGCACTAATAGGAGAGAGGCTGTGGACAGACAGACATATCCGAGAAAACTTTATGAATACTAAGGAGAGTAAGTAAAGAATACGTTGCCTAAACTGTTCTTAAATGCCTACACTGTGCTAATAGCAGTCTATGCTACAGTTGTCTATGCTATTTCCATAGGCAAATGTCTTTCAAGAATATTTAGATAAAGCAGATCTTGTTATAGAGCAGAGAAAAAAAAAAATCCGGCCATCTTCAGCCTTTCGGGGGAAAGTTCCAGTGCAACCACCATCAGCTCCTTGCCAGTTTGGTCTGCCTGCCTCATCACTCCTTATCCCCTGCTCTGCCTGCCTCCATTACTTCTACCTTCTCTCTGAGTCCATGCATCCTCAGGCTCATGTCCAACCCGCAGACTCTGCAGCTACCTCCTCACAGCAGTGCCTTAAAACTAAGGTAGGACTATGAGAAAAAACAAAAGGTTAGAATTGATGCTGAGGCCTCCTCAGTATGGAAGAGATACCCTGCTGCTTCAAACTAGGGTTTTTTTCAGACTGCGTTCCTTTGTTAACCTCCTGGTAGCACTGCCTTCCTCTGACAGTACAGTCATGGGTACACAGCCCAAGCTAACAAGGTGGGAATAGCCTTTTACTTCGTGCTCCATTTGCATGCCTCGGCTTTAATATCAGTGCTTCTCACTAGAAAGAACTGATGGGCTAGGCAATCTCTCAATAACCCTTCCAGCCAAAGAACCCTCCTGTGATTTACTAACAATAAGCTAGATTCATGACAACTAAAACAGAGATGGAAAGGAAGGAAAAATACCAAAAATAAGTGGGGGGAAAAACTTAAAAACGGGAAGAAGAAGAAAATCTTTATTATAAAGAAACACAGTGGACCAAAGATTCAAACATGGCTGTTTAAAGTTTGCCTAGAATCCTGAATTTTATAAGAGCTGAGTACTTTCATCTGTCATTAATTGTTACCTTGGTACACGCAAGTCCCATCACTGAATTAACCGCTCTGAAAAGCAAGACCCATTTTTTCCTTCCAGTGCCTGAAGTGACTGATGTGGATGCAGGTGTTTAATTTTAGGCACACAGACTTGAAAAATACAAGTGATTAGTTCCAGGGTTAGCTCCCAGATAGATTTACTACAGCTAGACAAAAACCACATCCATCTGCTATACATTTTACTAGGAAAGTAGACAGGTAAGATAAAGCTGGTTTAGTGAGCTACTGAAGAGCCCTCACTCTGCAAAAACAACGGACTCTGGAACATCTGCCAGTTAACAGTTATCTTGGCCTTAAATAACATAGATCCACTCTGGTCTTTCCTAGTAATATGAGGCACTTTTTATCATTGAAGTATCATGTATCTACACTCACATGTGTATGAGAGCCTGCACACAACAAGGAAAAGCTATTACCACTGGGTTCCCATTGAGCAAAACTATGGCTCCAGCCCCATGTCCTTGATTGCTTATTAGGGAGCGGTGGCCAGTACTTTGGACTATACACCAGGTCTGTTCTACTAGAATACTCTCTCCTAAAAACTTTATCACAACCTCAGGTTTAAGAGCTTCTTTTATCCCCTCTAGTTCCAAAAATCTGACACATGCAGATCTTCTCCCTTCTAGAAACAGGCTTCAAATGCTTTGAGACCCAGATTAACATGGCAAAGTTAATAAGTGTTGTGCATCTTGCACACTGCAGTGCTATATTAATAATAAATATTAATTTAGATCCTCACAGTAGGGAAAACTCTGACAGATCAAGCAGCCCTGAAGCATTTGAGTGTGAAACCACCTGAACCTCTTCATGACAGTGAGATTCCCTGGGGACTTGTCTGATTTAGGAAAAAGCTACTGGTTTGGAATAGAAAATAACCTTTTTATTCAGACATAACTTTATGCTCTACTGCAGGGTGTCTGGCCTGTGTGCTCAGCAAATGAAAGGTGGAGCCCCGGTGCATTTGTCTGTGCCCCATAGGAGAACGTTCTGACTGAAGAAACTCCTCTTGTGGAGCTCCTGTCACTGACCAGCTGGTCCCAAAGCGCAAGGGGAGGTTCTGGATGGGGTTAAATGCCAAATAGGAAAGCTTATTAGTCTATTTTATAGTGGTATTTTTCAGAAAAAAACCCAACAAGGGACATGATGAGAAAATAGCAATGACCCAGGGAAGAAGCACGTTTAACTCTTAACTTTGAAGGGAACATTTTTTTAACCCTCTTGAGGGAATGGTTGCTTTTTTCATCCACTTCAATAAAACTGATCGCAGAGAACTAATTTCTGCTAGGTAAATAGCAACCGGTACATCAATTTCCTGTCAGCAGCTGCAGTTTCAACAGTTTCAGTCTTTCATTCAAATGTGTGAATGCTTTTCTTAAATTGCACATTTCTCATTTAGTGTACCTTGAAAATATGTACTGTCATTCATTCAATCTCTGAGAAGAGTTTGGCTGTGTTGTGGTTTGCATAAAGCAGCACTAGGGAGGATCATTCAAGCAGATAAGAGAAGACATTAGAACACACACAGGTAGAGTTTGGGAGAATTAAAAAAAAAAGCCTCTGCCTACCATTCTGGGTAGCAAATGAGGCATCCAAAAGTGTGAGTTCTAAATCAGCTCACCAAATCCATTTGATTTCTCTCAAAGGTTAAAGGCTAACTACTTGTGTTACAAAATAAATTATCGCATAGACTCAAGGAGCTTAAAAAAGATAAAAGGTGTCTCTTAAAAAAAAGCCCAATTTGGAAGACTTAAACATAGTAATGAATTAATGCAAATCTTCAGAAAATTCTACCTTGCTAGCCAATTCCTGTAAGTAACCTTTCTTTTTGTCTCTGACTGCTCTGTTATATCGACAGGAAGAAACTAGGATGTCATTTACTTAACCTAGCTAAGATTTCTCATTTGTAATTCCAGTGGTCCATTCTCCTCCCCTCCAGCCTAGGAACTGTGTGATTTATGTGTGTTCTCACCACTAGCTGCTCTGGGGATTCCAGAGCTCCTCATGTTCCATGCTGACATTTTGCAGTCAGCCCTTACTGGAGCCCAAGAACAAGTTACAAGACAGAATGTCTCTTGGATAAAACTAGGGTTTTTCAAAAATTCCCAACTAAGGGTTTGTTTGGGGTTTTTTTCCCCCAGTAGAAAATGCCTGTTTGCTGAAATTTCATTTTTATACAGTAGTACTTAGTTTTGGAAAAATATGCAGATTCCACTACAAACAGTTCTGTTTTCAAAACAGTTACTCAAAAGAAAATAAAATTTAAAATTTCATTAACATTTTTGTTAAAACTAAATTAATTTCTCCATAATGCCACTGTCTTGGAAAGGCATTTCACAAACTACTTTTTTCCCAAATTCTTCATTCTTATTTTTGCTTTGAGACAGGACAGAATTTAAAGACATGAAACTTCCTACAAAATGGAAAATCCAGTTATTAAAAAGATGGGTCATTTGTTTGCCCTTGTTCCTCTTTGATGTGTACTGTCTATATGTGTATTCACATTATGGATGCACCATGATGCAAACCCTGGAAGACAGAGACTTTCTTACCCTAACAGTATCGATAGCTTATCTGAAGCCATGGTTCATTAAGTGTGGAGTTTGTGATCCTGTAAAAGGGAGTAGCAGTTAAGAAGTGAACATATAATTAAACATATCACCATGACAAAACCCCCAGGGCACATCTTTTTCCTTCAAGTGTTTTTCTACATGCACCTTTATACCATGTCTGATTTCAAGCAGTACCCCAGCATTCACCTACAGGATGGCAGAGTTCCTAGAAAGAATAAAGACTGAAGATCTGATGATCTGACCTCCCAGAAGCAGAATCACTGCAAAGTTTCATCAAGAGCACCGCATTTAATAGAAGCGTGAGCAGAGTTCACATGGTAGCTATGGGTGCATTCTGCAAGGACGCCATCAGTGATGCTTCAGTTCTGGCTGAGTGAGCAGGATGCTCCTTCCCATCTATCTCTTAATGCCTTTTCACACAACTGGTCACCCAGGGAGAAACCCTCCATGTTGAAACAGATGGTTCCTTAACCAGTTGTTAACAAACTCAAAAATATGAGTCTTCCTAAAGCATCTTGCACAGCTAGTATGAACCAGACAAAGCAAACCTCATGTTTCAAGCATGCAAAGCAGTCAGAGATGGAGACATGCAGCTCAGAAAACAAATGAAAACACAGGCAGATTAGTAGTTGCACTTAGGAGAAACTCTGACATTACATTTAATAAGAATCCAGAATTATGTCTGAGTTTGATTTTGTCCTTACAAAAGGTTTAAGAGAATGTGTGATTAATGCCTCAATTATGTTCACTTTCCCAGCTAGTAGCTATCCAGAAAGATGTTTTCATGGGCAAACAAAAAAGGAAAATGTTTCTACAGATTCAAAGGTTCTTCCCACTAACAAAATTAATGTCAAGTTCAATATCATTGCAGAAGCATATGGGATGAGGGGAAAGGGGAAGGCTAAAGCATTCAACATCTTGTCAGTAGTAGGTAGGAATATATTCTTTAAAATGTATTTGGGGATGCTGGGCAGAAATAGTTGCCAATTAGTTACCAAACTAATAGAGAAACCTATTTTTTGCAAATTAAATTAGTAATTCACAACTACCATGGATTAACTGTACCATTCTGTAAAGCTCGATTGCTTGGCCACATGGCTTAGTCTTTCTAGTGGATTGTTAACTGCTGCTAACAACAGAGACAATAAGCCTTAAAAAAACCTCTAACGTATTCTAACCTGGGAGCCAACGAACATCTATGCAGGGAAATAAAAAACATATGAGGAGGTCTAAATGATAAAAGCTAGACATTTTCTCTGTCCTCTCTGCGCAGAGAGTTTAATTTGTCTGTGTCAATAGGAAAGACCTTAGGAAAGGGTAAAGTGCTTTTTTCTTTCTCAATGAATGATGTTTGCTACTTCTGTGATGGCAGACTAGGGCTGCAGTGCCCTGTCATTCTTGGACAGTTCAGTGGCATTAATCTCACTAGGAGGAAATCCTGGAAAGACTGCAAAAATTGTGCTCATTAGAAGAGGAAAAGCTTCCATTGCAAGAAATAACAATTTTGGTAGTCAGCTGGAAAAGCAGAAAGAAGGCACTAATGCTTACCAAACTTATACTGGCAGACTTTTTTCCACCGAAGCTATGTATTACTAAAATTGCGTTGCAGGACACTGCAAAGAATTTATCTTCAATCAAAGCTCTTTTAGTAACAGTAATTTGGTATACAGGTGCCCAAGCAGCCCCAAGAATCAACTGAAAAATCAGATTAATCTTTTAATGACCAAAATTAAAAACCCCGAAAAACTATTTTTTCCATCATATTCTTCATTTACATGTAACAAAGAACTGTTAAATGTATAGATGTGTGGAGAGGGAAAGAGTCAGGGTTTTTAATTTTCAAAAATTCCTAGCTGAGAAGTATTAAGACAATGTTACAAAAGTATGTAAACATCTCTAAAAGACTGAACTGAACCACTCTTAAGAAAGATAAAACGTGGACATGAGACTGATGACAGACAAATTCTGTCAGCTATCACTAATCTAGGTAAGGCTCTTGTAATACCTTTGTAGCTGACATCACTACATACATCTTTTTGCACATAACACGCCCAAATCATGAAGCAAAAAGCTATACCGTCAACAAAGCATTCCTTTCCTCTAAAATGACATGCCACCATTAGCATCAATGCTGCTAGCTTTGAATGATGTGTCACCTACTGTTCTAGCTACTGAGCAGAGAGAAAAATGGGAGAGAGAAAAGGATCCCCACAGTTCTGAATTGATCCTATAGTCTGCCCTGGCACACAGAAGGCAAAATCTTTTCAGACATGAAAATTGATTCCGGTTCTTTAGTCTTCAGTTTCAACCTGAGCATCTGGAACTCCCCTGGGCTGATTTAGAGACTGAGGTGCTCATGTCTTCTGGAGATGGTTTCATTAGTAAGTGTCTCTTCAGAATTAAGAATGACTCCTTCAGATCAGGCTGTGTCTTTCTAACTCTTCTGTCACGTGCTGTTGGCACAACAAAGGACTGATTAAAAAACCTAGGTGCCCTTAAAACTGCAGAACAAAACTAGCTTGAATACACACCAGAAATCCAAGGGGAAAACCCCCCCCTGCTCTGGGCACTTCAACAGGCAATCCTCTCATGCTACAACACTAAGCTAGAATGTCAAACATAACTAATTGTTATAGACATTTATTTCTCAAACACAGCACTACTTAGAAAAACAGAAACAGCGAATCCAGAGTACACTAAAAGTAAAGCCCGTTTTCTTACAGTTCTTAGAACAATGGTATTTTGATTTATTTTCTCCACCTACCTTTCTACTAAATCACTTGGAAAAATATCCTTTTCTGTTTCTCACTTCCTTCTTTGTGGTGCTCCCAGTCATGGCTTGCAGTCACCAGTTAGAGTTCCACTGGCCAGAGATGCCCATCAGCAGCTCTAGCTTGTAGGGGAAATACTGCCTGTCTTCTACGACAGAGCCTCACTCTAGCTTCAGGCCATAAAATGACATACCATTTCTGCACTCTTTCCTCCAGCCGTAACATTGCCTTTCATATCATCCAGTCATGTGGTTGCCCAGCACAGAAATCCTTTTTGTAGCTCTTCTCCTGCTGTTCATGAAAAGCCAGTTCCCTTTGCAACGAGAGATTTCATATTTGGTTGTGCAGGTATCCTGAGAGAGCTCTGTAATCTCTCACCAGCATCCTGGATTCAGGATGTCAACTCTCACTGAACCATGAAGGCAGCTTAATAGCAAATTAGATTCTGCAAAAAACTGTTTGCATAAAAAAACCCCACCAAAAGTAATGGACTGCTTTTCCTCAACAATATATTTCTCACTCAGGATGCAGTAAGTACTGTTCTGTTCCTTTATACCCACATAAAAAATTTCATGTGAAGTTCAGGCACAATAATTAGGAAAATTGATGCAAACTAGTCTCTTTCTCCAATTAACTATGCAAATTACTCTCCTTCTTCAATTTCATTAGCAGTTATTGTAGAGGAAGTCACTTCTCATTCTTAGGCCAAAGGACTACATGTTGTGCAATGCAAGGGGAACTTTGTAAGAAAAAGCATCTATTCCCAAGAGACAATTTTTAAGCCCTATTTATAATACAATGAGGTTAAAAATAAACTAGCAAGAAAAATATATGAATTTAAATGTATCTAAATAAATATTTTGCTTCTCCTTCGTCAAAAGGACTCTCAAGAAAAAAAGAAAGGCCCCATAACAGTCAAACATTCATAGACACAAAGCAATAGCTTGTGCAGCAGGTCGCATTCTGAGTTTCTTACTTTTTGGGCCTCCAGAAAGATTGCTTTCTCTTTGCCAGAGAGACGTTTGATATGCTTATCATGCATTTAAAGCTATTTATGAACAGGTATATAATCCTGTCTAAACTGATTAAAAAAAAATTAAATCAATCTACCAGCATCTACTATATTAAATCATGTACTCACTAGGAAACAGTTCTAGAACACCATACCTACCCATTAACAATCTTAGTTGGGGAAAAAAGGCTAGGGTAGAATCCCAGACAAGTTCTCCTTCCTTCTCTCTCTCATTTTTGTGAGTGAGAGAATTTAACAAGCAACCATTTTCCAGCAGTTGACCGTGAAAAGGATCATGTTTTATTTATTCTGCACAAATGGCAAATCACAGCAAAGTGTAGCCTTGGGATTAATCAGTGGGCTTTTATCACTGGGGCACCAGTTGGACTTTGGTTCCTCTCAGAGTGTCTACAAATCACTCTGATTAGATGCTTGCCTGAGACATACATCATTTGACTTTGCTGGCCTCAGGCATAATAACTGGAAGACTGTATAAAGGGGGTGAGCTTCCAGAGTGGGTCACTAAGGCTTGATATAAAGGGTGAAAATTAGTGTGTCTGAGAGAAGGTTAGTGAGTAACAGCCAACTATGCTGTGAAAGTCTAATCTAGAAAAGAGAGTTACAGAGCCTTGAAACACTGAGCTGCCTTGATTCCTGGAAAAAGGTTTGGCCCTTTTACAGCTGAGTGCTGGTGGTAGTGCTGGGGGTCATACCAGTCACAGCTTTCCCACCTCCACCCAATAGAAGAAAAGAAGCTACTATGGAGAAGAATCAAAGGCCAACACAAATGTAATAGGAAAATTTATATTGGTTAAGATTATTTGTAATTGATGTCATGATGTCAGCTCTCTTCTAAATGGCAGGCAGGAACACTTGGCTTAATGAATCTACCCTGGAGACGTTCAAGCCTACAACATCAGTCACATGTCAGTGACTTGGTCTTTGTAGAAATGTTGGCAGAGGAGGACCTTAACATTTAGTAATTCTGAAAAGATGTGTATTTTCTGGTCCCATTAAAATATGCCCAAATTTGGCCCAATTCAAACACATGAAACTCTTGGGTTTAGATATGCTGAAGCTCTAAGGAATTTAGTTTTTTCTACATTCCATTTACACTGCACAGCTCCCCCCTTCACTGATGTTAACATGGCAGGTTCAAATCTGGGTTGCTGTATTTTCCAGTTCCCAAATCCAGATGCTTCTCTACAGTACCTGCAGAATAGGCGTCCCCGCAGTAGTGCTGTATGGCTCTCCGTTATGACTCTCCACACAGAATAACGGTTTACTACTGTAACTGTCAGGGAAAGCAATACTAGTTGCAGTTTGATAGTAACTGCATCAACACAAAATAACAAAGGCTATAAATCTAACACTGAAGCTTTGGGTTCAAACCCTACGTAGCATGTCGTGTGTCGTAATGGCTCACTAAAATAGTACGTATTTAATCATTTGGAAACTGCTTCATTTGGTTGGTACATGATACATAAATTTGCAGAGTCTATTTCTGGCATTTAGGATTCCTGTGTTCCTGACTTTGCTGTATATGTTTTCCCTGCTTACACATACAGTTCCTGTACGGTCTGTGAATTAAAAAAGTATTTTGGGCTATGAGTCTGGGTATGAGGTATATATAAATATAAACCATTCTCATTTGGAAAAGTAAGTATTACAGCAATATTACTTATTACCTACTGCATGAACATGATGGATGTGTTTTCTCTTCCCTTCACACATTATCCATTTGATTCCTTTGTCAATACCCATATTCACGGCAGCTTCTTCTGTTCAGTGAGCAGAAAGGAAAGGTATTTTTCTTTGAAGCTGATGTGAACACTGCTCAATGAATCATTCAGCAAGTACTACTGCAGCTCAGTCATCCTACAGGCCATATGAGACCTAGGATCCTTGAATCTATAGCCAAAATGAGCCTTAGTACAGAGTGTCTTCTGTAGTTGAGATAAGCAATAGTCTGCAAAGTATTAGGGGAAAATCCTATACTCTGATCTGAGGTATATTATAATAGGATCTACTTAATATTCAATGGAGCGCTTTCAACATGCTTTCATTTTAAATACAGTTAAATGTATTGCAATCTCATATTTATCTCTCTGGAGAGCCTGCGAATATTTTCTCCATTGTACTGCAAATGGAAAGGAATACTCTGGCGTCCTGACACATTCCTTTGGAGATTTTCAGTGCTTTAAATCAAAGCACCAAACCAAGGGTTTATTGTAGCAACCCAGAGGGAAGCATCATCTCCAATATCCCGATTCTTTGCAGCTGCTCATTCAGCATGGAAGCAACCTGGTTATTAACAGTAACAAAGCTATCAAATGGGGACTTCCTTTGGAAGAAAGGCCATCTATATGTCTGCACTGTATATTCTTTACATATAAGAGGTATCCATAAAAATTTGGGGAAATTTATATCCAGATGCATACCTACTCATGTATTCTCATCCTTTATATGTACAAAGTTTTCATTACAGGAAATAAAACGTGCAAGGTGAAAAAGGCCATCAAGTTGAAGAGGCAAGAGTTCAGAATAGGCAGTAACAGAAGTCTTAATTCAGCTCCACTGTACAGAGAGGTTATGATATAGTTATTAATTATATGTATACAATTTTTCAGTTGGACTCCTGTCCCATTCAGCACTCAGGGTAGACAGCGCTCAGAGACTGAGTTATTATAACCTCTCAGTTATGCTCACTCAAATTTTGGCCCTTGGCCTTATTAACTACACAACAGACTTGCCTACACTGACTATAGAGTTGCTAATTTTCTCCTGGTTGTTTCTACAGGATTCTCCCTGATCACCTCAGCTATTCCAGTCAATTTTGTTACTGTCTCCATTTTTCAGACAAGGGAACCAAGGTACAGTGGAAGTGAAAAACACAAGAATTCATGGCCTAAATTGAAACACAAAATTTGACTTATCAGATTATACAGCCTTTTAAAGCACTTTGTATTTCAAAGCAAAGCTCCACTAGACATTAGCTGTGGTGAGAGCTCAGCACTTTTACAGCACTGAATTAGGTTTGTAGAAAAATAAGACCTACAATAAGTGACTACTTACCAAAATTTAAGAAACTTCTCCAGGTTATTTTGTGGCAGATGAAGGAATAGACTACAAGGAATAAGAATGGCATTTATTTACTTTATCTGTGACCCCATTCTTCTAACAAACCCCTCATCCTTTCACCACACACCTTCTCATTTCTGCAACAATGAACTATACAACTTCCATTCCACGTACTTAATGAGGCTAGAGCCTTTTGGAGGCAAAAAGAATGTAATAAAATAGTGCATTATAGTGTTTATGCACATGATTATCAATTTAAGATTGCAGAGAAAATCGACTGCAGTATTTCTTAACTTCTGACTGCCTAACTTTTGCAACATTAGCATTGTTTTAATGTACGAAATTACACTTAAAAGTGCCTGGGCTTTTAATATAAATTTCTTTAGGCAAAACAATACATAACAGTGACAGCTCTAGATATAGTTTAGTACAAGCTTCTGTCAATTGAGTTAATGAAGCCACAGAGGTAGCAGGCCATTCTTTCTCAGGAAGGCCAAGTAGTAAGGGTGTTTGGAACACAGACCTTCAGAGTAGTTTTCATAGCATGTTAAAATTAAGAATTATTCAGCATTTTCCAAATACCTCAAGTTTTAGGGGAAATATGCTCTCCAGTATTACTTCCTTCTGTCCTTTTTAGTCTTTCTTTCATATTTGGTATGATTCCTGGTATTGTTCAAAGAGCAATTGCAGGAACAGTTCAGATCAATCAGCGTAATCCTGGGGCTGCACATATTCAGGGACATTAGGGGCAGACTGAATTTATGCTAATTTCAGCTTGAGTGGTTCACATTTCACAAAATTAAAAATTATAGAAAGCAGATCTTCCTACAGAAAACATAATCACAGATTTTGCCAGCAGTACTACCTATAACAGATTAAACATATTATGTAATCTACAAAAATTAAGAAATCAAATTTAGGAAAACAGAGGCGCATGTTTTGATGTACCCTAAACTTAGTTACTTTGGGACTTCATCAGAGGTGACATGAGGTACCTTTGCCTTCCATCCAAATGATTTAATTCTTGATGCAGTAGAACTGCATCTTATATCTCAGAAGAAAACCTAAGTAGCAATAATGAAGCACCTTGCAGAAGAAATTTTTTAAAGGAAGAGAGAGAAAGAAAGCAAAAGAGAGCAAGGCTTGTCCATACTTCTGATAAAACATCCATATCAGAATCAATCCAAAACTTCTGCAGTTTATTCACTACTGTTCATGATAGATTTAGCAAGGGTATAGACATTCTTAACTCTTGTAAACAAATGACTCTTCAGGTACATATCTAAGCTGTATGAAAAATATGGATGGTGCCAATAACTCTCGTACTCAGAAAAATATCTTATTACATTATCACAACTTAACTGAAATCAGAACAAACAGGATATATGATGGGTTGTTAGAATATAATTCAAATGCTTCTGTTCAGAAATGCATAAAACTTCACACTATAAGACACGTGCATTTTCTGATAAAACCATACATCTCACACAGAAAACAATCCACCTTTACTTCCACGTACATAAAACATCCATCTTAACAGCTGGAGAATGCTGCCAGGCAGCAATGTGGGCCATAAGGAGCTTAGCAGTTGCATTCCTTTCCTGCCTCTCCCCTGCAAATACTCTTGGACCCAGTTAATCAAAGGCAAACAGAGGCAGATTGTAAGACAAGCCATGGGGCAGTAAGTTATTCCTGATGTAGAAGTATGTCTTTAACAAATGGAAAATAGTGGTATGATACTCGATACAATATTATTTTCCTTTCTAAGTTATGGAAGCATCCAGAGAAGGATTAAAAAAAATCACAAGAATGTCATACTAGCCCTCATCCCCAACTGACAGCAATAGGGAAATTAACCATTCCACTCAAAGGCACTAAGATACTCTGCCATGCATTAATATGTTCCCTGAAACCTGTATTCTGCAGATATGTGTATTTTGGATGGGGACACAATCCCAAACTCAGCAGAAGCACTGTCTCTTGTGGTGGCAAAATATAGCTCACTGGGCCTCCTACTGAGGCAAAAGCTTCTTGCTGACTTAAGGTTTCTTGCTCCTCTGTGCGCTACCTGTTCTCACCTCACACCAGCTTGCTCCACAGCATACCCAGGAATTGGCTGAAGCAGGAAGGGCTGCCCTCCTTGGAGCAGCTGATCAGTAAAAGCCGCTCCTGCCCCAGTAAAAGTGAGCGGCTCCCATGGCTCCTGCAGGCATTTGGAGAGCCACCTTCTGCCAGGGAACAGTGGTGGAATGAAGATTTTCAGGATAAAAGAGTGGTGGCCTGGTGTACAGCCTCCCATGCCCTACTTCGAACACGACTTACAGCCAAGTTCAGCTGGCCCTGAATCTCATTCTCTCTCCAGATGGTGATTAGTGCCCACACATTGGTCTCAAGCCATAAGGCAGCATGTTCACAGGAAGGCCTGTAGTGAGATGTTAGCAGTTGAAAAGAAGCAGAGCCAATCATTGCAGAAGGAGCAGACAGCTGAGAGAACAGCATGAAGCTGTGCTCCATGGTCTGAGCAGTGCTGCCTGTACAATTAAGCAGCCTCCAACAAATCTGACCTCTGTTCAACCGACTGCAGAAAGCAGACAAAAAGTATCCTCCCCAGGAATGACTGCTCTGTTTTGCTACAACAATGCAGAAATTGGCTTTACCTTAGGGGTCGTTCCACCACTGAAACCTGTTCACCTTTATAAAGTGCAGCAGAAGACTTCACAGTAGTTTTTACTCAAAATCTAACCCAACTGGCAATATGATTATTAATAAAACGGCCTTCCATGGATAAATATAATGTGTAAAAATGAACGGTCCAGACACTGAACTGGCATGGAAAAGGCTAAGGAATAAGTGAAGTATTATCACTAAATAGTCTGTGTTGGTACCACAGGAAAGGCAGACAGAGATGTTGATTTAAACTCGAAGGTTTGTAAGCACTCTCATCACACCCCTTCATTCATCTCCCACAAACACTATTTTCACTTCAACACTTATCAATTCCATTCTTCAGATGGAATATAGTTGACATAATGATACTGTTCATAACATTCCTTATGAATCAAATTAATTTTAAATTAAGTGCAAGGCCAAAACCTTGAATTCAACCTATAACTCAACGGAAGTGACATTAAGAGAGAAACTAATACATCATGGGATTTTGGCAGTTTGTATCATGGAAGAGGTGGTGCATGGCATTTTAGACTTGCTGTATCTTCTGTAAGCTTTGAAGCCCTGGTCATGAATATGAAAATTACCATGACTGAACTTCAATAAAAAAAGAAAAGGAAATGCAATTTGTAGAGAAGACAGTTTCTCACAAAAAAAGAAAAACAGAATCTAAAACGCAACAAATCCAGGTGAAGATAGTTTAACATATTGTCTTCAGATTGAAAGTGGAAATGTTGGAAATACTATATGCGAGTGCTGAATGACTTCCTTTCTCTACCCTTATCATCTGAGCTTTTCTAGAATTCACTGTCAGTCCATCTTTGCCATTTTAGTCCATATTGCGTCAAAACTGTCACTTGTGGCATGAAAAAGAATCAGGAGAGAAAAAAGACATGATGGTGGCTGTGAAGGTAGACAACGGGTGAACACTGAGAGAAAATAATGGAGGTATGTTACCCTATCAAGACATTAAAAAGCCACAAGACACAAAGGTCCAAGCAAATATAAAAAATAAAACAAAGCATGAAAATGTAACGAAGGACAGAGAAAGAGGAAAAGTGTGACTCATCAAAAAGGCACAAAGAATGGCCCAAAAGAAATTCTAGCAAACAGAAGTGGTTTAACTTCATATTTAAATTCCTGAATCAGAGGCAATTTTGAGTACTGGTGAAGTGAGTAAACCAATACTGTATGCACTCTATGCCTTTGATTATCAGGACATTTTTAACTATACACATAATTTTAGACTATCATCAGTCTCTGTTTAAACAATTGGGACTGGGCTCCCATCTGTGTTCAAAGTTTGTTCATGTCTGAGACTTACACAGGTGAAAAATGAAACTTGCTAATGACTATACTTCCTATGCCCTTTCCCCAGACAACAAGACCAAGCTGCCGATAAGCCCTGCCTTCCAATGTCAGGTATATCTGAAGTTGTCTGGTGTTCTATTTAAGGACTCCATCAGCAAACAGCCCCATGCCACCCACCATCAATCACTGGAAAGCAGTTTACAGAGCACGGATGGCTTAGAAACTTTAAAAAGGACTAGAATATTTTACAACCTTTAAAGTATTTTATGAAACAATTTAATCTAATATTTTTGTATGTGATACATACAGCATGATTCAACAGAAGCTGTGATCACTCCAGTATGCAGTATCTGTTTCTATGGATTCAGATTTCAGTTTGTGCAGAGTTCGTTTCAAAATAGTTTGTGCTTTTCTGAATAAACAGGCTTGAATTAGGTCCCTAACTCAGCCTTTATAAATTCAACTATAGCACATAATAGGATTATTTACCACTTTTATAAAGTGACAAGTGTCTGCTACACAAGTATTTGGGGAATTATACAGTTTGAACGCCTTCAGTTAAAAACCAGCCTCCAGCCACCATATTTTTATAAGATCAAAGCTGGTATTCTCTGTTTAGCCCCCGTTCAGAAAGAAGATGTCAAATCTCAGCTGGAGTTTTTCTGCATTCAGAATTTAACAGCCACTGATTATCCCCTATCACAGTTAAACCTGCTGGAAGCTGTTTGGAAAAATCCTCCTGTAGCTTCCCTTCCCTGTGCCTTCCTCAAAGCACCATGTAGGATACCAAGGTAACCCTCAACCCAAAAGGGAGCTCAGGCCAAGGCTCCCCCATAACTTCTGATTCTTATGGCTGTGACAGACACTCCCCCAAAAATTAACACAGCATGACTTTGTACCAGTTTCTTGAAGGATTCTCTGCCCATACAAATTAAAGAGGAGAAGCAGGTAAAATGTGACCCTACATTTGCCTCGAAATTACTACCCTTTTTTCCCCACAGATTCCAGAAACAGAGTACTCCTGCTGGAGGGATTAATGGAGGATGGGGAGGAGGGCAGGCAGTGGAAGGAAATATCTTTTTATCTCCAAACTCCATTCAGAAGAGGCTCATCTTTCTTTCTTGTACAATGGTAAGGAAAGGTGGTAGTGTTCAACATCTATAGCATGTAAATTTTACTCAGACAAATCTCTTGTAACACAGGTCAGGAATGATCCCTGAGGCCACTGACACCAGATTCCCACAACTGCAGGCAATAGTACTACGAATGTCTTATTCACAACATCTGTTCCACATAGCACCATAAATCATGTGTTTCGGTAAAACACACCAAAAAAAAAAACAAACCCACAGAAATTTAATGTGCTAAAGGAAGAGAGTAGAAGAGGTCCCTGAAACAGCACTGGATTATTCAGATAACACTTTGAACAGATCTGAAAAGGCTCATGACTCATATTACAGAGCACTGCAAAAAATCAAACTAATTAGCCAAAAAGTCCAAACCAAACCAAAAAATCCACAAAAATCAAACAAAAAACCAGCCGTACCATTCTCAGAGTGAATTTCATGCTGAGCCTGAATAAGACAATGATAGTCTAAACAAATGCACAGCAACTGTGTACTTGACAATTTGGTATCACAAGGAGCACCCATATACCCTGATTTTAGCTCCTCTCTAGTTGTAATCAGTCTAGCTGATTCAGAGGACAACAAACAGATGGGAAAAAAAATAAGCCTCAAGACAGCCACCAACTGCAACATCACTGTGCATCACTGGGCAAGAAAAGAAAGGGGCAGGAAAAATCCCTCCTGATCCACAGAAAAACATCAGGAAGCCCTAGTGCATAGGAGTAACACGGTCTAAATCCTCAAAAGAACAGTTATCCAGACTCCTTTCAAGGAAGATAACCTTTCTATCCAGGCAGATAACCTCTCTCTTTGACAGATCCAAGGGAAAACAAACAAACAAAGTCAGATAACCAGTGACCCACAACACAAACCAAATTTCTTGTGTCAGAAATGTTCTCTTCTGGTTATACACATACATTTCCAGAAGAAGATCAAGATCCATTTAAAAGAGTAATTCAGAAGGCCATTTTCAATTAGCTCCAAGTCATGCTTTTTCAATAGTTTCTAGGATTTTGTCCAGAATCATTATAATAATTGCAATCATTTTAGATGTTTGTTGTGCTAGGAAATATTTTATCAGTTTTAAATGCCTTGGAACTTGAAATCTGTCTCAAATCCATTTGCAAAAGCACAGGGAAACAATAACGTGGACTAGTACAAGTCAGACAAAATCAATTCCATCCTGGGGCTTTGGTGGCAAAATAAACCAAAGATTACCAAATCTTCTGATGAAACTGTATCATTACAGCTTCCTACAGCTCATATATTACCCTCTGAAAAAAACAAGTTTCTAAAAATTCTTTCACAGAATTATCCAGGTTGGAAAAGACCTTGAAGATCATCCAGTCCAGCCATTAACCTAACACTGACCATTCTCAACTACACCAGATCCCTCAGCGCTATGTCAACCCAACTCTTAAACACCTCCAGGGATGGGGACTCCACCACTGCCCTGGGCAGCCCATTCCAACGCCTAACAACCTGTATGTACTTGTAGACAGAACAAAAAGTATTCCTATCACTTAATATAGTAATTTTAGTACTGAATATAGCATATTACTTTTACTGTTTTGAAATCATAGAATGTTTGGGTTGGAAGGGACCTTAAAGATCATCTAGTTCCAACCCCCCTACCATGGGCAGGGACACCTTCCACTAGACCAGGTTGCTCAAAGCCCCGTCCAACCTGGCCTTGAACACCTCCAGGGAGGGGGCAGCCACAGCTTCTCTGGGCAACCTGTTCCAGTGTCTCACCACCCTCATAGTGAAGAATTTCTTCCTTAAATCTAATCTAAATCTACCCTATTTCAGTTTAAAACCATTACCTCTCATCCTATCCCTACGTTCCCTGATAGAATCCCTCCCCATCTTTCCTGTAGGCCCCCTTTAAGTACTGGAAGGCCGGTATAAGGTCTCCCAGAGCCTTCTCTTCTCCAGGCCAAACCACCCCAACTCTCTCAGCCTGTCCTCACAGGGGAGGTGCTCCAGCCCCCTGATCATCTTCGTGGCTTCCTCTGGACCTGCTCAAGTAGGTCCATGTCTTTCTTATGTTGGGGGCTCCAGAGCTGGACACAGCACTGCAGGTGGGGTCGTACGAGAGCGGAGTAGAGGGGCAGAATCCCCTCCCTTGACCTGCTGGCCACACTTCTCCTGATGCAGCCCAGGATACAGTTGTTTTTCTGGGCTGTGAGCGCACATTGCTGGCTCATAGTCAGTTTTCCATCCACCGATAGCCCCAAGTCCTTCTCCACAGGGCTGCTCTCAATCCACTCATCACCCAGCCTGTATTTGTGCTTGGGATTGCCCCGACCCGTGTGCAGGACCTTGCACTGGGCTTTGTTGAACTTCATGAGTTTTGCACGACCCCACCTCTCAAGCCTGTCAGATCCCTTCCCTCCAGCATGTCAACTGCACCACACAGCTTGGTGTCATTGGCAAACTTGCTGAGGGTGGACTCATTCCTACTGTCCGTGTCATCCACAAATATGTTAAAAAACGCCAGTCCCAACACTGACCCCCAAGAAACGCCACGCATCACTGCTCTCCACTCGGACATGGAGCTGTTGACCACAACATTTTGAGTGCAACCGTCCAGCCAATTCCTTATCCACTGAGTGCTCCACCCATCAAATCCATGCCTCTCCAATTTAGAGACAAGGATGTCATTCAGGACAGAGTCAAATCCTTTGCACAATTCCAGTCAGATGACATTAGCTGCTTTTTGATGTCAGGTACTTCTTGTGTGCTAGATTACTTCAGGTTGATGTTTCCTGTATCAAGCTAACATACCTAGGCACATGTTTATGTTGTGGAAAGCTTTCTTGGTACCAATCAGCTTATAGCTGTATATGGAATTAATTTCCTGCAAAAAATCACTGTCTTATTATTCCTGTACAGATATAAAGGATTGAGAGTAATGCATCTCTTTCAGGACCTTAAGGATTAATACAGGCAATTCTATCAGAAATTGCTCTTTACTAAAATGTGACCTGGCTAACGCCAAGGCATTCAGAAAAAGCAGCTCACCTTCCTAGGAAATGCTAGTTTCATTTTAATCTGATTTGGTTTTATCATTTATTGTTTCTGTTCTGATTTAAAATTTTCTGAAAATAAAGCACAAGAAAAACCCCTCCATGCAAGATTTTGCTACTACTTTCTTAACATTTTTTTTAAAAGGTTTATATAGGTTTTTATACTGTACTCATCACCATAGTTTCTCTGAATGCTTTCCAGGGGATGCTAAGCGATGTGCACAACATGTGACACATGCAGTTGTCTTTCCGATTGTCTTCCCAGAGGGAAAATTGAGAGTGCAGTAGTGTGTTTACATTTGAAGGAGTTTGGGGATAGGAGACAAATTTGTTTAGCCTTTGATCGAAATTCCTGGCACTTTACTGACCTTTCAGCAATTCTTCCTGAATTACTAGGCAGTTGGTGGCTGCTACCTTTTGCTGTTAATCCTAGCAACAGGCAGAAGGCAATAGCATTTCAGCATTTATTCATGTTCCTTTCAGAAGCCTTAAATGACAACTGACTTCTCTGTTAACTGAGAAGCAATAAATGAAACAGCAAGATGATAAAACCCAGCTTTCTGATATTAAATAGTTCACCTTAAGGTACTTACTGTTTATATGGACTCATACTTTTTACTATATTTATAGTCACGCTTTATGACTGATGCCACACCTAACTTGTTTCCATTGTAGGTGGAGGGTATATAGTTCCAGGTGAGGAAAACCACGGCTCAGACAAGCCACCTGCAGGACAAACTCCACATACAGATATGTTTCACTCATATTGCTCACACTTTTATTAGCAAAGATAGCTTAACTTACCCGTATTGAGCCCATGCATTCTTAAATGTTTTCTTGCCTTTTAAAGACTGTCATTGTTTTCAGTAATGATCTGTCTAGATGTAGGGAGCTGTATCTTTTAGCATGGTGAATATTCAGCTATACCTGTTCTAGCATTGCAATAGCTGATAATGATAACCCATCTTTCCTTTCCCACATAAACTCTGACCTCATCACAGACCACTAGTGTTGACTCCACCTTTCAGAAAGGTAGGAACAAAAATAAGACCCAAACAGAGTAAAGGTTAGCAAGTAATTCCTTATTGTTCGTTGATTTTCTTTGGTGTCTGTATACTTGTTAACTTTCAGACCTGTTGATATTCCTACACAGAGCTTGAATCCCTTTGCTTTCTCAGTTTTACTTTTTTACTCTAAGGCTCTGGTATTCATTACTGTATGGTTTGGTGAAGAGCCAGTCTTTGGAGTCCAAGAAGGCCATTTTGCAAACTATTAAAGTAAGAATTGATCTAACGTTTTAAAATAACACATGCATTTCTCCCCCTTTTTCATTTTGTTTCCTAAATTAGCCTTGCAAATGGAGCATGGGGACTGCAATTGCCAAGACTTCCTCCTCCATACCTGCTCCAAAGGTCAAAGATGAATCACAGTTTTTCCTAGAGTGACTTGGGGCCTTGCAAGCCTGATGATTTGAATAGAAGTCTTGACAGACATTATCAGTATTTTTTAAACCCTGCTGTCTGACACAACTCTGGGTTGTTTTCTAGAAAGCTGATGCTTCTTGGGCTGCTTACCTGGCCTGTGAGTTGTGACAGCTGACCAGGAGTTATGGTCTGACTAGAAGTACCTAGCATGGGCCAGAGTTTGGTACTGGAAAGGAGAGGAAGAGAGAAGATGAACCTGATGAGCAAGAAGAGAATACACTTTTCTGTAGGTAGAGATGCTGCACGGGAATCAAGGATTACAGACCATATAGGACACATGGATTTTTAAAGGCAGATGGAAGAAGGCATTTATGGAGAGTAAGGGGGTGGTCATAGGATGGCAGCATTAGTCAGAAAAGGGAAGAAGAAATAGTTTGAACAATAAGGAGGAGAAAAACAGAGATGATAATCTCAGGTAGAGGTAGCATGTCATGCTGAACTATGGAAATAGGTTAAATGCAAAATCTAACTTGCAATTACTAATTTATTAGGGAAAGCATATTGCAATTAATTTCTGCTATAAGCATTAAACTATATTAATAATGGTAGCAGTATATACTGGTCTGGATTTATTTTATTATTTTGTTTCATTAATATTCTAGGAAGAGCACTCTGGTTACATACTGCTTATGTATGAAACTCCTTTGAGTCTTTACAGGTATCTTCTATCATGAGATGCTCTAGAAGACCTGAGAGGCTGTGCAGATAATCTTTATTACTTCAGGTAAACATTTATTATGTCTGTCTTTTCAAAAAATGAGAGAGTACTTTTGGCCCCAACACGTCCTTGCTGGATTTATTCCACATACACTCTATTGTGAAAGGTTCTAATTTATTCATCTCATGATTGAATTTTATATCCTTTCTGTTAAAGTTATTCTGCAAGTGATGTAGTCCACTGGATTATGGGATTGAGAGTGCTGAATAGCATTTGTTACAGCATATTGTCAGAAAGGGAGAATTTCTTGATTTAAAGCTGATAATCAGATAAGCTCCAACAAAATAGTCCTCGGTGCCTCTTTTTAATACTGCATGCTTATCACTTACATGGCCATATGCATGTAGAGCTCTTCCCAAAACAGAGAGGCATTTTTTTCTTGAAGGGTTTCAGCTGACATTCTGATTTTTACCAGGTAATATCTTACTGACAATTGATACCATACAGAAGGTTGGCAGACTGGGTTTTAAATTAAGATGAGAACAAGAAGGGAGTGCAGAAAAGAAGAATGATTTAAAAAGAAGAAAAAAAAAAGAAAGAACCAGAGCTTAAGATCACACAGTCATTTGGGATTTCAGTCACCTTGAGTTACAAAATGTTCTTTTATTCATACTGTTTTAATTGGAGTGTTAAACAGTTTAACAAGAACAGTTCATGCATAAGTCTTTTTAAAGAAATGAATTCTGAAAGAAGATGTAATGAAAGAGACTGTTGTGGGAATGCAAAATAAACTTTATGAACATGGCACTGTGGGAGACACATAAGTTGCCATCTACCTGTCTAGGCAGTGGGGTGGCTGGCTTTTTTTTCTCCGTTGTTTTGTGGGGGTTTTTTTAACCTTCTTGTATTATGACTTCTTGCATAGTCATCACCGTTCAGTCTCCCATGTGCATTTTCAGACCTTGGTTCCAGGATACAACTGTGCTGGTTTCCTACCACCAAAAGATATTTTCCAATCCATTAATTCATTTCTGGTATTTGTATCCTAATGGATAAGAGCATGCGAATCTTATACATTACTGTCACTCAGCATTGAAAGGACTTAACACATCAGCCCTGAGGCTAGGAATTCTTCTATATGCCAGCAGTTGTGGGAATCACTGCTCATTTTGTCACTGTGCTATATGCCAGCAATACTAACATAATCCACCTGGGTGGTTTTTATAGGAATGCTGTTTCTTGCACGTTGATACAATTTACAAGTTAAAACCTGTATTTCAAACAAACAAAAAATCTTGCACATATTACATCCACTCTTTACTACTTCATCCTTCCTTTCTGGATTCTGTTTTCATGTTTATGAATTGCAGGTATTCCTAATGCTTCCATAGATATATCTCCACCTGAAAAGCTCTATTCTCCATCTGTCCCTTGTGTTTCACAGTTGGCATACTTGGATCATTCTTTGTTTCTTGTTTGTTTAATTATTTGAAGTTCTGAAATATTTCAGATTGTTTATCTTAGGGGAGTTGATACCAAGACGTTATATAATGTCACCACAGAAAAGCTTTTGTGAAGGAAAGGCCTTGTGTTTCCCTTGGTAAATAAGCTCTGATTTCTGTAACCAAGGGAGTTCTGGAGTTGAAGACTATATTGAATGTCCTATCCCCAACCAAATTAGCTCCACCTTCCATTTAGATGGTTCCAGCAGTCTATGGATCATGATACCTAAATGTATGTGCTGTTTTACCTAAAAAAACCCCAAAAACCAACCCTGCAAAAGTTTATCTGAGCAGACCAGAGAACTCTATTCAGAACATGGTCAGACACAATTAAGGCAAATTAATCCCTGGTGTAATTTCACTGACTCAGCAGGAGCTGCAACAGAAGGTTAATTTAGGTATATTTTGCTTCCTTCAAAAAGCAGTAAGAGGAGAGAAAAGAGCTCACAGATAGCTCCACAAATAGTTATTTTTGAAAATTGGCCAAGATTTACATACTTGAAGGAGCAGGGAGATGAGGGAATGGGGCACTAGGTAAGAATATTAACTCCTCCTCTACTGGGATTATTTTACAAGTGTGGCCTTCAAAAAATCTGACTTCTATTAACTTTTTCATAATTTTCCTTCCTTCTGGACAAGACACAGAGTCTTTGACCATTTGTAATTTTACACTACCATGTGCATTTAACATTTAAAAATACCTAGTTGTTTAACGCTGACTAATGTGTACTCTCAGCTACCATGGTTTTAGCAAGAAAGAGATATCTAAGTGCAAAACATATAGACCATTTTATAAGAGCATAGATTAATGGACATGATTTCATAGTAAGACAGACATTTTTTGTTTTCTTAAATGATACTTTACCACAATAATCTGAAAATAAGCGTTTAAGTGCAGCTTCTACTATTGCAAGTTGTCGAAGTAGCACTTTTTCCTTAACAAGATGCTGACCCTGATAACAGTGAAGAAAGGAACTTAAGTAAGGCAAGAAAGATTGCCCTGCATTTTCATGAGCTGACTTGCAGAGATTGGCAATCTGGTGGTAAATGAAGGATACCCATCTTATCAGAAATAGAAACTGTCATATTACTTCAGGTCTTGGACCCCTTTAGTTTTGCATCTTTGACCTTGACAGTAACTGGAATCAGCTGCTTCCAAGAGGGTGCAAGGAGCTTCTTACTGCCTGGTAGCTGTAGTTTTGCCTGTTTGCCAGATGTTTTACATCAGTACTGAGAGGATCTAGAGGACAGGGGCACAAAAATAAGGAAAAGAGAGAAACAGACTGTAAATGAAATAAGATGGCCACACACCAGCACAATCCTGTACTACTCCCACCTCTGAAGTCACCTTCTTTCTTGAGTTTCCTACCTTACCTCCTCAAAGGACCTGGGGTTGATGGAAGTGAAAAAGTCCAGTGAGCCTGTTAGGATATATTTTATATTGAAGTTTGGGTAGGTGTTAGAGACTGGATGACATGGGTGTCCTTGGAGTAGAAAGGTAAGGGAAAGGGCTGGATGTGGTATGTGGTGTGATTAGTTAAAAGAGGCCAGGACTGGGAAGGCAAGGAGGATGTGTTCATTTAGTCTGTCCAGTTTAGCTCAAAAGAGAATACTGTTCATGTTAAATAAGCTTCTGAAAAGAAATACTCCATGGTAGATGAACAATAATCACAATTAGAGAAATGTTTACTGGCAAAATGTAAAGGCAGACTGTTAAGAAGAGCTCATTGCCCATAATATTCTAATTTTTTTTCAATTTGTTTGTGGAAGCTGCAGCTGCCGTCATGACTAGAATTACCTTCAAAGTTGAGCAAGCTAGTATTGTATTTCAGCAAAGAATATGGTCAGAGCAACCCTTGTAAGTTTATGGCCATAATCTGACACGTAAAAGTCACACCATTTAAAACTGGAGACAGTTTTTAATGATGAAATGAGAAAGGATTGTGGGGTGGAAGGTCAGGGTAGAAAGACCAATCCCCTGAATGTTTATATCTTGTCCTTAATGCAGTTGTGAGATGCCCAGATCTCTTTTCTTGGTGCAAAGCAGTTTCTGTTTCGCAAATAAAATGCTAAATACTAGTTTGTCCTTCCTGCTAACTGTAAAATAGGTGATCATTACTAAAGTCTGACCTTAATATAGTTTTTTCTGTCCTGGTTTAAGTTTCATCAAACATGTTACATACTCTTGTGCTGGATAAATTGGTAGAGGAATCGAGTTCTGTAACAGTGTTATAAATTTTCTGGCTTACACCAATAAATGTTTTCTTTCCACACACCAGAGTAACAGCCTGGTTTCTGTGACCTGTTTAAGCTAGTCTAAGTTCACGTGGCCACTGAGAGATGGTGGTCTTCTGCTCCCCTACCTGTACTGGTAGTAGCACCTGTGTTCTCAGCTGGATCAGGGAGCCCATTTCATCAAAAGCTAATTGATGCATTATTGGTTGGGGTTGGATTTACTTTTTTTTTCCCCCCCTTCTGATCTGGTTTTCAGCCAGTTCAGTTTTTGAATCCAGATGATGACATGCCCAAGTAACCATGCTGTTGCCAGTGGTAGGGAGGCAGTGGGATCATGCAGGCAGGGGAAGTAAAAGCTCATCTTTTCAGCAGTAGCATTTTGATGCGGTACATTAAATTATATCAAAACAGATATCTCGCGTATCTGCCTAATGCAACATGTGAAGGCAGATGTACCATTATTTTGATATTTACTGCATACGAACCAGACCTTAACTCATATTTTATGAATTCATACAGCTGTTGTATATATTATGTATCTGTGATGTATGGTTGGAAAAAAATGCATTTACTTTACATAATATAAACTTACTTCTCCCACTGTAGGAGAAGATCATGTTTGAGACCATCTAAGGAACCTGAAGGTGCACAAGTCCATGGGACCTGATGAGATGCATCCACAGGTCCTGAGGGAACTGGCAGATGAAGTGGCCAAGCCACTATCCATCATATTTGAGAAGTCATGACAGTCCAGTGAAGTTCCCACTGACTAGAAAAGGGGAAAAAAAAACCTGTAATTAAGAGAGAGTTGGGTTTCTAGAAGATCCTAGTAGATGAGGCTTTGAAAATTTAACCGGGAGGGAATTAACTGATGAAAGAAAATTAAAAGATTATTAGCAAACAAATAATTAGTCATCAAGCAAGATTCTCCCTGCAGATTTTCCTTTTAAAACAGGTCAAACAAAAAAAAAAAATGTAAAAATGCAGAACTCTTCAGTAGTTCCAAAGATGAAACATAATTTTCCTTAGCTGAACTGCTTTATACAAAAAGATGAATTAGTTCAACGGATTGCACTGGGAGCTATCACTGGGAAAACGCATCATTCAAAGCCTGTCAAACTGCAAAACACCAACAGGAGTACTGGGGATGGGGGACATCCCAGAACCTATCCAGGAAAAGCAGAAGTCCCATTAAAGGTCCATGAACAGTGGCTCAGCCAGTTTCTCCGACACAAGAGAATGAGTAGGGTCAGAATGGAGGCAGGCATTAACAAAGGCCAGGTACACAGTGGCAGCTGCTCCTCAAAACCAACTGGATCCTGCTCACGCAGGTTCTCATAAGATAAACTCCCAATCAGAGACCTGCACTGATTCATGATTGGACCCGAGGCCAGGAAAACGGTACAAGGCATTATGGCTCACATGCATTATACCTCAACTCCTGCATGAGGGTTTAGCCTAGTGCTGGTATAACAGTAAATTGATCCTGTATAGCTGTAGACAAGTAATAACTGTGTCTGGCCATGCCAAAGGGACATACATATTTCCAAAACTTGGAAACATAATCTGGCAGAAAGGTAAAAACTGCTCCTCGATTATGATTAAGAACCAGTAAGTCTAAATGGCTTTCATAGCTCTGTGCTATAAAAGGAAATTGAGGTGCTAAATATGAGTCAAATATACTCATAATTTTAATTTCTTTTCTGTTTACTCATATCTCATAGCTTTACAATTGTGCTATTTTGAGTTCCCTAAACAAACACATTTATTTGCTTTTATCTATCATCAGATGTGCGAGAGTGGGTTCAAAGTAACAGACTACAATCGTATCATAAACATCTTATTGGCAAGGTGAACCCGTCATCAGGCTTCTGGTCTAGGTAGAGTCCAGTGCATCAGAAATTTCCTCCCAGAAATCCCCTGTTACCATAGTACTAAACCTAAAAGCTACAGAGAAAAATGTGGTACCCACTAAAGATCTTAAAGGAAAGAGTGTTAGGAGTTCCACTGACTGATGACAGCCAGGGAAGTACCCTAGGTGGCTGAAAAGCTGTCTGGACTATTGGGCTCAAAGGTTATTGGCCAATAGTTCAAAGTTCTACTGACAGGCAAATATAAGTGGCGTTCCTCATAAGTCACTTCTGGGGCTTAACATCTGCAGCAACAACCTGACCAACAGGACAAAGCGTGCCCTCGGGTGACACCAACTTGGAGGGACTTGATGACATGCAGGAAGGTCACAGTCCTTCAGAGGGACTCCTGACACAGAAGGCCCCTGGCAAGCTGGAGGGATGGCTGCCAGGAAGCTCAGGAAGTTCAAGGCACAGCCTGAGGCTGGCAGGCCAGTGGCAGCCCCACTGAGAAGGGGCTGAGTCCCGGTGAGCAAGAAGGAGAACACGAGTCAGGAGCGTACCCTTGCAGTGCTGAAGGCCGGCCACATCCTGAGCAAGAACATAGCTGCCAAGTACAGAGAAGGGAATACTGCCTGCTGCTCAGCAGCTCGGGAGGCTTCATCTGGAATACCACGTGTCCAGTTTTGGGACCCCCTGGAACAAGAGCAATATTGACAGCCTGGAGAAAGTCCAGAGCAGGGCCACAAAGGTGGGTCAGCGTGGAAAAAAGCAGACTGAGGGGGTGAACTTTTTCTCTTGAAATATCCTCCAGGGGCCACAGAGAAGACAGAAGCAGACTCTTCTCAGAGGTGTATACAGCAAAAGGACAGGAGCCAACAAGTTGGAGCAAGGGCAGAGCTGGGTGGGTATTAGGAAAAATGTTTCCCAAAGAGGGCGGTTAAGCCCTGGGTCAGGCTGTCCCAACAGAGGCTGCAGAAAATCCATGTCTGGAGACACTCAAGACTTCACAGGAATTGGTCTTGTGCCACTTGACTGAGCTTTTGAGGTAGCCCTGCTTTGAGCATGGGGTTGACCAGAGACTTTCAGCAGTCCCTACCAATCTGCATTCCTGAGTCTCTGCTGGGTTGGTTGGTTTGCTTTTAACAGCGTCCACACTTTTTTTTTTTTTTTTTTGACAGGGGAACCTCTGGACATTTGTACTCTCCAGCACATGTTCTCTGAAAGGTGTGTGTCCATGACAAATGCAGGCACATGCATAAACAAATGGATACACATGACAGAGTAGGTCAGTAAGTTCAGCCAGCAGTGTAAATATCTGTCGTGTCCAAGTATCTGGACATCTCTCTTTGTCTCTTGATGTTTTCTAAAGGAACTTCCTTCCCCTTTTTGAGACTCTCCTCCTTCCAGGGCTTCGGAAGCTGTTTGCAGAAGGGACTATTTATAGTCAGGACCGTGTAGGCAGCAAAGATGGGGGTAAGGGAAAATCTATTTGCCCATCAAAATTTCTAACTTTAGAGATAAGAAGTTTAGATGATTACATGTGCCAGATGTGCATGCATACACACAGGGGTTATTTTATTTTGCCTTTAACATTTGCTTTTGTTGTCTGTCATGCCTACATACCCTTCTTGGGCTTGTACATTTGATAAAGTTATTTGTAGAGTGGTCCTGTGACAATGGACTTTCAGAGGTCCCTCCCAATGTAATTTTTTCTCCTGATCCTGTGTGACACAAATCCCGTGGATGTTTATAACACAAGGGAAAAGAACCTCCTTGGTCATAATAGGCACAGAAGCCAGCGATATAATTGCCAGGGACATGATCCTAAAACTGTTTATAGCAGAGATAAGATCTCAGGTAGAATCAAGAAAAGGAAGCCCTAAGCACAGAGTATTGATACACTAGGACCTTCCAGTGGAAATTTCAGAACAATAAAGATGAATGGGCAAATCCTTAGCTCTGACTTACTGCAGACAGCCAAAAAGGATCCAAAAGACAGTGTTTCTTAAATCCCAGAAATCATAAGACCACATGAAAAAATACAACATTTACACTGCCAAGGCCAGGAGATGAAACAGGCCCCATCTATTTCAACAGTACAGCATTTTACAAGGATATATAGAGTTTCTTCCTTTACAGCCTCAACTGCCAATGGCTGGCTTCAGAAAGTTCCCTGGATCCCTCTAATCCCACTTATCATTCTCATTCCCTTTGAGAAAATGAGCATGGATACAATTCATCTGTTCAAGAAGAATTTAGGAGAATATCAGACTCTCTGTACAATAATAAACAGCATCTTCCATTACACTGAGGCCCTATCCTTACATCTCATTAATGCCAAGGTAATAGCTGACAGAAACAATTTTTCCAGTTAGTAACATCCAAGAAGAAATCCAGACAATGAAGGGGCTAGTTTCACAAGAAAAACAGGCGTGAACTTTATGGTTTACATGGATCAAGTTGCTGAAAGCTCCAGTTTACCATTTCAAACACATGGTCTGGTCCAACGATTAAACCAGGCTCGATAGCAGATGCTGAAAAAACACATCAGCCATGACACAAAAACCTAGACCAGCAGCTGCTGTCTGCCTTATTTAACTATGGGGATTGCTACCAATCTCCACATGCTTCTCCCTGGTCACATTTCTCTGTAACCACCAAGACAGAGACATCATAAACCTGATAAAGCCTGACTATAACGAGCCATCCCCAATACCACACTATACCCTAGATTTAATATAAAAGGTAAAAGACACAGTGAGGCTGGCCCAAGAGAGCCTGCTAGGAAGCAGCCTGATCAGCAGAAACATTACAACATAACGGCCTAATCGAGGGCTGAAGCATTGCTGTTTTTTCATTCAGCAAAACTGTTTTCTCATTCAGCAAAACTGTTTTCAAATATAATAGTTGAATAGCTGGGTTAAGTGCATTGCCTATGCTATAATCCTCACAAGATGAACCAGCTGGAGCCTTAAACTGAAGCTCTTTATCATCACAAGTGAAAAAAATCTGGATACCATGGGAGACAAACTGCCACAACAACTCACCTGGGAATGCATGCAGTGGATACATTAGAAACTAAGGACTATCATTGAAAAAGAGTGGAAAACAATGTTAGTAAGAAAATATAATTAGAAAACGTTAAAGCCCCCTCATACTGAACCGAGAGGACAATGTGATTCTGCATTCATTTAAGGCATATGCACACCAGGTGACAGTTCAGCTCCTTTCCCATGCCACATGTTGAAAAGGGCCCAGAGAAGGTTCAATGCATGAATAAACTAGATTTGATCGTGTGTATTGACAGACTTATTTAACTACTTCCTGGACTCCAGGAATTAGACCAATTTTACTATTCTCAAGGCTTAAGCAAATTAAATAGGAAGTCATCTGAGATACATGAAGCTCCAACCAGTTTTAAGAGGATTAATACACCCTTATCCTCAGATTCTCCATGTTGCTGTATACTTAAGACAATGTCAAAATTTACCATGAAATCTAGAAGGATCACTTGGAAGATCTGTCCACCATTCTGCAGTCACTCACAGCTCATGGTAAGACAACTCAAGACACATAGAACTTAACTGCATTTTGAAGAAAAGCCAGGTATGACACCATATCAGTGAAGTTGCTTGCTTCTTTTATCAGCTCCCTGCCCAATACAGTTTTCAGAAGGCATTAATATTACAGGTACTTTTAAAAGTAAGGTTTCAAAAGTATTATTCAAGGAGATGAATCAGAAAGGCCATTGCATAGTCTACTAAGAGGAAAATCTGTTTTAAGTTTCCCCTGTAACACACTTCACCCCTGAGCAGGGACTGATAAAATGGACTATGAATCATCATGCTAATATTTTCATCAAGACATTGAATAGAGACCGGCTCCTGCTGCCATGACTACTTAAGATGTAAAGATCTGCATGGCTTTACAGAAATGGAGGTCAGCATGCTCTGATGTGTTTGTGTGTTGTGTCACAACTCCAGACTCCACAGAAGTGATGCAACAGCACCTCAAAACTCCCTGTTGTATGTGCTCCTATGCTTGCTCCCACGTTAAGGTAAAGTCAAAAAGCAACTGCACAACAGCAGTCCACAAGCAGTAGCTATGTTCAGTGCTCCAGAGTGGGGAAAATAAGCTGCTTTTGTAAATTTCTCTGGATGCTCTTCATAGTGTTGTCTCAGATTTGGTGCTTGGATATGGAGCAAAAACAACATCAAGGGAAAAGATGTAGGGAAAAGGAAGCTTCCAGCTCACTGAGCTTAAAGAAACATCTGGACTTGGAGCAAATCTCTGCAGCCACTAAGTCTACGTACACCACCTCTGGTTTTGAGTTCTGTGATATGATTATAAACACCTTAAATACTAGCAAAACATAATTGCAGTGCAGATCCTTTTCTGACTTGTGTTTAAGCTTAGGACTTCTGTCAGCTGGAAAACAAAGTCATACCTGAGAACAACAGATAGCAGAGCTAATGAGGATGCACTCTAGACATTTCAAACAAAGCTGCTGCCTTTAATGGGTCTTATAATAACTTTACAGAGAGTTACATTGATTTTTTTTTTTTTTTTTTAATAGTGCCTGGAAAGGAAGAAAGATATTTCATTTATTTTTCGTGCAGGAAACTGTGTCCAGTCTGTATTATAGTTCCAGTTTCAAATCAGCATTACAAAACAGACTCCTACATCTCCGTATGAATCAGCAATGAAGCCAGTCATTGCTGCAAGAAACTGAAGTCTGAGAAATATCATCAAAACCAAAGAGAGGCTCCAACATTTTCAGTGCATGCTGGCAAAGTACACAGTAGTTGCCCAGCTGTGTTCTTTACAGGTTGTGTACATAAAGACAAAACCAAAATTATACAAAGACCTTCCTTAAGTTGATTGGTTCACTCCTTGAGAAGCAAATTCAGTAGAAAACAGCACAGATTACTGCTTACAGGAATAAGTTCAAGTCCCCAGAATTCAGATGCAGAACATGATGGGCATGCCTACAAAAGGACAAAAAGTGATTTATATTTTGAAACAAGCCCCTTAGACATATTGAAGGTTTTTAATTTTTTTTTTAATCCTTTTCAGAAGTCCCTGCAACTAGAATATTCTCACACTGTTGTTGAAATGTGTGAAAACAGAGATTGTTAAAAAAATCACACTGAGCAAGTACATACAGTCAGCACTGGAGACTTAACTCTTGGGGTATTTTCCAAGCACTTAACAACCAGCACGCTCCTTCTGCATGACACTATTCTACAAACATTCTTGTTGCTATGATGATCAGCAACTGAAGACTTCATACTTCTATCAGCTCAAGAACAGGTTTTTCTTATATATTACTGAATTTTTATAATTAATGATTTCCCACATATTATTGAATGTCTGAAGAAGTTTAATTGCTGTGCTAGAAGGACTGAAGCCTTCTTTGAAGCATCCAGTGTTTTTCAAGAGACGGGGAGAAAGTCCATAAGCTCATTTCCTATTCCCTTTCCCTGCAACATACTCCTAGGATCAGGTTATAGAATTGAGATGACTGCTTGTCACGGGAAGGGTAGTAAAACTTGGTAGGGCAGAGAGGACACAGCAACTCCACTCCACTGAAGAGGATGGAGAATGGCACTGTTGCAGTCTGATCTTGTCTTTGGTCACCCTCATAATATGTTTCTTTTTGTTGGGGGTAAGGGAAAGAGAAAAGGAGTGGAAACTTGCTCTTCAGGTACAAAGCACAGTACACCAGCGATATTTGGTATGTTTGCAGTCATATGTCACACTCTCAAACTCTTCTCCTTAATTTCTCTAAGAACTCGAACAAATTTGCCATTTCAAACACAGATCACGTTGCTATATTGTCACTGTTAACTTTTAAAATTATTATCTATCTATATACTTCCCTGATTTAAGTCAAAATAGTAAATAAAGTTAATTTCAGACGGTACCTGGAAAGATCACCACACCATTAAATCCAGTTATGAGCAATTAACAAACAGTTACCTAAAGCAGGCCTAAACTAAATGAACACCACATTGTGATGTTGCTTGGTGCAGTACCTACAGTACACAAACCTCTCCCCATCTGATCTTTCAGAAGTCGTCTGTCTGTATTTACATTACAGAAATGTGACTGACACAGCAAGCGTGTGCTCTGGCATAATTTAACTTCAGGTTCCTCTGCTCAACAAAAATTCAGGCAGAGGGACATGGTGTAGAAAGGTGAACAGAGAAAACATCATTTATATCAAATATTTACGAAGCTTATCTACTTAGTTCAGGTATCTGTAGGAAAGACCAACCCGCTAAAGCACAGAATAGCAAACACCTCTCCTTTAAAACCTGTTTCTTGAAATCACACCATTCCATGGCAGGAGAGTATGATCTGCTATTCTAGGAGTTACCAGTTTTACATATCCTACTGTACCTCAGTCATTAAAATCAGGCAATTTTTTCTTTCACTGAGTTCATCCATTTGTTCATCTCAGTTTAATGCCATAAGTAGAAGCCACGCAAATGCTAAACTACTCAAAACTGTTTGTAAATTTACCAACTACCTTTGTTACATTTGCTGTGCATCTTTCAATATTACAGGAGAATAACCTGCTAATACACTGCAGACTGAATGCATAGGAAAAAAGGCAAAGAAAAATCCACAAGTGATATCTATCATTTAGGTATGATTTCTCCCTGTGTAAAGTTAACAGAATAATAAGCTGCTATTGACACTGAGCCAGCTGAAAATGTGAACTGCAGCAAGGGACATAATGCAGATAAATGTCCCTTTTTTGAGCTTTAAAGAGCTCCATAGGTTCTTTCTCCTAAATCCTGTCATTGATTACACTGTCTAGTAGAAACCAGCACTTCTGCAGAGGCTAAATCTTTCTCGTCGCATACTGAGCTTGCTTTCCCCTTCTCCAGCCCCATCAGCTTTCAGAAAGAGTGGTTATTCTGTTGCAGAATATGGAACCTACATCCAAACACAGTCTCTGGACTATAAACAAAACGACTATGTGCTACAAGTTGTACCTACAATTACACACACAGGAATTAGTTCAAACTTCTCATAACTCAAATATGCCTTTTTATAAAACAGTATTCTGATTAGTTACTCTTATCATCTCCTTCTAGAGATAGAGTTGCTCCTATTTTAAGGTCTAGTTGTACAATTACATCTCCTGACACAGTGAAATCACCATCGTTTATTCTTTTAGGCATACACATTACAGGAAGGTACAGTATTTGCTAGGCTTAATTTGTATAAAATTATTGAGGCTTTTGGGCGCAGTAGTTTAGCTACATTTTCTAAGAGAGCAACAATATTGTTGGGAGAAAATATTCCTCCACCCTCAAGCTCATACTTAAATGGAGACAAGTGCAATACCACGTACATATATGCACATCCATATGCAGAGCCTTGCTCCATTTTGCTCTCTGTTGTGGAAAGAAGCGATGACAACTTTTACAAGCAGAGATGACTAGTCAAGATCTGAGCTATGGACACTATAATACTCTCAGTTATAAACAGACTTCGCTGAAGTGAGTGCCAGTATTTCAGCTATTTCTGTGGCACAGGACTGACTTTGTGCACTGGAGCAGATTTCTGGGGAACCAATTTGTTAAGTGCTGCTGAAGGAATATGGTAGAGATGTGGGTGTGCCGTGCTCTGTTTTAACAGTCATTTGAAATGAGTATGAACAGAGAGCATTACAAATCAGCTGGCTGTGCCTCAACTGAGGAATTACTCAGTGCATTGTGATTTCTGGAAAGTAGTCTTTCCAGATAAGTGCCCCAAAAGAAAAGGACATAAGAAGCAGGGAAAGGAGAACCTCTGTAGCCTAATGTCTGTCTTGTCAATTGGAAGGGGATGTTATTTTTTTTATTTTAAAAGTATTTTAAGCAATTAAATCCTGTTCACTTTGGTGTCAACCAGTACTTGCCACTGTCAGCTCTTCTCTACTGCAGAGAGCAGTACTCTTTAGCCTGCAAGTTTCAAGGTCACACGGTATTAAACTTACAAATACATCGGCATAAAGGAGGTAATAGATGTCAACAACAGTGACACATCTACCTGAAATAATCCATCCTTTCATTTATTATATCATATTTATTAGCATATTAAAATCAAAATGATTTTTCAATGCATCGTAACACAAAATAGAGTTTATAAACCTACACATTTCTCAGGGAAAAAGTTATTCTCGTCAGTGAGTTGCTTAGAAATCTGATAACAACTAAAATAAGTACTGTCATTTGACAGAAAAAGGAATCCAAGACATACAAATGAAACAATCTTCAACCTTAAATAGAAAGAAGGTGTGCTTGTACTGTACAGCGTTCTGGAACCTGGACAGTACACACACCCCACTTTGTGTTAGGGGGTCCACAGCACAAAGTTCAGTACAGTGCATCTGAATACCAGCTGGTTACAACATAGTCCCTTTCTTGAGTAGCCATGGTTTAAATGCAGATTTATGTAAGTTTTTAATGTAAATGTTTTAACATATATTCAATACTTCCTTCTTCTGTACTTTATGTGCCCCAGTGGTACAAGTAAATCTAACTAAAACCACCTTCAGTTTTTTTGGTGTTGTGAGGTCAGAGACTGTATGACTTCAGATCAATGATAATCAATTGTTCTTGAAGTGAAGCAAATCAATTTTAATAATTACAGCTAACAGAAGTCAGTAAATTTGCCCTGTCCGTTTTAAGTGTACTTGATAAAGTTTTACTTCTGTTTTCACTTTAAAATACATTGGTTTGATTACATACATTTGCTTTTTTCCTCTTTAGTAAGTGAATTGTAGCTATCTAGAAATCATCGCATCCTGAAACTAGAAAAACACAAGACAGTGGATCCCTACCTCGGTATCCCATTGCTCTTCCGAACAATAAAAAATTACTTCTCTTTTGACTTGGATGTTCAATAAATTGAGTTATCACTTCGTTCCACAGGAAGACAGGCCACTGGACAGAGGGAGACTTTTTGTATATGCAGCTTGTTTGAGTCCTAAAGCATTTCAAATTATTTCCTTGCCCAGGAGGTCTCGGATGAAAACTAACTTTATTTATAAAGATGTACATTGAACCTCAAAGTATTGTGGATGAGAAGCGTATGCAACAGTAAAAGCAGGAAAAGGAGTTTCCCACTTTAACCTGGACAAGATAAAATCCCACTCAGTTTCCAAAAAGTGAAGTACCCGTATTTTATTTATGGGTTTTAGTGTAATGCTCACAGGGACTTCTGTATCCCAGAACTCACTACTGGGCTGTAGTTTGGGGAAAAAATTCCTCCAGCAAATACCAAAGGATGGAAGGAAAAAGGCAGAAAATTGTGACTAAACATAAGAAACTGAACATTGCAAGAATCATCACAATTACAGTCAGGTTTGTGTTCTTAATAAATTATGGCTGGCCACTTGCCTGCTTTGCTCAGTTACATCTCTGTCCTCTCTCACTGCTGTGCACTTTTGGCTCTTTTCCTACCTACTCCCCAAACTAATGCCAAATACCAGTGATATTTGATAGCTGAATTGCAGTTCCAAGGGCAGTCTGAATATAAATTCACATCCAAAATCCAACCCAAACTAGTAAAAATCTTGCAGAAGTCTCACAGAAATAACTGGTTATTTCAATCTCTCTCCTTTCTAACACCACACTTCAACATCTTGCAAATTTATTTATCCAAGAATCACAGAATGGTTTGAGTTGGAAGGGACCTTAAAGATCATCTAGTTCCAACCCCCCTGCCATGGGCAGGGACATCTTCCACTAGATCAGGTTCCTCAAAGCCCCGTCCAACCTGGCCTTGAACACTGCCAGGGAGGGAGCAGGCACAGCTCCTCTGGGCAACCTGTTCCAGCACCTCACCACCCTCATAGTAAAGAATTTCTTCCTTAAATCTAATCTAAATCTACTCTCAGTTTAAAACCGTTACCCCTCGTCCTACCGCTACACTCTGTGACAAAGAGTCCCTCCCCATCTTTCCTGTAGTACCCTTTTAAGTACTGGAAGGCTGCTATAAGGTCTCCCCAGAGCCTTCTTTTCTCCATGCTGAACAACCCCAACTCTCTTAACCTGTCCTCACAGGGGAGGTGCTCCAGCCCCCTGATCATCTTCGTGGCCTCCTCTGAACTTGCTGGAGCAGGTCCATGTCCTTAGGTTGGGGGCCCCAGAGCTGGACACAGCACTGCAGGTGGGGTCGTACGAGAGTGGAGTAGAAGGGCAGAATCCCCTCCCTTGACCTGCTGGCCACACTTCTCCTGATGCAGCCCAGGATACAGTTGTTTTTCTGGGCTGTGAGCGCACATTGCTGGCTCATAGTCAGTTTTTCATCCACCGATAGCCCCAAGTCCTTCTCCACAGGGCTGCTCTCAATCCACTCATCACCCAGCCTGTATTTGTGCTTGGGATTGCCCTGACCCGTGTGCAGGACCTTGCACTGGGCTTTGTTGAACTTCATGAGTTTTGCACAGCCCCACCTCTCGAGCCTGTCAGATCCCTTCCCTCCAGCATGTCAACTGCACCACACAGCTTGGTGTCATTGGCAAACTTGCTGAGGGTGCACTCATTCCCACTGTCCATGTCACCCACAAAGATGTTAAACAGCGCTGGTCCCAACATGTTGGTGAGAAACACCACTCATTACTGCTCTCCACTTGGACATGGAGCCATTGACTGCAACTCTTTGAGTGCAACCGTCCAGTCAATTCCTTATCCACTGAGTGGTCCATCCATCACATCCATGTCTCTCCAATTCAGAGACAAGGATGACATTCGGGACAGAGACAAAAGCTTTGCACAATTCTAAGCAGATGATGTCATTTGCTCTTCCCCTTATCCACCAGCGCTGTAACCCCATTGTAGAAGGCCACCAAATTTGTCAGGCACGATATGCCCTTATCATTTATTTATGTTTATCATGACTCCACTATTAACACCACCTTTTGTATAAGTCCCAAACAGTCCAGGTTCCTCTCAGAAGAGCATCAGTCAGCATTTTCCATAGAACTTCTGGGTTGTAAGTAGAATAAACACTGTTTGAGATTTTAGTGAGAGGAAGGTCCTGAACGTAAGGCTATTCAGAAACTTGATAGACAGGAGAAAAAGACAGATTTGTGCTTATTATTCAGATAGTAAAGCTGCAACCTAGACTTATATTCTAAAAAACAGAATCCTCATAGCCTTCAAGAATTTGACTACAAACACTGTCTTCTTCCAGATCTAATGGACACAAGGATAGTAGTACAAGGGGCTGAGAAAGGGAGACAGAATCACTCCTTTTAAGAAAGGCCCATCTCATGGAGGAAATCAGCAAGGATTTTCCTGTGGTAGCTTAGGGCATTTTTGTTACATGCCCATTTTCTTTGATTCATCTTTTCTAAATGGATTATACACTATACAAGCAATGCCAATATTTTTTTTTGCCCAATATTGGGTAAAAAAAGTGTGCCTGCATGGAGGTTTTATTGAAAATGTCATGTAATTAAAATGTTTGAATGGCAGCACAAAAATACAAGCCTAACTACAGAGTCTCACAGATACTACAGTTTATTCTGCCTTACTAACCAACCACAACAAGTAGATTAAGGAATGATTGTCATGTAAGAATATGTTACTCTCTACTGTAACTGCCTGAAGCTACATTTCAAAATTATTCAACAAATAGTTTAGCAAATGCTATGGTCTTACAGACTCAGAAAATTACCTAGTTGATCCTGGTAGACCAGTTTACTTTTGAAATATCAAACAATTAGAAAAAAAATAGGATTAAAAAAAGGATAAATTGGATCAAATAAGTTGATTACTTAGTAATTGGTAAAGGACTGAAGAATAGTTTCTTTTATTTGCCATTTTGAGACTGGGCTGGACAATTCAACTATTTGGGTTGGTATATTACTTGTCCATCAAATAAATCTTTAAGGAATATTTCCCATCATTAAATTTCCAGCTCCCATTTCTCAACCTTTTCCTCTCTATTACAGCAATTTTTCCCATATGAAAGTAGTAAAGTCCATAATAACAGGACAAAGCTTTGCAGACTCATTCTTTCTGATTGCATTTTAGGTCATCATTTGAAGGCTGTTTTCTACAAATACCTCAAACTCATGCACACAGCATCTCCCCTGATTTTAACTCATTCCAATTGCTGAACTTTCAACGAGGAATGTGATCTGCAGTGATCTAGCTTTTAACTGAAAAACCATTGCTTTTTTTTTTTGAATGTAGACACTGCTTCCTGGACATAAAGAGTAACTCTGTTCTTAATATCTATTGCAAACTGAATCCAGCACAAATCCCATGACTGCACTGAACTAACTACTAGAAACAGGTAGGTTCCAGTCTAAAAATGGTATTACATTTTTCATTAACATTTTTCCAGAAGAGGACTATTAATTATAAATAGAATGCACTATAAACATGATGACAAAGCATTAAATACTTGCTTAGTTTCTATTCAGGAAAAACGTTCAACTTCAGTAAGATTCATGATCAAGTATGGACACAGTAAAACCCACGTGAAACTTCAAAATGGAACTATGCACTGATTTTCATTTTGAAAAGTACTGAAGATATCACCCTTGCATCTCTCCAAAATGTCTCTCGCTGTGTTGTCAACAACATTGATGCTCTGCAGAACCTAGAATACAGTTAGCGGTATTAAATGAAGCCCGCACTTCTTTGAGAAAGATCTCAGTTTAAGCAGAGAGATTGAGAACCACAAAATGCAGCAAAAAGCAGATTCCTATCCATGATTAGTCCTGTAAAAGTTTTGATAGCATTCCAGATATAAATGGAAAAAAAAATATTCTGCTTTATATCCGATTCAGGTCACATTAGTAGGTTAGTAATTTTGTATGGGAATCTTAAATGGTCTCTCCCTGTTCTGTGAGTGGAGGGACTACTTCTTTCATGCTGTACATATGGCACCTTTGAGGAATGCTTCATTCACTTGAAAAAGTAGTTCTAGAAACAATGTCTAGTCTAGTACTCTGCCCCTTGTCATGTCACTTCAGAAGTAGAGGAGGAGAGCTGAAGCAGATAGGGATAGATTCTTAGTACATTTACTTTTGCTTAAAGACAATGTTAATTCCATTCGATGTGGTAGGCAAAAAATATCCAGCTTTATTAACAGTTTATGGCACCCTAATGAACTCTGGCAGAACACAGAAGGAAAAGCAGGTCCCTACTGAGTTGTCTGGGGGAGTCAGAGGGAACCAAAAAAAAAAAACACAGGCAAGATATTAACAGGAGAGCCCAGGCAAAAACCTGACTACAAAGAAAAATTAAAAGCTTATTCTAAGGGGTAGAAGTTTTCTATTATTAATAATAATAGGGCACTTTCAGTGTACGCTTATCAAGCATGTTTTCTCTGCACCGTTTATGAGTCAGATACCATCATCTATTACTATAAACATAGTGTCACCAGTTAGTTTTGCCTAAGTAGCCCCCACTGGCTTGTTTAAACTGGAGCATTCCTTTTTAAAGACTCATTTCTTTTTTAGTTACTTTGCATGCAGTGTGAAACAGTGCACACTCTGCTAAAACAGAGCTGCACAGGAGGAGGCCAACTGCATAATAATTCTTAAAGAGACTGACAATAGCTGGAATTAAATTGTGCTTTCATTTTTTCTTATGTGTTTCAATCTAATTTGTCTTAATTGCATGTTTGCAACATGTTAATTATCAGGGCTTGACACTGTAGAGTTGGTATCTAATAGAAGAGTGATTTGACTAGGAAACTGAAATCTTCTAAATAACTTATATGCACACAAATGTTTGGCAACAAATTAGATTTGCAAATAAGCAAACTTTACTGCATCACCCACAGACACAGAATTTTAAAAAATGACCACCATAAATCCCCATCTTAGGTATTCTTTCATTTGTCTAGTGGTCCTACAAAGTCACTAAAGAAAACCTACAGCACACAAAACCTACCCAATACATAAAAGTCAAATGAGTAGTTTAACACACAAAATCCACAAAGAACACAGAGCTGAGCTGAGACCTGCTGTTACCATGCTGTGATAAGAGTCCTGTCATGGGAATGAGACCACACTCTGAAAGCAGCACCAGGATTTCTCTGAAGCCAGTGAAGCTGCACCACTTACAGCAGCTCTGAGTTTGGCTCACTAGTTCCAGAATGCACCAAGAAGGTGACAGAAGCAAATCTTAAATGCTGAAAGTAACATATTCATATATTCCTCAAGTAATTAGGAATTAGACTAAAATGTTATTTAAAAAAAAAGTGAGGAAGAACTTACTGATGCCAATTTGTCTTTGAAATACCTTTAGGTAATATAAAAGGCTTCCTTTGATACTTCTAGAAATTGTCACTCTTACCCTGATCTTAGGAAGTGTTGACTAGCCTCAGCTTCAAATAAACTCCAGAGGAAACACTTTGCACCCCCTCTCTGGATGAGTTTTTTGGGGTGGGTGTGCTAGGCAGTTTGGCAGAAAGTGTTTGCTGAAATTAGACAAACACTTCAGGAGGAGCAGCTGAACAGGTTTTCACTGAACTGATGTACCCAGTTAGGTTTGTGCTTCTGCTAGTAACAACCCCTACCAGTTTCAACCCTAAATATCTGAGATGCAAAAGACAGCATGAATAATTCAGTGAGCACTGGGTCCTGAACCCACCTTTCCTTTCATAAAGAGAGAAGTAATGCACCTCGGGTATAAAGTTTTACTCTAGCAGGGCTTAATCTTTCTTTCTCTTTCAGTGCTTTGTTACTAAGTGCTGTGTAGGTGTGAAAAGCCTTATTACCATGTAATTTTGTTGGGATCAGACTTCCAACTACCTGCTTTGCTTCATATTCATATACACAGAACGATCAAAATCTGTTTTATTTCCTAACAATAGCCAATTTTGCTATAATTATTTTAAAATAGCAAATTCGAGGAATAGTGCCCCGGTTAATTCACATATGGCGCCTATCCACACACGAATAAAATACCTTATTATTTATTACCTTTCTCATAATGAACTTTGCAATAAACAACTGAAAAACTAATTTGTTTTTTGACAATGCCGAACCTTTGAATAGAGAAAATCACAGAGTCGAACACAGAGTGCAGTCCTGTGTGGTAAGTGGTCTCCATAGCAACCAATAGATTTTATGCTAAGTCTGGCCTTTAAAAACATTTCACGTTTACCACCGAGAAAAAGATGGCCTTGATTTAAAAATGATACAACAAGTATCTTGAATGTGCATGCTTTCTCTTCTCTCTCACAAATAAAATTAACAGACATCCCTTTAACACTAAATCCTCTCAGCACTGTGTGTCATCATTGACGTATGTGTGGGCCTGCTTTAGGCTTGGATTTTTTTTTTTCTTGCGTATCATTGCAAGACATGAAGCCCTTTCCCCCCCATTTTCCCCTCCTTGTTTTTCTCTATCCTGAACAAAAATAGAACATCAAGCTCTTATCTCAGTCAGTGATCATGGTGACAGTGAAAATATTATTGCATGCTTATCTATAGCAGTTTCAATCATACAAGCTTATAATAACTTGCAATAATGGGAGAAGTAGTAACTATAGCCTCAATGTCTGCTATAGCCTAATTTACTTTCACTCCACATGCAAGTAACTGAAGTCCCTAAAAGGGAATGTGCTTTTAATAAAGAAAAATTCTAACTTAAGAATGTGTGTATGTAATTACTGAAAACAATATGCTATAAAGTTATATGATTATAATCATTAGAACTTAATGAGAATTTTGTTTGCAGCAATGGAATTTGAGTAAGAGGACATAAGTGTAGATGGACAGAGTTATAACTGAATTAATAGTTATGTTTTCAGTTCTTATTACCTGACAATACAGAGGACATGCCTTTAACATTTAATTCAAAGCAGAACTTGCACACTCAGGTTATTCCTCTCGGCATGGGTGTGGGATGCCTGCTTTTGGTTGATTAGGAATGCAGCCTTGAGAGCTTTGGATGAGTAGGAGGGGAAGATACAGAGACCATCTGTTGCTATTCCTGTAAAGGTAATTTCAACATGCATTCAGTCATCATCGTGACAGTAATAGCACTTCATACATAGCCTTTCACATCATCAAATGTTTGGTCTTTGTGTTCCGTTCCATCTCAAATGCAGTATAATCATCACTCTCTCACCACACTGAATGCTTCCTCCACAATTTCCTTTGTCCAAGGTTTCCTTTCCCTGTACCTTAAGAAAGGTCCTCTGTTGAGCCTCAGTGAAGAAGGGGGCATCAAACAGTCAAATTCTGTTTGCCATGAAATAAGACAATGTAACAATTTATTACCCTTTGTGTTCCTTTCTCCCATGTGCTACTGCACTTCAGTTTCTCCAAAGGTGATCATCAATGCAGCAACAAAAATTAGGAGCCCCCACTGTGAAGGAAACAGGCAACAAAACTGAAGCTAAACACTTCTGTATGAAGAAGCATGATTCCCAGTGCATCTCTAAGGAAGACAGAAGTTTACTCCCCTGTAGAAAAGAAATGTGCTACGAAGAAATCTAGCAAAGATACAGACAGCACAGCCATAACAGGACCAGAGAATTCTCAGGTACTATGGTAAAGAAAGGCAGGGTAAACACTGCCTGACATTCATTTTATTTCTTGCATCACGATACACTAACCACACTGTACCACCAAGGGGACTAATTAATCACAACAATGTGTTATGGTATGTCAATGAAATCTTGCTTATGGTGAATGCTGTAGCATTAGTGTTATCATCATCACCGCCCCCTCCCATCCTCTTTTCTTCCACACAGATGGAGGCATACTGTGCCAGAGTTATGATTAGCATAGGGTTGGAGTTACCAGAAACAACTGAGCAGCTCCTGATAGACCACTTTCCTTTTCTTATTTATAAGGGAAATCAGAAAGACATGTACTGCAACTTCATTGTAAAAGGATGAAAGATGCAAGTGGAATGCTCCAAGGGATGGCCCTATCCGTCAAATGTTTCCCTTGACACCTGATCTGCACTAATAACAACCACAGTAAGCCCTAAGCCCCCTGTTCCAGCCCAAGCAGCATCACAGTTTCCCTGGGATCTGTGCTCTCACAGTCTGCCTTCATGCCCTGCTTTGAAGGCAAAAAGCAAGAATCTACCAGTATTAATACCCAGGCATGTAGCAGTATTTCCAACAAGTTAACAGACAAACCTTGGGATACCACTGCAAAAAGACATCTTAACAGATGCAAAACAAAGGATAAAAAGAGGATGGTACTGTATAGCATACCTCCCACACAGTATTTCTTTCCTTCATATACTCCTAGAAACTCATCTGTATCATATTTTTTAAAAAAGCCCTTACTCTCTTATCATCATACATACTTTTAGCAACTCTATTTGGACTGAACAGACCTTTCATTTTCCCCAGTTCTCCAAGAGGAAAAGTTTCACATGGTCAGTTTTAAAACAGAAGAGAACTGCTGTTTTCTGAATGAAATATTTAGTCTTGTTCTGTATTATTTACAGTGCAAGGAGAGACATACATACCAATGCGAAGTCTTCCTCTAAAGAAGGGGTTTCTAATACTGACTCATAGCTAATCTATGGAATAAGTCTGAAGGTATGTTTTTGGGGAGAGTGAAATTGTTAAATCACCAGAGACTTTCACAAGGTAGCCACAACGACCTTTTCTTCTTGTTCCTAAATGGAGATGCAATGAGATCTTTTCTCAGGCATGGCATATACTGATCATATTTGGAAGTGGCAAACTTGTCATTTAATACCTGTCAAATATCCCAGCTTCCACAGTTAATTACAATATAATATTCACTGCCTTCAGAGAAAAAAATGTCAACATAAATTTGAATTGGGGGCTGAGAGGGAGCAAAACAGTAGGCACAGACATGAAACATCAAAACCTACACACTGTGTAAGCAAGACTGAAGGTCCACCAGCTGTTGTCCAAAAAAAAAAAAAAAGTCACTCAGAACTATTTTTGGTAAGTATTATAAAAACTTATCAATGGAGCAAACTTGGAAGTTCTATTTTTTTATGCCATTGTCTCTTCCAAACAGAAAATGTGGTTGTTCTAACAAAACTGTATTGACTGCTTTACATAATGATATATTCTTCACTTCTAGACCCTATTAACTTTTACATATAAACTGGTTTAATGTAGAAGTGTCAGGAATCTGAAAATAATGCCTAGTGACAGCTCTAGGATTAAGCTCTTCTCAGTTAGTTAGAACGGATAACTTCAACCGTAAATTGCTTTTAAAGAGCAAAGCATATACTGTAAGCCCTCCCGTGCTTCCTACAAATGGACATCAACAAGGCATCTGGGACAAGTGTATGCTAATAATTCATCTTAATTATTTGTCATTAAAGCAGTCCTAATAGGATGTGTCTTTCATTTTGATTAAAATGACCCTCTGAAATGTGGTCCTCATAGAAAGCTGACAAGAAGAGGTAAATTTTGAACTATCTGGCACTTCTAATTTTGCCTCTGGAAACTGAAAGTGCTGATAAATACTCTTACATAACTGCTCCCTCTGTTTGCCTGCCTCTATTTAGTTTCCATATCATGAAGAACCTGTTAGTACCTCTTTGGTGATCAACAACAATAAATAGTCATCTTTGGTCCATGTGACATTCTTTTTATTTTTTATTTTCTGCGATCATAGCATGATTTCTACTATTACTTGAGTGTATCAGTAATTCAATACTGTAGTTAAACGAACTACTGTGGTTAAATAAACTACTTTTTTAAAAAATGTATAGCCATGGATAGGATAAACATTTCTCATGCCATCAGGAAGGTTTTAATCTTGTGATTTTTTTAAGGTATGAGCTGATGCGGTACATCATGTTGTCCCAATATTCATATACATCACACTTTAATATTAGATTTTGATCATGCTGCCATGACATGATAGTTCTTTAAGAACCTCATTTTTTATATGTCCTAGGACCTATCATTGCGAATGATGTAAGATCACAGATTTGATATTAAAATTGTCAATACAGCCTTCAGAAGTCTTTAAACTGAAATTTTCTCATTAGACCATGAATCAGTTTATGATTCCAGTTACACAAGAAATGCAATATCAATATTACTATTCTAGATGAAGTTGTGTGTACTATTAGAAAACACTGATAATACCTTTAGGGGCTAGTACCAGGTATCAGATAGACCAAAAGGCGTGTCAGGGAAAGAGCCCTGGCTTGGAAAGGCAGCTGGGGAAAGGAAACATTGCCAGTAGGCTGTCAATAGGAAGACAATAACTGAGTAAATAGTAACACTAGCTGGAAAATCTGTAAAAAAACCCCAACAATTTCTTGCTTTTCAACTATCTCTCACAAATTGTTGTGGAGAAAAAAAATAGGTTGCAACACTTCAGCTAGCTCAAATGAAAAATAGGAACAAGATACACAAGTATTTTTGAGAGGGTTATGCAAACTTCTCCTTCCACAGGTTTTGAAGGGGTAGTTAGTAATTTCACTCATGCTCTACTTAAAACAATGGGAGAGTTTGGGGATGCTCCAAGGCAATGTGGTACGGTGCATAACATATGTTTAGTCTGAACATACACATGCTGTATTCCCTTTTTTCAGCCTCCCAATCCCATACCTATACCCTGTCAGCATCAGCCTTAAAAATAAAAATGATGAGACAAAACATCATCCCACGGATTTTAATTTACTGCCTTGGCACACAGAGGCTAGTGATTAATAAGGTTTTGAATACTAATTCAATACTAGGAGTGTGGAAATACGGGAGAGAAAGAGAGATGAAATGAGAAAGCTCAGGTATCAGCTTTAGTATGATTTACTTTCCTGGATAGATCAGTTAAAACCAGCTTGATCCATTTATTCCTCCACTTCCTATTTCTGTGGTAAAAACTTGAGTTGTTCTCTCTAATGCACAAGACCGTTCCTTGACCATCAATTTAATCTTTGAATCAATTAAAGAGAAATAGTCTATATGTATCCAACACAAATCCCTCCTTGAGTCCCCAACTCTATATTAGATAATCATAGAATCATAAAATCATTCATGTTGGAAAAGACCCTGGGGATCATCAAGTCCAACCCTCAGCCCTACTCTACAAAGTTCTCCCCTACACCATATCCCCCAGCATCTCATCTAAACCACCCTTAAACACATCCAGGGATGGTGACTCCACCACCTCCCTGGGCAGCCTATTCCACTGTCTAACCACTCTTTCTGTGAAAATTTTTTTCCTAATGTACAGTCTAAACCTTCCCTGTTGCAGTTTAAAGCCATTCCCCCTTGTTCTGTCACTAATCACCTGTGAGAAGAGACCAGTACCAACCTCTCTACAATGTCCTTTCAGGTAGTTGTAGAGAGTGATGAGGTCTCCCCTCAGCCTTCTCTTCCTCAAACTGAACAGTCCCAGCTCCCTCAATCTCTCATCATAGGATATGTTCTCCAGGCCCTTCACCAGCTTCATTGCCCTCCTCTGCACTCGCTCCAGCACCTCGATATCCCTCTCGTATTGAGGTGCCCAAAACTGGACACAATGCTCAAGGTGTGGCCTCACCAGTGCAGAGTACAGGGGGACTATCACCAATGATAGATGCATCATTATGCATAATGATGCATGGTTCCCAGAATCTGGTTTTGTATGCCTCAAACTTAAATCACAATAGTAGTATGTTATCACTCTTCTATAGTGTAGCTTCCCCTGGTAAAGAACTGGGCTCTCAAGGCTGTAGTTCTACATAACTATGCAGGATAAAATGGGATTACTGCCAGAAAGCAAAAGAAGAAATATTTCCTTCCCTCTCCTCACAGAATCATCTAGGTTGGAAAATACCTTGAAGATCATCTAGTCCAACCTAACCTAACACTGACCATTCTCAACTACACCATATCCCTAAGTGCTATGTCAACGCAACTCTTAAACACCGCCACCCTCACCTTCTTGTTCCAGCCTCCATTCTGCCCCTTCCCTTGTGGCCAGCCTTTCAGCACCTGAACTGAAATACGACAAGAGAGGGGAAGGGAAAAAAAAAGAGAAAAAAGTTCTAAGGACAAACAAGGGTGTTCAGCACCTTTTAGTCAGAGATATACCAATGAAGGAAAAAAAGCTGGGAGTACACAGCCAAGGTGAAAGCAGAAGTGGGACCACAACCTGCCATAGGAACACACACAAAACTGCACCAAGGAGAGAGCAAGCACATGAAGAACCAAGCAGAAAAGGTCACAAAACTTCCTTTTCAGTGTTTTGTTGGGTTTTTGGTTTTTTTTTAATAAAGGCAGAAGTCTGATATTATGCTAGATTTTCATATCTGTTTTCACTCTTCCAGTTCTCAATGAGTGCTAGGATCAGATTTTGGATAAGTATGTAGAGTCTTCAATGAAGTGTTCTACCCCTGCACGGGTTCCACTTATTTTGTCTGGCCTAGGATATCAAAACCCATCCTGAACACTGTGTGGTATGTCCCTTGTCATAAATCACACCCAGACACTTGGAGCAGTAAATCAATACTGTTCCTATCTTCTGCGAAAGGAACAGGAGGCTTACATAACCCACAGAGCAAAAGGGGAAACCTGCCAGCCTGCTCTAAACAGGACTTCCAAACACCAGACTCACAATCCCTGCAAGTTTCTTCACTCAGTAAAAAAAAAAAAAAAAGGAAAAAAAACCCACTCCTGCTACTGACACTTCTTCTCTCCATAGAAATGGATTGTGTTTGTGATTTATAACTCTCATAGCCCTGGCATCAACATTCTTGTTCTTCAAAGAAAAATACAGGTTGTAGAAAGAAGTAGACCACTGAAGCAAGGCAGAAGCCAAACATGTCCCGCTCCAAAAGGGAAAAAGAGAATGAAAAAGAGTCACTGATTCTTTCCACCTTCAAAGATAAACTAAAACTGCTTGTTCTTGGTGTCACAAGTGCTCTCTGCAGAAGTCAAAAATCTACAATGAGAGAATAGGCAAAGCAGCAGGATCGACATTCTCTGAAGTACCCAGTCCCCCAGGAATCTTGTCAGTAAGTTAAATAGAATTATGTGAATTTGTTTTTCATAAGCTTAAAATAAAAAAGAAAAAAACACCCCAGATGATATTTAGCAACACTGAGGCATTTTTCAATTTAATTTCAATTTCATCAAATTGCTTAGGGGGAAAAAGAACCTTAAAAAAACCATAAAAGCCCAACTATTTTGACAACATTTCCTAAATGCATTCTTCAGTATTATTCTGATTGACTTATTTTGAATTTTTCTTCACTTTAATAAAAGAAGACCTTCAAATACTAATAATTGGTCAAAGGATAAGTAAAATAATTCAGTAAAGGCCTCATTTAACCCCGCCCTCAAGTAAGTGAGATTGATTTCAAAATTGCCAAAAAGATTAAATATTCATCATTATCCCAGTTCCAGCACTGACAGGCTGACATAACTTTTTTCTACCTTTCTACCGCAGAGCAGCTAGGAACATTAATCTCTGAACTGTGTTTGCAAGAAGGTGGTTGGTCCCCAACAGCAAAAGTACAGAGGTGGTGAATCCTAGGAGAAATATTAGCTCTGAGAGCATACCATGTGAGGGCAGACACAATTCATGTTTACTTCAGAACAAAGCATGTAAAGTACTAAGAGGACAGAAAAACCTTCTCATCAAGTAGAATGAGCCACACTGGAGTTCAGAAATCAGCTTTCTGGTTTGGGCTCTACCATTCATGCACCCTGGGAATTTGGGCAAGTTCTTTGAATTGCTGTTTGCTTCCATTTTCCCCCATTTTTAGAAAAAGATGATCCTTCCTTGACAAAACAATTCAAGATGTACAGATGAAAAACTCTGTAACAGATATTAGAAGATTTTCTGCATTTTGCCTAAGATCCACAGTCTTAAAACCTTCTGTGTGAATTATCACAGTTCAGTGAATTATCCTGAAACATAAAAGTCTTTGGATAAAAACATTTGCATGTAGATACATTTAACCTTACATTAAAACCAAAAGATGAATAATACTTTAATGCTCCTGTCATATTTATTAGCTCTGCTCAAGGTGAGCAAAAGCTCTTGAGAACAGCTGTGCCAGACATTCTTTCCCCTTCCCCCATTCACTACTTTTTCCCTTCTTAAACTGCAGGAGTTCAGTTCTAACACTATTTTTTTATACTAGAATTTTTTCCCCTCCTGGCACAAAAATCAGAATGCAGCAAAGACATAAGGGATGAAGGATAAAAGAAATAAGACTGACTACTAAATTAACTGTATACAGAACGAAAGAGAGACAAAACTGGTTGTTCAGAGATATATTCTGACCTATCCTGCCATGAGCCTCTACATCATTTTAACCTAAAGATTCCCTCCCAGAGCTCAGGCTAATTATCACTTCTATTTGTGTTCACAGAATCATTTAGGTTGGAAGGGACCTCTTGAGAGCATCTAGTCTAACCCCACTGCTCAAGCAGGGTCAGCTAGAGCAGGTTGCTCAGGGAGGTGCCTGGTTGAGTTTTGAATATCAACAAGGCTGGAGACTCCACAACCCCTCTGGGCAACCTGTTCCAGTGTCTGACCACCAGCACAGTAGAAAAGGATTTTCTTGTGCCCACTGCCACTTGTCCTCTCACTGGGCATCCCTGAGAAAAGTCTGTCTCCCTCATCTGTATTCCCTCCCATCAGTTATTTATATCTTGATGTGATTCTCCCCAAGCCTTCTGTTCCCCAGACTAAACAATCATGGCTTTCTCAGGCTCTCCTCAAAGTAGATATGCTCCTGTTCCTTAATAATTTTCATGGTTCTTGCTGGACTTGTTCCAGTAAGCCTGTATCTTTGTTGTACTGGGGAGCCTAGAACTGGACACGGCACTCCAGATGTAGCCTCATCAGTACTGAGCAGAGGGGAAGGATCACCTCCCTTGACCTGCTGGCAAGTCTTCCTAATAAAGCCCAGGATGCCGTTGGCCTCCTTTGCCCCAGGGGTGCACTGCTAGCTGTCAGCCTGCCATCTATCAGGACTCCAAGGTCTTTCTCTGCAGAGCTGCTTTCCAGCCAGTCAGCCCCCAGCATGTACTGGTGCCTAAGGTTGTTCCTTCTTAGGCGTAGGATTTAGCATTTCCCTTTGCTGAGCTTCATAAGATTCCTCTCACCCCATTTCACCAGGCTACTGAGGTTCATCCGAATGACAGCACAACCACTCTTCCCAGTTTTGTATAATCTGGTAATTTGGAAAGGGTGCAATCTGTCCCATCATCCAGGTCATTAACGAAGATGTTAAACAGCATTGGCCCCCATATAGGTCCACTAGTGACTTGCCTCAAATTGGACTTTATGCTGCTGATTGCAATCCTCTGTTCAGCCCATTTTACACCTCACTGTCCATTCATCTAACACACACCAGAAATCTCCTAGGTTGTTTGTGCCCTGCTATGTTGTCCCTCCAGCAGATGTTAGGGGATTTAAAGTCTCCCATGAGGACTAGGGCCTGGGAATGTGAGGATTCTTCCATGTTTTTGACAAAGGCCTCAACTACTTCCCGATTAGGAGGGCTATAGCAGATATCTGCTACAACACTACCCATGTTGGTCTGCCTGCTAATCTTGACCATAAGATCTTGACTGATTCCTGACTCATCCCAAGGCAGAACTCCATGCATTCCAGTCCCTCATATTAAGGGCAACTCCTTCTTGCCTTTTCAGACTGTCTTTCCTAAGGAGCCTGTACCCACCTGTTGCAGCACTCCAGTTGTGTGAGCTGTCCCAGTGTGTCCCAATGAGGTCATAACCCTGTAACCACACAGAGACTTATAATTCCTCCTGTTCCCCATGCTGTGTTTTTTAGTGTAGAGGCATTTCAGAGAGAGGAACCCACACATGCCAATTCTCCAGAATGAACATGAGAGGTTACCACAGAAGGCTGTCTCCACAGGCATTTTCTTCTTTACATGCCTAAGCTTGAAGTGATTGCATTTCAGCCTGTTGCTATGTCTTTTCTGTTGCCATCACCCCAGGCCCTTAGCTTGGCTACCCCATTTACAACTGCATAAAGTGTACAAATCTTCCACTGAAATTTTTTCTGGCCATCAGCTACAGTGTACTAACATCCATTATGACTAATTTGTATGTTTTATGTCAGTACTATAACCAAGGTTAAAGTGGCCAGTAGTTTTACTACTGTTATTGCCAATCCAGCCTGTAGTCTGGAGTATTATCTTTCATTGCAGAAGTACTGCCTCTAATCTATTACCAGAAATGACTAATAATTGAATGCTTAACACTTTCTATCAAGATGTGTTACTGAACGCTGATCACCCTCAGGCTTTCCTCAGGCTGCTCATCACCCTCTCTACCTCCTTCCCACCATCTCCCTTGAGGGAAGGTTCTGAATTCCTCAGATCTGTTGGCACAATTGTGCCCTGAGTCACTTCCTAACATGGCTGTTTCAGAATTATCTGGGTTAGCTTGGACATACTGTAAAAGAGATTTTTCTATTCTGAATCATTTGGACAGAATAACATTAGAGAACGTTTATTTGTTCCATCATGGAAGCCAATCAGACAGGGCTGAATCTTCTCAACCTGCCCTGAATTCAGTAAGATCATCATGTCTAACTGCAGTCTCACTAGCACTGGTAACCTACTACATGAACTCAACCTTGCCATCTGCAAGATGAGATGAAAAAGAGCCTTTTCTAGTAGATATTTTTGTATGATGGACAATGGGCATTTAACTTCTGCATCCCTGTTAAAGGCCTGCATTCCCAAAGAAACCAGTAGAGCTCCCACAGGAGATCTGATGAACTGTTCCCTGGATAGTGAACTTAACGTCAGCATCTGATTTACATATCTAGACTTAGTATGAGTACTCACCATAACATATTGACTTTAGCAGTAGCATGATTTCACCTTCAAATTTAAGATGAAGACAGTAACTGTTGGTGTACTGGGTGTACATACAGGGGTGTTGGAAACGGGGTGGGGCCGCAGGGGTAGTCTCTGTGAGAAGAAACAAGAGGGTACCCCATGCCTGACACAGCTGGTTCCAGATGACTCTGCAACAGACCCACTGCAAGACACAGCTGAGCCCAAAGCTGGTGGTATCTCTTGTGAAAACGTATAAAAGAAAGGGCAAAAATTCCAGACAAGCAGAGGAGGGCAGGGGGGTGGGGGGGTGGTGCAGGAAGAAGTGGAAGAGAAAGAGAAAAAAGAAGTGAGAAACCAGCAGTATGAACACCAGTGTCAGAGGAAGAAGGGGGAGGAGGTGCTCTAGCTGCTAATAGATATTCCCCCGCAGCCCATGGAAGAGACCACATTGGAGCAGATACCTACACTGCAGCCTGTGGATGACCCCATGCCAGAGCAGGTAGATATTTCCCTGGAGGAAGCTGCAGCACGTGGAGAGCCCATGCTGGAGCATGCTGCTGGCAGGAACTATGGCTCATGAAGGACCCACACCAGAGCAGGGAAAAAGCACAAGGAGGAAGGATTAGCAGAGAGGACCTGTTATGGCCTGACTGCAACCCCCTGTCCTCCATCCCTTGCACCGGGGTGGGGAGTGGGCGGTGAGGCCTGGAGGCCTGTTCTTTTAATTTTTGTCTTTGATTCAATTTATAGCCAATTATAGTAGAGTGGCATAGTGAGAAACAATCTTTCCCAAGTCGAGTCTGCTTTGCCTTTGATGGTAACTGGTAAGTGATCTCCCTGTCTTTACCTCGACCCATGAGTATTTCTACCCTATTTTCTCCTCCTCTCCTGCTAAGGAGGGGGACAGAAAGTGTCTGGGTGGGCAGCTGGCCAAGGCCAACCTACCACTGAACTGAGATTGGCATGGAAAACATGATGATGAAGACGATACTAGAATTTGTAATTCATACCAGCAAAACAAAATATTTGCCATAGAGCTTAACCTTGACTATATGCATTCAAAGCTATTAAGGAGCATAAACAACATTTTTCATTGCAACTGTGCTGCAGATCTACTGTTTCATACAGCAGAATTCAGGGGTTGCTCTTTAGTGGGAATATTTGTTTGGATAGCCTTATGAACCCCATCTCAGTGGAAAGCAATTTTGAAAAGTCTCATCTGAAGGAAATCTATTTCCTGGAAAAATCTTAAGGTTCTTTTCTCCTCTGGTCAAAGAAGCCAAAAGCTTAGAAGTCACCAACGTGACTAAGACCCACTCTAAGGCACAACACCTTTTTCAGCAAAGAATTTATATTAAAAATATCATTCAAAAGTCTCTACTGGAATGGCAAGTGCAAAGAAAACAAAACACACGAGGCTTGGCTGTTATGTAATAAGTATCTATTCTGTTCTCAGTTATGCTGCTTTAAAACCAGACTAATCCAATGGACCAGCAATGTTTCCTGGCACATACTGGTACAACAGGGATGGGAGGCTGGGGGGAAAGAGCAAAAAGAAATGCAAAGAGATGGCCAAACAATATTATATGGCTTAATGCAAATTCTGTCCTTCCTGCACTGAATAAAATTAAGAGATTATAATTTTTATATCAGCTAGCAGAAATCTAGCTACACAAATTGTATTAGCCAGTTTTGCTAGTACAGAGTTCATTGCAGTTTTTTGACATACATAATGGAAAACATCGAAGCTCCTTTATTCTACAGACAGCAGCTCTGTCAGCTGTCCTATATGAGGAAAGCCCTTTCTCAAGTATTTAAGAATGAGATATTCTGAGTTGCACAGTCCCAAATTTACCTATTAATTTATTCCATTTGAATTTCAAGAGGAAAGCAAGACACACACACCCCCCTCAAAAAACCCAAAGCAAAACTAAAATCCCAATGCAAATCTAAAAAATTATCAGAAAAACCCTAAGGTTACTTCCCCCCCCACCATGTCCTTTTTAAGAGGATGAAACATATTTGACAGTTTTGCTATTGCTTCCTTTAAATCTAATGTAGTTATACATTTTGAGTTGCATCAACTTTGATTTCAAGAGGGATGACAGCAGGATTTCTTTTCACATTTTGAATTCTACATGTAGACATCTCTGTGAAGCCAACTAACACAAAACGGATTTTCAGGGAAGAGAGCTCAACCTTATGCTTAGAAAAATCTTTGAGGTTCACCCAGTATTTTGCAGCACAGCATTCTGTTTTACATCTGAGACCTAATATATTAGAAGGATGCAAAAACACCCCATTTGGATCTTGTGTATATATATGTGATCTCCTCCTCTTGAACAGAAAATGTTTTTTATGGTATTCTCCTACCCTGGAATGTTTACCTTTCACAGATGTTAAAATGTAGGGAAAAAAAGGGCGGCTCTCTTTCTTCCTCACACACACATACACACACACACACACTCATCTGTTCCCTGAAGGGTGTGAATATGAAAAAGGTCCAATAATAGGAAAGAGCAGAATTTATTGAAGATATCTAATGAGAAGAGACTGCTAAGAGGGTCAAAGGTTACAGTGCAGAGCAACCCTTAAAAAGAACAGGTATTAAAATCTTCAGATATTAATCCAACCTGTGACCCTAGACACCAGTTAAAATATCAAAAGGTATTGCAACATTAACCACCAGACATTTTAGAACAGTTCAAACAGCCTGTGCAAATCTAATTAAATCTGCCCCCAAATCTGTCACCCGGTACAGAAAAATACGATGGGAAAATTCATCATGACTCAAAACTAAAAAGTAGGTGGGATGAGAATACTGACACTGGCATTTATTATGGAAGAGGATTATTATAATCAGCCCCAGCAAACAATCATCTCTCAATCTGTGTAGGGATGAGCTTTTCATTTTCAGTATGTTAAACTTTTAATGCCAAGGAACACTCCTAGTCTGGAAAGTATTTCATGCCTATTTTGTTTCAAGTAGTTTCACCAGGCAAATGGGTGTGTTTGCACTCTAGCATACAGCTTGGTTCTTAGTTCTAGTTGGTTTTTGTTTTGTTATTCTCCTTGTGTAAGTAAAGGTCTTAAGCTGTTTTTAAAAAAGAAAGGAGCACTAACAAAGAGCTAGTTATCTTGAACAGAAGCAATCAAACACCTTTGTTTATTTAAAGTTACATGTTACTGTTCCTAATCTAGGCAAGGTATACAACTTTTCCATTTCTTTACTCATGATTCATTCAAAGATAGATCATTAAAAGCAAGAACAGTACCGGTATAATTAGACACCAGTGTATAAATTGGGCCAGAGTCAGTAGTTTTCAGAATTCAGAGCAATAATGCCAGCCAAAAGTACCTGCTACAACCGTACGCGCCGCACTCAGCCACAATCTGATTAGCAAACCTCCAACATAAGCCGAATACTTAAACTGCTAAACAGAAAGCACCACAATCCTAGACAGTTCACACAAATGCTGTAGAAACACTGACCTTCAGAAGCAGAAAGAAAATAAGATGCAAGTCATGCTATCCTTCCTCCCAACCAACATTCCTATACAGATACCTCCCCCCCCCCCCCCCCCGAATTAATCTCTTCTCTTACATAGCTATTTTCATGCTAGCTTTGCAGTACTGGAATACTGTTGATGTAACATTCAGTGCACTTCTGATCTACTTAATGTCTGACACCCAATTTTCCAAGATTACTTCATTTTGGACATACTAGGTATTTCAGTCTTCAGAATAATAATGTGTGCATTTCCATTTGGGAGTGTAAGGAAGTTAGCGGCTATACTTCACCATTCAGAGGTCACGAAGATGGAAAAAATAATATAATGAGTGACAAACTGGATGAGTTGCTCCAAAAGGTCATAAAAGGTAGAATGAATACATTACAGAATGAATTTTACAAAGTCAGTTTTCAAACTGGTTTTGTCTTGAAACTTGTATTTCTTTGATGTCAGAAAATAATTCCAAAAATTACTCCTCTAAAAGTACAATATATTTAAAAAACAAAAATGCCAGCCAAGAACACACTGACACTTTAATATTTTTTCTTGTAAATCCTAGCCCTGTTCAATTTTCAAATGAGTACCATTTTTGCGTCATTCGTTTCAGTAACAGCAGTAGACCATTACACTAAAAGAAAATGCTTGGGGTTTTCATACTGACCTATACCACTTATCTTCCTTGCTTACGGTTATGAGTTGTTCTGGGCTAGAATACCTTTTTTTAAAGATGACATTTCTTTAAAAAAAAAAAATTAAAGATAAAAAAATATCAGGAAATACTGTTAAGTATTACCCTCTTGACCTTCTTCCTTTGAGGAAGACAGAATTTAAATCTCTCCAAATACAAGTTACTGTCTTCCTCGTTAAATTTATTTGATTACCAGGAAACCTTAGATCCAACAGGATGTAAGAGAGATGAAAAGTGACATTAGCTGATGCGTATCAAATTCACTCCACTTCTATCAAGCAGCTCTAAAAAGTTATTAGTGCTACACTGTAGAAAGAATACAGGGTGCTTCTATAACAGGCTTTCATTATTCATTGACGCAATTCATGCCTTTACACAGTGTTCACATAGGTGAAGCAAATATTGGGATGGTTAGATATATTTTTAGACAGAATGCAATTCAAGCAGTGACACCAATTTAGTATTGGCTGCCTTCTGACTGAACTTAGTCACTTCATTACCAAAATAAAGGTGCTACTATGCTTTTCACAAGAGAATGTGAAAAACCTTACCAAGACTGGCTCTTCTAACAAGATTTTAAAATGTGACCCTGCCCAGAAAATTCATTTAAATTAAGATATAACAATTCTGAAGCTGCCATTGCTTCATAAGAGAGCCAGCTATCCAAATGAAGGATTTTTTTTGGATTATCTAACACAGTCTCTGAGCCAAACATCAGGGAGTCCACAAAATACTTCCCATACTGCTATATTTTCCTGTCTGCCAAGCTACTGCCATAGTACCTTATTAGATAAATTCTGCTACCATCTGATCATACATAACATCAAAACATATTTCCTAATTGCTAAGATGAATTTGTTCTCTTTCAACCTCAACCAGTGGTTCCTCACTGTCCTTTTAGTATCAGGTTTAACATGCATTTCTCCTTCACAATATTTTTCCATTCTAATTGTTTTTATGCAGACATATGGGTCCTTCCTAAAGAAAAATGAAGGAGCACTTCCAAATTTCAGCCAGAGCTATGACATGATGCAGTCTTACCTCCTGGCCTAGCAGGAAATGGAACTGGTAGGGACACAGACTCATAGAAGGTTAGCTGCAGGTGGGTATGTATCCCACTGTCTTCATCTGTGCTCCTCATTAAAACTCCTGCCAGTTACATCAGCCAGCAGTTCTGCTAAACTCTGGCCGAAAAAATACACATGGGGATCCCTAAGAAAATTTTAAGAGAATATTGATTCTACTGCAGGAATTCACTATGTCACTTAACACAGGTATTCCTTGTGGAATACCCCCTTACAAACTTTTCCCACTATTTTGCTCCTTTCTGCACCATAGGAGTATAGAAGCTTTGACTGAGACTGTGCCAGATGATGAAACATCTATCATGGAAAAGGGAGGAAGTTACATGACTGTTTACAGCCCAAAACAGCCCAGGCAAAGATTTAAACAGTCCATGGAGTTGCATCTAATGGGCAGCTCTTCAGTCTAAACCCAGAAGGTTGCAGATGCTGAGCAAACACTCCACTGCACACATACTGCTAGTAGGTCTTATATCCCAGTACTCATGAAGCAACTACAGTGTCATGCACAAGGCATGGCACCCTGCTGCCTTTGCAGTGGCAGTCCTAGCAGCGGCTCACGTCACAAAAATGCCTCTGCTGGTATGTAAAATAATGCCCCATTCTGACTATACTTTCATGTGTCTCTATATGTATTATATCTCAAAATACACTAAACATCTTGTGCTTACTGCCAGACACATTCAGCCTAGGATTTGAAAGTCAAGGCATGTTAGTTGTAATAATAAACTGCTTTAAGTAGGGGCTAGCTGTCACCTGGAAACCTGCCTGCATTCAGTAGCTACCCTGGTGAGCCTCATAAATATTTAGCTGCCCATCAAGAGACAGGACACTGAACACACCCCAGAAAAGTACTAGTGAACAGCCATGCAAATTTTATAGTTATTTTACTTCTACATAGTCTCTAAATATTGTTGAAACTCTGTTACCCTATCATTTAATGAACTCTGCACCTGAAGAATTTACTGTGCTATAGGGAATGGTATCTACGCAAACACATGATGATGTCAATCAGCATCTAACATATGCCATATGACAACATTCCAGCATTGTAATAATTACTTCATTTGACCATATCAACTAATAGCTTCTAAAGCTGTTAATAAGCTTTAAAAATTAACAAAAAAATTGAGTCCATCTATTTCAAGTGACATGGTCTAAAAGGTCAAGTTGTTGGGGTTTTTTTAGTTTAAAAGTAAGGAAATTGCTTAACAAATTAAAAAGAAAATAGTAAGTATTGGAATAGTGGCCTTTTCTATGGAATAGTAACATTTTTTATAAACACATACAAGATTAATTTACTATGCTATTTGGTCATATATGGAAATTGAATTAATCTGTTGTAATTGGTCTTTCACTTTACCGTGTATGTAACTGTCTTGTTCATTTGTAAGCTGATGAAATATTATCCAAACATCGAATTCTGCTTTGGTGGATGTTTTGGATAAATAGCTAAGGATATTGTAGCACAGAATCGTATCATATACCCTGTTTACTACAGCTCAAAGACAAAATTACTGTTCCTGGTATTTCAGTTATCTGGAATTCCTGTGCTCCGGAATTTTCCCATGGCTGTTTCTAATACAGAAAGGTTTAAAAGACAGTCTTTAGCAAGTTAGCCATACATTACTCTGCACTTCACTACCCCAAGCCTAAGACTTTGGTACAAGCAGCTGAAATACCTCCACACTATCACTGCAATGATGAAACTTGAAGGAAAATGCAAGAATCAAAACCACACATTAATTTAATGAATTTGGAAAAATACAAAGTTTTTCCCTTCCTGAGTATTTAGTTGGCTGTCTGCATCTCCAATCATGTTATTTAAGAACAGCTGTTAATGGCCCTCCACACAGGGATGCAGTAGTTTAATGCAGAATTTGCACTATGCAGGGAGGCAGAGTTTGCACAAAATTAATAAGAATTAACTGAAGAAGTGAATGCAAAGGTTTGGGTTGTGTTGGTTTTTTTTTTTTTTAAATTACTTTAAACCACTGTGCAGACTCTTGTATTCAGAAATAAAATTGCTTTAATTCATGTCCACATTTTGGCCAAATTCTGAAGAAAGTGGGCACATTAGTTTATTAGAAGTCTAATATAACAACAGCACCCTCATACTTGAGTAATTTGCATCAGCTATCCTAAGCAAATTAATGTAGTGGAAACCAAAGATTCATGTTCTTCTATCACTTGCCAGATATGTTATTCTTCAAGTCCTCACAAACTCATACACAAATACGTTAAGTGCTGTGCTGAAAGTTACACATTACAGGCAGAGGTAAAAGCATGTTCTGAGACACTTCACACAGATTAGTATCAATTCTCCTTCATCATCATACTGAAACCAAGAATTAGCCTTAGCAATGGAAGATGATAGCATTTCTATAACATTTTTCTGCCCCATGTGCTCTTATTATGGATCAGCTGTGGTCTGTGATCTTTCAGAAGTATTTCACACATGCAATGTACCTCACTTTTTTAAGGACCCTCTGTGGGTATTAATATTGAGGCCAGCAACAGAGAAATGCAAACTGGGTGCATACTTCACCCTGTGTGTCAAGCCAATCCACAATATGCTAAGTCAGCAAAACAAGTTTAATTTGATTTAAATTGTCTATATTCTATAATTTCACATGTAGTTACCTAATTCTAAAATAAAATATTACACAGAAAGAAAAAAGTCTTAGCTATGAATATACCTTATACATTGATTTTGAAAAGTAACAATGGCATATTTTGAATCATAATTTCTAAAAGCAGGGCTGAACAAGAGGTCAGAGTTCATCGATATAAAGAGTTTGCAATATACGTGTTCAAATTAGAAATAGGGATGTAAAGACACAGCATCCATACTGTTGCCCACAAAGTAACTGTGAACGCAACATCAATTCAAACTTAGTTATTCTACAAATGATATAAGTTACTTTGTTCTTTATGAAAGCATCAGTCTAGAAGATTTGTGGTGAACCAAGTCCCTTCCTTACCTAACTAGCTATATGGCTTGGCACTGTCCACGGAAGGAGTTTGGAATCATGATACATTCAAGCTTTCAAAGGACTTGGCATTTGGCATTCAAACCAAAGCAAGGAACACTGTAGAAATTTGGATTATTTTTAGTCTGTTCTACTCTCATACTGCTATAAAACTCCGTTATGGATAAAGAACCAAATGTGCTAGATATTGCACATAATTTCCATGTTTAAGTAGTGCAATCTACAAGACAAGAAGCAGATGATCAGGGAGTTCAAAGATAAGCAAGACAACCAATTGCTCCATTTAATAACCAGTACTCTTGGTTCTGTGAGAAAATGTTACTTTTGGTTTTTTAGACATCCTGACAGAGAACTTAAGACAGGATTTGAAATGTGATGATAAGGTACCTTTGTGGATAATTATAGAAGGTATCTCCCAAGCATAAGAGACACTCTGGAAGAAAGCAGCAAGGTGCTTGTGTAGAAATAAGTGACAAGACAGACTAGCAGTACCAGACAACAGATGCCTCAAAACCAAATTAAATACGGGAGATAGGGAAACGGATAGCCCTGAAGGTCTTGAAAATGACAACTAACTTATATGCAATGGAATTTAGTTGCGGGAGGGAATCCAGAAAAGGATTCAAGAAGTTGCTTTTACCAAGGAAATAGAGTCACTTTTCAAGGAATTACTATTTCAGCTGTACAAAATTCCATAACAGCATGATGTGCTTTTTTCCCTCCACACATATCTCTTCTTTAAGAGGCTTAGAAAAGGGAGATAGTCGTGAGTCACTCACTCTCTTTATTGGACTCAAATCTTTATGATCTAAAAGAGAGATAAATGGAGGAAGACAGAAAGTAAAGAATTCTCTTCCTGCTTCTAATGACAGCAGTTAGGACCCTTGAAGACTTCAAGGAGCTCCAGCCTCCTAAATGCACCTTCCACACTCGCCTGGCTTGACAAGATATGTCTGGGTTTTTTTAAAAGAGTGAGAAAACATAGTGAGATATTAAATCCTCTAAAGTTCTGCAGTGGCTGAAAGCCAAGACAATAGCAATAGCCTTCGCTTTCACACCTGTAGCACTTCTATTGCAACAAGAACAACATATTACAGCAGAAAATGTCTGTGTTGAGTTCCAGCATGATCTACACGAGTAAGGAACCTAAAGTAAACACATGTGGCAGAGACCTCCTTACAAAAGAAATGCTACAAGATGAGACCTTAGCCATTAATAACATACCCAAATTCCAACTAAGTTACAGTCTAAGCCTACAGTGGGACATTACCTAGCATGCCAAACCTTCCAATACACCAAGTAATTACACTTAAGTAAACAATCAGCTTAGTTAGGTCTTGGGGAAAGTTTGGGATTTTTTGCTTGTTTGATTTTAGGAATTTGGGGTTTTTTTGGTTGTTTGGTTTTTTGGGTGGGTTTTTTTTTTTTCTTTACATCATTTAAAATTAATTGAAATTACTATTTTAATTAGTTGCCATTCTATTTTTATATTTTGTTTTCCCTGAGATCAGTGGAAATACTTGAAGTACCAACAACACACACAATCTTTATCCAGATGAATAGTAGAGGGCATGGAATACAACTGCAAACATGTCATGGGACATGGCAGTTTGTGCCCACTTCAAGAAACTAATGTCTGAGGAAAAAATATTTAAAAGCTAAAAAACCTGCCACTATGCTCTGCATCCCACATCTGCAAAGAGATGCATTGCTGAGATTACCTCTGGGTTTTCCTGCCAAGAAATTCTAGACACAAATTACTTAAGAACTTTCAAAGGATTGGCAGAGATAATCTATTGTCTTGGTCTTATTTTTTCTTAACAACCATATTTTACATTACTACCCTTAGAAAATGGTCTAGCAGCCATGTGCCCAGATGGAAATAACATTCAATAATACACTTCTTTTGATTATCAATAGAACATTCTTACCTTATATTAATGCTAAAAGATTCCCAGAAAAAAAATATATTTATAGGGAATTCATTATCAATTAAGTATACAGACAAAATTAAGAGGTACCAAGAGTTTCACTATTGCAAGCCTGGTGAAACCCAACAGTCACAATATTCTCTCTTGCTTATCAACCCTCAAGGAAGCACCTTGAGCTACAGCAGTAGCTTTTTTCTCATATACTGATAGCTTCTAGTTCACCATTTCTAAATGTGACCAATGTGAAAGTATGTATGCTGGAGTCTTCGTTGCTTTGCTTCAAAGCTGACAAAAGATTTGGAAGCTTACGGTTCTTAAGATTTTGCCAGAATTTCTTTGGCACAGATGGGCTTGACAAGACATGACTGACTGATCATCATTACTGCTAAATAAAAAAAGCACTACTTTAATTTTTAAATTAATTCTGAACTTCATCTCTCTTTACTGGGAGTTCCTAACTCTTGAATCTCTTCATGGCTTGGTGTGGATTTTTTCACTATTTTAATTTTACTTTCATGATGCTTCATTTTACTCCACACTTTCCATAAGGAGAGGATCAGAAAAAAGACAAAACACCACAAACCCCACCAAAAATACTTTGAAGCTTTGGAAAATATAGGTTCAAATAAATATGCAAATATTAACCCACAAAGCAAATGCATATTCAGAGTTTTGCTGTGCTGATCACTAACCATTTTAACAGTGTAACCAGGTCACTTGGAAGTGAAAAAAACAAAAGGGAGAAATAAGTCTTTTGGAAGGTATTTATCCTCCAAGATCCACAGATAGTTAAAAGTTTAGGGACTAATCCCAAACACCTGAGATAACACTAAACCACCCTCTGGAACAGCCTCCTCCCCTTAACACTGATTACAGATGCTTATAGGGTGGGATAGGTAAAAAATGATTGACTTCCCTATTTCTATATTGAAGATATGCACCTATGAATAAAATAATTTTGATTTAATGACAGAGTCTGAATTCACCTTCTGTCTACGCTGGAACTGATTATCTTCAAACACACATTATAAGCCAGAACCAAACACAGAGAGATTGATTTACGCTTTGTTGACACTCTCTCTTTTTTACCACTCAAGATGAAGATAAATGCATGTTCATCTTTGTGCGTTCCTTTGCAGTTTTTTGCCACTTCTGCACTGTTCTGAAATGCATCCTATGAGTTTCAAATCTCTCTGCTGTCTCCATTTTCAAGTCTCGGCAGTTCGGGATATATGAATTACCAAATAACTACATCACTACCAAATACTTTGGGTCCAGATTCTTGGACACATTTCAGCTGTTTTGCATTTTTTTAACTTGCCTGGTATCCGATCCCCTGGAATTTCCTCTTTTGTAGAGAGAATCCTTCAGTGGTAGAAGAAAGTGGTTACTTTTGGTAAAAGACACCTAGGATTGTGCATATAACAGATTTCCCTTTTCACAGCCAGTGTGGAAAAAAGCAGATATCTACATATTTTACTCTTCTAGATTCCAGCCAGATCCCACTCAGCACTTGTTTCTGCAAAGCAGAACTATGTGGCTGCCTCCACTGACTCTAAATACCTTACTGCATTGTGATAGGGCATTATCCACAGCAGTAAGAGACATAAATACGAACTCCCTCAGATGAAAAAACTGAACTTATTTTCTTGCAGCATGTTTTATCCACCGCAAATGCAAAGGGCAGCATTGTAATTGGGCACCTCCTCCAAGGACTGTCCACTGAAACTGTTGAGGGATGCAAATAGTCCATCCTGAACATCCAGCTATACTAACAAGTTAGAAACATGAGAAACTGCCACAGCTTCCTTGTATCAAAGAGAAAGTAATATACTTGCAAAGGTAATCCTGACCTGAGGATACACTAACATGATAACTGACCAGAGTACCTGTCAAGCAGTCATGTGCTTGATCACGACAGCTTGCACAGGTCAATAAAACTGCTGCTTCCATCATGCCTGCCTCTGACTTACTTGCAGAGTCACAAGCAAAGAGACATATTTTCCCTGGCATCAGCGAGGGAGTACTTGGAGCACTCTACCTCACATCAGCATGGAAACACCTCACTCTTTCCTCTTTTACAGAAAATATTTGCAAAATTTGACAAATATAGGTCAAATTCACCATGTTGCAACAATTTCAAACCGTATTTTTAGCATACTTAGTGTTCAACAAAAATTAAAAAAATAACTACATACACTAGTCCTTTTATAATTCTCAGTGCATGAAGCCTTCTACGGAAAATGTATCAGCTTTGTTACACAGGAAGTTTTGGAAAGCTTTTTTTGTAAGCTAAGGATATGGTTTGCTATATTCCATAAAAAGAGAGCTACTTATGATGAGGGAGCGGAAATGGATTGCCAATTATATGCTTAGCAGCAGGCCTGTCACAGACAACAGCACCGTTCTCAAAATATTGACACCAAACCCATCTCAAAAGGAAACATTTTCTACTAGGATAAATGCTCAGAAAAATCCAGGGACTGATCTAAACGTCACTAAATCTCACTGATTCTAAACATCCAAGATTCACAAAAAGCAGGCTTTTAAATCTCAACTCTCTCTCCCATATGATGTTTTCATCTTTCTTGGCTGCAGAAAACCTTTAGTCTGAATGATTTGATCTTCACCTATTCTAGAACATTCTGGTTTTAGATAACTATAATTTTTCCATTTTCTTCCAAGAAGGTAATTTCCAGTTTGATGCACACTTTAGACACTTTGAAGTTTACATGAGCCTAAGTCAACACTATCAACAAAAGGACCACCCACGGCCTTTTGCGTCCCCTCCCTGTACAGCTGCCTCTCTCCTGGCACATGGATTCAGTGAGCAGGATCTGGGACCTCTCCTTAAGTCATGTAAACAACTTAGGATATTCACCAGGTTAGTTTTAAAGTCCAGATCAACTCCCAGATCTCATCTGTTGCATAGCCCCACAAATATTTGTGCACACAGAAGGGCTGCATGGGGCTTCTTCAAGAGCAGTACCCATTTATGTCAACTTTTAGAGTATGAGAAGCCAAGAATCAAGAACTGCCCTAACTGCAAGACACATTAAAAAACCAACCAAACCACACCACCCACACGCTTAAACAGATTCATTCTTAAAAGAGATATGAAACTTACTTCTACAGATTAAAGAGGTTTGGACTAATGATGCTTGGGCAAAACATTGAACTGCTTAGTCTGCAATTACCTCTTCATTCTAAAAGCCATTTTTGGGTGCGAATTAGCAAGAAGACAGCAATGGCAAGTTGCATCAATAAATTTTTGATAACTTTGGATTATATCAGTTGAATATACTCCACAGTAAGGCTGCAATAATCATAACTAGGACAAACAGAAGCTCTCCTTGCTTACCTTACCTAGTTTGCATAAGTACAGCTATTAACAATGGCTTTGTATTAGTACAACTATACCAAACACTAAAGCCCAAGTAAAGTGAAGTTCAAGGTGTACACCTGAACTTCAACTGAAATCTGTTTTCTCTGTTAGTTAAAGGCTTTTCAGGCATTCCTACTTACATTGCATCTACGGATCTTTAAGACCTGATCTTTTAATAATTTTTTTTAACAGAAAAAGGTTTGACAGAGTTTTACAGAGAAAAGGTGAACAGACTTTCTGTTCAGAAAAACTGGCTGGATGGCCGGTCCCAAAGAGTTGTGGTGAACGGAGTTAAATCCAGTTGGTGGCCAGTCACAAGTGGTGTCCTCCAGGGCTTGGTTTTGGGGCCACTCCTGTTTAACATCTTTATTGATGATCTAGACGAGGGGATTGAGTGCACCCTCAGTAAGTTTGCAGACGACACCAAGCTGGGTGGGAGTGTTGATCTGCTCGAGGGTAGGGAGGCTCTGCAGAGAGATCTGGACAGGCTGGAGCGATGGGCTAAGGTCAAATGTAGGAGTTTCAGTAAGGCCAAATGCCAGGTGCTGCACTTGGGCCACAACAACCCCCAGCAGCGCTACAGGCTTGGGGAGGAGTGGCTGGAGAGCTGCCAGTCAGAGAGGGACCTGGGGGTGTTGATTGACAGACAGCTGAACATGAGCCAGCAGTGTGCCCAGGTGGCCAAGAAGGCCAATGGCATCCTGGCTTGCATCAGAAATAGCGTGGCCAGCAGGGACAGGGAAGGGATCTTACCCCTGGACTCGGCACTGGTGAGGCCGCACCTCGATTACTGTGTTCAGTTTTGGGCCCCTCACTACAAAAAGGACATTGAATTACTCGAGCGTGTCCAGAGAAGGGCAATGAAGCTGGTGAAGGGTCTGGAGCACATGTCGTACGAGGAGCGGCTGAGGGAACTGGGGTTGTTTAGTCTGGAGAAGAGGAGGCTGAGGGGAGACCTCATCGCCCTCTACAACTACCTGAAAGGAGGTTGCAGAGAGCTGGGGATGAGTCTCTTGAACCAAGTAACAAGCGATAGGACAAGAGGGAATGGCCTCAAGTTGCACCAGGGAAGGTTTAGACTGGATATTAGGAAGCATTTCTTTACAGAACGGGTTGTTAGGTGTTGGAATGGGCTGCCCAGGGAGGTGGTGGAGTCCCCATCCCTGGAGGTGTTTAAGAGTCGGGTTGACATAGCGCTGAGGGATCTGGTGTAGTTGGGAACTGTCAGTGTTACGTTAATGGTTGGACTGGATGATCTTCAAGGTCTTTTCCAACCTAGATGATTCTGTGATTCTGTGACTTCAGAGGAGAAAACCGATTCTTGGAAACTTTTTTTTTTCCCTAGAGATTTAAGTTTCACCTCAAGCATAACACTCTCATTTAAGGATACTTGTTAATACCACTACATTTAAAATTTCAAAAGGTAAAGGTTTGGTCACATATTTAAACCAGAGGCTAAGCAGCATCTTAGCAAAGATAAGGAAATTTTAATACAAAACCTAGTCCTATATTTCATATAACTTAACCATATAGTGTACAAAACCAAACACTCACAAAAAATAAATTGGCACAGCAGAATAAAACCCCAGAGTTCTTAAATGTTTTTATATTTTCCACCGTATTGTGGCAAGTATCAGATGGAGAGGCCATAAGTGGCAGATACCAGTTTATATAAACTTGTTCAAAAACCACAGATGAACCATGTTCTAACTTACCACAGAGGAACTGAAGGCCTTGCCATTGGGATTTGTGTCAGGAAATACTGAGAGCATGCAAAGAATCCCCCATAACACTTCTCTCTGGAAAAAGTGCTTCCTTATTCAATCAATGTGTCTTAATGGTATTAATAAATTTTAATTCAGTTTGCACAAGCAATTCCAGAAATCTCTTTCCAAACATGTGGGGAAGAGTTCCCAGATCCATCCAGGCTTTGTGCTGTTCTTGCCATAAGTCACAGAAGACCTGCAACCGCTCTCACCTTCATACAGCTACTACGTATATTTTGAACATGCTACACAGATCCTTGGCTTTTTTCCTCTTTCAGTTGCTAGATACCATCTACAAGAACACTTACTTAAAAAAAGGAAATCCTTGGTCTTCAGATGCAAAGGCTTCATGGCTTCTTTCTCAGAGAAAAAAGGCCTGTCTCTCCTGAACAGAAATAATGACAACATCGCTCAAAAAAGGAGATGCCAACAGAGCAAAAACTTAAAATGAAAAGGACAATTACTCAAAGGTATAAAGGGAGGCAAGTGAAATTGTTCCCATCAAGTCCTGAGGGAGGATTTGGGATAGTCCAAATCTTACATATCTTCATACTCATGATCCACAGCACATTCAGAAGAGTAGCCCCTCTTGCAACCATGCAAAATATACAAACCCAGGCATTTTCATGCTCTACCACTACATCAGCAAAAGCTCACACTGGATGACTCCTTAAGGTAACATTAAAAATACACACATCCCTAAAACACAATACCACTTCTGTACTGCTATACAACAATTAAAACAAAGCTTATTCAACTGAATATTTACAACAGACTAACTTTACAGAAACAGATGCTACTTCATACACAGTGAAAAAGTTTCTTTGCAATATCCTTAAGTAAGGCATCATCTCTTTAAGGCAACAATGGCATTGTGCATTAGAACAGTGCAACATCTAACTTTTGGTCAAAAATTGTTATTAAATCGCTATTTTCAACCAAATACAAGTTTTAACTGGTCTTTAGAATTTATTTCTAGGTACTTTTTTTTCTAAAGGAAGAAAACTGTCTCCTACTCAAAGCAAATGCTGCAGCCTTTTTAATAGTGCTAATAGATGTTCTACTGAAGAATGTCAGCCATGACTCAGACTCCCTTCCACCAAACAGGAGATCTTAAGCTTTAGCATTTGGGAAGCCCTGCAGTCATTAAGCTATAAGTTTTTCCCCATCCTCCCCCTTGTTTCTCTGTGTTTTAAAGTGGAAAATAATACATTTGTATCAACAGCAGCAGCTTTCAGATGGAGCTGGGCCTTTAAGAAAAAAGATCAACTAAGACACCCAGTAAGGAAAAAAAAAAAAAGAACACAAAACAGGAGCTGGCAGAAAACAAACCACAAACTAGACAGCATTGTTTTTGTAACTAACATTTAAACTCTGATACAGCTATACAAAGGATAGTAACAAGGAACCTGCAAGAATTACAGTACCAGTAAACTCACAGAAGTCATTGTTCATTGTGGGAGCCTCACAGTCAGCTCCAGCCTTTTCTCAGCAAGGCACTGCCAGAACCCTCACACTGAGCTGAAAGGAATTTCCATATTTTAAGAGCCCGAAATGTGGATAGTGAGCTATCATATTTATTTGCCCTTTAAACAACAAACACACAAGCACAAGATTACAGGTTACACATACACAGAAACAAGCGAGTGTCAGGATGTGTGGAAGCTAAACAGGGAGAGACCTTAAGAACCTGACCAGAAAACAAGAGCCCCTGTTCGGTCCCAGCGCCTAAGGAGAGAGAAGATAACCAGTAATTCTAACTACTTCCTTGACATAAATCACATAAAAAGTCAGCTGATTAGATCTAGCCAAAATTCAGGCATCCTGCAGATGCAGAAATAAATAGAGAAGAGTCATTTTCCCCAGGTTCAGAGGGCTGCCACTGCAGGGAGGCTGGGCTCAGCACAGCTGACAGCGTGTTTGCTCAGTGCCATTACAGAGACCTTTTTTATTTGAGCTCTGAAAGTTAGGACAATGCATATAGTCATATCAGCTCTCTTTATTAAGGTCCTTCCAGAGATTTGTTTGACACTATATGTTTCAGATCAAAGCATCTTATATGTATGTTAGGCAAAGTAGAGACCATGCTGTAGCTTCCCCCCCTTCTCTCAAAGTTTAAAACAAAGCATTAAGAACCAAGGTATGAGCCATTTATCTGTCAAATAAAGATCAAGGATGATTAAGAGCCTCTGGCAAATAAAGATCAAGGACAGTTAAGGGCCTCTGGCAAAGCTGATGGTGCAGTCTGTCCCCATCCAGCTTTAAAAAGGATTGATATAGGGGCCCTTACTGCTATTACAAAACAGAATTTTTTGAAAGTTTGAATTCATTCCCTTTAAGATCCATGAAGTTCAGTACCTGTTCTTCCTGCCTATGGTAACTTCTGCTTTTTCCTTTATCTGAATTAAAGTGTCTGTAATGGCTGTTCAGTAGTAGGCTACTAGCTGACATTAATAACAATACTGCTACCCTGAAACTTTGTGTTCTTGTTATTACTAAAAAAAAGCCACAAACTGAATTAAATAATTTACATTTCTGTCTGCCTGCTTACGGTTACAAATTGATCAGAACTTAAATTCATAGTTTGAGGGTGTTTAAGGGCTGATGTATGAATCCAGCTCTATAGATATGGAAAAGTAAAGCTGAACATAAAAGAAAAGAGTTGGATCACAGGGAAACAAACAAACAAAGCCCATCAACTTTAATTTCTGTTGAATATTTGGATTACACTAGAAAAGAAACACTACAGAAACATCTCTAGACACTGCAGTTTGGGGACTCTCCATTACAGTCTGGGATGCTTTAGCAGATGACAATACCAGACTGATTAGAAGTTATCCAGCTGAACATTTTGCTGTCAGAAGATGCGATTAGTGAAAAGTGAAATAGGTTGTAATTGCAAATATTTTTTTCTAAAAAAAAAAAAATAATCAGGGAACAGGGAAAAAAATTTTATTTTAGGCTTTGTTTTAACACAGAATACCTGAAGTATTTAAGAATAAAACATTTCTATTAACTACAATAGGCAATTTAAGAATTGCATTCACTGGAAAGATTTTTTATTTTTTTTTAATTCCTTTCCCTTTTTAGGATAGAAAATACATGTGTTTTGATTATAAGGAAAAACTTCACTTCTTCCCACGAGACTACATCTCCCATAAACTAACACAGTATCCTCACCTGTTCTTTTTCTCTTCAGGGATGCTTGTTGGAATTCCAGAAGTCGCTGCCTCTTAAGAGATGTTGCTGTGGTCCACTGAGGAGGGTGGAAGCATGAGAACTTCCAATCCTGACAAGACCCCAAGGAGTGCACCTCAGATCTAAGATTCCAGTACTTCAATGAGCATTTTTTTGAAATATCTTACTTTGTCATTTTTACTCTACTGAAAAATATGGAGTGCAATTTCAGCCAGACCTGATTTCTTTATATAGAGCCAAGCACAAAATACAGGAGATTTCCACATAATTACATCCATTCCAATACAGGAATGTCACCTTCATTTGAAGCATTACAGCTATTGCCACTTAACAAAAGGATTAAGAACCACTCAGTTAACTAGTCTGTATCAAAGTCGTGATCAGCAGTGGTCCTCAGCACAGCAAAGTGATGCACAAACCTGCTTACTCCATGCTAGGGGAAGAGAAAATTTAATTCCGTTAATTAATTCTATTAAAGCTGATGGCAGTGTTTACTGCTAATATTACCAAAACGTCTACCACTGCCTCTCATTTCAGATGTTTCCTCTGTTTTAGCACCTCTAGTAGGAATTGTATCTTAAAGTACACTGAATGTTTGCCATTCACCAAGGCTTCTTTTTTGAAAACTTATTACAGGAATGACTATATATTGGAAGAAACTTTGGCATCTAAACAACTATTGTCTCTGCCTTTGACTCATTGAAGCTCATTCAAAATTTCCTAAAAGCCACTGAATGACAGTTTGAATGAATGTGCTGAGAACTGTGGTTGAAGTATCCACATCCCAGTAGGAGCTTGCATACAAATAAAGAGCAGAACTGCACCAAAATGAAGTACAAACCCCACAGCAACATTATGCTTTACACAGACGTGATCTTCACTGGTTCAGCTAGTGATGATCTGAATTTTCATTGCATATATATATTTCTCATGGAGAGGCTCTGTATTTGTCTGAATTTCTTCCTCCTCTCTTTTCAGTTGTTTTGTTTTGTTTTTGTTTTTTTTTCATCTGTCCCATTCTTGGTTTTCTGTTTATCTCTAGTCTAGAGCAGTATTCAGAAAAAGAATCACTGAACATGTATGGGAGCCTACGTTTAAAACGCTGCTCTGCAAAATCCGCAATGAAGGCAGACATTGTCTTTATGGCCAAAGCCTTGGAAATCAAATTTTGGCATGAATTATAGAATACCAAAGTACATTGGAATGGACTCTGCATCACAATTCAAATTATTCATATTCTAATGCACTGTAAACTAGTATGAAAACTAATTTATAGAACAGATAAAGGTCATGCAACTATGGAGAAAATAGAAGCAAATGGACATTCCATTTGTTCTCAAAGAGAAAAAAAAACTGCACAATGTGGACTGTTCTTCAGAGATCTTCAGAGAAAAAAGGTAAATACATTTTTATTGAACAGGTAAATTAGCAAAAAATTAAAGTCAAGCCTATTGTCTTATCAGTTTTAAATGGTTTTCTTTTTTAGTATCTACCTTTCAGACCTTATGAACCCTTATTTACCTGTCTATAGTTCAGCCAGTAGCATATTGTTCAGAAATGCCCTTTTTTTTTTTTAATGTGGTACTCAGTGCCAGAATTACAAAGCTTTTTAGGTATCTAAAAATACAATCAGGCACCTATGTGCAGATTTTCAATTTCTGACTTAGAAAGAAAAAACTTCACATTTTCTCAACTCTTTGGAATAAAACAAGAAGTGACTGGCAGGAACCTGTTCAGGAAGGATTATTCTAGTTTGTAGATAACAGACAGCAAAACACCTTTTCTTGGAGCTGCTGGCAGGCAGCTAGGCTCTAGAGGAGAGTGGAAATTAAGATAGAGATAAAGACAGAAACCACCACAGTGGTTTCTGTTTGCTCTAGATGGCTCCTTAGGCAGCATGCGAGTTTCTTTGTGTTGCCTTTCAGAGATGCCTTCTCCCTCCCTGTTCCATGCACCCTTCTTAGATGACTTAAGCACCTCCTAAATTCTGGATTCTGTTTTCCATGCCAGGCCCTGCAGAACATAATTCAGAAGCTCTTATTCAGACAATTCATATTTTGTAAGAACACCCTATTAAGTGGCAGCAGAGGAGTTACATTTAGAAAGAAGAGAGGAAAGCTATTCAGTAACAAAACAGACAGTACATGTCAACATTTTGTACATTAGAAGTGACACTACATCTTTCTTCATCTACAAAAAGAACAGAGTCAATAATTTAGCTGTTTGTCCAGAGGCAGAAATGATTAAAACATTGAACTGGGCACTTCTTGAGTAAAGGGATGGAACAGTTCATGTAGAGAGCATGTATATTTATTACAACTCAGCCAAGTTCCAGAAAGGGCATGTAGCAACATATACACAGCTACCATTATCAAACAACGAAGAACTTCTACAAGTCCTTTGATAATTCAACAAAACAAAACAAAACCACCTTGAGACAGCTAAAGTACTCTCTCAATAAATGTTGAAGGTGCACTTTACACTTCTGAGATGCTGTTTTGTTGAATCAAATAAATCTGAAATCTCAGAGGTGAACTGAAATTTCAGAACAAGTGCACATGCCTGGGACACTCTCAGATTTAAAAGATTTTCAAATTATTTAGAAAATCACAAATGCTTTTATGTATTAATGTTGCAGTGTCCAAAGAAATTGAGCTTGAGAGGAAGTGGATCAGTCTTTTTATAACATGCCCAGAGGCCTCTCAAAACACCAGCAGTATACATAAAATGCAAATGACATTAACTCCTCTTCGAAAATGGGGCTATACAACTGCAGCAAGATCCATCTCCTAATCAAGTAATCTAGTTATTTCCACAATGACTCCATTCATCCCAAGATAAGAAGTCATACTGCAACAGAACGCCTTGCTTCTTTAATTTGTTTCCTGCCTGCAGGCTGAGGTCCTGCACACACACACAGTCCCATTGACCTCTCTTAAGCCAAGGCCTGTGGACCATTTTCTGGTGACAGGCCACATGACACCACTTCCGTAGCTTTCAAGTTACTGTGTTCAATGTAACAGTAAAAGGGGATGTTTCTGGTTAGTTCAAATTTAATATACTAATAGTATTCTGCTTCTGTTAAAAATTAGAAGCATATAAATAACAAACTATTACAGTGACAGCTACTGAATGTCTATGTTTATAGAAAACTGGCAGTTCATAAATATTAAAGTATGCTGTTAGCAACAAAGTACAACATATAGATGCTATTTTTCCTAAAGATAGGGGAAACAGTAACCATCACTGAAATAATTCATTATTTATAGACCTTTGAATTTTAAAGCCACATGACTACACTACAATTTTGCCATTAAAATTCAAAAAAGTATCTGTTTGTTATCCCTTTGATGAATGTGCTAGAGGCAATGGAAACAGCAACTATTGCTGACAGATTTCCCAATGATATAGTGGTATTTGCCACTTAATGATCAATACAGTTTTTTAAATGAGCCCTAATATTGCCAAATAACTATCATGTAGCTTCATTAAAGCTAAAACATAGGAATCCTGTCACAACTGGAGATTGCAATCATGCATCCATGATGCAAATTATAGAAGTGTTACAGTGGGGACAAATACACTCCAAGGCAAACTTCCCTTAGGGCTCATTACAGGAAACTTCTAATGCCTCCAGAGTTAGAAAGGAACACAATCAAATTTGTTACCTAGTCAAACCATGCCATGAAGTATTGTGACAGCTCTCAGAGTCCTTCAGCTAATTTGTATGACTTTTGCAGTCAGAATCTTTTCCCTTTCAATCTCAGTGGGTACTACCCACCTTAGTTTTCCTCAGAATAATTTTCTTCTTGTAATGCTATCAGTCAGAAAGATCCCAACAGTAAAACATGAATGAACTAATAAAAAAAATTACCAGTAGTCATCAAACAAGCTATACAGAAGAATCAAACTGGAAAACTAAGAATATTTTCTGTAGTAAATCTCCCCTTGTTATAAGAAGTTTCAATGTTATAACAGCAGCAATATGGCCATCCAGGAGACTATTTTCTATTCAAGTTGTAGATGATTCTGATACAACCTTTTCAAAATAGGAAGCTTGGGAGGAAAAACTACTTATGTGAAGGTTTGTTCAAACAAGAATTTTCTATCTTATCTCAAAAATAACCTCTCCATCAAACACCAAGTAAAGTTTTCTTGAAAGATTTAATGACGCTGTAGAGATCAGGACTAAATACGAGACTGGGAAAGACATACTTCAGAAGTTTAATTGGCAGATAAATTACACTAAGACTATTCTATGAGGCTTAAGCTGACTTCTCAAAAGCTTCCAGATTCAAATTTCTCTCCTGTTAGGTACTCTTCCTTCCCCCTTCCTGCTGCACACACAGGAACTGTGGAGGATTTTAACAAGGTGTGCCTACACTATCCTGTTAGAGTGCCCGGGTATGTCTTTCAAAGCCCAAATCTGCTGCTTGCCCATGCTATACTGGCCTTAAACCTCACTCGGGGCATCATAAAAGTCACGTTGTTGAAATATTGCAGAGGAGAGAAGGAAACTCAGGACCTTCCAGTACGTACCTTCAATCAACCTGGATTCCTTAACACGCACGTCCCATTATCCTTGCACCTCACTGTGCCCCCATTCTCATATATGGCACTCCTCTTCAAATACACGTTTAGCTGACCTAATGTTGTCACACCAGGAACAAAGTGACAAGGAAGTCCACCACATCACATAAGAAACCTGCTCTGGATTCAGTACCAGTGGGTTACACGTGCACTCCTTACTGGAGCTAGAGCCTGCCTCATTTCTACAGTGATGAAGGTGAGCCACTTAACTAATCTGGCCACAGTGCCTAGTTCCACATCCTCCTACTCGCCACCTTTCACACACAGCACCCCTCAAGGCTGGAGCTCTTCATCCAGCACTGTTAGCCAAGGGCTAACGTTACTGCCATGACTGCCAAACAATCCAAGCCTGCCCAGCAACCAGCAGTATCCCACAGATGGTTTGCTGGGTGAGGGTTTGTAACTACAACGCTCTTGAATGAATTGGTAAATTAACACTTAAAATCTTCACTGAGGTTTGCCTCTCAGAATGGAAGTTGTTCATAGTCTCTCCTGTATGGAAGGCAGAAGCTTGGCATGGAGAGAACTGAAGATGCTGTCACAGCTGCTTAGTTTTCAGTCACATGTGGCATCCAGGAAACACCTTCACTATACAGAATGTGTACGTGTTATATGGCTTCCACTGTATTAACAATACTCTTTATTTCCCCACAGATACCAGGAGAAAACTACAGAGAAAGGGAGCTCTTTCAGACTAAATAACAGGGAATCTTTCCTCCATATGCAATTAGGATGAAGACAAAAGGATAGTATCAGTATACTGTTACCAACAGTTACTCTTCTGTATTTTCACCTAGTGATTTTTTTGTTTGTTTTGTTTTATTAAGAGTATCAGTACTGTTCTGCTAATAAGAAAAACCAATTTGCTTCTGGCAAACAAATATGCCAGCAACAAAGGTAAAAATTCTCATTAATCTCTCCACACATAGCTAAGACTTGGAAAATACTGCTTATAGAGAAAATCCTTTGTGTCAAATATATGTAGTGTGGGCATCTTCAGAAGTGCTTAGAATGTTCTTATCAAACCATCAAACCTTGTCAAAACTTGCACAGTTTCAGATTTTACAATAACCTTGAATCCCAGCCTGGGTTGTCAAAATTTTTTTAACCCAATTATGCTTTGTTAAAACCTAAGCTTTTTTTTTTTTAAAGTTAGAGTTGAACTCCAAATTCAATATATATGTGTGATTCTAAAAAAAGTTATAAATGCTTTAAAAATACCAGAGAATTAGTAACAGGAATCTAGAAGCAAAACCAGCAACTTGCGGTATGTTCAAAGGTTGCATTTTGGGGAATTTCCTCTAGTGAAATCTGAAATACTGGATTATTTGAACCTATTACACACCACATGGACAAAAGCATTTTTTAGTAGAGTTCTTCTGCAACTCAAAATTCTAAGTGCTCATGAAACAATTGAGAAGAACTTAATCTTTGATGTTTCTAGCTTTTTTCCAAAGATTACCAGAACTCATCTGAGGATGTACCAGCTTCCACTAGATCAAGTGCTCTGTGTTAATTTCCTAAGACAGTGTTGTTTTCTAGTACAGAGACTTGAGTTATTCTATCACATTAGCTTCAGTAGGATGTACTGTCTGGAGAACTAGAAAGAAGGGCAGAAGAAGAGACATAGCTAATGTAGTACTTCCTCCACATCCTCCTCTTTCACGTAATTTACTCAGATTCACATAGACTTCAGGAGATCACTTTAAGGGAGTACATTTCTCGATCTTTCTAGAGGAAGGAGGAAAAGGGCAAAAGGCCTGTGTCATAAGTATTTGTATGCAATTTTGCACACAAAGAGAACTGGTGAGTTCTTTTATTTCTGCACAGGAGATTATGTCCTTCAATAGCAAGCATGGAAAATCCTGTCAGAATCTGGATTTGTGCTGAACTACAACCAATATAAGGAATATATTCTGTGCAATATACTTGCACAGAAGGCAACTATTAGCTACTGTAAAAGTATGGTAGCAGTTGGTAGTATACAAAGTTCCAAACAAGAACAGTTCGGAGCACATTATAATGTAAATATCTCAAAGGAATCAAAAGCAAAATGAACATGCAGAATGTGTCCAGGAGACTGTGGTCAGTTAATGAAATCAAGAGCCTCTGAATTACACTGCAGGACAAACCTGGCAGCCTCAACATCCCTGGGAAAAAACAAGAAAGATAAAAATGGTGCAACAAGAGCACCTCCCCACTTTTCTTGGACAGAAATATTCAAGATACTGAGTTATATCCATAGCATGTAAAAGGCATTATAACAGGGAAACATTATTTTAGCATGGTAAAAAATCTCTAAATGAGATGCAAAGACAAAAACATGAGGACTTCAGTTGAGTTTCTTAGCTGTGTGTCACCTGCTTTTAAGACCTCACAATATATTGCTGTACGCAACATACTGCACAGCATATTTGCAGCACAAAACTGTTTAACCACCCAAAAGCTGATGTAACTCTGACACAAGCTGAAATAGCATATACCATACTAGATTTACTTCCCCCCTCCCTTATTTCTTGCAGATGTAGGCTTAAGCAAAGTAAGTTTCAAAGTCTTGCTCCTCAGCTGAGGTTTCTTAAGTTCAAGAGGACTGAGAACAAGGATATCTGTCCTGAAGTCACCTCTGATTTATTTAGTTTGAAATTCCTGCCAAATAATTGGTTTTTTCCTCAATCTCTGCATGCCAACTGAAAAAAGTAGTCTTACAACAATTTATCGTAAGGAATTTGCAAGACCTACAAACCCTCTGAAGCCATAGATCAGTTAATATCAACACAGACAGAAGCAGCAAGATGTCCTACAATATTTAGGCTTAAACTGAAGATGATGACTATCCCCAGATCAAGAAGGCATACTCACAAAAAGTAGTTAAGCCTTAGATCACATTACACAGGGACATGAGGAACTTCCGTTCTTGGAGATACTCAAAACTTTACTGAACAAGGCCCTCAGCAACCTGATCTAGCCTTTGCATTGGCCTTGCATTGAGTAGAAAGTTTGACCATTAGGCTTCCAGAGGTGCCTCCCAATCTGAAGGTTTTTATGATATATATTGCTCAACGGGCAAACCTCCATTAAGTACACATGCAAGCCTGGATTGCTGGATGACTAGAGATGCATTCACATATACAGCACTTCTATTCCCTGTGATGCTTTGTGTTTTAAGAGCCTTGCCAGGTACTCTATATTTGGCAGCTAGCAAGAAGCCACAACATACAAAGAATATTTTTGAGATTTTTAGAGAAGTTACAGGATAACCTGTAACTATATCTAATAGTGATCATATGAGCCTTACTAATACTTTACCTCTGCAGGGTCAGAACATTTTAGAATGCTTATTGTCAACCCCGATTTAAGAGAAGAACCTTCATTGCCTATAGGAAAAACTGTATTTATGATGCACCCATTCAAAATCTGCATTCAAAAGACAGCCTGAGAATTTCCTAGCTATTTTCCAGCTAGCTACCTCTTCCTGGTTCAACATGCTGTTGCAGCAGAGCTTCCCTGACTGTGGACCACATCTGGTCTGGGCAAGCTGCAGATTCTTTGCTTTTCTCAAGGCCAAGCCTGAATTCTGCACCATAATCCCAGACACAATATAGAATAAAAGACACATGGCTTGCAAACCATCCCTAAGGAGGGAAGAAATCCATAACCTTAGAATCAGATTTTTACAGAACTTGTGTAAATTCATGTCAGTTAGTGAGGCTGAGCTGGTCTAAATCAGATGAGAAGAATCTGGTCCTGAGAGTCTCATTTTCAAAATGTAATGTACCGTATATGTATCAGAGCAGGACTCCATTCTGTTAATGTTTGTTTATTCTGTTACCCCAGCATTTGGCAAAGTGTTTTCGTGTCCAAGACTTTTAGTGTTATTGCTTGTTAGGGTGTATGTGGAGCTGCAAGAGAGCTTAGAGTTTGATTCATAAAACTAGTTACGTGTGTTCTGTAATTTTGTCATGGATCTCTTACACAGCAGTCAGGCTGCAGGCTGAATGCTTGATTCAAAGAAAGGAATAGCTGTATTACATGAAAAGACTGTAAAATGCTGGACAGGTGCTGGGAAACTGCAGCTCCACACAGAGTTATGGCCTTGGGAAAACACCCCTATTTGTCCACTAATAGATTTAATCACACTGTCTCCGATTACCTCTTTTTCCTCTAAAGATCTGCCCTAACTGATTTTTCTCTAAATTTGTTAAGATTGAAAGGTCTCTCTTGTGAAAGACCCAAAGGTCAACCCTTAAGCCACAACTTTCCCAAGTCCTGTAATGCCAAAACCTGCTAGATAAAAATCTGTTCATCATGGAGGCTCTGATTCCCTATCACCTCAGATGCCTACCTCCCATGTCATACAGGCCTGCTTTACTTACTCTCCTAGTGACTTAGTTTGTGGCTACCTTTGGGAAGCATACTAGAGATACTAGGAAGATGCTAGAGATTATCTTGCTTTTCCTAAGCATTTATCAGCATCTAATGAATAGTATCTGTATCCTGTACTTTGTGTCAGGTGCCCATACAGGTGCCTATAACTGTCTATTGGAATTTAGAATACTCTTAAAGAAAATGCTACCTATGTACCCATAGCCTATTTTGTCACCTTACATCAGCTATTCATGCCTTCTCCCCTTGCATAATTCTCCCATCCCTATTAGTATTTTTAAAAGTCTACTGAGACTATTATACTGAAAAAAAAGGGGAATCATCTTATAATTTAAGACATATAAGTTGCTATGTTTTTGGAAACTGAATAGAATTCATTAGAGACATACATTTACCACTAGCTTCTGATCTTCCTGCAATTACCTATTCTTCAGAACACCATAATGAGAGTTTTAATAAAAACTGGTTCCTACATGCTGAAGCATTAATTCTTGTGAAATGGAAATCACCTTATCTAAAAGCGGATGAATAGAGTGTAGGACATCACGAATTACCTTTGGTAGAAAAAGCCTCTTATAAAAATATTAGGCAACTAAGATGCTTGCTATAGCGTCTGCTATCATTTTTTATGAATGGACTTATTCTATTGGGTTCATTTTCTTTTGTCCCATTTTCTTTTATAGGATGGAGCCCAATCCAATAGGGAAGTGCCATATCTCCTGCAGGATTCTGAATGTCCTTCAGCTTCCCTTAAAACAAAAAAGGATCAAGGAGGCACAGCACATCTCAGAGCTCATTTGCATTCTTGCAAGATGAGTTCCATATATATTGTCAGCATCATACTGATGATTGTATGGAACATCAAGTTAAAAACAAGAGACAAATCTGAATGAAAAACCTAATGTCAGATTTCTCTCAAGTCTGGACACAAGTCCAAATTTTTTTCAATTGTCATACCTTTCCAATCTAAACAAATCCTACAGTAAATTCACGGTATTTCAAAACTGTTACAGATAGTCACTGATTGAGGGGGCAACCTGATGTCCATATAATGCACTTCCTATTTTCAGAGCACAATCAGGGCTTTCTGGTGTCAAACAGGACACGCAGAACTGAGGCATGCAAAAAAATACTAGTCAATATTGACTATTTTTTTCTGGAGCTCAGGAAAGAAATTCAAAATCCAGAAATTTCGTTGTGCAATTGTACATCGTTATTAAAAAACAGTGAAGAAATTGAAACTGGATATATGAATGCAGGAAACTTAAAAGTAAATGCAAGTGTTCCATGCAGAAAACTGCATGCTTCCTCAGCCCTTGTGAATGACAATAGTTTACTGTCTGCTTTGTAGCACAAATATCTAGTGCATGCATTGTCTCTTTGGAGTTCAAAGTTATGGGTGTTTAGAAACATAATTTTCAAAGTCACATTGCTTTATGACTGTTCGTATGTCTAAAGACTAATTAACTGTGACAAGCTGACCATTAGGAAAAAGCATCCGCACACATGACAGGATGACAGATGTTTTAACACAGATGTTTTAACACAAATACAATGCCATCCTAAAAAAATGATATGACAGGTTTAAGTTTGTTAGAGATATTTCAGAATACAGTAATCATTTTCAAACCAATGAACCCTGTTAAACTAGGAATACAGTATTAAAGTCATTCTGCTCTCAAAATCAAGTGATTTAATAAGAAGGTATTATTTCCGTGCACTGCAATCTGTTCCCTTTCTCTATTCAGCCTTTACTGACTGAAGTAAGCGTTTACTACTTTTACTTTCATTTACCTAGAAAAGTGACATGCAATATAAAAGCAAGAACACAGGTTTTCATTTCAAATATTTTTTCAATCAGCAACATAAAATAATCACCAACTTTTTAATCCTTAATTCTAATGACACACAAAATTGAGCTCATATTTCTATTTTAGAGCATAAAACCTGAAATATTTGAGGGGAGAAAAACCTAGCAAACTCCACCCCATATTTTCATTTCTTTTGTATCCAAGAAAATGAAGACTTTCAACAATATTTACCTACCCTGTCTTGCTCTAATAGAGAACTTTTACAAACATGACATATCCCAAATTCTGGACTATTCTGAAAGCCTGAGAGGTTGTGTTTAGGCTGCGCTTCACCTGACCGTCAGAGCTTGGCATCTATACTAGCATTAGCCCAGCCCATGCCATAAATTTCAGCAGCCTTCTAAGGAAATACTATGGCACCCAGCAATTATTTTAAGAAAGCCATAGCTGCATCTTTTCTTTAAATGCATCAGCTAAACTCATGTTCAGAAACTACAGGCATGACTGCAAAGATGTCAGGAGTACGCTAGGCAACTTTACACTGTTGGGAAGAAGCATGGCGAGAAGTATTTTATGGCTAGTGCTGCTAAACACGTAATATAAAATTCTTATCTGGAGCACGTTTTCCTAGGGTTTTGGTTTGAGGTTTGTTGTTTGGTTGTGGGTTTTTTTGTTGTGTTGTTTTGGTTTTGAATTAAAAGTTTTTGTGGGAGTTTTCCAACATGAAAAATTGCCCTCACCTTTTGCCTAGGCAAGGAAAATAAAATATAACAATTAATTTTCATTTGTTGAAACTCATTAACAGAGTCCCAGCACTGGTCTGTTACCATCCATCAGAACATAACCTGAATCCAACAAAACTAACCTCCAGATTAGTATTTATCCACAACCATCCAAAGCCACAGAGCCCTTGCACGTATAAGCATTCTGTCAGAATTTTAGCCATAAGTTTGTACCTCTAAAATCAAATTTTGTAAAGCTCCGCTTTTTGCAACTGCTCTTACTCAATAAGAGCTCATAACAACCATATGAGGGGAGGAAAAAAAAAAAAAAAAAAAAGAGCTGCAGTGGGTACACCCTTTCTTTTACCACCCTTGCACTGTAGCAAGATATTAAATTCCAGTACAACTGAATGGAACTCTTTCTTCTTACAAACACCCCCGAGATGCAATTCCAGCATCGTCTCCCTTATAGGACAATGTGCAAACCACAGAGCAGGAGAGAATATTCTGCACTGTGTGAAGACTGGTACAGTGAAGTATATTCTCATAGATCACTGGTGATCAACAACAGCAATTCTTCGTATTGACTTGTTGCATGGAGATTACCCTAAGCAAAAGGAGACACTTTCTTCGTTAATCTACCCAAAATTCCCATTTTGTACAATGCAGTAGCTCCTGCTTTTTCCCCACTAAGGTTAGACTGGACCCTAAAAAGTTTGTATCCATAGATACATTATTCAAAGTCTGGGATTTTTGTTCAGGCCTTAAGCCTGTATCTAAAAGACATAGGAAAAAAAAAAAAAAAGATACAAGACTCAGCTTAGCCAGTATGCGTTTGTCCTGTCGTACTTAATATTGCCATTTTAATGCTCTGAGAAATGTTACATACTTCAGAGTCTGTAAAAACCAACTGTAAAAAAAAAAAAAAAAAATCAATGTGCAGTAAGTGATATCATTGCCATCTACGATTTTGTTAGTTCCTTAAATATATGTTCCTTCTGTGGAGTCTGGCATCCATGTAATAAGCAGGGACTACTTAAGTACTATACAACAGAAAGTATCAACAATAATATACAGTAATAACAACGATAACAACTACTTACATAAGCTTAAACAATTTTTAAAAACCCTGTTTGCATTGTGTAGTAGTTCCAAACAGTGGCAAGCTAAGGTAATTTGACAGTTTCCTTACACTGCATCAGAGCTGCGCTGAGACTCTGAAGTTGTCTTGGAGGGAGAAACATATGCAGAAGCAGAGTATAAAAGGAACCTAAGTAGGATAAGAAGAGCTACCCTGGAATATTTATTATCATTACCAGTTAGTTATGGGAATTGTCAGTAGTATATTTCCTCCAGATCATCATGTCTAATAGCACCCAACAGACAGTTCTTCCTAAAATTGTCTTAACCTTTTTTAACCCTTTGATAGCTTTTCTGAATTTTAAAACATCCTCTGACAACTGATAAAATCTAAAAATTTAAGTATTCATTGTGTGAAAAAATAACTTCCTTTTGTTTAAGTGTTCAATCTGACAATTTTCTAATTTGTGTGCTATGGGAAAGTGAGTGATCTTTCCCTAGTATCTTTTTTCTCTTCTTTTCATAATTTTACAGGTCTCTATCATATTCTCTTAGGTTGACTCTTTTCTAGGCAGAGCAGCCTTAGTCTCTTCAGTCTCTGCTCATGTAAAAACTATTCCACATACCTCTTAATCTACTCTAGTTCTGCTGCATGTTTTTCAGAGTTAAGTATGCTTTTATTTCATCCCCTTTCCAGCTCATTCATAAATATGTTAAATGGCAATATTCCAGAATCAAAGTGCTAGAAGGAAGATTCTAAGTTACCTCTCTCCATTGTGAAAGCTGACTATTTTTACCTCAACTTCATTTCCTGTCTTTAAGTAACTATTCATCCACAGGAAGACCTTTCCACTTTTCATCAAGCTTAATTTCTTCAAGAGCTGTTTATAAGGGCTCTTTTCAGAAGACATTTTAAGAATCTCAGCATACTGTAACTAAGCAGATCACACACATTCATGCTCATTGACACAGTTCAAAAACCTCTAGGAAAAAAATAAATCTAGTAGATTGATGAGGTAGTTTTTCTTCGGGGGGGGGGGGGGTGGGGGTGGGGGTGGTGCTGTAAATGTCTTTTATAAGCATGTTTAATCCATGTTTATAAAACAGAATTGAAATCAACTTCTAACATGCACAGAGTAGAAGTTAGACCTTCTGGTTTGTTTCTTCCTACAGATCCTTTAAAAAGTGCATAAATTTTCATTGCTAAATTCTGAGGTCACTGAGTAACAGATTTCACCTCTAAGTTCAGTAATTTCATAACCAATAGATCTCTTAAAACTCTTGAGTGGATAGCTTTCACCCTTGCGATCTGTAAATATTTATTTTACCTTTTTTAATTAATAAAATTATACATTACTGCTAAAAATCTCTCTCAGTAGGAGTAGTTCCTCAGACCTGCCTCCTGTAAGCAGAAGTTCCAGTGTGAGAACATACCTATACTGTCCTGACCTTGGAAGTGAACGGTAACACACCTCAACTTGTCTAGCTACTGAAATGAGAATAACATTATGCTGTATCTTAGATTAAAACAGACCACACTTTAGCATCCTGTTACTATTGGTTTGCAGTTTGTTCTCTTTGATCCAAATACTAGAGCATTTAGATCTTCTAAAGGTTTTTTTGGGCATAGACAGGTTTATCTTGTGGGGTTTTTTTCAAGGGGGTGGGGGGCAGTGGGTGGGGGGGGTATGAGTGTTTGGGTTTTGGGTTGGATTTTTGTTGTTTAGGTTTGGTTTGGTTTTTTACCTATGAGGCAATCAAAATGACAAGAAGGGTAATGTAACCACATCTTCTTGCCTTCAGTTACAGTTGTGTAGTTTCAGTATAATATTAACTCCAGCGGAGTTTCTCTAAATTTTTGTTGGTATAATGAAGACCAAAGTGTAGTAGCACTAAAATAAACAAACAGATGAAACATAGTCATACAATAAATTCTAAACATTACATATCCTAATAAATTTATCTTTGTATTAAGATGGTAGTCATACCTTTAAAATCAAAAGACTCAAACTACCTCATATCCTACCTCCTCATCCATACATAAAAAATAATCTGATGATTGCTTTACAAATCAAAATACTTCTGCTTAATCCTATAGCTAGTCACAATCAACTCATTATGTTGTCACAAAATCATTATGTGTCAGTGTTCAAAAACGTACGTGACCGAAGCCCTACACCATCAGGTTGTTAGAGCTGTGTAGAACTAACGTGGAATTCCTGAACCCTGCCCCGTTTCAGCCATTGCACAGCTGAAAATTGCAGTTACAATTCATTCTGTTCCGCACAAAACCAGGGATAAGAAGAAAATAAGGTCTTACATAGAACCTAATTCTTGAATGACCAACAGAAGTTATAAACCCAGTAGCAGTTGCAGGCATTCTCCCTCCTGAGACCAGAACTTTGGTTGTGGCAAAAAGGTAAGGATAACCTATGAAGTATATGAGATGCGTTCTTCTTCCTCTAATCTTTTGCATTGCAAGTAATGTTAGCAGAGTACTATGCCCTCAGAGCATAATTATTTCAATACTCCTTTTAAATCACTGCAGTTATACATCTTCTACTACACAGAGCTCCACATAAACACTCAGCTGTTGGCTTTGCATAGACTGCGCTATGAGCAAAATCCTTTGCTAGGAGTTCCATTAAGGCACATCTGAAATTAATGTCAGCATTCAAAAGAGGTAGTTCTACAAATTTCTGAATCACTGCATTAAAAACTGCATCCTTGTTCCTATTTTTTCCCATTACTGTTTATATTTTCTAATTCTATCAATTAGGTGTACTAAAAAAAGTTGCAATTTAAAATGCAATTGCTTAAATTTAGTTGCATCAGAAGTTGAATGATCTCTCAAAATTCTGGAGTCAGAGGTAACCAAGTTTAGGTATTTTTCAGATAAATTGGCAGAGGATTAATTAAATTTTCAACATTTTTATTTGCGTGTTTTGAACCCAGATAATCTTTTGTTCTTTTCAGTTGACTTGCCTTCTAGCGCTCACAAATTGAAAAATAGAGAACAACATCATTAGCATTCTTTGTACCTCAACTATATTTTAACACACTTTCCTTACTGTGAGTACAGAATTTTTATATACATCTTAAGGAGGATTATAAATAAAGTAGCACATGATATTTCTGCAAGAGTTTTATCAGAGATAGAAGTGAATAAGGGGGAGCGAACATGAATTACTTTTATTATTGCACAGCAGCTTTGGCAATTAATTTTTTTTACTCCTAGATTTTATTACAGAAAAAGGCAATAGGCCAGATCCATGTCCCATTGTGGCAAAAGAAAGTCTTTCCACTAATATCAATAGGAACCGAAGTATTGAATTTTGTATAAGAACAGTTTATTAAAGACCCTTGCTTAAAAACATCCTTTTAAATTGTTCCTTATGTATTTATGCTCAAGATTAGGACTGTTTTTATCTTTTTATTTATTTATTAAAAAAACCCAAACTTTTGTGGCTTTTCTAGTTTGGAACATTTGAAACATTCTGTCAAATCAGTACCCTAAACTAGTTTTGCTGTACTAGCTATAAATGCTGTACTCTGATCCCTGCACCTATCGTGAGCACACAGCAACAGGACAGCCAGAAGGAGAGTAGAAATTTACACACCCCCTGCTCCTCTTTGGTTAAGAAATGTAGCTAACTCTGGAAGAGCAGAGTTTTTTGTGCCTCTCAGTCTTGGGGGATTAAAATATTTTCTTGCTCTTCTCAGAAACTGAAACAAACCCTCAGCAATACAGCCCTGTTTGAACTTCATGATGCTTCTTGCTTCTCAGGAGTTCTTTCCCGTGTTACATACAACAGAGAGAAGCTCTTTCCTCCCCTTTCTCTGAGTCGGATACTAAAAAGCAACTCTGAACATCTCTTCATATTGTATAGCTAAGGTTTTTAACAGCTCACAAAATAAAATTGTAAAATTGGTGTCTCACTGACTTGCTTTGAAACTAAATAGTGACAATGGCTCTCACTGCAGAACTTCTTTTGACAATAATTATAATATAAATACAGACAAGTCAGAAATTAATGCACATAGCAAACTGGAATATCTGGAAAAATAAGCTACATGTAGTGTGTGTTCCGAGTACTTCATCACAATATAAACACAAGGTTAGCTGAAATAAAGACAACAATCCTCAGAAGTTTTCCCTACAGACCAATAATTTGGCAGCCCAAATTATATTAGTGTTCAGTGGATGCTGAGTCTGAGATTTGTCATTCTCCAATGAGCAAAACAGACAAGGTTAATTCTTGAGATCTGGTCCTGCACATAAGTGCTCTATGCTCCCTCTACAATATACTGCCTTAGCCAGTAGAGTTTATGACCATGTTTGTCATTTGTTTCTGAGCCTAACCCTTTTAATCTTCGAGCTAAAGGAATCATCTCTGCCTGCAACATCTGAGGCACATATATTTCAAAGCTATAAATACCAATATTTACTGCTAAAATGCCTCTGAAGATAAACCCTTACTGGAAGTGGCTGGCTCCATGAAGGAACTCAAGGATGGAGTTAAGGAAGACATCTGCAAAGTAACAGTCTGAGCATTCAGCCTGAAGCCTCCCCACCGCTAGCAAGGTTGCTGAGCACAGGAATATACTGATGTGACAGGTACAGTCAATAAAACATCATTCCTTATACCAACATTTATAGCATTTAGCATTTACCATGCCAGTACAACTCTTACATGTTTATTAGAGACAAAAACTGGTTGTTACATCACAGGGAAAAAAGGATTACTTTCCTGACCACAGGAGGAGTCAGTGTTTCAGAAGATATTTACAGGACCCTTTTTTCTGTAGCATGTGAGAATTCTTAAAAATATTAAGTAATATTTCAGCATGCTTCCCAGGGAACTGGAGCGTCAGCAAAATGAGCACCTCTCCTCTCTTTCACATCCTTTACACCAAGAAAAAATCATGATAGACAAAATCCACAAGAATTCTGTCAGTCAGGTACTAAAACAACTCTCCCGAACCTCAGCCCAACATCTTCATCGAAAAACTGTCCTTACAGATTCAGTAATTTCTGAAATGAAAGACAGTCCTTCATAACATGGCCTTCTTCTTATCAAGCAGCTAAAAAGCAAAACAGACTTCCTTGCTGTTGTCAGAAATAGCAGCTCCTCCCAGTCATTAACAGGAGGTACAAAAGAATAAGAACACGGCAAAGAAATAACTCCAGGTCACAAATTGGAATGCCTTCTCTAACTGATCAAGAGTGAAAAGAAGTTAAAAGGAAAACTAGTATCGTACAAAGTCAGGATGCTTTGTACTCTGAACTCTTCGAGTATACTGGTGCTACAGACAGTTAAACTGAGTAATTTCCATTGCCGATACTGCTCTTTTCTAGTGCTATTCAAATCCTTTAAGTTTTCATGGTTTGGCTAATCCTGTTTCTTCTTAAATCACATTAAGTCCTTCCATATGTCTTCTCAATATTGAAGAGAATGAACGTACACCTTGCAAAGACAGCAGAATAAGTCTCTCTCATGAGAAGAAATGAGCTGGCCAGAATCCATCAGAGGTATGTTTACCTTCGGTACACAGCAGTAAAAGACATGGTTAAAAGATCGGGCAGCCTCCAAAATACTTTCCAACTCCATTACTACAGCTCTTGCTTATGTTAGGTCCCATCAACTGCCTAGGCAATAGACGTTGCACAACACCATTTTTCCAGTGTTTTGACATCAGACATAATAATTCCTTTACCAGCCAGAACATAAACCTTTCAAATGCATTACTGCTGATAACTAAAAAAATTATAAGCCACAGAACACTTACAGATGTGCTAACAGGCTTCAGCTGAAGACAGTATTGCTTGCCCTGCCATACTATGTTAAAGCCATACACTGCTGCAAGCTGAGTATCTCCAATTCATTATTTTTACATGTTATAGAGCTTTTGTGAAGAGCAAACACCTGGAGTTTGAAAGTGGGTATGCTGCATTCTATATTTTAAAAGTTAACTTTTAAACTTACATTCAAATGAACTCACAGTTATGTTCAAGGACTTGTGTAAGGTAGTTCATAAATAGCTCTGAAATACTTTGTTCAGCAACAAGGCAATTCAACTGCTATCCAGAGTGACATGCTAACATTTTTGAACCCTAATCTATATGCAGTGTGTTCAGGACTTAATAGACGCACCAGTCTGTGACCAGTTTGTTCTTGGCAATTCTACTGAGGCTGAAAACAAGGACAGGAATTAGTTCCAATTTGGATGATAAGTTTTTCTAGTGCAGATGTTTCTTCACCAAGAAGTGGACTGGTATCACCAATCCACTCCACAGTGACCAATTAAGTCAATATTTTCCATCTACTAACAAATCAATTTATGGTCACTACTAAGACTGAATTTAATGGAGAAGCCTAAAGATAAAGATAGGCATACTCCATTTCCAAACTCCTAAACTCTCAAAGCTACCACTCTTCAGACAGTCTTTGTTTTTGCGAGGGCAAGTAGTATGTGTTGTTACTAACATAAGTGACTGAACCATATTTGTTTTTTCCCCGCATACAGCTCTCTCTTGAACCTCCTCAAGTCTGAAGCTTCACCTGCTAAAAAATGCTCGGTTTGTGTATACACAACTCAAGTGCATAGCCCAACCTGCTATTATTAACTTTTCAAATACTGTGGAAAACTAATCTTCCTAGAGATTATTTTTCCCTCCCAGACCATAAACGTCTTTTTTTCCTGAGCCATGTAATGGGTATGTTTCTCACAGGTCTATTCAAACCAGTGTAATTTTTGTACCTTTCAAGATTATAAACCTCTCCCTTTTGTACCACAAATCATCACAGAAAAGTTTAGTATGATATGCTGGGACAGGCCTCTACTATTATCTCTTAAATCAGTAGCACTGTAGCTTTCACTGTAGTGCTACGCCTGCTAAGTTCCATTGATGACAGTAAAATATGAGTCCTACCAAAAGGATGCTCTGTGCATCCCCCAAAAGAAACATCATTAACACTGCACTGGCTAATGCAAACATAAGTGTTTTATTAATAATTGCTAGTATCCAAGAAACCTGCCACATTTTCTTTTTTCTTTGTGTGTGCTTATTTGTGCTGCTTATTGTAATTATTGTACGGGAAGATATATTAGTTGAGAAAACAGCATTTGAAGCCACACTTCAAGTCACCATAATTGCATTTCTTCCATTTTAGAGATTTCAATTCTCAAAATTACAGACAAAAATACCAAGAATTCTAACATGGGTAGTAGTTCTCTATGGGCCCAACTCCTCTTAGACTGAAATAAATTTATTTATACAGAGGAAATTAAATTTTCAGAAAGCTTGAACTGGATCATCTAAGCCTATTCCTGTGCATTTAATTAAACACAGAGATAAGAGGTAGGCTTGCCAAGCTGGTGAAGAGGGCTTTAATCTAAAGTTGCCGGGGGAGGGGAACCTCAATTTATCCCACTCTCACTAGCTTGACACCAGTGCCAGCAACAGATGCCCAGAGCCTGGAGAAGGGTCACAGGTCATTAGGGGAGCACCTAAGGAGCAGCACAAAGGAATTCCAGCCAGTAAGTCAGCTTCATCCGGGCCCAACTTAAATGCCTCTATGCAAATCCACATAGCTTGGGGAACGAAAAAGAGGAGCTAGAGATGTGCACACACCTGCAGGGCTATGATCTTACTGGCACCGCAGAGACATGGTGGGATGACTCCTATGACAGTGTTGAAATGGAAGGATACAGGCTCTTTAGGAAGGACAGGCAGGGAGATGGGGGGGGGGGGGGTGTGTGTCACCCTCTATGTCAGTGACCAACTGAGTGCATGGAGCTCTGCCTGGGGATGGATGAGGAGCCAGCTGAGAGCTCATGGGTCAGGACTAAAGGGAGAGCAGGGACAGGAGACATTATAGACCTGACCAGGAAGACCAAGTGGATGAGGCCCTCTATAGACAGATAGGAACAGCCTCACATTCACAGGCCCTGGTCCTAATGGGGGACTTTGACCACCCTGATATCTGTTGGAGGGACAACACAGCAGGGCATAAACAATCCAGGAGGTTCCTAGAATATGTTGATGATAACTTTCTTCTCTAAGTGACAGAGGAGCCAACAAGGAGAAGTGCTATGTTGGACCTTGTTCTCACCAACAAGGAGGGACTGAGTAGCATGGGATAAAACCCTGGAGGGAAGAAGGGCCCAAGGAAGCTGATTAATATTCAAGGATCACCTCCTCCAAGTTTAGGAACGATGCATCCTGACAAAGGAGGAAGATGGGTAAGAATGCTAGGAGGCCTGCATGGATGCACAAGGAACTCCTGGATAAGCTCAAACATAAGAGGAAGCCTACAGAGGGTGGAAGCAAGGACAAGTAGCCTTGGAGGAGTACAGAGAAACTACCCAAGCAGCCACAAATCAGGTTAGGAAGGCCAAAACCCTGACAGAATTAAATCTGGCCAGGGATGTCAAGGGCAACAGGAAAAACTTCTATAGGTACATAGGCAATAAAAGGAAGACTAGGGAAAATGTGGGCCCTCTCCAGAAGGAAACAGGAGACTGGGTTACCTGGGATATGGGGAAGGCTGACGTATCAAATGACTTTTTTGCCTCAGTCTTCGTTGGCAAGTGCTCCAGCCACCATGCCCAAGACGTGGAAGACAAAGGCATGGACTGGGAGAATGAAGAACCACCCACTGCAGGAAAAGATCAGGTTCAAGACCATCTAAGGAACCTGAAGGTGCACAAGTCCATGGGACCTGATGAGATGCATCCACGGGTCCTGAGGGAACTGGCAGATGAAGTGCCTAAGCCACTGTCCATCATATTTGAGAAGTCATGGCAGTCCAGTGAAGTTCCTGCTGACTGGAAAAAGGGGAAACATAACGCCCATTTTAAAAAAGAAAAATAAAGAAGGCCCAGGGAACTATAGGCCAGTCAGCCTCACCTCTGTGCCTGGCAAGATCATGAAACAGATCCTTCTGGAAACTAAGCTAGGGCACAAGGAAAATAAGAAGGTGATTGGTGACAGCCACCACTAAGGGCAAATCATGCCTGACAAATCTGGTGGCCTTCTATGACAGGGTTACAGCATTGGCGGATAAGGGGAAGAGCAACTGACATAATCTACCTGGAATTTTGCAAAGCATCTAACACTGTCCACACAACATCCTTGTCTCTAAAGCAGAGACATGGATGTGACAGATAGACCACCCAGTGGATAAGGAATTGGCTGGACGGTCACACTCAAAGAGTTGTAGTCAATGGCTCCATGTCCAAGTGTAGAGCAGAGACGAGTGGTGCTCCTCAGGGGTCAGTGTTGGGACCAGCACTGTTTAACATCTTTGTTGGCCACATGGACAGTGGGATCGAGTGCACCCTCAGCAAGTTTGCCAACGACACCAAGCTGTGTGGTGCGGTCAATACGCTGGAGGGAAAAGTTGCCATCCAGAGGGACCTGGACAGGTTTGAGAGGTGAGCCCATGCAAAACTCACAAAGAAGTTCAACAAAGCCCAGTGCAAGGTCCTGCACACGGGTCAGGGCAATCCCAAGCACAAATACAGGCTGGTTGATGAGTGGATTGAGAGCAGCCCTGTGGAGAAGAACTTGGGGGTATTAGTGGATGGAAAACTGACTATGAGCCAGCAATGTGCGCTCACAGCCCGGAAAGGCAGCGGCATCCTGGGCTGCATCAAGAGAAGTGTGGCCAGCAGGTCAAGGGAGGGGATTCTGCCCCTCTGCTCTGGTGGGACCCCACCTGCAGTACTGTGTCCAGCTCTGGGGCCCCCAACATAAGGACATGGACCTGCTCCAGCGAGTTCAGAGGAGGCCATGAAGATGATCAGGGGGCTGGAGCACCTCCCCTATGAGGACAGGCTAAGAGAGTTGGGGTTGCTCAGCCTGGAGAAAAGAAGGTGTGGTGGTTTAGTCCCTGCCAGGGTCTGAGACCACGCGGCCGCTGCCCCTCCCCCACAAAGGGAGTGAAATACAAAGCCCCAGGGCTGAGATAAGGAGAGGTTTAATACAACAGTGCAACAGCAACACAACAAACAACAACAATAACAATAAGAATAACAGTAATAACAATGAACAGAGCAAGGTATGTACCGATACAGCAGTGAGAGGACCGACTGCACAAACCCACGTGCTCACCAAATCTTCCCGCGCTATGGTGCCAGGATGTGACGTCAGCATGGTATATGAATAACCCAGCTAGAGCTTCCCCCCACTGCTAGGGAAACTTAACCCTATCCTAGCTAAACCAGGACAGAAGGCTCTGGGGAGATCTTATAGCAGCCTTCCAGTACTTAAAAGAGTCCTACATGAAAAATGGGAAGGGACTCTTTGTCAGGGAGTGTGTAGTGGTAGGATGAGGTGTAATAGTTTTAAACTGAGAGTAGATTTAGATTAGATTTAAGGAAGAAATTCTTTACTGTGAGGGTGGTGAGGCACTGGAACAGGTTGCCCAGAGAAGCTGTGGCTGCCCCCTCCCTGGAAGTGTTCAAGGCCAGGTTGGACGGGGCTTTGAGCAACCTGGTCTAGTGGAAGGTGTCCCTGCCTGTGGCAGGGGGGGTGGCACTAGATGATCTTTAAGGTCCCTTCCAACCCAAACCATTCTGTGATTCTATGACATTCCATCTTTATTGTAAAGGGTCAAACATTTACTTGTAAACTGAAACTAAATTATGTCCTGGGTAGAAATACTGGTTATATGTATGTACTACAGACAAGCTGCTAAAGCAGTAAGATCCAGTTATACATGGAATAAACTGAGTTTAGACTAGCTAGAATGAAGACTATCCAGAAAAGACCATCAGCTAACAAATATAGTGCTGATTGGGATTCAGACAGCATCCACCAAAGCAAGCAATTTTATAACTTATACATGATCAATGGAACAAAGATGAAATCGGAATTGGTTTATTAAATAACTACCTTCACTATCAGCATGTTTGGAAAACACTCATGATTTCAGAGTTTCTAGGAGGAAATATATGGGGTGTGATTTACAAACACCAGTCATAAAATAAGTTTTGTTTGCCTGGACATTATTTGTTTAGAATTTACATTATCAGATTTCCCCCCACCCCCCGCCCCCCTCAAGAAAAGGAACTGGGAGGTGACAAATTAAGTAGGGAAATAAACCAATGTGCTAATGAATGACCACATTTATTGTTCATTTGTGGTCTGATGCTCAGTGTTGAGCTCTCACTGTAGATAACACAAAACCTGCATCCTTTCTAAGCTCAGGTTGTACAGTCATGTTTTCTTCTCTTTTGCCGAACTTTATTATTTTAATAGACTCCTGCAATGAGAGAAAGCTGTACCCCCTAACAAAGTGAAAAATGAGGTGCTATCTCTATTGTAAGCATACAGCACACTATGTGTTTCTGTGTTACTTCCTTATTATTAAATTGCTATTCTGAAACAATGTGGGACAAACTAAATAGAAGTAAGGCATTTCTTCAAAGCAGAAATCTGCACAGGAGGAAGCTACCAAGACCTGGGCCAGTAGTTGAGGAGATGTTTTACTCCAAACCAGGCAGAGTTATACTACTGCCTTGAAAAAGTTTAGACATTGAAAATACATCCTGAGAAAAAGGAAGGGGAATGATAAACACATGGGTCTTTATGGAGTGACGACTGAAAGCCCCAAGAGTCCCTTTGCGTTTCTCCCACATCCATAGGTGAAAGTTACTGCTAAGGATTAAGAGAAAGATTAAGGCAAAGGTAAGTCAAAACAAGCTGATAGTAATCAGAAATAGGGGTAAAATAATAATAGCCTGTATACCCTTAAATGAATAAATAATACTTGCTTTGAAAAAGTTTAAGCCACTCTAATCAGCTACCAGTGTCAGTCTCCCAAACAGGAAGGGTGTAGAAGTGGCTGACACTTTCATTAGCACAAAAGGCCAAACTGGAGGGCTATTCTTTATGCCTAAATCTAGCCCAAGAGGAATTGCATTGTTTCACCTAGAGAGATGAGATGTTAGCTAACCTGTCACCTGAAGGCTGTAATTAAAAGAAGCTGAAAAGGGAAGGGCACTGCCACTTTCACTGTGACCACAACCTATGTTAGCCTGCCGATCCAACCTAGAGCACTCTGAAAAAGGGGGCTACTTTTCAAGAAAAAACACAGCTCAGTGTTAGGAGGAGTCCCCTTGGGGAACTGAGGGGAGAGACCACAGGTGGCATATGCACCCAAACTGTGATGTAATCATACAGCTAAATAACACATTCCTAGATCAACTAAACTTTAAATTTCTTATTTCAGGGCTTTCAGCAATTACCCCAAGTCACAGTGATGAAAACAAACAAAACCAGTATCAATCTGAAATTCAGACAGATGGAGTGGAAAAAACAAAACTCCAACAACCCAGGAAAGAAGGTATTTGTTCTAGAAATTATGAGCACACTGCTAATCAAACCTAAGAGCTCTTTAATCTGAAAATTACTCCATCTAATAACATAAGAATTTATTTTTTACAGGTTGTTATGAAGAAAGTGATACTAGTTTTTTTTTTTACTTTCAGATATACATATTAGCTTAAGAGTGGTTTACACGTTAAACAATAAAAACAAGTTGAGAATGAAGTTTTGAAATGCAATAAGCTCCATTCAATTTGAAAAAGTTTCTGCATTAAAGATGAGTTTTTTGCAAACATTTTGATACTGACAGGCAGGCATAACTTCACTATAAGTATATGGTATACAGAATGTCCAGGTATCCCCTTTTTCAGCTCCCTTTCAACAGTAGCAACCTTGCAAACTTTATCTCACCTATACAAATCAAGTCTGACACACCTTCAACTTGCCTATAAAAGCACTTTTATTACCACAGAATAAGTGGGAGATTTAAACCGCATCTGGCAAAAGACACTAACAATCTTCTCCCATTTAAAGTAGCAGATGGTGATACCATAGATGAGGACACATTTGGCAGGACAAAGAGTCATCTGTCCAGCTATTGAAGCCACACCATTAGTGGCTAGCAAAATTCAGTTTGATTGTGTGAAATGAAATCAAAACAACTAATGCTGGGGAATTGTTTGACTGATGGCCTTAATATGATAGCAATTCTGCCTGTCTAAAATTCTCAACAGTATCCTATAACCCCTTCTTTTCCTCAAGATACTGCTTTTCCTTTTGCACTTTATTTGCTTTGTAAGTGATAGGCTTGGATGTTCATTCTTGTCCTTTTATTTCCACTGCAGTAACTTATAAAGGCCCCATTTTACAAGACCAACTTTGTTCTATACTGGCACCATGCTTGTATTAAGCTTCACTGTGCAATTATTTCTGTAATGTACTGCCAGTAGTGTCATCGTGCCTGGGGCAGGTATAATATACAAATTTCATATAAGAAAAATTCAAAGCACCATGAAATCAACAGAGGAGCTTCCTTATTGGACAGCATACCATGATCAAGCAAGAGTAATAGAAATAAATCCATAGCTCGAGGTATGCAGCATGTTACATATTGCCTTTGACTAAGCTGTACTTAATTCCATGTAAAAATCATTACTTTTGTAAACAATTGTTATTTAGAAGTAAAATTCAAACCTAACCTGTTTGCACTCTAACCCTTCCTCTCTATATTAAAGAGGAAGCACAACTGTCCGTGAAATTATTTAAAGTTCTGCGAATACAGAGTGCGTGGAATTTATAAGCACCATATCTTCAAACCTACATAAAATCAAACATAAAACTTCTGAAATCAGCTGTGTTATTTACATGGAAGCTTACCACAAGAACCTCTCTCTTAACAGCACCCATGCCTGCGATTGCCTGTTGTCTCCCTCTCTTCCCTGCGCCTGTAGATAACTCCCTTAGTTCCCCCTGAATCACTCCCTCTGCTCCAATAGTCTATCTGCCTGATACTCTCTCTCTGGGTTGCTTGAAGATGAAGGTGTGACAATACAGTACTTAAGAAGTATTCTTAAGCACAGCTCTCATTTAACAGACAGCAGCAAAGCTCCCACTAAGTAAACTGAAAAACATTTTCATGGTAACATGGACAGGGTAAAGTCCAAGCCCGTTCCCAAAATGCAAAGTATAACCAAGAAATTATAAATTTTCAGACATCAGCACAAATCTGAAACTAGAAAACCTGGACAATGTCCAATCCAGAAGAGACTACCACTGAATTACTTTTTATAGCCAATTACATGACTAATACCACAATGGTAGGCTAGACTGCTGCTATTCCTTGTCAAAATCTCAGCACACTTCATGAAGAAGTAATGCAAGAACATTTTGCAGTGCTGTTATGATTATAGCACATGCCTCAGTTTGCCTACTTTTTTGGTAACATTCCTAAGACAAATGACCAAGTCAAAATTTTTATATTAAAATTAAGATAAATGTGGAAATTTGCATGTCCTGTTTGATGTGATATGTAATCAGTCCTTAGGAACAGCATGAAACTCTCCCACTCATAAAAGCATACCTTAGCAGTGAATGAAACATTCCCCTCTTCCCACACATGGACGTACACAACTGGACATTAACTTTGAAAATCAGAAACACTCTCTGTCACAAGGATCAAAGAAACCATGTGAAGAAAAATGCAGTAGATGGAATGGAAGATATCCCTCATGGATTTCAGAAAGAAATGTGAGCGTTCCATCACCCTCCTTCTGAAAGCACTTAGGCACTCAGAACAAACCCCTTTGACCTTCTATGATCCAGAACAGTAATCGCTGGTTTTTGAAAAATGCTTTGTCTAGCTTGAACTCATCACTAGCTGTCTGACCTTCCTTAAAAAATAGTCACCACACACCCACCATTGATATCTACATCATCTGAAATGGAGACAAGCAAGGGGTACTGGCCTAGAGACGCAGTCTCACAGCCAGAGCAGCTAGCGCAATAGAGCATTCCTAAGAAGATGTGCCAACGTTGCCTTCAAGAAATATTTGGAAAGGCTGTATGAAATGCAGGAAATCCTCAGCAGAAATCTGGGACCCCTGTGTGGTCATATAACCCCAAAACCCAAATCAGAGACCAAGTCAAGTGGAGCTGAAGGTTCTGGTCACGTATGCTTAACCTGATTCGTCAGGTTTCCAAATCATATCTTTCTTCTGTTTCATCTTACACTGCAGAATCTTAAAGTACACAGCTGGTTTAAAACACAGACAAATAATCAAACTACTAATCTATTGTTTATTTCTGCCTTCCAAAAACTGAAAAATAACTTAATTGTATAGTCTAACAAGTTCCATGATTTACTTGCTGGGCAGTTCATTATTTCATATAGATGTCTTTTCTGGTTTGTTCAGAGTGCATAAAAGATGCATAAGCCCTCGGTGCCTATATGCATTCATTAGATAACATAATACTAATTAGCCTTCTCATGAGCAACTAGAAACCTAGCTGGATTTCCAGGGTGAACACCCAATACAGCTAAATGAGAAATCAATACAGCTCAATAGTGTATTTTGCAAGACAAGCGCTGCTTCTGCTCCTGCCCCCACGTACCTAGCTTAACAGAAAGATATACTACCCAAATGGAGAATGTTTTGCCTAGGGTTGCAGCACAGAACATGCTGTACAAGCAGGCTAAAATGTCAACCCAGTCAGATATTTGATTGCATGTACCTGATAGAAAGAGAGGAGTTCAATTTCCTATGCAGCAAACAAGATATTCTTCAGAAACTTGAATATCCACTTGAGTATCAGTTAGCAAAGATATCATAGCTTATTAAAATGAATCACAGTTCTACAATTTAAAATAGGAATATTCATAATTTTAAAGCCCAAACCAGTATTGTATGGTGCAGTTCTTGAAGAAATATTTCTGGAATATAGCACAGCTAGAAACAGAACTGTATACATTATATATAAAGGATGACATTGATCAAAGCCTGTTTCTGCACAAAGGGCTTTGTCAGATGGAAGAGGATCACAGTGGTGTAAAGCTAGTGGTTTTAGTTAGTTTATCTTTAGAAAATATACTCTTTTCTTTAGTCTATAGTATCAATATGATAAGCTCCTGAAATACAGTGTGCAATGTACTGGGGAACCCACAAAATTCACCCACATACCACCTCCAGTCTGTGATAAAAGGCTGCCTCACTGTTTCTACAATTCCAGCATAGGCAGCTGCCTCTTGCTACTCTGTGCTGAATGAGAGCATCAAGCAATGAGGAAAACACTCATCTCAGTAATGAACTCACAGCAGGTAGATTAGGAGGTTTTCCTACCTTAACGGAGAAAAGCATGAAGGGGACAGATTGGTTTTGTTATAAGCTATACTCTCCCCAAAATTACAAGACCGTTACAAAAAAGGACTTTAAAAATATCTTCTATTTATGTTTATCTAAAGTTATTTTTAATGCCCCATCCTCACCCACAGCATGTGTAACAATTATGGCACTGGAACCCTCACAGCTATAAACAGAGCAATGCAATTTTTGACCCCTGTTGCAGCCATCTTGACATGAATCCCAACAGAGATGACAGCACGTGCACTTCTATGAAGTGTATATAGCCATTCATAGTTTTTCCCAAAAAAATCTTAGCCATAGCCTCTCTGTCATAATGTAATACACGTGTTGGTCCCAGTTCAACAGTAACGTATGCTTATGCCAACCCCATATAAATTCTGCACTCATATCAATAATGTTTTGTATCCTCAGCCATCATCACCACTTCAATCAGCCAGGCAACATCAACACTGCCACTTCTGCTTTTCACTGCCCCTGGTGTGAACTAGTTGTACTGAGGGAATCCAGTCTCCTCAGCCAGAAGACAGAGACTGGGAGAACGACCCCCCCACAATCCAGGAGGAGATAGTCAGTGACCTACTGCATCACACAGACACACACAAGTCTATGGGACCGGATGGGATACACCCGAGGGTGCTGAAGGAGCTGGCTGGGGTGCTCGCCAAGCCGCTTTCCATCATTTACCAGCAGTCCTGGCTGACCGGGGAGGTCCCGACAGATTGGAAATTGGCCAATGTGACACCCATATATAAGAAGGGTCAGAAGGACGATCCGGGAAATTACAGGCCTGTCAGCTTGACTTCGGTGCCCGGGAAGCTGATGGAGCAGCTCATCCAGAGTACCATCACACAACACATGTGGGACAACCAGGGGATCAGGCCCAGTCAGCATGGGTTTATGAAAGGCAGGTCCTGCTTAACAAACCTGATCTCCTTCTACCACAGGGCCACCTGCTTATTGGATGAGGGAAAGGCTGTGGATGTTGTTTACCTTGACTTTAGTAAGGCCTTTGACACCGTTTCCCACAGCATTCTCCTGGCAAAACTGGCTGCTCGTGGCTTGGATGGGCACACGCTTTGCTGGGTAAAAAAGTGGCTGGATGGCCGGGCCCAAAGAGTTGTGGTGAACGGAGTTAAATCCAGTTGGCGGCCGGTCACGAGTGGTGTCCCCCAGGGCTCGGTTTTGGGGCCACTCCTGTTTAACATCTTTATTGATGATCTAGACGAGGGGATCAAGTGCACCCTCAGTAAGTTTGCAGATGACACCAAGTTGGGGGGGAGTGTTGATCTGCTCGAGGGTAGGGAGGCTCTGCAGAGAGATCTGGACAGGCTGGAGCGATGGGCTAAGGCCAACTGTAGGAGTTTCAATAAGGCCAAATGCCAGGTGCTGCACTTGGGCCACAACAACCCCCAGCAGCGCTACAGGCTTGGGGAGGAGTGGCTGGAGAGCTGCCAGTCAGAGAGGGACCTGGGGGTGTTGATTGACAGCTGGCTGAACATGAGCCAGCAGTGTGCCCAGGTGGCCAAGAAGGCCAATGGCATCCTGGCTTGCATCAGAAATAGTGTGGCCAGCAGGGACAGGGAAGGAATCTTACCCCTGGACTCAGCACTGGTGAGGCCGCACCTCGATGACTGTGTTCAGTTTTGGGCCCCTCACTACAAAAAGGACATTGAATTACTCGAGCGTGTCCAGAGAAGGGCAACAAAGCTGGTGAAGGGTCTGGAGCACATGTCGTATGAGGAGCGGCTGAGGGAACTGGGGTTGTTTAGTCTGGAGAAGAGGAGGCTGAGGGAAGACCTCATCGCCCTCTACAGCTACCTGAAAGGAGGTTGCAGAGAGCTGGGGATGAGTCTCTTTAACCAAATAACAAGCGATAGGACAAGAGGGAATGGCCTCAAGTTGTGCCAGGGAAGGTTTAGACTGGATATTAGGAAGCATTTCTTTACAGAACCGGTTGTTAGGTGTTGGAATGGGCTGCCCAGGGAGGTGGTGGAGTCCCCATCCCTGGAGGTGTTCAAGAGTAGAGTAGACATAGCGCTGAGGGATCTGGTGTAGTTGGGAACTGTCAGTGTTAGGTTAATGGTTGGACTGGATGATCTTCAAGGTCTTTTCCAGCCTAGACGATTCTGTGTGATTCATGCTTCTCCATTGCGTTCTGCTCCATACAGACTTTTCATACAGTTTTGACACACTCACCTTACTTTGCTAAAGCTGGCAAAAGGGAATTTCAGGGGATCTTTTACTCTGCTGGGGGATCTTCATGAAGATACTGCCTTTTTCAGAGTTTAGTGTTACATGTCTAGAAGAAAAGTCTGGGAAAGAGCGAGGATCTGAGGGACAGACCTGTTTTTTACCCAAAAAGGATGGGGAGAGGAACACTCAAATTTTTGGACTTGCTAAATGGTTCCTGTATGACAGAAGTTCTGGAAGTTTTAGAGAAGAAAGTCAAAGAACAGCGATGAGTTTAAGTAGCCTGGATGAACCACTTCTTTCCCAGTGGTCAGCCAGGCAGGGAATGCAACCTCCCACCACCTCAGGCCCCTGCAAAAATACTACATCAAAGGCTGCAATCACATTAATAAACTGGGACACCCCACTGCGCTCCCTTTGAAAACAAGAAGATAGGTAGCCAATTAGGAAATTAAGATCCAAAATTACAAAGACTGATCAACCCACTTTCTCAGAACAGCTTTAGTAGGCAAAAGTTTAAGAACATCTAAACTTTAATGCCCCATTTTATGATATACCATAAGGGTGAAAGAATATAACTCCAACCTAATAAACCAGTTGGCTTTTTTACTGAGGTTTTTTTGTTTCTGTCCTGGTGCCCAGGAAGAAGGGAGGGATGGGGGAAGGTGTTTTCAAGATGTGGTAATGCTTCTCACAGTCCTACTCTGTCTGATAAGTAGTGTTGTTGCTAGTGTCTCTATTAAATTCACGTTCTTTTTTTCTTTCCCTAATGAGTCTGGTTTTTGCCTATGCCTTAAAGGATGAGGGCATCCCTCCTTATCCTTATCTCAAGTTCCTGGGTCTTTTGCTTTCCTCCTTCTCAGCCTGGGGTGGGGGTGGGGGAAGGGAAGTGAGCAGTATCCTTGCTTGTTTTCTTCTTCTTAGTGCTGGGGGGAAGAGAGTGGCTATGTGGTGCTCAGTTGCCCTCTGAGCTCAAACCATGACACTGAGACCATGCACTTCCTCAAAAAGCTAACATTGAGCACTTAATTCAGAAAGAGATGTACACAGGCATCCAAGCAGTATGAGTGTTGCTCCACACTAAAGGTCAGAGCTTCATTATTCCAAATTCAGACTCCTCCTCATACAGTGTCACAAACAAAGGCTCTGCAGTTGATCACCAGGCAATGTTCAGCATTCAGTGCCTAATGCCTTGGACACTTCAAGAAGTCTGTAACTACACAGAAAAAGGAGAAGACAGATGGAGGGTCATCTTCAGTCATAAAACATCTTTGTGATGTAAAAAAATATCCGGAACCTGCATTTGAATAATAACTCGGAAAGTTGCGTCCAGTCTCTAGAACTGCTTTGCCCTGAGTGTAACAGATCTGAGCGGAATTTTCATTTGCTAGTGATCTTGGGACAAAATTTGATTCAGAAAATGTCTAGGGGGTTGAGGTGATTTTTTTCAGGGGTGGGGGTTTTTTTTGTGGTTTTTTTTTCAATTTTCTTCTAACAGTAAACTTTTTTGTTTAATATAAAATATTGATGGCAAATAAAGATATCAATGATACAAAAATCAATCCCTATCTACATCTGAAACAATTAGTTGTCTTCAAACTTCATTGATTTGCTTTCATTGTTCTTTCAAAGCTATTTCACTGTGACTCTAGGGCAAATAACAATGAAAAGCTGGCCAGTAAGAAAATGCTTTCACTGTTTTACTTAGCATCACAGTCAAGAAATAGCTACACTGGCATCCTTGCCAACTAGGTTCATATGTCAACTTCTACTCAGATTATTTGGAAGCAACAGCCCAAAGCAGTCCTAGTAAGGTCTGCAAATTACTGGATCCTTATTCCTCATTTCAAAATGGAGTACTCTGGAGTACAGGATGAAGGATCAAATGAAGTCAAATTTGGGAAACACCACTGCTATATGGGCTGGCAGCAACATAGCTTCTACCTAGATTTAACAAATAGTTTTCTTTAAAGGGTTTGATCTGAGAGCCATACACAAAAATCCTTAGTACTTATTTCAGTTGCAGTGGCATTTCTATATTAAGAATGAAAACTACAAGATCTGTCTCACAGCTTCAGCTCCCCTTCCCAGCTCCACTATACATAGGTAGCTCTGTTCATGGAGAAAATACAGAGGTGTAGGTTCCCTTCTTGGACCTGTTTACAAGAACACATATAGATCCATGTAAGCTTTTCCACAATGTGCTCAGAAGGCTGTCTGAGAGACAGGGTACATAAACACCAAACTAAGCTCATGTGTGGCCAGCTCTGAGAATGAGCAGAGCAAAGCCAAGTCTGCTTGTACCTTATGTCTATCCCAGAGGATGGTAGAGAAATGATTAGAAGAAATGCTGTGCCAGCTGCCCTAGCCAGCACCTCCCATCTCAATTCACTGCTTTCCTCCTGTCCTTTACAGGATCAAAAAGTTGCTATTTCAGATTTGAGTTCTTATTAACAAAAGATATGTATATCCTTCTTTTGATCTCTTTGGATTTTAACTTTCAGTTCCTGTCCTCCCACACATCCCATTTCTGCATGGTGAAACCACGTCAATTCCACTGCAGAAGACTTTGGCACTCCTACAGACCAGAAGCTAGACATGCACTTCATAAAGGTTAAAATATTTGAGCTGAAGTGGTCTTACTACCACTAACACAAGTACAGTATCCCAAATCAGATTTACTAAAATTTTTGAGAATGAACAAACACTGTTCCACTCCACTATGGAAAATGAGAATGAATGCTCTAGGACAAAACCCACCAAGGGCACCCTTCTAAAGTAATGGCATTATGGTACAACATATTAAAAGAGTAGCACAGAAAACCAAATACGCTACACAACTGAACCACATGCAAAATATTCCAACTGAATTTGTCTCAGTATTTAAAGATCAAAGATAAAATTATTTCAGACAGGATGCTTCTTTTCAAAACAACAAGCTTAAGAGTGTGAAAAAATTAAAAAATAAAAAATGCCTGTTTCAATTAAGATTTTGGCACTGGCTTTTGAACATCACAAGTTTGTTAATTTTATGTAAAGCAAAATAAAATTATATTCTCAATAGACTTCAGCAAATTAAATGAAAATATTTCCAGCAGCTAACTTGAAAAGGGATATCATTAAAGTGCTACATTCAATCTTATCTGTACTTACCACTTAAACTTCTAGTCACGACACATTCATTCAAAACAAAATAGCAGATTGTAATGTGGGCTGATATCTGAAGGCATTTCATGAGCATACTCATGCTGAAGTCTAAATTTTACATGATCAGAAGAGAAATTACCTTTGAACTAGTTACAAAAATGTTTTAATTTCTTTGTTCTGTCTCTGAATCAGCATGTGATTTTAGAAAATTTAATAAGATTTCTTTCCATTTACTTCCCTTGACTAGTCAGCTAAAGTAAGATGCAACACAAAACTGGAGATCATTTTCCCTTTTAATAGGAGTGGGGGCAGAGGCAGAAAAAAGATCATTCAACTACTCAAATTACATAGCTTTCGAATTCACTGTCCAAAAATCCCGGGTTATGGACATGACAATTACATCCATTCTTTTTTTTCTGCATTAGGACTATGATTTTCCCCCGTAACCAGTAGCACTGATGCTTCAATATTGTTAAATGAAAAAATTGCTTTGACACTTGTCACTACATCTTAAGCTAGAAAATGAGTGTAGTTCTTAATCAGAACGGACAAAAGTACTGTACTGTTTGATGAAAATGACAATTTCTAACTGGCTCTATGTAAACCATTCTAACCTAACGCCAAGTCCTTCATGATAAGTGCTGCTAGGAAACATTATTGGGTAGCTCTGTGCGTGCAGACAGTTAATTATTACTTCAGTGGAGAGCAGTTCGTGAGATTATGTACGCTTACAACACAATTAACTCTTGTTTATCATTTATTACATATCTGCAGTGTTAGTGTTTGCACAGACCACAGATAGTCTGCATATCATTTTAACTTTCCTGTTCAGAGGGGTCCAAATCTACAAGGATTTGTACACCTTTTCTTTTTTAATAGGAAAAAAGGGTCTAAGTCACAATCAGTCTACAACCAAGCTGTCTTTTATGATTCCATATATAAAAATTAGCTAGATCCATGACTACTATAGCCACCTGCTGAAATTTCAACACCAAAATAAGATCTATAATTGGATATACAAAAACAGAAGCTCTGAAATTACAGCACAACAGGCCCAAAATTTGCAGCAGGGATAGTGGAATTCTGCAGCACTGTTTATATGTGGCTGTCAGCAGTTGTACACCCACAGAATATACTATTAGCAGTTAAAAAAGGCCAAGGGAAAAAAAAAAAAATCCCTCATATACAACCTCCTACTTTTAGCAGCTCTGTCTGTCTTTGCCCTTGCAGGAGCTGCACCCTGTTCCTCCCCCTGCTCCAAAAGGAGCGTATGGGCCCCATGCTGTACAAAAGAAACGTGTAGGCCACTGCTGTCTTTTCCATAGCATGTTTAGGAATCTAGATAAAGGGGAGATAAGAACATTCAAGGCCTCTTTAAAATAGGGCTGAAAAAATACTGTCTTATATAATAAAACCAGAATTTTTAGTGTGGGGGGTTTTTTTAATAAAATCCACTTACATTTATTAGCATCTCGTACTTCTGTGATGATTAAGATCCATACACAAGGAACAGGTAGGGAATGTTCTAGTTTCTTCTTCATGCATAACCTTAGTTTGTAGTTTTATTTACAACTTAATAGCATAGCATTTCATTTTTTAAACCTCCCACTGCAATATTAACCCCAAAGCAGCTCCTTGTACAGAAATACTGGCGGAAGTGAAGGACAGAGTTTTGGGACTTTAGCCACTGCACCACCTAGATTCAACCAAATCTTGGCTCAACAATACAAGTGATTATAATAACAACAGCTACTTCGCTTAGCAGTCCCTGGTTGCTACAACATATGGGAGTTTTAAACCCATTAGGAAACAACAAAAGACTTCTATCAAGGCATCTCATGACATGGTGCTAGCATAGCAAGGCATACTGCATTTCATACTGGAGACATGTCCAAAGCTCAAGCATGTTCTAGATCTTCTCCAGTGCTGTTCCAGGTGGCCTCAAGAATACAATAGCAAGCTTTAAAATCCTCCAACATATATTGGGGATCCAGTCCAAGACCTTAGAACAAAATTCATCCCCAATGCTAATGCTGAGCAGAGATTTGAGACTAAAATAGCTAGAAAATACTATGTTGACCATGAAGAGCTCTGATATGACTCAGAAGAGAAAGACAAATCTACTGCAGGATCTCCTGAATTTAAAGCCCTAACAGAAAACATCATGTAGAGCGGACTGTGGTTTTTTTAGTATTCTTTTTGTCTGTTCTTGAAGAAAAAGACATAAGGTTTTCTCATTTGCTTTTCACCTTAAAAACTTCAGGAGTCAGAGACCTTTATTTGTTCTGCTGACTGTAACTGGCAACAGATTCTGTCATGAACTCTCACACTTTATTTGCAGAGGTGGGCCAGAAAGACATCAGCTGCAGAGCTGCTGACTTCAACCAACGGACAGCAACTATGCCCACAGCCCAGGGCCCCCGCAGCAGGTTTCTACTCACCTAGAGTACAACCTCCTTTTCTGACAGCTACTTTTCCTCAGGAGGCAGACAAATCGGAGCTGTTGATAGGGCAAGGTAGAACTGGTAAAATTATTAATGATGCTCCCCTTTCTGCCTGTGCAGTCGAGGTGGTGTTGACTGGGGAGCTACTCACACCATTCCCACAAGAACTGAGAATAGCTCTGACCCACAGAAAAATATACAATGCTCTCGGGTTCTTGCTTCTCTCCCTTCCTGGCCTCCAAGAGAAGCAGTGGCCTGTAGTTGTATATACAATTTACAATAGCACAAGGAACATAAAAGATCAAGGAAGACCAGTTGAATTGAGGTGAGACTGTGAAAATAAAGTTAGCAAACAGAGACAGGAAAAAAGAATTGCAACTTCAGAACCTGAATGAAGCTGCAAGAGGTGTATGGCAAGGCAGCATGTCATATGAATGTCTGTCCTACCACTTAGTTATGCAGTTCAGAGAGAGCTCCTATAATAAGTGTCAAAACCACTTCACAGTGTAAACCTGACAAAGTCAGTAGCAGTAGCTAATACAAAAACATACTAGCTAACTCAGGAGAAGCTGGGAGTTCAAAAACAGAAAAAACTTCATTTTATACTGTTAGCATACATAACAACTTAAGCACCAAGCCAGTAAATGTTCTGCCTTTGAATGTGGGGAACTAACGGTGATATCATTAACATGTACTTGTGAGTCTTTCAGAGTGGTGTGGTACTGAACTTAACTTGGGATTTGTAACATAACAGGTGTGCTCTAGCACAGGCAAGTTTATTTGGGCCCCGAGCAGTCATACTGAGAGACTACCTACTTATTACAGCACATGCTTCTGGAGAATCTGATGTCTTGCTTCATGGACCTGCTTTCTGAATGCTATAATACCTCTCTCACATCTCAAGTCGGACCAGATATAGAAAAGACAGCTCTAACAAGCTCAAACTACTATTTTTTGGTGGTGGTTTTTGGCTGGTCTTTTTCTTCACTTTGTAGCATTTAGCAGGTTTCTCACAAATCTTCAGCCATGGTAGCTTTTATACTACTTATATGAAAGCTTAAGTCTCTAATGTATTTCCTCACCTTTGTATCAGTCAGATGGCACAGCAACTGTCAGTTACTAGAGCTTACAAAAAGTACATTTTAAGCTATAGTAACTGTCTGAATAATTTATGAGTCCTAATATCTTAGCAGTGGCAATCCAACTTTAAAAATTACTTTTTTTCATTTCTAGGCAAACCGAAATATTATCATGCCTACGTATCAAAAATTGTATATTAGCTTAGAGATTTACTACGTTGCATCTTTGTTCTTTCTCTCAGTTTGGACCTCACTGGACCCATTCCATAACTCAGAGGGACAATCAGCATTGCTCACTATGCATAGTTTATTGAGGAAGGTAAATTTGCTACCAGCACATTTTCTACTACACGCATTCCCATCTTTGGCCCACCTCTTCTCCCTCTCCTTCCACCCTCCAAACTTACAAAATAGTCCTGCCTCATTCCCTACCAGCCTGCCCCTCATGACATTTGTGCTTCCCAGCCCCCTATTAGTACCCTCCTTTCCATCTCAGTGGCACATCTGTTCAGTCCCTTGTTCTAGCTGCCTTATTTGTCTTTGCCCTGCTGCCTCACATCATTTAGCTCAGGATCCTGTCCTTGAGAGTGACATCAGAGGATGCTATTTGAAAAAACAAGCAAGTCTGACACTGTCAGCAATCCATTCCTCTATTTCCCCAGCATCAGAAAGTGTTGCATTAGAGATGCTAGAGGATATATCCCTGCCTAATCCTTTAGTAACCATTTATTGACCTGTTGTACGTGATTTAATCTAATCCCTTTCAAACCTGCTGAAATTGTCTACTTCTACAAACTCCTTACAGCATGTTCCAGAAGTTCACTGCCTGCTGTGTAAAATACTGGGGCTTCATATAGTGCCAAGATTCTATCCTCTGTCTTGTTATAATGCCCCCATTTTGCTGGTTCTTTTGGCTGCTGCTACTGCACGTTCAGCCAACAATTACAGAAATCTCTCAACTGAGATATTCCTCCTGTGCTGCAATTGCTTGTTCTGAGCTTGGTGTTGTGTGGGTATGGTTTAGATTATTTTTTACTTAGATGCATTCCATCACTTTTATCTACTCTGATGCTTGATCTGGCACTTCCTGCCCCCACCACCACTGAGCTTCATAAGGTCCTCCTGGAGTTTCTCACCATTAGCACACCACGCTTGACTTCGGAAACAGGCTTAGCAACTACACTCTTGGAGATTTCAACATTTAGATCCTTCTGACTCACTGATGGTGATTCCTGAAGATCCTTCTCTTGACTCATTTTCAACCCAAGAAGTGACTGACTAGTACACTTAGAATCCACCATTTGCTATTTCAGGCAGTGCAAATGGGACAGGCAAACAAACTGAAACATTTATTCTCACCATAACTGAAAGCTCTTCTCCTGTTATAAAACTTGCATCAGCCATCACCAAAAATACTCGTAAGATCAGTCAACACTACATATGAATAATATCAACCCCACCTTGTGAGGGCACATATGACAAATCACATATGGCCCAAGGAGTCCTGACAAAAAATTCCGTTCTTTCAGGAGGAAATTTTTAGGAAGTCTAGTCATGCAGACACAGCTCTGCATCACACGCAATGAAACTGAATACTGTAGTGCCTTGTGGGGTAAAAAAGACCCATAGAAGCAGGACAGGAAAGCAGCAATTGGGTCAGCATTTATTGAAAACTAGTAGGTAGAAACTGCTAACTTGGAGCAGCAACAAACATGGGTTTTCTTCCACAATCCTGTACCTGTACAGTCAAAACCTAATTTGACCCCTTTTCTGAAAGGAATGATCTGGCTTGGTCAGGAGGAATTATATGTCAAAGACAAATATATTTCTTTATTAAATGAATTCCTGTTCAAGAGACTGAGACATTTCCTTTAAGCTCAGAGGGACTCATACTATGCCCAAGTTGTTGTTTGCCTTTTGACCTGGTAAAGAAAAAATACAGGTACAACATCCATTGAACGTATCTGAATATTCTTGGCAGTATTGTAAAGTGAGATGATGAAATGGCAGAATTGATTGTAAAAGTGATGTTTGAAGAAAGAAAAAGTAAAAAAGAATGAAAAACAGTGTTTACTTCCTTAATGCAATTGTGGCAGAGCCTTGCGAAGAGTGATTCTTTTCTTCAGTGGTTGTCTCTTATCAGCTGCTTCATCTGTTTGCTTTGTTTGTCTGTTAGTCTCAGTTGTGATGTGCACTTGCTGCTTGACTGCCTAGATGACCTCATCTACAATAGCTATGGGCAGGAAAAAAAAGTCAGTAGTTTATAATGCCTTGTCCTCTTTCTGAAATGCCAGCTTCAATTTGCCTAAAGCCAGTGGTTCAAATACATACAGCGCATAATTACTCTTTAAAGAATTGAAGTGTTCCAGTTGAGAGACAAGGAAAAGAATGCCTTTTAAAAAAGGGAGGAAGCTATTCCTGTGAAACAGTCACTGCTTTCAGTTCCCACTGGGAAACAATAAAAATTTTACCTCTCCATAACCGGCATCGCTCAGAGATGCAGACGCTTAGCATCTTGTAAACTAAGTCCTACTGCTTTAGCCCACCAGCTATTCAAGCATGGAATGTCCCCCCACTCACCTCATTATGTACAGCCACTACAGCACCTGAAACTGCCTGTCACACCACTGTTATACCACATCTCGTTTCCTTTAACTCTTTTTTTTTTTTTTTTCCTTTTTATAACTGTAATAAGGCTCATTTGGGTGAGTAGTGGTTTGTACTCCAGCAGCTAAATGAAATTTAAGATTGTAACAAAACCTAAGATGCATCAGAACTGACATTTATAACAAATGCTGTTTAACAGGAACTTTATTATTTATGGGGAAAATGGTTCTGAAAATAAGCTCCTATGCATGTTTAATGTCTTATTTCCTTAATTTTTATTCTATGCAGCAGGAAGGATTTAGAAAAACAACACAACCGAAAACAATGCGAGATGACTTGATACACTGTAATGACTAAGTATATGCAAAATTGCTTTTAGAAAAAAAAGCAACAGTTCAAGAGTTCTTCAATCTACTGTATATCAACAGATAAAACATGACAAAAGTGTTTGTTCAGAGGCATCTTAAATTAAATTTCAATCTAATAAAGGCCATTTGTCTTCTTGATGACTCATATCCAGGAATGAAGAAAACAATGTAAATTCTCTTCGTCATGACCCCCTTTTCATTTCTTATTTGCTGATGTATATCAGATTATTGAATTTTAGAAAATGATGAGGAGAAGATTTGGCAAGTGCTTCACTCTGCAAACTTTCATTATTTTTTAAAAGTTATCATATTTGAATATGCTCAAGTTTCAAATAAAGTCGAAACATTTCTTTAATTAAGCCATTTTAGCTCTTAACTGAAAGACACCTGTGCAGCCCAATCCAGGCTGTGTTTTTCATTCTCTGTCCCATAAAACTGTAATTATGTGCCTACAGGTCGTCCCAGAAACTACAAATTGCTCTTTTATAGAAGGTGGCAGATGTAGAGGGGTAGGGAGTCCCACATTGCTTTTAAGAGGAGATGCACATCCAGATCAAGAGCCTTGATCCCTAGTTCTCCCATACACAACTGTTCCCCTTTATTTCAGTACACAGTGGAACTGTGGAGTGTGAGGTCCTTGAACGTGGGACTGGAAATACTTTCTTTGGTTGTCAACACAGAAGCCAGAATCCACTTGACCTATGCATTGCTAATTATAAGGAACCCAACATGGCTAAGATGCTAAATGTTCAGAAACTTGCTGTATTAACAGGAATGTCAGGCATTTCTATTACACATTACTGCTTTCTGTTTACATAAGAAAAACGGGACTTGTTTGGACAGCCTGTAAAAACCCACAGCCATTCTTCTGACACTAACTCCTGGAAAGAACAGCTAACTTTTCTGCTGTTCAACTTGATGGTGCCATTATGTGAGAAACTGCAATATACTAGGTAGAGATTTTAAATTGTTTTTCATGGTAAGTAAAAGGAAAAAGAAAACAACTAATGTGACAGTACAAAATGCCAGGCACCATTCAACCTCCTCAAACCTGCCTAGGCAACATTTAAAAGTCAAAAGCTATATTTAGGTCTATGTGACAACGGCTTCTGCCCTGTATATTCATGATTTATTACTCCAGGGGGATGGAGTGCATTTTGCCAAGGGAATTCCCCATCAGTAAGTACCTCTTCAAAAATGGGCAGTACCAGTCAAGAGTTATCACTGGGTGGGGGGATGAGTTATTTTAGTCAGACATATCAACTCAATTACAGTTGATCCTCACCTGCAATTTACAGCTACTCTTCTTTCTCAAAAGTCTTCAAAGGGGTAAGCACGATAAATATGCTTTCCCTTCCCCATCATATAAATAAGTGGATTTAAAAAAAAGAAAAAAGTGCACCCTTTATTGCACTAGCAGGTAGTTAGCATTGATGGTAGAAACACCTCACCAAAGACTGTATTATCACAAAAGAAAAGCAACACACTTATCAATGTTATCATGAAGTTTGACAATTATTTTGTGCTACTCTTGACTAGACCTAAAGCTCATTTCCACAGCTCATGCCAGCACAATACACACACACCTAGACAGGCATGCCAGTTTTGAAGTGTGTATGCATGTTGATACAGACTCATGTACTCACATATTCACACACTCTCTCAAACACATACACACACTATATACAAGAAAACCATGAGGAATCGATAGGGGAAACTTCATTCAGTCATTCACTATGACATGGAGACTACCACGTTGAAGACTATCAATCAGTTGCAGTGTGATTTTTTTTTTTAAAAAAAAAAAAAACACAAAAAACCAAAACCCACCCACACTTCTCAGTTTTACCAGAAAAGAACATTTTGGCAGAATAGCTTATGATCCCTGGGGAATCTGTATAAGCTACATCTATATGAAGATTTGCCAATACTATTGCATTTCAGCAGTGATGCTAAGATAAGTAGGGAGGCAACTATTTTTCCCACAGTGAAACGCCAGGCTGAAAAGCACATTCCATGCAGAGCACCACACAAGCCAGAAAGGTTCCTTACGAGCGTGATACTCAGATTCCACACTAAATACTGCAAAACCAGAACTGAAAAATCATAAAAGTTGAAGATACATATTACGTAGGGGCTTTGACTTTTAAAAAGAGCCTCAATTCAGTCTTTGGGTTATGGGGTGGGAAGGTTTGATTTGGGTTTTTTGTGTGTAAGTACAGGTTTCGATTGGCAGCAAATATTTGGGGCATATTAGGATATTAATTATTTAACTTGTGAGGTATGTTAATGCTCTATAAGGTGTTTTCAGTTAATTTAACTTGCAAAACTGCTAAGTGCAGTTAGGCCTATTACAAAATTAATTTTCAAAACCAATAATGAACTATGGATAAAATTACACATTCATCAATATGGAAGTTAGCCTACTTGACATTTATATTCCTTAAACACCTAGTTGGCATGAATATTGACAAGTCAGAGGGAAAACACTGTTACAAGATTTTATGGTTAATATTACGACAGATGATTTTGACTGATAAATTAAGTTCTAGACATGAGATCTACCTGCTTGTCTACCTGTTTTCTACCACATCCTGTGACATGTCACATCTTTCTGCCTCAGTGTCCTCAGAAGGGAAATATCCACTTGCCTCACAAAGTACTGTGAAACTGAATCAGTTTATAAGCTTCATATAATCTAGACAGCATCAACATAAGTGGAAAACATTCAGCATGTTGCAATACATGGTAGTGCCTTGCAGGATCAAGCCTAACTGTACAGCTCTTTGAAGATCACATACATGGTGACCAAATGTAGTCTGTTTGAGAGCAAGTTTTACCTTTAAAACTTAAAAGGGAAGTGTTACATATACTTATCAATATTAGTCAAATCACCACCTATGCCACTGATTCACAAATAGCAATCATGGTTAAGATCTCCAGATTTTCAAATGATACTAAAATTAGAGTCAGAGCTAACAATGGAGAGTAATACAATCAGATTCCAAAGGATTTGGATCATTTAGGTAATTAGGCCAGCAGATGGCAAATGCAGTGCAGTGTAGAAAAATGTAAGATAATTGGTCTGGGAATATGTGCTAAATGGAACAATCATATAGCATGATTATTAAGAAAAAGCATTTTTTGCGGGGAAAAAATTAAACCGTTCAGAGAGAGGCTATGACAATACATTAGCAAATAAAAAAAATATTTTAAAAGGAAATTGTAAAAGGCATTTACTAGAACCTACAAGGTATAATGCATGTGAATTATTTTTACAATCAAGAGATCCAGCCAGGAAATGATTTAATTAGGTAACAGGACCAACTAGCGTGAAAGTGCAAGTATAAGCAGCAGCATTCAACACCTTACAGGATGTGTTTGGCATTGCATAGATTCAAATCCAAAGTTAGTAAAGTTCTTAAAAGATCAAGTACACTAGGATATAACTAAAGCCTTTTGAAGTTTAAAGCCACAGACAAAACGAAGCCTAGTAAAGCAAGCAGCACTAACCTGCCTGATTAACTGTCAATATCTCAATGAAGAAGCAACTTAGGGAGACTTCTCAGTCTCCCCATTGGAGTAGGTTGGGTTTTGAGTATGACACCAAAGATGCAAGTTCCTCATCTAAACTAGGAAGACCAAGGACTCTAAACACAATTCCAATGAGTACACTATCAGCTGTTCTAGAATGAGTTTCCCAGTTCTGTTCTAAAGCAAAGGTCCCTTTCCTAATATGAATGGAAATTTAATTTTTGCTAAAACTTGGAAAATTTACACCAGCTGCACTAGTTATATACATTGTGGATCACCGTGGCACAAAAATAATTGAGGTAGAAATAAAACCTTGGTTCTAAGCACTGTGTCATCTAAAAAAAAATATATAATACAACAAACAATGATAGCAACAAAGAGCAATTGGATCTGGGATGCAGCTATGTAAAAGCATTGCAGGGTTGTCAGTTGTGGTACAAACTGGCCCTCTTGAAAACTAATATAATACAAATGCAAAGATGAAAGGCTAACCTAAAAAAAAGATTTATGGAATATTGACAAATAGGCACTGCCTACACTTAAAGGACATTATTACATATGACCACTGACATTTTAGGGCAATGAAAGTTATGAGGAAAAGTACAGGCAGTCATGGCCCATTTTCACTGAGAAAGATGACATGGAGATGTGACAAAATAGGTGTCTTTCATAACTACTCTGTTGTTAGTTATTTTTCACACTAGTAAAAGACAAACTCTGCAATTAAAAAAACCTGTCAATCCTGTTTGTGCCATCACACCTATTCAGAGGTCCACACAATTGGAGCAGGATTCAAGAGTCCAAAACTTAAAAGTTACAGAATAGGAATCAAAATATGAAAACAGCAGAAGGGATGTAAAAAGCATACAGGTAGGATTAAGATATCAATAAATATTAAAAAGCACATTCCTAATCCTAAAATATCATTAGTTCTTGTAATAAAATAGCAAAGTTCTTCCCTTACACCATTAATTTCCTTTTTCATCTTAACCTGCTAACTTTATTTTGTGATGGAACTATCACATGAAAGTGCTTTGAGTGCTTTTCTCTGATTGCACTAGCAGAGTTATATGAACCATTACCTATCATTACCTTTATTTCAAACCTGTCAGTTCTTCCTCTTTGTAGCCAACAAGCTGTAAGAAGGGAAAAAATGCAGTCTCTATCAGAGAATAAAACCACCCATACAAAAATGAGCTGAAAGGAGCATATGAACAAAGAAGAAGGGAGGGTGAAGAAAGGGAGAGATAAGAGACTTGATAAATCTACGTGCTCTCTCTCTGCAAAGGACATTCTACCCTCCTGGTATTTAAAAAAAATAAATAAATAAAAACCCACAACGCTAATACACAATGCATACTGGAGCTGGCTTCTGCCCATGACTCTCCTTTCTTCTGCCACGCCTTGTACTTAAAATACCTCAAACATTCCACAAATATTATGCAAATAAAAATAATATTGATACCACTGCCTCATGCATGGAAAAATGTACATGAATGGAGCTTGAGTACATGACAGAAGATGCACTTCCCTCAAAGCTGCATGGATCTTATGAGGTGCTTTTCAGTAAATCCTTCATGAGCCACACAATGAGCTGTGAGCAATTAATGTTAATTAAATGGCCCCCTCTAACTATAGCACTGCCAATGACACGTTAATGACCTCAAAACGCACTTGGATTTGGAACTTTTTCCCCCGGGTGCGTGCCAGGCTGCCTTACCTCCGTAAAGCTGTGGCATGCTCCAGCTGCTACTGCACATGTACAGAATGTCATTCCCATTTGCAGTAACATGCACCATTCGCCAAACACTGAAGGAGAGTAACCGTTATACAAGAGCACTGCAGATACAGCTCAGAGACTAAAACATGCCAGTAAGCTTTGATTTGCCTGCTTGCAACACCCAGAGAAGCTACATGCAATTGCAAAGTGATGGCGTATTGACAGGCAGACCATCACAAAGGCAGCCAAGTTAATGCAGCAGAAAGAAGCTTATTTATGACACTCAGTGCTCCTGGTTAGTAGCAAGTCTGCCTCTTAACATCTGAAAACTAAATAAGGAAATGAAAAAATAAATAAAAATCTTAAGTAAAAAGTCAAATCCCCACCCCCAGTGTAACACCATGGAGCAAATGCCAGGATCTATGGTGTCCTACTGGCTCTCAGCAAGTACTTTATTAGGAGGCAAAGTAATACAAAAGATCAGTTATCCCTGTACTCTGGAAGTATAATGGAAGCCACTGGAAACGACCAGAGGAAATAATGTAATGAAGTCACAAACAAACAGCTGAATTCATAGTCCTTCCTAATTTGGCCATTATCTACAGACCGAACTGCAAGCATTCATCTCACATGTGAATACAAGATAAAGAAATCCAGCTGAGGGACAGAATGATAAGTAAGTATCCTCTGAAAGCAAATGCCTCTGGAAAATACTAGATATTCAATCAAATTGAGTTAACTGACAACAAATGCTGTAGTAGAGGGTCTGACAACTTTTATCTCCAAAGCTATCCAAAAAAGAAAATGGAAGTATCTGGGATATGTGTTAAAAGAATGAAGCCAGAGCATCTGCTGTGGCAAGCCTGTTATTGGGCAGCTGGAAGAAACTAGAGGGCTGGCTCAAGGAATCTATCAAGAAATAAACAGACAGAAAACTTATGCGACTTAACAACAAAGGATGTCCAAACAGTGGCAGAACATGCACAGGGATTGTTGAGTCCAGCTGATACCCCAAAGGATCACAGAAAGGATTCAGAAGCAGATTTCCCATCTTGTTTTGAAAATATATCCACGTTCTATAGCCCACATATAGGTTCCTCCTGGGCTGTAATTTACTAATGCCCCAAAACAACAAAACCTAATCTGTACACATACAGATAATACTTTTTCCTCAAGGTTGTTTTTTGCTTGTAGGACCTCTTCTTTCCTTTCATCTCACCTGAATGATCTAGTGCAGTTAACACACAAGGCTCCAATCAGTTTAAACTTGTGATTTTGTGGGGTTCAGGACAGGTAAAGATATTTTCACTGCTTTTCCAAGATCTAGCTAATAGCAGAGTTAAGACTGCTAAAATGTGGGGAGCTTTCTGTTACTGTGATAGAGAGAAGCTCAAATAAGAGCTGTTCCAAGAACACATATGGTGCAAGAAAAAGTCTGAAGAATAAAGTAGTAGCTTAAAGCAGAGAAAAGTTATGATGATGGCAGTATACATTCCTTGTGGCTAATATGCAGCTTGTCACAGTCCCTAAAAATCAGAGGTTCGTAAGTATGAAAACCAGAATCTAATAATGACACCATGCATTCCAGCCAAAACATTTGAATTTTATTTTCATTTCAATACATGAATACCTTCACTGAAGGCTACAGACTCTGAGTACAAAAGACCCAGATAAGTTCAGGTATTTTTATTTAAAAAGGAAAAAAAAAAAATCTATTTTGATGCTTGGATCCAAAAGCAATTGGCAAGAGATGAAAAACACACCCACTCAGAGGCATGAAGGAAAAGACCTTGGAGAAAATAAGAAGAGAATGGAGAAAGAAGAGAGAGGGAGAAAAGCAATCCCAAAAGCAGGAAAATGTCTGCAAATTACATTGCAATGACAACATTGTAATTTGTTCATATTTGGCTTTGATACATGTGAAATTCTGAGCACAGCTAGAGCAAAATGCAGTCTGCTACAAAAAAATTGAAATCTTTAATTTCCACAGAGAAAGGTCTAAATATAGCAAACATATCAAGCGATTGTCTTTTGCATTACATACAGCCAGAATATATCAACTGTTCTTATTATTACCATTATTTCATTTGAATTACAACTGCACCCACAGTCCAGTGGATAGTTTCCAGAGATTCCATCAGCGCTTCAGAAGATTCAGATTCTAAAACAGTAAGCATCATACACAGGAGGAATGGGAGAATATTAAACATACCCTCTCAAACATAAAGTGTCAGCTTTGTCCACCATCAATCCATCTAGCCAAAAAATAAGACTTATCTAGTATGAGACTTGCATTATCCCAGGCTTAGCAAAAATCTATTATCTATTCATAAATGCCCCCCTTTAAAGAACTGCATACCGGGGAAATGAGAACTGACTCAAATTCTAGTAAGTTTCTACTGAGTAGATTTGCACTCTTGTCATGCATGGTCATGAAACTGAAGCATCTGACTGACATATCTAATGTTCTGAGCTTAAAGGAGAGCACGAAACTAGTCAGCAACTGAGGAATATGCTTTCCAGATGTGCTCCATTTCATAGGGTTCCATTAAGTGGCACATCTGCAGCTGCACCATACACCTGCACTTTCTCTTGTAGTCTGCAAAATGGGATAATGCTGGCTGACAGACAGCAATCAAGTTGACTAGCTGTTTCTGGCATCTGGGCTCATACAGAAGCAGAGGTATTAAAATGCTGCCTTACAATTAAAAGAGAAAGCCCAAAATGTGATGGGTGCAAGTGTTTCTTTCAGTGCAGGCCATTTGAGAAGTATGCACTAAGTCTTTCCAACAATTGGACCTGCATGAAGACAGCGCAGTAGCAAAGTTCCTAATGAGACCAGGGAGCACAAGTTGTGCACATGATGCTTTTCTGCTGTGAATTTACAGCTGGAATGCTAAGCAAGAAAAAACATCAGTCAGATGGACTCCTCTTCTGCAGACTCTATTCTCTGGGAGGTCTGCAAACACAGTATGCAAAGAAAAAGAAAATCATAGTCATAAATATTGTCCCTTACAGTTAGTGTTACCATGGTGCCTGTGCAGCTCCAGTCATTCTCTAAGCACTGTATAAACAAAGATGAAGAAGGAAAAAAAAGTCCACTACCACAACTTGAATAAGAGACAGCAGATGGCAAAAGAGGAAAATACAAGGAAACAATGGGATAACATTGGTCAATATGAAGAATAGTGGTCTTGGCATAACACAGCTGCTTACCTAGTGGTAAATGTTCATCAACACCACAAATAAAGAAACTTTTTAGAAGCGCTTTGAAGGATAGTTTGCAGAAATAAATCATAGCATAAAAAAATGTGTTAAAAGTTTTTAAGTGGCTTATGGTGATTGGCAACTGAAGGCAGAAATAAATGTTATAATAATGCAGGAGATGTGATAAGTGGGAGACACCAGAGCCCCTTGAAAACAAAACCACAAATACCTTACATTTAATGTGACAAGTTAGATGGAGCTAGTTGATGAAGTCAAGGAAACAAGTGCAAGAGGTCAAACTGAGAGCTAAGGAAGTTATCCTTAGAGCAGCAATTATCATTGACACGAGCAGGTCAAAACTGCATTGCCAAGGCTAGGAGAAATGTTGCCAGCATAATCAAGGGATACAAGACAAAGGTATGAGAATGGCTAGGAGGGAAGGCTAAGGCTTCTCCTTCAGCTATATTGAACTTCAGCAGGCACACAGACAGGCCAAGATTTTCATTTCATCAGGGAAGGTGTAGAATACTTCTGTATCTTGTCAGCATCCAGGTGTATGCATTTCTATTCAGAAATCAGATCTTCAAAAGATGACATTCTGAAATACAGAGGACTAAAAGAGTGAAGCTTTTGGAGATTATGGATATGAATTAGGATGGTTTTGAGAAGACAGGACGAAGATTAAGGAAGTACAAGAAAATGCAGTGCATTCTATGTACTACATAAGAGCCATGACAACACACTTAGCAACAACACACCTGTTGACCTTTATTATTTCTTTGTCTGTGTGAGCCTCACTATTACTCTGCATGCACATGTGCACGTGCATTAAAAACCAGAGAGAAATTAGAACCTCAACTAACAGGCTGCTAGCACTTGACTGACAAGGGAATCTAGTAACCACTGCAGGGAAAGTGCAAGGGCCTCACCAAACCAAAGACTACAGATAACGCACTCTGCTTGTTAATATTAAAACTGTTTTCTGAATAGATTAGTCAAAAAACCCACAAAGGATAAAGAGCCTCAAGTGTCACTTGCCAGTTTCCACAGCCTAGATTTCCTATATGGGCTTTACAGAACCGTAGAATGGTTTGGGTTGGAAGGGACCTTTAAAGATCATCTAGTCCAACCCCCCTGCAATGAGCAGGAACATCATCAACTAGACCAGGCCACTCAACACCCTGTCCAACCTGGCCTTGAATGTTTCCAGATATGGGGCACCTATAGTCTCTGGACTAAGTCAGTTTCTGGGGGATTGATTCTTCTAGTCAAAACAAATAAATTTATGCTTACCCTAGAGAACCTCACTATTCTATTTCCTACCATCCAACATCACTTCTCTTAAATCTTCTTGAAAACTGCAGGGCTGAATGGAAATGCCAGAAGTATCTTGAGATCTTTTGAGCTGTATAAACCCTGACAAGCACTCCTCTACTTCTAATGTGCTCACCTGAAGAGTGTCAAAGTCCACTTCTTTCCCACACCTCATTGAAGAACCATGTTAAAGTCTCCTGAAAAAAAATAGTCTTTTATGCTAAAGACTAGAAACATAATATAACTTAAAAGGTTTTACCAACCTGCAGACAGGTTCAGTCTTTTTGACCAACTGTTTTCAGTTTTTCTAAATGAATGATGAAATTCGTCACACAGATGAAGGGGGAGAAATACAAGATACAGAAATAATGAAAAGAATAGGAACTTTTAAAGAACACAAACTGAGTGCATCAGTTGTCAGATAATTAAGATCTCCCAGGCAATTTTGTGGACTTTACATCACAAACCTTATAGAACCTAGCAATGGACAATACAGAAGTTGCTGAAGATGTGATATCGTTCCCTGCTGCTTTGTCTTCGCAGGCTGACTTTGCTCCCAGATCTTTGCATTTTTCAGAATAGTCTTGGAAGGAGAGGTGTAGCCAACAATGGAAGAGTGACAGGTTATGACTACTTACAGGAGCAGGATTTTTTCAAGTCCATAGGACCAGACAGAACCTGGAACCCTGAAGGGGCTGAACATGTCAGCCAATCTGATAGTAACATCATTATAATATAATTTATGAAAATTCCTGGTGACCAGGTCACTGATTTTTTTTTTTTTTTTTAAAAGTGTGTTACACTGGTGCTTAAGAAAAGTAAGGAGAACTCAAAGAACAATTTCACCTGAGGCCCTGGAAATCATGGAGCACATCCACTTTGAATACATTTCCAAACACACACAAAACAAGAAGGTAATCAGGAAAAGTCAGCACTGACTTATTAAGAGAAAGCTGTTCTTAGCCAATCTACAAACTAGCTAGTTGGAGAAGGGGAGAGTGGTGGATATAATCCATCTAGATTCGAGTAAGGTTTCTGAAAGCTGAAGAAGTATGGGCTAGAAGAACAGACTGGTAGGTAGGCTGAAAATAGGCTGGACTGCTGGGTTCAAAGAGTACTGCTGAGTACTGACTGCTCAATGGTTGGCAGTCAGAAGCAAGAAACATATGCCAGGGATCTATACTGAGGTCCGTATTGTTCAATAACAGTCCAGCAATAACAATAAGAATCCAGAATAATACAAAGTTTTGCACCTGGGGTGGAATAAACCTGTTCACCTATATATGCTGGGAAGCAGCTGGATAAGTTCCAGCCCCGTTGAAAGGAATCCGAGATCTAGCAGACACCAAGCTGAATATCAGCTATGAATGTTCACTCAATGACCAAGGCAAACAGAGTACTTGACTATACCAAAAGCATGGCCAGCAGATCAACGGGAGTTATTAATCCCCCTCTACAGCATGCTGGTAAAGCACCAGGAATCTGTGCCAAGTTCCAGGTGGATATGGAGAATTTGAGGACATCCAGAGAAGGGTCACCAAGATGTCATGGCCTAGAGAACATGATTTGTAAGGAGCAATTGATGGAGCTGCGCTTCTGTAGTTCAAAGAGGCTAAGGGTTGCTAGAAGGGATACAGCGCTAATGCAGCCACATTCTTCTTGCCAGTAGCAGATGATACAACAAGCTGTCTTGACCACAATCTGCAGCTTCAAAGGTTCCAACTGGACATCAGGAAAATCACATTGCAAATTTGTGTCCTAGAGCTGCTTAATTTATGCCAGAGGATCAACACATTCTCTGGTCAACCCACCTTGCACCTAAAGTGCAGACAGCTAATGCCACCAACTTTTTTGTCAACAATGAACTTTCGCCCATTGAATCTAATGGCCAGGTAAAAAATATCTCCAACTGAAATACTGAGAAATTTTTAAAAAACCCAAACAAACAAAAAACAGACAGTAAAACTCCATCCGCATAAGGCCCCAAAACCCTGTACTGACTTAACCTGAAAACTTTTTTGTTTAGGTGATGACAGGAAAAAGGAGTAGACATTTAAGTAGAGAGCACATCTCCCTTTGTAGATATCTAGTATCCTGTGAAGTTGCCACAAAAAGGGCTTTGCAGGCCTGATCTGTCATTGCATAGTGTTTCAAAGCCATACTCTTCATTCTGTGCTTCCCTTCTAGCCCAGATCTGTAAGTTTCCAGCTTACAAAAGGAAAAACCCAAGGCCCTCTATTTGTAGCTACTCTGTATGCCTGCAGTAAAACTGTCAACATCTAAATGCTCATGTAAACAGGTGCATATTTTAGTTCTTTCTCCCATCGGCATAATAAGTATTATTAAGACTAGAGCAGGCGGCAGGTTTCTAAAAGGCTTTAGTTATATCAATGGTAAGTTTGAATGGATTTTTAGTCTGCTGTAGTAAGGCAGTAAAATATAATAGCCTCTTAACTGACACATTGTTATCAGTCTTATTATGGCTTTCTTCATGCCTGTCAGTGGATTATGGTAATTTTTTTAGTCACGCGTCTAATCAAAGTAGAAGACTCTGAGCTACTGACAGCTCAGGAGAGATATAACTGCTTACATACTGTCATGAAATTCTAACACAAGCAGAGACTTCAGCATCTCTCTCACCCAACTCTCCTCCTAGTAAAACAAAGCAACTTTTGGAACAGGTTCCTTCTCTATGTCAAGCAAAGGAACAAAGAAAAAGAGTCCAACGCTTTCCCTCAAATTAACACAGCATTCAGAACAGGACACTTTGTTCTTCTAGGCAGCTGGTGTGGTGCAGTTTAGAAATGGTTTTATGATCACTACGATAAGCTCATCTTAGTATCTACCTGTGCAAAACAGCTCCTCTGCTTATTTCTGAGCATCTGGTCAAAATAAACCATTACACTGCATAGCAAAAAGCCCTAAGTAAGGCTGAAATACCACTTTCTCATTCAAATAAGCAAGCTGTGCTTGCTTTATTCTTCAAAGCATCAAGGAATAGCTTTGTGTAAGCATTATACAGTGACTGAGAAGGGGAACAGCCAGGACTGTAAATACACGCAGGGCATGCAGCATGTACAAGCAGACATACATCACATGCAATGGATATAATCACACTGCAGTTGTTGAATTGTATCATACATGACGGGATTTCCATTTTCCTCATGCTTTATGGGTTTCTACTAAAGTAAATACAGGTACACAGAAGATCCCAGCATTAAAAACCCTTACAGAGCATAAGCCTTTTGCATTCCAAAAACAGTAGTTCCAATGTAATTTGTACTAAACTTGAGGGGGATAGATTAAAAAGTGTGAAAGCTGAATTTACGCAGAGTTAGGGTGTAGACAAAACACTGCATGAAGGCAGTTCACATCAGCTCTCCAATAAAAGTAAAAAAGTAGAGCAGCTTCCACTTTCCATTCTCTTCAAGCCTACCCCGTGTGCCAGCTACAGCAGCGGCCAGTGACCCAGCATACGCATTATAAACATCACTGCAATCAGTAACATATTTCACACTGGCTACTGAAGAATGAGATGATACTAGTGCTTTATCACAGCTGATGTGGTATACCAACCTAGAAGTAAAAGGATTGACTGAAGAATATAAGCCTGAGATCCCATCTACTAGACTGCCTACTGAACACTAAATTTAATAAATTGGAATAAAAAAAGAGAGACAAACCAAGCCAAACAAAATATCCCCAGACAGCAGACTGGTGGCACATGTTCTCACCAGCATTCATCACCACAGATAGTACAAGAGAAAATGTGAACAAACAAAACAGCAATCCAGGAAAGTAACATCCCCTGCTGCGGAAGACAAGAACGACATATTCTTGCTGAAGTTAGTAGGAATGTTGCCACAGCCTGGATTTCATTCATACACCCTTTGCCTATAAAAACAGGTCGTTAGTATCCTGAAGCTTAATCTGATGGTGAATGACATTCATTCACTAAAATAATTTCTTTCTTTCTCATGAATGTCAGGGATGTCGGAACACTATGAAGCACAGGAACCAAGCACTATGAAGGTGTCTAAGAAAGAACCAGTTCACAAAATGTAGCCTTTCCTGAACATGGCAGTATCAGTCTGAAGAGAGGCCTTCTGCATTTGAGTATCTGCATGCATTCTGCTTCTCCTTCCCCCACTTTTTATTCTACTTGAGTTATAGACTGCTAAAAAGGCTACAATCAAAACCAAGCATGGGCAAGTGAGCTAAGGATTTAATCTTCACAGAAAATAATACAAAGAGGTACTAAAGTTTAAGCGTTGCCTGATACTACATTTGCATTATCCACAGTGGTACAAGTCATACCCAAAGAACATCTTTCTATAGAAAGGCAAAATAATAAAAAAAAAATCCAAATTTGTCTTCTATTGTGTGCAAGCTGAGAAGAGTTTCATTTTTCCCAAACTGTTTAAATTCCTGGCTACTTGAATGGCCACTGTATTACCAGTCAAGTGCAATAATAAGAACTCCACAGAGCCTCATGAGTCATAGTATTGGATCCGAAGCTGATTGATGTAAAGGTGAAATATTATCTTCTCATTGACTTTAAAGGGTTTTGGCTCAAGCCTATAACAAAAGACATGAAATGAAGCATTGCAAAAAACACTTGAAATAAGCTAAAACACTTCTTAAGATTAAAGACATATTATTATACAATGCAGAATCTTCAGCACTTACTGCTTATCATTGTAGGATTGAATGCTATTTTCCATAGTTTCTATTCTGCAATGAACTAAGGTTATCTGCAATAAAGATTTCTGTAAGACATTTCACCCCGCTTTCGCAAATCCTTAATCTTTTCCACCAGTTTTTGTTATAGACTTCAACATCATCCATCCTTTTTAACAGCATACTAATTTCACAAACTACTGCATCAAGCTTTAGCATAAACAATTCAAAATATAACTTGAGGGCAGAAAGCAGTGGAATCTGAAATATTTTCCAAATAAGAGTCATATGGAGGTAGCTTTTGTGGCTAGAGGAAGGGCACTACAGATAGTACAATGGAGTTCAAATTATACAGGTGCACAAACAGCTGCTACTAAAATCCTTCCTTTTATACGTCTCAGAATTTACTGCCCTGTCTGGACCCATCATACATTTATCTCATGCACTATCTTAAGGCACATATGGTGGGGTAAGGGGGAAGGCTCTACTTCATTCAGTAACCAAGTTCTAACAGACCAGCACTATACAAAATTAATTCTAACTACTGTTAATGAAACTTCTTAAAAGTACAGTTTTCAATAGGCTAGTGATAGGCTCTGGGCAAATACTACGCAAACTTTTCTTTTGTTTTTGTTTTCCCTGTAAATAAGAAAACCTAGCCAAACTGGAAGAAACCTTTTCAAAGCTCATATCAATATTCATCTTTTGTTTAATGCTATAAAATTGCCTCTCGTTAACATATGATAGAAATACATTTATGTTACTGATACTGCAGACAAGTAAGTGCCCAGCAGCGATGGGCGAGATATCAATAGAGGAAAATACTGCTCTTCTAAATGAAAGCCAGAGTAAATGCCAAGATTGCAGAATACTGCGATCTGGGATTACCAGGGATAGTATAGTCATGTGCCACACTGGAACACACACTACTCGCAAGTTCTGCTCTGGCTACCCTGTGCCCCTCTCTTTTAACTACCCTTTTCAGCCTGGCACTTCGATGCATTATTTTACATGGATGCAAGTACAACAGGATGCCAGCTTGACTGACAAGCATACTGCCACTGCACAACAATGCATTAAAATTAGCATTTTAAGTTCCCTATGAGGCATTCCCTACCTTCCTAGAGGTAGGCTTCTTCTGGGGGCAACTGCTAATTTAAGGTGCTCAAAGGTTTAGCTGATGGCATAACACACTTCTTGGTGATATTTCTCACTAGCACAGCAAGGACAACTACTGACTGCAGAACTCACTCTAAATTGTCCTCTTTAAAGATAACTGGTCAAATGCTAACATGTCTTTCAAATTCCCTGAAACAGAAACTTATTTCTCCCTCTACTCTGCTACTACCCTATAAGGTTCTGCTTGTAGAACTGGCACAGAATAGGCAATATGACTTATGCTGATTTTGGCCCAATAAAGGAATAAAAGCTAACAGGAGGAGCTGAGGGGTGAAAGGTATGCAAGTTAAATACAGATTCCTTGACATCAACTTTGACTAATATCTTCAGGGGATCTGGGATTTACTCTTAAGGGGTTGAAGGTTGACTTTGTTTTGGGGTGTTGGGTGCAGTGGGGTGTTCTTTTTGTTTGTTCTATTGTTGTTTTTTTTGTATTAAGATTCAGTAACACTGATCTGTCAGCTTTGAAGGTCACTAGATAAGGACATGACACTAGAGTGTTTTCCCTGTACAGTGCACCTAAAATATCATCATCATATGCTACTTAATGGAATTGAATCAATTCTATCAGATTGCTGTGTTATGTTCAAATACATGAAGCCCAGTAATGAGCATTTGGTTTATTGTTCACCCTTTTCATCTTGTGGGAAATTGACAATCAAAATAAAACACTATGTTATAGCCTGTGGGGAGTGCTTCTGTTCCAAAACCAGCAATAAGTACCATTGTCTTTCTTTGTGGAGGTAACCCCACCAACACAGGCTACTGCTGATTAGCAGGCAAATACAGAATGAGCCACCTCTATGCCACAGAACAGATTTCTGAACAATATCACTTTTAAAGATGCAGAAGTATCAGGCTACAGATGGTGCTTTAAAAATCATCACTAGGGCAATTTACTGCATCTCACCTCAATCTTTATCGTTCCAATTATGCAACAATATATGCCAATCAGCCACTGGATTTCACAACAGCTATAGTTCTTTTTTACAAAATCCACAGGATCACAGTAATAAAAGTAAATATTAATAACCCACATCATAGGCTCATGAGCCTGCATTAACACCTCTGATCTGGGGATCAGTTTGACAGTGAAAGTCAAGATGTTGCACATCTTGGTCCCCTCGGAGGTCTCAAAAGAACAGCTTTTTTAGTGACCAAGAATGACGATGGAAATACCCAAGTTACTGAGAAAGGAGAAAGCGTTTTAAGTTTTGGACAGTTCCCAGACTACTGTGACAACTAGCACCACTTCATTCTTTCCCCTTTTAAGTTTTTGTTGTTCTTGTTTGTTGTTTTTTTTTTTTTAAAAAAATAATTTCCTGTTTAGGAGATTAAAGACTTGCTGCTCTTCTTTCTGTTTCTAAAGTCTATCCTCTGAACGAAGTCTATATATGCTGTGGTCTGGGAGGAGGTCATATTCTTTCCATCCAGTCAACCATACTTACTAGGTTGCACTACGATGGTTTCTCAAGAACTTTGGGCAGAGGAGGTCTTACAATCTATTTATCATATGCAGTTCAAGTACCTCAGCCAGGTGAGCACAGCTTGCTTTCCTGCACAAACTCCAGTCCATTAGAGTCTTCTTCGCTAATCATTTTTATTTCTTTGTTGTTCCCCATATAAAGGATTGATTATGTCTAAAAACAACTCTTTAAACACATGTATATTCTAACATTCAAATTTACACTCATATTTTAATCCTATAAGGGAACATCATGAAGATGAAATAGCAGAAAAATTAACTAAAAAGACCATCACATCCCTAAAACTCTATAGGCTTCTGAAATTCTAACAGACAATTTTGGATCCAACAGGACAAACCATATTGTGGTTACTCCATATTGTGGAAATTCTGTGATCATCACCTCTGACTTCAAGGCTATTGTAAATTGCAAAGACAGATTTTCAAAACAAGTCTTCTCTTCCAACTACTTCAGAATAGGGGGGGAAATAAGAAAACACACACTACTCAAAAAAGAAATCTCAATGTGCTACTGAGAAGCCAAATGGACTACAACAGCATTAAATCCCAGAAAAATCCCCTAGACAAGACTGACTCACCATCTACTTTTTTCAATTACGATCATAAAAATTATTTCTGTACTGCAATCATCTCTCTTGCAGGGAGAACTAGAACCTGCTTTTTCTCAACAAGAACAATTAGTCTTAAGAAAAACTACATAACTTTTAATAGTAATTGGGAAGTGTTCGTATCACAAGTTTGTACACTTAGGCAGAAATAATTAACTGCTCAAAGCACACACTGGAGAACAGCTTCCTAGGTATCAGTTCTGTTGAGAGAATCTGTTGGTTACATCGGATCACAGATACAAATTAAATAATTTTGTTTCTTTTAGTACCATACAATAAGAAAAGCAGATGTGCCATTTGTAAACACCAAAATAATCTGAAAGATAAATGAAGTAACTCTATTCAGCACAAATAATGCATCAGATAAGCCATGGATTCACATCTTGGATATGACATTTTAGGAGAAACAAAGACCACATCGAGAGAGTACAGAGAAAGAGAGATCAGGGATCTAAAAAGAGAGATCAGATATGAGGAAAGACAGAGACAGGACTATTTAGCTTTAAGAGATCAAGTGGAAACATACCAGTAGGAGTTTTACTGGATTATAAACAGACTGCTGAAAAGAGGAAGAGATTTGTTTGTTCTGCCCATCCACTGTGGACAGGACACAAAGTACTAGTTTTAATCACAGCAAAAGAGAGATCTGTGGTAAATATTAGGAAAGTTTTGCATTAGTAAAGATAGTGAAGGACTGAAATAAAAGTTGCCTGTGAGGTAGGAATATCTACTGATGGTAGTCCTTGAGAACAGGTTAGACAAACACCGGTGAGGAACCCCACCAGATTACAGGCCCAGACAGGTGACTTCTTGTGATTCAAGAGTATTTCCTGTTTCTTTTCATGCTCCCTTCAGTTTCCAAAGTGTTCTGTAACATGTAACTGTTACCCATTTTAGCCCATCCCCACTTTGTGGCCTAGGATAGCGCAAGTGTTCATTCACTCACTGAATGCTGCAAGCAGAACTGCCAGGTTTGAGGACTCAAAAACAATGCCTAGTATTAGCTGAAAAAAAATTCTATTGCATAAAAATCCTATAGAAAATACCTGAATTTGTGAGGGGAATAAAATAGCCTAAAGACTAAAGTAATAACTTGGGAAGTACAATCCACTGTAAGACTTCTTGAAGGTTGGTAAACCCTGAGAATATTCTTGCTAAACCAAAGCTATGCATTACTGCAGCTGAGAAGCAATACATCAAAAGTTGTCAGCTTATCCAGTGTACTGTGCTTCATTTCCCTCTTTCAAAAAATTTGAAAGGCTATGTAAATTCTAGGGAGACATACACATCATCTTTCACCCAACACATACATGCACATACTAATTGTGTTTAGGAACTGAAATAAAAGAAATTAAGAAAGAGAAGTTTCATAAGTAACAAAGCAAGAACACTGCAATATTTGCATGCCCTATCCTTCTCTGTGCTCATCAAATAAATCACAGCACACCAAACAGATAACCTGATTCCCTTCTCAAAGTGTTTAGGAATTTTTTCATCCCTTGCACATGATTTCAAAACTCTAGTATTTATTTGCGGAAGAAGGAGGTGGTAGATAAGGGGGAGTTAATTAAAAGGTTTATTAATGGGTAGCACAGTAGCATTAATAAGTGTGGGGGAGGACGGGGCAAATAATAAAATTATTTATTACTAAAGTACATGAAGCTTTGCACACGGGCAAGAAGTCTCTGAAGGTCTTTTTCTTTATAAAAATAGCTGTTGCACCACCACACTTATCAACCTCTTAGCTTCATTATTTATCTTCCAGTAAGAACTAACAACCAATAGGATGCCTACAGGCTCCAGTAGGATGAACATTACCAAATTCATGCAACTGTACAGGACAAAAATGGCAAGTTAATATTATAGTCAGATTGCTACTTATGCTTATTTTGTCTTAAAATCTTGCTACATCACAAGCTTATTTTTTTAATAGTTTAAGATATACGTGTCCAGTTGAGTCAATAGTCTCTATTAGTATGAAATCTTACGGGATTATTTGTGCAATCAAGGAATTACCCAGGTTAGAAAAGACTGAAGGGTTTGACCCAAAATATTTTTTCCTCCATCCTTAAGATTAACTGTGGAATGAGGAAACAATTTAACACAAGCACTATTATCAGCATCCGGAACTTCATCTACTTTTGTGAAGGACAGAGTCAAACAACGTATTCATGAGTAGTAATTTACACCTCAAGCTCACTGAATTGAAAGGACGAGTGCACCATTAGTTTCACATGCCTATGCCAAGGCACAAAATAAGCGAATAGTTTGTTCTACCACTGGAACGAATGTAGAAGCAGCACAACTGGAATCCTAGACAGGATGGCAATACCATGACTGTAGCTCAGCCAGCCCTCCTCACAGTCCAGCACATGAGCACAAACCCCCTCTCTGTTGTGGCTTGTGCCAATACACCAAAGCATGGACACACAGCTCATTCTCTGCTGCAGGAGAGATGGTGTTTACGCCCGGCACACAGGTGGAGAAAATAAGATACAGTAAAAGTTGCCTGCTCCCAAGACCTGGTAGCAGAGGTGACAATGCTGCTACCGCCCTAGTAGAGACTCACTTGCTGAATATTCAGATTGGGTCAGACTGTAAAAGATCATTTACTTTCCTCTTGCATAAAGAAGGGAAGAACAGGTAGGGCACTCACTTCCCCTTTCCTAAGGAACTCCCCTAAAGGCCCATATATATACACATTTCAGTAAACCACAGTTTCTCTGCTGACTATGTTTTCCCTCCATTTCCATTCCAATCTAGTTGAATGGGCTGTCAGCCACTGCTTGGCTAGCCCTAAATTGTCCCAATATGTAAATTAGACTCCCCCCTTACTTAAATACCCTAGAGAGCAATTTTTCCTGCATTTAAATCATTGTACCACACATTACATGGACAATGAATCTAGCCCCAAGTGTTTACCTATGCTAATGAATATATAACTAATGAAGATTAATTAAAGACTAGTGCAGTGACATAAAATAGAAAGCACGAGAGTACTAAATTTTACTAATGATGAATTTATGAAATATGTGAACAAACTCTGAAACTGAAGGTTAAAACATCTTTGAATTTAGACATCAAAAACAAATACACAACTCATTGCCAGCATGCAATACAAATTACTGTATTACATCTGTGATAATTGCTGTGGCAAGTCAGTAGTCCAAGCAGGATGGAGCCTAAGCCATAAAACATCAGGCACTGCATTCCCCAGTTTACTACTGGGCAGCATGGCAGGTGCAGCCCGTTCATAAAATCCTCTACCCAGTGAACAAGACTTTCCGGACTGGATACCAGCCCAGACTTTATTCATTTCATAGGGCTGTAATGACACTGTCCTCATCACACCACAGTTTGATTTCAAATAGCATTGATGAAAACCAAGCTTCAATCACACCACAATTCTGTTCACTGCCACTGATCATGGGAAGAAAACATTCAGCCACATCAGCATTTTGCTAACATACAGGACTGCTGAGAAGCAATTTGACTTCCATTATAACTTAGAAGAGCATCAGGTTGGTTTTAAATCCCATTTCAATCCAACAGTACTTAACCAGTTTTTCTGAAGTCCTGCATTGCCAACACTCAGAGGAACACTAATAACGCTTTATTTCTTCAGCCAAAATCTTACCGCCTTTTCAGCTTCCTCACACCAACTTTGGGACAATCTGCTTAAGACTGCACTATCTGAACATGCTTTTTTACCTGGAAAACCCTTATAGGTTTAATGTCCTTTCGAAGACCCTGCAATACATATTTCTTCTACATCATGAACGCTGTTGTCGCTAAAATTCAGGCCATGGGAGTTCCGTTTGTTTGCTGTTTTTCTGCCCTTGGAATGGAATTTAGGGACACTTTCTTGCCTCAGCAAAGGGTAATTATACTAAAACTGGTGTGTGTTTGTACTATTGGTCAGCAGTTATCACATTATCTGCACCAAAACAGAGGTCACAGATGTGTACCCTGGAACACCATGCTTTTTGCAGTTATTTTCTCACATACAAGCAATGATGCAAGGGGGAACAATGTGAACCTGAACCCAGACCTACTGTAACTGTGTTGAAAAAAATTAGAAACAATGCTGTAAAATCTGGGTGGAAGATTTATATTACTATTATCCTCTAGATAATTCCACAGTTGGATATAAAAGCCAATATATAAAGTGATTTTCAGCTGTCTCTTACAAAATTAATCTTAGAGAAATAGCCCAGTGGACAAATACTGAAGGTCAGATTTTTTTGGTTTAATAAGTAGGTAGATAAATAGCGTTAGACAAGCCATGTTTAGGAAGCCTAGGTCAACAGTTATTTAAATAGCGCGTGGGATGAACATAAACGCAGAAGCTTTCGGGGAGACAAAGTTTCTTGGCATCCTGAGCCACTCAGTAAGTTATAGAGGAGGGTCTTCTTCAGAGTGCAGAGCTTCAGAAAAAGTCAAGCTACACAGAGTCCAGGGGGAAAAAAAAAAAAAATTAAAAAAAAAATCACTGCTACTTACAGACTGCATTGCTGGGTGGCACTAATGAAACTTGATGATAAATCTGCTGGGCTCACCTGTCAATCTTAGAAATCCATGTCAGGTTCAAAACTTCCAATTACCTTTCCCAACATGTGTTCTGGCCTGGCCTGCCCCTCCCCTCACAGAATCATCTAGGTTGGAAAAGACCTTGAAGATCATCCAGTCCAACCATTAACCTAACACTGACACTTCCCAACTACACCATGTCCCTCAGCGCTATGTCGACCCGACTCTTAAACATCTCCAGGGATGGGGACTCCACCACCTCCCTGGGCAGCCTATTCCAACACCTAACACCTGTTCTGTAAAGAAATGCTTCCTAATATCTAGTCTAAACCTTCCCTGGTGCAACTTGAGGCCATTCCCTCTTGTCCTATTGCTTATTACTTAGTTAAAGAGGCTCATCCTCAGTTCTCTGCAACCTCCTTTCAGGTAGTTGTAGAGGCCGATGAGGTCTCCCCTCAGCCTCCTCTTCTCCAGACTAAACAACCCCAGTTCCCTCAGCCGCTCCTTGTACGACATGTGCTCCAGACCCTTCACCAGCTTCGTTGTCCTTCTCTGGACACGCCCGAGTAATTCAATGTCCTTTTTGTAGTGAGGGGCCCAAAACTGAACACAGTCATCGAGGTGCGGCCTCACCAGTGCTGAGTCCAGGGGTAAGATCCCTTCCCTGTCCCTGCTGGCCACGCTATTTCTGATGCAAGCCAGGATGCCATTGGCCTTCTTGGCCACCTGGGCACACTGCTGGCTCATGTTCAGCTGGCTGTCAATCAACACCCCCAGGTCCCTCTCTGACTGGCTGAGAGGACCCTCCTCTCATGTTAGTGACTTCCAGCCACGCAAGGGAAAGCTAGGCTTTTGCTGTGTTCAAACAGGTGTCAACCCAAGTTGCAGAAGAGAAATGAAATTAATCCAAATATGTGTGTGGGATGATACAGCCTGATATCTAGATCCCTGTGTGAAACCTGCTGTCAAGATCCATTTATAGCTTAAGTTTCAAAACATACAAAGGAATTGAAAGAACTCGAAAGTACTAAAGTCTTGACTGGAAAGAGCCACGCAGGTACCTGAGCCTGTGTGTGTCTCCACGTGAATTTAAGCATAAGGAAGGGGGGGGGGGGGGGCATAGCTAAATCAATGTCTCTCAGGTTTGGGCAGTAGGCTTCCAAGAAGGGGGAAAAAAAGAAGTCCGAAACCATTAGTCTAGGTTTTCTGTCATGTCTGTGATGAACATGCTTCTCTCTTTCCTCAGAGGGATTTAGAACAGCAGCCTACAAACTGCTGTGTCAGCAGCAAAGAACCATAAAGGTTCAGTTATGCTCTGACCTGGTCCCATTACTACTAGAGACATTTCTGTGCAAGTGAAAAACTGAATAGATGACAGAGAAGAAACACTAGCTACCATCACTATCATACATCTTGTTGAATTCGCCTCACTAATGTCAGCGCCGATCATGTAAATTACCTGCCCAGGGCCTAGTAAGTTTGGTCCCTTGAGTTTTCAGTTTGGTATAATCACTAGCTTGATTAATTGTGTGGCAGTTCTCTAATCCTGCTCTGCTCACTCAGAGGATAAGTACTGGATACTAATTTTTTTTAAAGTTCTTTTTTAAAAGCTTCTAGAGGCCAAAGTCCATCTTTAATGCATATTATTAGTTCATTCCTAAAAACCAAACACCTGACTGATTGAAGCAGGTTACAGATGCCCTTGAACCTTTTGAATAATCACAGTATGCTCCTGACTTGGTTTATTTCCACTGCTATCAACAGCAGTGAATCAACAGCTTCTATTATCATCTGAAAATAGCTAGTGTCATCCTGGGATCTCAAAGATTTGATACTCCATACTCCCTTCATATTTACTTTATAACATTGATACAGAGTTAGTAGTTCTCTATCTTCTAATTCTAAGGTACATTTCTGTATTTGGTATTTCATTTAAAGTCCCAGCTTTGGGAGTCTGGTGGCTTCATAAGAAACCACATCCCTAAATTTGATTTTATATTGTTAATTAAAGTGAGTTTCAGATTCATATTCTCAGCTTTAATTTAACAGGCTAAAAAAAAAAAAATAGAAGCTGAGAAGCAAACGCCTAGTACTACTTAAAAAAGAAAAAAAATAAAATAACCTCACACCCCTCTTGATTTAAGCCAGTCTTGTGATCTGGATTTGGGGGGGTTGAAACTCTCAATGCTAAGAACTGCCCTTTCAATGAATTCACATTGCATGGATTTGGATCCATGCTTAAATGAATAATAGAAATTCAAGCCTGAACATCTAAGTGAATACAGCCACACTGTGAAGAGATAAGCTATGACTGAATAGCTTAATTGGACACTTTCAAAATTAACTTGTCAAAAGTAATTACTCCATACATGATCCAACTGGAAATGTTTTCTATCAACCACCATTTAAAATAGCATTTAAGCTATTCCTTGGCCTTTGAAAGATATATTCACAATGTGCTGCTTATTTATTATGCTACTACCACACATTTGCAAATCTTTCAAGCACTCTTTGGTACAAAAAGACAACAAATTCATTTTGTGTTCAGTTCTGAAGAGGTTAGTAGATACACTGACTATATTTTTCGTGGAAGTGTTCTTATTCTTTCTTAAGTTAGAGTAGAATCATCCTGACTAAATGTATGTCTTTGCTTTCTGTGTAAACATGGATTTTAAAACGAAATAGCTGGAGACTGGGAGACATTTAGTGATTGGAAAAGACCAATTAAACATGACTGTGTAATTACAAGACAACAGAATTCACAGAGAAACTACCATGGAAGGTAGTTTACTGTTTTTCATTGAGGGTATAAGCTACTTTACATAACCAAACACTCTATACACATACTTAAAATACAGTATGTCCAGACCTGCATATTTCAGAGCACAGCTTGTACTGCTCTTGTCCTTTGTGTCTTCTTGTCAGTGAAAGACTGCCAGTAGTAATCTTTGTTTTAATTTCTGGCCATTTGTTTTGTATGGTGTTTTTCCCAATTAATGCTTAATTCCAGTTCAGAACATTGTAAGAAGACAGACATGCTTTGGGGAAGAGGACTCCAAGAAGTTAAATCTCTCTTTCTCAGGACCTAATAGAAATAGTAAGCTTTGCATGACTCATATAGCGGTAACAAAATGCTCCCTGAACTAGACAGTTCCTATCTAGTACCATGAGTTAGCAGATCATAACTGGAAAAATCAAATCTCTTGAAACACAGATGTATGTCATCCATGCATAAGGCAGCTGCGTATCTATTCAAAGTAGTGTCTCACTGAATTTCCAGCTCAGTAACACGGGAAGCAGTAATCCAAAGGGTGCTACCCATCACATAGCCTTCCAACACACAGTCGCTACTGCACGCCTGGCCTAGCAGAAAGGTTCTTCTGTACATCCATTAAAAACATATGAATTGTCTAACGACTTGGTAGAGTATCATTTTTCCTCATACTGATACTACCCTGATGTAAAAAGGCTTCCTATGCAATCACTTAGGGATTGCCTTAATCTACACAGTAGTAGAATAAGACACAAGAGGAGGTCAAAAGTACAAAAGCCAGCAATATGACATTACCATGACTTAGGTCACTACAGTGAGCGTCAGGGGGAGAGAGGAAATACTACTAGTGTAGACAGAAAGCTGTGCTACCATACTATAAATGCGAATACTTCAGAAAGAGAAGGGCATATGGCAAAGCTAGGAAGGTTGGTCTCTAAAGTCCCTTAGGCAAAGGTATTACTGTAATTATTTAACACATACTAACTCTTCCAGTTCTGCTTTAGCAGTAGTTTTGGTATCAATCCCAAACTCTCACTGAGGTCCACGAGAGTTTTATTTGAACAAGGCCTGTAGAAGCAGCCTTCTGACACAAAGTACACTGTGCTGCTGCTGGCTTGTACTGAATTCCTTGCACATGCTGCTATACTGGACAAGGCAAGGAAGAAATACAGACTTCAAAGATTATCCAATTTATTAAAACTTAATGAGCCATTGCCCCAATATGTGCAAAGCACACAACACCTCTTACATTCTGGCTTCAGACTGCAATTTACTAATCAGTTACTGAAGTTGAAGCACCTCAGTCCCAAAACAGTTACTGATTGATCAGTTAATAAAAGTTTCTACAGAGAGAATTTCACTTCCGTAATTGGAAGTTTAAGGCGCAAATCTGCGATAATGTAAAAAAAAAAAAAAAAAAAACAACAAAAAAAACAAACAACCCCCTGAAAAGACAGCACTTCGTTCTTTTCCTTACCTTTAAAATTAATAGTAAGAGAGGTATTCTACTATCAATGGTTTTCTACACTGGCATATGGCTTTAATATGGCTGTTGTCCATAAGACTGTACAATCATTCATATTTTTTCTAAAGAATAAATTGCAAAACAGAAGCTCTGTGATATAACATGTACAAAACACCATCCCAAGAGCCTTCAATAGGGCCAAGTTATCCCATAAGCAACCAGATCACAAGTTTAAAACAAAATAAAAAAGATTCTGGTTAGTTAAAAAATTTACTGGTGGGCAGCAGTTCACACTAGTCACCATGAACTGATGGTGCCACAGAAAGCCCAAGGACAGAATAAACGACACAAGATGAAATACTTGATTCAACTTTGTTAGCCATCCTTTCACTAAATACACAAGTAACAAAACAGGAAATACATTTGTGCTGTTTCTGCATGTTCTGCCCTGTTTTGTACCCAAAGGCACTCATTTCTCCAGGTTGTCACAACATGGCTCTGCTTACAGGCTCTCAGTTAATGATTGTGACTAACACACTATCTTTACCAGAGAGATCCATGGAGAAAACATAACCAGGATTCAAAAGCAATGAGCCTTTCTGAGTCTGCAGAAAAGCAAACAAAACACCCCAAACCCCATAACAAACAGCATCCCTCTATCTAATCTACTAAATAGTGGTACTTCTGTATTTCACTTGTCACTTTGGTATGTATTTGGCGCTTACATAGGAATAAGCATTATCTAAATTGTGAGATGGATGAACAATTTGAAGGGCACTTCCATTCTGTTTTCATTCTCAGGAGGAAGCAATGTTTATATTTTTTATTTCACTATAAAAAAAGTTACCAAACACATAGGTATGGCATAAATACAGCACAGAGAGGGAAAAAACTAAACACACACCACAAACATTGTTATCACTTATTAAAAAAAAGAAGAACATAAATTAGATTTTGCTTCAAATGCCACAGGCACTGTGGAAAGATGAGGACAGCAGTGCAACTATGTAAGTAAAGAAAAAAAAAAATTGTGTCCCAGAGTAAAGACTTTATATCTAGCAGTTTCACCCTGTGTTCTTCAAGCCCACTTGGGTGATGCATAACGCAAGGTATAGGTGTACACATCTGAAGGCAAGGAATATACAGTCTTGAAAATAAATAACCCCTTACAAATCAATCCTAAATAAGCAAAACAAAAGTCTGTGTTATTGCATAGAAAAAAGGTGAGACAAGACTGTCTCACTTCAGGATCTGGAACCTTATTCAAAGCTTTTGAGCATTTATGTGCAGTATTTTCCTTCTTTTCCTTCATTTACATTTCTACTGCGCTTTTAGTGCGGTAATTAATCACAAAGTTCCATCTGGTCAACAGTTTTAGTTCACACCCTTATTGCTTCAGACAATTAAAAACAACTCTTAGTGCTAAGAACAATAAAGGCAGCCCCTAGAAGCACTGTGCTAAGGCTCTAGAACATAATTTTCTTTTAAAATATAACCTCTTCAAATTGGTTTCAACCTACAAGTAATCTCATGTTTTAAAGAAATCCCTGTCTGAAAAGCAGCACCTTGACAGGATTTAACACTTGAGACTATCTTTAGATTGTTTTTGAGTAAAAAATTAGTTTTAGACTAAACTAATGTCATTATTGTAACTGGCTTACTCCAAGCATTATGTTGCTTGACAACTCTTTCAAACAATTCCTTCACTTTATTCATGACAGAGAAGTCAATAATAATTGCAGGTTTTGTTGATTATTAATGCCATCCCTTAGTCAGGGAAAACACTTTGACACATATTCTTGATTTGACTGTTCAACTAAAATTTTTCTTCTTTAACAAATTTAGCATAGATCTTTGTGCCTATTTTTTCCTGGGGTGGGGTTATCAGCTGGAATCTTATAAATGACTGTATGAAACTGAAGCCGTAAACAATTTAAAAAGATATCAGAATGGACAATATATACCTCAAGTGCCATTTAGAAGGTATAGTTTCTCTAAAATTAGATACTTTGACAAGCATCAAGACTACATCAGACTACCTTCAGAAACCAAAGATTCGGATTTAGTCTTGCACTTTGTACAACAGCATTTAGTTCCTTCCCTTATCCTGGGGTCAATGGAGAAAGTTCTTGTTTGAGTACTGGTTATGTGAAACCATAAGCTACTGAAATCTTATATCCTTAACTTTATGTGTTAGTCATAGATAGCCTGCAACAAGACTTATAACAAGAGTTATGACTCTTAATTTAGGAAGTAACAGGCCTCGGACATAAAGCAGCTCTTTGAAATTTCAGTTGCAAATTGTAAACAGAAGAAACAGAATACACAAAAATACAATGCATAAAGTAATAAAACACAGGAACAAATTAGTCTCCCTTCCACATGCTTCTTCCTTATCCTTCCTTGTTCTTTACTATATGGAGCAAAATGAAAACCAAAGGCTGGAAAGACATTTTAAAGGCTTTCTTGCAGATGCCAATACAATTAGAGAGAATATACTAGTAAATTTTAGATCAGCTGAAATATTATTAATCACTTTCTTCTGCATACTCCATCTCAGACAGTACACACATGAAATTCATACAGGTTTATGGACTCCTCTCTAATCTAGACACTTTAGCCTATTCTCTGCTGTTTCCAAATGTAGTCCCCATTAGCTTGAATAACATACTATAAAAGAAAACCACCACCACCAAAATATATTCCTCATAGATGGAACTGCATCTAAATATAAACCCAACATGATTCCTAAATTACAACTCAAGCATTTAGGAAACATAGTATATAATAAGAGGTCCAAACCAAAAGGAGCAGTCACCCTAGAAATGAATCATACTGATTTCTGACTAAAAGAAATTAATCCCTAGGCAGCTAGAAGTCACACCAAAGGTAGCATAGGCTCATAACATGAATTTTCTAATCAAGATACAACATCAATATGGCAATGACATACTAGGAAAACCTCTTATGCCTATAATAGCCAAACTTCACAATGGAAAAAGGAAGAGTTTAATTTATTAAACAATAGGATTAGCAGTAGTACTCACCATAAAACAAAGTTAATGGTGCTAAACTCCCTCAAATAAACACTGCCTTTACCTTTAGCGAACAGGCTGTAAGGCTTCCCAGCTACAATAAACCCAGTAACCACTTTGCTTCCAACTAACTCATTGTTCTGAGAGACCAGGAGCGTACTATGTACCAAAGTGCTAGTTTTCAAGATTGCCAACACCTGATTCAAATCACAGGTGCGGTCACTTGCTCATTGCAGCACTCCCGGGCAAGAAACACCGTGTGAAAACCAGTACAGAAGAGCCATAGTATAAGGGTTTCTCAGGGCTGAACCAAAGATACAGGTTCTCTCCCACAACACAACCTTTGAGGAATAGTGAATTCACCTTCTACAGTAATATCAGTATCTGCATGTTACTTCCATATTTCCATTACTGTTTACAGAAATTGCTTGTGCATACATATTTATTGTGGTAGGTTTTTCTAGCTAAGTCTGGCCCTTCAACCTGAGTAATAACTTTTATGAAATAAAATGGCGCTGTCAGTAGAAATTGATGCCAATTTGTATATTAACAGACTTCGATACAAGACCCTTCAAACCATGAGGCCCTTCATATTACCCAGTCTATTACTGCATGCATGCATGCACACATGGCCAGCAGATCATACAAGGCAGCTCTATTAGCTCCCTAAATACTGTCTCCTATAGTCAAGAGAAGTAGCCTTTTCCAGTCTACAAGATTAGGTATAATTTTTTATATTTGCCATCTCCCACTATTGGTAGATAGACAAATTGAATCAATAGTCCAGACTGAAAATCATTGCCATTATTAGCTGAAAGTTGCAGAAAAAGAAGAAAATTTCTCTCTTTATACCTGTAGAGAAAAAAAGGCTTTCAAGGTACAGAGGTGATCTCAAGGTACAGAGGGGCCTAAAAGTTTGAAAACATCCCTTACGATAGTTTCCTTCCAAACTTAACAATCCTCTTCATTACTCTTCCCTGTAGGGCAATGTCTCATTATTTGATAGACTATGGATTTACTCTTCCAAACGCCACACCCTCTGCTTCAAAATCTATCAGAGGTTCCTGCCTGTTCCTTCTTTCACATGCTGAAATAAGACACTGCAGGCAGCCTGTGAGGTATCTAACAAACACCCCAGTCTGAATACCCCATTCCCTGCTATACCAAAAGAAGATCTCACAGTCCACAAAAGCAGTAAGTAGCATGCTAAACATGGCTTGCAAGAAAGCAGAATTTAGAGCTCAGACCCTATAAACTGAAATTCAAAGGTATCTTCTTTCAAATAAATGGGACAGACTGCATGTTTATGGCTTAAATGGTATCTTGTTGGGTTTTTGTCCTCTACAAAATTCCAATTTCCTCTCAGGCATTGGTTAAATTCCTACAGCAATAAGAAACTCTGAGCAAACTGCCTCCTGGGTCTACCCTCTCTAAGACAGAAGTCTACATAGTTAGTACAGAACTACCATTGTTCAAATCTTTATGCAGTGCTGGAGATATTTTCCTATTCCAAGCCACAGCATGATCTATAAACACACTGCAAAGTACAGGCTGCTGCCCAGGGTATATAAGGAACAAATATGTAGCCTTTCGTACCTCAAAGTAAGCTGCTGGGAAAGGCAATTATTCCCTGCTTGTCTGTGATTGATCAGCTTCCTGTATATATATGGATGTGTGAGCTTTCATTTATTACCTACTTGGTCACTGGCACAGGGCTGCAAAGAAAAAGGTCTTTCTAATAGGATTTTTTCTGGGAAAGAAATTAAAATAGCATTGAGACAATTTAAATGACAAACAATGGCACTTTCCAATCCTCGTCTCTATGTAAGACAGCACCCATACAGCTAAAAGTTCCAGGGGAATTGTTTGGGATGCAGAAGGTGGATTTCAACCCCTCTGTATTGTCTACTCCCTTTTAAATAATATGCACAAAGGGCAGAAGTCTGTGCAATCAAGGCAGAGTAAGGCTTTATGTAACATGATTTTAATATTCATAAGGTTTTAACTTCTTAGTGATTATTTATGAAATCTTCTATTACATCAGGATAACAGGTTTAAAAGAAAGTAAAATAATTCGAAACTTACCATTTTTACACCAGTGAAAATATTTTAGAGCTATATTCAGAACACATCATCATAGCTGGTTTGAAATGAACTGTCAATCCCTACAAAGTATCAAATAATAATTAAATCCAGAGTTCACGAAGGACAATTGTTAAAGGAATAAATTTGTTGCAGAAATAACAATCATATACTAAAGGTTTAGCCTGAAATGCATTCTTCATCACAATACATTGCATAGGCCCCCACTAAGCCCAAAACTAATGGGGTTTTCCTCATATCAAAATTATCAAAAACTCTTACCTATTCCACTGGCTTAAAGACTGCTATACAGGCTTTACAATAGGTTATCTCATATGTGAAGAGGTTCACAACAGGAGAAAAGGAAAAGGGTCACTCTGATGTCCTTTCATTCTCCACATGTGGCCAGTTCTCTCTACTGGAAAGGAATTTTTTCTTGGTCACACTTTGGTGTATAAGGGAGGGATATTCCCCAAGAAAAGGAATGTGACAAACTAATAAACTAAGCTATATTGTACAAATAACTGTAGATCAGTGTCTGCTGAAGGTTATCTCTCAACTGGTTCTTCTTATAAAGAACCTCCTGTTAATTTAACTCATTTAAAATATAAATATATTATAAAATCGGTGCTATGGAACAACCATTATAAAACATTTTCTTAGTTGGATGAATTATCTTCCACATGATTCTGAACCACTCCACATCGCATATGTGAGCTTGGGAAGACAAGAGGGCATAAAGGTTGCAAGATACTGTCAGGGCTTATGTGCACCACTGTCCTCTGCTGGAAGAAATCAGTCTTACTCCTATGTTTGTGACTGATTAGCTTCTATTAGCAGTAGCTCACATAGAGCAAAGATGACATAAGCAACAGCTAATGTACATTCCCATTTAAGCTCCACAGGCCTGCGGCTTAGGACAGAAGGTTGTTAATTCTATTGTCTAGGAAATGTAGCTGCATAAACAGCATTTAAGATGTTTGCATATGCCCCGGACAGTGTTCTTTATTACCATATATTTGTACAGCAATAACACTCCCAGGCCCTGCAGAGACTGGACCTTGCTGCTCTAAATACAGAGTTAAGATCCAAGATTTCAACTGCATGGTACTGTATCATTTGATGCCCAAGATCTGCAAAATGTCATCTATAAAACAGCAGCTCATTTTGTATCAGTGTGAACCCAAAGGAAAAGCATACACAACCCCTTTGAGGACCTGAGCCTAAGACACTTCAAACAACAGCTGAAGAAAGACACAAATGCAATCACTGTCTTGTGCTCCAGCATTTCTAGGGTGTTAATTTTGTCAGGACAGGCAGAGGACCTGTAGACACAAATATCAAGAACTCTCAAAACCCTCTCAGATTGTAACACAGCTGCTTCCCACATTAACGCTATTGCATTTTTGGGTGCCTGGGGAAACACCTCAATGGAAGGAAGTAAGCAGGAGAGCTGTGTGTGAGGAGGACTTACACCTGCCTAATAACAGGCCGCCATCACACTGAGCCACGAAGGCAGGGGAGACCTTTCCACGGCAAAGCTGAGGGACGTCCACCACAAGCTGAGCAGAGCCAGTCTTCCCCCACCCCTGATGAAGGCGGGGAGGTGTGCGCCTGCACCTGGCTCCGCACCTCCACCCTGAGGAACAGCAGAACCTTTCGCGAAGCCTCCACCTCGCCAGACCCGCCTTCCTTCCCGCCTGCCCCAGCCGCCCCCCTCAGGCGGTGCGCGGGGAGGGCGGAGCCAGGGGGTGGGGCCTGGCGGGAGTTGTAGTCCGCGCGCCCAGCCCGCCGCTCCGCGCAGCCGCCCCGCGCGCCGCACTACGTTTCCCAGGGGGCGCTGCGGGAGCCCCTCAGCAGCAAGCAAGGCAAAATGGCGGAGGCGGCGGTGCGGGCGTGCGGTGGGGTTTGGCGCCGGGCGTGGCAGCGCGGCGCTGGGGGTCCCGCCCCCCGCGGGCAGCGGGCTCTCGCCTGTAACGTGAGAGGAGGGGCGGTGCCGGCGGGGAAGAGCGGGTACGGTGGCGGACGGTGCGGGGAGAGGGGCCGGTGGAGGTGGTTCTCCGCTGGAGCAGTCCGCCCTCAGGGCGGAGCCGCAGGGTGGGGGCTGGGCCCCGGTTCGGGTCGCCGGGCTTGGGCGGCAGAGCAACGACTGTGGGAGCTGGGCGGCGGCATGGTGATAGCAGGAGGGCCCGCTTTAAATACCATTTTCTGAGCGGTGTAAGGCATCTGCAGCTTGTTGGTGGCTGGCAGCACCTTCTCAGCATGCATTTATCTTGCACCCCTCCCTCAAAAACCCCAAACGGTATTTGTCTTGGCAGGGGGGCTGTGTCCCTTTCCCATGTTTGATAAGAGCCAGGCGCAATGCAAGCAAATTAGAAAGCGTTAACATTCACGTGTTCGGAGTATAAACAGCAAGGACTGCACCAATTTTCATAAGTATTTTTGAAGGTTTATTCTGGTCCAAAGGAAACTTTCTCTTCAGGGAGAATCGTGAAACTTCGACAGTGTGCCCGGAACGGAGCATTTTATTCCTCCTGCAACTGAAAGTTACAGCCTGTACAAGCTTTCATGTTCTCTGGTGAAATTCAGGTTTTTCTCTGCACAGCTGATCACTTAAGTGAAGTTGTGCAGACACCGGCAGAAGTATGCTGATGATTCTTTAGAGACACAAATAAACCTTGAACAAATATGGCAAGAAATTCCAGGTTTCTCATTGGTTTTGTTAGTAGGACTGGATGCACATACCTTTTTATCTGAGTGTAAGCCAGCACACTGATTAAGCGAAACCTGATGTAATTTTTAATGCCATAATGTGATGGGGATGTATGTCTAAAGAACACAGGAAATGCTGAAATAAATTGGCCTACAAAATTAAAAACAACAAAAGACACCAATGTTTTTTCCCTAAACTTTGGGATATTTTTATGAATAGTTGAAAATACCAAAATATCATGTTTCAGTAAAAGAAAATACGTTATCTCCTTTAGACATCTGAATCTTAATGCTTTATGATAATATTTCTAAAGCAGTGATATAAGTGTCATCTGCATCACTAGTCTGGTGTTTGTAGGGATGTCCTCATCTGTTGGAGGGCAGACAGAACTAAAATCTTGGCAATGTATTATGTTCACCTTTCGAAGGAACACTGTACTTGATATATTTGATGTTTTTCAATAGCTTGCTTATCTCCTATAGCTATCTGGGTACTTACACTGCTGAAGTATTCTGCCATAGAAATGTGATTTCATCACTGAAATATTATTTGTGCCACTTCATTTGTACAAGGCCAGATAATTACTTAGAGAAATTGTCAAGCAATTCATACTGTAAAGGTGACCTTTTTCTCTTGTCCGTATAAAGGTTATGGATGTGAGAATTGCAATTACTTTTTAGATGATATGGAGAAGCTTTATTCTGTGGAATATGTTCAGAGAGCAGTCACTCTGTAGTTGAAATGATGATTTCTCTATTACCAGATTACTAATGTTTATGCTAATATGCTACTAACACTGCTCTGGAGAGCCACCTTTCCCAGCATGCAAGTGACTAGCTGACAAAGAATACATAATTTATTATGCCACCTGTCTGTTGGAGATTTATCAAACTACCTGAGAAGTAATTGATATTTATGATGATTTTGTGATTTTCACGAGGTACCAAATTAGGGTTCATCCAGCATGCAAGTTTGCCTCATTAATTTCTCTAAGGTTTCTCATGTAAGGAAAAGTTAAAAGTTCCAGACCATTACATTTCTTTTTTACGGCATTCTTTTCTGTATATAATGAAGATGCTTTGCCATAGTGTCCTCTCCATATATATTGTCAGTCTCAGTTCTCCAGTACTGCAGCACAACTTTTGCCATTACACTGTAGATGTATTTACAATATCACTTGCAATTTTTTTACAGTTACAATTTATTTCTTGTTAATAAATGAGAAGTTCTTAATTCTCCTATTTTTAGATGTTTATGTGGTTTAATGTCATCTATATTTAAATTGTATTTCCCTTTTTTTTTTTTTCAGTCTTGCTCCATGGGTACCAGTTGTGGGCCTGGAAATTCATGCACAGATCAGTTCCAACTCAAAACTTTTCTCTGGTTCCCAAGTCCAGTTTGCAGCACCTCCGAACTCTTTGGTATCTTTCTTTGATGCTTCTTTACCAGGAACTTTACCAGTAAGTTATTCTTCAACTTAATTTATATCAGGATTAATGTCAGACAACTTTGAGTATGTTTCTAATATTTTGTTCTTCCCTAGATTTGACTATAGAACTACTTTTGCAGTAGTTTTATATTTTCTGGTTGTTTGACAGCATGAGATGCTTAGTACTGTTTCTTTTCGGTTTACTCACTCCCTGTCTGTCACTACAGACACTTGATATCCTCTGCAAAGGGAAAAAAATAAGGAGTGTCACTTCAGCATACTGAAGGAATTGCAATACTTCTTTGAGGCCAGAGAGGATGTATTTGGTTAGTATGCCACACACGAAATTCCTTAAATATGAGAGGTACATAAATCCTATGAGAGAAGAACATCTTAGATTCCGAGTGGCCATTTGATGTTATGTTGCCATATGTTTGTTTATGTATCTGTCATTTGCCATTTGGAATATCTCACTGTAGAGGTACTTTGCTTCCTAAGTAGAAAGTCTCTGATTTAGGAAAGTGTCAACTGTTCCTATTTCCAGAGCAAAACAATTTATTTTTTTAAAAAAAAAAAAAAAAAATTTTTGTGAGACATTGTGAATAAGTCAGAATAGCTAGCTAGCACTTAGCAATGAGATTTATTAGTGACAACGTAATAAATTTTTGAAGTCACAGCTTAGTTATAACTTTGTGAAGGCTATGACAGTACTGCTGTAGAATTCTCTCGGAATCTAACAAGTTTAATATAAAAATAATAATTTAAAAAGTATAGCATAAGTGTTTACTAAACAGTGAAAATAAATATTGAATGACTTAACATTGCCTCATGTGACAAGCATGCAGAGACTATAATGGTGGTGTGGTTTAACCCCAGCCAGCAATTAAGCACCATAGAGCCGCTCGCTTACTCCCCTTCAGTGGGATGGGGGATAGAATTAGGGGTGAAAAAAAAAGTAAAATTCATGGGTTGAGATAAAGAGAGTTTAATAAGACAGAAGAGGAAGGGAAAATAATAATAATAATAGAATATACAAAACAAATGATGCACAATACAATTGCTCACCACCTGCTGACCAATACCCAGCCAATCCCCAAGCCGTGGTGTCCCCTGCCCAACTCACCCCAGTTTATATGATGGCCATGATGTCATATGGTATGGAAGGGCAGTATGAGAAGCTGAAAAGTCTTTGACTTAGTATAACACTCCTTAGCAACAACTAAACCAGCAAATACAAATCCAAAACAGCACTATACCAGCTACTAGGAAGAAAATAAACTTTTTTCCAGCTGAAACCAGGACAAATGGAGTCAAAGTGTTTAATGCAAAAGTGTTTCACTGGAGGTTTGAATTCCAGTTGCAGATACTTTTTTTTAATCTATTGGAAGCATTTCATCACCATAACACAGCCTTAAATAATATTCTGAAATTGAGAATTAACTTATAGCTGGGCTTCTAGGGTCTCGATATATGCCATGTGATCCTTAAAAAGTTAAATGAGTTGATATATTCATTCTGTATTTGTGAAGGTATTGAAACCTAAGGAAGTGAAGTTTAGATGCTGATAAAATTTGGACTTCACTCTGGTTTCAGTGGCAATTCAGGGCTGAGTTTCAGATCTAACTATATGGATATTTTGCATACTTTCCAGAGCACCTGGGAATCTTATGCAATTGTTTGGTTTTAGAAGAATCTGGTTAGACTTAAACATGGAAAATTAGTTCCTTTTGTTGGGGACAGGGCTAGGTTAGAGAGTTAATAGTCACAAAATGTGAAAGGGTTCAAGATTTTGGTTTTAGACCTTCTACTTAACGTTCTGTTAATGCACAGAAATCCTTGTAAATTGTCTAGTGCTTATCTTCAGTCAAGTATAAAACTGTTCTTGAATGAACAAAAATGAGTATTTATGAAGAGTTTCATTTTTATGTGTGTTACTGGAAGGGCTTTTTTTGCTTTTTCCTCTGTTAAAGTGCTTTACAAATGAGGCTTAGTATGACCTTTGTAAGAAAACCCCAATACATGTGGGCTTTGGCAGAGAATATAACTGCACCTGAGAAACAAAAACCAGAATGGTTAGGTTACTTTAAAAGTAGTGATACTATCTTAGCTTCTACCAGCTGCTTTTATCTATACAAAGAGAAGAAAAATTTTTCTCACTGTAGTACTGGTGAAAATAATAGTTGCAAGTGAATGTTACGAAATACATGTTCTTGCATGTCAGAATGTGGTACAATATCCAGTCAGTAGTTACAGCTTTATTTTCCTGTTGTACTTGCTGCACAGGAATTAGAGATCGATGTTTGTTCTGGAATCAAACGGTTGGGCTTATTTTCTTGAAATAACTGTACATGTTTGTATATGGAATAGTATCTGAAGTAGAATTGGATTTTGAAAGATGGAGGGTTGTTTTTGAAAATTTCCAAGTATTTGTAAAAAAACCCCAAAACATCTTAACAAATGTTAAGATTATTGCCTAATAAGTTTCTTCAGAAGGTAAATATTTGGCCTTTACTTTGACTCTGTTTAGTTGAGAAATGAAAAAAATAATAAGAGTTTTAATACAGTAGCTGTGCTGTCCATAGCAGAGAATAACTGCTGTTATTAACTGAGAACTATAGGGGCAGTTTTCAGTGTCACAGGGATTTAAATTTACTTTGGGACCATGAGACGGTTGTGGTAGACAACCATGCTAGCATTTGTTGCTTCACAATGGGACCAGAAAGAATGGTACTAAAGGGAGCTTTTCTGGTTGTTATACATTTCTGGGTCACTGATGAGTGTGGGTGTGAGCCTTTGCTGTGCTCTGCACAGGAGAGGGGAAACTAGAAGAATGTGTTTAGTCCTCCTCCATCTTTCCTCTCTCTGTTTTCTTCCCGTACTGTAACACAGCTTATTTTATGCTTCTGCTGCAAGTAGGCCCTTAGGAGGACCATCACAGTGTTAGTGTCAAGGCCATGTCACTGCTGCTCTCATAACGTGCCTCTGAGAGACAGCTACAGGCAAGAACAGCTATGCAGGTGCACTCTTGTTTGGCGTGAAACAGAAAAAATAATGTGGCAAAGCTGTGATTAAAAAAGTAGAAGTACTGAGACTAGATGGCATACCCCATGCTACGCTTCTTGTGCCCTGTGATGATGGAGCCCCTCACTACTAGACCAGATAGCATCTTACTCAAATTACTGTAAGGATCTCCTTTCTTTGGGACTACATGTGATTACATACATTACATTTCATGTAAGGAAATGTGCAAAGGCCTGTTTTTTTTTTTTTACCTCCTGAATGGACTTGGCAATGATCTTAGCTTGGTGTCTTTAGAGGACCTGTTATAAGTTTTACGCTATACGTGGTGGCCTGTAGCGGGTCATCCCTGCAGGTTGATCTAAAATTCTTCTGAGGATCCGTAAAGGCGATTGCACTCCCAGTCTGATTTATCCTCTTTGAAAATTCTGAGGTTTATAAAGAGTGGGCTCATAGAAAGAGAATCCATGATTATCTATTCTCATGATTGAGGTGGCTGACTAAAGGTTAATTATAGCTCAGCCACAGAAATGAGATAGTAGATCTAGTAGCTAAAGGCTGAAACCCTTTTGTCTGTGCTTACAGTCTTTGTTGTTAATCACACGAAAAGATGCACATTTACGTTTGTCTCCTGCATGACTAAAGCCTGATCCTGTTTCTTTGTAGGCAAGAAATAATCTAGGATTTACATAACCGAGGTTTAAATTAATAAGATTTGAATGAATGTTAGCCCTAGAGTCTTAAGTATTTTGAAATTTTTGACACCTTCTCATGCATTTGAATTTCATTCTCTTCACAGTGTGAATAGCATCTTTTTTATCTTTTTTTAAGATAAGAGTTTTCGGAAACACTTGGCAATGATCAGTCTCTATTTCTAATGAAGAAAAGGTAAATACCTTCTGACCTCAAGAAGCAGAGTAAGATCTGTGTTGCACAGTGCTGTAGAATATCATGTGAGATACATAATTTTATCTGAATATACAATTTTTTCCTGTTCAACTGGACATCCTTTAGGACTTGACAACTCACTCATAGCTGTTATCCTGCACCTAGATTTTTATATCCTCTTGTAGTAAACTCCTTTAGTTTTCCCTCTGTAACTAGTGATAGAAGGAAGCATTTGGGTCCTACTGTATCTTCTCTTACCTGTATAATGACAGTCGGGCAACCAGATGCACCTTTTCATGGAAGAAAGCAGGGCAAGAACAACTATTAGCCCTTGTTCCTTCTGGTATTGCACCACTGGCAACTTAAACTACAAACTCTAACTTCTCCAAAGCTAAGGAATGTCACTGCAACAGTGTGCAGTAGCAGAGAGCACATGTATTGTGCTGTTGCCTTTCCCACCCTGCAGTGCTGTGCTGTTGAGAAGGCTGCCCAGGGATGTGACAGGGTTAATACCCAGTTTGGGGATGTAGAGGGTGCTTTAGTTTCCCTTCCTATATTGACACTGTAACCATCCTTGGCAGTGGCAGATGCCCAGTGTTTTTCCAGATGTCTTGGGTGATAGATTATCAGAATTTATGATGCATTTTAAATGTTGTTCATATACAGAATTTACCCGATGCATTTGCTTTCAAAGGCACTGAGAAGTTTGTGTGAGATTTTGGTGGATGTGTCTGTCAGCTGTACATATTGGAACAGAAACAGCATTTGAGACCAGAATTTATACTTTACACCTTGAAACTAGATTTTTTGATATCCTGTGCCTGTTAAATCTGGTGATTGCAACAGCTGCTTTACCAACTTGTGATTTCAGTTTTGTTTTGACATTCCTGCTGGCATGCATATGAATTTACTCCCTTCTTGTAGTACTTGCTTTGAAAAAAATCTGCTTCTTAGCTTGACTTTTGATAACCACATTTTTAATTGCACGCAGCTTTCTTGGGGAACTGGACAATCTTCTGATCTTTATATGCATGTTGGCTTAGTTTCCATTACATAAATTTTCTTCTTTTCTTTGAAACCACATGATGCCTAGGTTGTTGTATCCATGAGCTCTCCTCTCAAAATAAATTGGTGGCAGTGCCTGAAGGAAAAAGTGAGTTCATGCTTGTTTTAAACCATTTACTTATGTCTAGGTTCACTTTAACTGCTTGTTACTTCTTTCAGTAAAACTGTAATAATTGTGCTGAGGGGCAAAAAGATATTTTCTTAGAAACTGATGGTACCTTCCTGTTGCAGTCCTTTCCTGATAATATTTGGGTTTGCGACATGCATTGTATCATCAGTGGTTCAGTCTTTTGTTGCTCACACAGTCCCAGCTGTCTGGACTTGGAGTCCCAGTAAGCCTCTCAAAAGAAAATCCCACATAATTTAGAAAAAAACTAGGGGAGTGAAATAGGCTTTCAAACCATTGCTCCCTGAGAATGCCTTTGCAGTTCATAGACCCTTAAATTTCTGAGTGCATGATGGATTAAAGCCTGCCTACATAATTTCAAGCTGTTAATCAGTTCAGTGCCATTGTACTGGTCAGGAGTGGTCTTTGAAAGATGAGGGAGGCCTGCTTCAGGCAACTTTCAGGGCTGGGTTATGGTGGGAGTTGTTCCTCATTCTATTTCTTTCTCTTTCATAGGATCATTCACAACCCCAGGGTTACCTGTGGAACTAATCTCCTTCACTGAGGTCTGAGAAGTGTATATACTTCCTCAGTTACTGCAGTTGCTTAGCTCAGCTTTATTTTATACTTAACTGTAAATGCCATTTTTCAGGAAACGCCTCTGCTTTTATGCTTTGAAGTATTTGATGACATTTGTTGCTCTTCTCTCAAGCTTTGGATGAGTCCCCCATAAGGTTTTCTCTTTCTTTTTGCTATGTCTCATTTATTTGTGAGAAGTTATGACACTCATTCTGGGTGTTTTAATCTTTTTGTCAAGGCTAACAATTCCTGTAGGGCTTTGTCTCCTTAGCACCTCAGTAACTGTGCTACCTATTGAGCTCTCTTTCTTTTTGTTGTTCTTGTTGGCTTTCCTGTCCATCCTTAACAGGTCCCTCTGGCTGATGTAAACTTGCCAGTTAGAACAGCATTGAGCTGATAAAACATCTTGCTATCACCTATTTCAGTAGATCCTTCAAATGCATCAGTGATGTTATCTATGTATTTTCTCTTATCTCCTTTTGTGTTGCTTTTTGTTTTGGTTTTTTTTTATTGCTTTACCTTTTGCTTTATACAGATATTTTTCTACTTCTTAGTAGGGAGCAGGCTTGTTTCCTTTCTTTCACACAGCTCTGTTACTGCAGTTATTGTGCCATCTTTGATACTTTTGGAGAGCATGACCATTACATGACAGCTAGACAGATCATTGTCCCCTCTTTCTGTTTTCAGTCTGAAATTGCTGCTGAAACACACGTTAGCTTTTTCCCATAGTTTTTCTTGGGCTGGGAATTTCTTTATTTTAAAAGTTTGAACTGTGAGTGGATTTTTTGGGGCAAATTTCTATTACTTCTGTTAACAGTCTCTATATATGCTCTGGCATTGTTAAGTGTTTGATTTCATTTTCTCTCAGTATGTGGACAAACAGTCTGGTTCCAGGTGACTCGTTTTGAGGAAATCCAAGGTAGTATATTGTGTACATGTGTATGAAAGCAGTGCTCTGTTAAGCAAAAGTTTCTGTGACAATCATGGTTCTAGGAATTTGTTAGCATTTTAACTTTGCAAACTGACATCTTGCTTCTTCATTCTTCTTAACAATTCTTTCTCTGAAGAGCTTTTTCATTGAAAGGTATTTAGGAAACGTTGTCCAACAGTAGTTGTAGGCTGGGTCTTTGTTCTCTTCATGGTTAGCTGTCTTGTGTGTAGTGTTGCATAACTGTCACGTTTATGTATTTTGTTTGAAACTTATCTTGGTGCAGTTAGGCTGTAATTGACTCCTAGGGTAAAATTAATTTCTTTGTGTTCTCTCTGATTATCAGCCACCTTGCCACCTTAAATATATTATGACTATGTATTCGATTTTGAGAGGATTATGTAAACTTCTGCAACCGATGTTTTAGTTACATGTGCAGATTTTGCCACTGCAACCATTATTTTCTATACAGAGATGCTAGTTTTGCAGTTTGACTGCCGAGTTAGCCAAATTTGCCTCAAAAAATTTTAGGTTTGTAGGGGTTTTTGTGAATATGTTAACAAGCACATGAAGAGGAAATTAGCAATTGAGTCTCTTCTCTCTTCTCCCCACTGCTCTCAGCTTTATTTGGGCTGCTGCTATTAAGGTATTTGTGACACTTTATTCTCAATTTGGGGTGTTTGATGAAATGGGGAGAAGATGGGGGAACCATGGAGGAGGGAGTGTTGAGGTCACTGCTTAGGTAAAACAAACTAGGGCAATTATTCATAGGAAGTTAGTTTTCATTGTTTCTGCTGTTCTGGAACAGCTTTGTTAAAAACAAAGAATTTTAGTTTGTTTTCTTAATAGCTTTTTGCAAGACTTGATGCATTATATTGCCTATTATTTTCCTGAATTAGTATATTCTTCTCTCTATGTGTGATAGACCACTTCTGGCTTACTCTCAATTTTTATGTTTTGCTCTTTTAAGAGATCTGGGTCAGACTGGAGGGAAAGATGGCTACCTCTTTGGGGAGTAAATAAGCATGTTTCAGGAGACAGCAAATGGAGGAAAAAGTGAGGCAGAGCAAAGGACTAGGAGTTTTTGGTGTGTATTTAGTGTGGGCTCTCAGACACACAAAGATTTCAAGAAGGAGCAGAGGGAGAAAATGACAGTCAATATGTATCAAAGGTCAGAATTTGTAGCAACTCAGAATACCACAGAGCTGGCCCTCACCAGGCCTACAAGCAAAGGACCATCCACAAAGATAGACAGGGCAGGGGTTGGTTTATAGACTCTGTTCTGTCCTAAGTGCTCTGTATTTTCTCTATTTAACAAGTTAAACAATCTAGGTTATACTGAAGAAGACAGATGTTATTAATGTTTAAAAGCCTTTTTTAGCCTTTTTTGTGGAGCTTGGCAGGAAAAAAGGTCTGAGAAGGTCCACCTCAAAGCTTTGGTTGACTTTGGATTTGATCACATTCTGCAACTTGGATTTTAGCCATCGCTCAGCACCCTACCTCCAGCAGCAGTGAAGTGTTTTCACTGAATCTTCCTGTATTTAACTTGTCCTGGATCAGATAGCATTATCAATGGTTTAAATTTCAACTGGTGTAAGAGAGGGAGCATCCTTCTGACAGGGCAAAAAAAGATATGTGACAGACACAGGAGACTCCACTGTCAACAGAGAGGGCATGGATGTTAGAGAGATACTGGACTTCTTGATGGGAATACCATAGAAACACAGTGTTTGTTTATGGATATCATGAACCATTGTATTTCCACTGCATTGTTCTATTTTCCCTGTGGGTTCTCTTGCTTGGAACCAGCTCTGCACAGTAGAAGTTTATTTGATTTTAGCCACTGATGATGGGATCTGAGACACGATCTGAGACATGAAGGTCACTAGTTTGGGGTAATGCCCCTGGATTGGCTGCTTCCCTGCCACCCCTGAAAATAGATTTAGTCCATTGAGACCATTGACCCCTTTGCCTACACAGTGGTATGCGTGGATTTTTCATTCTGTGGGGTTTTTTTAGCAAACTCTGTCTCAAAGGACTGAGAAATGCAGAAGGTGGTCAGTATTTCAGTAGCTCTGTATCTGGTGATACCTTCCTATTTTTCTTATTCCCGGGGTTCAACATTTCTCAATACTGCTACTGAATTTTTCTGGTAATTTCTGACACTGGAAGATGCTTCCTCCAATTCTAAACCTTATGATAGGAGCTCTCAGACTAGCTCTTCAGCTTCGAGAGAGTGTGCTCTCTTATCCTTTGAGTACACATAAAGTAACATTCTTGGGAGCTGGGTACTTCTTAAAATTTCGGGTTTTAAGATACGATTTGAATGAGTGTGTGCTGCATCATCGCAAGCCAACTTTGCCACTGAACAAGGTTAGGAATAATAATACGTTTTGTATAGCGGCATATATCCTCGGTACTAGACTGCAGAAAGATGAAGTTACAAAATGTATTAAGGTGTATATTTAATGCCCCCCCCCCCCCCCCCCCCATCTTCCTTTGCTGCTTCCACTTCTCAGTTGCCATTTTGTTCTCTTTTCTTAAGCTGGGATCTGTCTCTATTAATCAAAGATTTTAATTTAAAATGTCTGGTGCTTCCTTCCCTACTCTCTTGCCGCTTTCCTTAGGGATAAGAACATAATGCTCATGTTAGGGCAGGAAATATGCTGTGAAGTAGATGCTGGGCTGAAATGCAGAAGACCCTAAACTGAAGCTGGCCTTCTCTTTACATTTCCCTTGCAGTTAGAGACTTCCATTTTTGGAACATGTGAGCTCTTTGCAGACCAAACAAATGGCAAGACTTAGTTTGGCTTGTTTTTTAAATTTTTACTGTATGCTTAGAGGGATGGGGTCTGATTCTAGACCTATTGAAGTAAATGGGTCATTTGAGAAATGATTAGTTCTTCATTTATTGTAACATACATTCTGTAAATGCAGAGCTACAAGACAGTTATGCCCTTCTGTGTGTGTGGGAGGATGCCAAGGAGGAAGGCTGCGTTGAGGTACTCATCTGCAGTGTCAGACTGAACAGTCACAATTACATTTAGACTAAGTAGATATGAGTCGTTTATTTTGGAGTTTAACTTATGATTGTACTTCAAAGAACCATATATTGCAGCAAGTTGATACTTTTAACACAGGAAGAATAGGAAGACTGGATATATCCATTAGTGGAAGCAAATAAAAATCAGAGTGATATGAAATGGGAGTACTGGGAAATATGATTAGATGTATCTGTTGAGGTTTCTAAAGATTACTGCCTGGTCTACAGAGAGCTGGCTGGGTACATTGCACTATTTCCTTCTTCCAGCCGTTATTTTGAATGAAAAGGAGCTAAAATTAAATGTTTCTTAGATAAATGGTCCTGTAGTTAATCTGATAATGCTGATTTCTTCATGATTATAAGTAGGAATGAAGGTCTTAAGATAGCCAATTAATATGAAATCTACTTTATTAAAATGTGTGACCTAGAATCAAAAACTTTTAAAATTTCCACAGAATTATTTTGATTTTACTGTGTTTAGTACAAGGAATACTTTGTTCTATAACTTAGGCTTCCTGTGTGCTACTGTTATGGCAAAGATTACTTTTTTTTTTTAAAGGTGGCAAAAATAAACTTTTTTCAGGAGAGAGTTCTAGATGTTTCTTCTTTTTTTTCCCCTCACTTATTCTATATAATACTCATTAGCAAAACAAGAAGCTGCATACCTACTCTTTAAAATGTAAAAATGATCATTTACTAAATACAGAAACATATACCTTAACCTAAAAGGGGACCAGCTTTCTTTAATGTATTAATATAAGGAGTAAACCTGCTGTTAAAGAAAAAAGCTGTTAAAAAATTGCTTTTGGTGGGAATTTATGCCGTTGAAGGTATTGTGTATAGTTTTGTATAGCTATTGAATAGTCTTGTATTTAAAAACCAAGGTCTTGGCGAAACTGACCTTGCAAATAAAGATGATAAATTTTTAAAAAGAGTCTTTCCACTTGTGAACTAGATATAAAGAATAGACGAGTATCAGAAAGAGAGATCTTGGTTGGGTTGTTCTTTCATTCATTTAGCGCTTAGTTACCATGGTGCTTGAGCAGGATAGCGTAGCTACAAGGGAAATGGTGCTGGTGGTGTTAAGGTTTTTCATGAGTTTCCAATACAAACAATTTACATTTCCTTTTGTGATAGCTCTCTAGGATTTTCCTTAAATACCTAGGAGAGATGCTTCCATTTTGGAAGACGAGAAATATTTAAGAAGGCTTTATAAGCTCTTGTGTTTTGTCCATAGCTATGCAGAAACTACATAGCTTTCTTTCAAGGCCACCACTTCACTAATATACCAGACTGGCAGCTTGTTGGTTCAAGCCAGTAATTTAAATCCTTGCTAGTCAAAACTGTCGACTTAATAACAGCTTACTGCATAACGAAGCTTGGAGGACTTATTCTAGGTCATTAGTATGGGAAGTTTCACATACTGAATTGATGTTTATCACTGCAGATTATTTGAAAAGCCGTGTTTGTTTGAAGGAAAAGTAGTAGTTTGCCTAACTGTTGCATTTAAGGTAATGAATTCATTTGGTAAGAGATGAATCCCCTTGTGCTCTAGCTGGTCCTCAGAGATTAGAGGGGCTAGGGGCAGCTGGACTTATCTCTTAATAGGTGTGCCAATCATGGCTGTAACTGTAGGCCTGAGACCAGATGAACAAACAGCCCGTATCCTGTAGGTCCGGTTGCATTCAAGAGAAGCAGTCAGGTTCATGAGTAGTACGGTTTATTCTTATGCAACCTCTACAGACTCTTTGAGATTGCCTACGATAAATGCCCAAACTGCAGGTTGGCTATATAGCACTACACACAAAAAACGATTTTAATCACACACACAATTCCTTGGTAATCACTCGGCGTAGCTGAGGGCCCAAATCTTACCAAAAGGCATACCTTGGCGGGGGGTGGGGGGGGCGGTGAGGAGCACAAACCCATTGATCTGTCCCTCCGATTTGACATTGGATTATAGTCCCTCCAAGTTAGATACAAACTCGGGGTAGTATTTATCTAAGTATGTATGTATGAGTGGGTGGGACTGTGGTCAAGCCATTGTTTCTTGAGTAACGACACAGCACATTCCTTGGTGCAAGGTGTGCACTGGATTTGTGGAAAAAGAGGAAGAATGAGAGATAAGGTCTGTGGAGTACTGCAAAACAGTCCTTGAGAGAAGGGGAAGAGCAGGAGATAAATCTGCATAGTCATGTCAAATGTTCCTTGAGAAAAGTGGAAGAATGGGACTGCGTGGCCTCCACCTAGCTTTGTATTCCTCCTTGGTGCCACGGCAACACAAATCACTGGATCTCCATCCTGTCCTGTGTTTGTTCTGGGCACCATGTGTTAAGGAAATGTGTGTTTTGCAGTTTTTTCACTGTTTTGCTGTTTTGCTTTTCCCACACTTCCAACATTAACCAAATCCACTTTATGCACACAGCCTTGATCACTGGAATGGGTAGTAGCAGTCACTTCAGAAATGGACCAGTATTAAACAGATAAGTTTTGATTTTTGAGGAAGTAGAGGGTCATCTAGTTTTGATCTGGTTTGGGGATTTTGGGGTTTTTTTTGTTTGGGTTTTTTTTTTTGAGAGTCAAACAGGGCAGAGGAAGCAGATTGGCGTGGTAGACATCTCAGTATGCCCTAGTGGGAAATACCTGCTTTGCAATGCCTTCGATCACCACAGAAGTCAATAACAAAGTAGCACAGGAAGTGGTACTAGTGAATGAGTAACAGCGCACGTACAGTGGTTTGGCTGGTATGACCCAGTACACAGGAGACACATATACGTTACAGTCATCTAAATGCTTACTAGTACTACATAGAAAATAATCATACTTCAGATTTTTATGCCAGTTTTTCCCCGGACCCACCAAAATGCTTCATCAGCAGTAGTGCAAAAGCTTCTCAGTGGTGTAAGTAGTATGTATGTGGGAATTACTTCTTTCACCTCAAAACAGTGTTATCACTTAGGACGATGAGTAAGTTACACTCTTGCTTGAAGCAAAAGTGGATGTTTTTTGAAGGAAAAACACTCGTCTCTGAAGCAAAAATTGAAGAGCAAGTGGTCAAAGGCAGTAGTTGTAGTGTAATTGTTAGCTAAACTTCACCTGTCTTTGAAGAAGTGCTATGAGGCTCTAATTGACTGTGACTCAGGAGTTGGATTTGGTCTCATTCTCCAATTACTATCAGTCACAACCCCTGCACCATCAGAAAGTGTAGCAAGACACCAGTTCACTACTTCGATGCAGTCGTATTCTGAGTCTACCCAGTCTTTATGAAGCCTTAATGGTTTCTGGTGACCAGCTGCTGAAGGGCTGACTGGCGCGGTCCTCCTGAATTTGTAAAGCTGAACAGGATCGTGCCATAAGGCTTTAGTAGGAGGAAATTTTGCCTGTGTATTTAGAAATATTATGATACTTTAAACATTGAACAATTTGACTAGCACTGCGCTGTTACAAGCTTCCTTTGATAGTAAAAATAAAAAAGTATCTGTAGTGTCTGGAAGTAATTAATTGTTGAACAAAGGAGCATCTACTGAATAGTGAACTGCAGCTATGATACTAAAATAAATTAATATTTGTAGTTACCAGTTTTGCTTTTGATTACAGTCAAGACTGATTGCATTCATTATTTTGCTGCAGATCAGTATTTCGAAGAGGAATTGTTCTTCCTTTTCTCATTTAAAATTTTCTTTATGTATCGTTTACATTTTTTAATAAATAAAATATGCCCGAACAGATGATGCGTTCTAGTTAGCCATATATAGCTACACCAAAGATCTGAAAGTTCCCTCATTAAATGTCTTAAATATTTAATTTCTTGTTTGTATAAGTAATTTTTAAGTTTCTGTTACATGAAGAGTTTCTTATATTTTCTCTTATTATTTTGATTTTTGAAATACTAGATGAGTAAAGCAAAGAGAGTCCTCTTCCAGCTGAAGACATTGGATGATGGGAAATGTACAGCTGCTTAATCTGTTTTCAGAAATCAGGCTGGAGAATATAAAAAGTAAATACTGTCAGAAACATTGAAGAAAACATTATTTAAGCCTTTTATGTTCTGGTCAATACAGATGAAGTCATGTAGATTCTTCTACATTATGTGCCCCTTTTAATGGTCCTGCTGGAAATTGACTTCTTGGCAGCTGTACAGTGCAGGATAAGATGGATAAAGTTCTGTTCCTGTTCCAAAATATTATAAGCATGAGCATGTCAGAGTTGTGCTAAGACAAATTCAGTCTTTTTTTCTTCTCAGTTTTATCTGTTTGATGTTAGTTAAACCAACTATTAAATTAATGAGAGCACATTTGAAAAAATCATAACTTTGAAACACCGCTTGTTAGTACTTTTTGGAGTGGAACTTACTTTCTTCTCTGGATCCTGACACTGCTGAGGAGATAAAAGGGTGTAGTGCTGAGAGTCCATGGTAAGAAACCACATTTGACTCCTTTATTTCTTCATTAAGCCCTTGCTGGGTCTTCAGATCAGGTGGCATTCTGCGAGAACCTTAATCCCATGGGTTACCTGGGTACTGGAAATGCATATATGCCTGTAGCCATGGGATTAACTGATGTCTCTTTGCGTCTGTTTTGGCAAAGCATGTAAGTGTGCTTAACTTCATCCAGGTTAAGCAAAGCATTGAAATCTATATGTAGATTGATTAATTCACTGTGGTTCTGTGGTTACAGGTGTTCTGAAGTGCTTTACTGAAACCGCACTACAGTCCCTAATGCAAATCCCCTGTGTTTCCAGATCCCAGTATGAGTTGACAGCTGATTACAAGTCAATTATAATTTGCCATGATTTGTCTCTTGCACCCTTGAAGATTCAAAATTACTGGAATATTTGCAGAAGTAGCAAGCCAGAACAGTGCACACTTCCTTATGTGGCATGCCAAAATGACTGAATGGCTTGTTTTTTCATCTTAATGCTTTGCAGATTTGTAGCTACCACGACTTTAATGATGAATAAGAACTACCCACACAAGGAAAGAGATCTAATGGTGGCTGAAGGCAAGCAATGTGGAATATATGCTCCGTATAAGGCAATGTGTGGGAGACACATTTGTTACATACTGAGTATCTGAGTAAAACCATGTGTCATGTTTTCTTAGGTTCTCAACAGGAGATGTGTAGAAGCAGCAGTGATGACAGGCCTGGCTCTCAACTGCAGCATAAACAAGAAGTCCTTGTTTGACAGAAAACACTATTTCTATGCAGATCTGCCTGTAAGTATGCAGTATAGCTGGTCCCTTTACGGCTGTAGGAAAGGACAAGTCTGGAGTATGGATGGCAGTAGGGGATGAATGAAGAGATGCTTTTTCTGTTTGCAGTCAGTGTTCTGCTCACCCCAACAGGATATTGTGCTGTGCCCTGATGAATAGAGAGCTGTACCCTGGTGCTCACTGATTGAATATGATTGCTCTGATTGCTGACTCCTTGCTTAGCTGCACGATTCCAGTAGCTTAATATAATTGAATTGGGAGCTGGAGCTGCTTTGCCCCTTCAGTTCTCCATTCCTGTTGTTTAGTACTAATTGTCTGTTAGGGTAAAAGCAGCCTGATAATAGTCCTTCATTTAAAGTGAATGTATAACAAACACAGGTTCCAGTGGTATAAACATAATAGTGTCTTTTTGTGTGTGTGCTTACGGGCCTAAAAATATTTAATTTCCCTTTAAAATTTTCTCAGTCAGTAGTTCCAATAAATTAAAAAAAAAAAACCAAACCACCAAAAAACTGAGAAACTGAGTCTTTACAGTATGGTTTGTTGTAGCTTGCTTATTTGGTAGAAGGTGTCACTGGAAGTCAAGTGCATTTTGCCACTCTTGATATGGGTGTAGAGATATGGAAATCTTTAAGAACCTGACTTCTGTCATTGCAACAGGATGCAGCAACTTTTGAGGATGCAGCAGTGTTTGGGCCTTTTTTTCTATTTTAATGAAATTGAACCTTTTTAAACAATTTATTTTTCTGTCGGCTTATTTGTACTGAATGTTCAGTTTAATACTAATCTGTCAAAGGGAGGATACTAGTTTTACTTCCTCTGATCTTGGGGTGAAGATATGATGACTGCATTAAAAGAAAAAAATCTGTTTTATCTGAGAAAGATCAGGCATGTTAGCTTATCCTCTCTTTAGGTGAGGTGTCCCGGACATACAGAGAAGCACAGTGGATTTCTCAGGTCTCAAATTAATGTGTAGAGGTAGTGTATTATTAACCCAACTGCTTTCTCTCCTCCTACTCTTGTGTTCAGACATCAGAAATATTTTGAAGTTACACATAATATATTAAAATACAATTGCTTTTCACCTTAGAAAGGCTATTATGTTATAGTTGTCCACTGGAGAGCTGGATCTCAGAAGAGATTTATGTTCTCTTTTCTTCTAGGTTGGGGACTTGTGGCTCTTCTGTGAAGTTAATGTAATTACTGATTTTGTTTCTGGGGATAACTGCTAATATTTGTGAGCCGTTAAGAGGCCCTTTTGTTGGGGGCTCTGTGGTGAGCTCCTGGCAATGTGAAATGCAAACTTACCAGTTTGAATTGCCAGTACTTTTTTTAACTTGTAAAACTATCTTAAAGCCTATTTCCAGACCTGAAGGAGAAAAAAGTGAAATACCAAGAAATAAACATGACTTTCACAATTCCTTTATGCATCATAAAGAAACACCAAAAACATCCCAGACTTGTTTGCAAGCTACCTTTGGTGCTTCTGCTGTTAAACTGAAAACAATCTCTCATATTCTTGTGGTGTCTGCTGCTATCAGTCTACTGCATAGAAGCTGTGTAGAAGAATGTTGTCATAGGAAAGAAACTGCATCCATGTGTTCGGAGAAGAGTGAGGTGGAAGAAGGTGTGTACGGCACCAAGTGGGCTGCTGTTGTCTGCAGACATGAGTTACAGGATCCTCTGGTCAGATAAGGATGGAAATTTGGTCAAGGAGATGGTGACACGTTTTATTAGCTTGAAACATGTAATTCTGTCTTTCTACTGGCTGACTTCCACAGTTTAAGCACTGACAATAAGCTGCCTAACGCGCATTTCATAGTGAAACAGTCTAGTCTGGAACCCTGTAATAAGATGGAGAGTTTAGGCTAATGAGCTGTATAGAACAGATAAAATAAATCCAGCTCTTAGGGTCGTTTGACAATGGGATTATTGTTACTCCTGAAAACGGGGCTTTAGATGGGAAATGGGATTCTTGTTATTTATTGTCACTCACTATTTCAGGCTTTAAAAAAATCATTTTAATGAGAAGTTTTAGGAGATGGGAAGAGCTGTGTGATTAGCATAGGCTGCATAGAGTCAGTTATTTTCTTACAGTGATTATGGCTAGATGGTCATGCACTTTATTGCATATATAAATTGATCTGTTCACAGGGCCAGACCATTGTTCTCCATTCCATTGCACTGTCACCATCTCGACATTTTAGAGCGAACTTGTCCTCCCTGCAAAACATGCAAATGCTCCTCCCAATTCACTAAAATCTGGCAGGCTTTATTTTTAATTCTCACGACTGGGGGCACGAGCAGGCTAGGAAGGAGGAAGAGAAGGGGACCCTACCTCAACAGAGTAATTGATTCACTTCTATATTTTTACATCATTACAGTTATTGCAATACCTTGTGGCTGGCAGCCCCTTTTCTGGCTAGCAGTTTGCCCTTTGAGTGGAGTCCCAGGCACGAGGTGGCATTTATCGGCTGTGTGCTTTATGTGGGGTTGCAGTGTCTATCTTTTAAATTGTTACATTAATGAAATTGAGCTTTCTCATTTTCTTGATTTCCACCCCCTGCCCTCGCCTTCCCTCTCCCTCTCCTTCCCTCTAATGAATAATGTTCTGAAGAGACAGAGAGGGATATTGAGCCTGATAGGAGGATGAGTGATAGTCCCAGCTTGGGGGTGAAGGTACCCTAACTGGCTTCAGACAAGATTTAACATGATCATGGAACCACAGGTGTGGAAGAACCTCTTCTAGTCTGTTTCCTGCCCCAAGGCAGTATCAGTGAAATTTACGTTGTCCTTGGCAAGTGGTTGTGCAGTTGATTATTGATTATGTCTGCATTAGCATAGTGTCTTATACTTGCCTGTATTGAGGAGTGCTCTTATTTTTTTCCAGACCTCCAGCTTCTCAACTATGTTGAATTCTAGACCCATCTTCTAGCTTGCTTCTTATCCAGCTAAGCAAAATAACTTCTGAATTTACATGTTAATGTGTTCTATCCTCTTATACAGGTCACTATAGAAGATGTTGCATTCTGAGTTTTGTTCTTAGCCTATAATATCTGCATTTGGCCATGCTGCTGCTTTCTGAAAAGCAAATGTTTTATTTGAGTATAAAGCTAATTTTGTTGACAGGCTGGCTATCAAATCACTCAGCAAAGAGTTCCTATTGCGGTGAATGGAAGTCTGTCATACAGTCTCTGCATAGACAACAAAATGAGCCAGATGGTGACCAAAACTGTGAGGATTAAACAAATTCAGTTGGAGCAAGACAGTGGAAAGAGTCTCCATGATGACACAAGGAGCCAGACTCTCATTGACTTGAATAGAGCTGGTAGGCTTAGATTATTTTCCTTTTCTTCTCCTCTTTTCTGTTTAAGATGAATCTTTAGAGGTAAATTGGTGATAGGGAAGAGGTGAAAAATAAAAATAGCCTGATGTCTCTCTTCTTGAAAATAAAAATTAATCAAAATTATTATTACACTTGAAGCAGGGGCGTACTTGAATTTGTTAATGGCCAGTGGATTTTTCCCATTGCTGTTGCTTGATGGCAATTGGCAGTAGCCAGTTAGAAATATGTTGGCTCCAGTTTGCTCAAAACTGTATATGTCAGTCACATACAGCCATTCAGCTATTTAAGCTCTTGCCACTGCTTGCATTGTTTTTTTTAAAAAAAAAAATTAAAAAATCACAGATGTAGTGAATCAAGTTTGTATAGAAGGAGCAGCTGTTGAAATTTGTCTAGTGCATGAGTCAGACATTTCTTTTAATTATTGGCTTTGAAAAAATGTAGATTTTCTCTTTAAACTTCAAAATTGTAAACGGAATGAACCAAATTAGCACACAACATGTGCAGCAACCTGAATGGCCTAGCCTGGATGGGGGACAGTGCTCCGGTGTCTATTGAAGTTAAGGGCTATGACTGCTCATATTCTTTGAAAGCTGAAACCTGAAGCTACAAAAGAGAATGCATCTGTTTAAGATAAATTAATTTGAATCTGAAATTGAATTGACCTTAAATGGGAGCTCTCCTAGAGAAAGGCAGAAGAGGAATGTGTCCTTCTGATCTGCATGTCATCAAAGGGTGGAGGACTCTCTGCTGTTTGTCTGTTCCTTTAAAAAAATAGGAAGAAAAGTTTTTATAGCAATCTGCAGCTAGCCCCACAGTGACAGTTACTAAATAATACATGGGAGTTTATTTTTTTCAAAAAAAGCCCAAGTGCTTTCATGTGTTTAGCCAGTTGCACTCTAATATGCCAAGATCAAAAGCTGTTGTTGAAAATCTCCTGTCTCTTTCTCTGATAGGAGTCGGCCTCATGGAGGTTGTCATGGAGCCTGATATGTGCTGTGGGGAAGAAGCAGCTGCAGCAGTCAGAGAGCTTCAGCTCATTCTTCAAACACTTGGGAGCAGCCAAGCAGTCATGGCAGGTACAGAAGGGGGACGGGCATGTTCCCTTGTCACCAGTAATTCTCTGCATTTGCAGGAGTTTTGCAGCTTCTAGTTATTTTGCTCTGTGGTTGCTTACAATGCATAGCCTTTTCTAGATGTTTTTACAATCCTCCAAGCCTGTCCTAATGTCTGCCATGCTTGAGGGGTTCTTATGAGCCTGCCTTCATCTGCAGAGCTTTGCAGTGCTAGATTTTATATCACTTCACACAATAATTTTACAGGATAAACCTAGGCAGGGAGGAATGTCCCCAGGGTTCTTGTCGTGTTTCTCCCTGTCTGTCCTCATCTTGCTTGCCACAGCACTGCAGCACAGAAGATCTGTAGTAAGGATTAGTTGTAGAATATGGAAGTTATGGGACAAAGTAGTGGGAGCATGGATCATCTTGTGTGTCAGGTCTCAGTCATAAAATGGGTGTTGGTAGTAAACTTGTGCTGGTGTCATGGGTGAGATGGAGTAAACAACAGCACATAGCAGACATGGGTGCTGGGGTTAATTTAAGAACCAGCGAGAGCTGGAAATACCCTACTTGAGTATTTCACACACTCATTGTCTCTCCCTCCCCTCCAGCATTATGTTCACTAGTTCTCAATTTCTCTTCCCACTAGGGAGATCACTGCTGGTCTGGGGAGGTGGGCCAGAAAATTGTGTTGCTGTGCAGCAGGCTTGCAGGTACCAGTCTCAGGTGTTAGAGGCCAGGGTCCCTAGGCATCCCCTGGCATTTGTCTCCATGCATTGCTCTGATCTACAGGATCCTCCCCCACCTCTAGGATCTCTCTAGCCAAGATCACTGCTGTCTTTCTGAGACCACTTCCTTTTTTGGGAACCCCTGCTTTTGGCACCAGCTCTTCTTTCTGGAACCCTAAGGCCCTAGTTTTTGCTATAGATGATGTGCAGAAGCACAGCGTGTGATCAGCCTTCTAACTGGTGAGTCTGTCTCATGTGTCTATTAATTGGAGGATTCAGGTCATGCCATTTTTGCTCAGTCTTAATGTTACCAAAATTTACAACCAGCCCATGGTTACTGCTAGCAAATAGCAGGCGGCTGCTTGAGAGTTTAAAAGTACAATTTTGGCCATTCATCCCTTCCACACATACAGCCAATTATCAGCTGCCTATTAGTGTTCACAGTGTAAGCTGTATTTTTGCCTGTGGCAGTTGGCCTCGCTGTTCTGGCAACAAATTTGGTCCATAGTGTGAGATGCATCCTAGAGAACTGAGTCAGAGTGGTCCATGTATCACCCAGTAAATGGGATCCAATAAATGCTGGCTAGTGATGCAAATCTAATTTAATGTAGGGGGAAATAATAATTGCTAGACATTATATACGCTTCTGAATCTTTTCTCACACTAGTGTTTCACGTGTCAAACGGGGCACAGTTGTTACTATCAAGCAGCCAGTTTGCATGCTTCTTCAAATCCTTCATGGACATACTCATATACTATTGTGTGTCACTGCTGAATTTGCCCCTAGGATTGGAATTGCACAAAGATATCTTTTATAGCAGTGAAATTTCTGACTTTAGAGGAGAATTCCAGTGTTGGGAATATTTTTTCTCCAGTATAGTTGGCTTTAAAAGTATTTGGATTTTTTTTTTTTTCAAGGTGGTGTTTTTAGGGACTTTCTACTGTGGTTTTCCCTCATCATAATTACTTTCTTTCAAATAGGGGCTTTACATTCTCATATTTTACCTTCATTCTACCTGGTGTTCAGTGAAGACAAGTGCCCAGTTTTATCAGGTGTTATTTCATTAACAACAAACAGATAAAAAGATGATTTCATTGTGAAGTGAAAGGAAAAGAAATGGGGCTTAAATTGGGCTTAAAGGAAAAAACCTTTTTTAAGAACGTTTGGGGCCTGGCTCTCGTTTCACTTATGCCTGATTAACTTCATTGTCTTGTCACATTGACACCTACATCCAAGTAGAAGCAGGTCATGTCTCAAAATGAAGCAAGGGCGGGACAAGACTATTCCTCTTTTGGAACAAGTACTCATTTCACCCCAAAGAGGGAGCACATGCAAAACACTTCTCTTGAAAGAGATTTTGGGTCATTCCAGCACCTTTGTCCTTCATTTGCATGTCTGGCAAGACTCTATGAAGACAGAGGAAATCAGTGTGCTATCATCCAGCCTACTTTTACAAAGTGTACCAAAGGCCTCTCTAGTCAATTTACATCTATTGACCGGAATGGATTCTGAAGCTGTAGGCATCTTCACAGGTTTAACTCTGAGCTATTTTGTGCTCTCCTTAATAATGCTACTGTATCTAAACAGGAAGTGTTTGTTTCTTTTTATCTGTATTTGAAATTAAAAAAAAAAAAAAAGAGGAAGGCTACAGATGTTCACTGTGCAGTATGGGGAAAAATGATGTTTCTTTTTAGTACAACCTCTCCTGTTTGTTTACTCCCACCAGTTGAATAACTGTGGCAAGCCTTTTCTTCTCAGAAGGGATGTCTTTAGAGGGACAAAACTTAGAAAGATACAATTACGAGTTACTTGTGGTTGAGTCATTAGAGATCTCCAAGGACATTGTTCCATTTGGACTAAAAGTGCAGGATACTTTTCTGTGTAACTTTGTATTCAGTTTCAGTTTTTGGCAGCCAGGGGAATTGGGGGGGGGGGGGGGCGGGATATTGCAGTTTCTTGAAGGCGAGGAAGAAAATTACAAAAACAATCCACCACTAGTCACATTTTGTCCTTGAGCTGTAAATTTCCAAGAACACCTTAGTAAATCTGTTCAACATAACTGTAAGTTCTTGTATTCTACGCTAGGGTAGTATATATCCGTCAAATTGTAATTCCAAACGGTATTTTTATGCTGGTTTTAGAGGAATGGAAGCTCACAATCCACCACTGTAAATTGCTTGTCTAATTCAGGCCTTTATTTAAGAGCTGTGAATCAGAAGCTTTTTTCACTGTATGGCTTAGAGGATCTGTGCTGCACTGCACCATGCAGTTTTCTCTGAGAGGAATTATGGGCAGTAATTTTTTTTAAAAGGTAGTATTCTCAGAAAATTTTGAATGATTGTAGGCAGAGTCTTGAGATGGAATTACAAACAGAACGCTATGATGAGGTGGTTGTTACTCCTTTCTGAACATATGGAAGTCTGCTATTAATGCTCTGCACATAACATGCAGTTTGTTAATGCATGACAAGGTTTTTACTGTAGTTTACAGGGAAGACTATTCTGTTGATGAAGTTTCCTTTCACAGAGGGTCAGCTGAGAGTGGATGCCAATGTTTCTGTGCATCACCCTGGAGAGCCTTATGGAGTGAGGACTGAGGTGAAGAATATCAATAGCATACGATTCCTGGCAAAAGCAGTAGGTAAATGATGGTTGCTTCATTACAGGAGCATTGTAGATGTTTTATGCAGTCTGACATGAAATATGTCAGGCTCCTGAGTGTAGTAATTGGCCTTAAATGCCCTGATCAGCTTCATCTGGCTGTCTCATCCATGCACCTTGCCCATGGGTCCAGAAGTCCTATTTAAGCTCAGGCTGGGGCCTTCATGCTTTGCCCGAGCTACACCACAGGTGTGCCAGTTTTCAGTCCTGTCTCCTGATGGACCTCGGACCTGTTCTGTAGTCTTGTTCCCAGTCCTGACTCTGGACTTACCTCCTGCTGCTTCTGACTGAACTCCCTGGATGGACCCTGAACCCAGCTCATCCCCTCACCTCGACTGAGACTCTCAGTGGACCCTGTTAATAACACGTGCCTTTGCCCTTGCTGTTCAGACTGGTGGGGCTGCCCTGGGCAGTGAGGGCACTGTCTGTGCTGTGATCACCCTTGGCTCCTGGCTTGTCCCCCCTTGTGAAGCAGCCTTGCTCTTGCTGCTCCCTGACACAATAAATCTAGTATGGGGTACTGTGGGGATAGCAGCCGTGTTAGTCTGTATTTTTCTTGCAGAGGTAACCCTCTGCCTGCAAGAAGAATAAAGCAGATGATTCAATGCCTAGCATGTTTAGTATGGAAATACGTTCACAGTATCTGTGTCCTCCAGTGTAGGTGATTGCTTTCCACTGAGTACGGTTGCTGGTGTGTATGAAGTTCAGATGCAGCTTGGGTATGTTATTACATCTCCAAAAGAAAACTCAACTGGGTGATAGGAAGGCCACTAGGAATGTATGGCTTGGCTGCAGTGCCTGGGAGAAAGATGTTTTCTGTTTAAAGGGAATGAAAGAAGATGAGGAAAACATGCAGAGAAAGAAACCATGCTGAAGAGAGAGACAGTGACTGTTAATTCTGCCTGTAACTAGTGCTGTTTATTTCATTAAGTTTAAAACAACAAACTATTCCATTAGTGCATAGCAATGAAAAATGAAATGGTGGAGTGTACAAAAGCTAATAGTGCAGTGTAACATGCTTACTCTTTTTTCTTTTGTTTCTGTCAGACTATGAAATACAGAGGCAAATTGAAGAACTTGAAAGTGGAAGAACAATTCTGAATGAAACAAGAGCCTTTGATTCCAAGCTTGGGTGAGTTTTTGTGTTGGCATTGCAAATAGCAGCTTCAGAGTGCCAGTGATAACTAGAGAAATGATCAGGAGATGTAATGTAGTATTGCTCAACTTGTGTCTTCTAAAGCTAATGTCCACAAGCTTATCTCCTCACAGGTAGTAATTTATTCTCAAAGTCAAGGCTTTTTCACAACGGATTGTGTGCTACATCAAGCAGTGTCTGTGCGAAAATGACTGCCCTCTTACATACATGCATTCTTTGAAGCAGCTTTAAGAAGCTCTCCTGATCTTCATGAGGCAAAGTTTGTTTTGTGTTTCTACCATAAAACTAATTCTGTGGTGTACCGCTTAGCACATCTTCCTTGTTTTGTTTTTATTTTAGGTGCACTGTACCAATGAGAGACAAAGAAGGAAAACAGGATTATCGGTATTTATTTTTTTTAATAAATTTAACATTTCAGGACTGAGAATTTATTTCACTTTTAAGTGTAGTCAGTGTAATGAGCCTATAGTCAGCATATGAGTATGTATTGGAAGTTTACCTTCCACTGAAAGGGGAAGAGACCTATCAAAATCAGTGCTAGTCTGAGCAGTTCAGATCTAGAACTGTCTCATCTCTGCTTAAACGCATAGGCCTTTCCCAAAACCTAAGCTGAAGTACCTTAGCTCAAAGTGGGTAAGTTGAAGGTTTGCTCTGTGGCCAGTGCACATATATTCTTAAGAATGCCAGATGCAAAATGTAAGAATATTCTGAGTTAAGCATTGCTCCCACTTTAAGAAAATACTGGGGGTAACTGTTTTTAGATACCAGGCCCTGCCTCTCCATGCTTAAATTCTGTGATCATAGATCACAATCACTGTTTGAAAATCCTAACTACTATTGAAAAGTGTCAGCATTCATAACCAGGTTTCTACCTTAAGATTTTTGTAGACCTACTGAAGATGTTACCTTGCTAAGTACTTCTTGCCTTCCACCAGTGTGAGATGACAGCCATCAAACCATAAACAGCTACCCAAGAAGGGTTCAGCCAGAGGGCGAGGGGACGAGGCACAGGTCCTGTTGGGAAGCAATGCTGCTGGGAACAAGTGCTGGGGCAGCGCTGCAAAGCAGCAGCACAGCTGCTTAGTGCTCTAGCAGGGGAGGAAATCACTGTGGTGTCTGAGTGGGATGGGGAAGAGGGATGCAGCTCAGTGATTGCCGATTGCTCTGGGCACCCTTTTTCCTGCTCTGTGTGTCTGCCTCTTCCCCTGGTTAGGGCTGATCCTCCCAGTAGTTCCCTAGCTTTGCATCCCAGAGGCAGTCTTCCTGTTACTCCCAGAGTTCACTTCCCAGCTGGAGAATTGTAGTTCTGCAGGAGAACTTTCAGAGCCTCTTTGCTTTGCCATATCTGTGTTCCTGTTAGATCTACATGTACTCTACCATTGATCTTACTAGAGCAGAGCAAGGATTTTGAAAACATCTCATAAACTAAATCTGCTTTTTAAATTATTGTTTGTAGAAATGCAGCAGAAAAGGCAGTGATCATTTTGTGAATTCCTTATTATAGTAGGGGCTGGCATGAGGGTTATTTAACAAGACTAATTTGAAAAAATGCAAAAGAAAATTCATGAAGACCTAGGCAAAACTGGTGAGTCTAAGATATTTCTAGTAAAGACCAGAAAGAAGATTACTAAGATTAGAATGAGTATTAATCTGTGTTTTTCAGATTTTTTTGTAACTTACTGCTGCACATTATACATTAAATTTAAATCTATGTTTAGGCAGATTCAAAATAGAAATTATTATAGTAAATGTAGAGGGTGCCCAATGTCCTTTATTCTGATGTTTTTGAACCCCTTATTTGATCATGTAAGAGTGAGGTTTCTGCTTCAATCGCAGTTATTCAAGTGGTTTGAATTGGCCTTCTCTTTAAGGGAGCCTTTTGTTCTGTGATGGCACCCTGCTGAGCACAGTAACTTTGCTTTTAGCGCAGCATGAGATTTCATCAAGATTTTTGAAGTTAGTCTGGAAAAGGTTACAACCTGCCCAGATCGCTCCTGGCAGTTGGCTGTCAATCTGGGTTTTTCCCTGCCATCCACTTCTGCTTTTGGCCAGATCCACAATTCATGCCTGATGCCAAAAGGAGTGGTTTGTCTCCATATCTATTATTATTGGCTCTGTTATTTTTTTATTATTATTTTGGGTGCAGAGGTGCTAATTACCCCTTTTCTATCATCAACTCTTTGACAGTCAGTGTCAAATACTCGAGGAAAGAAAATAGAGGCTTTGCAGCAGTTCAGGGGCTGATCTCTTCCTACTTAACGGTGATATACCAAGTCATGATTTTTTAATGTTTTGTTTAGTTGAAAAACAGTTGTAGTAATACAACTTCCAGTTAAGTATAAACTTGTGACATAAATTTTATTCCTTGTTGTTCAGCTTCTGACTGAAAATAATTATAAAGAATTTCTTCATTTTTACTAGGTTTATGCCAGAGCCAAACCTTCCTCCATTGATTCTGTACGATGCCAAATCTTTGCCAGCTAATATGAACCATCAGCAAGTGGTAAATATTGACTGGATTCATGAGAGACTTCCTGACCTCCCCAGTGTGAAGAGAGCAAAGCTTGTTGAACGGTATGGGATTCTTCCTGAACACAGCTTCACCTTATTGGTAGGTCTATTGATCAAGTGCTAAAATAAGCCTAGAAACTTGAAAGTTGCACGGTTCTTGAAAAGATTTACCAATGTCACGTTAACCAGCTGTCAGTTCTTGTGGATGTTCTTTAGCTGGAAATATGTCCAATGCATACTTTATACCTTAGAGCCATATACACAGAATGGCAGGGAAAAGAAGCCATACATAATGCGCCTAGAAGTGTTTCTCATGCAAGGTGCAGTCAAATAACTATTATTTAATATTGATCTTGTCTACACAGACAATTATTTAATATTGTCTGTCTACACATGGATGCACCTGTGACTGACTGGAACAAATGTACAACTTCCTGCTGACAAATCCTTGTCTGCAAGTGCCGGCTCTTCTTGTCTTTGGGTCTGGTACAAGGCTGGGCACATTGTCAGTATTTAACAAATTAGTAGATGTGTTTTCCTGATGGCGAAGCAAAACCCAAAGCTTAAATCTTTCAGTTTCACATGCCCATTGATCTGGCTTCTGCATTATTTTGAAAAACACCCAGACATTCTTAAGTAAATACACAAAATGGCTGTACAACATCAACTTTGACCTCACAATGCAATATACCAGGGATAGGGTCAGCAGAGGGGATGAACAAGAAAAGGAGGTGGCAAATGTGGATATAAATCTCATAACTTCCAAAATTATTCTGAAGGACTTTGAGCTTCTTAAATACAAACTGCATCATCTCTGTTTGCCAGTGATAACTTCCGGGGGGGGGGGGTTAGTACACCCACCCAAGATCAGATGTTTCACATAGCCAGCTAAGCTAGGACAGTGTCCTGCTTTAGTTACCTCTGTGATTAGTGGAGACAGAAGTAAAAGGACTTACTTAGAGTAAGATTCAGAGCAGAACCACAAGTACTTTCAATTGTCCTCTAGAGGAGTTCCTTTTCTTTGACTATAAATGGAGGGAGAGCCATGCACATAACTTAACTACCTAATATCCCTCCTTTGTGTGTCTGTAATTTAATACACTTGTACAGAAGCTAGTTGTACGGAAAAAAAATGGTTCTTTCTTCTGAGGAAAGCTGTTAGGAAAACTGCTTTTGTGGTGGTGTGCCATTTTAGTGAGTTGTAGATCTTTTACTGTTTGGTGGGCAGGTGAGTCATAAGTCTCGTCAAAGTCACGAGGCAGCAGTGATAGCCTCAAGAGGTGTCAGTAATTCTTACCTTTCTATTTCATTGTATAAGCTCCAAAAAGTGATTTCGCAGTCAGTATTCCTATTCATGCACGCATTTTTTCACATCAACATACTTCTCACATATGAAAATAAAGAGCGCTCAGAAGGGTGGATAGGTCCTGGACCCTTTTCTGACTTTTTTTTCTTCTTCTCCCCCTCTGTGGTGGGTTGACCCTGGCCAGCTGCTAAGCAGCATAGCTTCCTGCTCATTCCTCCACCAGTGCAACAGGAAAGAGAATAGGAAGAGCTAAAGCCAGAAAACTGGTGGCTTGAGATAAAGACAAATAAGTGAAGGAAAGAGGAAGGGAAAAATCCAAGTCACGCAAATGCAATCACTTACCACCTCCCAGGAAGGGAAAAACCCAAAAGTGATGCAAATGCAATCACTCACCACCTCGCACAAGTAGACTGATGCCCAACCAGTCTCTGAGCAATGACAAAGACTACCTCCCCCCAAATCCCCTTCCCTTGGTTTTCCTTGTTGAGCAGGGCTTTATAGGGCTTCATATGACCCTTGGTCAGTCTGGGTTAGCTGTCCAGGTTGTGTGCCCACCCTTGGCCTAGTCGCTGTGGGGGGCAGAGTGGGGAAAAAGAGAAAGTGCTGCTCAGCAGTAGCCAAAACACTGGTGTGTTGTCAGCACTGCTTTAGTCACAAATCCAGAACACAGCACCCTCTTAAGAAAATAAGCTCCATCCCAGCCAGACCCAGCACACCCACTCCTTTCACTTGGCATCAACCCACTTCTCACGTGTTTCAATTTTGCTAGTATTGATGGCTTCTGCTGTGTGGTTTCTGTTGTCTCTATCAACTAGCCCTATGTATTTGCCTCATCAACTGCCCTATCTTTCCAGCTGTTCTCTGAAATCCACTCCTGCCTTCACTTTTTCCCTTTTAACTTTTTTTCCTTTTTGCAACATATAAGACAATTAATGAGCTCCAAGCTGAAATTTGGGATTCAGCTTGTAATAAGATAATGCATCCATTTGAATGCATGAAGTGAACATGTTCTTCATTGCGGGTCTTCTTTTATTGTGCATTAGAATGTCAGCATGTATACTCTCTATAAAAGTTGCTTGCCTGTTCACTGGGAGACTAGTTAACCTTAATTCATCTGAAAACGGTGTGTCCGTTGCTGTGTTAAGCTTACATCAGAAGTTGCAGAAGATTGCTTATAGGGCCAGATGCACCAATCTAATGAGCGTTCTTTCAAGTTAGAGCACCCAGGGGTGCTCATTAAATAAATGGCAGTGGTAGAGGGATGACTCTAAAATGCAAAATGTCTGTTCTGCGCCAACTTGTTAGAGAAAACATTATGTGCCAAAGTTATAATAAAACAATACCATACTTCAGCATGCAAGTTAGTTTCCGAACTTGCTTCATGAGCTTTATTCTCATATACAATAGCTGCCTGTACTGGCTGTATTGAGAATCTGAGACTCCTGCTTTGCCTAATGACAAGATTCACTGAGATGGAAGGAGAGCATTACCTATTAATACCTTCATATCTGGAATGTCTTAAGTGTAAACTGCTCCATTTTTGACAATTATGTATAAATTGCAAAAATAAATGGAGTTTCTGATTTTCTTAATTTACTGTTCCTCTGCTTGCTCAGATAAGTGGCCGTTCTACTTGGGCTTTGGCTTATTGCTTTGGTGGAACAATTACATGGGTGAATCTTTCAGTCAGAAGTGGGATGCTGTAGAAATTGATTTTGACCATTTTGTTTATGACATGCCGTCCTCATACATGTTGGTGTGCAGGTGAATTTATGCTTATTTTTAGAACTTAAATAACTTTATAAGAAGCTGTAGGAAAAAGTTTGAACCTTCTTTGACTGCTCTGCTTGTCTGCTTTAATAGGCTAAATTTTCTGGTTTTTTCCCCTGACAATCTTGCACATTTTTGCAGCAGTTGTTACCTCACAGTTGGTTATTGTGGGAACTGTGATGGTGAAAATGGGAATAAGAAAGCAGGAAATGACATTTATGAACATTGATGTAGTTTTCTTCTTTAGTTCCTTGGGAAACATTATTGGTTTTTAAAAGCATAAGTTTGCATTACAGACCCAATGTCCCTAAAGATTGTACCCATGGTATTCTGTGAAATAATGTACTGTTTTAAACTGGTTTAAAAAGCATCTGAAATCACGCCCCGCTAGATTTTTTTGATATCTCAGTACTATTAAATGATCATTTTTAAACCACATTTAAGAAAGAAATTTGCATCTGGCTGAAATATTGGTATGTCAGATTTCATGCCAGTGAAACTAATGAATAAATTACAGCATATTTGGTGTGTAATGGGAGCACCGAGTGGGCCTGGATCACAAACACGGTGCTGCAATTCCAGATTTCTGGTTTTCCTTCTATGAATATTAAAATACTCAGAATTAAGTGAGAACAGTCAGTTATCATTCCTGTAAACCAGCACGTTAGAGCATGCAGTGGTTTTCAGCTCAGATCTATCGCAAGGGACAGCTCTATGTGTGTTGGTAGTTGGAGGGAATGTGGCATGAAGAAAGTTGACCAAAATGCAGAACAAATTAAAGTCAGGCTCAAGTAATACAGTATCTAGAAATTGCAACTAATCAAGTTATGCCTACATCTTTCTAATATGGCAAGAAAATGAGGAAAATGTTTCATTTCTGTCAGTCATTTTGATGTTTTGACATTCTGCCTTACTCATTTCAGTCTAGCATTGCTGGGTTTTCCCACTCTTTGGCTACAGAAAATGACAGTCACTTTAAAAAACCTAAAATGAAATGCAAAGGAATTTGGGGGAATATGTCTGGTTTTATGGGCACAAGTAGTGAGTATGGGGTTCGGTACCTGGTAGCATATGAGGGCTGTCTGTCTGAGTATTCTTGGGCTTTTCTGTTCTTGCTGCCTGGAAATCATCTGAATAAAACGTGAAGGCTGGGTATGTTTGTCCTTGATTTTTTAAAGGTCTGGCACCAGGGTCAGAGCTGTCACTCCAGCCAGGCTGTTGGTATCTAGAAATCTGAATGTGCCCGCTGCTAGAGATATGCTCTCTTGCCTATACACGATGGAAGTGTTGGATGTGCTGCGTCTGAGTTGTGCAGCCTGCATTCAGACATGTGGCATCTGCAGACATTGTTTTCCTGTGCATAATGTTGTAGCTAGACCTACTCTGCCTGGAGTGTTTGTAAAACCTTCTGCAGCACGTGTAAAGAAACCAGCATTTATACGTGCTCACTTTTTCCTGCCTAAATTGGACAGGTGTTTTTGTGGAAGGGAACCCGCTGTTTAAATAATCAGTGTTTGTTTGTGCTATTGAATCCTGAGGTGAATTAGAAAGAGTACAGTATTTAGTAATGCATCATTTTAGTAATTCCACTTAACACACACGCAGTTTTTAATCAAGTTTACTGCACTTTGGTAATCATGTCATTCCTTTACTGTTTTTTTTAAGCCAGATTTGTTCCTCTAGTCTATTTCACCTTCGATTTTACATGATTTGATTACAAAGTAACTGCTAGATAAATTTTGTCTGTGTGTATTAGATAGATAACTAGGGGGAGTTACAAGGTTTACAGGTTGAGAACTTGGTTTCTTTGCTTGCGGTCTCAAGGTAAAGGGGACGTGTCTCACTTTTGTCACAACCAGTTTTACAGCATACCAACCAATAATCTAAGTACATTTTGTTCTGTTTCATAGAACAGAGAGCAGTAGTTTGCAGTCTTCTCAAAAGCCATACCTCATTACCAATGAAAAATGTGGTATCTAGAGCTGTTAGAAGTTTATGTTATGAAAGTTTTAAGGAGGCAAGTCTAAAATTCTGTATTGCTATTATGATAAATTGCCTTTAAAAACAAGGGCAAAATGGGATGTGTTTGAGTGGAAAAGTCAGGCTTTGGTTTAGTGTGTACCTGCACTCTTTTTGCTCAGAACTGTTCAGAGATCTGGCTGCAGTCAGTACGTGCTTGGGAAATGTTTTTGCTGTGATGACAATATACTTAGAATAGCTCCTTGGCTGTCTCTAAACTGTTACCTCTCAACTCCTGAGAGCTGGCTTGTCTTCCTGTGCGTTTATGCCACACACTGCAGAAGTCCAGTGGCACACTGCATTTGGTTTCCTCCTTGAAAAGGTAGGAGCTGCTGCTTAATAGCTCTTCAGCCCTCAGTAGACCTAATGAGTCCTGTGCTACAGTTAAAGATCCATCAATGCCTTGATGACAAACAGCACAGCATTCAACAGACTGTGCAGTATCTGTTCTTCTAAAAACAATCTCAGATATCTCTTAGGCTATAAATTGAATCCCCTACTGTCATACCTTCTGAGCATTTAGGTTGCTGTGGAAAAGCTTACATAGCTTCTCTGAAAAAAATAGAAAAATAAAACCCTGCTTCTTACAGTGTGACCTTTCCATATCGTTGAAGGGTGAATGCAAGCTAAACTTATTCCTTCAATCCAAAATAAATAGAAGTGATTGCAAAATCAGGAGTGAAATACCTGTAGACAGTTTCAGGAAAAATCTCTTCTCGGTAAAAGGTAGCCTGACAGCCTGTTAGATGGCAGCATTACATTTTCTAGCCTTATATGTACTTAAAACACATGAGAAGATGAGAAAACTTCTCCCCAAATGTTAATTTTAGGGAGGAGCTATGTTCCATTGAAACAGGCTGGCAGATAAGCTGTATGTACCTATTCTAGACATAACATAGTTTGTTTGCCGTTATGTTAATAAAATGACTCCAAAGTCTTGTGACTTTGCAATGAATTCACAAAACCAAGTTTACTTTAGGATTGAGTATTGATACTCTGAATGTAATTGTATAATTAATCATGTTTGCACTCTGGTATCTTTTTGATGCATTTAACTCTTCCTAAACAGAATGAAGATGGATTAACAGAATTCTTTGAAGATGTGATAAAACAGACCCAAATGAAGCCAAAGAAAGTGATCGGCTGGATTCTGAAAGACCTGCTCAGTTATTTGAAACAACATTCCCTTACAGTAAAGGAAAGGTCAGGCTTCTTGATTAATACAGTTGTGAAACAAAAGTGATCCTTTTCTCATGTACCATGAATAGCATCGTGTCACTCTGTTGCTTGCTTCTGCTTTAGTTACTATCTGTGAAGTTTGTTACATAGGCCTTGATGCTGTCATGCTGAATGAAGTTAACCAAATACCTTGCAGAGAAGAGGACCATGTAGTTAAGAGTAGTGATCAGTCTGCCTTCTTTGGAATATGGCAATGGTAAGGCATAGTCAGGCCATCAATACTGAAGTTGAATATAGTGGATCACGAGGAAGAATACTAGCTTGTCATGCTAAACTTTGTGATCTTTAGGCAAGCAACAGTAGCCTAGCTATACTACTTCACCTTATTCTCTGAGGTAGCTTCTTCTGCCTTCTTTCCTAGCCCAGTCAGTTCTTTTCTCCTGGCTGACCTTCTGAACTGTCTAGAAGAAAAAGAAATTTCTTCTACAGCAGCAAAGCAGGTAAGTACCTGTTTGATTTTACTGTAGTTTGAATCTGCTTACTCCATTCGTGTAGCGATTTTATTATAATCAGTGTGTACCGGTACATCGGTTGCTTTAAAAGGAAATTATTTAGAGTGTTGATGAAGGATAAATTTTGTATCTATAATACATATATAAAATAGATGAAAATGCCTCATGTGTATATAATGTTACAAATACCTCTGCATAGTCAGTGTTAGAAGGGGGCACGAGCCAAATAGTTGATTGAAGCAAAGTGAACTGAAGTCAAATAAATCCCATTTCTGAACAGACCGGACACTAGATCTCAATTTCACAGGTCGAGTCAGACCAGAGTGAAAGGTCAGTGCGAGCTAATCCATGACTTGCACTTAAACTGAGAGTATCAGTTACTAGGTACTAAGGACAGTAAGATCTAAGTGCCCAAGCATTAGCATGTAGAAAAGGATAGAATTCACCTGAGTGTAGTCACAAAAAGAGTTCTGCTTTGGTGTATCCCTGAGTCAAAAGGGGAGAGGTCTGGCCTTCCTTTTATCCTTGCTTCTTTGAGCAAGTGCTATCATAGACATTTCAAGCAAGTACTGATGGAAAAGCTAGTTTCTCCCTCTTGAAATAGCATCTTTCTTAGGACAGTCTGAAAAATCAGCTCTCAATGATTTGTATCTAAAATTGTGAGCTGGTTATGATGGGTACAGTGACTGCTGTGTCTGTAGACAAAATTTGGAGTTTTTGTGTGATAGGGAATAATCTGTCATTCACCTTAAATTGTTGCCCGCTCATTTATGTGGAATGCATTGTCTTTTCAGATTAATTATTATCCTCTTGATAAGTACATTAGATGAGTGCTTCTTCTAAGGTGTTCATCTGTGAAATGGTTAATGAAGATATTTAAATTGCAATGAAGATCTTTAACTTGCCTTATGTGCTTTCACTCTGAGATACACAGGGCGGGTTTCCATCTTTTTCCATCTTTCTATTGATTCAATCAAATACAACTTTGGAATAGTATTGAAGTCAGTTCACTTTTTTTTTTTTGGATGATTATAAACCAAGTGTAATTGTTGCAAATGTGGCTCTTTACCCTACTTGGAGACCCCTAAACTTCCTGGTTTGTTTTCTTTTTTGGAGATGCTTGTGGGTCTTAATTAAGTTGGTCTTGTTGGTGGTCTGCTTCAATAGCCAGCTGCATATGACAGGTGTCATAAATAAGGATTTAAGTGCCTGACTTCAGGCACGTGCATTTGGAAATTTTGGATTGGAAAAGTAAAAGCTTCAGAAAAGAATTTAAAGTATTAATAGGAAAAGCATTGGATGGCAGAGCAGTTCTGTGCCAGCGGGGTTGCGGCACACCCGTCAGTTTGGTGTCTGCATTTGGAAGGGAAGCTTCAGAGCTCCAGCCTTCACTCCCAGCTTCCTTGTGGAGGTGGATGCAGGGTACTAATGCTCTTCTACCGGAGTTTCTTGTCTTGTGATATATTTGGGTGCCAGCACTTCTGACAGGTTATGAAATATCAAGAATTTCAGAGACGCTTTTCTTGTTTAATTACCAACTCCTTGTAATGTGCATGTTGTCCTTGGTGTTCTGAAACTGGACACAGAGAAATAACAGTACTGTTCGCCATCACTGAGTGATGCTATCAAACTGCAGAAACCTTGCCACATTTAGAAAAGTATTTTGGTTGCCTGGATGTCGGAAGAATAACAAATGTTTATAGCAATTCTCAGCAGTAGGCAGAGATACTGGATGGCCCGAGGGCAGGAAAGGCTATATATACACAACAGCAGATGAATTGCAGCACTTGCAGTGGGGGAGAATGAACTGCAGTGGTAGAGCCAGATCGAATGTGGAGGGATGGAAGGGTTTGATGGCGTGAGCGCGCAGACACGCATACACATATATGGTTGCTGCAGGAAGCTGTTAACAGTTTAAATTTTTTAAAGGTTTTGTGTTTGGTCTCTGCTGTACAAGGCACTAAAACACAGGCAGATAGAAGCTGTGAGCACTGATTGTCAACACAGAACATTGTATGGTAGGATGCATCTGCCAAGGAAAGGGCACTACGTGCTTACATAATTACCACTTAGGTAATTACAGAGCTCATGCCCAACTTGCCATCAGATATAGCATCCTACTCCAGAGGTCTCCAAAGCAGTTTCCGCCTGTGCAAAGGGGAGCAGCTTCCAGCTCTGCCGGCATGCAGGGCCGTGGGGTGAGCCGGTCCACGGTCAGGGGACCTGTGCAGGCATGTGCTGTGGCCCACCCCAGAGGCACCATTTTGAAGCCCACGGTGGGAGGGGGGTGCCGGTGCTGCTCACCCAGGGCTGAAACCAGCCTGATGGGAAGTGTGCCCGAGACGGCGCCTCCCTCGGTCCTCATTTGCCGGGCTGGCGGTGAATAAGCGTCTGGTGCAAGGGGCCTGCCTCTGGGTCATGGCCATGTGGGAGCAGGCTGGTTCCTGGGCCAGGGAAGCAGAAACTCGCCCTGCTGCCGAGAGCCGCGCTGGAGCAACTCCGCGTGGACCCCCTTTGTCACATGTTTGTCGGGGATCTGTAGCAGGGTGTGGAGCAGAGCAGATCCCAGGTCTTGTTTGCTTCTGCAGTTGCCCAGGTCACTTTAAAGTAGATAGCAGGGAAATGAGTACAGTACACAAACCTAAACAGAACCATCTGCTTTGACAATTATGGCTATACCATCTGGAGGACTGGACCCAGCCTGCCCCTCACTCTTCTCAGAGGCTGAGGGACAACTGCCAGACATGGAGGCTTCCATCGCTGGAAGGGAGAGATGCCCAGAGGGCTGACTGGAGTGGTGCTGCCTGCTGCTTCCCTCCCACCCTTGGCAGCAAATCACTGCAGATAGGGTTTCCAGTTGGAGCGTTCTCAGACACAGCAGTCAGCTGGCACATTCACCAGTTGCAAAATGTTTGATGTGATGCCTGTGGCAGCCAGACGTGTAAGTCCTGATTAATTCATCTTGACCAATGGTTTGTGGCTACGCCTGTGTAGGTAGAGACTGCAGAACATCATTAAAATCTAATCACGCTCAGGCAAGAATCAATAGTAGAAACTACTGAGATTTCAGTAATGGAAATGAGGCCTGAGATTCTCGTTTTGGCTCTGGAGGCTTCATAATTTGATCCTCCTGTTCTGGTGCAGGCAGTTTGTGTAAATGAGTTGAAATCATTTTTTAAACTGCTTTCTTTAGATTCGTACTCCTTGCCAAGTGGAGAAACACATTTTTAAAAGTGCATCTTTGACAGGTCTTGGCCACATCTCTTTCTGCTTTCCTACATACCTGTAAACAAGCAAGGGCCTTGATAACATCGTTGCTCTACTAGCCAAGTGGAGATGCTGGTTACCAAATTAAAAAGTACAAACAATGCAGATGTCACAGGGAAAATCTGGTGCCTTCGAGGTTTCTAATGGGCAAGCTTTTCTCAGTGCCAGGAGACGCTTGGCACAGGAATTGCAGGGAATCAGAGCTGGATCTCTGACTGTCAGGCTGTCCTGCCCCTGATCTAAGTCAGCCTGAGGTATGAGTTGCTCCTGGGTAACTCTGCCGTGGTCAGCTGCATAGATTTTGTTTGTTGCAGATTTTCCCCCCTGCAGCCCATGGCATCCTGCTTGAAGTCCTAAAAAACACATCTGCCTTTTTCCAGGAGAGCGATATGGCTTATTCATTGTCCAGCCCATGATTTGTGCAGCGCTTCAGACTCTCCGGGGTGTTTTGCTGTGGGCTGTGCTGTGAGAGGATGTGAGAGGTGCTGTGATGTACCCTCCCGGTGCCTCGGGAGGCCTCGAGAACAGGGAGCTTCCTGCCTGCGCCCTCAGGGAAAGAGCGGAAGGGGGTGCCTGGGTTAGCAGTGGAGTGCAACAAAGAAAAGGCAAGCGGCTGCAGACAGCTTGAATCTCTGTGGGATGTGTTTCTTTCTAGGGGTATTCCAGGTAGCATTGGCATGATGATTTTTAAGTACTGCACTAGAAGGAAGATCTTGAAGACATACACTGCACTGATTTATTTAGATATAAACAGCTAAAGGCATTACTTAACAGTGGTTGGAACTCTGGCTGCTTATCAGTAACTTTAATATTGTGATCTGCCTTTAACCCTCTTACAGGGAAAAAACAAGCTGTAGCTGCCACGATACAGCTGCGTGTCATTACCTCTCTCAAGGGCTCCAGCAGAGTGATAAGATCCTGTAAAAAGCTTTGGGGTACTGCTGGCAAACAAATCTCCTCTTGCAGGAATTGCGGCAATGCATGGTTCTTAAATACCTGTTGCAGCTACAGAGGTGTTTAACTTGAAGGTCTTTTGTATCAGAAAATTCTTCATGCTGAAGAAAATTGCTGGGGTAGTTAAGACACTTAACTTCATTTTTCCCAAGTTGTCTTGCTGCCCTGCTAATTATTTAACATGCAGTTGGAATGCCCCTTCTTGTCCCCCCATCCCAGCCCCTTCTTCATCTTATGGAGAGTGTTTAATACTGAAATTTTGACATGACATCCATTTCCATGTTGGTACACAGCAATGGCCCAAACTCACAATTACATCTTCAGCTCAGGATGGAGCACAAGCAGCTGTTTTAATAAGGCCTTTCTTTCTCTCCTCCCACAGCTCTGAAATAAGAGCAAAGGGAATACAGAAAATGACTGCCCAAGGAAATTGGTTTTTTATAAATGTTCTCTTCTCTCAAGTTTATTCCAGGGCGAAGCCCTGCTACAGTGTAGGAAAGCACACTAGCATTAACAAGTAATTATTCCAGAGGCCCGGGTTCGCCCAGCAGTCCAGTACTTGGAGGTGATGCATAGGTGGGCCGGAGCTGCTGCATTCATTCCACTTGGTGCTATTTTTCTTCTGCTTTGTCATACGTATCCTCATTACACCTTGCTGATGAGCACCGATAATGGGATGAGTTACCTGGGATTGGACTTGGTACACCAGTCAGTTAATCGTCACTTCCCAGGCAGAGACATTGCTCATGGAAATGCGTTTCCTTACTGCTCTCGGGTGGTTCTTGTGAATAATGCGAGATGAGCGCGTGTGCGGCCGGAGGAGCAGCCTTGCAGTCAGAGACGGTCTCTGCCGGGGTGCCCCCCTTTCTCAGTGCAGCAAGGTACGTGGGGGCTGCGCTCGGCAAACTGCCGTTGTTGAAGAGGCACCGTCGCTGGTGGTAGCGGGCAGCTCCCGGTATGGCCGGAGGCTGCAGAGCACCAGTTGCAAACCATTCACCTGTGCTCATGCCTTAAGTGAAAATGCTTCATCTTACTTCAGGATGCAGAAAAGGAGGGAGGGTATAAGAGGTCTTTGAGTGAGGCACAGAATAAAATCTTGGGTTTGTTCACATTTAGACAATCTGCTTTTGCTTTAACTGAAATCTGGCTTCTGGGATCAGTAGCTGAAATACTGTGTGTAAACAACATTGATTCATCAAGACACTGACCTTCGCTACTCATTGTGATTTTTCAGGTGTTTGCAGAATTGTGGAAGGGAGAAGGGAAGACTCCTCTTGAAATTGTTAAAGAAAAGAAACTTCAACTGATACAGGATCAAAAAGATCTTGAACAGATCTGCCAGGCGGTGATTGATGGACAAGAAAATGAGGTGATTATTTGCCAGTGGTGCTGGGAAGCTTGTGCACTACAGCAGGCTGTGGCGCTAAAAAGGGGGTTAAAATGACCTCTCTTTTTTTCCTTTTGATTGGCATCTGAGCTCTAGAGCCAGTATAGGAGCATTAAAGCTGCTGCTGAGATATTATCAGGCTTTTCTTCTCCTTTCTTATTTTACTAAGTGATTTTTTAGAAATTGAAGCTTACACGAAATGATCAGCAAAAGAAATTAGCGGTCTGGCTAATGCGCTAAGTCATTTTGAAAGGCTGTAAAAATTTAATGCAGCAAAGCAAAACTGCAGGGCCCTGTTGCTCTTCAGCTGTACTGCCATTAACCTGACCTGGCCACCCAGCCACATAACTCTGACTTTTTTTTTTTTTTTTTTTTTTTTTGGTCATCTGTTGTGAGATTAGGGCAACTCTGTGAAACTGTTCTGAAGCTGGAGATTGAAGTTACCTGCCAGCAAGGCATATATTGGTTATGGAATTAGAAACTGTATCAGAGCTGGCAGGGCAAAAATTTTACTTGCCTGTGTCTCTTTGCCATGTCCCTGCCTGCCTCCACTGCCAAAAGCCGGGTCTAGCTGGCTCTCCTGCCTGATGGCTGCTGTGGGGTGGGGAGGAGCTGGCCCCCCGTGGCAGCGGCAGCCATGGCTCCAGAGCTGCTCTCTGCTCTGCTGTTCTGCTGCTGGGCTGTGGCAGCAGCGCAAATGCTGCAGTAGGAAAGATGGGGTTTTGGCTCTTCCCCATCTCCTTGGAAGGACACACAGCAGCCTGCCTGGCTCGTCGGTCTAAAAAGGTCTGAGCTGGGAAAAAGGGAAAAAAAAAAAAACCCTTGTTGATTGTGAAGGGAAGGAGTAGGAAGGGATCCTGACAGCCTAAAATCTGCTTTTTAAAAAGCAAAATGAAAACAAGTGCTTACATGTTCTCTGGAGCGAAAATGTAAAAGCAGAAGTGAATAGCTTGCTTCTAATATAAACATTGTCTAGATACATTTGCCATTTGGAAAAAAGCATTAACATCTTTTGAGAACAATACCACCCACCCCAGATCTCACTGGGGGATGCTAACAGCTCTGCAAGAGCTTTTGATAAAATAAGCTTGCAGTAGGTCGGTGTGACCTCCATCAGACTGACTCATTTGCAGAGCCTGATGAAAGTGCTGCTGTATTTTCAGAGTGGTACGGAAGCACAAGTGTGGATAGAGAGAACATTAGAACTGATTGGGAAGTGCAGAAGCCGAAGGTCCATAACTACGCTCCCATTTCAATAATAATGCTTTCTCCGAGACGTAATTCCTCTCTGTTTGCCACTGTTTCAGTCAAGCCAAATGCAGTAGAATGGCCTCACTTCCCTACTTTCTCCAGGTGATCTTTCACCAAGGCAAAAGCTGCCTTGAAGGCCTGTAATTCCCTGCTTTTAACTGCTGCAAGAGCTTACCTTGCAAAATAGCATTAGCTGAGTACTTGACGGGAAAAAAAAAAAATAGTAGTAATGCATGCTTTTTGACAGTAAACTTTCTTTAAAATGAACTAACTTGCAAACAGTTTCTCAAGCCACCTCTGAGCCCTTTATGAAGATGCAGTGTCTGGATTGTACCGCACTCTGCCCCATATAGGTAATTTCGAGCAGAGCGGGAATAGTGAGTCCTTTCCAGATTGTGGCATTACAGAGAAGATTGTAGCCTGCCAATAATTTGGATACCGTAATGAGTAGCAATATTTGCATTTGTGCTTGGTATTGGCACAGTTGGTGATTCATATGTTCACAATCCTTCCCATAATATCTGTAAATATGACATCCTGTTTAACTGAAGCTATCGTGTTTTGCTCAGTAACTCTTGACGACATAGAGAACGTCTTCCTGCTGCACAAACATGAAGGCTGGACGCTTGTCTTTCAGCAGTAGCATCTCCTTGAGGAATGCCCAGAAGTGAAATTTCCAGTGTTTTTTTTCAGTGTCTTTACTTAGCTTTTAAATGTGGCCCTTGCTATTTTGTAGGTGCTTGTGCATCAACTACTAAGCTGTCTGATAGGAGGTTGTATTTCTTATTGGTTAATTAATTGCTATGTTGCAAAGGGTTCCTTGCTTAAGGGAAACAACATGCTGTTACAGAAACACCTACGTCTGTGCTTGAAGGACCTCACAAATATTATCAAATAGATTATGATTCCATGCAAATTACTTGTTATAACTGAGCTTTACATTGAGTAAAAAGGTAGATCCTATTAGCAAAAAGCCAGCCTCATTTTTCTGGCTCCTTTCCAGGAAGTTGCTGTTCAAGTTACAGACGCTGTTAAAATGCAGAAGTGTTTTTTGACTTTTTCAATAAGAGGAGAGCTTTCTATTAGTTGTAAGGCCCTGCTGCTGTAGGGACTTGCTGTTGTCTCATGGGAGCACAGCAGGAGCTTATTGCAAAGCTGAAGGCAGTTATTTATCAATAACATCCTAGCCCAAAATATAGTATTCTACCACAATGATCCCAAGGACAAAAATATTCATACCTTGGCTGTGAATGAATGAAAATGTCCAGGTTTACTCTAACAGTGGTGTCTGTTGGGTTTTTTCTTTAAAGGTTATGGCGATCAAAGCAGGAAATCGAAAAGTTCTAAATAAGTTAATTGGCCTGGTGCAAAGGGAAACACAAGGACGCTCCAATCCTGTTCTGGTGAAGCAATTACTAGAGAAGAAGCTGTCAGAGTAGCCACAAGAGAAAACTGCCCAAGTGTCTACAGAAAACACGTGCTTCATTCTGTCTGGTTCACTGCAAATGAACTTCAGCGCCTCCTCGTGTAGCATCGGGGTTATTGGTTGTACTTCAGGCAGCGTTGCATCCTCGCCTTCCCCAGCCAAAGGCAGAGAGCAAAAGAACAGCAGAAGCTGACCCAGACATTTGCATCTCCCTCACTTCGGTGTGGCCTTCGGAAAGGTGGTTTCCACACAGCCAGGGGAAGCAGGTTCCTGGGGGTGTCCATGAGTGCACGGAGAGCTGAAGCTGTACTGGTTGGTTTTGTAATACAGCAAGTGTAAACTCACCTTCTCTAGCTGCCTTTTTGTGGGAGGGGAAGTTCACAGATCTTGAATGCAAAATCAGGTGGTGCACACAAACAACTTGCTGTAAATTAGTGTGAGCACACTAGTAGCAATGATTAGAATCACAGAATCATTCAGGTTGGAAAAGACCCTTGGGATCATCGAGTCCAACCATCAGCCCTACTCTACAACGTTCTCCCCTACACCATACCCCCCAGATTAAAACACCTACCAGTAATTAAGAGGACCCCATGTGCCTGCATGCCTAGCAAAAGGGAAAAAATATCCACTGCTCTCACCGTTCCTGGTTTCTGAGGGACAGGGAGATGATGCAGTCTCCAGCTGCTTAAGTGCATGCCTGAGGCTAGTGCCACACACACACAGGTAAGTGCCTCTATCTAAGAACTGGCATCAGGCTCTTTGCTCCCCTTCTTGTTCCATGCCCAACCCTCCACTTTGCCCGCAAGCTGCTCGCATGCCTGACCAAGGTTTGCCTGAGCCCTTGGGCAGCTCCCATCCCAGTTTGGGCAGCGAGGTTCAGCAGAGCAGACGTGCGCTTGCCGGCCCCGCAGGGCCCAAGCAGAGCCCAGCTCTCAGGCTGCAGCTCAGTCAAGGGACCAGTTGCTCCCATTTGGTTTTATCTCTGCTGGGGAGAACCTGCCCCTGTGCCAGAGGGCTCGGAGCACAGGGCTGGCTGCTGGCCCCTGGAACTGTTCCACAGTGGGGAAGGAAGTGAACAGGCAGCTGGCTTACCACAATTGCACAGGGTGCAGCTGGCTTCCAGGGGCTGCTCTGCTATTTAATCCTGAAGAGTGTTTTATGCTGGTTTTTTTATACCTTCCATTTTTCGGCTCCAGCTTTAAGTATCCCCTGAAATCCAGGGTTAACTTCCCAGTCCCAACCCACTTTAGCTGATCAAACCATTAAGAGGAAACGCAACCTGAGGCAGCCTATCACACTTACATTTATTAGGGAAAGAAATCCCATTTAGTACCAGGGGTTTGAAGTTCTTAAATCCCTTCTGGAGGTTGCTAAGCCGTACATTTTAAAGATCACATTTATCTCAGACCTCGGAGATGCTTCTTCAGAATTGTTCTTTAGGATGTGCCTGCAGGGCAGACATTGTCACAGGCACAGCAGCTGTGGCCCTGGGACTTCAGTCACCTTTTGCAAATGTGGTGCTTGCGACACCAGCTCAGACGAGGTTGAGGGCAGTGAGGAGTAGTGCTAATGTATGTCTCAAGGAGGACGTTTCTGTACAGACTGGCTCCCAGTTCAAGCGTGAACTCTTAATTAGAAGGAAAAAAATCCCCTGGTTTTCAAATACATTTAATGAATAAAATGTATACCCATTATTCACATAAAAATAACTTTACAGTTCAAAAGTCATACAGCTGACAAAAAGCAGTAATGTGGTTGCAATCAAAAACTGTGACCCATCAAAAAAACCCAAACCTCAACCTCCAAAAACTTCCCAAAACCCCAAACCAACCACCCTGGATTTTCCTGTCACCTGACTTCACACAAAGGCTTTACTATCACTTTTCACATCATAAACAAAAAAGTACCATTTTTACTTACAGTGTGTGGGTAAGTGTTCAGTCAATAGAAGTTTAGATTATACAGCAAACTTTAAATTTTGGATTCTGTTCAACTCTTGCCATGGCAGCAAGAAACAAAAAGGCACAAGGGCTTCTGCATGAAATCTTGAATCTTAATTTAAAAGTACTTCCTCAGTTTAGTAAAACGCAATTGTTCCAAAAGGTGCTTCCAAAAGGTCAATGCTTTTTGTTGCACAGCTTGATGCTGCTGTGCTGCGCTTCCCTGCTGCTGCAGTGGGTGCCTCTTAAAAAAGAGAAAGCAAAACGATGTATTTGGAAGAGTAATAATTAAGTTATATTTAAAAGAAGGATCTCCACTACTGTAGCACGGCTACTGCTGGGAAATGGTTTTTTCATGGCTACTTCTTCTTAGCCACGCTTTTCCCATGTAATTACACTTTGCTAATATGGTACAAAAATCTGTTAAAAATCATAAGTCAAGTTCTATATGAGTAGAATCTATACAAGTACAGCATTAGAGCTGTAAATGGCTACCGGAAGAGCAACTGACATCATCTACCTGGACTTGTGCAAAGCATCTGACACTGTCCTGCACAACATCCTTGTATTTAAATTGGAGAGATACGGATGTGATGGGTGGACCACTCAGTGGATAAGGAATTGGCTGGATGCTCACACTCAAAGAGTTGCAGTCAATGGCTCGATGTCCGAGTGGAGAGCAGTGACGAGTGGTGTTCCTCAGGGGTCAGTGTTGGGACCAGCGCTGTTTAACATCTTTGTTGGGGACACGGACAGTGGGATCGAGTGCACCCTCAGCAAGTTGCCAACAACACCAAGCTGTGTGGTGCAGTTGACATGCTGGAGGGAAGGGATGGGCCATCCAGAGGGACCTGGACAGGCTTGAGAGGTGGGGCCATATGAACATCATGAAGGTCAACCAAGCAGAGTGCAAGGTCCTGCACATGGGTCAGGGCAATCCCAAGCACAAATACAGGCTGGGAGATGAGTGGATTGAGAGCAGCCCTGCAGAGAAGGACTTGGGGGTGTTGGTGGATGGAAAACTGACTATGAGCCAGCAATGTGTGCTCACAGCCCAGAAAGCCAACAGTATCCTGGGCTGCATCAAGAGAAGTGTGGCCAGCAGGAAGAGGGAGGGGATTCTCCCTGTCTGCTCTTCTGAGACCCCACTGGAATACTGTGTCCAGCTCTGGGGCCCCCAGCATAAGAAGGACATGGACCCCAGAGGAGGTCACGAAGATGATCAGGGGGCTGGAGCACCTCCCCTGTGAGGACAGGCTGAGAGAGTTGGGGTTGTTCAGCCTGGAGAAGAGAAGGCTCCAGGAGACCTTATAGCGGCCTTCCAGTACTTAAAGGGGGCCTACAGGAAAAATGGGGAGGGATTCTATCAGGGTGTGTAGGGATAGGATGAGGGGGTAACAGTTTTAAACTGAAAGAGGGTAGATTTAGATTAGATATAAGGAAGAAATTCTTCACTGTGAGGGTGGTGAGACACTGGCACAGGTTGCCCAGAGAAGCTGTGGCTGCCCCCTCCCTGGAAGTGTTCAAGGCCAGGTTGGACGGGGCTTTGAGCAACCTGGTCTAGTGTAAGGTGTCCCTGCCCATGGCAGGGGGGTTGAAACTAGATGCTCTTTAAGGTGCCTTCCAACCCAAACCATTCTGTGATTTACTGTAAATCTCAATCTATTTTCACCTCCACCTACCAGGCAGAATGGATAACAAGAAAGATTAAAAAGGAGTAATTGTAATATTCTTCCCCTTCCAGGGAAGGGAAAGAGCAGCTATAGTCTATAATTTTGCAGTGTATTATGAAACAGTCACTTCTAAAATTTTTAAAGAAATCTTTTGCAGACGCACACAAAATGTAAATTTCTTTCTGATAGAAAAAAGTGGTTTGAGTCAAAATGAGATCAAGATGATGAATCTTTTTAACATTTGTGGAGATATCAGCTACCAACTTCAAAGCAGTGGCAGCTGGCAGTGCCAGGACCTGTGCTAGGACCTGGCTGGCAGCGCTGAGATGGCTCGGCAGGGCAGCGAATGCTGCTCCCGCTACGGCAGCCTGCAGTAAGGGGCTCATCGGTCACCTTCCACCATTTTGATCAAACCAATACAATCAAATGACCAGATCCTTTTTGGCCTGCCAAGGGCCTGATACAGCAGCCAAAACAGAACCACCGCCTTCCTCTGTGTCCTATATGGAGCTAAAGGCAAAGTCTAAATACTCTGCAAGTGACTTCTGTACTGTGCAAAACAGCTTTGGTTTATTTTTGCTTGGTAGTCGATGGAGCAAGGAAGACGGATGCAACTGTACGACAGAAGCTGCAGCCTCAAGAAGTTTAATATCTGCTATCGTAAAGACAAATTAAAAAAAAAAAAAAAGAGCACAGGTGGGTCTGCAAGATAAAAGGCAGAGCCTATATATTTTTCCATGTCAGAACATTCTGCGGACCAGGAGGCTGTTTTAAGTGTGGTTGTATCGAAGCTAGGAACTGAAGAATTAAGACTGAGGCTTTGACCCCAACTTGCAAGTCATATTTAGCTACAACAGGGCTCCCTGATCTACTGATTGCAGATGCCATCTGTGCAACAGCATTAGGCGGGGTGAATTAAGGACAGTTTCATGCAGATTTTCAGCAGTAACCGTCCACAAAGAGAGGGCCAAGGAAAATGCTCACAAATTAAAAGCTGACACCAGACCCTGTCACAACAACCTCATCTACTCATTGCTGAAGTCCTTTAGGAGGTCACTTCTGAGGGTGGAGAGATGATACTCACTATCCTGTAGAGCTGAAGTATCCCATATCTGAGGCTGCAGAACAGAAGAAAGTTGTCTAAAAAGATGCTGGCAATGCTGAAGTAACGAAGAAAGAATTTCTAGCGCTCAGCCTTGGCTGCAGAGTTTAATTTTAACTGTGTTAAAAATAGAAGCATATGATAGGAACCTTAACTAAAAAATTTACAGCTATTCACGCTGCAATTCCACTGCAGCCCCTTTCCACTCCACTTCTGTGGCATGGTGTCAGTGTACTGTAATGTTCTCATTTCTGTTCTGAGCACCCCTCTACCTACACACTTTCACAACCGCTGACCTCAGCAGCACCTTTGCAGTGATTTATGGCCTCGTGTGTATGCTCAAAATGTAGAGTGTTTTTTTCACATAAAGAAAAACAAATTGGGTTTTCACTCAACTCTCTTCTCAAACTGTGTGAGGGAGAAGATGGAATAGCATGCTGCTGGGCTTTTTGCCCTTGTTGCCTGCATCTTCCTTGCAATGCTGTTTACAAATACTCCAAAGTTCATTGGATTCTGCTTCAAGTAATGGCCATATAAAACCAAGTTACAGCAGACAGGAGGTCAAGATTTATTGACCCAAATGCTTAGAAGCTTACCTGCACTGGGTTGGCTGTTGAGAACAAGCCATCCCTGTCCCCTCAGAAGCTGCAGTCTTTCAGGTAATACACAGAGAGAGAATTCTATTGCTAAAGTGTGAGGAAGGCAACAAAATACTAGATCCTAAGTTGTCATGACCTGTAATTTGCTGCACCTTTTTCTGCCCATGGCAATGGCAAATTTAAACTCCACCTAGAAGAGCCCCTGGGCCAAGCCAGATCTGTAATTAGGGATGACTGTTGCGGGAACACAAAACCACCAGGAATGCTTCTGCCTGTGCTCCAACACACACCCCACATCCAGCCATACAGCCTGAATTTTATCTGCAATAAAGCAAACCTACAGAAATGCTCAGGTGCTGCCATGAGGCAACGAAGATGCAAAAGAAGGTAGAGTTTAGTGAGCGACGCAGCTGGGCATGGTCCTAACAAGTACTGACTGAGTCTTCCCTCTAGGACTATCCTAGCCCCAGACCCTTAAGATCTCCCACAGGGTGTACAGGCATTTCACAACTGTCTGCAGCATTTGCTGACCGGCTGTACCTACAGATGGGGAGGGACCCTGACCTTTGCTGTTCCTCCCCTTTATCTGTGTGTCAGGTCCAACTCGTGACCCTGCAAATGACTCCATCTCACCTGCTGGCTCTTCCCCCAAAAAAGACTGGTGACAGCTGTGCCAGACCCCATGTCACCCCAACACATACACAGGCAGCCAATTATTTCATGCCACATCCACTGCCTTGTCATCACAACCTTTGGAGAAAAGCCTAGAGCTGGGTTCAGTATTCAGAGCTGCAGAGGTGGTACTACCATGAGCTAATCCTAACAAGAGCACTCAAGGCCAACAGTTTCACTGAAGGGAATGCTCCCTCCACGCACAGGCATTTTGTGTAAGCATGAAGCAAAAGTTCTCCTGACATATGGTCACATCAGCCGCAGCTTTAATTATCTAAAGCATTTACACCCACTAAGCAGGCATAACCATCAGTAAGTTATATTTTACCTTCTCATTCCTAAAGCTTGAGAGGCCACATTTTCAGACTGGTCTAAGAGGCTGAGAGGTTTTTCACACTGAAGCTCAAAAAGTGATGTTACAACTCTGGAGTTTTACAATAGACACTGGTCAGAGTTTCCAACACCAAGCTGCACTCGGTAGAGACCTCGAGAGACACAAGTCCTTGGCCCAAGCTGCAGCAAGGGATACCGAGACCCACAGCCACTCCCTCTCCTTTTGAGGACAAGATGGCATTTTGTCTGAGCTCTGGCCAAACTGACACAGCAGCACTAAGCTAGACACAGTCTAGCTGTCTTGGATTTGACTCATCCATGTTATTTTTTGGTTTAAATCCAAGCTGGTTATTTTTCAAGTAGACTGCAATAAAATACAGCTGCTGTGGAATTGGCTTCGTCAGAAATGTGAGTTTGCAGGTATTTAGTCCACAATAGGTAGTTGTACCTGGGCAGTCTGCTGAAGCACCAAAGAAAGTTATTTGGTTGAGAAATGCAGCCTTTGCACAAAAGTTCCATCAGGGCTTTTAGCCCAGAGACTTCAGTCTTAATTTAATCCAGCTGCCACACAAGAACCATTATAATCAATGAACAAAAAGAAGATTTGCACAGTCAGCAACAAAATGCCACTTTAAGTACCTACATATTTGCAAATCCAAGTAATGCTCCTATTCATAAATAAAAGGCTTCCAACTGGGCATATAACAAATGAAGTACATTGATGCTGGGCCACAACGTATTTAGAAAAGCTGGGGGCCCCTAGAAAAAATAAAGTACATTTAATCAGAGCTGAGCTTTCACTGCCAACGAAGTCACTGAAATAGCATTGCATTCTGTGGCTGCCTGCGGTTGGACAGCTGGCACTGCTGTCATATCTGAATACCTATTTAATGCAAGTCTGACACCACCTTAACAAGGAGCAGTTTTACCTCCCTTCACACAGTTCTGGCCCGAAACATATCAGTGTTATCCACTTGGGTAGTTACCATAAGACGCTGTCAATTTTTCAGGTTTGCTCTGAGCTTTTTCTTTCTGGTCCCCGGTAAATCAGAGCAACACAAATGTAAATTCTTTCTGCGTTTCACAGAGGCAGGTGCTCCCTGCTAATCTGTGGTGTTTTACCTTTGGTTTGCTCATTAACTTAAGGAGCCTGAGTCTCACGTACCCTCCGTTTCTGCTGATAATACTCAAAAGGTGCAAGGAAGAACATACTGTAATTATCTAAATCGGATCTGGATACAGCAACAACATTACTGTACTGTGCCAGAGCTATCCACGCTAAAAGAAAAGAAAGAGGGAAATCCCAGTATTCTACTCATAACCGCAGATGCAGTTTAAATGTTAAAAATGTAATAGGAACCGTCGTAAAAACTGCAGGCATGACATAGCAATTTCAGTAAATACAGCACAGTAAATTGCTTATTAAATCAAGCTGCCCTCAAACAGAAGCTGTCGCTACAAATTCAAATGACACAATGACATAATTTAACTGCACCAAATCACACCACTCTCATCCTTTTCTTCCCAACTCTAAGATCTTAGAGCTTCTTAGAGGAGCTAAAAAAACATCCCTGAAGCACGAATCCTTCTGTGAGGCATGAGCAGAGTGCACAAAAGGGTAGTGAATGTGTACGCGCTGTGCTAGACAGTGTACTTCTCTTGGTAAATAGAACTTAACCTCTTGAACTCAAGCCCTTGGACTCTGCGGGATGCAGTAAGTTTGTTTGCAAATGTTTTTCTCTGAAGGAGTGAACAGACCACTTAGGCATTGTGCCCAGGCCAAAGAGCAATTAGAATGGTGCTGGTGGCAGAAACGCTGTTCAGGCTGTCTCTCCAGTCCTGTTCCCATCCCAAAGCACGGCCCCTGCCCATGTCCGAGGTTCATCCCAATCATACCCCGTGTTTTCTCCCATTCTAGGAAATTTACTGAGGAAATTTTTCTCCCGTTCTAGGAAATTATTAAATCGCATCTGAAAGGCAAATGCACTAAGCAGGTACAGCAGCACGACATTGCTGAATTCAGACTTTTTACAAAGTGACAAACCCCAATGAAAGAGGAAATCAGCACTTTACGAACTGGATGCTCTGAAGGATGGATCTGGGTGTGCCGGTGGGAGGGACAACCTGTGCCCGCTACTGGGAATTTTCTCACCTCCACGGAATACAGCTGAGAACAGCAGCTCTCATTTCTGTTCTTCCAAACCAAGGTCAGAAGTTACCAGGATAAAGGTGGCAGTGCATCCTTCACATCTAAAACTGCAACACCAACAACTTGATCTCATTTGAAATCCTGTATTTTCCTTTAGGCCACACACGGAAAAGATCAAATTTAAGAAAAATGCCTAGAATACAATAATAAAAAGGCAGGAAGTGGGGCCAACAACACAGCACGTGAATTGCAACCGACCATACATGTTCAAAGACCAGCATGTGCAAAGAGTGATGCTGTTTTGAATGAAAGTTACCAAGTGCGTGAGCCCAATTAATACAAGCCATGTGTGTGCGCACGCTGAGACTAACCCACAGGGCATTCAAAAACGGTAAAAAAGAATGACTACAACTGTTTAAGACAAAGTGTTCACTCTATAGGTATGTTGCAAACAAAACAAAAAAAATAGCAGGTTGAAATTGCCGGAAAGATTCCTTGCTACAGCAGAACAGCTTAAAAACACACTCAAAGGCTACGTCATTGGAAATGTGGCATTCACAGTTTGAAACATCTAGCAGGAGACTGGAAATTAACTTTGGTATCACTGAGCCACCACCTGCAGGTTTTGGAATAGATCTGCAAACCCCAGGACATTTCATTTGTGACTGATGTTGAGACAATGCACCAAAGAGGGGACAAGCTCTAGTCACACACACACACACACACACACACAAAGTGTGGGGACCACAGCCATCTGGGGGGTTTTGGAAAAAGATGTATCATTGGTGAGAGATGGGATAACACATTATCTAACTGGAGGGAAGAAGCTTAATTAAACAAGCATTTGGCTGAAGAACTTACACACACAGAGGTGATTAATCTCAAAAGATCAAGATTTTCAAGCTAAATCACAGGTTCTGCATTTTGAAGACAGGGAGATGCAAGTCCTGCCAATTATTTTTTTTTTTGTTGGGTGCTGGACATTGTGCTATTATCACAACTAAGACATAGCTGCAAGTCTGATCCTGCTCAGGAACCAAGTAATATAAAGTTACATATATGATCGCCATTTTTACAGTCCTGAGCTGGGGTCACTGCACTCGTCCACCTCTTCCTTTTGGGGAGCTGGCAGACAGATTTCCCATTTACAAGGGGACACTGCGCGCACACACACAGTTCTGACCTTTCAGCAAGAAGCCTTCCACACGACTCCAGATTTCAAAGGCTGAATTTATCCTACTGGATGTAGAGCATAAGCTCTACTACAGCTTATGAGATAAATCCCTCCCCTTCCTCAAATTTACAGATGCTTTTTGAGCAGTCTACATTTTAAAATCCCTGTGTAGCTTAATAGACCTGCTGAGATGAAAGTGCCATGACTTTGTGCATTTGTTGAAAACAAATTGAAAATTAACAATCTCAAAAGAAATCCCTTCTATCTAGCAAATAAAGATCCTTATTTTAGAATAAAAATATGGGATGGGAGTGCTCACATAGTAACCTTACTGCCTTGCGCACTGGTGTACAGAATTCTTTATTTTTAAAAAATTATAATTATTTTTCGTTCCTTTTTAAAAAGTCCTTCAGAAAAAGGATTGGATCACTTCTGCAATTTAGCACTTGTTTCTGTACCACTAAAAGTTAGCTGATCACACTCATTTGGTACTTTTTCTTTTGCTCACAAAGTTCCTACCAGAAGAGGTGAGGAGCAGAGCAAGCACTGACCCTGCACCCACAATGCTAAAACACTTTACACACACACCACTACTGAACCCCTTCATGCCAGGCCTACGAGTACAGCATGAAAGACAGCACTACTGGTAACAGTGTGAGCGGGAGTGGGGGAGCGAGGAAAGAACCCACTATGTCCTAGGACAAGTTTTAAAAAAACAAAACAACAAAACAAAATCTTAATTTGCTCATCGCCCATTTACAACAACAATGCAGTGGAAAAAAAGAAAAAGAAAGAGCTCTCAAACCTCGATAAGTAAGATTTAAGAAAAAAAACCACAACCTTGGCTTCAGCTTCCAAGGAAGTGTATGAGGTGAAGAAGGGCCATGTGGAGGTCAGTAGGTGATTTACAGGATGGTGATGCAATGGTGCCTAAAAGAATCAACAAGTTAGAAGTGAAAGCAAACAAAAGTCAGCTCAGAAGCAACATGACCCCCAGCCATCGTGGAAGTGAAGACTACAGCAAACAAGTGAAGACAGACCCAGAGAAGTTCTTGAGGTGATTTTGTTAGGAGGTATACCTTGGGATGTTTTTTTTTTTTCCCCTTGGAATAGCCTACAGCACTCTGACAGGATGAATGCATCTCACAGCTTGTAGATTAAAGGTACAACTTTTCAGAAGCATCTAAATGATTTAGGAGCTTAAATTGCACTGCAAATTCCACAGGAATTTGACACGTAATTAATTAGACTCTTTTGGAGTGTATTTGGTTTTTGTTGTTCAAGTGTTCTTTTCCCTTGCAATCTCTGAGAAAGTGTGTTTCAAAATCAGGATGCGATTAACTGGAGCATCCCACATTACGGAACTGCAATGAGCAGGAGAACTAACGTATGCAAGTGTTCTTTCTGATTTCCATTTCTTCAGATTTCCTGGAGTCACTGTTAGTTTCTTTCTTGGACAAAGGGATTTAAGGCTTTCTTGAACTAAGCCCCTCTTTATGTAGCCAACTACAGCACACTGGAAGCACAATTATGCTACTAAGATAAGATGAAATGCAGTGGTGATGCACCAATTCATCATGTTTGGGTTCTTCTAATGAAGCCCATTACTCACAGAAGAGAATTTTCTCAAGCAGTTAGTCACCAGCAGACAGCTTTCCCTGTTACTCCTTCCTTTTCTACAGCTGGTGAATAGCCTGGTCCTCCCCTCACCATTCCAAAAGTGCAATTTTAGGAAAAGTCAACACCTAAATTAAAAGTAAACAAACAGTATTTAACTTTCCCTTAACCAAAAATATTAACAATAAAAGTTTTCAAGAGCAAGCCAACCTTTTTCATTAAAAACAAACACACAGTAAGACAAAAACAGCCTGCTGTCCTTTTAATACTACTGAAAGATATTGAATACCTTTCTTTAGCTTATTAAAATAAGCATAAAAACAAACTGCATACTAACTACAGCTTGCATAGAAACATTTTCTTTTGTACTTTGTGCAAATCTTACTAAATAAGGCATGCTTGAGAGTTTAGGTAGCAATGCAGTAGTTGTCAAAGAATGCTGAGAAACTGCAAGGAAAATTCCAGGCAGTCTGCAATCCACATCCACTTACACAGTTCATTTGACTTCAAAGACCAACAGCTGATAGCTGCAGATCTGCCTGCAACATAAGGCAATATGGTATGTGTAGGGTCCAGCACCTGCTTTCAGCTAGTCATGGGTTTAATACACATAAGATCACTTGAATTCAAAAAACCTGAGCCGCTAGTTAAAAAGAGGGTTCAGATGTGGGTTGGTGAGAACCCCGTTTCAAGGAAAAGGAAGGGAAGGGTGGAAGAGGACAAAGACATGAAGAAGCACAACCCTTCACATAAAGGGGTTTTGTGCAGATTTTGCGTGTATTTTTATACCCTGAACTGTCCCCATGGGGCAACATTTTTCCAAACAAATTTTCTTCTAACAAGTTATCCAGAAGAGTATTTCTGGAACAGAAAAAGTTAAAAAGTTCGTCTCTCTTAGCCAACCTACAAGTGTCTATTGCAGAAATTCAACAGGAAATCAGCGACACTAAAGAAAGGTGGCTGTGTAAAGAGGAGGAGGTGAAGTAGGAAGCTGCAGTAAGAGCAGTATCAGAAATCTCTCAAATAAGTTATGCAGCACAGAGGGAGATTATAAGGCCTAATATAAGGTAATGTGGAATAACGTTTTGCCTCCTCCTTCCCCCTCCAAATCAAGTATTTTCAGGAGATACTGAAGTACAACCTTCTTTTGTAAGCAGCTTTGCATTAAAAATCTGTTTAAACACCAAAAGCTTTCTTAAAACACATTAGAAAAACCTACTAATAATAATCCTCAAAATCCCCCAGTATTTTGTAACATAAAATGGAATGTTCCTGGGCAAGAGCTGCCAGCTCCTTCAGGAACTCCGGGAAAAGGGCAGCTGCGAGTACGGCATTCCTCACGTGCACAGGAAGACCAGGATGAGCCAGGCCTTTCTTTCCTTTTTGTCCCAGGAAAGGCTGGAGTACAGCTGGGTAAGCTTCAGAGAGGTTCCTTCCTTTCCCTGTGTTGCTGCTGTGCTGGACATTACCTAAAGCCAAGAAGAAAGTAGAGGAGAGGAAAGGAAAAAAAGAAAAGAAAAAGACTCAGTATATTAAGCACACACAGTATTTGTACAGTGTCCAAACCCAGTTTACAAGGACTGTGTTCAGAGCTGTAGTCTGCAGTACCCAGACCGTACAGGGAGATACTCCACTAATCCAACACTTTAAAGTTCTGGCCTGATTCTCTTGCATTTTTTATTAGCTATCTTTCCCCAGGTTATATATTATTCAGTTCCAGCTCTGATGAGAGAAATACGTGGGCAGAAGAGGAGTCAGGGGAAACAGTAATATGGATTTACCTTATAAAATAGCAGATAATATCTACCCATCTAGACCCAGCATGGATGTCTCAATTTAAATGATACTGTGCTCTAGCCCTCCCCCAGATCACATATCGTTTGGACTTTACTTCTCTCTCTTTCTCCGTCCTCTCCCCATGAATCATCGTGTAAATGGGTTTGAGGCCGAGCTAGCACATCCCCATGGGAGTCTGAAGCAAGCTAGAAACTCAGGGAAAAAAACATTTGAAAATGTGATTTTTCTGCAGCTGTAGGCCCTACTAACTACACTTACCTTTAACGCCCTGTAAAGCAACTAAACATTAAAAAAAGAGCAAGTGAAAACCACTGTGTGCCCTGCTATATGATCTCTGCTGACAGAGTTCAGAGGATCAGGGCTCAGGCATCAGAACGCATGGAATTACAGTGACAGCAGCACTTAAATTTCAATCAATTGCTCCTTGTTTCAACCTGAAGCAGAAGTGCACTTTAATTAGATGATAATTAATTTAGTGAAACTAAAAAGGTGACAAAATTTAACACTGATGGAAATAAATACTTTACAAAGGAAAATTAACCTGCAGAACTCACTGCCACAAGATGTCATTGACGCCAGAAGTGGAGACAGGTGAAATCCTGTCTAACTTAGAAGTGGATGTTCTCATGAGCTGTGTATCATTACAAAAAAATAAAGGACTGTCACGTTAACTCACATACTGCAGATAAGCCAAACGCTACATTGCTGCATTAAGAAGAGGTTTCCCTTCAAGTGCATGCAGTTTATGTTAAAGCTCCTCAGTCAGTCTCAGGTTACACCACCCTTTTTCTGAAACCTCTTCACGTAACTAACATGGGGACCCGTAGGCGAATGCCTCACCCGATGCAGCAGGGCAGTCCCTCGGCTCAACTGCTCTGCGCTTTTCTTCCTTTCCTGTAGTTCTCCTAAGGCACTGTGGAATTACTGTACACTTCCAAATACTCAAAAGAAATTTTCACCTTAATCATCTTAGAGTTGTACTTTTCTTGAGTTTCAAAAACCTTTCCAACTCCAGACTTATCAATCATTCATATTGTTATTCTACAAATTTCTATCTACTAGAGACAGTACAGGAATTTCAGTTCTGTGGAAAGTTCTGTCTCTGGGAGAAAAAACAACTTAAATTATGAATTACAATGAAAAGATAAAGTTTTAAGCTTCCTTGAAGATATTTTTTGTTTAGATTTTCTAATGTCAAAATGTTTCATAGTTTTTAAAATAGTTTAACCAATATAACCAGAATGCTAGTATACTGTCAAAGCTTTTCTTTTTTTTTTTTTTTAAACTCTTCCCTTCAAAAAGCATTGAAATTGATATATTTCCCTAAAAATCATTTTGATTTAGATTTAACTGCTTCCTTAAGAAAAAAAAAAAAAAAAAAAAAAAGAAAAGAGAAAAGCACAGAAAGCCGGTCTAGGGACCTGAGATTTTTTTCTTTTTCTTTGACCAGGATTGTCCACTTCTTTCTAGGGTCAGGATGCATACTGATTCATACAATTGAGAAACTGAGAACATGAGTACTCTGGAGATATTGCTACCAGTGCACTGAAGGAAGGGCAGCATTTCATATGAAATCTACATGATGACAGCTCTACATATCTAACCAGAACCCAAGCTACTGTGTAAGGAAACCACATACTACACTGCAAGCAGAACATAGCAAATCACCCATTTCTGCTCGAACATCTTCAGAAACCATCACTGTCAGGAGAAAGGAAATGCTCTGGAATATTTTGGTCTTACATTTGTGTTCCCCACTAAGCCTGGCTTCTGTTTTTCAGATGTGAATTCCATAGGAGGCCAGTTATGCTCAGACCAGTAGAGAAAACTTGAGTTATTCGCCATTTCCCTTTAGGGAAGAAGCCCTCAGAGAACAGCAAATGTGCATGACACTCAAAGGTGGCATTCAAGCTAATGCAAAGAAATCCTACAGGAGTTCCTAATTTTATTTTTTTTTGTCATTTACTATTAGTGTAGCAGTTCCTACCTTGCCCTTCTTAATCAATATAATGAACTACTGTGGGTTGATGGACTACTGAGCCAACTTGCCCCAAGAATTACAGTTCGATTACTTGCATTACCAGTCTTGTTGGGAACCAAGTCTGCAGTTATCCAGACATTTATTTACTCTCTATCTATTTGTCAAGAGTTGCCTTCTTTGCAGGAGTTGCCACAACACAGAAGAAAATGTACCAAGAGGGTGACTAAGCAGCCTTGTTTCAAATTCCTAAATAATGACCAGCATGAGTCAACCTGGCAAATTCTGAAGCCCACAGAAGAAAACTGACGTAAGATAGGAAGTATAAATAAATGCCATTGGGAATGCTTTATATAAATGTTCTTATTGCCAGCACCTGAAAAAAAGATTCTAAATGTTGCCTCCTAATCTCATTTCCCACATGCTAGCTACAATACCATCTAATTGTAAGACTTTCTAATCTATGGCACCAGAATACAGAGCCCCAAATGCTACTGACGTTTGCAATACACAGCTCCTTTACAGCAGGCACCTTCCACAGACTAATTCTTCAAGAAGCAGCCTTAGCAAGATCATAATTTTACAGACTAGATGTACTGCAAACCTTAGAAACACATACTATGTTGACTAGAAACTAGGTAAATTGTTATTCAGAGCCTTGAAAAACGAAAATACAATTAAAATGGCACATTAAAAGTCCCACTTTCCAGACCTCTGGAAATCCAAGAAAAGCATCAACATCTTCACAGAGGTATAGGCGGAGTGGGTGATTACTGATGACTCCCAACAATGAGTAAGCACACAGCCATAAATGCAGCCTCTCTGGAACCCTGCTGTTGAGTCAGCTCTTAATCACTGCAGTCATGGCTCTCACCAAATCTGACTCATTCCCATCACTTGGGAAGTTGGCTTTTAAGGGAAACCTGCACCCAACACTGCCTGCTTAGCAGCAAGCTGAGAACAAGCACGTTCTCAAGGCAGGGCCCCAACTCTACCAGTTGCCTGGCTGTGTCTGGAAAGTTCTTAGTGACAAAGATTCTTCATTTTCCTTATTTTTATTGGCTTCCCCCATGGCAGTGTAAATACTGGTAACTGTGAAGACAGGTGTAGCGTGTACTGTGCTTGAGAAGCAGCAGGTATTACAGAAGTCCCCTAGAATGCTGGCTTGTTGGGATACCTGTTTAACTTCCCACTGCTCTCGAAGTGCCCTGGCTTTTACACCCACTCGGCCCTTTTTTGTTTTCCATTCAAGAAAGCACATTCAAAGTTTTCTGGCTAATAATCTATCTCCTTCAGTAGTAACCCAAACCATGATACAAAGCCTTATTCAATTGTTGCAGAAACCAATTCATTCTGGACTTCTGTCCTCCCTAACATCTATCAAAAAAGAACCAATGACTAGCTGAAGGTCAGGCTAAAAATAAAATGAAACCATGCACATATGCCATCTCACCTCATGCCTTGAAAGCAAGTTTGTTTACGGCCAAACTGACAGCAAGCCAAGAGCTGATTTTGTTACTCCTTTAAGCAGACATTTTCTGTAGCAAATAAAAGCTTCTAGAGAGCAAAGAATATCCAAATAGATCCATATACTGTGGCTTACTGATCATCATCAGTTTAAAGTCAGAAAGATACATCTGGTTAATGATATTCACACCTGTGATGGTTTAGCCCCTGCCGGGGTCTGAGACCACGCGGCCGCTGCCCCTCCCCCACAAAGGGAGTGAAATACAAAGCCCCAAGACTGAAATAAGGAAAGGTTTAATACAACAATGCAACAGCAACACAACCAACAACAACAATAACAATAACAGTAATAGTGATAGCAATGAACAGAGCAAAATAGCTACCAAATACAGCAGTGAGAAGCACGATGTACAAAACCACGCGTGCACCGCGCTCCCGCCAGGAAAATGTGACCTGCCAGGATGTGACGTTGGCATGGTATCTGAATAACCCGGCTAGAGCTCCCCCCCACTGCTGGGGAAACTTAACCCTATCCTGGTTAAACCAGGACAACACCACACCACACCTACTTTTAATCATTCTGTAGAAAAGGAGAGAGGTAACTGGTGAGTCATTCCACCCAGCACTCCTCCAAGCATGGTTAACATTTACCTTTGGTTAGCAATTCTTCTGCGTCATCAGACATGTCCACACGAAAAAGCAAGTACTGTTGGGCCTCCAGGAGAAGACCTGGGAAGTCTTTTTCCATGGAAGCAAAATGTTCAATTTTGTTTTTCACAGATGCCAGCACCTGCCAAAACAACATAACAATTACCTCTTCCTCCCTTGCTCCCAGTGCAGCCACAGACCGAATACTCTAAAATAGAGTTATGACAAAAGTTATGGTCATATAGAATTTCCAGTTCTTTGCACAAATGTAATTAAAACACCTAAATGAGATGGGAGGCTCTCAGACAGGTGGGAAGCAACAGGTGAAACTGAAAAGAGCTTACATAAGGTTTAACGAGACACCAAAAATACTGTTCCAATAGGCACGACTAATGCTTGCGCTCAAGTACCTGATAAAGTGACCGCACACTAGGCTGAAACACCATGTTGGTGTTGAGCAGAAAGGAGCGAAGAAGAGGCTGTGGATAACTTGCCAGCTGAGTAATAATCCCAATAAGCAGCAAATTTACATGCAAGGAATTCTCCAGCATGTTCTCCAGCTTCGACAACACTACGCTGATGAAAGGACCTGAAAGAAAAGAAGGAGGAACCAATGCTTTTGTTTTCACAGAAGAAAAATCTTCAGATCCAGGAAACAGGCATTTAAAAGGAATTTTGATCATCATAACCAACCAAATTAGACCTCCCACGTGCTAATTAAAGCCAGCAGGGAGAAAAACCAAACTGTATCTGAACAGACAAAATAGACTTAACAGAAGTGTTAAAAGCTTTCGTGATTAGAAGCACTGTTGCTAGCTAGCCAATCAGTTTACATTAATGGTATATTTAACATGCATAACTATTCTACTTTACATGTGCCAATAAGGATTTAGCCTAGGACATTATGGTCTACTGTCCTATTCCCCTTTAAGTTAATCAGAACAGAAGCACAGAATCATCTAGGTTGGAAAGGACCTTGAAGATCATCCAGTCCAACCGTTAACCTAGCACTGACAGATCCCAACTACACCATATCCCTCAGCGCTATGTACCACTAGTTTCAATGCAAACAGAAGCTGCCCTTTTTACTCTTGTTGTGCCTTATTTCTACATAAGGACTAGGCAAAGTAAGTTATAGCTAGATTTCTTGTCGTCTCAAAAAAACCGTGGTGTTCTGAAGAAAATAAAAAAATGCTACTCTAAACAAAAGCCAAGATCTGTGATATCAAATCACAAAAAAGGCATTTTCAGTACTGCAAAGAGTCACACAAAGCAGGGAAGACATTAAAATAGATTTATAAGCAAAATTATTGGTAGATGTAGGCTTTATCATATAAATGTCAAAAATAAATAATAGCTTTAGTTTGTGTATTCATGCTGCAGGATAACCACTGAAATACAGAAGCACTTACCATGAAAGTACATAAACCCTTAGCACTCAAGCTTAAGAAACCTTTGCAAGGCTGAGCATGACTTTAACCAAATACTACATATTGTTAGATGATACAGCTAGTGAGATGCTTGAAGCAGTCTGTACAAGTGACCTAGCCACAAGGAAAGTCTCAGAAGTGTCCCTTGTCCCACACCTACACCCACACCCACCACACTATTCTGATTGCGTAAATGCTAGGGAAACCACACAGAAGAATCCCTGAGCAATGCAGTTACAGCACTGCTCACTCTGAATATCTCACCCTAGTCCCCGGCACAAGATGCATGCCACGGGCATTTCTAGGGTCAAGCAGGTGGCCACAATCCAACCCCATTCCAGCTCCCCTCAGCTAGCAAATGGCTGCCGTTTGAGGAACGGGGGAATCGTTTAGCCCGCCTACAGCAGAGGCTAAAGCAGTTCTGAGCCAGCACAATGGTAGGCATCAAATCAGAAGTGCCTACGCTGCCACTTCACCTCACAGAGCTTCACTAAAGGTTGAAGTCTATCATGTTTTATAGCAACTGTGAGTACAAAGCAAGCACTCCCTCGAGCCTCATCTATCATGGCTAATGCTGGCACAGCTCCCCTCACAAAAGGAAAGGTAGGAGGGCCAGTGTTGACAAGGCTTTATGTGGCTGCTACCTTTCAACCACTATGGCAGCCACCAGAGTGAAAGTTGGTATGACATCCTGCAGGAAATCCCCTACAGGGTACCCTGTGGAGCAGCCCTTTTGTCGAGATACAGTTTCTCCTGTTCCAACACAACCTACTGCTTCCCCTCTCACATTCATGGAGACATTTTCACAGAGTTCCGGAGGACCACAGTGAAGTGGGAGCTCTACTGTATCAAAAGGGATGGCAGGAGAAGGAGTTGAGATATATCACTATTTCTCTCCTCTAGGTCAGACTTCAAAGCTAAGTAGGTAAAGCTGAAGCTAGATACTTGTAACAAGTGCTGTATGCCACTGCAAGAGAGGTTATCAATGTATATTTAAAAATTTCTCAGTGGTAGTGTGACTTTTTCCCCCCAAGAAACCATTGGAATGAGAATCAGAGGAACTAAACAGAGTTTGAAAGCCTTGTAAGACACAGGGTAAAGAGATGAAAAGTCAAAAAATTATTCCCTTCCTGACTGTGCATCTCTATGTGGCCATGAAGTCAAGCACTGATGGGGGGCGGGGGCATGGGGAAAGCGGAATATAAATTCCTGTTCCTGAACACCACATTCTTTCTTGCTCAGGGGAAAATAGGGATGATAGTGTTTATGCTTTTAAATTGGACATAGACACCAATAGGACATTTTCTTCATAGATCCATAGGCCTGAAGAGAGCATCTTTGCACTGCTGACGCTAACTGGGTGGGGGAACCTCTGTCTGGTTATTCAATTCTGCCGAGAGAAGCCCCATCCCATGACAGCATCCCAAAACAGTGAAAGCAACCAAAACTCCTTATCACACACCCCTACAAAATACCATTCCAAATTAAGTATATTATTATATTTGAAAGATACTGCAATCTCAGCATTTCTGAGGTATTATAAGCACCTCCTTACATGCAGTCACTAAGATCTCCATTCAAGCAAGGTAAACAGCCTAAAACATGTTGTGGATGGGAAGCAAACAGCAAGGCTTTTCATATTCTGTTTTTTGTTTTTCTTTGTTTTGCTTGGTTGTGGGTTTTTTGTGGGTTTGGCAGGGGGGTTGGTTTTGGTGTGAGTTTTCTGGAAAGGAAGAAATGGAGGGAGGGACTCAATGAAGAATGGAAGACAAGAACAACATTTCTGAGCTACATTTGACAGCAGATAATGTGAAACAGAAAGGTTTGAATGTGATTAGCATCTGGTATAAGAAAATTGCCACTACAGCAAAAATAGAAAATTGATTGAAAAACAGGCTGAATTTTTCAATTAAGTAACAGTGCCAGGCGTGTCGGTCAGCCACAGCTGACCAGAAAGGGCTCCATTTCAATGGACACAATGTTTTCTCCCTTCTTTCAAATAAACAAGAAGCCATCTTACAGAGGTTTTATTTTGGATGAGGAAACTTAGATACATTATTTTTTATTATTTGAATTATTGTGGTATCTAGTTTACCTACTTAAAGATCAGAAGCCTGCAGTGCAAGGAGCTGTACAAATACAGATCAAAAATCCATTTTAACCTCTGGTAGCACTGTCATTCCTGAATGACTTGGAGAGTCTCCGGAGACCAAGCTGCCTGGCACAAGACAGAAAAGCATACCAACCGAGAGGGCAGACCTGACATTGGAGGAACAGGATGCCAGGACAGAGCATGGAGACAGGCACGTACGGACATGGCACCAGTGCTGCCACCTCGTGCTAAAACGTCAAATAGCAGAGAGGAAAAAAATGGCAACATGATACCACATCCATAGCATCAGAAATGAAAGCCACCAGAAAAAGAAATTATTTACCTGGGCTCTGTATATTAAAACAGCTACTCTAATCCCCTTTCAACTGCAAAAACTTTCTCTAGAATGAGGGAGCTCTCACATACAAACAACATAACCCCTGCTCAAGATTTTAAACAATTACCAAAAAAAAGCAGCCAAAGAAACCCCTGAGCAGCCAACCATTTGCTGTCACCACACTGATTGCTCTGCTCTACTTTCACGTTGGATCTCTCACTCTCCTTGGACTGGTCTCAGCTATTTGTGCTGTACCCTCTTTAGTGCCAGGACTGTTCCTTGCTCTATGCTTGTGCTGTGCGCCGCACAGTGTGATCTCATTTGGCCACCTTTTATCACCATGCCTTCCTGTAATTGTTACATATGTAATTAACAGAACATTCCACCTGTAAATGGAGCACTCTGGCTCCTTGCAGCATGCTTGGGAGAGATATCCTCCTTCAGTCCAAAGGGAGATGACATGCTCTCTGCAGAAGGGGTGTCTGCTGAGAAATTCTCAAAGTCTTCCTCCTCTTCTGCAGGAGAGACAGGGACGGGAGTATCCAACTTCTGCTCCTCCAAGCTTGCACTGTTTGGATCCAATTCCTTAATAATTTTATCATACTGTGCAATGAAATCCTCACCATCTGTGCTCAGCAGTCTTACACTTAAGTTACGATCTGCCTCCTGAGAAGAAAGCTTCAACTCTAAGTCTGGCTGTGGATCAATCTCAGTCATTTTCTGGTTTATTTGCTCTTTCATTACACCTTGAGTCGAGCTTGAATTTCTCTTACTGTGCTCATCCAAGTCCATTTCCAGCTGGCTCTTTGCAAGAGGCCCATTGACTACAGTCTGGCTTTGGACCTCATGTTCTCTGGCTGCATTGAAAGTTTTCTCCTTAGTGTTATCATCATCCTGAGTATCCTTCTGGGCACATAACCTGTAAACCATAACATCATCCTGAAAGTCAGATTCCTCTATGTAAGATCCTTTAATGAGCATGATGGCACTTTTTTTCATTTCTTGAATGTGTTTTGGTGGCTGTGCAGGTGGCTGCATCTCTGTGCTTCCCAGATCATCATATGGTTGTGGCAAGCTCACATCAGAACCAGGAGAAATCCCTGTGTCATAGCTATCATCCCATTCTAGTTCCAACTGCATCTTCTCACCAAACGGAGTTACTTGAGAGGAGCTACACATGCTAGGTGTCCTTTGCTGGAGGCGAAACATGGGATGTTCCACATCCATACTGTTCTCCTCAGCAAGCGTTTGGATAAAGGTGTCTGGATCAGGGTTTACTCCATCATACAAGGCAGACCAAACCTTACAATCTTTCAGGCACTGAAGGATCGCTTCTTGAGCTTCCCCCAGGTACTGCAAGTAGCTGATGTCCACAGCTTTTCCATATTCCACAATGCAAGTAGATTCAGAAGAGCGTCTACCAGAATCTGAAAGTAAAGAAATATTACTCATGGTATGAGTAATCACTAAGAGTTCTCTAGCAAGGCATCCACTAAGACATGGCAGGTAGAGCCTTTAGCCCCAACCATCCAATAAGGCAGGAAGACCAAAGCATAAAGATTAAGAGATTTGCTCATAAACATACATGACTTGTTCCTATTGTCAAGAGCGAGCTGTAATTTAAGGTTTCTGAGAGACCAGCCCACATTCAAACCTTAAAACAACAATGATGACTCTGAAGCAGCAAGAGTTGCTGTCATGCATCTGGATGTTATTTTCATGAATGCATATTCAAGTTGGATAGCTGTTAAAATAACGTTTCAATAGACCTGGACACATGGAAGGAATTAAATAAGCTTTCCAGTCCAGGTTTGCCCAGGTTATTGTTGTCCATCACATTTCCTCTTCCTCCCATCTTCCCCATCTCCTTCCATGAGCTGCTACCAAATCAAACTCAGTTCATGATCTGCTCTTCCCCTGAGCACCAATTACCTTTAGTTTGTGCTGCTTTTGTCCATAGAATATAATCTTTTCCTTGGCTTTCGAGTGTCAAGGTGATCCCAGTGGAGCAGCAGACTGGTGTCAGGGCCAGCAGTTTTGCAGCAGATACAGAATAACAGTCTCTTTCTTTCACAGCCCACCGCTGGCTCAACATCATGTGGTTGCATGGGATCAAATACCTGAGACAGCAGTGTCTAGCATTACTTCATCGTCCTTTCATGTCAGAGAAAGCAACAACACACAAAATCCCCTTCCCACCTTCCTCCCCTCTCCACATTAAAAGAAACATTAATAATCTTGACAGTGATCCATATTCTAAACCTCTCAAGAGCATGAAACCCTGACTCTTTAGATCATGAAGGTACAGTTTGATGAGGAACTGTCAAGACAAGCGGAGATAGAAGATCAACTGCATCACAACAGGGAAGTGAACAATCCTTTGCAGGTCAGAGCAAACTTGCTGCGAGAAGGGATGAAGGAAGTGTGGGATGGGCAGATGTCAAAGGCCAGCAGGGTGGTTTCGTCCCACTATGAATGAGTTCTGTCTTGGAATCCTTAATTCATTTATTTTCCTGGGAAATCCAGAGAGAGCCAGTTTACACGTGCCAGGCAAGCAGCCAGCAAAAATGAGGGAAGGGTCATCAAGGTGTTTTAGTGCAGTAGATCAAGACTGAGCTCTCAGGCAGAGGAGGGAATAAGCTATAGGGAGTACAAGGAATAGAGGAAGCACAGTCTCATGTTGAACTTCTTTAGAGCACTTTTGTTCAACTTTTTAAGAGCCTTTATTAAGAGCCTTGGTGTAAACTGAGTGTCAACTTTTTAAAAAGCCTCAGGTGTTAGCTGGACTGATCTTCTACCATTTAAAATGCAAACAAATTCTAAAGGATTCCCTAAATAAACAAAAAGAAGATTAAATACAGCACTGCTGCTGTTTAGAGTTGTGACACATGTGAGTTCACAGAGGTCCTAACAGCATTCCCAGGCACAACAGCCAGAGCTATAGGAAATCTCACCTTAATGCCTGTGGGTCGAGGGACAGACAGTATCTGAAACTCTCATGTGATCTGCAGTGCTAAAAGCCCAATTTAGATACACCAACATTTCCAAATAAATAACCAATTCTCATCTAATACACACACCAAAATTATAAGTGAGTATTCTGAAGCAATGCATAGAATCATCAGTTAAAACCAAAAATAATCCATGTATTTAGTACATTACATAACAATCTACCTACAACAGTTCAGGAACCTGAAGTATTCGCAGTGAGAGAGGAATCAAAGAGGTGGAAAACAACAAGAAAGAAGGTGGAAGCTGCAAACAAGTATATAGCTCTGTAACACAGTGTGTAATACACTTGAGAAAACATGCAGGAGAGAAGAATTATACATTTAGAAACAGGGAATAAGGAGTTCGGAGGTGATAAATATATTCTTAGCTTCTCTTCTCTCACTTTTATAAAAATAAATCACAAGAAAAATCTCTTGCTCCTGAAGATCACAGGACGTAAATCATACTTCTTCAGGTCTGGTAGACTTTTGTCAGGATCATAAATATTCTTATCTATGTAGTTGCTTGTATTTCTGCTCTCTTGAAGAACTCTCATCCAGCTCTGCATCCACAGGCAGAGACTGTATGTCCCAGAATTAGGATGAAGAGTGGAAAAAGCAGTTTGAGCTTTACCTTAAAACTAGCTGTAACATCACATCTTCACAATGCAAGCCAATGAGTGTTCTGAACAATGCCAAGGAGACCACACAGAGCTGGAAAATGATAAACGTTGTCAGTTTTTGATCTGGAAATCATACCTTTTCAATCTTCCCTGCGTACTATATCACAAAATGGCTCTGCCAGAACATCATGTTTTGTAAGACACTGTTAGTATGGTATTTCATTTTGTCAACAACCCATGGGGGTTTTTTTAAAGTTGTCTAGAGCTATGCACATAACATGTTGTATTTTAACAAAATACAATTCAGAATCTTCATTCAAATAAGCTATGAAAACAAAGAGGTAATTTATCAGTCTTTAATATTATCCAAATTTATTAATTTAATTTAACTCGGCATGAACGGAACCCTGTAACTTCCAAGGCAGTGTGTTAGCTTTTACCTCTGACAGAGTTTGAACCAACTAAAGGTCTTTTCTGAAAGAGACGTTATAAACAACCTCAAGTTTCTGTTACCTTAAGTATAAGGAATGATTAGTGTTCTGCATATTAAGAAGCTGAATGCTTCTGTAAATATAGCTTAATGTACTGACACAGACCAGGACTAAACAAGTAATTTTTGTCAGAATCTACTTCATATGGAGTGTTCACAACCCCTCCATTACAGGTCACTTGAACAGCTGGAAACTATAGCAAGGCATGAAGGTCCTTTCTGTGAGACCAGGAGAAAGGAAAGAATAATAGGATTCCTCATTGGAATTGCATGCTTGCCTTTTTGCCAGAGGTCTGATCAAATATACCTGTAACTAGGTATTTCAGTAGTCACACTCAGCAGAGACAAAAACCATACCCGTTCTGCGACAGGCACCCCACTTTCACAGTGGCTTTAGGACAGACTAGAAATGTGGATTCTACAGACTTTTTTGGTCACTAATTAGACACACAACACTTTCAGAGCTATCGTACAGTACATTTCTACCTGCCAGACTCTTGCTAGACTGCAGTTGTGCCCAAAATGGTAGAAGAATGAGCTGTAAGCTTTCACCGGTTTTTAAAGACCACAGTGCCATTATCTCCCTGCCTCTTAATGCATATTTCCTTGGGCACATTCTCCTGTGCTGCTCTCTCGTCAAAACAGTATCTCACAGCTGGCTTAGACTCCAGGACCAGGTTGACTCTTGTGAGAATTATTTAGTATAAGTTGACCCTTTCCCAAAGTTTCACGTTGGTGTTTAAATCTTGCCTCTCCCTATAGTAATTATGTAAATTGAAATAATTAATATATGAAATTAATTGCACTTTTCAGTAGCTAACAAAAGAAACAGATTAAGACAAAATAAGGAAAGAGCTACAGACATTTCTCTACCTCATTTTTTCAGTCACTGAACATCCTTAGTAATTCATTCAGGATTAAATCCAGCAGCCTGCCTGGGCATGGCTTCTCTTCCACACTGTGGAACTTCCTCCTCTTCTCTGCAGTCACTCCCCTTACTTCCACTGTTAAAATGCTCTGTTCTAGCTATGCAGCAGCAGCACATTGCTATGTTTCTCTCTCCAGCCTGTGCCTTCTCAAGAATGTCAACTTAAAGACTCTTTGTTTCACCATTTCCAGTTCTCTCTTTCAGACGAGTGACTCAGCTCCCCTACAATATGATGGGAGATCCAAGGTGACCAAGACCAGATTAATGCATAGATTTCTTGAAAAATATACATACATGTATTTTCCCTTACTTGGTAGGTATCTCTGTGAAACAGCTAAATAGCAAAGTTTAAGTGAACCTCACTTGATAGCCTCTGAAAAGTAAAAGTTTCTTTGACTGCCTTCCCTAATTTGGTCATTGAAATAACACCAATAGAAGAACAAAAGAAAGGGAATAAGCAGAGAGAAGAGAAACGGGAAATGCTCATGAACTGGTCTGCAGTGTGTCAAAGAAGAGCTGAAACTTGTTGCCCTGCCACCACTGGCCAGTGCTTGTCCTAGGAGCCAGCTGTTAGTCTAAGAACTCATGCCTACAGAAATAGATGGAGAAAGTAAAAAGGCAAGAGAGGAAGGAATAACCAGAACTAGAGTTCTTAATAGGAGCATGGGGGCAGAGTTGAAGAGCTTCATAACAAGCTTTTGGAGTAAGTCAGATTCTTGCATGAAAGGTGCGTTTTAGCTGGGGGTCATGGGGGAAAACCAGGAAATCTCATTTCCTCTGGTGAATTTACTGAGAGCCAAGTCTAACTTTTCTTCATATTGTGAAAGTTCAAGAAAATTGCTACTGCCTTAAATTTTCCTATATTTCAGAAAGTTCAGTTTATAGGGAAACATTACTCATTTGTCTTTGCAAACATATTGCAAATCAGGAATCATCTGAATAAATAAAACTAGTCTGTTTCTGTATTTTGTAAAAAGAAAGATTTAAAATACACTCAGGAGACAAAGAAGATACTATTTGTACAAGTCCTTTTGGCCACCCGTCTGTACATAAGTTTAACCCTGTGAATTATTAGTAAGTATTTTCATCAATAATAATGTGCACAGCTTTTGTGTTACGGAAACACACAGAAGGCTGCAGTTCTGGCTTTTGCACTTGGCCAAGCTATACTGCAGAAAACTCATTTAGTATCACAGAACCATTTTGGCTGAGATCCCGAGTTGCTCAGGGCTGCAGAATTCTTTACATTCCCATCTCGTTTGCCTATGGAACAGTAATTAATGATTAACAGAGAAAACAGAATTTGCATTTTTGTTGTCAGAAGCTGTTTCAGGTTTCATAGTTAAACCATCTTAGAGATGCCATAACAGCAGCATATATCCGTATTTGCATGCACTCACAGTTCAAAACAAAATTTCAGATGAAGCTACTGTCCCTAATACACAAATCTAATGCATATGCTGGTGTTCTGGCTTCTCTTGTACCTGCACTAAAACATTATTCTTTATTTCATCCACGAAGCTGTGCACCACACAAGATTCAGCCAAGACTGCCAGCCAAGCAAGGCTCAGAAGGGTTGTCCAGTGCAACAAGTAGTCATTTTCTTTGCCAGAAGATCCAACTGCTAGTGAAGGTAACTACTACCTCTGTCAGCTAGCTCTCCAGCCACTGTGGTGTATTGTGCCTAGGCTGAGGAGGGGCTCACTGCAAATTTCAGATAAACCTTACTACACAAGGGAACGAAGGCAAAGAAAAGGAAGCAGCAATCTTATCACTTGAGCAAGAAAGTGCCTTCTTTTAATCAAAGAACAAAGCAGGTAACAACACAGTTAAGTAAACATGCTCAGTAATACAGACTTGATTCTTGAGAAATCTACTGGCAATACTGCAATTCACAACTTGGATCTATTTGGAGACATCCTTACAGGGCTCCCAGAAGGGCTATTTGAAAATGTTTGTTGCTTGGCAAAACTTCAAAGATCAAAAATGCTCCTCACCACAAGTATATTTGTAAGTCCCAGGGTGAGTTATCTATGGCAGCACTAATTCAGCAGTATTCAGAATAAAAATGCTTCCAATTTTACCTTTAATGTTCTAACAGAATCCAGACTTCCAGAAGCCCTCATCTCCCTCTATCCCATTTCCTGTATGTGTGAAAGCACCTCACACATTTATCAACTTAGTATACTGGTAGCTAAATGTCATCACACACAAAAAAAATTGAGGGGGTGGAGAAATCACACATTTGGGTGGGGGGAGAGAATTCCTAGTTAAACAGATACCCACTGAATATATGGAATCTCCCATTTAAATATTTAACCTGCATCCATGCTGACTACCTGAACTTCCTTCCTGCTTGTCTTACCCGGAATGGTGTGTTGATTCGGCTAGTAAGGGTATCTAGGATATGCACATTCTCATGTCGGTGCAACAAAATAAAATGGAGAAAAATCTTGAGGAGGGCTGGCTCTGAAACACTACGCAAAAAGAGATCCAGGTATGCAGTAGTAGTCATCACTTCTTCCACAGTCGCCTACAAGCAAAAATAATGTAAATGCAAACATACTACACACACAAAATATACATCCATCCTCTGCAACTGTATAGCTGGCAAACACTCTAAGCTCTCCATACAGAACACTGCCACAAAAACATTGAGGTCTTTGCTTTTAAGTTTGCAAAGAACATGCTTCTGAATGACTCACAAGCATTTTGAACCCATTTCTGATCTGTCTTGCTTCCCCAGGAAAAGAAACCCTCCCCCAAACTGACAGCCCAAATCTCACACACGCTGAAATACAAAGGACCAAATCATGCTAGAAGCTCCCCACCGCTTTTCTGCCCATGTCAGCTCTTTTGCATCACTCTTCTGTCATCCTTCAGAAGCATTTTCTGGTGTTGTGAATACCTGCATCTACCACTTTATTAAAATTAAATGTCAAAGCACAGTACAAACTGATGGTTCCAGAGATTTAAAGAAAAAATCCCCATAGCTATCCAGAATTTTGCCACAATTTTCCTTCTTTTTACTTTTCCACAGCATAATTCCTCATTTTACTCAATTTTTAAAAGGAGTATGTATATACATACACACACAAACCAAACTCCAAAATCTTCACTACTGACTATTTGTATATCAAAATACAATTCAAATATCCATGCAACGTTTGCATACCATAACCCACACTGCTCTGCTTATTGCAATCCTTTGGAGCTTATCTATTCACCGTATACACTGGCAAAGCATAGAAAATTCCAAAGGCCACTTCTGCACCATGTACTGCTGTTGCAAAGTCAGCTTTTTAAAAATAGTTACCCAGGAACCTAATAAGCTTAAATGCACAAAGTTAAACCCTTAAATACAAGAATCTGCCTATATGAAAGGAAGTATTAAACATCTTTTGTTTACCAAACTTAGCTGGACAAATGAAAAGACTGATTTTATTAAAAAAGAAAGAACCAAACCCGTCACTTAAGGCTAAGAGGATTTAGAAAATACTCAGAAGGGCAACATTTACGTAACATACTGTAAATATTAAAATCCCTGTTCCATTATGCTGTATGTTGGCCATGTACACAGTAACGTCACGCTGCAAACGCTCTCTTCAAAGCATTTAAGATCACAAGCTGCTTCTGGCTGGTTACACAGAACATAGGCATGCTGTATGTGGCCTGCAGACCTTATGGAGAGGGGGCACCAATGAGGAGAGCAGAGAGAAGCTCTTAAGTTAAGGCCACTGATTCACTCTCATTCTGAGCCTTTATTCTAATACTCAGCTACACCATTCTTAATACAGTGGGCTACTAGCTCATTTTGGCATTAGAAACTAAGCACCAGTGAAGTAGCAACAGTTAAATAAGTTCACCTTCTTGGTTTATTGCAGTAATGTTGGTCAAAATCAAGCATTACATTGTAACAGTGAAAGGAAAGGAATGAGGCAGGCTTTCTCACAATCTGTGAACTTTGTAAGGCTAAATAAAGTACAGCTAGACATACTTTCCTGATCTGTAGTTCTATGTTCAGTGCTATCAAAACCACAAATGGGAATATAGTTCTTTCACAAAATATCTATTAACATATACTCCAACTCGGAATACTGCTAATGAATTAATTCCTCCTCCTTCCCCCACAAGCATCAACTGAAAAAAAAAAAAATTAGTAGGTTAAGCACCCCAAAGTTAAAAATTGCCAGAATTAACACTGTGGCAACAGCCCTAACTCAAATTCTGTGTTACTGTAAATACGATAAACCAAACATGCTTATGTGCATACATACACTTTTCCATAGGACTACTGCCACACTTCAACCACCAAAAAACCTGCTCAGAAAATGAGCCAGCATTGTGAAACAAACGAAATGGTTTCTGGTTGGAGCAGAGATTCTTCCTTCTTTTTTCAACAGCCAAAAGGTGTGGGGACTTGTGGGGTATAAAATAATAGCTTTCTGACGAAAACTGTTGACTGTTGCCCTGAGAACTGGCTTTTTTGGTTTGTCTTTTTATAGCAGCAAGCTGTAAAAACCAAAGCCCAAGAAATCCATCATGTGACATCATTATGATAGCATACAGTTCATCGAAGAGTTTAAACCCTCTGCCAAGGAAAGGTCACACAGAAGTAATACATCGTTATGTCTCTGTGTCACTTCTCCCTCATCCTTTATGGGGAAAAAGCTGCACGTTCTTGGCCTGCAGGTTTCACAGATGCTTGCTGACAGCAGAGGAATGGGCCTATGTATATGTATAAAATACCAAAGCTGTAAATGAAAGAAAGAAAAGCCAGCAGATTCACAAGGGCAGTGACCTTTTTCTGAAACTGATGCTCTTCGGACAACTCATCCTACATTCATATCAGTGAGAGAAACTCATATGCTTTTCAGAGTACGTATCATGAATGAAACAAAGAGCAGAAGAAAGGCAGCTAGAGACTACTTTAGAAAAGAAATGTTCAATTCTGAGAGCACGTTCAGTGCTCCTAACAGTTTGGGGACTAGACAAAAAAAGAAATCATGTTTACCATAGCCAACATTTCACTGGTACCACTGAACAGAGCTAGAAGAACTAACCAATGATTAATGAAGTCCAAATAGTTCACAAATGAGTTACTTATAACCCTGTTAAATCTTGATTGTTTGAATTGAGGTTTTTGTGCAGCATACCACATTACACTTAATTTTTAGTCCTTCTTGGGAAAGAAGTTGCTAAATCTGCTTAACCATTTTCTGAGAAAGGGGGAAGAAGATTAAGTTTTGTCAAAATTTAAATAGCTTTGTAAGAATAATTTTTCATTTTTCAGTGAAAACACACTGCCTTATCCACAACACTCCTTCAAACTTTCACAATATGAAGCAAGGATCTATTTTGCAGCTCATTGTGCAACACCCAAAGCAGGCAAGTTAACACTGGATAAGCAATTTTAATGCTATTGTGCTCTAGAAGTTCCAGTGTTTTCTCAGCGCACCTTTGCGTGCAACTTGTCCACACAAACCAGCAAAGAGACCATTCTTCTACTTCCTTGCAGGAGCAAATCAAACAAAGATACTGCTTTTCAGCATTTGAAAGAGAAACCATGTATGCAGCTTAGGAAAAAGATCAATTAACCTGGCAAGCAGACGTCTGTGCTTTTACAACTCTATCTTATTTTGCTATCTTGCATTCTGGGTTTGCTTCTCCCTTTTACCATATGTCATGGTAAGCATAACTTCTCTAGGCACCTCAAATCTTCAGAAGTATTCAAAAAGGCTAATTTTAGCTCCATGAGGCTAATTTTCCTTTTACTTGATAGGATACATTAGCCTACTCTGAAGGAGCCTCTAGAGAACTCACATTTTTTTGCAATTAACTAGAGAAGGACGTTGGAGAAATCAGTTACTCTGGTTACCCAGCCTTGGCAAAAACCCTTTTAACTCTGTACACCTTTTCTACAGATTGCATTACACATAATACATTGAGTGTTGCAATTGAAACTCGTTCAATTTGTGCAGTTATTATGAAAGATCTCTGTTTTCTACGACACCAAAGTCATGCTATTAAGCTTCATTCAGACTACCTGCTGGTTATCTCTTCTTAAACTAATGTCTCATGAGACAGATTTGAGGAAAGTAGGGAAATGTTTTCTAATAAATTCAAATTGGTACTTATGTAAACAACCAAAGAACAAATATTCCCAGAGAACAAAACATTTACTATCCATGTCAAGCATGACCACTACTGTCAAATCCCGAGGCAGCTTACAAAAACTTCCTATCGTTGTAAACATTGATTACAGTATAATTTGTCCAAGTAAGCTTTTAGCTAGCTCTCAGAATTGAACATCTTTGAAAGGATGATAAAAAGCAAGTCAAAACTTACACACATCCACAAATCTGATATTTAATTTGAAAATTCTTCACCTCTGATAATTCAAGTATCAAGAAAAATACTATAACAAAGGGAGATGAATAAAATTAAGACCTAGTTGTTTCCTAGAAAAGCCCTTTGTTAAGTAAACTTCAAGCTATGTTTTTGATAAAGGTATTTCAGCAATGTTAAAATCCACCACTGCCACAACAGCATAAATTAAAACCCACCAGCAGCAGCCCTTGCGTTAGATCCTTTCTACTAATGGTAAAGACCATATATCTCTGGTCCTAGGATAAAATTGTAGGATTGAAAATTAAAACCGAGAAAAATCCATATCCATTGTATTAATCAGACCAGTGTTCTACATTTTTGTTTTCATTATCCACAGTTGTAACAATTAATAGTTGCTGGGATTTTTCTTCTTCAATACATATATAGATTTGAAGTGTCTATCTAAAGACGCCATTTAAAAAAACTCATCCACATGTTTTTCTATACAACAATCAGTTGTTACAGATATTTTTTATGATGTAATCTGCTACAAAAGGGACTACCCAAGAGCCTTCGTAGCCAGACGGGTATTTGATTAGAGATTATTGAAAAGAGAAAGCCACTTTTAGCCTTAATACCCTTCTCTAATTATGTAACAATTTTTAGCAAATCTTTTCTTGCCTCCTCTGATGACTGATTAGATGGTGAGACAGAACACTGTAAAGAGATCCAGCTTCTACAAGTCACTGTGCCAAGTAATAGCAAAGAGCCAGAAATTACTGTCATTGTGAGTTCAGTTTAATATATTACACTCACTGTGTTAGACCAGTTGCACTGATTCTTTATTACTGTCTATTTTCCCTTGGGATCCTCACAATATATTTTCTAATTTACAGCTTCATGCCCTCTTACAGGAATATGGCTATCATGATTCCTCCTTTCCTTCACATTTCCCTTCCTATAAAGATTTCATACTGCCCATGAAGAGACCATGAATGTTCTTACTAGAACTTATCCTCTAGATTCACAAGCAGTTTAAACCTGAATAAGCCTACCTCACTGATAAAAAAAGGTCCAACCATTCTCACTCTTTTCTCCTTCCTATTCATTTTCAACTTCTTGCCCCCTGCTTATACTAGCAGAAGGGTTCATGCTTCTCTTCACTGCACAGTGAATTGACTGAGGGAATTGATTCAGGTTAAAACTATCCAGGAAATAAAGGTGTGTTTTAACCTCAATCAGTTTCTCATATTAACATTTGTCCTGGCAAAAGAGAGGGGGGCAAGCAGGATTAGGGACAGAGGAAGTTTGCACATTGCAGGAACCAGAAAACCAGAACTGCTTCAACTTCCCTCAGGCTATGTTTACAAAATGCTCCAGTTTATACCGGGGTAAAATTCAACTCAGCTGCAGTGTTTGATGCAAAAAGTGAAAGATATCTTTAACATATATCCACTCCGTAGCCAGTAAAACTGAGTTTTGTAGCTATTAATGGGCTTCTCCACAGCATGAGACTATTCGAAGTTTTCCAGTAACACTTGGCTTACACCTTTTTACAGCAGCTGTCCAAATGCTTTTCAGTAAGGTGAAAGATGGTATTATTTCTAAATGGGAACTGACAGTCTTGTAGGATATTTATAAAGATGCTCCTTCTAATCTGTACAGTATAATTTACAGGTCATTTCCCCCTAGCTGAGCTGTGTAATCATCAAGCAAGTATTATTGAATTATCACAGTAGCATACTGTGTTAGAGGCTTTCGTTTAGATGGGTTAGTGCACAATAGAATTGAGGTCCATTTGACAGAGCTTATCTGACAGGTCCGTGCCAGCGCTTCCGCAAAGCAGCTCTGTTCACTTGGCCCAACAGCAACATTTTACACTAAAAAGCTGATACAATTTTCCATTATTCAGATTAAAACAAGCCTTCCAAGTAGAAAAATAATTATAACATAGTTAGCAATTAAATGCCATTAGTAAAGTAGTAAATGCTAAGACAATAAAAATTTGCTTTTATCATATAATTTGTCAAATTTTTAGCACTATCTTCAATAAATTCAAATAACACAAATTGCATAAACACTCAAGATGTTCCAAACAACTATCTTTGTCACCCAAATTCTCTGAATGCCAAATTAAAATTAAATCACATGCACTTACAGTAAAGAGATGTATACAAACAATTTGAGTTGTATCAAAGATAGCATAATATTTATATATACCACAGTGTGGCTCCTATTAATCCAGCACATAGTTTTGACTACAAAATATATATGTATTACAGATCTTCTGAAAAGGATTTCACTCAGATTTCTACAATAGTGCTGCAACTACCTAGAAGAATAAGGTAAATAAGCACTTTCTACTACCAAATATATTAAAGAGTAAAACATGGCAATATGGCCTCTAGCAGAACCAGTAAAACAGACTTTGATAGGATTATTCTAGATTCACTTTCGGATTTCAATTAGGTTTTAACTGAAGAGAAAAATCAGTCTTATTTGATTACTTGGACCCTTGTACAATTTGGCCCCAAAAGACCTTGTATTTTTTTGATAGAGCTCCAAAATGTTAGTTTCGAATGTAATGCAAGAAATAGCCAATGAAATGTGTCATGGAAATTTAACGATATGGCTCTGTGCCTGAGCAGAGTTATACCTTCTCACAAGTATTTTTTTCCTAAGTACCAAAACCTAGGGAAGAACATACAGAACTGCATAATTTCAAGTTGTAATTGACATGCCATCAAAAAATACCAGTCTTAAATTGAGAACAGCTTCTGCCAGATAGCCTTAATTTTCTTAAATCCCAGACACTTACACCAGAAAGACTAAAAGATGGTTTGGACAAAAATTTACATCATGGATTGTAACTACAAAAAGAAAACTATCAAATTAACCTTTTCTTTAGTTCTATATCTTTACGACAAAATATTTTATTCCTCTGGTTTTAACTGACTTCGTACAGAAATAGGGAATTTGTGATCTTGCATAGAGATAAACCTCCCTGAACAATGTAATTGAAACACCTTTTTTTCATACCTCAAGAAACTCAGATGTCGGAAGTAAGGAAAGTAGCTTTTGTAAAAAGTACAACCCAGGGCTCGGTTTTGGGGCCACTCCTGTTTAACATCTTTATTGATGATCTAGATGAGGGGGTCAAATGCACCCTCAGTAAGTTTGCAGATGACACCAAGTTGGGTGGGAGTGTTGATCTGCTCGAGGGTAGGGAGGCTCTGCAGAGAGATCTGGACAGGCTGGAGCGATGGGCTAAGGCCAACTGTATGAGGTTCAATAAGGCCAAATGCCGGGTTCTGCACTTGGGCCACAACAACCCCCAGCAGCGCTACAGGCTTGGGGAGGAGTGGCTGAAGAGCTGCCAGTCAGAGAGGGACCTGGGGGTGTTGATTGACAGCCGGCTGAACATGAGCCAGCAGTGTGCCTAGGTGGCCAAGAAGGCCAATGGCATCCTGGCTTGTATCAGAAATAGCGTGGCCAGCAGGGACAGGGAAGTGATCTTACCCCTGGACTCAGCACTGGTGAGGCCGCACCTCGATGACTGTGTTCAGTTTTGGGCCCCTCACTACAAAAAGGACATTGAATTACTCGAGCGTGTCCAGAGAAGGGCAACAAAGCTGGTGAAGGGTCTGGAGCACATGTCGTACGAGGAGCGGCTGAGGGAACTGGGGTTGTTTAGTCTGGAGAAGAGGAGGCTGAGGGGAGACCTCATCGCCCTCTACAACTACCTGAAAGGAGGTTGCAGAGAGCTGGGGATGAGTCTCTTTAACCAAGTAACAAGCGATAGGACAAGAGGGAATGGCCTCAAGTTGCACCAGGGAAGGTTTAGACTGGATATTAGGAAGCATTTCTTTACAGAACGGGTTGTTAGGTGTTGGAATGGGCTGCCCAGGGAGGTGGTGGAGTCCCCATCCCTGGAGGTGTTTAAGAGTCGGGTCGACATAGCGCTGAGGGATCTGGTGTAGTTGGGAACTGTCAGTGTTAGGTTAATGGTTGGACTGGATGATCTTCAAGGTCTTTTCCAACCTAGATGATTCTGTGAATAAAATCCAGACAACCAAAGCACTGCCAGGTAATGCATATCCCTAACTACTGAATACAAATCTGGGCTCTGTCTACCCATTCAGCAATATGCAACTTCTCAAATACGAACATATTTGTCAATCACTCATTACACGTGTAGGTGGGATAACCCACACAAAGTGACAAGACTAGTACAGACCAGGTATAAATTAGGCTACAAGAATGTGACATATTTAGGATACTCAGCTTTGAGAAATGGAGTTAGGGAGTCATAAACTTGAGAATGTTTGGGTTATTTAAGCACACTGCAGTTAATCTGCTACATAAATAACCTTAACAGAGCTCACTGTGAAAAACAGGTTATTTCAAGCTAGCTAGCTAGCCCAATCAATTTGAAACTTCCTTAACTGGAAAAAAATGAACTAGTGAATTATTTTTTCAACTCCATACTAGCTTTCTGAGATAAAATCATAAAAATCACACCAAGCAAAATATGTTGGTCTCCCCACCCCCTGACTTTTTCATAGAAACACATCTCTATCCTCAACACTCTTGTACTGTTTAATTCACACAGTGAACTGTGTACATAGTAAGTATGTACAGGGAGACAATCTGCAAAAATTAAAAAAAGGCAGAGCTTACTACATAGTTCCATAAATGTTACAGACATTTCAAGATCACACATATACATATCTCAAAGCTTTGGACCACATGCTGAAATTCTGAACTACTTTTACCAAAATTCTACTTACTGAAATTCTGATGTTACTTTTACCAAAAGTCTTGTTTGATAGTCCAATGTTTTAAGTTGGGAGAAGAGAAGGAAGTCAAGAAAAGGAGACAGAAAGTCTGCATGGATGAACTAGGAGCTCCTAACAAAACTGAAACATGAAGAGACAGAAGCAGGGACAGGTGACCCAGGAGGAATCTGGAAAAACTGCCTGAGTGTGCAGCGAATGGATTAGAAAAGCCAAAGCCCAGCTGGAGTTGAAGAAGGGCTTCAACAGCAAAAAGAAGACTATGAAAAATGTGTGCCCACTGCTGAATGGGGAAAGGGACCTGGTGACAAAATACATCAAAAAAAGCTACAGTACTCAATGCCTTCCTTGTCTTGATCTTTACTGGCAAGATTTGCCTTCAGTAATCCCATATCCTTAAGAAGAAACTGGAAGTCTGGAGCAAGGAAGACTTATCCTTAGAGGAAGGGGGATCAGGTTAGGGAACATTTAAACAAACTGAGCATACATGAGTCCGTAGGGCCTGATCGGTTGCATCTCCGACTGTCAAGGCTACTCTTGTTTTTTGAAAGGTTATGGCTACTAGAAGAAGCTCCTGATGGCCAGAAGTAAGCACGTCACTCCAGTCTTCAAGAAGGATGAGCCAGGGAACTACAAGCTGGTCAGTCTCACACTGATCCCTGGCAAGGGGATGGAGTAAAACCTCCTGGAGGCCACTTCCAAACATATAGAGGCTCCAAATAGAGGGTCCAGGCAAGGCAGGTGATCCCTCACCCTCATGCTACCAGGCAGAAGGAGGGGACCAAGAGATGAGGGAGACTGGAAACAGGTCCCTGCTCAGGGAGGCAAGAAAATTCTCTCCTAACCTCCCTCACCCTCCATGGTGCCCCTTCACAATAGATTCGGGGCCCTAGAACTTTTGAATGAAGACATGGAAGAAGAGAATGAGACAAACAATGAGGAAGACCAAGGACCACCAAGGCCAGGTCACTCTAGAAATGGTATTAAAACCAGCTCTGAAAGGAACCCCAGAAGAGTCATTGTAGTGGGGGACTCCATTCTGCGGGGTGTCGAAGGCCCCATATGCAGACCAGACCCGCATCATAGGGAAGTCTGCTGCCTCCCTGGGGCCCGTGTCAAGGACCTCACAAGAAGACTCCCCTCTCTAGTCAAACCCAAGGACTACTACCCTCTTCTGGTTTTTCAGGTAGGTAGCGACGACATTAGCAGGAGAAGTATTAAATCAATGAAGAGATATTTCAGGGCCTTGGGGAAACTGATCAAGGGGTCGGGGGCACAGGTTGTGTTCTCCTCCATCCCTTCAGTTGCGGGGATGGATGAGGATGAACACCGAAGAACACAGCAGATGAATTCGTGGCTTCAAGACTGGTGTCACCGTCAGGGCTTTAGTTTTTTCGATCATGGGTTGGTATACAGGGCACCAGACCTCTGGGCGTTAGATGGGATGCACTTGTCCCAGAAGGGGAAGAGGATCTTGGGGCAGGAGTTAGCTGGGCTCATTGACAGACCTTTAAACTAAATTTGAAGGGGGAAGGGGGCAAAACACCAGCCCATCTGAAGTGCATGTATACCAATGCACACAGCATGGGTAACAAACAGGAGGAGCTTGAAGCCGTGATGAAACAGGAAAATTATGATGTTGTGGCTATCACAGAAACATGGTGGGATGCCTCCCATACTGGAGTGCACCAGTTGATGGTTACAAGCTCTTTAGAAGGGATAGACAAGGTAGGAGAGGCGGTGGGGTAGCACTGTATGTTAGGGACTGTTATGATTGACTTGAATACAAGTGCAGTGAAGACAGGGTGGAGTGTCTTTGTGTTAGAATCAGGGGGAAAGCCAACAGGGCAGATGTTGGAGTCTACTATAGGCCACCCACCCAGGACAGAGAGGTGGATGAAATATTCTATAGGCACTTGGGTGAAATCTCACGATCGCTTGCCCTTGTTCTTGTGGGGGACTTCAACTTCCCAGACATCTGCTGGAAATACAACACAGCAGAGCGTGACCAGTCCCGAAGATTCCTGGAATGTGTGGGGGACAACTTCCTAACACAGCTGGTGAGAGAACCAACCAGAGAAGGTGCCCTGCTGGATCTCCTCCTTGTGAACAGAGAAGGACTGGTGGATGATGTGGTGGTTGGAGGACGACTAGGGCACAGCGATCATGAAATAATAGAGTTCTCTATTCTTAGAAAGGCCAGGAAAGGGCTAAGAAGGACTGACATCCTGGACTTCCATAGGGCTGACTTTGTCTTGTTTAGGCACCAGCTTGACAGGATCCCTTGGGAGACGGTCCTGAAGGGTATAGGGGTCCAGGAAGGCTGGGCGCTCTTTAAGAAGGAAGTGTTTATGGCTCAGGAGCAGGCAGTCCGCAGGTGCTCTAAGAGGAGCAGGCGGCAGAGAAGACCACCCTGGCTGAACAGGGAGCTTTGGCTGCAACTCAAGGAGAAAAGGAGAGTTTACAGCCTTTGGAAGAAGGGTCTAGCCACTCACAGTGATTACAAAGAGGCTGTGAGGCTATGCAGGGCAGAAATCAGGAGGTCTAAAGCCCGGCTGGAAATTAATCTGGCTTCAGCAATCAGGGACAACAAGAAATGTTTCTGTAAGTATGTCAGTAGCAAAAGAAAGACCAGGGAGAGCCTCCATCCCCTGCTAGATGCTGAAGGAAACTTGGTAGCAAGTGATGAGGAAAAGGCTGAGGGGCTTAATGCCTTCTTTGCCCCAGTCTTTAATAACAACACTAGTTGTATTGAGGGAATCCAGCCTCCTCAGCCAGATGATAGAGACTGGGAGAACGACCCCACCACAATCCAGGAGAGAGTCAGTGACCTACTGCATCACACAGACACACACAAGTCTATGGGACCGGATGGGATACACCCGAGGGTGCTGAAGGAGCTGGCTGGGGTGCTCGCCAAGCCGCTTTCCATCATTTACCAGCAGTCCTGGCTGACCGGGGAGGTCCCGACAGATTGGAAATTGGCCAATGTGACACCCATCTATAAGAAGGGTCGGAAGGATGATCCGGGAAATTACAGGCCTGTCAGCTTGACTTCGGTACCCGGGAAGCTGATGGAGCAGCTCATCCTGAGTACCATCTTACAACACATGCGGGACAACCAGGGGATCAGGCCCAGGCAGCATGGGTTTATGAAAGGCAGGTCCTGCTTGACAAACCTGATCTCCTTCTACCACAGGGCCACCTGCTTATTGGATGAGGGAAAGGCTGTGGATGTTGTTTACCTTGACTTTAGTAAGGCCTTTGACACCGTTTCCCACAGCGTTCTCCTGGCAAAACTGGCTGCTCAAGGCTTAGATGATCGCACGCTTTGCTGGGTAAAAACTGGCTGGATGGCCGGGCCCAAAGAGTTGTGGTGAACGGAATTAAATCCAGTTGGCGGCCGGTCACGAGTGGTGTCCCCCAGGGCTCAGTTTTGGGGCCACTCCTGTTTAACATCTTTATTGATGATCTAGATGAGGGGATCAAATGCACCCTCAGTAAGTTTGCAGATGACACCAAGCTGGGTGGGAATGTTGATCTGCTCGAGGGTAGGGAGGCTCTGCAGAGAGATCTGGACAGGCTGGAGCGATGGGCTAAGGCCAACTGTAGGAGTTTCAATAAGGCCAAATGCCGGGTGCTGCACTTGGGCCACAACAACCCCCAGCAGCGCTACAGGCTTGGGGAGGAGTGGCTGGAGAGCTGCCAGTCAGAGAGGGACCTGGGGGTGTTGACTGACAGCCAGCTGAACATGAGCCAGCAGTGTGCCCAGGTGGCCAAGAAGGCCAGTGGTATCCTGGCTTGTATCAGAAATAGCGTGGCCAGCAGGGACAGGGAAGGGATCTTACCCCTGGACTCGGCACTGGTGAGGCCGCACCTCGATGACTGTGTTCAGTTTTGGGCCCCTCACTACAAAAAGGACATTGAATTACTCGAGCGTGTCCAGAGAAGGGCAACGAAGCTGGTGAAGGGTCTGGAGCACATGTCGTACGAGGAGCGGCTGAGGGAACTGGGGTTGTTTAGTCTGGAGAAGAGGAGGCTGAGGGGAGACCTCATCGCCCTCTACAACTACCTGAGAGGAGGTTGCAGAGAACTGAGGATGAGTCTCTTTAACCAAGTAACAAGCGATAGGACAAGATGTAATGGCCTCAAGTTGCACTCAGGAAGGTTTAGACTGGATATTAGGAAGCATTTCTTTACAGAACGGGTTGTTAGGCGTTGGAATGGGCTGCCCAGGGAGGTGGTGGAGTCCCCATCCCTGGAGGTGTTTAAGAGTCGGGTTGACATAGCGCTGAGAGATCTGGTGTAGTTGGGAACTGGCAGTGTTAGGTTAATGGTTGGACTGGATGATCTTCAAGGTCCTTTCCAACCTAGATGATTCTGTGATTCTGTGATATTAAGGAGAAAGTGGTGACTGGGAAGAGTCAGCATGAATTTATGAAGGGGAAATCAAGCCTTCTACAATAAGATGACTGGCTCGATGGATAAATGGAAAGCAGTTATTATTTATCTTGCAAGGCTTTTGACACTGTCTCTTGTACAACATCCTCACAGACTCTCAAAATTATCTTCAAAATTATGAAGAACGCACTGGATAAGCGAACAGTGAGGTGGACCAAAAACTAGTTAAAATGCTGGGCTCAAAGCATTGTGATCAGCAATGCAAAGTCCAGTCCGAGGCCAGTGATGTGTGACCAATACTGTTTAATATTTTCATTAACGACCTAGATTATGAGATGGAATGCATCCTCATGCAAGTTCGTGGATGGTACAAAATTGGGAGTAGCTGATAGACTGTGCTGCCATTCAGAGCGATCTTGACAGCCTGAAGAGAAAGGCAAACAGGAACCTCATGAAGTTCAATAACAAATGTAACACCCTGTGCCTGGAGGGGAATAACCCCAGGCACAAGTGCACACTGGGGACTGACTGGCTGGAAAGCAGCTTTGCAGGAAAGAACCTGACAGTCCTTGTGAACAAAAAACTGACCATGAGACAGCAATATGCCCTTGTGATGAAGATGACCCACAGCCTCCTGGGCTACATTAAGAACAGTATTGCTAGCAGGTTGGTGTGGGGGTATCCTTCCCCTTTACTCACTACTGGTAAGATGCATCTAGAGTGCTGGGCTCCCTGGTACAAGAAACACACTGACATACTGGAGCAAGTCCAGCAAAGGCCCACAAAGATGATTACAGGATGGGAGCATCTATCATATGAGAAGAGGCTGAGAGAGCTGGGACTGTTCAACCTAAAGAGAAGCCTCAGGCAGGATCTTATCCATGCGTGCAAACAGCTACTGAGAAGCAGCAAAGAAGATGGAGCCAAACTCTTCCAAATGGTGCCCAATGAAAGGACAAGAAGCAATGGGTCACAAATTGAAATCCAGGACGTTCCAACTGGACATCATTAAAAAAAAAAAAAAAGGCAAACAAAGACCATACACTTTTCTACTCTATGGGTGGTCAAACACTGGAATAGTGTTGCTCAGAGAGGGTGCGCCATCTCCAGCTTTGGAGATAGTCATCCAACTGGACACGTCCCTGAGCAACCTGCTCTAGCTGACCCTGCTCTGAGCAGGTGAGTGAGTTCAACAGTACCATCTCCAGAGGTACCTGCCAGTCTCGGCCATTCTGTGATTCTGTGAAGAGACAGGAAGAAGGAAGAGACTAGGCAGGAACTATCAACTACAATGTAGGCTTAGTTTTAAGCCAAAAGTGAGTAACCCTCCTCATACCAGACATTTTGCTCATACCTGGATACATCAGTTGCAAAGGTAAACTGATGATGTTGTTACTTCATGAGGGATTAAAAGCTAATAAGACTATTAGCTACACAATTTATCTAATAGTGCTTGTTTGGCTTATTTTATTTTACATACTTGAATCAACTAAATTTGATTTGGTGATCAGACAGTAAGTCACAAACAAATCATGTTAATGTTGCTGCTGTTGTTTTAGACAGAAAGCAAGTTCTATCCCAATGAGAACAGAAAATATTGAAGACTTCTTTCCTAGATGTCTACATTCTTGACTGGAGCTGTCTGCAAAAAAATAAATCCAAGTCTGTGTCTTGCTGCAGAGCAATTTTTTCCTCAAAACATATAGTACAGAGAGAACAGGTCTGAAGTAGTGTGGCTACCCAATAGCCATTCAAGAGCAGACCCAGAAGCTCATCTCCCTTTCAATTTTCACACTGAGGTAAAACCATGAGTGCCAGATTGGATGTTAAGGCTTAAATGCCACACAAGGTCTGGACTCCCTTTCTTCCTTCCATGTCTATCACCAAGAGTTACCAGAAGCAGCTGTTCCATACCAGTTAAATTCTAGAAATAAGATTTATAGGAACACCTTAGGAAGATGTACCAATAATTATCATCTCTTCTTACCATCCCTCCCTTTAACCTTCCACAGATCTGTCCTCCTAATCAGGTATTTATACCACGCTCCATTGCATTTGAACTCATAAGCAAGAATGAGTCAAAACAACCCACACTGAATGACTAGATAAAAACTAAAATTTTCAGCCACAAGTAGACTTCATTGAGTTTAAAATAAAAATCAAGATCCATTTGGTATTGTGTTCAGTGAAAGAACTTCTGTTTTAAAAACCATCGTGGTACATCAGGCCTTTCTCTCATTTTGGTCCTTCACAATTTTTTCTTAACCTAAAGGTCAGTTACAACACTTAAGTCCCCAAATGGGTGATGCACTTTTCAAAGCCTACTCCTCAACTTTGCATGAATGTTTTTAATGGCAACTAGAAATCATTTTAATATATGAAAGAGCTGTTACAGCATAATTATCTGTCCTAGCGTATAGACATCTGTCCCAAAACCAAAGATAAAATATTTATTTTCTGTTAAGTTAATGTGGGGTACAGCACAGAAAGACTGAAGAGGTCAAATGTGTCTCCACTTACTTCTTTCCTTTTGTTACGGGGCTTTGGTCTCACATATGTGAGAGCCTTATATCAGATCCACTAGATGGTGCAATCCATCTTCTCCATTAAATGTGTTTGAAGTTTATACACATAAGTACTTAATTTTTAAAGAGGAAAAAGTCAAACTTAGCCGGCTAATCAAGGAAAGGTTTATTACTGGAAGAACAAGGTACCAAAGAGAATGCTGGGGTTAAGGAAGATCTAGGCTTGAAATTCACATATTTTAGCAGCCAACATTTCCATTTTTCAGAGAAATATGATTTCACCCAATTTTATAAATGAGGTTCAACAAAATTTTTATCACATGAAAAAAAACAAGTAATCAGAACAGCATGCTTTAAGTTATTCAAGTAACATCATCAGGGAAATAATCAATCCAATAGGGGCTTAAGCAGATTTACTGACAAATAAGAATGGCATTCAGCAGCATGATGGTATTCAAAACAACCTAAAATCCGTCTTAAGTACTTCAGAGGTAAAAACAGTACCCGCTAAGAATAGAATCCCATAGCTATATTCTGATATCTCCCTTGTTACCTATAACCTTGACCTAAAGCTGGTTAGCTTTTCATTTCTGATTCCAATTCCCAGTCCTGGTAAGGGATTAAGTCAAGATACAGAGATAGAAAAAATTACTGTCAGGTAAGGAGGTGAACTATCTCCGTGACAGACTACAGCCTTGATCTGTATCGCAGCCAAATTTTATTTCATCCTTCACCAAGTCCCCAAATGCTTGAGGTCTGCTGAATCACTGAAGAAGATTCTATACTGCTTATTACTTTCTTGGTAAGTGACTATTTACCATGAAGAATTGTGTGCACTGCCAAGACAAGTCCTCAACTAGAAAGCAGGGTACAGTGTTTTACCGGCCTCTCAGAAAATGGAACAGGTGCAGTGCTTTCTGCTTGGCAGGCTCAGTAAAAATTAGTAGACCTTCAAAAAGTAATTTATTAGTCCTCTCCTGGCAGCTTTTGGTGGACTTTTATTCTCAGCATTTCCTATTTTTTTCTCCTCAAAAAAGGTGTTCTTTTTACAGGGCAATGAAGACTGTTAATTCACATATTCTGCAACACTTGAAAATGTAGCTTCCTACAGCCTACCAAAAAAAAAAAAAAAATTCACCAACATCAATGACATATTTTGCAAAGGATAACCCCTAAAATTCAAAGAAAAATGTATTTTTTTCTTCAAAGCAACATAAATTGCACCCTAATACATTATAGAATTGATATCAAACTCCATTTCTTCTCCACTTTATGAAAATAGCTCTACCAACAGCAACAAGGAGCTACAAAACAATATCAACTTTGCTAAAATTAGTGTAGTATTTTTGACTGAATGTTTTCCTTATGGGAATTTTCCATTTGGAAAAAAAAAATCCTCATAGAAACATGTCTGCCATGATGAAATGTTGCCTAAAAGGTCACTGCTTTTTTGATGATATGTCAGCCTAGCACAACAAAAATATTTTGGTTCTTCATTTCACTTAAGAATTTCAAGAATTTTCAGAAATACCTATTTCTTGCTTAATAATCTGCATAATGTAAATAGAAAGTATGGAATGAAAAGATGGAAAGTTAGCCTAGAAACTTACTCAATTATATGGAGTTACTACTGACAGTACATTTAATAGTATCTTTACACAGAGACCATCCATAATGCTTTTGCCCGTTACTATTTTGTGTCATGCTTGCATACATCACTGACCTTATGGAGTGCAGGAGCCATTACTGGCACCAAAAATCCATTGTAAATGTAATTCACAAGCTGGTTACGTATCAAGGGATGTGCCACCTAAGAGGGTGGGGGAGAGAAAGACACAGAACAGTTCCAGTGAGATTTAAAACAAGGCAGGGCACAGACGACTATTATCCACTACCAAAACCCTTTCCCATTTAACAAGACATTTGCCCTTCTCACCAGCATTTGCTATGATTCAGGTTCTCAAAGATTTTTCCTTTCTCAAATAAGTACGCAAACTATGTTTAATTACAGTAAACCTGCCACATTTAGAGAACAGGGCTTTTCAATCTCCCTGCATGCTGACAAAGATGAATGGACAGAATAGTGTGTATACCCATGCATCAGAGGAAGATTTGAGATTCTAAATTTAGCTCCTGCAACCTTGTCAGGGTCATTTGAAGGTAGATTTGCCATTGTTAATTTGTCCTTTTACAAGCAGAACAGCTGTTTTCCTATCGTTTAAGAGTAGGTAAACCAAAGCACTCTCTAGCTATGGGACAAGAACATACTGTTCACATGCCCTTCTCCCAACCACTGTAAAACAGAAATGCAAACAAAACCTACATTATTCATTCAATAGGTTGGTTAGGAGCTTTAAAACATGAACTGTTATTAGAAGCCAAAACCTTACTTTTATAATGAAGCATTCCTTTTGTTTTCACAAAGAAAACATATCAATTCATGCATTTAAAAGAAATTTGATAAATACAAAAAAGAAATTCCATTCAGAAGCATTCTAAGTTAATATATTCTGTTTGAAGTTCAGATAGAGACTGGAATGTCACAGCCTACATGTGGCCACAAATACATTCTCCCACTTGCATTTCTTTCCAGACTTCCTTTAATTTGTAACCCTTACTTTGGAAAGGGGAAGAAAAAGGGTTGCCCTTCCTATGCTGTGATCCAGGGAAAAAGTAGTAAATAGCAAGAGCTCTTGGCCATACTGTGCCTTTCTAATCTCTGGCCAAAGTTTGTGTGTCAACATAGAACAAGTCACACCATGAAGGCCATTCCATGCACAGAGCAAGAATTCCTGCAGTAACTGAGCTTTCAATTCAGCTGAAGAAAGACTATAAAGACACCATCAAGGAGCAGTCAGAAACTGCTCTTTCTGCATGTCAGCTGGAGATCCTTAACTATTTTGAGTTTATTTGAAAAATGGTTTTAAAATAATATGTTGTTCTTTTAATTTATCTGCTGTGACCTTTGTATCATTTTTTAGAAGGTATCAAATACGACCTCCTGCAACTGTAGATCTGTACAAAAATTCTGCTTAGACACCAAAATGAATGTTGTCTCCTCTTCACATTTAAACATGTACGTTAAAAATCTTGTATATTGCATTTAAAGAATGACAGCTACTATTATTTTCACTTGTTCAATGCTTTAAGTCAATCAGTTGCTTTACTGTATTTCGCACATATCTCACTAAAACATATCTTTTATTTAACAGTAAATGTGACTAAATTTTCAATCCTATTCAGCACATTTCTTCAAGTAACACATAAATCCACAGTTTCTGTAGAATTTAAGGGATCAAGGACAGAAAAAAAATTGTAATCAAGAAATAATCATTAAGAACAGAGAGTGGATTCAGAACAGGCCAGTTTAAAATTAATTTATGTTTCTAGGAAGATACCTAAATTCTGCTTGGGAGGCTTTCTTTACGCAGTATTCGCCAACAGGCAAAAGAGACTATTTTCTTTTGTACGCTATTATGAGAGCTTAGACAAACACAGAATGTTTTTCAGTGCTTAAATATATAAAGACTGCATTTTCCCACATGTAAAGGCATTCAATTTACTTTTAGTATCAACAGTACTATTAAAATGCAATAAACTTTTTTTTTTAAAAAACAGAAAATCCTCCCAATTACACAATGAAATGTCAAGCCGCCACACAAACCTATTGCTTTCATTTGAAACGTTTGTCACCTGAAAACCAAAACCATTAATTCAGCCTTATCACCAGGACAAACAGCACAAAACATTTGTTTTATAAGCAACTTATTTCAGCGTAATTTTAAAAGTCCATGCATTAATAAAAGTACATAAACTCTATAGTTTACAAAATTCTGCAGAATATATAAAAAACTACTACTTCAAAAGGAGAGGCCAACTCTGCTCCATTACCTGTATCACAGCATTGCAAAATTCAAGGGAATTCATGAATTGTACAAGGGCTGGTGACAAGAGCCAGTCATCTTTCAGCAGACAGTGCCACTCTTCTCCTTTTTCTTCCAGCTTTGTAGGCAAAGATGAATAGAGGCCACTGAGTCCTGTTGCTAGCACCTGTATTTCAAAAACAGGAGAGAAATAAGTTAAACTTTCCAACTGTCCATCTTCTTGAATGACAATGCCACAAATGGTTTCTCTTACTAGTTTTAGTAACATAAGACAGAGTCGAGATTAATTTCATTTCCTATCGAAGGAGTCCTGTGGCAGAAAGACATGAATATTTTAAAGAGCCTTCCATACAATATCCTTCTTTCAAGAGCTGGTATTTAGGAGAAAGTGATGGAGAAAATCAGGTTGTCTTGTATTTTTTTTAATACAAAGTTCTAATTACTTTTTAAATACTTCTAAAATCATTTTACACTTTCCTCCAGTCCCTTTCCAGAAGCAGCCATCACTGTCATATCTACAGCTTGTCTTTCGTTGGCGATTTGAATGTTACTGCTTACACATGCCTATACAAAGTGATTTCACTCAGAAATATGAGTGCTCCATCAACAAAAATGAAGTTCAGCCTCATGTAGACCGCAGATAGTGTTGACTTTCTTTCCTAGGCACTTGAACTGAGCTGAATCCACTTAAAAAAAATTCCAACTGTTCATAATTTCTCATTTTACTTTCTTATTTATTTGAAAGAGGGAAGGGAAGAAATAAAATGCCTGAAATAAGCTACTGTATAGGCATTGTTTCCAGTGATATTAAGGCTTACAGATGGTTTATGTGGAATATATCACTGAAGCATAAGGTTGTATTTTTAGTTACAATTTTAGAAGTATATTTCCAAAAGGGTTTTTTAAATTTTACTGAATATATCTGGAATATTGGTAGTTTCAGACCAAGTTTTTAATTATTAAAATTATTTGAAGCTGGAAATTTTCTAAATATTATTTACAACTCATCCTTCTGATATGATTTTATATGACTTCAGGATAATTTTTAAGATGATCCTCATTTTAATGGGAACATTAAGACTCAGCCTGATGGAAATCTTTTGAATTTTCATTCAACAGGCTTTTGTAAGAATTTTTCCTCTTTCTAAAAAGAGCCACTTGGCATCTACAGGGATAGACCGTCAAAGCTCTGATGAAACAGAACTGTTTTATCTATTAGAAAACAGTTGACAATGTGCAGGTCAAAGACCAAGGGTTCACAGAAGGGGATTCAGGTTTTGATCATACGCAAGCGTAAACAATTATAATTGCTAACCCATCCAGTCAGACAAAGACTATCTTTCTGAATGCTCTCCATTCATAAATCACATAATTTTCAAAGATGGATTTATTCTGCCGTACATAATTAAGCCGAATATTAAGGAGCAGGGGGAAATACTGTGGAAGATTCACTGCTTTAGCACACTGTGCTGTACAAGTAGCTATATAAAGAAAGGTGCCAGAGATACGTTAAAAAACTAAGAAGCTAAAGCCATTGAGCAAAGCTTTATTTGTACAATGACATTCTTCTATAACCAGAATCTTTTTTGCTTTTTCTCTCTCTCATGGTAGAAGAGCTCAAAGCAAAAAGTTAGGAAGATCTTACAAGGCCTATAGAACTACCTATACGTAACCCACACACACACTTACACTCACAAACTCAGGCTTCAGATGACTCTAGGAAGGAAAAAATTCTGAAGTGAGAACTTGAGTTTCTTTTGTGTTGCAACCTGTTAATTAATGCATACTTGATTTTCCATTGTCCGCTTAAAATTTAATTGTTATTCATAAACACACACTTACCCTCTCAGAAAGCAAGGTGATTTTCAGAGCTGTGTACTATCCACATTTCTCCATCATATAGAAGTTTAGTCCTTAAGCACAAGGAACCGACCTTGAACAAAACATACTACTCTCCACTAAAAGGAGCAGTGAACTCACAATCAGTCAATGTCTTGAAGTGACGAATTCTTTAGTTTGTCTGACTTACAGAAGTAAGTAGTGACAGATGTAGTTGCTAAAGTCTGTACAGTTTAAAAAGCTGTTATTTTTGCTGCAAAGTACAACACAAATGGCTCTATGAAATTAAGTTTCTAAAGCACTGAGACAGAGAGTAGCCACTGGAAGCACTTTCATCTCTTTAGGAAAACAACCTTTGAAAATTTTCATAGAAATATATGGTACAAACAGTATTACCATTTGAAGTTACTAACAGAGCTCTTTACATTCTATAAGTAGGCATATGAAACAATGCACATATACAGACTACATTATGGAGTTTTAATCAGTAAAATTATAAACATTAATAAAAAACCTGAAAGGGAAGAAAATGAATGAGTTCACATCCTGGAATGGCAAAATTGGTTTTATTTTTTGTTTTACCCAGAGCAGTGTCCTTTTAAACTTCTCCCAACATTTGTCATGTCAACCCTCATGCTCATCTACTTTTACAAGCATCTCCAGCAGTTTCTTTCTCACCAGAGACTCATGAGTCTCTCTGCAAACCAATCTCCTTGATTTATTTACTTTGACTCACGGAAGACACTGACTACGTGATTTAATCTCAGACTCATTATATGATTAAAATGTGTTGTTAATATATAATCAATTCCCTTTAATAATTCCCTTTCCTCCCACATCTATAGTCTTTCTATCTCTGTGCAGCCTCAACTTTTCAAGGACATTGCAGAGCCATACAACTCCTCCTACTTTAATACTTGCTTTCCTAAACTGTGCAGCACTTACAAAGTTTTATGGAGAGACTTTAAGATGCTATCCTGCCCAAAATTCGTTAGAAACATTTTTTTTTCTTATTATAATGCTGAACAGACAATATCTTCTATCAGATTCAGAAAACTTTCAGGTCAAAACATGAAAAAAATGATATGGCAGAAAAATCTCTGTAAAATCAGAAAACTTTGCCCAATGGTTTGTCTATACATTCTGCGTTAAAACATTTGTCAGTGATGTATCTTACTGCAGTCTGTCCCCTTCCTTCTTTATAGTTTATTCACCTACAGTTCTGAATACTATGGACAACCTAGGTTTAAAAAGCTGCCAACAAAAGTTACCTCAAAAACCAGTATCAAGAAAGCCCTCAGGTTCACTTTGGCACAGATCCAACACTGATTCAGATGTATGAAGCAGCAGAGATTTATGGCCAGACCCCATCCCAGAACATGTCTATACCACGCAATAAGGCACAGTGAAGAAAACCCAATACACTACCAACCAACTCAGTCCCAGAACCAGAGATAGCATCAACGCTATCCAAACGCCACTCCTATCAGCACAGGACTGCACTAGGTGTTTTGCAGGGTAGCTGAGGCCACATCTGCACTGATTTGAGTTTTATACAGCAATGTCACTGACACCTGCCGTCTTCCCCCAGAACAAAACATGTTCGTTCAGCTCATCACACTCAAATTCAGAAAATGTTTTGCGAGTGAGCTAATTCTATGGCATTGCATTAAAGTTTTATTCTAGACTTAGGCCAGTCTCATTACTGTTCAGAAAAGTCTGATTTTGGCACATTTTGACAAGAAGTCTTCCTAATTAGAGTGATTGTCAATCATGGCTCCCTGCTGTTCGAAGGTTAATATAGCTGGCTTTTATCTTCAGTGTAAAAAGGGTGCTTTTTTTTTTTAATTAATTGGAAGATGTAATTATGGAAGTTATAGCATGAATCCAATAATGGTATCTGTCTCAGGGACAGTTTGAGAATCAAGTTCATATTCTTTAGCAGCATCTATTAAACAAGGTCAAGTGGAGTCTCTCAGCATAAGCAATTCGATGCAGTATTTACAACTGACAGAGGAAACCATTTAGAAATTTTGTTTTGGAACTTGTAGGCCTCCTCCAGCCTGCAAACCTGGCTCTGCCCTACTGCTCAAAGGATGTAGCAATCTCAGAGTAAATAGAAACCTATGGCTGGAATAGCTGTCATGCACTAATGCTTAAGGCAGGGATTCTAGTGTTCTCTGCTCTGAAGCTCTCTGCTGTAGTAGCTGTGTGTAAGGCTCCCCTTCACTTCATTTGTTCTGGAATTTATTAAACTAAAATGCAAGCCACACAGAAGATAAAAATATCAGTCCAAAAACTGGCACACAAGAACAACTTTTCTACAGATGATATTCTGTTTCGAACCCATCCATTGCAGATCTCAAACCGGTTTTTGTGGTAAGGCATGAAGAAGCAGGCGTTGTCCATTCTGCTTCAGCTTTAAAACTGCAGTAGGGCAACTTGCTTTGTTAAATTAGATTATTTATTTGTTTAACAGCAAAGGTTTTCTATTCATGTAGTAAGACAGATTTTCCAGACACAACACTACTACCAAGTTTTGTTACAGAGTACAACACAGCAAGATGGTGGTTTGCTTGAGGTGGCCATAGAAACATCCAATTCTGTGACAAAGAGCAAGTCTCCCTTTTATCTTGCAAAAATACTGCATTTTTATAAATACATTATTTGCACACTTATTTTTTGAACTGTTGAACTGATGTTATAACGTGGCAAGCACAGCCCAGTTCAGGTAGCGCTGCCACCAGAAACAATATCAGAACACCCTGTCCCCATTTCTCACTCCCGCCACCCTCAGAATCTCATAGAGGCCTCACAGTGAGACAGCACAGGTTTCCCGCCCACCAAGTTCTGCTATAACTTCCATCAGTTTCCCAATTCAATTCACTGTGTGACTGTAAAAACACTTGTGCTGGCCCGGCCCAAAAGCACAAGACATTGGTATAGAAACAAGGAGCAAGACCATGTTTGGTAGTAGGGCTGGTTTAAGCGGTATTACAGTTTGTGAAATCGCTGTTAGCAGAAACAAATGTCTTACAACACATCAACGACAGAAAAGGATGAGAAGAATACAGGGGAGACAGTTTAGCATTGAAGATCAATCAAAACAAGAACAACTTACTGGACAAAAATAGGTGTTTTCTGCTATGTGGTTTGCAACAACGTTGTTTTCTGCAGACAGAGACATTATGAAAAGCAGTGCATCACGGGCCTGTTGGCCTACTGTTCCTTCTCGGTGGATGAAGGGAATCAGCAATGAAAATATGAGAAAATTGGCAGCTCCTTGGTCCTCGCTGGTATGGAAGAACAGTTCTAAAATGGAGGGATCTTTGGCTATTATAGAGCAGAGCTGGTTCAAGAGGATGACCAACTCTGTTTCCACTGTTGAAGTGGCTGTTCCTGAGCAGGAACTCAGTAACATCATCAAAGGCTTCAAGATGGGCTTGTGATGCAGCAAAGGCTGATGAGACTGAGTAACTAGCATTTCATACATTTTGAGTTGCTCAATTTTTGTTTCATCGGTGAACTCTCGCCGTAAGCTCCAAAGAAAAAGCTTCTCCATGATGTTTTCTGAGACCACAAATTCCAGAATAGGCCCCATTGAGGCATCCTTTGCTTGCTCCTCAATTAATAAGAACAGCATGTGCTCCACATAATTCTGAACAGTGCTGGCCTCATCAGGTGAAATTGCTCCGTACTTTGCCTGAGTGTTTTTCAAAGGATCATGCTTCTCTAAGATCTTCAGAACCTAAACAAAGGCAGATCAGTTATTTGAATGCATTTTTTAAAAATATGCACTTACCCCTATATGGAAAAAGACATCAAAATTGCTGAACAGAATAAATGCAAACTCTTTTTATGCTTTTAGTTTTTGTCTGTCAAACTTTCTAAATTTAAAATATTTGGCATGTACAAGGCCAAAACGTAATGCTTTCGTTCACTTTTTTTTTTCATAAGCATCTAGATTAGCCCCTTGTCCTATTGCTGAAAACTTGGGGTTCTCTGAAGTATGGATAAACTAGATTCCCTTAGTCTTCAGAAAGTGAGTTTCAATGATTGAAATAAGTCTGTCACAGAGGACCGAAATCAAAAGGCATGCTCTACAGCCAGAGTAACTGTGCTCAGGAGTATCAAGATCATGAGATGATTTGCAGTAAGACTAGCAGAAGCCCACAGAGTTGACCTTTCCTTGCTTATATGATACCAAATGGCCACTGATGCCCACATACCCTTGCAACATTCAATACAGATTTAGGATTGAGTAACAGTTGTCATCCCAGCCCTTATACCCCGGGATTAAATTCCGTTCTGCACACAATGAATGAAGCTCATTGTGAAACAACCATTGGCTTTAGCCTTTTTGTGGAGAATAATTGCCACAAAAGTACAAAGGAGCAGCAGGTCCCCTAACACAACAGCATCACTAGAGTTAAGTGAGAAAAGGTGACTCTTGAGCAATGGCTCCTCTGACTCTGGAAACATCTCAGGAACACCACCATTTGTCTGGCTTGCTTCTCGGAATAGCTAAATAACAGCAAAAGTAGCAGCACAGAAATCAATTTCACATAAACAGTTAGTTATTCGTATTACTGCAGCAAATAAGACCTTATATTACAGTGCTCAGAGCAAAACATCTTTGCCTAAAAGCAATTATAATTCTGATGACATGTAAACAATTTTTAGAATATGCTCAAGTACATAATCTACATCTATCCATAATAAACAATGCTGCATACACCTTTGCACCATGTGTCTAATATTCTTCACAAAAGATAAGCAAGCCTTACCCTGCACAAGGAAAGAAAGCACAGATGTTTGCAACAGGGTACAAGTCACAGTGAATCACTAGGAAAGCCACTTAGAAGATCTAGGCCTTCCATAAGATATTACCATGCTCCACCGCTTCCCATTTAGATGCAAATCTGGAGTTCAAAGTGTGATTAGTAAAGCCTAACCATACCTTGAAAGGTCAATTACCTTTGCGTTTTAAAAACACTTCAGTGTTATCTACTACGTGCTCCATGAAAGACATTTGTTCCTGAGCAATTCAGGATTATCTCAATAGAAAGAATGAAGCGAACTCCTATTAATGCAGCCTACTTCAAATCAATACAACTAATTAACATTACCTGTGCCCAGTGTGTTCTAAACACTATCATGCATGTTTCTGGGTCAACACCCTGCAGGCTCGGAGCCTGCCGATTTTTGCTGATACTGGTTCCAGAGGACATTATAAATTTTCCAAACGTCAAGCCAACTAAGCCATGATGGATTTCTTTTTTAAATCCTGTAGTTAGTTATAGATGTTCAAGCATCATGATGAGATTGACACTGTGTTTTGAGCTTTGGTATCCACAGAAATCTGTTTAAAAAACAAAACAAAAACCACACATATACCTATGCACATCAAGTTATAGTGTATAACAAAAAAGAACATACTTAAAGAGAACACTAAAATCTTTTTTCTTTTAATTCAGTTTGAGGATAGAATTTTTTAAAGCATGCTATATGGGACCATCTTCTCAAACTTTTCCTCATGATAATAGTTTCTAGTGCTCAAGCTTTTGACATCAGTGACAGAATTAAGGTGCTACTGAAACAAGCGTTAACAGAAGCTCATGCAATAAACATTGTTAGTTTTTCGTTATGACGTTTTTGCCATCTGACCATGTCTCTCTTCAGTGTTACTCAGTAACTAACATTGTATAGACTATACAGGTGAAGAAAGCACAGGTTATTTCTCTATTTTTTTAAAAACAACTTTTCCATGAATAGATATAACTACAAATACTTAAAGTTTTCTGCCAGAAAGCATATCATAAACAGTTGAAAACAGCTGTAGAACACCATATGGGAGCAGAAGGATGTACCTGTATCAGTAACAAAGTAACCAAAACCAAACAGCACAACAGATAAAACAACAGAAAAATCCAAAGCCAAATAAATTGAGATGTCATATTCAAGGACTAAAGGACTATGAAAATAAGACCAAACATTGAAACATGCTTTTCATCCATTATTTAATATCCTAGATATCTGAGTATCAAAGTACTTGCACACACCTGCAGGGCAACGTTAAAATGAAACAAAGACAGATAGCTTCCAGATAGTTGTGAGGCTTAAATGAACATATTATACCCTCAAGCACCGATATCTAAGTTTTTTTATCATTACCAACTTAAGTAGTTACCACTGTATGTTAAGTGCACAGCTTCTGGTGACTTTTGCTTACAGCTCTGAGAGCTCAACATTTCCACCAAAAACCACTCAGAAAACAAGATGTATGCTTAGAGACCATTTAGAAAAAGCCTGCTCCAAGTAGTTTGACTAATACCATACCTAATAATCCAAAGGAATATTTAATTGACCTATTCTTCACATCACATGTCTACTTCCTGACAGTTCCCTCTTTGTCAGCCCTCTTCTTCAAACAAAAATCTTCCAATTTCGGTAAAAGTTTAACAGACTCTTCCAGGCAAAAGTGTCCTTCACTGCATGGCCTTGATTCACCCTTTGAGCAGATCTGTCCTGTGCATGAAGTGAAGCAAGCAGCTTTGGAAAAACTAATGTGATCGGGTAATTAAAGATGGTATCATAAGGTGCAGCAAGAGAACTTAATTAACACAAAGCAGAGGCAAGCTCAATTCCAGAATTTAAGAGTTGCTTGACTTTACAACTTAGAGGTTGTTTCAGTGTAGACTTTGCATGTTATTTAAGAATTTAAATAAATGAAATTGATATTACACATCTAGATATCACACGACAAATTCAGTCAGCAGTACAGCAGTATGATACCAAGAGTAGAATCAGAAACTGCAGATCAGCCTGTTCCATTATTTAAACTAGTAAACAACAATAAGGGAGATTATGACTTTCTTCAAGAATGCTGATAAAAATCAAAGATCAGTGAGGTAAGACTCTTGAGATGCATGCAGAGCTCTAGGATGTACCACACACAGGCAATCCGAAACTATTTAACCCCTTACCCTCTCTTTTCCTCTAATCCATTCTAATTCTCTGTCCTCCCTAGCCTTTGCAATTTCCTTTTTTCCTCATGCATCTTTCCTATCCCAGCCTCAGACTCTACTCCACAAACTTCAAGACAACACTCATTCCCTCTGCATCAGACAGACCCTTCTTTAAATAACTACTTCTATCTTGTAGCTCTCTAAACATACTTTTGTGGAGTAGAGGTTCCATACTGGTGCTTCAGTCATTACAGATTCCTGAAATATTGCTCTACTTCTCTGAAGCTATGAAAAGACCTACAGTAAACAGAAATGGTATATCTCCCACCACACATTCAAAATACAGCAAGATGCCAAGAGATCCAGCGACAGAGCCACTGTTACATTTGTGTGTCCAGCTGGAAATCTCACTTTCCACAAAAGTGCTAGCTAGTTATTGACATTTGTGTAAGAATTTATAACCACCACTATGTTACTGAACACTCAAGTCCTGCCTCTGTTAACAGCTTACTGTCTAAGCAGATGCCTGCTACAGTCTGCACTTGTTGTATGGACATCTTTTCCCACACAAGGATATCCTAAGTTTAGCCACCATATATAAAGAACAGATATAGCCCCTGTGAAAGAAGGCTTAGAGACAAGTAGGTGTCCCCTCAACTCCTGCATAAAGTCCCCTAAGGTCCTATCTGTGCAAGATATTTAAGAGCTTCTTGCTCTTTCCAAGTTCTGATTTGGGCACACTCAAATTACAACACTGGGAGTTCTCAGATAAACAGGTCATTAAAAACTGCTAGCATCTTGATTCAAATCAGATCTTTTTCAGAGTTAGATGACACTAGATCAGAAGAGCAAGGGCTTCCAGTGTTGCTACCTCTAGAAAGGTCTATGCTACCAACCACAGAAAACTTTCAGGAAGGTTTCCTCTAGCTGGTGTTGCATGCATCCTGCCTGGTCCATTTACTATATTTGTTACTACAGGCGCAAACATTACCCCATTTCTTGATAAGAGCTTTGGAAGTATGTGATTGACAAACTGTAAAATAGCAAATTCATCTCCAGCATTTATGTACTCTAAAACCTGCACCTAACAGTATACTGCACGTACAAACAATCACAAGATTAAAGCCACTCACATCTTTAGTAACAAAGAATCACTAAAAAAATCATTTGTCCCTTGGTGACAGACAGTAACATCTCAGTAAAATTCAGTCTAACAGTTCTTTCTGAATATTCACTCCTACTGCACAAAGTCATCATAAACACACTGTACAAAGCATCATATGAAGAATAAAAAATACCAGATTTAAATTATTAGCTGAAAACAACTTGTCTGCAGCAAACATTAAGTTGCCAAGGGCTAAGTTCACTTGCATCTAGCCCAGCTATCAGATCAGAAATCTAAGAGTAGTAAAAGAGCACAGACATTATCCTCACAGTGGCCAATACCATGGCTTTTTATTCAACTCTAATTTAAAAGTAACGAGAGGGCAACAAGCAGACCATGCAATAATATTTCTAAGATCAAATCAATTCCCTTAAGGAAGCAAATATTTCCAGCTTGGAAAGCATCTTGGGATGCTGGGATTTCCTTAGTAATACAAAACACTAATAGATTGTGTAGGCTTCAAAGACTTCAAACTCTGTAGTAGTGTTTCAATAAGTATACAAAGCTTTTGACAACTTAAGTGGTCACAGAGTAGATTCTAAAAACAGCATACCTATTTGAAAAAGGAAAGTAATTGAATTGGAAGAGATACTATCTTTTAAGATACATATCAATCTACAGTTAGCATGCTCCAGTTATAGCAGTAGTAGAACGAATACATTCATTATATTTGTGGTAAGCAGATTTTGTTACTAGATCAGTAGGTTTTCTTGATTATTTTGCAAGACTAAACATGCCACAGTAACTGCAACATCACATTATTCCCTGTGAAGTAAAACTAACTCCAATTAAACAGGACAAATAACCTGACCGTATTGAGTCCAAATGTGAGAAAATAAATTAATTTATAAAACACTGATCCATGGAGAAAGGGGTAGAAGTGAACTTGGGTGACACTAAGAACAAAACTAACCATTTATTTTAATCGGCTCATAGCTAAAATTTTACAATTTAACCTTTCCTCTATGCTAAATCCTGATCAAGGTGTAACTCCACCATGTGATAGTTCTGCCAAGTGCAGACACACATCTCCTCCAGTCCATTCAAAATTCTACTTCCAAAAAAACACTGCTCTGTTTAATACTTTGACCCTGCCACACAATAACAGAACCTTCTTAGCAGGTAAATCTTTCCGTAATTCAACCCCATGTTATCTATCAGTCATTTAACCCTATTACAAGGCCAAGTCCACTTACATATGCCTTCCAGAGCCATTTCAATTGTCTATACTCACAACACTTCTGTCTCACATCCCTCCTCTCCTACACGAGGTACCTGGCCCTACCACCAAGGGTTTATATATTTAACAAACCCCACGGGGAACAAGAAGCACCAGCGTACACATCACACACATGAGCAACTGAGGTTCAGGGAGACAAGTCACTATCTCTGCTAAGATCTTCCTATATTCTCTATGTAACTGGACAACAGCTTTTGAAATTAGGCAACTAATTTTCACCTACATAAACTTTGTTGGTTTCATATTAAATACCTTTCAATGTGGGCTTGGTTAGCTGGTTGGGGTTTTTTTCCCCTGCAAATCTGGTCAACTGGACAAGAACCTGTCTCTCCCTAAGCAGCAGCAGAGTAAGTTATACAGTCACATACATAGGTCTATAACCATCTCTCTTCAGTGAAGAGGATGGGAGGAAGAGAGCAGAAAACTTTAGCACAATTCAGCCTATTTCCATTTTAAAAAAAAAAAAAAAAAAAAAAAAAAATCAGCAGTCTACAACTGTGCTGGGTAGCTTTAGATGAATTATGAGATTGAGTCCCAGTCATTGGACTCGTGGAGGATATCTGCTTTCAGTTTTCGTTCAGAAGTCTGTAAATCATCAACAACTTTTACACAGCTGATTGCAGGGCTGAACTCCCCAATCAACAGAAGTACTTACTTTACTGCAAAGTACACTGGAAGAACAGCCTAGCAGAGAATCCCTTGTGAAGTCTGCTCCCACTGGCTTGTCTCTTTTCAGAAGTTTCACTTTTGAATTAAAAAAATAGCACAGAAGCTTGCAGGGTTGGGGCTTCCCAGGCAATGCACAACATGCAGGCAAAAGATACGCTGCCTAATACAGTAAGGTAGACACAAAATAGGCTGCAAGGCTCTGCATCTCATCTTCTCTTGAAATGCTAAAATGCTGTGTTCTCCAACAGTTCTCAAACAAAAGTGTACCTCTGTTATCAGATACTGCATGCTTTTGCTCTACTGGCCAGAGCTTGCCACCCTGTCAGTCCAGGTACACAAGAGACAACTGAGAGATGGATAAGAAGCCTCGATGGCAGAGAAAGAAACAGCATATATCAAAACATTTTCATGGATCAGTATATCATAAAGGGGCTTGAAATTAGACAACTTCAAAGAAGCAGAGGGAAATTATATGGTCTTATGCATAGCTATGCAATCATGTCTCTGTAGTCTCTGATAAGTGTACGAGGGAGGGTTGGAGAAAAAATGAGTGGCAAATTTTAGCATGCCTCAACTTTGTTCCAACTTAAAAGGGACATTGTTCAGGGTTTGTTTATTTTTGATTGAAAAGAAAGCCTTCTGCATAAATTTGTCAGCTTTTCTTTAGGTACTGTGATCAGGGAAAGGGTTTAAATTTTATTAACAAGAGCGTTTCAAAGGAAGACATCAATCCTTTGAAAGGAAAGGATTCATCCCGCTTCTGGTACATTTTGCTACAAAAGCAAAGCCTATAGAGAACAGCCACATCCCCACCCATAATGATCCTACATATTCACCACCAGAATGCAGGAGGATTACAGCTCAGTCACTGGAGAGCAGCAAGTCTGTGGTAAGCAACTGGGAAAATGTGAGTGGTTAAAACCACTGCCATCAGAGGATCCTCTTTTTGGTTAAGTACTACTCACCTTCAGAAGCTCTACTAGCAAGAAAGCTGCAGCAGATTACTAGAGGAACAGTTCAAGCTACATGAACAACTATCCTCCTCCTTCATTTGTTCTTTCACATTTCAATGCTGCAGTCCACTGATTGTCTTGTCCTTTGTCTAGCTCAAGCAAACATTTCTCATTTAGTCAGCTTTCTCCAATATATCTTTTCTACCCAGTATCTGCAAAGGCACTATGCCCTCCATGTGTGGGTGGGAGAAGATATGTTTTACATTGATAAAGCTATCTGCTTAAAAGCCTAACAGAGAACAAGTCACCACAAATTGTAAAGCAATGTAGTTAATCAAAGTATCAATCTGTTCTCATCAAGCACAATTTAATCCAACCTGCTAACATGAAAGTAAGAATGTCTTGTGACTTGTCCCCACAGACTGCCTAACAAGATATATCTCATGAGAGAAACTACACACAGTATGTTTTATAATGAGACAAAAATCTTAACGTCCCATCTACAGTCAGTCTGCTGTAGTTAAAAAAACCACAGTTCATCTTTTCTCAAATCTCCAGGGAGCTACACGACTCATGTTTCTTGTAGATTCACATTAGTTCAGACAACTAATTGGGGTACCACTAACCTCTTAATGTGATCTATGTAATCCTATGGTATTGTATGTTCAGGGAACCAGGTTACAACATTAAATAAATACATGGTTCTCCAGACACATGAACAGGCAATTCCCCCACGGTAAGTACAGCAACAGTGACAGGCACGAGGCCCACCTCACAGCCCTAGTTCAGCAGCACTGCAATGGCATAAACGTGCACGCTTCAAGGGTGATCAATGGGATCAACTCGCACTGGCAGCCTACGCACTGGGACACAGGCTAAGCCAAATCCCAAGCCATCAGAGACTTCTGCTGCATGGGTCACCAAAACAAAAGAACAGAGAGGCCAATTAGGTAGTACGGTACAAAATGCATTCATGGGTTAGAATAAAATTATACACAGTGGGTCTATACAGCCAACCAGCAAAGACATCAAAGGTCATATTACCAAAACTAGAAAAATGGAAGTGATTGCTCAAGAAAACAGTAATTAAACAAAACAGAATACTTGACAGAGACCTTGACTGCCTCAAGGAGGGCTCTATTTACTTGATACACCACAGGGCATGTTCATCTACCACACGCATTTGCACATGGGCAATTTCGCTGGAACTCAAGAGCATACAATCACTGAAGTTACTCTTGCAAAGTCCCAAGAGGAATGAACTACACATTCATATCCCTAGGTCATAAATATGAAGCTGGTGGGAGGGAAAAAAAGTTGCAATTCTAGTGGTATGACTTATTCCTTTTAGAGACAAATAAGGAATATAATAAACCTGATTCTCTGTTGTATTTGATCTCCTCACATCTGGCCTACTATAGAAAGGCAACAATTCAGCAACAATTAGTGGATCAAAACACAGATTACATTGGTTAAAAACTTAAGAATAAAAGAGCAACTAGGGTTCTTAAAATCCAAGATAGATATCTCTCTATTCTTAGTAGCACTCAGGCACAGTATGACTGAGGTATCTTGTCTGCTACCAGCAGACAACTGCTGCAAAACTAATGTTAAAAACCTTAAACTAAACTGAAAAAAAAATATTTAAAAATAGCAGCTCAGAAAAGTTCATTTCTACCTACATACTGAAGAAGGCAGATGTCATCGAATCGAAATAAATTCAGAGACTTTAACTCCACTGATTCATTCCCAAATCACCACCAAAATTTCTGATCCAAGAAAAGCATGTTTCTGTAGCAAACCAAGTCATTAAAAGGTCAGAGGCCCACAGACCAAAGTGTTTGGTGTTGTACTGTGCAAGACAGGTATTACAAGCAAAACAGTTTATAACTTTGTACATGAGATGAGATGCATCCACGGGTCCTAAGGGAACTGACAAATGAAGTGGCTAAGCCACTATTCATCATATTTGAGAAGTCATGGCAGTTCAGTGAAGTTCCCACTGACTGGAAAAGGGGAAATATAACACCCATTTTTAAAAAGGGAAAGGAGGAAGACCTAGGGAACTACAGGCCAGTCAGTCTCATCTCTGTGTCCAGCAAGATCATGGAGCAGATCCTCATGGAAACTATGCTAGGCCACACGGAAAATAAGGAGGTGATTGGTGACAGCTGACATGGCTTCACTAAGGGCAAATCATGTCTGACAGATTTGGTGGCCAGCTATGATGGGGTTACAGCGTTGGTGGATAAGGGAAGAGCAACTGACATCATCTACCTGGACTTGTGCAAAGCATCTGACACTGTCCTGCACAACATCCTTGTATTTAAATTGGAGAGACACAGATGTGATGGGTGGACCACTCAGTGGGTAAGGAATTGGCTGGATGCTCACACTCAAAGAGTTGCAGTCAACGGCTCAATGTCCAAGTGTAGAGCAGTGACAAGTGGTGTTCCTCAGGGGTCAGTGTTGGGACCAGAGCTGTTTAACATCTCTGTCAATGACATGGACAGTGGGATTGAGTGCACCCTCACTAAGATGCCAATGACACCAAGCTGTGTGGTGCGGTCAACACGCTGGAGGGAGGGATGTGCCATCCAGAAGGATCCTGACAGGTTCAAGAGATGGGCCCATGCAAACCTCATGAAGTTCAACAAGGCCCAGTGCAAGGTCCTGCACATGGGTCAGGGCAATCCCAAAAACAAATACAGGCTGGGTGATGAGTGGATTGAGAGCAGCCCTGTGGAGAAGGACTTGGGAGTATCAGTGGATGGAAAACTGACTATGAGCCAGCAATGTGCGCTCACAGCCCAGAAAGCCAACCACATTCTGGGCTGCATCAAGTGCAGTGTGGCCAGCAGGAAGAGGGAGGGGATTCTCCCTGTCTGCTCTTCTGAGACCCCACTGGAATACGGTATCCAGCTCTGGGGCCCCCAGCATAAGGAGGACATGGATCCCAGAGGAGGCCACGAAGATAATCAGGGGACTGGAGCACCTCCCCTGTGAGGACAGGCTGAGAGAGTTGGGGTTGTTCAGCCTGGAGAAGAGAAGGCTCCAGGAGACCTTATAGCGGCCTTCCAGTACTTAAAGGGGGCCTACAGGAAAAATGGGGAGGGACTTTCTATCAGGGAGTGTATGGATAGGATGAGGGGGTAACAGTTTTAAACTGAAAGAGGGTAGATTTAGATTAGATATAAGGAAGAAATTCTTTACTGTGAGGGTGGTGAGGCACTGGAACAGGTTGCCCAGAGAAGCTGTGGCTGCCCCCTCCCTGGAAGTGTTCAAGGCCAGGTTGGATGGGGCTTTGAGGAACCTCATCTAGTGGAAGGTGTCCCTGCCCATGGTAGGGGGGTTGGAACTAGATGATCTTCAAAGTCCCTTCCAACCCAAACCGTTCTATGATTCTATGAATATGCTTTGATACCAAGTTTCAAAAGAGAAAAAGAACCACCCCAAAGGGCAAAGCACATGTCACTGAATGAAAGCTACCTTCCACTCCTTGATTTATAGGAAAATTGAAGATATCAGCTGCTGTGTTTACACTAGTAGTTTCATTTAGTCATAATTGAAGTGAATTATTGGGGGAAAAAAATAGTTGTTGCCAACCTCTCCTGAGAATTTGTACAGGGTTTATTTCAAAATTCATCACTCTTCAGGAGCGGAAGGGAGCAACGCATCAGAAAGCAGACATTTACAAAACCAGCATAAAACCATTTATGTTAGTGAAAGAAAGAAATCAAAATGACCCATGTAATCTGCAACATCGACTTTGCTTTCCAAGATAATTCTGACATCTGTGTGACATACAAACTTTGCCCCAACACACCCATAATTTAGAAAAACCACATGCTTCTTGAAGTTGTGATGCTGAAGTGCATGGAACTTCTTTTCTTTTTTAAAGCTTTTTTTGATAAAGGTAAACCAGTGTCTATAGCTAAAAGTATAAAATAAATTCATAGGAAATTATTAAGTTGCCTGCCTAGAAATTCTTCCTGACGGGAAGATGAATGAGACCAGCAAAGCAGTAGAAGACTCTATACTCTGAAGATTTAGAACTCTTTTCAGAACACTAGCATACAGAATAGGAAACACTACCTTCCCAAGAGAACGATGGTCTAGAAAAAGAGTTATCAATATACCTGTAATTATCATATTTAGATTACAGGAAACAAGATTAAGCTATATATTTTATGGCTACAGCAATACTATGTAAGACAATTTTTCAAGAGATTTGTATAACATGTCAAACTACTCATTATAATAGGCGTAAGAAGTCCAAGAATAATGTTCTCAGGTCTACAAAGTGACATGTATGCTTTCAGCACTAATCCACAATAAAATGCAAATACACATATATTCTAAGCTTTCCACATTTCATGATAAAGCAGCCATAAACATATTTTTTTATTATTTCCAAACTCTCAGATGATTCTGTAGGTTCTAAATATAGTTCAAGCACAAGAATCAGTAGTAAAACACCATTAAGATTATCCTGATTACTTGATCAATAAAACAACAAAACAACCAACAATCTTCCCCAGGGGATTGTCACCAAGTTTTCACTGAGAAAAGAATTTCCACTTTGCAGATGGAATTCCTCTCTCTTGTCCATATGCCCATGTTACTTCTCCTTATGTGTCTCAAATTAAAAACTCTGGAAAGGGACAGAATATGCCATAAAATCAAAACTGTTAGGTATAGAATGGATATTGCATAGCTGTTAACATAATACTGAGTCTAGAAGCATATTTATTTCTCCTCCCAGGGCTTCATTCACAATCCAAAGTTCTTTTTTTCTCAGGGAAAAAAATCTATCTATATTTAGGTAGCTAACTGTAACACAACAAAACCCTCTCATACTACTTAAGATTTTCATTATAGTACATGGACTATAATAATTGACTAGATGACTTGAATCTGTCATTATCTTTCTATACGTGGTTAACTGAAACTACTAATTTTAGAGACAATTATCACCCCAAAATACTTATCCACCAAGTCAACATTATTTCCTACACTCTGAAGTGATAACCTACTAGTGACATGATGAACTTATAAACAAAGAGAACGAGCAATAGCATATTGTTACAGAGCTTCAGGACAACTGTTTCATTGCACTGTAGGATGGCAGAAGCTCATCACAAATTACTCCTCAAACCTAGCAAACTTAATGAGCTACTAAAACCTGAAAGGTTGTTTTCATATTCTGCCCTATGTACTATGAGTCGCCTGACATTAGGTAGGAGGTTGTGATAAAATGTTATATTTAGTGGATTGACACTTCTGAGCAAACGTACTTTTGCAGTCCTTTTTTTCTTCTTTTAAAAAATAAAAAAGAACAGAACACTGTGTGACCCAACATTGTTTGCATCAGACATTTGCAATTTAGCTTGGAGAAAGTTCCAGAAGATAGTGAACTCCCTTTGTCCTAAATTATGTTCCAGGCTTGGCAAAGAAAAAAGCACTTGCAAAATCCTTTTTCATTTCCTTTTTATGACTATCAATTGTCAAATTTGAGGAAAACCACTGAACATTACTGTTTAAGATGAGACCACAAATCCCTGAAGCATACTGTTCACGGAAGAACAAGGATGAGGAAGAAGGGCGAAAAAAAAAAAGGCAAAACAAGCACTCCTTACAAAATCCTATCCATCCTTTCAGTTCCCTGCTCCCATAACGCACAAAACCCCAGGTATCTGGTCTCACAGGAAACTCTGCAGAAATGCTGCTCTCCCTCTCTCTTTCTATTTCAACTCAGAGCAAACAGAAGCTGAAGATTCATTTTATATTAATTTTATATTAATCCTATTGCAAAGGCAAAAACAGCAATAAAATAACACTTCCCTCATCTGTGAACATAGATCCATGAAAAACCAACCTCTCCTCCTGCAGTGATACCCTTATTTAAAAATATTAGTACAGATTCACAAGTTGAGTGGATTTTGACAGATTATGACTTTCTATATGTACACAGAATTTTTTGCTTTTAATATATATGGTAGTAAACAGCAAAATCCAAAGTGGATTGTTGGCATTTTTATGATCCTTAGTGTGTAAAAAGCCAAATCAAAGAAAAATCCATGTTAGTTATATTTCCATTTCTATTTAGTTTCATTGCATTTTATACAGGTGGTAGATGTTTTTCCCTCCAAGCTTCTCCAGCTTTTCTGGGAATAAAATTATTTGTGTCATGTAAACAGTGTTATGTTGTCCATTATGCAGAGAAGAAATTAATTCTTCATCTCTGATCTCATAACACAAGTCTACTCTACTATGAAAATATGTTACAGTCTTACACTGCCTCATTTTCTGCAACTGGCGATGGAATGACATTATAGCATCTTCCATTCTTGTGACTACCTTTGTCTGTATATGAATGACATATGAATGCACTGGCAAAAAACCCCATATAGAGTCTATACAACACTTGTCTCAGATATGTTGCCAGCATGCAGAAAGAGAAACTGCTAAATAATCAAGGGAACATATTTTTTAAAAAAAAAAAAAAAAGATCCAGGTAATCTGACACTTTCATAACAATTCTGTATAAATTTTTTCAGTCTTGCCTTTGAACCTTTGGGAAAACACGAATAGAACTACAGGTGTCTTTCTAGTCCAGAGAGGAATGAAGATAAACTAGCAACTGTCACACCCTGGAGGGTAAAAGAAGGTAAATAATAGCCTCTTCTGAATTGCAAATGAAGACTATACATCTTACAAAGGGAGTGCTGGGAGCCTCACAAATGTTGCAGGAGAACAATATCTACTAAAAGATGGGGTAAATATCAGGAGCTAGTAAAAATAAAATTTAATTACTATTTAACTTTTTTAACACTTGGAATGATCAATACTGAAAGCCTAGTAAAGCAGACAGTTGGATGTCAACCCTCACAGGAATGCTTCCTGGTACAGATCACCGAAAGTCAAAGCACAACCTCTCCCATCTAATTTTGTAACACCCAAGGAGACTTCTACAGGCGTGGGAAAGCACAGGTTCCACCCATCAACAGGTTATTCTTATTCCTGCCTGCACACCTCTAGAAGCAGGGAGTGTCTGTGTATGTCTTTGGGAACCCTGCTGCTGCTCACCTCTACCACTGTTCTTCCATCTGAAGCTGTCAGAGCTGCAGAAACTACAGTATGCCAATACTTCTTTTTTTTTTTTTTAAAAAAAAAAAAAAAGGTAGCTGAGGTGTACTGTTATCTCCCATGCCTGAAATCCAGCACCTCTCCTCTCCCATTTTCCGTCATCCCAAATTTTTCAATTCACCTTTACGATATTCTTGAAAATTGGCAATAGATGTGCTACCCAACATTGCAAACGGAGCCTTATGGAAAGTCGCATACAACATACCAGTCCTCAGAGAGCTCCAAAGGAGAAGCACAAGCTGAAGGCAGGAACAGTCTGAGGAAGAATGAGAAAGTCTGTATGCACAGGCTTTGAATGTTATTCAGCTGTAACCACAGCATGTTAGGAAGGAAGACCTCCAAGACCTGAGGACATGGTTCTTGACACTGAACTACAGATTTATGATTTTTTTTCCAACCTCTCAATTAAAAGGGGAAATAGGCTATAAGAATTAGAAAGCATATGCCAAATCAATTTTTTGTTTTGATATATCAGTTATAAAAGTACTTTAGGACACGCAAGAGTATTAGCTCATTTACCAGTTATTCCTCTGCCGAAATAAAACTTACAGTATATCTACTGTCACCACATATATTGCTATCTCTGTACTCTGTTATATGTTTTTCCACATTTTACTCTGTTTTAGCTTCAAGTCCACCTCTCCCCACAGACACCATTTTACTCGCATCGTAATTCATGCCATGGGTGCTCCAATAATAAAGCCCTTCAACGCTGTTTCAGAATATGTCATCTCTCTGCTAGTCAGTGTTCAGATACCTACTGTTCTCAAGCATACTTGTGCTCTGAAGGACATTAACCTCCAGTGCTGAGAGTCACAGAATGTCTCAGGAGGCCCTTCACTGACTTTATGGAAGAATTTGCATACAATCAAGCATCTGTGCTGAAAAACTAACTGAAAATAAATGGTGTTGTTAGTAAGTCAGGACTAAACCAAACATATATGACTAATGGCAAATTAATGAGGGATGGTAGAAAACCTCTCTTTAGGAGTGCCAGTATCAAAAGCACATCCACCTGCAATTACGCATATCATAACAATCAACCTCATTGGAAAGAACCAGTCCCCAAAGTTGCTAACACTTGGAAATTCAAACCTGCTAGATTCAACATGCACAGATGGGGTTGTGGCAATGCTTCTCCAACCTCTATATCAGCAGGACTGGGAGCCAAGATCCGTGCTTTTCTCTGACAAGGGAAAAACTGAGTTTTCCCTGTGACAGTGTATCTATCTACCAACTCGACCATCAATAAGATCAATGCAAAAAATAAAACACAGTTCTGTGATGGATGACTACTAGCACAGTAAACCTACCAGCAGAAGCAGCCAATGGGCTCTGTGGACCCATGAGGGCTGTAGATACTGCTATTAAAATACAGCGCTACAGCAGCTGGCCCATCTCACATCCCTCAGAGTATTACAAAGGGTTTTAAGTATAAATTTAACACAGGATGGTAAGAAAAGAGATTCACCTTACAGCTCTAGCAACCATTTAAACAACAGGTTCTCTCATGATAGACAATTTCAGAGATATCTAAAGTACTATTTTAACATTGGTCTAGAAAGAGGTGCTATCATTAAAGAACTCAACCTGAGAAGATTAGTGTAAATTTTTCAAAATGAAGACCACATGGAAGCAAACCTGAACCAAATCAGCTTACAAGGGGAGTGATTGAGTTTTGTCCCCTCAGACACTGGAACCAACTGTGTTAATTCACAATCACTGAATCTTACAAATATTTATTGGGAGACCTTCAGAGCTTGGAAGTTTGATTGAACAAGTTTCTTTGGACTTAAACAAGATTGTATGAGCAATATGCTGGAAAAAAGTATTGACTGGACTTGACAGAAGAATTCCCTCAAATCTATTAAATCCCCTCTTACTTGCTCTGAATAGCATGGTGGGGACACAATCATCATCACAAGCTGCAGTGGTAACTGCCTACATGCAAGGGTTCAAGCCAGGAGACAACATTCTCTTCCAATTCTCTTCCCTTTTACATGAGCCTAAGGCAAATCACTCAGCTCAGTTTCTCCCATAAGATGAGCGAAACAGACTTCTTTTGGAAAGCTCTGATTATTATTAAAGCAGCAAGTCATCATTATTCAGTTGACAGTCTGGCTGTATTAGCTGCCCAGAAAACTCTGAGTCCCTACACACCACACTCAAACAACACACTTAGACTTATGGTCTACATCTGAAACTCCTACTTGGCAAAACATTTCTAAATCCAGGGCCTACAAGTAATGAATTCTCATCTTACCTTCATTTCTATATTTTGGCATTGCACAGAAAAGACAAGACACAATCAAGGCCCTCTAAATGAAGAAAAAAATACACTAAGTGTTTCAGAACACCGGTGGGAGGATTTAATGCAATGTATGGCTTAGAGTGCTATTTTGCTTAGCAGATGAGAAGATATAATCAGCAGATGATGCAGCCATGATTTGCTAAGCACAGCCTTATTAAAGGCTAATGAGATAAACGAGTTAAAATTTACATTTTGCTCCACTGATAAGGTTCATTGGCACATTTAACTCCAACACCATGGTTTGAATATTAAACCCACTTATTAATGTCTAGTAAAGCTAATTATAATGCTGAGTAGCATTAAACTATAATAACCAAGCAGCATGTTAGAACCACATCCTTTAGTATTAGTGTAGCTCTGAAGTTAAGTGTTCTGCACCTGGAAATAAACACCTGTCGAGCTCATGCTCAAGCACTAGCCTTCTGCACCTTTTTCCTGACCCTTCTGAAAGCCCAAAGCCATGTTCTAACAACACAACAGGCAGGTAAACATTGCTCATTACTACGATATCAACAGTGTCTGTCTGTCTTATTGCAGCAACAGTAAGGATTAAGTGACAAGTATTTTTGTGTCTACAACATATTACATTACACTTGGCATATACTTTCTAATCCCTAACAAAAAAAGCACTGAGGTACTCACAAAATTAACAACAAAAACTTGGAGACCATATTTGTTTGGTTTTACTCACCTTTTTCACCATCAAAACTACACATATTACTGTAAAACACCATTCACTGGAAAGGATACTGAAAGATAATTTCAGCCTTACACTATCCTGGATGTTTTTATGCCATGTGTATCTAATGTGAGCACTTAAATGGACAGTGATCATACTAAGGATAACATAAGAGAACAAGGGCCATAACATTCTCACCATTTTAATCTCCGCAATATATCTGTCCTGTGACAGAAATGGAAAAAAGACAAGACGGGATAATTAAGTGCCAGCTACCCATGGATCAACAGTAACCAGTGTCAGGACTCACATGTGTCAGTACAAAAAGAATTTCTAGTAAGCACAAGCTTGAGATGCTCCTCTGGGAGCTCCCCATCCCAACACCAGAGCCACACCAGCTCTCCTTCCATGAGGAGAGCCATGGAGGGTACAGGACTGCACAGCAGTCATCATTATCTTTTCCAAGTAAAATATACAAAAAGAATGACAACAAAACGCATAAAAACACTACAGATAAAAAACCCTCCACTTCTCATTTGTAAGTTAATACTCAAAAGCAAACATTCATTATGCACATAAAAAAGGCACTGCAGAACTACCAGAATTTTTTCTTGTATGGGGAAAAGTGAAAAGGCACTTACAGTATGACAATGAAAGAAACTAGCTGAGCAAATCATGTGTGAAGCATTAAATGCAACTGCTTTTTTCGGAACGCGCTTTTGTTCCTTTCAATTTATCACCCAATTTAAACATTCTGCTTGTAATACAATCCACTCCACTTTCTTCAGCCCAGCTTTAAAATACAGACATGTCATATTTCAGCAGTAGAAGCAAAGAAACACAGTGGAGCTCAGAAACAGAAGATTTGGTGTATGGCTTGACGTGAAGAATTCCACTGCATCTCTGGTTGTAAGAATCCATGGGGATACACTGGTATCCCCAAGCCCACGCTGTAGCCAGGTCCCCAAAAAAATGAGAGCAGTCCACTTCAGTGGTAGGTTCTAGTGCCAGAAAACCACCAAGCCAGATGAGCTCCACCAGACCCTTTCAGCTACCGGTAGCATGAATTATGTCGAAAGAACTCCCATGCTCTTTGCTTGGTTCCTATGGCACACATTGGGTCCTGAAGCCAAACCTGGAAAGGAGTGTTTGTGGAGTGCTCAGAGGCTCCCTCCCAACAATCTGTCTTGAAAATGGATACTTGTGATTTTGGAAAAGCAGAAAAATCAAGCCTCTTTCCCTAAGGGAAAATCCTGTCAGCCTGATCCCACTGGAGTTCCTCTCTCCACACAGGTTCTTCCTACAGACGAGAAAGTAGCTCTGCAGTCTTTTTCCTTCAATATATCGCAATAGATGTGGCTTTTCCCAAGCCATTTTATGAGTACGGTTTGTTTACTAAAAGAATAATCAGAGAAGCTGCTCCAATTACTCTTTCAACTATGCTAATACTTGGTAGGTATTCTGAATCTAAATGCTTCGATACTTCCCTGCATCTAGAAACAACAGATGCTACTAAAGCATACTATATTTTAAAGTGAGGCAGCCAGCAGCACAGTATTCCCACAGGCAGCCTTGTCAGGAAAAGATATAAGTGGTAAATAATTAATTTTCCTAGGTTAACTTGAATTCCAGACTAGCATTTGTGAGCAACAGTGCCATGGAAAGGCAACTAACAACTCTAGTTTGTATTCCTGTTCAGTAAGGAGCTTTACCTTACATGCAAGCACTGTCAGCAGAAGTTTTATCATCTCAGAGACAGGAAAAATAAAGAACACTTATACAAGTCCAGCAAAGACTCTTCCGTGAAATACAAAGAATTCTGAAGTCTGTGCTTGACTACTACTGTATTTTCTATTATTTCCTTTGACAGTTAACGGGCCAAACACAGATAGGTGCTGAGCACTGAGCCAGACTGCAGCACACAAAACCCTCCAGTATCATCTACCCTACAAATAATTAAAGACATTGTTCACTACTTACTATGCTTTTTTCTCATACATTACAGATGTTTAGCAGGAAGGCTGGGGACAATTCTACACATGGGGAAGGAGGGGAGCACATTCCAGCCAAATCTTCTTTTCAACACTGATCTTAAGTTTAGCAGTTTAACAAGTCAGTCCATAAAATGTTACGAATGGTACTGGTGTACATTCAATATTTGTGGTTTGAAGTGACTGAACTTTTATATAGACTATCAACTGATGAATTGTGATGCCATATCATACTTAGAAAAGGTGAGTGATCTAATTCTTTTACCACTTCTATTTGTTGACTTAAAAGTGCCAGCAGATCATAACAGGCAAAGAATAGCTCATACAATCAGGAATAAGCTGGCCTTTGAGACAAGACTTTGCAGAAGGTAGTTCCTTTTCCCTGGAAATGGTCCACAAAAAGGGACTAGAAAGCCATCTACATAAACATTTAAGAAACAAACTTCATTAACATATTGCTTGTGCATTAATTTTCTGACAAATGAGGGGTTTCTTAAGTAATTCTATACCTGGTGGTACCCATAAAAGGGACAGAAGAGCCTCTCACGCTTAGCTTCATTTTCAAGCCATGGAATTTGATCTGATACCCCAGAATTTTTCTTCCAAGTCTGATTTTATTTCTTGTGCTTCTAGAACTGCCTTGACTCTGTGACCGAGAACAAAGTTGATGGACCTCAAGATCCTATTTCCTTTCATTTCAGTCAGCTGAATTTGCAGAGGATCAGAATACAGTTATATATTTCTTTATAATAGAGCTGCATTACAACAATGATAAAGAAATGGGAGAAATGTTCTGCTCTGTTCATTACAATCAATAGATTATGTAGCTCAGTCAGAAAGCAGAAGAAATTATGAAAAAAGAAAGTAATCTTTAAACTATTAATATTTCCAGAACAACTTTTCTTTCAGATACACAAATTCCCACCTCCCAAACAGAGCTAATAATGTCAGAAGCCCCGAGATTCATATGGTCAGAATGACTAATATTTACATTAAGCAAATGTATTGCCATAGTAACATAGACATCACAGAGCTATCTACCTGCCACAGCTCACTAAATTATTTAACATGCCAATACTACAGTGACACTGTGTAAATGATCACATTCATTAAGAGCAGAGTATGTGCTGAAAAACTGAATGTTAGACAGCTATATTTATTGCCATGAAAAAAACCAACAGCACCAGTATAGAAAAATAAGCAGAGAAGCACAGAGGAAGGTTACAATATGCAGCAGAACTACGTGCCTTGAAAAGTTCCATTTAAAAAACATGTCCACATCCCCACCCCTGTGCAAAGCAACACAAACTATAATCTCACTTATGGGACATAAGGCTGACCTGCTGTGGCCAGAACAAACTAAGATATTAGTTACTTCCCCTAGTACATTTTTGGGATAGTAGTTAAATTTGTTTAACATGCATCTTACATTCCCAAAAATAGTATTCTACATTGTGGGATTATAAAAGCTAGTGCACATGAAATATTCAGAAGTAACTATGACACTTTCTCAGAAATCTGTAGTTCTTCAACAGTCAACATATTTACAGTTAGGAGAGAAGTGCAATATTCTGGGTGACAGTCTGCCACATCCCCCAAGTGGTAGATGACAGCAGGGATCTGAGCGGCTTGTGTAAATTGCTATCCTCAACCTGAGTTAAAGCAGTCTGGAAACCTCAAGCACTTCCTGCACTATGGATATTTTCCCCTCATCATGTGCAATGGCAGAATCAATGACAGGTCAAGAAAACAAAGGGACAGCTCAGGTCAGCTCTTGCAACCAGATGGATTTCCTCCTAATTTTTGGCAGCTGTAGCCCCTTCTTTTGTGGGCACAAATGTGGTTTTTTACATCTCTCTTTGAACTCAAAACAACCAAGAGGAAACCTAAGAGTCATAGCACAAAGGTCCAGGCACAAAACTAACTCAGTCCAGCTCTAACCAACTCCTGTTCTCTCTAATATTTTTAATTCTTCATAGGCTCAATTTACAGAATTTCAATGCAAGAGAAAGCTTTAAATAATTTTTTCTACAAAATTTTTATGTAAAATAAGTCTGGCATACACCCTTCTCCACTCTCATGTTTGTATTATTATTCACTTGCATGGAAATGCCACAAAGTCTTACTTAAAGACATTTTTTATAGTACTGGCAATAATCAAATTCAAACTCAAAACAAATAGGTTACCATAACAGAGACTTATGTAGAATTTGAGCTTGAAAGACAAGCTTTTCAAAATACTGAAGCATTTGGGCCATGCTGTTCTTCAGAGAATACTGCTTAAATAACAGGAGTCTGCTTTTCTTAAGCAAGTTATTTTAATTAAGAATTATTCAAGAATTGACTTGATCCTCCACAGGAGAACGTCAGGAAAGTATGGAGAACAGCACCATAGTTTGAAAACAGATTTAGGAAGTAGCCTTGTGGGACCTATCGATGAAATCCAGATTACCTTCCACTCTCTACTAAGTATTTTAGATCTTTGGAATATATTCCATACTGTAAGACAATATGACATGCATAAATTATTGTTTTTAACTCATTCAAACAATGAGTGACACTGCATACCTCACTGTCATGTGAATGAAATCCTCCCTAAACATTCCATCTGTATAGCCTCAATCTTTCCCTCCATTCACCAGCTGAATCTTTCTGAGATAGAGTACTCAAACCAAAGTAATACTGAGACCTCCTCTTACTACCTACTACACTGAAATGCCAGAAATTTTTCATTCCGTTATCTTTAGAAGATGACACTAATAAAATCACTATTTTGAAACATGCTGTTGACAATCAGCTTCATTCTGCTTCTCATCTCAAAGATCCTGTCTCCTCCTGGAATCTGCTATATGAACCACTTCTAGAAATATACATTTTTTCCTTAGGCAATATAAACAATTCATGCAGTTATTTAGTAACTCCTTGTATCCAAGAAATAGACAGAACTATAGCTAGTGGCATATCAATCTGGACCAATCTATGCTTACAATTTTCCTAACATCCTGACAATTCTTACAGCTGAGAACGCAAGATTTAACTAAAGCATCTTCCAATGCTAACTAGAACATCAGCATTACTGTTACTAGTAATCTTAGCCAAACTACCTGCTATCCTACATCTACTGCAGGAGCTTAAGTTGCAAGATAGCCATAGTCAGACAAGAGGTATCAAGGGGGCTGAATGATTTGAAGTAAGAGAAATTACAATTTAAAAAAAAAAAAAAAAAAAGACAAGCATGAGCTGACAGTTTTCTATGATGGAAACAATGCAGGAATTTGGTATCTCTACCTCTGTGTTCTGTCCATTCCTCTGAAGCAGTATTATAGAAGTGTAACGCAGGATCAAAACAGAGTTCTGAAAGCTATGCACAGTACTACAGAAAGACAAAAGTATCCATAAAAAGCCATACTGAGCCATGACTATACAGAGAGTTTCCCAATGTTCAGACTAGAGAGGGGTACCTCAAATACTGGTACCAGGGAGCACAGGTGTGGTGAAGAATGCCAAAAATTTGACCACTAACAGAAGTCAGGTCATCTTCCAAAATCTTCCAAATTCTCTTACACAGAGTCTCCACTCACTATCCCACTTGAGATCATGAGTTTAACAGTCTGCTAGTTTTAGAGAAATATCTTAGTCTGTGAAAGATGAATACTGCTGAGAGGACTGTCGAAATATAAATTGATCAGATGAGAAGCAACTGACTAGTGAACTAATTAGCAGCAAGGAAAAGAATTATGCAAAGCCTTTGAATTCCAGGCAGAGGTATCAATTACATGTTACAAATCACTTTGCTGATAAAGTGCAAGCTGGAAATAGGAAGTCACCTTCAAATATTCAGCATCTTTAAGCACATTTGCAAGGGAGCCAGTGCGGGTACCTGCTCCATTCACTGGAATAATTTAAAATGTGCACTAATACTTGAAATGTTTCTATGACAATTGAGCACCCAGCTAAAGCAGCTGAGATAAGCCTTTGACAATTCTAGATACGAAACACTAAGCAATTAAGAAAGGTATCCAATCACTAACCTCAAATTCCACCTAGGTTTAATTTTCTACTGCAACTTCCATCTTTCAAGCTTATAACTGAAAGCACTAGAAAAATCCATCCTGCTACATAAACCACAATTAATTGGAAACACAAAAATCTGTATTTTTTTTTTCAAGCTAACAGTGAGTAGATGAACCCAAAAAGTAACAACAGTCCACACGAATACTGTCTTAATTTTATTAGCTTTGCCTCAGCACCACTATTACTGGATCCAAACTGTCTCCTGCAGAACAATTCAAGTAACAGTAACGCAAAACACTTAACTCCACCAGGAGTGTTTAGATAATAGATAAGGTACTACTCCCAAACCAAGTCCACATTTTTGCATGGTGCTATATCATGCTACAACAAATCTTCTCAAAACCTAATATTAAGGAGGCTTTACGTACCAGCCTACATACAGCCGAATGAGAACCAATAACGACTGCAGATGAAGCTAAGCTGACATCTGGCAGAATGGATGCCCCTGTGCTGAGCCTCCCAGTGCTTCCTATTCCAGGAACACACGTCCAAGGTGGTTCTGTACAACAACCGTTTATTAATTTTGGTTCTATGTCAGGCAAAGCTGGTTGCATCATTACCAGAGACACACTGACTTCGGAAACATTAAAGCCAGATTTTCTGTAGTGCTGTGCCATGCCATGCCAACTCCAACATACCTAAACTATTTTTGGATCTACAGCATGGTTAGTCTACAGTCCAGATAATCTGGTGACATATAATTGTGAGTTGACATTAAACATGCGTAGACAATATGGATCACAAAAATTCTGCACCATATAAATTATAAAATTATATAACCAGACATAAACCATACTGCACAACAAGCAAAATTTCTTTTAGGCTTTCCCAGTGATCAAATATAACTGCTGCTTGAACTCCCTTAACCAGTACACAGAGTAGCATGTTCAGAAGAAAAGCAATGTATGAAATTTCAGTATCGCTTACCTTTAAAAGAAGACTTTACAGCAAAATGCTTTTATTGTATAAAAGATTACTCAAATCAGAATCTTTTTTTACACTGTATATACAACAAAAATCTGACTCACTTATAAGGGTTTTAGCATCCAGATTGTAAATAGACCTATTATTCACATCCACAGGTAAATTAAGCTGGATAGCTAAAAACTCGTATGTGTACCCAATTTCCATTTCTGGATGACCAAACCTGTTCTGTGTCAGCAAGGCAAATTTAAGCCTGCAGTGCATTATGGGGTAGTCCTCTACTACAGTTGTATATGCATGCATGTGCACACGTGCTAACTGCAGCACGTTTGGACAGCGCAGAAAGTATCCTGAGAATAAGAACAAAAGAGTCAAAATACACCATTTCACTGCCTCAGTTAAATTTAAAAGTCAGACTAAAGCAGGTATAGGAACTGAATGGCAGCTCTACTGCAGTTTCACATATTAAGGTTAACAAGCAGCAAGTAGGCTAGCTGTCAAGGACATAATTGGCATTAAAGGCAACAGCAGCACATCTAATCTCCAGTGCTACAGTTGCTATTTCAGGGGTGTTTTGTTAACACTGAAGTATCAGTGGCTGTACATATAGAATATCTTACATCAATGTTTTTACTTTTAACATATTCAAGAATCCTGGGATTCATTTTGTTACTTTCTCATGCATTATTCTGATACGAGGCTTGGTCTCATGCAGTGTGATGTGTCCTGTTCAGTTTAATGGAAACGTGATTCCCCTTTCTTCAAGTGAAATAAAAAAACCTCAGAAAAGGTTCATTTTTATTATTAGTTGTTACTATTGCCTTTCCTTCCAGGCTCCCCCTTTAAACCCAGTTTTTCAACAGACACACTCTAACTGCTTCAAAGCCCTGCAACCTGACAAGGCAACAAAGAAAAGACCAGCACATGCTTAACACAGTCATCAAGCTGATTAGAACCTCCATTCTTGCAGAAGTGAACACATTTAAATGCCTTGCTGGATCAAGGCCAACTCACACTTTGCAGGACTAAACCCCAAAAGAACAAGAAGTCTGGAAAGAAGAATCAAATCCAGGCCTCCCATATGGTATAAAAGAGCATTAACTGGCACAGGGTTGGCCTATATTCGGTCAAACTGTAATTGGTTTGAGCCAAAGCAGGCTCAAAAAGGTCTTTGAACGTGAGGAGCTCCAAAGACATTTTGCTTAGTGGTTCAGAATCCAAGAGGTGAGGAGTCAACAGGCAGAGAAGACTACAAAACTCAAGTATATCTCATCCTCATTCCTATATATTAGTCCTCCAGCCACTTAATTTTAATGAAAGTACCAAAATCCTAGTTCTGCAGAGCCAAAGAACCAAATAACTTCAGACAAAACAGAGTTAAGTAGTTTTTGTTTGGTTTTGAGGTGTTGCAGTATCTGGCTAAATACAACTTGCAAGAACATCCTAAGTGTTCAAATGACTCATCAAAATCCACATGAAACAATCAGAGCAAAGAATCTGTAGTTATAGCTGGGGAGTGGGAGCTGCTTTTATTTTTACTAACCCAGAAAAACTCCTTCCACATTCTGCTCTCCTTCTCAGCCAGGATGGGAACAGAGCTCTTTGTCAGGGTTAGCTTAGCCAGCAAGCAGCCTCTCTCATGCTGGCAGCTGCTTTTATACATAGCAGGGAGACTGAAGAGGCAGAGCACAGCTTAGCATTATTGGCTCAAGCCAAGGACTTTAAAAGAAATAAAGTCTTTTCCCACTTTGCATACCACAACAACTCAAACAACTCCCCGGTGTAATGAAGTATGCCCTTTTCCCCTTCCATCCTGCCCCCACAATGAAGAAGTATCTTTGCTATGTTTTCTAACTGACAGAAACTCCAGCCTGGACTCACCAAACAGGATCAATGCAGATATACTCTGCACATAGCTGAACTCTTTTAAGTCATGATTTACTTGTATCTATGCATTTCTCCCACTCTTTCAAAACCACCTATAACAATGATCAGGGCAATTTTCTTGTAGTAATTCCTGTATATCTAGAATAATGTTTTTAATTGTTCAATCATTTGGTGTCATCTGATCTCTCACATATTGCTGAAGGTATTGTGTGAGTGATAAAAATAAAGTGGGTAAAATCAAAAGAGGTGTATAAAGGAACAGACCAGGCAGAAGTAATCAAAGTTTTTTTCAGCTCCTCCTCCCTGCACCACCACCCGCCCTCAAGAACCCCACAAACATTTCAAGTTCCATGACTAAGGTCAGTTGGCACCAGTGGCACTGGGATAGAACAATACCAGAGAGCTCAGCAAAGTAAGGGGCAGCAAGTATCTAAAATTTTTCAGTTAGAACAAGAGAGGCCCTCTCACCACAGATAACCAAGCACCATCAACAGAAAGTCTTACATGAATTCAATAAATACAGAGTTCATACAAGTTTTGGTACAACAGAAGTCAACCAAGAGCAGAAGACCAGCACAATGCCTCTGATTTAACAAAGGCAAGCAGAAATTGGGTGGATAAATCCATAAGGACCTGAACAGATTGCCTAACTCACATAACATTTACCTAGACCCTACCTCCTAACTCTTATAAAAAAGTATCTGTGCCATTGACCCCAATTTCCCTTCCACCTCATCTATTTTACCTGAGAAGGTAGAACAAGTATTCGAAGCAGGGAGGCAGACGCACAAGGCTCCTCTTAACTCCAAAATTAGATTATTAAGACAACTATTTTAAACATGGTTTTATCAAGTTTACTACACTGTTTTCTCATAGTCAGTACTTACATAGTGCAAAACTCCTATCAGCTTTCTTCTTTGCTAACCCTAGTCCTTAAAGCTGTCTTTGCTCTAGTAAAATAATTTTCTAATGAACTTAAATATCCAGAGAAAATGCATGATCCAGGGCAGGTCTGACACAGGACTAGCTTTTTGCTGCCATTTCATAGTGCAAAGTAAAGTTGACTTTGCCACTTAAAATGATCTTAAGAAGTTTTAAGCTTTCAGTCTCCCATTTTCTGATCACACTTACATAGAGCTTCAACTTCTCTCTGCCTAGAAACATCAGAAAAGCAAAAATTATAATCATTGTTTTGTGCCAAGCTGCTCAATTTAGATGCCTGCTGTGCTCTCATTGACACTTCTCACAGGTGATCCAGGCAGTGCAGAATGAAGACGGTGAAGTAATTGCTACCATCCTTTTGCTTTTAGTTGTTGTCACCGCCCAATTCAAAAGAATTAGAAGTACAAAGCACGATCTCCCACCGCTGACAGAGGAAGAAGAGCTACAGAAATAAATGTGACAACAAAGCAAGAGGGAAGAAAAATTAGAGAGAAGTGCAGAGAAAAAGGTTAGATGCAGATAAGCAAGGGCCACTTAACAGGCTGGAGTCTGTCCTCTCTCCCTCCAGTTCTGGTATCATTCCTGCAGAACAGCATTTGGTTTATCAGAGCAGAGTAAATGGAGGGAGACAGAAATAGCAGAACTGAAGGAAACAAAACCAAGCTTTTTTTTTCCAGACAAAAAGGGGTGGGAAGAAATAAAGAAAAACAAAAATAGAAAGCAAAAGGTAGATTGATATGATTTGCATTAAAACACTAATCAACCTCTTCTGTACTGTACAGCAGTGTTAAAAAACCCTGCCACCACCACCACCCATGCACACACATACCAATACATATACAAGTCAATACACGTTGCTGTTAGGAGTTGAGCTGCTGCATACTTAATATTTACTGAACAGGTATTTCTCAATTCATGTTCAAACCCCACAAGTGCCATACCTAAAGCTTATGAAGCCCTCAATATCTACAACTTGAACATAAAAATGACAGTTTCAGATGCAGATATCTTGCTATTAAAAAAAACCCTGAATAATTACATATGCATTAAATAAACTTATGCCATTTATTTCCTTGATCCTTTATGTGCCAAAACACACACCAAAAAAAATTCAGAATAAAAAACAAACAAAAAAAACCCCAGACATGAGCCCACCTTACTATGCATTATTAAAATGCCAAGCACAGTAGGTTGTTAATTTTTCACTTGAAGTAACTGCATAACTTGGTTGGGGAATTATTCAGTTCTAAAAACTCTGTAGCCATTTCATTTCACCTTTCATTTTCTATCATCCACAAGTCAGAATCATATATGCAGTTTAATGAAAAGTAAAGTGCACAAGCCCTTGAATCTCAGATACAGATGGGATGTGCTGTGAGTGATTTTTGTCACCATAACTGATAAATAAGTAAAAAAAAACCAAAATAAAAATCTAAATATACATAGACATTAGTATAAGCATAGTAAGTCAGAAGTTATTTTTATCATACTGGAAACAAAATTTCTTCTTTCTGTAAGCCCAAGATGTATTTTCAATCTTTTTATCACATCTCCATGCTATGCATCATGAAGACAGATGCTGATAGATGAATGGCAATAGAATGGTGATAGATTAAAAACAGTGACACCCAGAAGTACAAGAAGCTTTAAAGAGTACTTCGAGTATAAACATAAGTGTTTAAGCAAGAAAATAATCTATATGCCAGCAGACAAGCACAGCACATTCCCCACAGACAGATTCTTTATCTGTGAACACCCTCTTGCTATTAACTCTGCGGGAGTCAGGGTTGGGGAAGGATGCTGAGTCAAACTTGCGGTAAATAAAAAATTTAACCACGGTATATGTGCACTTTACTGTCCTGACTCACACAGAAGAGGGCTTTCAAAACTTCTTAACATATAGGCCTGTAATTGATGCTTGCTTAAACAGTCTAGGAGATGGATACTGACGCATACTGATCTCCTGTAAAAAGGGGGCGATTGGAAGATCAAAGATTGGGCTACTCTTTGTATAAAATGTTGAACATTCACCTGGGCATCAATTTGGAGGCACAGAAGTTGTCACCTGGCCACCTGCACAAATAACATCCTATCCTTACACACTCTGCTCAGTCTGTGAGCATGCTGAGGGAAGGGAAGATTGTGACATCTCACTCCTGACTTAGGTAAGTGGGAATCCCACTCACAGGGATCAGTTGTTCCAGCTAATCCCCCACAGGTAATTTTGAAACAGTTATTCTACATCATGAGATGCTTACTGCTTTTGTATGCTACTACAGGACTCTTTATTAAGAGGCTCAAGAAAGAAGGTATACCATGCAGTTTAATAAAAAAAAGATGTAGAAGAAAGATCACATGTTCTGTAGCTTGATAGAAGAAGGGGTTTGGGGGGCTATATCCTCCTCCAGAAGTATCCAGCACTGGGCTTGTCTCAATTAGATTCAAAGCCCACATTGTTTCAGAACATTTAAGAACATTTTTGGAAGCTAATGATGACATGGTAAATGACACATGCTGACAGAGTACATACAAGCTCAGTTATCGTATTATTAGTAACATGCTAGTCAATACATTTTGAAAAAGAAGAACACATACTTTTAAAATGGAGAACAGATTCACTTACATGACCTCCCCAGTTTGCATTTTAGAAGACACAGATATAAGATACACTGCCCTATACCAGTACAGGCAATTTTCTGGACTACATGTTTGTAAGATAATCATGCAAACAAAAAGTTTCCATTGTAAGAGAAAAAAACAAAGCATTTATAAAAGAGGATCAGTGACTCTGCTCAGGGTTTGTCAGGTTATTTTCTTGTTTGGTTTTTTCCCCCCCTTCCAGTTTCAGGAGAAGTCAGAAATTCTGAACAGGGTCATTCATGATACTGATTCAGCTGCTGCCTTGCCTTTCAAAAGTGCCAGACCAGTTTTTCTCGTTTCTTTTCAGAAAGCAATGTAATGGGACAATATATTCATCTCTCAAATTAACTATTATTGGGCATCCAGCTCTAGGCAATTGGCTTACTCTGTGTAAGCACTTTATTACTACCCTCCTACTTGTTTATATTTCTCAAAATGCAGCATATTATTCTCTTCAAGTGTAGCAGCTTTCCACATGTTCATTCATCTTAGTTTGTCTCACTGGATTTCTTCAACTGTGTCTCATTAAATAGTCTGAATTTTTCTTTCCAGCTGCATGCTAGGTCGACTTTCAGTGAAATTAAGGTAGATTTACACCAATGAAAGGAAAACAGAATCCAATCACACAGCCTTAAGATTTAAGAGACAACAAAGCTTTCTAGGCTATGAATTTTAATACATCTTAATCTCAGTTCTATCCTTCTAGGACAAAACAGTTATTTAGAGAGTTCCTGATATGGTTTTTACTAAAAGCATAGCTCCAAAAGATGGTAAGAGTTCATAGTTCCCAAGAGAACAAGGTCCCGTCCCTTGTCCCCCATCCCTAGCACATTTATTTTGTGCTTCCCATTCTGTTCATAAAGCAAGTCAGTTCAACAACAGCTCTAATAAGAGTCAGAACAGAAGGGATTAAGTCCACATCACTGCAAGCTGGGAATGGAGGCAGAAGCTGAAGGCAGAGGGGGAGCGGGCAGAGGGGGAGCGGGCAGAGGGGGAGCGGGCAGAGGGGGAGCGGGCAGAGGGGGAGCGGGCAGAGGGGGAGCGGGCAGAGGGGGAGCGGGCAGAGGGGGAGCGGGCAGAGGGGGAGCGGGCAGAGGGGGAGCGATGTGCAGCTTCTGTCTTTGACAGACTATATCAGCTTTGCTGCTCCTGGAATTACTCCCCAATTTTTATTACCACAGCTGTATATTTAGAGCCAACAGGTCAAATTCTGATTTACACCCAATTGCTTGTTACTGAGCCAGTAATTAATGATATGTTAGTTCTTCTGAAATAAAGTTACAAGAAATCAAACTTATTAGCAGTAAACATTTCAAAATGTTCAAAATGTCAGAAAACACTGGGTCCCCAGTCTCACCTTATTCTGAACACAAAAATGCAAGAGAAATATTCCCTGGCCTGACAGCCACTGTGCCCCTGGTAAGGGACACAAGCTGGTAAAGGAGATGTACAGAAACATAAAACACTACCAGAAGTGAACAAAAGTTCATTAGATATACTGAACATGTTCACTAGTCAAAACATTCCCAGAAATTAATCTCTTTTTGCAAATAAATTCATAAATATTCCTTACTTTCTTAAAATAAACCTTTCACATCCTTTCCTCCTCTGGAACTGAAAGAATTCTGGTTTCTCAAAGATTGCTTTCTTGTTTTATTTCTCCAAATCCATATTTGGCCAATGGCCATTCCAAGCTGAACACGACCTTTGAAGGCCAGCAGATTCCTTTGCATCTCATCCACCCCAGCAACCAAAAGTAAGACTGTGCCTCTCCCTACCTGGCCACAAAGAAAAGTAATAGAGGATACTGCAACTTCGTCATCTGTTCTATCCCACCCTCAAAGATCTTTGGTAGGGAGGGAACCAATTCCAGAACATATCTACCATGACTCCAGTGAAAAGACTGTAAGTACTCACCTTAAAACACACTTTGCTATGCAGCTGACAGTTTTGAAAGGGAAAACAGACTGATAATGTTACAACCTTAAAATAAGAAGAGAAGCAGAAAAGTAAGCTGTTCCTCTCCAGCAAAATACTTTTTTGAACTGCTCTTGGGCTGACACCTACCATTACTTTCTTAATCACTGCAAAATAAAGTTTCTTTCTGTCTTGCTATTCATGAGTAGCAAAAAGTTACGCTGAAGTTTCTAAGCTGTTTTTAGAAGAGAAGTATTTCAATTACTTTGGCTTTTGAAATATTTTTCCCTATGTCATGCCCTTCGTAGGGCTTAGAACTGAAAGATTTCCTTGGTTATCAAGTCCTCCTCGTCTGCTATCATAATTTATAATACTTCATAAACTGATCAAGCTCCAGCTTTTTAATGTTCTCTTACATTCACTGAAGATACTATGACATTTCCAAAGCAGTAAAATATCAGTCCACCCATTTTTTTCCCAGTATCGTATTGTAGCCTACTTACTCACTAGAATCACCCACAGAATCACATAACTGTCAGAGTGTTTTATGAGTCTGGTTTTTAAATGAGAAGATAAGTAATTAGATCTTTAAAGACTGTACTGTAAAGATAAATTCTAAAGTTACTGAATTCACATGTAAAAGCTTCATTACCACAGCATCTTCAAAAATTTCATTTTTTCAATTGCAGCTGGTTAAGGGTATACCTAAACCATTACTTCATGAGGCTAAAATGAAGGCTCCTCTCCAGAACATGATACAACACTAATACTCTGCTGCTGGTGTGTAGAAAGTGTATTTTGCATAGGCCACTTGAGAATCTACAACATTTTACAGATCAGTAACATAATTTCAGCACACAGGGAGAACAAACTCTCAATTCAAGCAAAGCTCATTAGGACTGAAAAACAACCAGCAAAACTAGGAATGATTAAATATCAACATCCTGAGATAGAGTTATGGGGTTGGATTTTTTTAATAATGTTGTTATATGTCTTCTCAGTATAACTGGGTAGCCATTAAGTGTGAAGAACAGCTATGAAGTGAGAGAAATGCTATTGAAGAAATCAATATTAAGTGGTACTTACTAAGTTATTTTATAGTATCCCTTTTTATATCTGAAGAATCCCAAACAGCTTTAGAAAGCAATCAGATTCTAATTGTACAGTGATTAAACTGACAAACACCAACTGTTCTGCACTGAAACAAAATATTTATACATTTCAAGCATCAGTTCAGATGTTGCTAAAGTAAATCCCAGAGTAGTACCAATCAAGTCAACAGGTTACAGTTATTTTACCTAGGAGAACACAGACTTTGCGTCAAAGTTTCAATATTGTTTCAGATTAGCCTTCTTCTGTGGTAGGGTAGTCAAAGATTTCCCCATTAGCAAAAGATTCAATCAAAAAAGACATTTGCATATTGTCACACACTGCCTCTGTGCCACAGCTAGAATGCAGTGAAAGACTTTCCCTGACTCTTGATTATAATGTTCCTATTAGAAGAGAGGCAAGAAACCCATGTGTTTCATAAAAGAGTTTCTGTGCAAATTTTAAAAAAAAAAAAAGCTTCAAAACCTGGGACTGAAGTAGTCAGCTGCACACCATTGCACTTTACTGGTAGAAAGATGAAGCTTTCAAATTGAATGGACATAAAAAGAATATTACAATAAATCATTATGCAAACGACATGCTAGCAACCAATGCCCTTCAGGAATGTATCATACTTATCTAATCACTTCCACCTTCTCTTGGTTAAGATAAGCTACAGTTCATTTCAGTTAATAGAGCTACAAGTGAAAGAAGTATTCTGCTTAGCCTGCGTTTTGTAAACTTGAGGACACACGTGGCAATGGAATCAATTAATTTACTACCCAGTCAATTTCTTCACTTTGAACCTCAATCACTGCCAGCAAATCTCATTAGTCTAATCTGGGCAGTAAAAAAGTTCCTCTGAAATTCCTTCTCAATAATGTTATACTTACAGTGTCTAAAACTTTGTTTTAAAAGACTTCCAACAAAAATAATATTCAATGTAAATTCTACAACATTCAACTTAATATGAAACTAAGGCCATAAACACTGCTTTAAAAAGCCCAACACTTGAAGTAAGTGACAGATTACTTTTTCATTAATCCAATTCTGTTTCTAGCAAACAAAAGTTTAAAAAAACTTCTCCAGAATCCAGGGAGATAAAGGACAATGTACATTCATAGCCCTGAAACACAGACTAAAGCAGAGACACAGAGTCCTTTAAAAAAATGTAAAGGTGTGTATGATAGATGATTTAAACTACAACTTTGATCCTGCATTCTCCTCCCTTTGGATATTTCCTTTGCCCATCTCTGTCCTGCACAAGTGTTAATTTGTGACAAACTATGGAACTCATTGTCACAGGCCACAGCAGGTACCAAAAGTATACATGATTTTTAAAAGCAGTTAGTCCAATTCATGAAAGAAAAAAAACACCAAACTTACAGAACAGAAAGACAATTAAATAAGCCCATGGACTGCACATGGCCAGAGATACTACCACAGGCTTGGACTATGCACATATTTTGCCCTATGCAGCTACCACTGCAAACACCACTGTGCTGAGCTGATCTTTGACCCCGGCCAGCACAGATGCTCTTAAGCTCTCATTTCAGTTGCAGGTGTCAGTGCAGCCATTAGGATGGAACCCAAATCCAACCAACAGGAAAATGTGCTGAATGTCATGTGAGGCCCTCTCCGGTTTTAAATCAAAACAGCATTTCTGAGACATGGCCACCAGGAACCTCAGCTTCTGTGCCTGGGCAGCACAACTTCCACCAGGCTCTTGCCCCCTTCTCTGAAGGGCCATAAACCCATCATCTCCTGCTGTAAGGACCGTTCAACTTGAAAACCCTCACTGATCTCCACTGCTCCATATACAACAAATGAATCAAACGTTGTTATTTCCATTGCTTGTCTGATTAACAAGAAGCTTGTCTGGCAACAGCTACAGAAAGGTTTCTCTGGTGTTTTTCTGTCCAGTGCAACAAATTCTAGGACTGCAGAAACAAAAAATCAACATCTAATGAACGAGTTCTCATTTAGCCTTCCAATTCAATCAATTCTTGCAGACCTATATATTAACAGTATATCGTACTCCTCTCATTTACTCCAAGTTTATATTTTGAAAGAGTAATGCACACTTTAAAACAATTTAATGAATCCACACTTGGAAAAATTAAGTTAGCTTTACCTGAAAACCCTCTTTGTTCTGAAAAACATTGGGATATAAAGAACAATGATACATGGGAAAACATCCTGTCAACTGAGAATTTGATCCTTAGATTTGTTCTGCAGTTTTATTTTGTATTAGCATGACTTTATAAGTTTGCTGCCATCACAATGGTGGTTACTGCTCCAAAATAAACATAAAATCACTATGTTGATAATGCTCACTTTCATTACAAAAAACATAAGCATTTTTATTTTTCTGGTTTGTTTTTTGTTTTTTTTAAGACTCATAAAATCTCTTAATTTCTAACATTGAACTTACTAAATCTGCTTTATTCAGAATGGTCACAAATTCCCTTAGGTTTCATAGGGCTGCTACCAAGCACAATTTACACTAATTTAGCACTAGGGTGAAGCCAGTTCTGGAAAGATAGCTACTTACTATTTTTATTTCAGTGGGACCAAAGTTGAGAAAAACAGCTGTCACTATTATCAGAAAACTAGTCTTACTTTTCTATTTCACCATGCCAGTGGCCTCTCCTATCTACCATTACACACTGCTAACCTTCCCTGCACTGTGTTTAATTCTTCAGGGCAAAAATATGTACTTATTTAGACTCAAGACATAAACAATGACAAATAAGTCAAGATGGTTGGACAAAACATTCTTTATGACATACCTTGAAACTTTGCAATGAATAACCCACATTATGCGATAGATACACAACTTCTTTCTTTGTTTGTCTTGGCTGAGAAAGAGCAAGTGCCTTATGCATTACTAAAGCAATGTATACACCTTTATATTTCTCCAAACTGCCAGGCAGATGTGTCCTTTATGGACCTCTCCCTCAGCATCATAGTGAGAGCAAATTCGTATGCTAGTATACAGTACTGAAAGATTAGAAATAAGAATTATTTTAATTATTTATAGAACATCACTGTCTCCTAAAGAAGGCCATGCCAATTAGCCTGCAACTGGCCCAAGAAATCCTATGAAAGAGTAAAATCTAAAACATTTCCTATTGAAAACAGTTTAGATTTTAGATTAGAAAAGAGTTTAGAATATAAAGAGTTTAGATTTTACTCTTTCAATCCTATTCTATTTCTAACATTAATACTAACATTTTGTGAAGCTCAAGGCAGTTTAAACACTACCTACATCAGTAGAACAGGATCTTCCTCTATAATATTCATTTCAGATAACTGATAGTAACGAAGTTTTTACTGGGTTGCTCCTAAGATCAAACTCACTGCTGAAAGACGCTTCCCTCCCCACAAGTCTGAGTCTTCACGATTTTTACCTTTTTTTAAAAAAAAAAAAATCAGAACAAACTCAAAACCCTACGAACCTGCCATCAGAAAAGAAACCAAAAAAACCCCCAAAACCCAAAACAAAAACAGGAAGAATACAACTGAAAGGAAGCATGATCCGAAGATCCTGCATACAAACTAAATAACAAAAGTGCATTTATCTATTTTGTTCTTTTTTCATTCTGAAATTCCAACCTGAATCTAGGAAAGCTTTCCTTAGAAAAGTTTAATGGAAAACAAAAATATATGGGAACATGCTTATTTCAAATGCATTAATATTTTCTGATAAAAAACATTATCAGCTCTAGCCCAACCGGTATTAAAGCCTTAATCACAGATAAACTTAATAAACTTAAACTAGATACTCAAGCTCTTATGTTAAGAAATTTGGGGGTTTTTTTCATTACTATTGTTAGCTAAACTAAGGGGAACTCAAACATACTAGTATAATTGATAACTTGAACTAACATGGAATAGGAACTAGTGGGAACTAGAGAAAGACTTCACATCACTGTGTTAGTTCATGTCACTTCCCACCACCGATGACTGTATTACCTTTCCATTAGCATAGCTAGATTCTAAGTCAGGGACAGAAGAAACAACTAACTGAAAGTTGTACACTGCTATGAACAAAGTTACAGAATGAGACTGGATTATAGTTTAAACTAACAGTTGTTCTTTGTTTTCTATCAGGAGAAAGAAATAGACTTGCCTTTATTGCGTAAGATACTAAACTCTAACACTACAAAGCATCTGAAGAACAACTCTTACCTACAGCAACTGATTGAGAAATAACCACTTTGGCAATCAAAGCTGCTTCCACACAGGCACAGAACTATGGGTTACCTGTAGGTCAGTACATACAAAAGCCGATACACATTCAATCTTGGATATAGTGCCATCTGTCTCAGGAACTGGTAGTTCTACTGGACAAACACCCTGCTAGCTGAGCTTCTAGACAGGGCTTGACATTCAGAAGTATTTTAATAATTTGTATTTAATAAAACAGGTTTACAACACTGTCAGAGCTGTCAATTAATTCCTTCAGACAGTGGAAACAATAACATATTAAATACTTAACTTGTCAAGCATCAGTGTATCTCCAGCCCCTCAGTTTCCTAAAGATACTTTGATGTGGTACTTTGGGAACTTGTACAATGTGTTACAGAGAAACCAGACACCTCCCTAACCACTACAGAGCAGCACAGGTTAGTATGGGAATATCCTCACTTCCGACTCAGCAAAACAGAAGTCTCCCATTCACAGGCCAGCATCAAGAACTGCAACAAACTGCATCAGGAAAGAGGCAGAAGAATGAATATGTAGCATTACAGGAGGGGATAAGACCAGACACATGCTACATGAAAGGCTGCTGAAAGATGGTGTTAATTTTCATAAAGCAAGTGTTTGGAGTTTCAAAAATAACAAACAAGGCACAAGAGTGTACCAGATAGCTAATATTTAGTTAACATCTACCAGCTATTCATATTTTTTCTAATCAGTTTCAAAGAAAACCTGGGTATATAAAAAACCAGGAACTAGTGATTATTTTAATCATTTCATATTTGTTCCCCTTTTTAATGTTATTTGACTGGTATGAATGGCCTATGTGATGTAACCAACACAACTCTGGAAACCAAACATACTGTCAGATTTCAAGCTTGTCTGAACTAATCCCAGTCTCATTTCACACCCACACACCAGGCTCCCTCCTACTAGCTAGCTTGGACTTCTCTTATGCACACAACTTCCTTATGTCAATCTTGCAATTAACATCCACATCTCCTCCCCAAATGATGCCAACTCTTCTATGAAACATTCAAGCTATGAAGACCACACCCCCCTTCGTGCTCTTTCATCAGCCCCTTTTGCAACCTGAGAATAAGCTTCTCTTGGGAAGGAAACTCGTAAGTGTTCAGTCCTTTTCACCTTGTAGAACAGTTTATCTAATAAAAAAAGGCACACGTATGATATTGCATCAAGAACCAAATAATACTCATGCTTGTAGATCAGGTCAGGGAAGAGATTTATCTGAATTTTCATCTGTCAGCTGACTGGTTTCACTGCAGAGTAAGATGAAGTAAGATGATCCAATGACAAACCAAAGTCTAGGAGCTAAAAGGATTAAAAAAGGATTTCTAGTTTCTTTGCTCATTTTTTAAGCACAGATAGGGAAGATGAGTCTTTCCTCCTTCACCTCTTTCTGTATCCTACAGTTAAGAGTTACAGGAAAAAACGAAAATGTACGTTCTTCACACGACTGGCTTTTCAACTATTTCATATCCCATACTCCAAATGACATGGAGATATTCTGAAACAAATAAAGAGGAGTCTTGCCAACTCAAGAAAATCCTGGTGTACAATCTGTTGGGGTCCTCATCAGTGTGCCACTCCTAATCTATAACTGACTTATAGGGTATGTAGGTCACATAGTATTGTTCTCCAGAAGTTACAGGACAATAAGAGACAGCTAAAGTGCATTTGATAATTGCCATATATTCATTTCACATGTAAGCAATTACTGTGGTTGCCACAGGAATATTATGCAACTGTCATCCTCTGTGGAGTATACTGTATGTGTGAACACAGAGAACTGAAACACCAAACATTGAAAGGATGCTCCAGAGCCCACATTATCTAAATGCAGCTCAGTGCTACTAGAGCCTCTATTTGACATTTTAAATAAGACTGAAGACTTAAACCCACTTTTTAGAGCACAGCTGTCCATACAGTAATAACCGATCGTGAAACCCAGCATTCCAAATAGAGAGCTCATGGTTCAACAAACCTATTACACACACATACACACACACTTACTTTACCTGTAGTTAAAGCATGTCAACAGGTCAGCAAGGAAAAACTTGCTCTGGCAGCTGTTCCATTTGGTGGACAATCTAGATCTAAAGTTTCTTCAGCTGACACCTTTCAGCAGCATTCAGCTTTCCACTACAGATAAGGAAAGACAGAGAAAGGAGGAAAGAAAAATTATCATTCTCTATTAATAGAAAGTAACTGCCCAATAGTTGAATGAAATTTGGCAGCTTAATAACTGGGGGAAAGAAAAACCAAACAAACTTAAAGAGAACAAGATGATAAAATCTCAAGTATACTAGAGAAGCAGTAACAAAATGTATTTCACAGCATGTCAGGTCCACACAGACAAGATCAGTGCCTTCAGGCCTTCCACCATTACCTTCGTGAGAAACCCTTGAAAACACCAAGGCCATCATCAGCTACGAGCTCACACCACTGCAGAAGCAATACACATTTCCCTTCCTTGCTGCCTTCTGTTCACTGCTACGACCCAAAAACATTTGCATCCATGCTGCACCTCAAAAACACACCAAATATGTTTGGGAGAATTAAGAAACTGTTCTGGCTAAAAAGTAACCACTGGGGGAAAAAATAAGTAATAAAATGCAAAAGCAGAAAAAATGGTGTGACACTGAATGCTAAAGCTGGCTATGCTGCCAGAAAGCTGATGTCAAAACGCACTTTTCAGACAGGAAATGCATCATCTTGTTAAACAGGCTAAACACATGCAAAGGTAAAGGAGAAGGAGAAATCCACACCTTTCTTTCAACACCAGAGTCATTTATATTAAATTTATATTTGACACGTAACAAGGCCGCACACATACAAAAAATGCAAGTATGAAAAGGGTGTCTATTCATTTACACAGTGCTTAGCATTCAAAATTGATTTTACAGACATCCTGTAAACCTGTCTGGCAGAAATTCCTCCAGACTACACAAATTAATTCAAAATAGGGAGGCTGTCAGATTTTCTGTTTTATAAGCAAGGAGGTCGAATTCTAAAATAGTTTTCAGCATGCTGAAAGGAATCATGAAAAAGTTAAAAAAGGAGAAAATAGTTATTTTGCATAAACATAATTTTTGGCCAAGAACTCATAGTTTAAACCAGATTCTTAAACAGCTTTCCCATCAAAGTAGTATGAACAAAAACACCCCAAAATTAAGAGCTTATGGGAAGACACTATTGGTTTACAGATCACAAATACAACATGGTTTCAGTACAGGCTAGACTAGATGATCCAAGAGACCCCCTGCCATTTTATGCTCTTGAATTTTAGGGATGATTATATCAGGTTCCTCCACAGTGCTGAAATCTCATAACAGTCTTTTAGCATCATTTTTCCCCTCTATTAAAACAAAGAGGTAGTCCTAAAAACCAGCCATTTTCTCACGTGAAATGATACCAGGATGAATCTCTCTATCCTCCAGATCATCACTAAAACACTTCCTGCCAGTGCCTTTAACACAGTCCTACTCCAGCTTGTGCCTCTAAATAACAGAAAACAAAATATATACCTAACACCAACATGGAACCAGATTAATCCAGAAAATATTATCAGTTAAGGGTTGGGAGGTTTTTGTTAAAGTACCCTTTAAAGAGTACATGTGGATTTTATTTCTAAATTCTACATGAGGAAAAAAGTTTGTTGGGTTTTTTTTTTCTTTGACCCCAGTTCAGAAAGGTATTACTTTGCATAGCTCACTAGAAATAGAAATTCTTAAGAGGCTCACAACTTCTCCACATGCTTTTATCTGCCGACATTCCGTATGGCCTTTGTTACTACTAGCTGGCTTCCACAACCTGAGGATGTGTGTAGCATCACTGAAATAGTAAAATATGGTTCACAAAATGCTAGCTCACTGAACCATGATATGTTTAATATATTTTCTTATTAGTCAAAATAATTCTGAGTGGGGGCTCTAAAGGAAAGAGATTTTTCCATAATTAGTAATTAAGACCAACTCCCCTCCTGTCTGCTTCATACATCCATTATGTCTGGTCATAGAAATAAGATTATAAGTTTGATTTGTTAAATACAGTCTTTCTGGTTTTGTTTTGCTCTATCACTTTTCTGCGTAAATTTATAAGTGAAGCCTATAATTGTGTTCTTGACCAAGCTGTCTTTTAGCTTAAATAATGTTTTTCTCCCTTGGATTTACCTTCTTTAATTTGCAGCATAGCTTAAAAACTACTGTCATACACATAATAAAAAAGGTATAGTCTAAATGAAGTCCTCATGACTGAGGTTTACAAGCTGATCAACCCAGCATTTTTCTTTCCTTTTCGCTACATATGCAATACTCCATCACAGGGAACAGAAAAGAAGAAGGGTGGGGTGGGGGGGGGGGGGTAGAGATAAATAGCCCCTACCCACAGTCAGAACTAAAGTCTAACACAGACAGTAACCCCAAGCCTCTCTAGAAATCATTGCTTCCAGCAGATGTGGGAAAAGAGTATTCAAGAAGCACCCATGGAGGGGCCTCAAGTGATCAGAATTAAGCGGGGGTGGGTGGGGAACTGGCCTCTTAGCACATTTGTTTTAAAGATTGCAGCATGCTTCAACCTGAAGAACATTTCTTATCTAGCATCACAAGCCTGAAACTGAAAATCAGTGCAAGAGACTGAAACCCATAGCCAATGAAGAACCGAGTTGTATGAAGAACAATCCCATTTCTGAACTGGCTAGCACATGTTTTCCTTTATATGCTTAATAAAGTATTAAACATATTTAAGAGCGGTGCCGTATTATCCTAACATATTCATTGTTTCAGCTTCAGAGTACTGCAAGACTGACTCAGTGAATCTTTGTTACAACTACTGAGGCAATAAAGAAAACCACAAAGGTCTGATCTTTTGTAGTCTACAAAAGCATGATTTCTCTATGCTATGCAGTTAACGTGCAGGTTTTAAAGAAAAGGCATTCAGAACATAGAAAGGTTTTCTGATCACACACACTTAAAAAAAAATCTGGATCTGAAACCTTAACATCAAGCTATGGTAACTTTCTAGAACCTAAGTGCCTTTAGCTTGCCAACTCATTTAAAAAACAAACAAAACCAAAAAAACCACCAAATACACACCTTCGGTTAGAGGACAAAAGAAGACTCAGTCTAGTATACAAAATCACAAGAATTTGAATAATCTAAAGAAATTCCAATTTCCAATCAGCTTTTTTTTTTCATTTAAAAAGCTATAATTTAATTAAAGAAGCACAGTTATAATTAAACAGGGAGCTTCTTGTACTTGTGGCCCAGGAGATTCATATTAATCACAGAGTGTTGCCAGCACGTACTTGTCACCAGCTCTCATTCACCTCCAGACAAAATTCAGTACTGTCACGTAGAAAATAATGCATCCTCATCTCCAGAGAGCACTGACACTTGGATCTCTTTCTAGAGACTGATAAACCATTATTGCCAAGCACAGTCTTGCCTTATGTAACGTATTTTTGGAAGAGCAAGTACTTTGCTTTTGCATCAAATACACAGCTTTGTAAAAGCACTCAAGCAATACCACACACCAAGTAAAAAATAATACACATCTGCATTTCGTATCCTAAATGGGGGTGGGGTGGTGTTGGGGGGAGAAGGGCAGAGGGAGGGAAAGAGAGAACACAAAAAGTTTCTGCTCTCTCATTTCTGAAAACTGAGACCAATGAGGAAAAAGATGACACGGTAGAGGAACTACTCAAAAAAATTGGAACCAGACAAAAAAGAAAATATATATATTTTCTGGTATTCATACGAGATAGATATATAGATATAAGCTTACATTGCTTGGATAGCCTGAAATTCTGTCCTAAAATGGATGTGAGAAGTATATTAAAAAGTTTTAGAACATAAAAATAGTCAATGCACAGTAGTAACCTTCATGAATTAAGATGCTCTGGTTTATATTTTTATATCATCAACATCATAACAGAAGGCAGTTTCCAATGTTTCTTCAACCCACAGCAGAGCAGCCTGTCAAACCTTCATTTAATAGGCAGGTTACAGGACATCCTCAGAACAGCAAAAGCCTTTTCAAGAATTTGTAAGTGAGTAGCCAAGAACTAGCCATCCTCTTCTACACAATTAATTTTGAGCTCAGGATTATACTGCACTTAATATTTGAGATGAAAGTTGTCCTTAGAGACTGTATCGCATCCCATGTATCGTAACCTATACCACTACCCAGGCTAGATACTATGAAAGATGCATAGCCTTGTGCTTTGGGAAATTTAAATTGCTTTCCTTATCTTTCCCCTTCATATGAAAGCCCAAGAAAATAACCCCAGAAACCACAGTCCACAGATTTATGAATCAATACAAACACTCCCAGTAGCAATACATGCCATTCAAAATCTCACAAAAACAGCAGATGGACTTTAAAATATTAAAAGGAAGGTAGGTTAAAAATTAGCTCTGTTTCATACATGCATGATGGTAATTAAGAGAAAGAACACATCATAGAAGCGATACACCCTGGGAAACTTCCCCCTGTGAGTTAAAAAAGTCTCCTAACCTGTTAATTTTACATAAAATTGTGCTTATTTGCTTTTGATTTAAAGATCAGTTGACACTGCAGGACTTCCTCAGATCTTTGTTTTTCTTCACAGCTGTGTACAATAGCATCCAACTGAAATTAAAACCTTTGTTTAATGTCACTGTTGTTATCCCTATCATTCAGACAAGAAATCTCACGCAGTGAAGAGGCATCTCTGTTCTGTGCTGTTACTGTACAATTAATTAAAGGAAAAGAGTTAGTGCACCCAAATAAACATGGGCTTCAAGGGCAGTACAATAGAGGGTTGTTTACAACATACAGTGGATTACACAGAAGAGTTTGCCAAATTGTCACTAACACAAGCTGATTAAGTCTGCATGGCAGACAGCAAACATTAGCACAGGTCTGGAAGCAGTAAAACCACAGTGGCTTGGATTCAATGCCATACAAATATGACAAAACTGCTTTTGAAGCTAATGTAGGCATCTTCACACCACATTTCCTAGCACTCCCTGTTCTAGGATCTGCTTCTGCAGAGCCAGTGTGGGTATAGGCATGCCCACAGTCCTTCTTTCATGTTGTTGTTTTATAACAGGGAGTTGAGCTACTTTTCAACAGCCACAGTGATGAGAAGTTCTACATCTCGCTCCATCTACATTTACTCCATCCAGGTGAAAAGAAAGAAAACAAACAAAAAAAAAAAGAAAAAGAGGCATAATGTTTTAGTATCTTCTGTATCCTCCCCATCAGATGAGACATAAGAGTAGAGGTAGGGAGAAAAGTAATTCTCAGTACTGCGCTCTCCCTGGATTGTACAGATTGTGCTGCACCACAGTAACAATCTATTTACCAGTCAAAGGATCAAAAATCACCTCAAAGTCATCCAGTTCTTCCCCGTGTGCCATGGTAATACCCATTATGTTTCTGTCACAATTCCCAGATGCTTGCATCACCCATGCTTAAAATTATTCAAAACTTTTCCTGATAATATATTCCAAAGCAGCAGTGTCTTACCAACCGAAGGAAGAAAACAGATCATTATGAGAAACGTGTATATTTCACATACTTAGACTAACCCTCACTCTCATTTCTCCACTACCTCTTTCCCTTCTTTGAAGCTATAACAACAGCTCCTGGTTCATTCAGTCATTCCTCCAGATAGCTGGGTATTCTTACAGCTCCTCTCCAGACTCCTTGCAATGGGTTCATATCACCTCCTTTTTTCTTTTTTTAAAAATAAATTCTGTATTCAAAACTGGATACTACCTCAACACTGGCTAGCAAGATTACTTCATTTAACTTGCAGAATACACTTCTATTCTCACATATGTGATGCAGTCACAGGACATCACAGTAAGAACTAGAAAGGTCCTAAAGGTTTACTGAAGGAAGCCTCAGGGAGAAGCATTTGGTCCTTCTGGCCTTCTCTGATTGCTCCAGTCAACCAGGAGGCAGCAATTACTTTAAAGAAGACTCACTGTGTTTGAAGTAAGGAACTGGGCTGTGGGGCTCATACTTTTGCTATGCAAATCTCAGCCCCAACCTGAGAACAAACCCTATTGAAAAAAACCCTTTTCTAAGGGCAGAATTCAATAATTCTGTGACAATATCTTGGTATGATATTCTCTAATTTTACACTTACATAACAATGTTGACTCATTATTCTTGTCATCCACGATAATACCTAAATCCTTCATATATATATATGTATATGAAAAACAAAACAAAAAAACCCACCCAAAAGCCAAAACACTATCTCATGAGTCCATTCCTAGAGAAAACAATCATTTTCAAGAGGTTTCGCACTTACCCACAGTCAGTTCATCCAGATATTCTTTAACAACAATTGTGACATTTTCTATGATGAAGAGTCAAGCTTTCAGAGATCAACCACTCCTCTCCTGTTAGTATTTTGGAGGAAGAAATTGCATTAGTCTAACATGGTTTAATCTTAAAAATAAAATCCTATGGGCTACTGCTCATTTCTTTGTCATCTTTTACTGCTTTAGGAGGGTTTAATTCCCAGGAAAAATACTGGAACAAACAATCAAAGTTAAACAACTACTCTACAACTGCTCACTTCCACTTCCCCCCAACACCCATAAAAGCAGACACTATAAACGCTCTTCTCAATGTCACAGTATTACACGCATCCTCCATGAGTTAAGTAACTGCAGCAGCTCAGGGATTACATCAGCCAGCTCTTACCCTTTCAATAGCATTTTTTAAATACTTCAAATTTAAACTTATCTAAATGCTCTATAACTTGTTCCTTCCTCACACCAGTTTAGTGTTTTAGCACTTGCCTTGAACACCCTGCTCACCTCCAAGTCCCAGTCACTCTAACTAAAGATGAGGTGGAAAAAAAAAAAAAAAAAAAAAAAACACCACAAAAAACCTCAGTCTGCTTTCCATTATCTGTCCACAGCTCCACTCTTCAAACAGCAGCAAACCTTCCCTGTCTTTCTTTTTACTAACATTATATTTCTATAATGATTTCTTGTTACTCTTTTTGAGTTGGCCATTCTGAATGTTACATTTTAATTACATGTGCTTGTGCTTTATTTTTACACTTGTCCTTGGCAATCCAGCCTGGGTTGCCTTTCCCTCCTTGTTGTGTTGTTGTTAAAGAGCTCACTAATACACAAGCCAGCCTCTCACTACTTTTCATATTTTCCTCTGTGGAAGAATAGTTTCAATTTCTGTCATTAACAAAATTTCTGGAAGGAACAATCTCTCTCTTAATTTTTTTTTTTTTCTCTTAACAGACAGCACTAGTGGATAAGATTCATGTTAACCAGACTTACCTGAAGTTTACCTTTCTAAAAATCCATTGTTTTATTTTGCAACAAGTCCTCCTTCACAGACTCTCATTTGCTCACTCTCACACACATTACTTATATTCTGGTTGTAATAAAGCTTGGAAAAGCATATCCTGTGGTTGCTTTCTTCATATTTAGCACCCAGAAAGCTTTACCAAGGTCCTCCAAGAATTTACTAGGAACCTGCATTCCACCATACTCTCTAACCAACGCTCCTAGGTAATTAAAATCCTGCGATCTGGATGATTTCTTCTTGGTGTCCACAAACATCCTCATCCAGAAAATCTCCCCAATTTGGCAGCCTTCAGTCACCTCTACCAAGACAATATTCTTTTCCTTTTTATTCACACAAACTTTTAGTAGAATTGTTTAGAATAGAGAAGTGTATTTATTCTGCCATCAACTGCTTTTTCAACTCCCTTATGCCGCAGACCCCAATATTCCTGTACTTGAATAAATAATATTTTTATCTTGGAATATTTGAATGTACTTTGGAATGATAACTGCTTAGATCATATTATCTCCTGTCACTGAGCCCAATGCTGAGTGCTCCTGAAATGTTGCTGTTGAGTTGATACCTCTTTTAAACCTTAACTGTTGTTACTTTTAATGTTTGCCAAAACTCTGTATGAATGTTACCACTAGTAATGGAATAGGCCTTGCTGCAAATACAACAAAATTTTATCCCCCACACTTGTTGCTACTTTAAAATCAAACAGTAACTTTTCACCTACTGAATCATTGCACATGTACCTGCTATGGTAACAATACAATGCACAGCAAGTACTGAATTTAAGCTGTGCATAGTTTATAATTTCCTAAACTAATACAACATCCAGGAAATAGGAGGCATTACTATCAATTTAGAATTTTAAATTGTCAAGAGGAAGAATCAGATAACATTTCATTCATCTTTAATTCATTTAACTTTTTAAAATGTATCTGCAGACAAGTAATTCAAATGCTGTTGAATTTCACTGAAGGCTGATGTGAAAAGTTCATGCAAATACAAGCCACAAACTCTGCTAACAATTTTTTTCCTTGTAAAAGGAAAGACTGAAAGGAACATTAAATACCTGGAAAAGTGTTCAGATAGCTTCTATATACACCAAAAGTCAAATAATTCAGTCATTGTAACCGAGCTGACTTGAATGTCAGCAGAACCAAGGTCTTGTGTGCCCAGAACTTCCTCTCTTCCCTCAGCTACAGAAGTTGAGCTAACAAAAAGCATTATCACTTCCATTGACCTCTGTCCCTACATCTTTAACGTTGGGTGGTGGATGCAATTTACTATTTCCGATTTACCCATTTTACTAACAACTTGCTAAAAACAGCACTACTAACAAAAGATATAACTTGCAAGTAGCATGTATCATAAACGCAGTGTTTGCTAAACTGCCTTAGTTGTTTCCCTCTGAATATTACTTTTTTTTCAGCAATAAAGGTTCTTGTGAAAAGAAAAGTTTTCCAAGTACAAGGACTCCACTGGCATCCAAGCAAAACAAACCCAGCTCTATTTAGCCCAAGGAAACTCTGCAAAACCATCTCAATACTACCGTGTATTCTGCTGTATCAACACTAGCAAGTCAGGAACCCTAAGCACTGGGCTGTTGATGGCAAAGATCACCACTGTAAAAATCATGCCAGCAAAATACTGCTGAAGGCAGATGTAACCACTGACATCCATAAAACCTCTGTGTTATGTTGCAGCCAGTTCACACTGAAGTCTCACAGTGTTGTTCACATTGCTGAAACCAAAACATTAAGAACAGAAATCGTTGTGAGGGCAAATCAGTTTCTGCCCTCCATGTTTATTCCTTTTTTTTTTTTTAATCCACTTTTAAGAAAATGTACTTCCATTTCACATGCTCCTTATCCTATGAAAATGTTTCAAGGAGCTGATAAAGAACTTTCTAATTGTTTACCTGAAACCACTCCAAGCAGGCAATCATAATTAATCTTAATGCAAGTCAGTAATTCAGAAAGGAAATTATCCTGTTACACCTATTGCTGACTATGTGTTCTGTGATTCCCTGTACTGAATGGCAAAATGACCAATTAGAAAAGAAAAAAAAAAAAAAGGGGAAAAAAGAAAAAAGGCAAGACCATCTCAAAGTAACAGACTAGCTGAATCTTTGAAACTCAGAATCGCAAGTCCCAGTATGACTGATATTCCCAGTCCACGCCACAGGCATTCCAAAGACAGATGGGTGGTTTGATAATATCAGAGCAAAACAAGGAGCAACACACCCTTTTTTGAAGACATTAATGGTTTGCAGAAAAATCTTTGGCTGCTTAGCACCTATCATCGCTGTACATGTCAGGCTCACAGGAGAGATAACCCAGCATAATTCTAAGTCACATTCAGAGAGGAACACAGCCCTCACATCTGAAACAATCCACATCTCGCTGTGTTTGGGAGGATACACTTCCTGCAAAGTCCAGCACTGAAAATCGAGGGAGTTCCTCAAAAAGCAAGATAAGCTTTTGTCCTCCATAGGTCTTCTTACAGGAATACTGAATGTATGACACTGTTCTAAAACACATTTATTGTACTGACAAAGTTTTAAAAAGTGTCAGAAATGTGCAAGGAGGAAACAGCGTAGCTATGATTAATAAAGCACATGGGTCTAGTGTAACAAGTCACAGATGTTTCAACTTCAACTTGTAATTACAAAAGTAACACCTCCCTATACAGGCTCCCTTCTTCCCTTATATGTTCAAGATCCATGCTTACAGAAACACTACTCTTAATGTAATGCCAGTGAAGCAGCAAGCCAAATTACGTCTCCCTCGCAGGTTTGTTGCATCAGGGCAGGAGCCTGCCACATCAAAAAGAGTTAACATAAATTAGTAAAAACCCACACTACTTTTTGGAGCTGGCTGCACAACAGCAATTTTTCAGTTGCTCTGGCTGGTGTGTCAGAAAAACATCTGAAAAATGTTTAGTTAATACAAATATACTAACTGTTAAATGTTAATAAGACTAACTCCAAAATACAAAATTCTCTTCCCTACTGCTCAGGGGTACCTGAGGTTTTACAAAACATTTTGTGAATGCAAGTGGGATTGATTCTTCAGCAGTTCAACTCTTCAACCATCAGCACAGTGCAATAGAAACAGCCAACAATTAAACTCAAGTTACAATTCAAAAGTGTACTGGCATATAGGTCTTGTCAATAGCTGAAAGGGTTTTGGGGGTTTTTTTACATACATTAGGAAATCCTTCTAGATGTGAGCTCTTTCACTAGCATCACTTTATCAGTTCCCCAGGCAAACTAAACTGCTACTGGAATAGTCACCACCTTAGGCCTATTTATATAAAAAGTTTTCACAGAAATAAATCCTACCCTCCACCAATATACCATACAAACAACTTGTAAAAAATGAACTAGGACAAAGAGCACAAGTGTCTTTCAGCAATAGTTATTTATGCAAAGAACCTAGAACGTTTTTATTACCACACAACTTTTTTGCCTTTTTTTTTTTTTTTTTTTTAACCAAACCAGACAAATTCTTCTAAGGCATACAACTGTTTAAATAGACAAAACTGTGTCTGTCATACTGTTTGGAGACTACAATAGAGGTACAAGGGGAGAAGATCACATTTGACTACACTTCTACAGTTAAACGGCAGAAGTTACGTAATAAGAATTTGCCCAATACTTTTAGCACTAATCCAGCTATGTATTTCGCCACAAAGAAGCAGATAACATGCCTTCTGCAGTGCTAATTATGGTTAGACCACAATTAACTGTCGTGCTCTATTGTCACTGTGAAGATAGGCAATTCAGTATTACCTCACAATTCAACCTTTTTCATCTTAAAAAGAAAACAAAAAGAAAAAAAGTCATTGATTTCCCAATAACTTATTACCCATGGGAAACCACCACAGTTTGAAACAGAATAAATTTCAGGACAAATTCTGCAACTGCTATGAAAATGTGCTTCATTTAGTTCAGAGAGAGCATGAGTTGAAGCCCCAAGTACATCTTACACAAACTAACTCAGGATCTCATTCCTCCTTTTCAGGTGGCAGTTGATTTTGGAGGAAAAATATTATTACATGTATATATGGAGCTAAGGTTTCAGGACTCCTGCATGCAGATAGCTATATTTGTGTCATGTTTCCAAATTTTTCTCTCTTAATTGAAGGTAATCCCACTAGATATCAGAAGTAACACATTCCTAGATCGTGTCTTCAAGTACCTTGAGCCTCTACCACCACTGTCAACTGCTCTTACTTTACTTGCTGTGCCACACAGAATTGCCTCACCTGGACATGCCCTTCAGGATCACCTTTGACAAGAATTTTTTAGCCACATGGTTTAAAATGGAAAGCATTCTTATCATGCCATCGAGTCATTTACTGAAAGATACCTATATACTATAATAGGAAGTCTTATGATCAATGCCTAAGACAGAAAGTAAGACAAGATGCATTCCCAAAAGCTCCTCATTCTTTGTAACACTAACTTTAGCTGTGAATGCTTTGCTACCATCACAGCATCTCCAAACTTAACACTTTAAAATGTAGTGGTGTGTGTATATATATTACACAGGAGTAATTATGCCAGAACCACTTATAGCTATATGCATTCACAAGTGCATTCAAAACTGTTCTTTCAATTCAGCCCAGTCAGTCTTCAGACCTGATCCACATCTAACTGCCCTGCTCCCCATGACACAGCGAATTCCTAGGTCTACTTTTCAAATGGATTAATCCCATCAGGAAAAGGCACTGTTTCTTGGAGGCTGTCTGCATGAAATTCTTACAGAACAGCCATACCAGCAGCTACTTACAAGCCTTTATTTGGCCACTGTGCTGTACTGAAAAAAGGACTGAAAAAAATTCAGAGCTTCCAGATCACTAGTGCCTCAGCTTTTGAGCAGTGCAGGCCTTTGTAGTCTCTTCTGGAAGCACCCTGAGGTTGCTTGTCTTGACTCAACACTATCAGAGCATGAAAAGTGCATCCATAACATATCTAAACTATAGGCATCCGCTGTTGTGTAATACATTACCTGAAACACCCAAAAGCAGGACAAAAAAATCACTATTTTGCCAACAGCCTTCCTCGATGCCCCTTTCCTGGGGACTTCCTCCAATGGGGATAGCATATACAATTTTTCCTGGGTTGTAGGTCAGTCTTACACTAAATAACTACCTCCTTAGGCTGAGAAGAGACCACAAGCAAGCTAGCAATGTCAAGTCAGCATGTTTGAGTACAAGAGTCTTAGAGTTTAAGTGTCTGTAAACCAAAATACAGTTATAAAACTGTTACAGAAAAGGATGACCGGAACAAGAGGTCACAAAAGCCCTGTTCTCAGCAGCACATGATGAACACCACTAACATACCAACTACTCTGGACGTGCTGTAGAGCACAGAGAGAGAGAACATCTCCCTCAAATATTTGAGAGAAACTACTAGTCACAATAACATTATATCAGAAGGTGGAGACCTGCATTTTTTAAAACTCAAGTATACATCTCAAACATTAAGGAACTAAACAACATTTCCATAAGCCAAACTAAAATTTGAAAAGCCCTTGCAATGAAACCTGCAAGCATCAAAAAGCAGCATTTGTATACTAATAAATAAATATATGCAAGGGTGGAACAGCAGCATTTGTGAATAAGTTTCAAAAAAACCTTAAAGCTTGATATACATCAAAATAATTTTGATAACCCTTCAATGAAGAGTTTAGCAGAAACTAATGCTTCAGATGGTACTGAGTATGTAAATCTGAACACTGAAGCTTAACAGGCATCAATGCATTAGTATAATCTTTTGAAAAGAAAATACATCTATAGATTTCTAAAATTCAGTTTCATGCCAGGATCAAATAAAACCAAACCAGCAGCAGTTTCTCCAATTTTGGTTCTCTTAGTTTTGGATTCTATAAAGTTTTGTATCTCATTTAGGGGAAAAAACCAAACCAAAATAACCCTCACAGATGATAATCCAGTTTTTACCATCACCACCATATAGTTTAGACACAACATGGATACAGTAAAGTTTAAAAAGAAAAACAAAAAAAAACACCACAGAAAAAGATGTAACCGAAGTTATGTTTCTTCCCTGGGCTTTGGCAACACATTTTTCATCATTTTAATAGAATTCACTTATTTTTCAAAGTACATATCATCAATCACCATGGCTCAACAAATAGATTAAAATAGCTGTTAGCAGAAATCAACGGAACACATTTGTCTTGATTGAGATGGGTAACAGAAAAAGGCATCTGGATGTTCCATGAGCTTCACAATTGCCATCCTCACACCAATATCTCACTAGTACAATCTTGCCCTTTGCAATTATTTATACTTTACAAAGTAGATTGTAAGTTCTTCCGTCTTTTCTGTCTCTCTGACCTTCCATGTTCATTAAAGCAGAGCCAGAGGGGAAGAAACGAATTACAGCATTAGGTCCTAATTCTTAGATTAGTTTCAGATCAGGTGGACTCTTTATACACAGCCCAGCAGAAGTAAGGGAACACGAATAACGTGAAAACCCTAATCCAACTTTAGTCCTTCGGGTATTATAAACCCTTCCCATCACCATTTTTTCTAAAAGGTTTACTTCTAGAAATTACAATATAAAAACAGCACAGGCCAGAAATATAGGTCTGTACTGTATGGCATAACACTATTACCATGTTGGTGTGAGAGAGATCTCTTTGAATGGACAGTTTATCACCACTCCCTCTTCTCTCTGAAAATGAAACAAGATAAAAGCATCATGCTTCACACTAACGAGATGAGGCCCTGAATCCTTCTTACAGCTATGAAGAGGAATAAAAACACTGTTGTACAGATGAAAAGTACAACTATAAACTCTCGCACAGCATCAGAGTCTCACACTGTTCAACAGAAAACATCTAGGCAGAGAGAGAGGGCACTTGCAGATTCTGAAGTCTTTTCAGTTCAACCAGAAGTAGTACGGCAGCATATAAAATAGCACACTCATTTTTAGGCATTTTTCTTCTTATCATCACATGATATGTGTTAATGCTAATTGTAAAACCAATCACACACCCCAGGGAGGAGGAGGAAATCAGACTGAAACAAAAATCACCAAATAGTACCAAGCATGCCTTAGCGTTTCTCAGTTAAAAGAAACCACATGCCCCAACCCGGCAAACTGTCCTATACTGGCAGGTTGGCCCTACGCACAACCTCCTAACAGACACTGTGTATCTGCCTGCACCTACAGATTTGTCCACACGGAGTAATTCAAAATCATGCAATAACCTTGGGTGACAGAACACGTTCACATGACCTTGCTAATAGCTCCTCACTGCCTCAAAGATCAGAGAGAGTAACACAGCAATCACTTTATCAGACCACACCACCTTCTCCAGTTACCAGGACTGAAGTTGCCGAGACCTCTACTTTCCTTTGGCATCCCAAGAAAACATCAAAATCGCCTTCAGTGATTTGGTGAGTGATGCAATAAGTGTACTGAAGAAAAAAACCAAATCAACGTTACTGGCCTGTTAAACCAGAAGCCAGAACCCAAATTGACAACCCACGGACAGGGTCACACGGCTAACAGACATACCTACAAATACCTGGCATGACGTAAAGCGTCACACTTGTGAAGAAAAAGCCTTCTTTGACATAAAAGCGCGCATCCCACGCTCTCACCTCGCCACTTGCCCGTTCCCCGGCTCACAGCCCTGCGCGAAGCCCGGGTCCTCTCCCAGAAGATTGCAACCAACGCTGCCCAGGTCGCCCTACAAACCAGCGGCGGAAAAGCCGAGCCAGAAAGATAAAGGGGATTAGGCAGGCATTACTTCCAGTGACCTATATACTCCCCTCAGCCGCCCTAAAGCGGACAGCAGCTGCTCGGCTGCGGGGGAAACCAGCCCGCCGCCCCACACCGCCGACGAGGCGAAACGGCGGTGAGACGCCTCCTGAACTCGGCGCCCGGGCACTGCTGCCCAAAGGCGGGCGGGAGCGACTGCGCCCAGCGCGGAGGCCCCGCCGCCAGGGCCGAGGCCCGTCCCCAACCGCCGCCGCCCCCTCACAGCTCCCGCCCCGGGGGGCTCAGCCCCTACCTGGCGCGGGCGGTGGCGGAAAGTTTCCCCTGGAAGGGGCGAGGCGGGCTGCGCTCCCTCTCTGCCGAAGCGACCGGCTCCGGGAGGAAGGGAGGGAGAAGAGGGGAGGGAGGCGGCCGCCCAGGTAAGTCGCCGTCAGCAACGGGGCAGCCGGGGCTGGCGCTACTCCCTCAGGAGGGAGGGATCCCCCTCAAGCCCGCCCTCATCGAGCGCCCCGGAGGCTCCGTCCCCTCAGGGCGGGCATCTTCCCCCACCCTCCCCTCCCCTCACACACAGAGCGGGCAGCCCCAACTCAGCACCAGCCGCGGAGTTTGTATAAGCGGGAGGCCGGGCCGCTGAGTCAGAGGGGCGGGGAGGAGCCGCGACCCGGCAGGGTGAGGCCCGGCCGACGGCGGCCGCTCCTGCCTCGGCCGGGGGAGAGGGCCCGGTCTCCGCCCGCCTAGGCAAGAGCGGCCGCGGAAGAGGAGGGCGTCGGTCGGTGCCGCCTTTTGAGGGAATAGTTGTGGTTAGCAGGTGAGGGGGTCTTGGCCCGGAAAGAAACACACTCCTCGAGAAATAAAAAATATAAAAATTAAAATCTATGCTTAAAAAAAAAAGTGTGGTGGATAGGCACTGTATTTTAGAAGCGATGCCACAGTAGGAAGGTGGCCCCAGTTATGCGAGTCACTAGGTGGCACTATTATACACGACCCTTTTTAATTTTTAATTCTAATTTTTTTTTTCTTTAGACAATACTGCAGTGCATGAGTGTTGTTCCCTCTCAGTGGAAAATGCAGGTGCTCCTTGGGGCATGTTTCTCTGCAAGCAGGAGCATTTCAAGTCCTCTTTCCTCGGTGAGCTGCACACTGGCTTTTGGGGCCTGCTTGCTTTGTTGAAGGTGTAGAGGTGGAGGGAACCACCTGCCCGCCATTTGCCTAGACTCTCTTGGAGGGTTACTCATGTAGCCCCTGTGAATAACTACAAAAGCTTCTTGCCATTGATTCCTCCTATGTGGAAAACCCAAAAAGTACCGTTTTAAATCTAGCCCACAGCACTGGAACACGTCGCCCAGAGAAGCTGTGGATGCCCCCTCCCTGGAAGTGTTCAAGGCCAAGAGCTCATGGCAGGTGCGTTGGAACTAGATGATCTTTAAGGTCCCTTCCAACCCAAACCATTCTGTGATATTACTTACAGAATCACAGAATCGTCTAGGTTGGAAAAGACCTTGAAGATCATCCAGTCCAACCATTAACCTAACACTGACCATTCTCAAATAATTACAAGTTAGAATTAGAGATAATTCCCTAATGATACAAGCTATATAGTTCGTAGTTTTAAATACCTCACTATAACTTTGATAGACTGCTGTGGTGAATAGTTAAGCATGGTTTGCTATGCTATTGTGTCTTCTTTTTTTAATGGCTTCAGATAAATTAATTAGACTGTCAGGGTACTGATTTTGATTTCGCTAATGACTCAAAATAGGAATAGATGTTGGCCTATTTGGGTAACAGCTCATTTAAATAAATGTATAATATAATTTACCAAGTGTAATGGTGTTCTCTATGAGCTCAGGAAGTGTTCTCTCCGGATGCTCTATGTAATTACAGAATAATTTATTAAGATTACTAACTAACTAGATCCACACAAACTAACTCACACCTAGGTATGCCAGAGTTAAGATTTCCCAATCATTGAAAAATCTAGTCAGAAATAAAACTGATCTAACTTGAGTCAGGTTCCTCCACTTAGAAAGACTAGAAGAATCATTGGTTCTTATAAAGTATCTTGACACACACTGAATGTAAATCTAAGCTTTAAGGAGAGGGGTGAGCTGCCATTTTGAGAGACTATAATTCTTCCCTCTTATGCTGTTGTTTATTGTTCTCAGAACTGCAAGATGAAATACTAGTTCTACATAATTCTTTATTGCAAATACTATGGTAGAAGGGCCCAGCAGAGCTACTAATGTCATTTCCCTCATAATCTGAATCCAGATTCTGTTGCCTAGATGTCTGGGTGTGCATGTCTCTTGTTGGAGATGTGAATTCCTACATTAGATCTGGTATTTCTTACCATTTGTTCAGGAAGCAGCTTCTGTGTGCTGCTGTAGAGCGTGGGTATGGAGGTGGGTGGCATTTGGTGGCTGCCTAGGATGGCAGAATAGAAGCCAGCTTGGGAATTCATAAAATTGTCTAGAGGACTTTAGCAGAAACAGAGAGGATACTTCTGTTTAAATTATTTTGTCTCAGAAGCATGGGAACTGTCAGCCAGCACACAGATGAAAGATGCCCTTTGTATGAAACATCTCATCATAAGGATCATTAAGGAGGGAGCCTCTGAAACAGTGCCTGTTATGGATGCTGATATAATCTGTTTCACTTCCTTCTATTGCTGCTCTAAGCATTTTAAAAACACTCCATAATTATTTTTCCTGTGATAATTAGGTTGAATCCGAGATAGCTGTCCCTTTACATCCCTATCTCTTAATCATTAGATAAGCTGTTCTATCACACAGAATTAGAAGAGATGGAAGTGCAAAGATGACTTACCACAAGCTCCCACTAATCCTCCTACTGCCCCTCTTTGTTCTGAAGGCGTTCTTAGCTACTAAGAAATACTTCACCCAGGTATAAGAGGCATAATGCTTGAACCCAGACACAATTGACTGACAGGATAGTTGCAAGCAGTGAAGTTAACACAAGATTTAACAAACAGCATTTGCCAGTCTTGAATGTTCTGTCATCAGTACAATTGTGCAGCGCCTCTAGTGAAGTTTAAGCAATAATTACAACTAAGTTTGTATTTATAGGAGTTAGGAAATGTAACAACAGGTATCCTCATACTTTTGGTCACCAGTTTTACTCCATGGAAAGCTCAGGCTTTCTAAAGAAATTCCAGAAAATTTCTGCTCTTTGTGACCCAGGGGCATGCCTGCAGCATCAGAAAAAAAAAAAAAATCTACCGTTGCAGATAAAAATGACCAAGTGTATCTACATATGTAAAAAAGAGCTCTTTTACTATAAATTTCTATACTGTTTTTTTCATCTTACATATTTTAATGTTGTATAAGCATTTGTCGATTAAGAAGTGTGCTTTATGCTAAGAATTTAACTACACTCTCCAATTACAAGTTGCAGGTGTACTACTAAGAGGAAATCCATAAGATACAGTTTCATTTAAAAAAAAAAAACAAGTCACTGTCAACAAACCAGAATGCTCACTATAGATTAAGTGACTTTTGAGATACTTCATTTAAGACAGATTTTTCTTAGATGTGATTTAGATATCATCTCAGTAAAACAAACCTATACTACATTTGCTTCTTAACAAGAGGTCTGATTTCCAGGAAAGGTATTAGAGGATAAACATGTCCTGTTCAAGAATGAAGAGGAATACAGGAAGGTGTTCTGAGTCATGTTACATGCTATGTCACAGCCTTTCTTCCACACCTTCTGTAAGCAATAGGAAAAAAGAAAAACTGCTTTAAATCTTCAGAAAGGTCCTCTAAGAATTTTCTCTGTACATACCCCAAAACCTTCATAGTAAGAAAGAACTGTACTTTAAATGTTTATGAAATATCATTATTTCTACCTCTATTGTATTTCATCTGAACATATAAACCACACTTATCCTTTAATGTACAAAGATGTCCCCAAGCTTTTTTGAGATATCATTTTGCAGATATTTTGCTTCAATGCACAATTTACAATGTACCATTTTAAAATCATTAGGATGTGAAAGATAAATGTTATATTTACATGGATCCAAACACTTGGCTGGACTGGTAACTAATAAAAATACTTATACAGATTGGAAATGAGTATGTTACCTTCAAGAGCTTAAGCAATACAATGAATACAAGAAACCTAAGACTGCTAAGAAAAAGAGATCATGAATTCTGAAATGTCTGTACTTTGACAAACAGAAACAACTTAAAAGATTTTGTAATCTATCTTAACAGGTATTTGTTGATTTACTTGTTTCAAGACAACTCTTTAAACAAAAGAAAGTTTGTTAAGGAAGTTATATAATATGATTTAGTTAAAAAGACTCACCTTTGGTCATTATAAAGTAGTGATTTATGAGACAAACCAAAATAAGTTCACTGCCCCTTTAACAAAATTATTTTTCCTCTTTAAAACCAGATTTGGTTATCTATGATACATTGTAAGGGCCTGACACTAATTTTGAGAATAAGTTCATTCACTCTGCTCCAAAAGTCAGTTCACTTATAGTCTGTAATTTCTCATATGCTGTGAAATGGTCCAGGTCAGCACTGCTATCAGAAGAAGTAATCTTGCCTTCCTCCGCCCATTCTGTCTCTCCCTACAGTTCCATATTCCCTGATGGAGTCAAAGAAAATCTATGCAGCTGTTTAATAAATGAGATCAGTTCCCTGATCCAGATTAAAATTAACACATGCTTTTTTTAAGGTTAACTTTAACATGGATACGTTCTTTGATCTGGTTCACCTGCCACCACATAAATCCTTACCCTGGCACAAGAGAGGGAGCAGCATGAGGGCAGGAATGAGCTGGGGCACCATAAATTGGCGTAAAGAATATGTGAAGCTGAAAGTATGATTCCAAAAATGTCTTTTAACTGATAGGTATCTAGAAACAATTGCCCTCTATCCTATTTTTTGTGAGGTTTTTGCTTGAGAGTATGTGTCTAAAGCACATGCTATAATACATCCTCCACATTATCTGAGAACGTGCCTTTGTCCTCTTCAGATACTCTTTTTCTCTTTATGCTTTGAAAATGCAAAGCTGAACCCCAGACTTGTGCTGTAAATCCTTCAAACTGTGTACTTGGGGAGGAGGAGGGCAACTGATAACTTTTTAAAAAAAAAGAAATTTGAAAAAAAAGCCTCCTTTCTCTCACAGAAACAAGACAAAACCTCCTTCCTTCTCTGTCGGCTGCTATTGTTGCAGTGTAGTTGCAGGACAGAAAATTTTTTCAGTCTTCTAGATTTTTTTTGGATTTGCTAAACCATCCCTGCCAGCGAAGATTTATGTCTGAACCCTAGCAAATTGCTTACCTTAAGAATACAGCTGAAGGATATTTAACAAAAATATATCCCTAGAGGATGAGTAGCAGTAGACTCTTTAAAGGCTCATCCTCCTTTTCTAATTACGAGTTATACTCCAAGGTCCAGTGGGAGCTTTGGCCAAGAACCACATAACACAGTTCTTAATGAAAATTAGGTTATCGGCATTGTTCTGCTTTTCTGGTTATACAGACTGTGATTATAGTGAACATGGTATTTAAACAAACAGAACCAAAGCTACTCTCCCATAACCTATAACCTGCGCACATGTCACATCACAGTCAATGGTGGAAAAACATCCACATTTTCTATCCTTCCCTCCTCAAAAGTCACTTCTGACAATCTGGATGTAATAATTTCATTATCTCAGATTTTTTAAAAAACCAGACCATTACCAGTTCATCAGTAGGGAAAATTCTAGTAGACCAACATAACACTATTGAACAGTGGCTCAGATACAAGGTCTCCTCCCAGCTAATTACAATGTGACCTATGTAAATTCCTTAGAGAAGCACTTGCTTATTAATAGCTACACAGTATTCTCCCTGTTTTCATAACATCTCTGTTTTCACCATTATATTGCCCTCTCAAAGTCACAGTTCTGTCTGCTTTCATAAAACCTTCCACTTTGTCCTCTTGCTAGACCGTGGTTTTGGCAGACTCTCTAATCACCGAGATACTGTCAATGGGAAATAGGTTACCTGTGATACAGGAAAATCCTGCAGTCTGTATTGGACAAAGCCTATCTTCCAGATGTGAAATCAGACATACTGGAATTTTATTTTTTTTTTCCTGAACTAACATGAATTTGCACCTGCTGGAAATTGTTACTGAGAGGGAAAAAGAAAATTTCATATGTATGAGCCCACTGATCTCTGAATAGTACTACTGTCCAGTTGCATGCCTGGGAAGATACAGAGACAAGACAGGCAATGAAAGATCATGTCAGCCTGCATGTCTCTCTTACACCACTTAAAATACAACGAAATATTATTAAGCAGCACTCTTGTGTGAGTATATAGATACTGATTGCCTCTATGAATGGACCAGTACTAGACAGGAGATGAACCATTCAGCGGCTAGGCAAAAAATCTATAGTGAATCAGAGAGCAATTCTTAGTAGTGTTTTGTTCTTCTGCATGTGCTTTTTTGTTCCTCACTTAGGTCTGGAATAAAGTGATTCTTCACCATTGTCAGATACTTTGTGAAGTCAGGAGGTGTTACTTTCTACAGAGAAAATAAGAGAGAGGAATAACACTTGCAAAGGAGAAGAGCTTCGCTTTGCATTTCTTGCACATGACTACAGAAAAAGGGTTTTTTTTCCTGGAAATTCAGTTGGTTTTAATGGTTTACATTGTAGCCTAACTTAAGAGTTTATGGCTAGCTGTTAAGAGTCATAAGCATTAAGTAGTTAATTGAAAGAAGTCTTTGCTTAATCTTTTGAAAAACTGTTTTTCATTTTTTGCCAATAATGACTTTACTCATGCCAAATAAATACTTGGTGCAAGAGAAAAGCTGGGGATCTATCTTTGTGTGAGATTAATTACTTAAAACTCTCAGAGTGAGTAGCTGGAGAGAGGCTCTCAGAAAGAGACTGAGAATAGTCAAGACAAAACCTCCAGTATGACAGACATAAGGCCCCATATTTTAAGGTCCCTCCTTGTTCTGCAAGGTATTCAATAGGAAGTTTTACTGAAATCCTCAGCAATTTGCTGAATTGGAAGTCAGTGGCTTTTTAGGAGATTTGGGGTCAAATAACAGCATTAGTAGGTGCCTAAATACTTTGAAATAAAAATCCTGTTGGGATTTTTTCAAAAGCATCTGGCAGGTGAGAAGTGCTCAGAACCTTTTGCATTTAAAAATCATTGGGTAAGATGCATAGACAGCATTAGGATCAAAGACCAGGCTCCAAGTCACTTTCTCTCCCTTTGAGAACTAGTTCCTAGCTGCCAGCTGGCACAATTATTCTCCGCTTGCTCTTCCCAGGCTTGTGCTCTTTGCAGCATAGTACCCCAGCTTCAAAAGACTCTCCGGTTTCTCACTTTATATAAATCAATGGTAAGAAACATTGAGGCAAGGAAGGCAAGGTGAGTTTGAGTTTCTTTGGCTGAGTTAAAATTAATCCATGCTTTCTTACTTTGTAGGCAAATGATCTATTAGTGAATTATTTCTAGGGCCAACAGCAGCTCCTCAGCAGATGTGTTTTGAAGACAGCTCCCTTCAGTTCTTTCTAAGAGCAGTTTCTAGACTCTGGTTGCTAACTATAAAAATCTTTGTTTGTAGCCCTAATTCATACACCAAATCTCCAGAGAGGAGAGGATTGCAGTTACACTCTTCTGTATTGCACAGCCCTTTAACTAGCTGTAAGCAGCTCCCTGCTCAGTGGAGACTTCTTGGATGGCCTCTGTAAGGGGCTTAGTTCTCCCCTTGCACTCCATGAAGGACCTGTAAAGCAGGTATGAATTTCATGCTAGCATCTGAAAGTTAGGCAGTGCCACTACTGTTGGAAATCTGGCCATTAACTGTCTTGCTGAAGGCAAAACAGAGAATCAGAAATAATCAGAATTATAATTTAAGGGAATTTGTCTTTCAGCTGCCTTTTTTAGGGTGTTTTGCTTTTCCTATTTTTCCTTGTATTTCTCTCCCCAAAATGAGATTCTGTAGTATTTTACTTGCATTAAGGGAAACTTGCATACGGTTGCCATCTACCTGTATAAAGGAAGAGAAAACAATGCGTAGTTAGTATCCTAAATAGACTGGATTATATAATGAAATCTTACTCATTTAGACGGTTACATTTCAAGAAATATGACCTAACTGTACAGCATGAGTTGTACACACTTGTCTCTGAGAAATCAGTTATAGTTTGCATACCCAAGAACTTGTATATTTACAGAATGTAAACTGCTACATACTAGTGTCTTGAGATTCTTTATCATAAGAAATTTTTTGTTCAAGTTCAAGCTTGACACCCTCGTTTGAAAAAAATATCATTTTTAGGGACTCTGTCCTTTAACATGTGGGAAATTGCAATCCTGATGGAATTCAGTGTTTTTCATTTGTTGGCCCTGGCAGCTGTGCATTAGTAAAATAAATAAATTAAATAAACAGCAACATCTGTTCCAGTCACTAGAGGCTTATTGCTGGAGTTATCTGCATCGGGTGGGAGGAGAGGCTGTAGTACTGGAGCTCGGCTTTCCAGAGCAGAGATTAGTGGAATCACTAGGAATAAATATGTAGAATTGTATGACCTGTGGGAAGAATCTCACCTGCCAAAGAAGTCCTCTAGCATCTATTCTGTATTATTGATATAAGTAGGAATCCCATGATATTCAAAGAGCTAATATGGTATCAGTATCTATCTTATTAAACAGAAAATCTGTGGTGTAGTTGAGAACCTAAGCCTGTAGGGGTTTTTTTTTAGTTCATTTTTCATGGTTTCAGGATACCTTACTCTATATATGTATATGAATAGTATAAATGTGTGTATATATATACATTTATGAATATACACATAATTCTTAGTGTGTGTGAGTGGGACTGGGTAACACACATATGACCTTATATGCTGTAGTCAAGCCACCTCCCTGTCTTGTTTTGATAAACTAAGCAAGAAACTTATTGGATAGCTGTGATGCATAGAAAGTAAGACAAGGTGATCTAATAATGGCTCAGGATTCAAGCTCCATGAATGTCTCCATAAACCTGGGAGAGCAGTCACAAAGTAGGTATTCCTATGCAAGTATTCCTATGCTGGTATTCCTACCTGATAAGTTAATGAATGCTCTGTTACAATTTTTAAGAAGATGCAAAATAAATTCTTAACCAGATGCATGTAACTTGCCAATTCCATGAAAATAATCGGGGTAAGTGGTATATAACTGTAGGAAAAAAAGGGACAAAATGAACCAGAATGTTTCACTTCCTTTAATGGAATCCAGAAACTCAAATGGAAGTTGCTTATAGGGGTTGCAACCATAACCAGAAATACATACTAATAAATACATATTAAAATTGTAAGGAAAACAAAATTGAAGTTTACAGGCTTCTTCTGAAGATGATTGTGGCATCATTATTCTCCTAACATAGGCACTAGAGGGCCGTCAGTGAAGTGATCTGGTTGTGGGTTTAAAGTGGTGAGTAAGCAAGGAGGTGGTGGTAGTGTGAGGGATAGTAACTGACGCCTAGGAAGTGTCAGAATGCCTTGCTAGGTCACTGATCATTGCAACACAGTGGTTTGTCAGGTAACAGTTAAAATGGGTTCAAATGGGAGTAAATAAAATGGAGGACAAGTCCCACTGATTATAATTTATATTGGGAAAAGTACTTCTGGTGCTTCCTTTGGCTCAGGAGGTTTCTGAACTGCTTATTGCTGGAGAGAGAGGTTAATTAAGGTATTTTCATCCTCTTCCTGTACGTATGTACTATTAGGTATTGCAGAAGATGGGGTATCAGGCTGGACAGACCATCTGTGTGAGCCGTTATAGAGTACTTGACTTCCATCTCTTTTCACATTAAAAACATGAAAGTATCAACAGGCTAAGTAGTAGTGAGGTAGAAGTTGAAGGAAATAAGATGTTGACTTTGTTCTGATATTCAGGAGAAGCTGAGAAGGTTGGAGGTTCCCATTTTCTTTTTCATCCTTTAAAAACATCAATTTATTGCAAGCAGCAGGTGCAGAAAAGAAAGGAGCAGAATATGGACTATTTAGAGTAATTGTTACAGCTCTGGGAAGAATTATATTTACCAGTTCCCTCTACTTTAAGCGCTGAATGTCAGCCAAGTCAGTCAGATGGATATGTGTGTGTAAAAGGGATATGTGGTAATTTGAAGGAACATGAGTATGCCAGCAAAGGCTTCTTCGACTTTGTGTGAGGGTGCTTTTCAGTTTTCAAATTATATCTCAGTCTGATAGGTAATTTTCAGGCTTGCTGCAGGGAAAGTTGTTCACATGAAAGTATAGTGCAGCCTATATTTGATTACTAATTGGTTAGCATTTATCTCTCCACTCCTCAATTTTGTATTACTCCTTGTCTGTAAGGAATATCAGTAATATGTGGACATCACAGATACAGAAATCAGGATTGCAGCATAAAGCTATTTATTGTGTAATAACTAAATTTCATAACTGCAGCTATTTGAAGAAAAACGATAAATGGTTCATATAAAATTATTCTGTTTTTAAGGATAATGAGCTATATAATTTAGTAGCACTGGGAACTAACTTTTTTAAAAGTTGCTGTGGCTAATGCTTTTTTCATACTAATTTCATGCTATTAAAACTCCACCAGCGTTAATGGAGTTAATCCTGATTTTCATTTACATAAATGCAAAGAAAGCTCAGCCTCAGTGACTTTTTACATACTGTTTCAAGTGTGCTTGGAACTGCTAAACCCACTTAATTCCACATAAAAATAAAGCTTAATACAGAGAGAACTAATTGTTCTTATTTCACACATGAACCTCTATGGAAACAACAGAACAATTATATACTGTTCTTTGACATTTTAGATTTGCAATACTGGTTGAACATTCAGAGGCTTTTCAAGCTGTATTTTTATCAATGAAAGTCTGTGAAACCACATAACTAAAAATTAGCTTGTATTAATGTAATCCTGTCCACTAGCTTCCATAGATGTTGGAAGTACTAACTGCCTGTATCAAAGGGAAGAAAAAGCATTTGATTTTTAAGACATAAATCAAGTCCTTCTTTTCTTACTCTTTGATCAGCTTTGCTTAGGCGGGCACATAATCTGACCCCCTTCACCATCTAATTTTCAACATTTTACCTCTCCCACCCTTAGTATTGAGCTTTTATCAAGGCCAAAATTTTTTTTTTTCCTCCAGGGACTAGTCATGCCTCATTCATTTTTTCTCTCTGGTGTTTAAAAACCCCGTTGCAATGTTAAACCATTAGGAAATACCCACTTTGTGGAACACCAAGTAAACCTTTATTTTTTTTATTACTAGGCTGCCACTCTATGGCCGTACGCATAAACTACAGTTTTAGTTCCACTGAAGTAAACTCTATTGGAGGAGTTTGTGGGAATGGGGGATAGAACAGCTGGGCTTCATGGTCTACAACGACAGTATGATTACCTTAAAGAGAACGAAGAAAAAGACGACCATTTCACCTGTAGGCACAGCCTGATACCTTAAATACATTACAGACTATGTTTGTGATCATTAATACTGTTCATACTGTAGTACCCTAACATGTAAATTACCACTATGCTGCTTGCCCTGGTTGTCCAAAATAATGCTATTTTGATTTTGATTTTCAAATGAGAGAATATTCAGTCATTTATGCCAGAAAGAAAAAAGGATATGCTTTCAAAATAGCCTGGTTAGGAAATCGGGTAGATGCTTAGACTGATAGATGCCTCATGTCCTTCATAAGTATGAAGTTTTGATGCTTTTGAATCTATGCAATAACTAATCATGGAAGTGAATCAAACTGTGTTTTAAATGTAGAGGCTTATATGTAGCCATACACAGTGGTTTACAAATAGGTTAAAGGGGCATCTAAACTTTTATTGATAATATTTTCACTTATGCAAGATTAGAATATGCTGCCTAGTAAGTTATTATATAAAGCTCTACTTTCACATCTGCTTCTGAAAATGGGGAGGATTGAAATTTAGCAGATCTGCCTTCTGGAGTACTGTGAGCAAGCTGTAGATTTGTCTGCCTGTAAGCACCTCTGCTTGAGTTCTACAGTGTCAAGACCTTTCACAGCCAAAACTCACATTGAAGAGGGTGGGAATGGCACTATATATATATAAAAATTATTCCTCATCCTTGGGCAATTTTGCATGTTTCCATTCAGAAAGTGGAATAAGAGCAAGCTTGAGATGGGTTCCTGCCTTCATTTTTAGCACACCCAAGCTAAGAGGAAAACTCTGAGGTTGACGTAGATGTTAACTTTTAAAGAACACAGCCCTCGGTTGATGTACTGTCAGTGGCCATCGGTTCCTACATAAAATATTGTAAGGGCTTCAAAATTATACTATTTTCTGTATAAACAATACCTACTGTTTGAAAGCAGTCTGAAAAATTAAAAGTCCAAAGCAAAGGAAATTCATTCATTCAGGTGAATAAAAGATGTCTTATTGGCCAAAGAAGCCCAGTAGCTTGCAAACAAGCTCAAAATTTTTACTATGTGTTTTCCTTTGAATATTCTCCTGTATGCACTCCTGGGTTTGCTGGAGGGCAGAGGGGAAGGAGGATTGTTAAAAATTAAACAGCTTGCTCTTACTAAAATAAAAATCCATTGTACAGTCATCATTGATTTAAACTAAAACAGGTGCTGATCTTTTGCCATGTTAGTAACATTGTTCCAGAGAATCTCTACAGCATTTTAATATTTTGTGTTAATGTAGATTAATATTATAACAAGAATAGTGTTTTCCAGGATGTTTGTCTATAAGGCACCTTTGGTTTCTAAACAGAACCCACTGTTAAAAGTGCTAATTAGTTCTGCCGAGAAGGTAACAGTCCCTGTGACCTATAAACCAAACTGTAATATATATTAGGAGGCTCTGAATGCTGCAGTTATATGCCCCCATTTAGGAATATTACAAGTAAAATTTACTATGAACAGGAGATTGAGAAAGAAAGGGAGATCATAAAACAATATAAAGCAGGATCTCAGAAAGAAGCTGGATGAGAAACAGCTTGGGTATGGGAACTAAACCAGTATAAAATGAGATTAAAAATTACCTCATTTTCTGAAGTATTTCTACAGGCAGTCAGTGCAAGCAAGAGTAACATAAGAGGTGTGGCTTAAAACCATATGCTGAAGTTGCAAGTGACAATATTGAAATATAATAAAAGTATTTTTAAAAACAGGGATGATGTCCAAATAGCTAAAGGCTGGAATGCAAAAGAAAGCGAGGCTGCCTGAAGCATGATGCAGGCAGCGCTAGATCCTCCTCTGTAGCTTTTTTGTTGTAGCAGAAGCACCAAGGTCCCCTGAGTACCAACTGGTGCCGTGTACAAACCTAGCAAGTGCTGCAGTGCAGCAGTCTTTGACACCTAACACATGCAGCTGAAACACTCAAGTCTACCAACAAGGCTAAAGAGTGAGATTTAGAGCAGTAGATGATGAGAAAACATCAACAAATTTTCTGTTGGGTGGCAGTGTGTCAGGTATACACACAAGCAAACTATGCAGAGGCATATAGCTAGCAAAAGCTAGGTTAGCTGTAGTTTGCAATAATTAATTTAACTGTTGTTTCAAGATGGTGAATTGAACTGCAAACCAAACCAGATTCTGTAACAGTCAATACGGGTTTTGAGTTGCTGTAATAAACTGAATTATTTCCTTCACATGGTGATACTAAAAATGTCCATTTTTTACACTGTTGTATTTTTTCCCCTGAAACTTTTGCATGACTTCTTTGCCGTTTACCCATATTTTTCTCCTGCATTCTTCCTAAATAATTGGAAATACCAGTGCACTCTATTCCAGATATGGCTGCAACAGGGCTGTATAGAAGATTATTTATGCTACTGAATTCCAAATATGATCCGTGGCTATTCTCAAAATGCCTCTGTTTCTTTGTTTTCACAGTGGCATTATATAACAGGCCTGTATTTATCACCTGTCTGGTCTGGCTCTGTTTATGAGACAGTAAGTGTCCAAAACTGATATGTTTTTTAAAACAAAATAACATGCCCTCAATGATTTTGAAATGTAAAAACATCTTAATACTACCAAGTGATCCCGATCCTGAGAAAGAGACCTTTTCTTCCTTGTGCATCTCAATTATTCACAAGGGGAAATGGCCTATAAAACCAAATCAACCTTAGTGTCAAGACATGGAAATATAAATAACTGCTTTTATCTTATCTTATCTTCCTTTCCTCTTGTTCTGTTTACTAGAAATTAGTCAGTCAAACAGAGTCTGTGTATTTAGTTTATCATAGTGCCCAGGTGATTTAATTATATCCAGAATCCTGCTGTGCCAAAACAGAAAGTGCCTAGAGGACCCAAATGTAGTTTTCCCAGTTTTCCTGCCCCTTGCCACTAAAGACGTTGGGTAGCATTGTTGAACTAGCAAGGTTAGAGCCCTAGAGAGGCAGAGTTAATTACCTGCTTCTGCCATCCCTGGTGAAATACCATTTCACTTTTCCGTATTTCAGTTTCTATAAGCATTGTATTTCCTTCCTCTTGTCTTTTTTTTTTTTTTTTTTGGTGGTGTTGCTTTGGTTTATGTTGAGTTTTTTCCATATTTGTTCTGACAGTAAGCTCTTCAGTGTAGGAACAGTGCATCTAAAGGACCCAACCCAAGTTGGAAGCTCCTTGTGTCAGTATAATCATGCTAATAAATTCTTTAGCCCAGATTCTCTAGCTCACTTTATCACTTTATTTCACTAGATGTTGTTCCTCACGGCATTTCTTCCTCAATTAATACTCTGTTTTAGCAGGGACAAGCAGATTAGAAGGAGCAGGACACCTGCTACCACCCTTGCAAAACAGTGGAGGTCATGGTCAGATCCAATTAAGGACAAGAACTTCAGAGATACTGAAGTTAGTATCCCCTTCAACTACCCAGTGCTCTGTCCCCTCTCACCTCAGATCAAGTTTTGCATTGAAATAATCTCCTGTCTTGATTTGCCTGCTTTGTTTAATTATCTGTACTGTTTGTACTATTTCTTTTCATGTTATGTCTATTAAGCTACCATTTCTTTTCCTGTTGGCTTGACTGCAAAAGTCTTATCCTGAATATTCATGGAATCTAAAAAACCTTCAGGCAGTGGTGAATCTCCAATACTGCTATTTATAAAAGATATTTTGTGGACACTATACACACAGTAGTAAATTTATTGAAGTGTGAAGAGAAAAATTGCTCAATACAATGCAACACTTCAGGAACACATTTTGGTATAGCTCTCAATCACACACAAACATGAAGTTATACTGTCTGTCATAAAAGAATTGAATGTGATAAATTCTGTGAGCAGTATATTAAATCTAAGGCTCAAAAAGCTAGCCACTTTCACAGTATCAGCTCCAGGAAGCTGGCTTGATTTCCCTTTGGTCTTATATTTAACAAATTGCTGTGAAATTATGTTCTTTTCTTTCTCTTCAAAACACAGCTTTTTGAAACTTCATTCTTTAATATTTTCTGTTCACATCCTAATGGATAAATATTCACATCTCAGAATTTCCCACAGCTGGCAGAAACTGGCAACACTGTTGTTTGTTAGAAGAGAGGCAAAGGACTGAAATGGAATGGCATTATTGCCCCATGAATGTGATCTCATCGAATCAATCTGCAGGTCTGGAAAATTCATAGTTCTTCCATTGGATTGCTTCAACACTGTTTTGTGGATAATGTGAGGACTTACATGCCTGATCCAAAACCAGCTGAAGTTGGCAGAAAGACTCCATTGTTTTGATTGTAATTTTTTTGAGTATGTGGCTTCATCTACTGACACAGATTAAAACAGGCATACAGAAATACCTGTGCCAAGCTCCTGTGCCTGTTCCTGCTTACAACACACAGAAAGCACTCATATTTCTGATGGTTTTTTAAATGAAGAAACCCAATCCTGATGTAGAAGGGAGCCTGCCAAATTAAGTAAACAATGCAGCAGGACTACAGGAGAATTTTTACACTGCATGTCTAGAAGCAGGAGGACTGAATTCACAGCCTTAGAGGAGCGTAAGCAAGACTAGCTTTAAAGTGTCTGTGTACTCCTCCAGTTCTGGGTTGCTCAGTGGTTTGAACTGGCTTCCAACTAGTGCTGAAGTTCTGGCTCTGACAGCTCCCATTTGCCATGTTTTGCAAGAGGCTTTTGAATAAGCATCCTTTATACTCTTTAAACCTTTATACCGCCACCAACAAGGACTCCACCAACTGCAGAACACTCTAACTATCTTAGTGGGCATGAAGGGGATAGAGCACATTTGAAGACATTTAAAGTGCACAAGAACTGTTTCACTTTTATTGAGATGTCCTAAGCAATTTTTATGAGGCTCACTTACCAGGAAGCACCGTGCTGATACAGCTCTGTCATCACTGTTCCAGTTCATCACTGAACTTGCTCCCAAAAATAACAGGAGAAATGCAGAAGACATGACACCTGAGGCTGTGGTGAAACCTATGCAAAACTTCCTTGTGATCAGTCTGGATCAGTGTGGACTATATGGGCTCATCATAAATGTGCTAGAATATTAGTATACAAAGAATAAATATATAAACACAACTTTTTACTGTAGCCATGAAAAGAGTAATGTAACTGGGAGAAAAGTGAGGAATTAATCAATTGTGTAGTTGACGGCACAAACATAAGAACTGTAAGGCCAGAATTTCAGTGAAATAACAAACATCTCAGTGTGTCTTTTCATTCTTTGTATTTCCTGGATTAAGACATTAATGACTGGGGGGTGTTTGGGGCATTTAGAAGCCAGAAATAAACTAGAATATATAGCAAGTTTGTCCTGACCCTCCCTTTTCTACTGCTACCCCTTGCTTCCTGGCATTTTTGCTTCCACCTCGCTGTTCCTTAAAACTGCTTGTCTTCATTAGTGATCATGTCACAGTCCTTCACCAATTAAAAGTCTTAAAACATAGTCCCTCTAGATGGTTTCTGATTCTACCATTTCTCCTGATTTCTCACTAGCCTTTAATAAAAGTGATACTTCTGGCAGCCTCAGAATTTCCTGCTTGAAGTAAGCTTCCAAGTAGCGTGTGTGTATTAGCCAGGTTGACTGAAGGCAGCATAGTATGAGAACTGGGAGGCCTTTTAATGAGTATTTTCAATATAAAAAGATTCATGTGACAGGACTCTGGAAACAAGATGTTAGACAAATCAAAAATTAAGTCCAACGGGCATAATTTTTAAACGTTTTTACTTGGTTCAATAGAATCTGTTTGGTTTTCTTTCTCTGGAGTGCCGTGAACTTCTGTTTTTCCTATTTCTTCTTGGCTCACTGTTTGTATTCTGATATCACTTCGCACAGAAAAAGATTGCCTCTTGGAGAGTTTAGTTACACATGCTGTTCAAGTGATCCTGACAAGGATGAATGGTAATAAAAATTGTCCATCCTTTGTACGTGATTTGGATTACACTGCAGAAATTACATGTCAATATTGGATAGAGCTGTATGGGGGATATACACAAGAAATATAGGGTTATATGTGGACATGATTTGTCATTCCCCTCTTGACACCACTCACTCTACGTGCCTGTTCTTTATTTATAGGCAACAAGCATGCTGACATTTCAATATTCCTTCAGCTCAACAGTTCAGAGTACAGTCACAGCAAGAAAAGCAACATGTGTAACCATGAATAGCCTGAGATTAATTTCACTGGATTTTCCAAGAATTAAATTTTAAATTGAAAGGTAAGCCACAATGCTAATTTTACAGGAGTTTTGAAAAGGAGAGGTCAAATTTTAGGATTAAAAAAAAAATGTATGAATAGCATTTGTAAGATAATAAAGAGACTGGAAAATAGCATACAAAATTCCCTTTACATTTTAGTAGTAATTACAGGAGACAATAAATGCTGTCCTGTCATGCAACATAATGTTTTACTTCATCTAGTTCTGAGCTTGAATTGTATTACTAGGGTCAAAAGTCAGTTTTAGCTTATTTCTATGAATTGTGTCTTCACTACTGACAGAAATGGGAATGATCATGTATACACAAATGCATGCAAATGCGTGGCAAATAAAAGTTGTGCTATTGTAATTAGAAGGATGAAAAAAGTCTATGAATTGAATTAGGCTTCAGTTAATTTAAATAATGTGCCAGGGTATTGTGATCATGAGCACTTTAGAAATATCTCAACAGTGATGATTTTCCATCTCTCATGCCCCCTTTGAATATAATTTTTATTATACATTAGGAAATCATGAAAACTTAAAGTTTTGACCTGGTAATGATGCAGAATGAATATGATTCTTCTGCTAGCAGAAGACTAAGTATGTGGAAGTATTTCAGACTAAATAAGATGAACATTACATCTTGCAAATACAAGATATTTTTTGTATTTTAAGGTAGCAGGAACCATTGCACTCACGCAAAAAATCACTTCCTGGGGACAACGGGAAGTGTAATTTAAGTGTTTTCATTCACTAAATCTGTTTTTAAACTAGAGAAAAATCAGGCCTGTAAATTTTTGGAAGGCTTCAACAAATACCAAAATAAGAATCAGAATAGAAACATTCAAGCATGCCACTTTCCCAGTTGTTAACACACCAGGTGTAATCTTAGCGCATGTGAACTGCACTGAGCAGTTAATTTTTTTTCAACAAGACATTTTTCATCAAGAAACAAAAATAAAAGTCCTGCTAGACTAAGAAATCTCTGGTTCAGCCAACATTATGTCAGTATTATTGGGCTTCAGTTGCTAACATCTTGCAAGCTGGAGAATTAATAACCAGACTTAAGTTGCCACCATTCACTAATGAGGCTGGAACGTGACCTGCACACCTAACCAGCCGTGAATAAAAAAAGAAAAAGCTCGAGGCTCATTTACTACAACAGTCAAACTACTACATTTTCTTTAGTGCTAATCCAAAGAAGGATGAGTCCTACTGCTGCAGCAGTATATCAACATTCAGTCAGTGTAAGCACCAGAGTAAAACAAGAGACAATTTACTTCAGAAATTCTCAGTATGTGTTTTCCTTTTGCTATAAATATTTCTAATGTCTTGCCCTGGGACTGGATGATAAACCCATATTAATCCTCCTGGAATGCTGTATTTCCTGTAATTGTGTGAGATGGGACCAAGGTTTTATCTGCATATTTTACATTCTCCTTTTGCAAATTTTTGCATTCCTTTCTCAGTCTTAAATCCTTCCTTTGCCAATAATAATTGTGTACTCCAGAGCTATCAACACTAGAAAATTTCGTATGTTTCTGCACAGATGAAATGCAGAGAAGAAAGTAACTCAAACCCACCTCCTTTATATGCACCCCTCCAATCTGGACAAAAGGGGGGTGTACTGTATTAAAATGTAGCTGAATTAAAAGTGTTTTACTTATATTTTCAATTAAATCAGAACATCTCACTTGTTTTCTCTCAACTTGAAGTAAGTCTGAAATTGTTGTCCAGATACAAATTCAGGGCATGACCACATCCATAGATTTTCAGAATATAAAGGCTGTGTTACAACCCTGAAGGTTTTGTGGAATAAAGTTGTCTCTGAGAGAGCTGCTTCAGGACTGATAGGTTGTTCCTGGCTCCAACACAGTGCTGAACACATGGCTTTTGTGAAAGCATCCCAGAAACTGATTCTGATACTCTCTTCCTTATTTTCCAGACCATTGAACTCTTACTGATCAGGAATTGAACACTGTAGAGGTCCTTTAAACAACTTCTGGCATTTAGACAGCATCAGGAGGAAGGGAGTTCACAGTAGATATAAAAAATGTCTTTCTGCAAAGCAGTTCCCAAACTGATAAAGTTAACCAGAGATAAACATTTAGGAGATTTTGTCCATAAAGACAATTTAACTAGTCAATGGGAACAACCAGAAAGCACAGGTGAGTGTGTCTGGGATCCTTTTTGCCCTACTAATTCCTGGATGCCACTGCCTGTCCTTGGAAACAACAAAAACCCATGTAAATTGAAGCAAGGCCCTTTTTGGAGAGAGGAGGAATAGCCCATCCCTCCTCCCATGGTATAAAACCCCAGGAAATTATATCCAGCCTTTTCTCTGCTTTTCATGCTTTCCACCTCCTAAAGCTCTCTGCTCAGCAGCCCCTTGAAGAATACGACATTTCCTTTGTGCTAATGAAGTTGCAAAAAGCAGCCTAAGATTTGGACTGAATGAGCTGTTTCTCTGTGAGGAAAGAGTGCAATTTCTTTCTGGGTAAAGGAATAAGCATTATGAAGAATAAACAGTATGAGTAACTGCAGGCTTAGGAAGGCAGAGGTTTGGGGCTGGCTAGAGGAGTTACAATATATACGCATTGGGGAAGAGTAGGAGAGACTACGGTGACATAAAATGTGACAGAAAACAAGATGTGAGGGAAGTCTAAAAAAGGTTTGAAAATCATGCCTTAGGGAAAATCCAAGTTGCTTCAGTGTTCAACTGAGAACCGTTGTGTACAGATCTCACTCAGAAACTGGCTAGTGCAAAGCTCTGATGCAAGGTGCAAGTTTTCTGTGAGAACTGTCCATCCAGCTCAGGATTTTGCCAACAGTATCTTGCAGAAATGCTGCTAACCTTCATCAGTCCAGACCTCACTGGGAGCTCCAGACATTTGGCAGACATTTGGTTTTCACTTATGTAGCTAAAACAGAGGAAATTTGGTTACTGTCGTGCCATCGCATTATAAACTTTAACTTTGTATTTTTTTAATCACATGAATCTTTTTCTTTTGAATGATGCAATAATGATTATACTTGGTGAATATGGAAAAAAATTCTGAACCCAGTGACTGTGCATATGTATATGCAAAGCAATAAGGACGTAAATAAATAGGATAAGGCCTCCATTGTTGGACTATAATGCTAACAAAACTCAACATCAAAGTGTTCAGCAAGAGGTCATTGACACTAAAAACAGCAGATTGCTTTGTAGTAGCAATGTATGAATGACATGAAACTATTTCTGGAAGTCAGAAAAAAGAATAGTTCTGGAGCTCAATTTTTCATCTCTCTAAATAGTGTATGTATCTCCTTGATTACCCACGAGCTGTCAGCTCAAAATGACAGTTGTTTAAATAAGTATGTATAACTGGAGTGCAGGACTCCTAAACGCCTGGCAAAATAGATTCTTGCAAGCATGAGTGTGAAACACATAAATCCCCTAGTTGATGTCAAGCCTTAAGCCTCTTTAAAGCCAGTGTGGAGACCCTGATGATGACGATGTTTGTCATCATCTATTCCTCTATTGATATTTGGTGATTAGAGTAAGGGTTGTGGTATAAAATTGAAAAAGACAGGACTGATACTAGGTTTATTTTTATTTTTCCCTTAATTGCTACTGAGGTATGCAGGTCCTTCCTTCTTATCCAATAAATTGAAAAATAAATGTCTGAGAAACACTGCTACATCTTGCATCACGTTTGGCTGATGGCTTAAAATAAGCAGGTGTCATCCCAAATTTGTCAAGGGTCCTAGCCAAGTTCTCAATCAAAACTATCAAACTGTTTTTCCATTCTTCAGCTTTTATAAAAACCAAATTGTTTTAAGAAGCTGTGTGTTGTTGAATGTATGACTGAAAGATAATGTCTGTAACAGATCAAAATAATTTTTTTAAAAAGTTTGAAACTCGTAATATTCTATTTGTAATAGTCTATTTTGAATTTTTGAAAAACTGCCACATTAGAAAAGCATTTTTCCACACGCATTAATGTAACTAGACTGTTACAACCTCATTAATATTAAACTTTTCAGCACCAAACTCACAAATCAGTAATTATCATACAATTATTTAATTGCAGAATTATTCTATTGCTGAATATTAATGTACATTTGTGAACACTTCTAGTAAGTGTGAACTATGTTGATGGTCAGCACAAGAAAAACATGACAGAATGCCTGACTGCTCACAGGTGGTACTGTGAGGAAAAAAACAACAACAACAACAACAAAAAAAACCCAAAACCAGGAGACTGAAAATTTTGGTATTGAACTGTGAAGATTATCCACCTGTATGTCATATATATTTCCCATGAAAGGCAGTTAATATGCATTTCATGGCAGAAGAACAGAAGAAAACAAAATCGGGGCTACTCATATCTGTAACAAATTTCAGTACTGTGAGAAACTTCTAAATTTACTGCAATGGACAAATTTATGACCTCACTTCGCCTTTTGAAAATTCTTTAGGACTCTCTTTGCTGTCTTCTGTAAGTTTTTCCCTTGTCAGCTCTTTGCACTGAAGTGCAAACTACAGCAGAAAAGCTGGACTCTCATCCTGGGGCTAGCATTGTATATTCTTAGGTATTAGACTCACGTGTGTCCAATGTGATAATACTTCTTAAACCATGCTTCTGCCAGCTCACTTAGCACAAAATCAACACTGTCCACTGATAACTCTGTGGTTATAGAGTAAACATTAATACTTCAGGACTCAAATCAATTTGGCCTTGACAGCTTCTCTTTCTAAGAAGCATTTACCTTTGAACCAGCTCTTTCCCCTTCTGTATTTCCTCACATTTTTTCTATTTCTTTTCCTCATCCTCTTTAATCATGAAGTCAGTAGAAATAGATATATTTATTACCCCGTGAGTGATAATACTAATAAAGGAGAAAAGTATTGTTAAAGAGATATTTGTTAACAGGACAGGAGAGGAAAGGGTGCTTTTAGTCCATAAAAGTTGTCAAACAGCAAAAGTAACCAAAATTATTTATAAAACTAATTTAAAAAACTAACAACTGTAAGAATCTCTGTCTGAATAGGTTTTTCCTACTTGGCTGCCAATTTTTGGTCTTTTGAAATGATTGGATTTGCTTTCATGCAGAGATCCTTCTCATTTTTTGAGAGGAGTCTCAAAATCCCTAGTTTTGTGTAAAGGTAATTTCCCAGTCTTTCAATAGGAAAGGTCCTTATTCAAGGAAATCAATAATCTTCTATTTTAATCATCTTCACTCATCATAAAACCATTTACCTTTAGGCTGTTATCACGCCAATATGCTGGGAGCCACAAGCAGTTGTAACAATGCAAGGAGAACCCACACCTAGCTGGAGACATTTCAGGAAGCCTGCAGGCTCCCTGATATGTCATCCTCCAACTACACTAAAACCCATTGGACCAGCTGAACACAAATGGAGATCAAATTATCAGATCTTGGCCCTCAGCAATGTCAGCTTTTTATATCAGCTATATTGCCAATGTCAGTTGTCTATTGAATGAGATCTGTGTTATTTTTACTCAGAACAAAAATAATGTTGTTATGTCCAAAGGCTACATTTTCCCTTTTGAAAACACTCTTTTTCATCCTTTGCATTTTTTAAAAATCCTTTGTCTGCATTCTTTTGTGGTCTGAGGCTCCTGTATCTCAGCCAAACACTGATACATTCATCGCAGGCTTCAGCTGCTTTGCAGAACCTGAATAGACATTGAGGCTACACGGGCGACTTCAATTAAGCAGTTCTATAGAGCTGATATTTTTTGTTGAAAAACAGTGTCTTTTTGCAGGGCCAAACAAAGTGGCAATTCCAGGGATGCAAATCAGAACAACATACTTAAAAAATAGTAACTGCCAAGGCAACTAAGTGTAAGCATTCAGCAGAGAGTACAAAGACCCATTTACCCAGTTGTTTCCTTCTTTTACTCTACCATTGTGAAATTCCAAGTATGTACATTACAGCAAAGATGCATATGATAAAGTAGAATTTCAGTGAGAAATTTCTGGACTTTAACATCCAAATTGCAGACTTTTTGAGACAGTAAGGTTTGTTTTCTTGAAGAAGTGCAGCTATGAACATATACAAAAGTCTTCTTATTCCTACGCACATATACACAGCAGAGATTCTCACTGAAGTACAAGAATGCAATTATTTTTCCCTCACCCTGTTTGCAAGACACAAATACATTGTACTTCATGAAGGGCTTTAGAGCAGCATATACCACATGCTGATGTGTTCCTCTCAACTACCTGAGACTACAGCAAGCGCTCTGCTTCTTTCTTCTTTTTTTTTTTAATACAATTTTTGCGATTTGTTTCTACATGTACTTTTTCTTCCCCTTTTATTTCTTTTTGATAATTTCTATCAGTTTATTTGCTGCAAAGTGAAAGAGGATCTTCGCTCCTTGACTTTCTGGAGAGAATTTCCCATGTGGCTTTAATTCCAGCTGCACTTGAAATGGTTGGGTCCAATTCACCCACCCCTCCTCTTTGTTTCCTTCCTCCCCTGGACCCAGCAACCCAGCAGAAGTCTTCTTTTGTGTTCCAATCTGAGCCAAATTATTGCAAATTACTCTGTCTGGCCTAGGCTATTATTAGACCAGCCAGCAACTGTGGCTCTTTTGATTATTTCAACAGCTGGTTTTGTTGCCTGTCTAGAGACCCAGAAGCACAGCTCTCTCCTCCCCCAAGAAACTGCTTACCCAGACAAAGGGCTGTGTCAGGATTTGTTCCAAGACTGCTAAGGTGGATCTGCCGTTGCTGCTCAGGAGCACTTCGTCAGAGCCTATCTATCTCCTGCAGACTTGTTAAAGCCTATCTCCTTCCTAGGTACCTCCATCCATTACACACTTTTATCAGGTATCAAGCCAGTGATGTGATGCTGCATTTGACAGAGCAACCCTAAAGCTGTTGATCACTTGAAAATACCAATATAAACTAGAAGTGCGGCACAGCTCACAGTCAGAGTATGGATAAGTGGCAAGTACTCACTAGAAAAGAATTACTTGCAAGAAATGGAGCTCTAGACATCCACCCTCCATCTCTACTCCCTCAGAGTCCTTGTATATTAGCAGATTTTGCAGCTGAGAGAAGTACAGTGTATATGAACATACTGTCTTACACATTCCTGTATATTACCCTACATACACTTGTTCTACGGGCATTTAAATCCTAAAAACAACCTCCAAGCTTGAAAGCTTGTGGCGTTTGTACCCTGGCAGTGTGAGTACACCTACAGACGACATACTCTGAAGAACTCTAGCTGCTGCTGGTAAGCAACCTTCTTTTGGAGGCAATGTGCGTTATTGAATGTTTTTTGCAATAAATGTTTCAGAAATATGATTCAAGTATTTCATGCAATGCTGCCTTGCATTTTAAGTTTGTTTAAATGCTGGGAACTTTTACTTGTTTCCAGTAGTAGTGATTGGAAACTGTTTCCAGTAGTATGTTAATTATTGCTACCTGAGTCTTGTCATAGTTTGATCTCTTTCCTTCTGGTGAAATCTGTTCTCTACCAGTTCCAGGCATTTCTTGAACAGCTCCTCTAGCTCTAAAACTCAGTCCCTGTCTCGAGTGCATTTCCCACTGGCAGAGCTTGGTATATGGTCAAGTGGTTGCTTCAGAGAGTTCATCACTTTATATAGTTTAGGTATTGCAATTTGATTTTTAAGTAGGACTTTCCCTGTGAACTCTAAGCAACTCTTGACAATTGTCAACATTAAATATGCATGATCTTTCCATACTCTTATTTGACATTTTGGGGAATGTTTTCTTAGTCATAGCTAGAACTACTCTGTTCATCATGTTTTTGTTAAGCTTAAAATCTCTCCAAATATATTTTTCAGTATTCTGTGCTTGGAAGCCTCTTTGTTAATTTCATCAACAGCACAAAAGGATTAATTCAATTTTCTGGATTTTTTTGAATTTGTGTTATGTTCTATGGTATATTTCTGCTTTTTCCTTCCTTGGTAATTTAACATGATAGCAAGCTTCCTTTCCTTCCATCCCCCCAGCAGCAGTGAAACACATGGTGTAAAAAGGAGATAATCAGGAAGTGGAAAATGGATGGTCCTTGTCACTCTCTGTGGTTAGTGGAGTTCAGGAGCTGAACACAGGTGCTTCATTTTGGCTCCACAGCAAAGAACAAGAATACAAGCAATACATACTGTTTGTTTTACAAGGGAGGTTCTCTTTTATCTCTCACACATGCACATACCCATGACTTCCCTCTCCTCTGCTGTTCTTCCTCATACTTTCCGCATTGGAACTTCTTTTTTTGTGTTTTTCATTGCAGGCGAGGCTTCGTGGCACAGCCCTATAGCATACCTGTGGCAGCAGTGTACCACTAAGGAACTTTGTAACCAGCTGGTCATCCTGTACAAGGTGTGCTGATCTTGCATTGCAATTTTTGAGGTGAGGTGACATCCTTTGATTTACCACGCAATCCACCCATGCAGAGGTCACCTCGAGCATGAGGCTTTTGAGAACACATACCTGTAGTGGAAAGTTTGATTTGTCTGTTACATAGTCCTGCTGTACACCCAGTTTTATGCCTGGCCTTACATCCTTTGAGAGTATAAAGCCTTATGTTCTTCTAAAGTGTAACTACTACACCCCTTGGACACTAAATGTTCCAGGGAAAAAAACCTTCTGTTAAGGAACAATGATCGTAAAGTCAAGTACTGAAACAGTAAGAAATGCATAGGCAATCATTTGTATTCATGCATTGTATTTTTCAGTTTTGTGATCCCATACGTTTTTTGAACCTGCACAGTCTGCTTTATTCAGTGTACAAAGTAGACGGTGCTTAGTGAGTCAGCACAGATATTGCTTAACATTGGGGTTACTCAACGTTTTATTGTTTCTTCCTGATCTAATTTGTGGTCACGTATTTTATTTATTTACTGTCCCTTATTCACCTGCTCTGAAGCTGAATTTAACTTCCTTATATGCTTTTTTTTAGTGGTGCCTAGTATGGAGTCATCTGTAAAAACATTTATGGCTTGGTTTTACAGTAACTGCATGACGTGAATAAGCAATATAATTTCAATTTTAGGTATGGGCAACAGAGGTGTGGAAAAAAAAAGTAAGTAATGCTGAAACTACACCTGACTTCTAAGTGTCCAGCCTGAAACATGGCCAGATTTTCCGTATCACTTCTGTGCTGGGAGCGTGTACCTCTCCGGTTTCAAGTGCGTCCGTAATATCACTTCTCCTGAAGTGGTTTAAACCACACTACCGAATCCCACGCCAAGAAATACATCCTCCTGGCCGCCCATTAGCGCCGGCCGCCGTTTGAACGCCTGCCTTCCCTCAGCCCTAAGCCGGTGGGCCTGCCGGGGCCCGGCTCGGTTCGGCTATGCTCGGCGCGGCAGGGCCAGGCTGCCGCTCCACCCCGTCAGCACCCCCGGTGCTGCTGGGGCGCCCGGCCCTCCGGCCTTTTAGCTCCCGACCCCCGCCGTGAGGTGAGGAAGCCCCTTCTCCCCCTCGGCACAGGGCTGCTCGGGTTCACAGCCCCCAGCTCAGTGCCCGCCACAGCCGAGCCCGGCCCGGCCCCGCGAGGTGCCCGCCGGCGGCCGCCAGGTACCTCCCCCCGCCGCCGCCTCTTCCGCCCCCTTTTGTGGCGGTGCCAGGCGGCCGCCGGGTTTCCTGCTGACGCCGGAGAGCCGCGGATGGGCAGGAAAGGCCGCCGCCGCCTCTCCTCCCGCCCGCCGGCTCTCGCCTCGCCCCCGCTCGCCCCGCCGGCAGGAGCGCGGCGCGGCCCGGGCTGAGAGCCCGCCGGGAGCAGCGGGGCGGAGAGGGCGCGGGCGCAGGTGCAGGTGCAGGGCAGGCCCGGGCAACGCGGGGGCCGGGCGGCCGTTCTGAGGGGAGGGCGCCGGCCGCGGGGCGGACATGGCAGCCCCCGCTTCTTGAATGCTGTCAGCCGCCCCCCCGCCGCCGATGGCCGAAGCCCGGAGGCTGGAGGAGGACGAGGAGGAGCTGCGGGAGCTCGGCAGGAGGCACCGGAGGGTCGCCCTCAGCTCGGCGGCAGGTGAGGGGCGGGGGCGCGGCGGGCCGTGGCGTCGCTTGCTTCGGGCTGGCCCAGGCCCGGTACCCGGGTCTGAATTCCTGTCAGGGGCTGGGCGGCGGTGGCGGCGCCGCCCCGACGTGTGCCGGCCCGCTCGGCTTCGCCCGAGGCCCGGTCCGTTCGCCCGAGGTCCGTGCTCCCCGCCGGCTCTCCTCGCCTGAGGCTAACGTGGACACGCGTCTGTACGCTTAAGATGCCGTATCAGGAAACAAAACACCGGTTTTCCTTGAAAGTACCGAGGTAGAGGAGCACCTAGATAGCGGAGTTGTCCACGTGTAGCCATTTCCATGTAGGTATGGACAGCAGGCCGGGACAAAGGGGAGGCAGGAGTTGGTGTATACGAGAAGGCATGGAGATGGGAGCTTGAGAGCAAAGCAGATTGATATGTCTTCATAGTGAGACTCGGAGGTCGCAACAAGCTTTCGTTTGAAATGGTGAAATCCAGTGGACCCTGGCAGCAACTGAAAGTGTTTAATTCGGCCGTCATTGTTCATTGAGGGGCAATGCATATTATCACCTTTCTGGACTCCCTGAGGTGCGAATGCAGCATTTCTTTTTCTGTCAACGTAAAATTCCCTCCAGAATGAATCATTTTCCTAAGGTCTGTTTCCAGGGAAGACCTCAGCCACACTGCATATTTAAAGTTCAATTCCAAATATTCTGATTTTTAATAATTATGACACAACCTTGACGATACAGTAACTTCTACAGTTCATATGGGTTTGCATCCACTTGAGCAACAAGAAATCAAGGGTCCCCTCATCAATGAGCACAGCAATTTGAGGGATCTTGCAAGTGTAAAACTTGCAACAAGCAGGCCCTGTGACTCCTAGTGACCCTAGTTATGTCACTGTGTATCTGGGCAGGTGAACAATTAGCAGGAACCTATTGAAACCATTGTGGCTTGGCATGTGGAGTAGAGTTTTGTCTTGCCTAGGGTAGGGTACAAAAAGAAAAAAATGTTGTTTCCTGTATGGTTTCCTCAATAGCTAAATGTTCACACTGCTAGTTATGATGTCTGTTTTTTTAAAGGTGTTTCTTTTGGAGATTTTTATTAGCGGAAAATGTATAATTGGTTCTACAGTTTACATATATATATATATATATATATAAAATTTTTCCCTTCTTCTTGTGGAACAAAGCTTGTTCTCAGAGTTTGGCTTTGGCACAATGCTACTAATCAGCAATAAAGGGCCTGTATCCTTTTTTAATATTTATTACTATTTTGTCCTGAGAACCCCCTTTGAAATGGGCCTGGCACTGTTTACCTCGCTAGTGTAAAGTATGTGTGAATAAACAGCATTCTGCTTTGGCGCTCTCGCCTTCTTTCCATCTGTTTGCAAGACTCTGCAGCGGAAAACGGCACAAAGACTCCCAGCAGAGCATTCTTAAGGCGTCGGTGACGAGTATCACCTGAGGTGGATGAGGTCGCTGTTCTTCCCTCACTTGACAATGGTCTTACATCTTTATTTACAAGCCTATTGAAAATAAGTGGGATTTTTTGATGTGTAATGTGCAGTTACACTGCCAAAATGGTAAACGGATGTTTAATAAGCCCACTAGATATTTTTGCAGGTTTTGAGAAATGTTATAGTTGCATCTTAGCAGACTGTCAATTTAAGCATTTCTCTTAAACTAATTGTGAATGCGAGCAACTTAAATTTCTCATATGTTCAGTTTATGCGTGAAAGTGCATAAGGGCAGTTGCTCACCTTTGTCCTGCACGTACAAGGCGTGTATACAAAGTGGTAGTTGAAAGGTGAAAGTTCAAAATGCTTCTGACTTACTAAGCACTCAGACGTGTAATTAGCACTGTTTTATTGGAGGACCAGAACACAGGAGGCAATGGAATGAAGAAGTAGTATTTTCGTTTGAAGCTAGTCAAGAAGTAGTATTTTCCCTTGAAGCTAGTCACAGTTGTGCTACACCAGATACTGTAGGATGAAGCCAGCTAAACTAATCTAACAGCTTGCTGCTGCTGCTAGAGGTGTGATCTCTTTTGTGGATGTGCACTTCTGCTCTCTCTTGTGTGTCAGCTCTGCTGCTTGTCCGACCTGTTGGTGAGTGAAGTCACTGAAGTTGTGGTTTGGTGGGAGCCTGTGCTGATCTACTTGGTGGCTGCTGAGGCCTCTCTTGGAGCCCTTGTGCTCACTAGAACCTGCACCAACCTGTTCTGGTGTGTTGGCCAAGCAGAGAGCTATTTTTCTTGTTCTCTTCAGTGGATGGGAGCCTGGTGAAATGGTTTTGTAGAAGTTGTGATGAATGTTGAAGCTGGCACAAGGGAAAGAGGAGGAACATGCAGCCAGAGGGAGGTAAGAGACTATGCCAGCCAGGAGTTAGTTTGGCTTCAGTTGCTGTGAAACTGCAGCCTGAGAGCTGCTAGAGATCTAGTCATGTGGGGTTTTTTGTTTGATTGGGGTTTTTTTGCTGGATTGGGTTGAGGGTTGTTTTGATGGTTTAATGAGCTGAAGGGGCTTGCTTAAGCACTAGGCAAGTGCCAAAGCTGATGTTAAAGCAGGGAGTTGAAAACTTGGAGACATGAACAGATGAGATGGGCAGAACCATCCTTGTCCATGGAATAGTTGCAGATAGCTCAGCTGACTTGTCTGGCTGGCCTGTTTTTACTCCACTGCATGTCATGACGATAGAATTGTTTTCTCTGAATTCCAGAAAGCTTTTTTATTAGCATGTTCTGGAAAACCTGCGAGAAGATAGAGCAATTTACGAAGCTTCTAATGAAATGATTTTCCCTTTGAGAAAATGCTAATTGATCGATTTTTAAAATATATATATATATTTTTTAAAGTGATGAGGAGAACTAGGATACATTCTTTAAAAATCGGGAAGAATAAAAGTAGCTGCATAGCTTCATTAAACTGAATCACCTGGTCACCTGGTGTGGGAAAGGAAACTAATCTTGCTGGAAACCTTTGGGTTTTTTTACTACAATGTAAGTAAAATAGTGTGATTGATTTCTACCCCCCTTGTTGCATATTTCTGTTACATACATTGTTGCTCTGGAAAATATTAGAGGACACTGGATGTTTACTGGATTTTTTTGTTTAGAATGTTAGTATTTTTATTTAGTTTGTTTTTAATAAAATGGAAACAACCCCAAACAAAATACAACAACAAAAAACAAAACTAAAATGCTATTTCCCCATAGATTTACAGGCTCTCTTCAGTCTAACTTTGGACCTTAATCTGGTGTGCTTTCCTATTTTGACTAGCTTTTTATTCAGTGACTACTGACTAAAATAAGTGGACTTGCAGGAAATTTTGTAGTGAATATAGTAAGTCTTGGTTATGAACTGCATTGGTTATTTATGTGTCCTTGCCACTGCATTAGGGCTGAGGGACTATCTCAGTATTCTGATGTTACCTAAAGTGCACAAGAAATTTTTAACATATTCACTATCAATATTATTTCACTTGAGAAAGAATAGCTCATTATGTATGTGGCAGATATTTCCTTACTTTAAAATAAAATTGCCAAATATAGAAGTCAATAATGAAATTTATTTGAGTTCATAATGAAGAGCTATTGTGATTTGTATTTTAATGTGTAGTTGAAAGTACAGATGGTCAATAATACAAGGAAAGGCTTTGACTTAATTTAACATTGCTCTGTTTTACTTATCACAAATGCTTGTCTGTGGTTTGTTCCCACACAGCAGCTGTAAATTTTGCACACAAGTTTTGCTATACTGACTAATACATCTTTGGGTTTTGTTTTCCTCTCCCCCTCCCCATTTTTGTTTCTCCATAGTATTTCAGATGTTTTCTGGAACTATTTCAACTCTAGTGGGCAATCTTAGATTACGGGTGAAATAATCTGGTTTTGGTTGGTTGGTTGACTGAGTGCTTTGGAGTTTTTTTTTGTCAAAACAAGATCTAGTTCAAAGTTGGATCAATTCTTTACACTCCTACAACTCCCACATCAAACTGGCACTGACTTGTTTTGGAAGTTGAAAACAATGAGCTGTGTCCAATATAACAAATTAAGGTTGAATATTTCACTGCTCAACATGCTGAGAGGTTATGGGGGTACATTTTTGTACTGTGTCTGATGAAATTTGGTGAGCATTTATTTGCAGGCATTATGGACTTTTTACACATAAATGAAAAATTTGATACAAGAACGCTCAGCAGTTATTCCCGTGTTAATGCAAAATATGTGTTCAGCCTTAAGAAGTAAAGAATAAGATGGTCATGAAATTGTTAAGTATGAGACTGATTAAGTGATGATGTCCTTTAGGGTTCACTGGATCATAACATGAACAGCTTGACCTTAGTACTTCCCAAGGGATGCCAGTGACCCTGGAGCAGAGAGAAAGCATGATTAGGAAAAATGTGGCTCTAAGAATTAGTTGCTGTGTTCTTAAAATCTTAACTAAATCTTATATTTAAGAAGCGTAAAGATCTGCATCTTACAGAACAGAAGTCAGCATTGTTCAGCTGGAAACTTCTTTGTCTGCCTGCCGTGGCCGTCAGTGCTGATCTGGAAATTGTTCTGCTTGTCCATAGCTAGAGTAACCATTTATCATCTCTTATTCACAGAAGAAGAAGAATAATAATCCCAATAGAGCAGATCAGCTGTCTTGAATAAATGCATAAGGTCTACCTATGATCTGCTAGTCTGTCCACGTGTACATAAGAAGCCCTTAAAAAGAGGGCTGAGAGAAGAGTTGCAGGGTGTGGGGGTGGGAGCGGGTATTTGTTCTATTTCATTTATTTAATCAGTTGGCTCACAAGTTCAAGAAGCTTTAGAGCTGATTGCCAGCTGGGCATCTCTTTCCTCTTTCTCCTGGGATTCAGTCTGTTTTGTTTTTGCAGTCCCAATGCAGGCTCAAGGGCTTCAGTTTTAATAATTGCTTGAGTCACCACCACAGTAAAACACTTAAAATTCACAGAGCACAAATAATGTAATTCTTCTGTAATAATCTCTAACTGCTGCTAATATGTTGTATCATGTAAGTATTAAAAAGATTACCTGATTAGGCCTTTCCCATAGCCAGTTGAAGTTACTGTACACATTTCCACTGAATTTCATGGTCTTTGAATGTAGCTTGCTTGAGGTAAATACAAGATACTAACTAAAGCTTTTGTGGAAGCTAATTAATGTAGCCTATACATGGAAATTCACCAACATATCATGAAATTCATGTGTACTGTCAGTGTCAAGAAAAAAAACCTGCTCTTTTGACCAAGAGTGCAGACTGAACCACGAAGGATGTTGTGTCTTCTGAAGAAACAACCCTTATAAAAATGAAAGCTGCTCTAATGAAAATAACTGAATCACTTCTGATAGTCAACATTATTCCCTAGCCAGGGAAACTGTAGAAGGACAAATAATATTATTATTTATATATATACAAACAAATATCATTACTATTAAGTGATGAAATGGACCTTCTTCATTTAGGTTGTAGCCAAAGCAAGGCACAAATGTATCATTGCGTAAGGAGCAGTGAGTTTGTAGCCAGAGAATAACACTTTATGATTGCCCAAAGATCATGCTGTTGACTGTGTTGCAAGCAATCTTTTCCTGTCAAGGTAACAAGTGATAAATCAGGGTGTTGCATACAGAATGGGGATAGACAGCAAAGGACAGAATGAGTCATAACCTCATTGCAGGAAGCTTTTACCGTAGTGGTGATTGTTTACAGATGGAAAAAACTTTAATATTTGTAAATAAATTTGTCAATATTTACTTTTGACAGTATAACCTTGATTTAAAATCTAGAAACAACAGAACTGATGCTGACACTCTCTCCATTAAAAGTTGATGTAGTTCTGTGTGTGTTTCAGTAAGTATCTCAAACAATATATGCAGTATGAAAAAAAAAAATATTTTTATAGCACTTAAAGCCATTTGACATAAACTTCTGTTGATGCTTATTACCTATAGTTACAGGGCTTTACATTTAGCATGGTTTAGTTTCTTTGCTTTCATGATTTTGAGTTTGGGGCCATGGAAGTGTTGGCTGAAAGGGAACACTGGGGTCACCTAGTCCAGCCTCCCAGGACCAGGCTAGATCCATTCAGCCAAGGCTTTGTCTAGCTGTAACTTGAAACGTCTCCTGAAAAGAGAGGGATGTACAGCCTCTGTGGGTAACCTGTTCCAGTGCTGCACTACCTCCTAGTGAAAGAATATTTCCTCACGTTCAACCTGAACCTCCCAAGCCACGCTTGTGATCATTGCCCCTTGTAATATTGCCCACCAACACCAGGAAGTTTGCATTTGGGATCTTTGTTGCTACCCTTCAGGTAGCTGCATGCTGTTGTTACGTAGCTCCTTTGCTGCCTCTTTGCTGCACTAAAGAAGCCTGAGCCTTTCAACCTTCTCATTGCACAGTCCTTCGTCGCTTATCCAGGTTCTCAAGCTGTACAAAAATGGAGTGGAAGCACTGGCTTCATTGCTGGCCAAGATTTTTACTCTTCTCTTGAAAAACAGCATGCACTAAAGTTACTGAAGCATTCCAGCAGCAGACTTGGGAAGACAATATATCATGCATTTATCTGTGGTTTATGCTTGGCAAGCATCCTTCCCTTCAGCGAAGGACAAAAATAAGCTTTGCAGAAAGGCACAGATTTAGCGGTTGATGGCACATAGCAGGAAAACTTCCTTTCTTCCCTCAACATTGTATGAATTTTGAAAGACACAGGATTTTATGGATATCGATATTTTAAAATTGACTATCTGATGTAGTGCTTGTGTTACACTAACTGCTTCAGGTGGTGTTGTAAATCAGCAGAGATTTGTATGGATTGCATGTGTTAGTCTAAAAAACATCAATTTGACATTCTGACTTGAGAATTTAGAATCTTGGAAGATTTAATGGAATTCTAAATAAGATGCTCCAAAGATGAACTTAATTGGTTTTTGAAGTCTTGCATACATTACAAACCAATTCTATACCTGCTTTCTATGGCTGTATGTAGCTGTATTTGGGCCCAGCTTGAAGGGCTGGATGAAAGCAGGGCTGAAAATGTTCACACCGTAGTAGAAGCTGAATGCAACAGATCTTACTGTTGATTTTCTTTCATACTCCCTCTTTTATCCCTAAGTTTTTTTAAGATGCTTGGGAGAACTTTGTATAATAGGGCTGATGGTTGGACTTGATGATCCCAAGCGTCTTTTCCAACCTGAATGATTCTATCATTCTATGCTGTTGCATTTGGTTTGTGTGTGAGTTACCACCTCAGTCAGCTTGTTCAGGCTTTTGGAGAAAATGTGGTTGGATCAGAACATGCAGAAGATTTCAAATGATTGACACTGTCAGTCCTATAACTAATAGGGTGTGCTGCCTCAGCCTTTCAGAGCCATGATAGCAGCTCATATCTGCCCCAGTGTGCAAACTGAAAAAAACCACGGAACAAGAATTTTACAGTTTTCATATCCTTAGGAATGTCATACTAGATCAAACAAAAGATTCATCTTCTCAGATGACCTGTTTCTTACAATTGCCTACAAAAGTCTTCAGGAAAGTATGCAAGAAGCATCGCCTAGGATTCAATTTTTACTTCCAAGAGAGATTCCTTCTCCTCTGCAGTCAGTGTCTTAGCAACTTCTTGGAGACTGCATGTGAAAGGTCCTGCTAAATTGTTGTCAATGGATTTATCTTTATCTTTCATGAATTCAATTTTTTTTTTGAATACACTTGTACTTCTGATCTTCAAATCTTACATGGTAGTATGGAACACAATGATTCATTATATAAAATTAGTTACAACCTTCCACATGCTGGTTGGTATTTTTACTGGATATTCACTTGTTTTTGAATTGTGATGATAAATTTCTTATCAATATTTTGCTTTTCTAATAGGGTTTTGAGCATGGTGATTTACTTTTAAAAACTTAGATAAATTTTCAAGCACTGTGTTTCCTACAAAGGGGTTTCTGATCCATTCTCCTTCTAGACATAATATTTTATGCATAAAAGAAGCCATTTCATTTTTTTCTTCAGCTATAACATTTTGCTTCTATTTATAAGAGATAAGCTAAAATTAATATCAATTGTTTTCTTAAGGTGACAAATTTGTATTCATCATGCACTCTGTCTTGCATTAAAACCTGAACAGTCAGTATCACAGATCTGCATATGAAAATTTATTCAGGTTGTGCACATCTGTGCTAAATCATTTACAAGAATTTTTGAGTGTACAGTGTGCTGTGATGTTATTCATTATTAAAATACTGTTGGCTCATCCTGTTGGAGCAATTGGACATAAATGCCTGGAAACAAGCTTAGTGTTTTGGTAACTTTCTCGTAATAAATTGACCCATCAGTGTGCTGTATTCATTTTATAGCTGTCTGCAGTGTAAATCTGGGATGCAGAAACTAATAGAAATTTGGGACTTGGAATCAAAGTAAAGTTTTGGAAAAAATCTTTCTCCTTCTGTCTAGTACTTTGAAAATGACATTGTCAGGTGCCACAGTTTATCTGATGGCAAATGCTGTAAGCTTTGTGATTTGTCATAAGCTTGTCAACCTTTGCAGGCATGTCTGATGAAACACCCAGTGATCTCCAGGCTGGAACAATGAAGTTCACCTGAGAATAGAGTTCCTGAGGGTGGGAAACCTGCTGTAGTCTACTACATTTGTTGTTTAAGCAGGTTAAGACAGTGCTTGGAAGAGAGTCACTACTAGTGTGGGACAGGTATCACTGAATGATGAGCTGGGGTAGTGCTGCAGACCTCATGTATCCAGCACTCATGGGCATAACTTCCTGGTGACAAAATCTGTTTTTCTGTGCTGGTTTTCAAAGCTTGCTGTACATCACCAGTATAATCTCTGGAAAATGCATGGTAGCTGCTGCCATGACATTAGCCACCCTTCCTTTCTCTAATTTCTGTCCCCTAGCTTGATGTTGGTGGATCCATTCTCGGGAACTATTTAATTGAGGCGTGTCATTATGGTATTTTACTCTGGGCACCGTAGCAATGTAGAGGTACTTATTAGTGTATTTACAGATGCCTCTGACAGGATCTGTAGGCCTTTTTGGTGTGTACACAGGAGTGTGAAGAGGAGAGGTCTGGGGGTGTGTGGGAGGAGAGGTATTTCTCCGAGGTGCCGAAGAATTGGATCAGTCTCTGCCAGCATTACCAGAGTGCCCAGGAACTGTGGGTTTATCTGCAGTAAACACAGGATGCTTTCTTTTGAGGGTTTCTGGATGCTTATGGCTTTGCCATCCTTTTGCTTGTTCATTTAAAGCTGCCTTATGGTTTTCGAAGCATCATTGGAGAGTAGGAAAACTGCTTCGTGTTACTGTGAGTAGCAACAGAATGGGTGGAATTTGTGTTTAGAACGCTGATGACAAGATGCACTAACCTGATGTTAAGGCTGGAAGCAGCTAAAAAATTACTTTTATGGTAGCTGCTTTTTCTGTTGTGTATTTTTTGAGAGGCTGTTAGGGGGAAGAAGTACAATTGCTAAACATTTGGAAAAACAGATGTGAAGGCTCTGTGAAATACTGTAATTTCTCAGGAGCCCAGAGGTAAGTGCAGTCAGCTCTTGACAAAAGTACTGGGGCCACATGTGAAGAAGGAAAGGTGTATGCGTCTAATATGAGTGGTTGTTTATAACGTGTTTCTTAAAATTGTGACTTAGGGCTTTCATTTTTGTACACAAAGACACAGTGTATTTATTATGATTTGTATATGTTTTGTAAATTCTGTTGAACCATGTTTTCAATTTTTAGTTAAAAAATAATACACTAAGCTGTGTGCTGTGAATCGTACTCATTTTTGCTGAGCATTCTTGAAGTTCTTAGAAAGTGGTATAAAAGCCCTGTGCTCTGGAAGGGTTGCCTGCGTCTTTTTCATCACAGCATGTGGTGTTTCTGTTTCACAACTTACCATTTCCCTGTTGTCCCCCTCTTTTTTCATCCTGTCTTCCCTCTTTATAAAACATAATTATTTTCTTCTCTTTTGGAGCTTGGGAGAATATATGTATATTCCCCACCGGGTTAGGCAAGTGGACCTGTGTTAAGAAGGTAACGGCACTGGTGTCCAGCCACTGCGTCTTTCTGTCCTTGTCACAGTCACTAAGGACCCGTGGCCTTCCTCAGTAATCCTCTGCTCATCGGTGCTGTTACTGATTAGCCAGGACTTCTAATGCTCTCCCACTGTTTGAACTGAGCTCCCCTTTCAACTCCCTATCTCCAGTTATAGTAAGACCCTAATTTAGTATTGGTCAGATGAGTCTGTTCATTTTCCCATGGACCAGGCTGATGCAAAAGATGTGGCTACAGAGTGATCACATTTACTGCACAGATGTGCCTTCTGCATGATGTGAAATTACAGTGCAAGGAATCCAGCTGTATACAGTGTCTTCTGGTCAGGATGGTCCGAAGGGCACATGTGCAGATTTATATCCACACATAACACCAGTAATGAAGGAGTCTGAGGTACCTTAAAGGGGATTTGGTATATGTTTAACACTTACCTTGGAGTGGATGTGGATAAACTCGTCTCACACCTCAGTAAAATATCTTCACAATGCCAGGAGACTCACATCTTAAAAAATTCATTTTAGATGATGATGTCCATGTTGTCAAAGAATATACATTAAAATATGACATGTTTCAAAAATAGACAAGTGCTGGGCTTCCTGTTCTGTGGAATTGTAGTTTAGAGTTGCACAACTTTTAAGCATGGGCTCAGTGCTAATGTATGAGGGCTATCTCAGTTTCCAACTATTTATTGGTATATACCAAGATTATTAAATCAATTTTTTACACTTTTTCATTAATCCCTTTTATGATGTTTCTGGATCTTGTCATCTTTGTTTTATGATAAAATGCAAGAGACCTTCTTTGGGAATAATCCACAATGTATGTGAGAAGCAATTGTTACATTTACTTTCCCAGAATTTTGTATTTCTGTGTGGCTGTTGGGCAGAATTGCCAATGTCACTGGAGGAAAATATTTTGTTAATAGGCTGATTTCAGATGCACTCCTATAGAAAATCAGTACTTGCAACAAAGAATGTTCTCTTGTTAGGTGTCTTTATGTGGACTGGGTAAACAGTTTTGGGATTCTTTCATCATAAACAGTGACAAGGGACCACAAAGTATTCTAAGTACAAGCTATTGAGTATTTAAGTGGTATCTTAAGATAAATAAATATTATTTGCCTGCTACATGTCTTTTGTTCTTATAGTGGTTGCTCTTTTATGGTTCAGTGTGTTACAATCTTTTAATACATAATTCTCTTTCTCTCTGTGTCATTTCATCCCCCTAGTCTCCAAATTCTTCCCAAAGTGCAGACCTGTGCCCTTACTTGCACTCACCATGATGTCTTAATTCCTAAATTGGAAGCAGTGAGATCTCTGTTGCTGTCAGTGGCTTCACAGGATGAAATAGTCGAGAGAGGCTTTTTCTTGTTTGTTTGTTTGTTTTAAAGCTGAATTAGTTTCCTGTGATATAGAAGTGGGAATATCTTCTGCTGATATTACTGTTCTGCACTTTATTGTGAATCCATGTCTCACATTAAATGAGACAACTTCCAAGTGCATAATGCATAAGATTACACTGGAGACATTTGTTGTTGAGGTTTGCCATCTCAAGAATCAAAACATATTGTTTTGGGTAAGCAAATTCAGAAAACTTTTAATTGCCCAATGGGACAGGTTTGTTGGGTTGGCAGGGAAGGTGGGAAGGGTGAAACTTGCAAAATGTTTTACATCCAAGAATAATTATTCTTACTATATAGCATAATAGATGGAGATTCCATCTTTTGAAAGTAATAAGGTAGGTCACAATTTCTCAAAAATTGTAAATAATTATCTGAAATATATACAACAAAGGTTGTTTCTACAACACATGGTTTTGTACTGTCTAGGTCAAAGGAAATTGCTTAAATGGTGGAATTGATATCCCCTGCTGTCATAGCCTCAGATTATCCTGCCTGTGGCCAAGAATGCACAAGTTTAGGAAACTGTCATTTAACAGGAAAACATCCAAAACAAACAAGCCAAATGCCCTGTAGGAGGCTGAAAGAAAATAGTTCTTTTAATATTATTTTTAGAAAGCCTTTTATTATGATTGGCTCAGTCACTCAGCAGCACTATTTCTCTGTGCATATTTTAGGTCTCCAGGCATGGAGCGTGCCCTAAATTAGTGTAGCAAGGGGTATGTTTTGACAGGTAAGTACCCATGCAAAAGTGTTCAAATCTTGAAGTTCTTTTGGTGCTGGATGTGCTGGTACACAAGCAGGGCAAATCCCTGAGGAGAAAAATAATTGAATACTTTTGGATCTTGAATATGGTGTATGAATGTTTATAAGATGCTCTGTTAATACAGTGTAGGAACCATGGGTTTATTACACATGTCTAACTGTATTGCGTTTATTGCATGTTGTGTATCAGCACCCTATGGCAGGCAGACATACCATACTGTGAGACTGAGCTCTGTCATCTAGTTGAGGAATATGCAGAGCCTCTACAGGCATGCTGAATCTCTGCTTTGGGAAGAAGGAGATAGTAGCATGCTCTTGAAAGATTATTTCCTTTTACAGGCAATGCTAGCAACATCAGAGAAAAGTTTTTCTGAAACATAGATCTAACATTTCTGAAATGCCTAGAGAGGAAGGTATTTTGTGGTTATAAATCTTTTGTCTATCAAAAAGTTGAGTCATTTGGTATTTTCATCATGAAACATCAAAAAAATTAAGTAGCAGGACTTGTCTTGAGTAGCTCCCACTGTGATTCTAGCAGTGTGCAGATACCTGCTTGTACCTGAAGTACATAATCTAGGAATTACATTGCACTGATCAGCTGGGATGTCTTGTACGAAAATGTGGGGATTTGTACTTTAAGCAGTTGCTCATTTCTTGAAAAAACAGCTTTAGAAATAACTGTATCCTAAATTTCCTTCTTAAATGTGTGGTAGAAGGTACAAATGTGGTAACATACGCATATGCTGTGTATATTTGATTACTTATATACTTTGCTTATCATTCACGGCCTGAGAACAAGACTGGTTCCCAGTGCTGAGTTTGGTCTAGGTTCTTGTAACACGGACCTTTCTGAGAAGAGCTGAGAGTTTACACAGTCTTTTTACTTTCTCTCTTGTTTCTGCATCAGCCCCAGTCTTAACCTGATGTGTATGTTCACACTGATGCATGCACACTTCTGCTGTTGCAATGCAGGAGTAACATAAGAGCAAGAATGAGGGGGTGGAAATTCAGAGTCACAAAAACAAATTAGCAGCAAATGTAGCACTGGCAAATGTGGTCTCTGTTGTCCGATAATTTTTTTTTTTCACTTATATATTCTACAGGTGCACAAAAGACTTTAAAGGTGACTATAGCTTATTGTTAATCTCTTCAGCAAGTTAAAGAATATGGTCTTTGGATAATTATAAGCTTTATGGTGGTAAGTAGTTTTCAAGGTTAAATACTCAACCACAGAGGTTCAGTGTGTTCTTACATATATATGCGTTGGGGTACCCCCCAGTCATATATCAGTCGTGCTTAAGAGTGGGGAAAAAAGCATATTACTTCAAGTATAAAAAACTGCAGGAATGCCTTGTGCTTACAAGACTCAGCTACTGTTTAGTATTAAAAATGACAGACTAGTGTAATTTCATTTGGGGTGATTATAATGTATTTTTCTTCCCTGCAATGTGCTGCTCTAGAATTGAGCAGCATACTGTAGAATTTAAAGCAAATATAAAAACTGTCTGCTTTTAAAACTATAAACTTTGAGTGTGTCCTGGTTTTGTAGCCTTTTGGAGTAAAGGGAAAGCTATACATAAACTAAAGGAAAAAAGTTTCTTCCAAGCCTCTCATTAATATCTCCTTGAGCCTTCTGCGTTTTAAACAAGTGATAAGGGACTCTGCTGTTACGATACTAAAATACATAAATAAATGTTTGGTTTTATGGGGTTTGTTGTATAGCAGTTCCTAATAAAAATGAGTGAAATTTATTGTAGATTCTATACAGTGGAATTCATTTGCATTTTTCTTGCTCTTTACCTGAGAGAAGTGCTAAAAAGGAAGAGTCGCTGTGAGCCACAGTGTGCCTTAACAGAATGGAAGACAACTAGCATTGAAAATCCTACACAAATGCAGATCTTCTTCCCAGAAAATGTGCAGTTTAGTTTGAGTGAGGGCCCCATCTACACTGGCAATTTGAAATGGAAATTTAAAGCTCTTGATCTGATGCGGTTGGCTAACAGGGACTGTTGCACCATTTAGCTGTGATCAGCTGGGTAGTAGTCAAGATACATGTTATTAAAACAGTGGTAGGAGCCATTGCATTTCTACATGATGCCTTGGAAAGGTGCTGCATTGATCTTAGCATCCAGGTTTGTTAAGGCCTGGGAGTTTACAAAAGTATGCTCATTGGGGGTTGATGCATTCAGATTAGGGCAAGTTGTACAGCCTCTTTCAACAATTGCCCATCCTGAGAATATGTCGTCTTTGTATATTTTGTATTTTGGTGCTGCCAGCACTGCTTAAAAGCCCACTGTTCCCATTACTTGGTTTATCTAGAGGTTTGCCATTGTTACAGAAGTATTGTTATAAGCATCTCATGCTACTTTTTATTATGAAACTACTGCTGTGCCATCAGGGGCTTAAAAACAACAGAGATGGAGACAGCTGGTTGCTCTAACTACAGGTCTTCCTGAAGAGTGTTATCATGTCCTGCCCCCTCTGGTGGCTGCTGAGTTCAAGACCCATAATTAAGATGAAAAATACAGTATTTCCAGATACGCAAATGGGATCTGCCCCCCTTTGCTACCTTCAGCCAATTCAGCTTTTAGAAGAGATCAAGCTCTGGGGTGCGGTTGAGAGTAGGAAGTTACCTGTCTCGAGAGGTAGTTGCATTGGAAGTTCCCCAGCAGCTTTGCAAGTTCAAAGCGGCAGAATGTGTGTTAACTTTCTATTCATTTTTCAACAGCATTTCATGTTTATACTTAAATTTTTTTCTAGTGAGAGCACGCTTTTCAGTTGAAGTCACTCTTAGCAACAAGATACTTTGAAGAAGCTTGCAAAATAAACAGAGGAAAAACAATGGCTCTGTTTGGTGTGAGTTGTCTTTTTCCTTTTCTTTGCTTGTCTTTCAGAGACAAAAGTGAATGCCTTAAAAGCTATTGTTTTCTGCTTTGGTGGTCTTTTTGGCAAAAACGTAAGCTATTCTGAGTTTGTGGAGCAACAGAAATAATGTTGAGTCAGTTATTTTTCTCCTGATGGTTATGTTTATATTTTCCTTGAGAAGAAAAACTGTTCCCTCATATTAAAAGCAAACAAACAAAGAAGATAATTTCCCATCCTTGAAGGGTAAGAGAATCATCAGTTAAAGAAACACAACCCTTTCTAAAAGCAACTGGAACGTGGCATTTCTGTCTGCTGCTCAATCTGAATACTGAAAAAAGGCATAAGTGTCCATGCTATTGATGAAATACACATAGCATGATTTTGTAAATAAACACTAGATTTGCCCAATAGTTGTGGTATGAGTAGCAGATCTTTGTGTCCTGATGTTTTTCTTGATTCTTCTGCAGTGCTTAAAACTTGGCGCCAGTTTTCCCAACCTCAGCCAGGTCTCTGACTTCTTCCACCTCATCTGCTCCACCTGCCAGCTCCTTGACTTCTTGCACTGTATCCTGCTGCTGAAGAAGGATAATCTATTTCTCCTGCACTGGCTGTATTTATCCAAGTGCAGCAAAGGTTTTGTAAAGAGTAGATGCTAGTATGAAGTAGAGAAAATCTCTTTAAGCATGGACTTTGGGAGGTTGAAGTATGGTCAGTTCTTCTGTATTGAGAGTCTGCAAGTCTCTGGCTATGTGAGTTGTGGGTTGAAGGACAGGCAGAAAGAACTTTTTTCTGTCTGCAGAAGAACCATCTCTGTGGTGTGTATCTGTGCTACAAACTAGCTGGAAAAATCTGCCATAGTAAAATTGGAGGGATGATAGCACTACACCACCTCTAGGGTAGTTGTCAGTAAATTGAGAACAGATCTGCCACGCTAGTACAAAGCCCAGACTACACGCTGTTCTCTCTCAGGTTAGGGAGATGATTCTGATTTTCATCAATAGTTCATTAACCAAAATAAACTTGGAATCAAACAATCCAGTTCTCTAGCTTCTAAGTACTAACTCCTTAGGAATTCCTAGCCTATTTAGCTACAGCTACATAGACAGTAAAGAATTGTATTACTTTAGCAACGCAATGATAGGGAGAGCAGTACTGGTATCTCATCTGTAGAAGCTTGTGTCTGGAAGGTAGTATCTGTCACTGGAAGTGGAATTTTTTCCTGTAAATCTCCCACGCTGGAGCACAGACTGCCCTGTTTGTTCACCGTGCGTTCTAGTCCAGCAAACATTCAATGTTTGCTCTAATCTGACATGCTGTTTTGGCTTCCAGAGTTTAGAATTGAAGGATTATACAGTATTGTGCTAGAAACACCTCATGTTCTGTAATGTTTTATAGCAATTTATGTTTTTGATATAGAGGAAAATCTGTAGTGCAGGATTTGATTTTCAGATCTTTATGTGTATAGGGTTTTCCTGCTTAAATCTCTTAGAAAATATTACAAAGAGCGATCTCAGTTGTTGAGGTAACATGTATAGAGTAAAAGAGAATTAGCTGTGGGCATGCACCTTTGTGACCCAACTTTTGCAAGCCAAGGATTTACCTGCAGAATGCAGGAATGGGATCTGCATGTGTACGGGTTTAAATGTAATGTACATATGTGTCTGTGTGTATTTAAAAAAAAAAAAATTGCCTGTTTCTTCTGGGCTTTCATATTCTAGAGGTGTGTGACATTACTTGATTTGGTGCTTGTTTGCAATGCCAAAACAGCATCTAGAATTGCAAAATTTAAGGACATTTAAGAGTCTCTTGTTACACTTGATACTAAATCAAATTTAAAAGATTAACTCCACAATAACCTTAAATACATGCAGGTTTTATTTCTACTTAAAATGCTAACTGCATGCTTGTAGGATTCACAGAATCGTCTAGGTTGGAAAGGACCTTGAAGATCATCTAGTCCAACCATTAACCTAACACTGACAGTTCCCAACTACATGTCCCTAAGCGCTATGTCAACCTGACTCTTAAACACCTCCAGGGATGGGGACTCCACCACCTCCCTGGGCAGCCCATTCCAACGCCTAACAACCCGTTCTGTAAAGAAATGCTTCCTAATATCCAGTCTAAACCTTCCCTGGTGCAACCTGAGGCCATTCCCTCTTGTCCTATCGCTTGTTACTTGGTTAAAGAGACTCATCCCCAGCTCTCTGCAACCTCCTCTCAGGTAGTTGTAGAGGGCGATGAGGTCTCCCCTCAGCCTCCTCTTCTCCAGACTAAACAACCCCAGTTCCCTCAGCCGCTCCTCGTACGACATGTGCTCCAGACCCTTCACCAGCTTCGTTGCCCTTCTCTGGACACGCTCGAGTAATTCAATGTCCTTTTTGTAGTGAGGGGCCCAAAACTGAACACAGTCATCGAGGTGCGGCCTCACCAGTGCCGAGTCCAGGGGTAAGATCCCTTCCCTGTCCCTGCTGGCCACGCTATTTCTGATACAAGCCAGGATACCACTGGCCTTCTTGGCCACCTGGGCACACTGCTGGCTCATGTTCAGCTGGCTGTCAGTCAACACCCCCAGGTCCCTCTCTGACTGGCAGCTCTCCAGCCACTCCTCCCCAAGCCTGTAGCGCTGCTGGGAGTTGTTGTGGCCCAAGTGCAGCACCCGGCATTTGGCCTTATTGAACCTCATACAGTTGGCCTTGGCCCATCGCTCCAGCCTGTCCAGATCTCTCTGCAGAGCCTCCCTACCCTCGAGCAGATCAACACTCCCACCCAACTTGGTGTCATCTGCAAACTTACTGAGGGTGCACTCGATCCCCTCATCTAGATCATCAATAAAGATGTTAAACAGGAGTGGCCCCAAAACCAAGCCCTGGGGGACACCACTCGTGACCAGCCACCAACTGGATTTAACTCCGTTCACCACAACTCTTTGGGCCCGGCCATCCAGCCACTTTTTTACCCAGCAAAGCGTGTGCCCATCCAAGCCGCGAGCAGCCAGTTTCGCCAGGAGAATGCTGTGGGAAACGGTGTCAAAGGCCTTACTAAAGTCAAGGTAGACAACATCCACAGCCTTTCCCTCATCCAATAAGCAGGTGGCCCTGTGGTAGGAGGAGATCAGGTTTGTCAAGCAGGACCTGCCTTTCATAAACCCATGCTGCCTGGGCCTGATCATCTGGTTGTCCCACATGTGTTGTATGATGGTACTCAGGATGAGCTGCTCCATCAGCTTCCTGGGCACCAAAGTCAAGCTGACAGGCCTGTAATTTCCCAGATCCTTCCGACCCTTCTTATATATGGGTGTCACATTGGCCAATTTCCAATCTGTCGGGACCTCCCCGGTCAGCCAGGACTGCTGGTAAATGATGGAAAGCGGCTTGGCGAGCACCCCAGCCAGCTCCTTCAGCACCCTCGGGTGTATCCCATCCGGTCCCATAGACTTGTGTGTGTCTGTGTGATGCAGTAGGTCACTGACTATCTCCTGGATTGTGGGGGGGTCGTTCTCCCAGTCTCTATCATCTGGCTGAGGAGGCTGGATTCCCTCAATACAACTAGTGTTGTTATTAAAGACTGAGTCAAAGAAGGCATTAAGCCCCTCAGCCTTTTCCTCATCACTTGTTACCATGTTTCCTCCTGTGTCTAGCAGGGGATGGAGGCTCTCCCTGGTCTTTCTTTTGCTACTGACATACTTATAGAAACATTTCTTCTTGTCCCTGATTGCTGAAGCCAGATTAATTTCCAGCTGGGCTTTAGACCTCCTGATTTCCGCCCTGCATAGCCTCACAGCCTCTTTGTAATCACTGTGAGTGGCTAGCCCCTTCTTCCAAAGGCTGTAAACTCTCCTTTTCTCCTTGAGTTGCAGCCAAAGCTCCCTGTTCAGCCAGGGTGGTCTTCTCTGCCGCCTGCTCCTCTTAGAGCACCTGGGGACTGCCTGCTCCTGAGCCATTAACACTTCCTTCTTAAAGAGCGCCCAGCCTTCCTGGACCCCTATACCCTTCAGGACTGTCTCCCAGGGGATTCTGTCAAGCAGGTGCCTAAACTAGACAAAGTCAGCCCTTTGGAAGTCCAGGATGGCAGTTTTGCTGCCTCCTCTCCTGGCCTTTCTAAGAATAGAGAACTCTATTATTTCATGATCACATTTTCATTATCGCATTTCATGATTACGTTTCCCTTTGTTCTTTTTAGTAAACCCAGTGTGCATATGGATGGTGTGCTTTCACTAAGTTTAGCAGTAAATGTGTAAAAACAAAGGTAGTATTTCCTGTTTCAACATTTCAATAAAACAAAAGGGGAAAGGGAATTGCATTGATTTCCTGAATGAGCAGGTTGCAGTGGTGTGGCCAGGCTGTGGTGGATCTGCTGACTGGATGTGGGCTGAGGGGCAGAGCTCCCAGACACTCTGTTTACATGTGCTCTGACTCCTTTTCTTCCTTCTCACTGGTTTATTCACGTGATCTTGGGAAGGTTTTGTCTGAATACTGTTAGACTGTGGCTGCATACATAACAGGGAACACTGATAACAAGCAACAGATGGCAAGCAGATTTCAGTAGGAAGTTCTCCCTTATTTTTTTCAGTGCTTGCAGGTAAGGAGGTTACATGAACGAATTATAAGGGTGGAAGGAGCCTTTCTGTGTGTGTTTGAACAACTGTTGCTGCAATTCTGGTTTGAGCTATACCATGCTGTTTCTAACAATATCACATGGTGTGATGAAATGGAGATCACTGTGAGTCAGAAACACAGTAAATTACACACTGTGTGACTACGACAGCTCAATAGGAGCACCTATGGGTGAAAAAAGCATTAATACTTCTTTGAGCACTGTTGACATGCAGTAATTTTTTACTACTCTAATGAAAACATAACCAAATGAGCACATAAAACTCAGAGAGGAAAATATTTCTTTTGTACATGAGATAAAACTACACAAACAAATGTGTGCTATTAAGAGAAATTTTATTTCAAATGCAGAGCTTTAAGGTTAAAAATGTAATCTGTGACTGTGGAAATTTTTCTAGGATCTTATTCTTCTGTATACACAAGCTTTACTGAAAAGTGTTTGCTAACATAGGAAAAATAGCTTTCTGTTTAAAATACACACAGATGGAATCAAAAGCAAAAATACCATGGTCAATGGAGATTATATATAGCTGTAAGAATATCCTTCTAATTGCATAGTGGATCTTTCTGTAGTAAATCATTAAAATCCTCTCTAATTTTAGAATATATGTATTTTAGGAGGACATAAATCTCAATTGCTTCTTTCAGGTAGTTCAAAAGTCATGCAATGAGAGGTATTCTGGGCTTACAATATAACTGATAATCTATGAATTCTAGTAACACAGTTATTTAGTAATGCTTGTATGATAATCTTAACTATTAGGAGAAGTATTTTATACTTTCTTTGCATATCAGAGCTTTCAAAATAAAAAAAACTTTTAGAAGTTGTCTAGAGATGGCTTTAGCAACAGATAAATTGTCCAGCAAAAGAAGCTTATCTGAGTTGATATGATTGTACTGTGTAGATTTTTATTTGCAGGTCAATCTCATTAGAGCAAATAAGCTACTTGAAATACAGGATAAACAAAACCCTTTTTAAAAATGCAGAAAGATTCAGTAACTAGAACACACAGAAGTTAAACAGTTAATGATGGGGCTGCACTGGATTCAGTGTATTTGCAGATGTTGCTGCAACCAACTGCTGATTTTTCTCCCATCCTGTCAGGGAACTCTGCCAGCTGTGATTCATGGAATGATTTTTTTGCACTGAGTAATCTGTGGTTTTTCTTTTTTCCTCTTCCCCCTCCCTTATTTTTACCCTAAACTAAAGTGCTATTCATTTCAGCTAAAGGGAGGGGAAGCTTCCAAAGCATTAATACAAAATATTAAATACACCGTGCTTTGAGTAGAGGAATTTTAACAAACATTAAACTTGCAGTAATTTTACTTGGTCTCAGGCAGAGTAGTCCAGTGCAGAAAAAGTTTTATAACAGAATCAGCTTTTGGTTTTGCTAGTCATACAGTGTCACATTTCTTTTGAGACTTCTGTACTAGTATTGCTAAAGAACATCCAACTTTTGTGCTGATATTATGCCTCCTTTCTCACAGATCGCTCTGAACGAAATAAACCAGACTGCCGCTCTTCAGGGTAAGAATCGTATTTCTGTATTTATTCTTCCCTTCTTTTCCTTTTTTCCTTAATTTTTCCTTTTATGGGATGAACTAGGAAATTAGCCAGAAAAATAAAAATGCCATTCTTCTATTTCTGTTTTGGTAACAGTAATGAAATACCAAAATAACTTTGTGTTAAAGGTAATTATTTTATATTCCTTATGGGCAAAATTTTCCAAGGAATTAAGAGGGCTTACTACACTGTAATTGTGTGCACTTAAAATCCAAAGGCTTTTGTATGTATCATGTACAGGGTTGTTTGGTAAAACTGTGGTTTAAGACCAGAAGCCCTCATGGCTTTTACTTCTTTGGATTGCTTCTGTAGCAAGGAAAGTAATTCTTGCTTCAGTCAAGAATAGCAATACGTTATTATTTATTCCATTAACTCTGATCCCATCATACCTAAGGTTTCAAAACTGAGAGAAGCCAACGAACGGGTATTAAACAAAATACACACAGGCACAAACATTATGTGTTTAGAATTTCCATCAGCAGTTGCCATGAACTTCTAAGCTATTGATTTGCAAGGCCACATTTTCCCTTAAGCTAAAGAATATTCTCTAGTTGTTCTTCTTAGACTCTAGTTTTTTTAAAAACTCTCTTTCTCTTTTGCCTTATTTCCAAACTCTCCCTCTCAATTCTCCACCAGGGAATAGGATCTCATCCATATCCTGTGGTGGGTAATGGGATTTTAGTGAAGTAAAGTGATAGAACTAGCTAACACTGGCTCTCCTGCTCCTTTGTGAAAAGCCTTTCCAAAGGATGCCCCTTGTGTCCAGCCTTCTGACATGACATTTTGACATGACCTTTTAATTTGGTTTTTACAGTCTGATTTTCTTTTTGTTAGATTTTTACAGTACAGTGGGGTAGCTTTTATGGCTACATGAACAGAGGGAACTGTAGACTTTTCTTAAAGCACAGTTGATGTGTTGTATCTACTGTGTGATGTGATGGAAGGGAGGATGCTTTTCCCTTCCCTCCCATATCTGCAACAGCACTGTGGCTATTTCCAACAGTGTGTTTAAGTTGCAGGGGAGTATTGCCTTTGTCCTTTATTACTTATATCTACTTAAAACATCAATCACTGTATTTCCTTTTATAATTAAAAATACTTAACTTTTTTCCTTAAAATGATGCAGTTACAGTCTATGTGTTTTAACTTTTATTAGATCATATTGTATTACAATCATGCCAAATAAATCCAAATCATCAAAAGGAAATCTAGTTTTATCAAAATGTTTCATTTAAGCTTGAAACAGTTTCAGTCTGTTCCCTGTTCTTCTGACTGGTCTTTCTCACCAGTACCTTTTTGCTCTGGATTGTATTTTAGAAGTTCTAATTTGGAATCAAAAGCAAAGTAAAACTTCAGATTTTTTCCATGGAATTCGAGTTTCAAATGTGGACCAGCCCTGACAACAAAGCACTGCCCTAAATTGTCTGGGTTACAGATTCCAAATTCTCATGTCAAAAACACAGAGAAATTAACAGTATAAAGTAGGTTACTCATAATGTTGAGAAAAATGCAACTTTCAATAGTCTTTCGTTCCTCTTAGTAGCGATGTGCTTTCTAACCATATCTATGTATCTTCTGCCCCCCTTCTCAATCTCACTGGCCTTCATGTCATGATAGTTCTGCTTTCCAGGGTGATCTAGGAGGAACAAAAGTCATTGTTTAAAGGGTAGTGTGGTTTAGTGCATGTCTCTTTGCTGCTTCTAGGCTAGAGCAGGAGCAGCCTTGACATACTCAGTTAATTGATACTGCTACACTCTGTGTTTCATCTCTCATTATAGTTGGAAGCATAAACCTGTGGTGAAAAATTGATGGGTGAGAGTCTTATCCCCAGTCTGGCCATATCATGTCTGGGAAAAGGTCTGCAGCCGCTTGAAGAACAGAGCCCCTTGCTATAAGAAGAGGGAAAACTAAATAGTGAAGTATGCAAGACTTAATTAAAGTGCAAAGCATACTTCTCTTGTAACACGGGCAGCATTTCAGACCTGTTTGAGTTCCACTGTGGACAATTTTATGGCTTGTGCCATTTTTGTGATGAGCTACTATACCCATGATGCTTTCCTCTCTGGGGGCAGCTCATGACAAGGGAAAGAGAAAATACAATAGCTCAAAGGCATCTTGTCTACTTTTTCCTTAAGCTGCATGTTGTGGGATGCATCTCTTAAAATCACAACATATCATCCCTCTCATGATCTAAAGTGGAACAAAAATGACCCTGCAGGTCTTTGTACTTGGACTGAAGGTCTAGTAACAAGAATTTCTGCAACAGAATTACTATAAAAGAATGGCGGTGGATATGAGGACGCTAGCTGACCAGATGAAGTCCTATGCAATGAGCCTTAAGAAAGGTAGATATCCTAAGATGAAATAGTGGGTGTGGATGTTTTCGAGAAAGCCAGAGAAGTAGAAGTTTATTTTGTGCAAAGCCCTGGTGAGATCTTGCCCACAAGTCTGTCCAGTCTAATCACAAATATGGAACACCGGGATAAGAAGAGACAAAAAACACCCAAACACCACCAGCAACTCCTCAGGCTCTGTAAGGTTAAGTTCTAGTCTGGAACGCAGTCAGTTTAATTAAAAGATCACATGACAATATTTCTTGTGATTGCAGGGGTCTAAAGCTTGTCCTTTCTGATACCACGTTCTTATATGTTTCTGTGTATTTCTAGATCAGCTTGTTCTTTAGTCTTCACAGTATTAGGGATGAAGACCTCCTATACAGTGAAACAGGAACAGTTTTAAAACATAGCTAGGACACAATTAATTTGCAATGAGACGCATATAAAAAAACTGTTCTAGATAGAACAGTGTATAAATGATATTTAATATAGTTCCTTTTATTATAGGATGATGCCATTTACATAATGCAGGGTGAAACATATTTATAGCGGTATCAGAAACTCTGACAAATACTCTAGTTTTGTTATTAGCCTATCAAATGTTTATTATGGGAGAAATGCTACAGGAAGGTGGAGTATTCTGAGTGGTGATACTGGGATCTAGCATGACCCTGGGAAGAAATTTGGGGAGTGGATGAACCAAAGACCATAGGTAATGGTTTAAAAGAATAGATGATGCTTTGTGCATTAATACACTATCCTTTGCCTCTTTTGGCAATTAGCAGCCATCTGCAATGCAGGTGACTTTATCTAAAGTGAGGAGTAGCAGAACAGGGCCTGTGGATATCTTTTTCATGTACTGCTCCACAATGATTTTTTTTGTTAAATATAAGCACATTAGTAAGATCAAAACAGATGTTCCCTGAATCCAAATAGTAAATATTGCTATGTTAAATTTTTAACAAGATACATTTTATTTCATGACCTAATATTAACCATCCTTCAATTGTTATATTTCAGACAGTATTAAAAATGTCTGTACTGGTAACAGTGATCTGTAATTATCAGTAGTCCTTGATTTTGCTGTCAGGTCACGCACTCTTGGCTCTGATAGCTTCAGGTCATGCACTGCTGTAACACAGGTCAATTAGGTCAAAAGAAATAGACCCTTTAGTCTTATGCATCTAAATGTTTTCAAACTGAAAATTATATGATAGTAATAGGATAGAAGACTTCAGGCATCCATATATTTGCAGTTAATCCCTGAACATGAGTAATTAAATTCATTATGCTTTTTTTTTTTTTTTTTCCTTTGGGGTAAGGATTATAGATCAAAAAATCCTGAAACACAGTCTTGTGATGTGATATAATTCATTGTCGTTGCCTTGACCTTGGAGATGAGAGGACGAAGGTATCTAAACACTGCAACAATTTATTGAGAGACTTAGTAGCATCAATCACTTGAAGTCAAGTCATTTTTACTTTTAAAATCTAGGAATCTACTGTGAAAGCTTGCCCTCAAAATGGAGAGGGGGAGGAAAATAATTAGTTCATTTCTAGAAATAGATTCTAGGTTTTACTGCCATATAGTCTGCCTGCTGTAATGTGCTAAAGTTCTTTTACAGCTGGTTGCCTTCATGTGATTGAACTAAAATGGGCTTTTTTATTTAAAATACATCAAGTCAACAATACAAATAGACACAACCCTTCCTTTGTTCCTTTATAAAGAGGCACTTGAAGTGGCTGATCAAAGGGGCTACAGATCCCTTTAGTGAGGATCTGGTAAATCAAGATACCATTTTTATGAATGGTATTTTGTATCTTACTTTGGTTTTAGGTTTTTTTATGTAGCAGAATTCCATTAGTGAAAGCTTTCTCCGCATTTTTATTTCTTCTGCTATATGATGTTGATCTTGTGAAATTGTGTTTAATAAGTATTGCAGTAATAGTCTGACTATATCTTAAGAATATGTTTTCCCAGATCATCTGTGAAGCCTGAAAGACACCTTTTGATTAAGATCTTAAGCCTTTAACAGAGCATGAAGGGAGTCTTAAGGCATAGGCCTGAGAATATAGTGGAACTGTCCTCACTTTATAGTTAAATCAGTGTGCTTTTACAAATCAATGTGGTTTTGAGATCTTGAGAAAACAGACAGTAATAGGATTTTCTGTGTTGTAACCATTACGGTGGTCGGTCATTTAATAATTCCAGCTTTGCATATCTGAAGGGGAATATGAGACTCCTTCCTTCTTCTGCAGAAATCTTGCTAGCTCCTAACCTCTGAAGCCTGGATTCTAGTTTGAAGGTTCTCAAAAATTGCTGCTGACATTTGTGCATGTTAACAACTTGAGTCATTTTGTTCTCGGGAGTAATTTCACTGCTAATTTTGTAGGTCACTTAACAGTTTTTGTGTGTTTTAGATAAATTTAAAATCCAGGGTACTGTATTGGAATTGGGCATTGAAGAGAGTGAGAGGTGCTCTTGTAACCCTACCAAAGACCTCTACTTCTCTGTTGTGCTTTAGTCAAATGGGCAATATGGAGAGGCTTTGCTACTGCTGCTTCTGGTCTGAGAAATCACAAAATGGTGGAAATGTTGGTGGGAAGGGGCCTCTGCAGGTCATTTAGTCAAACATTTTGCTTATAGTGGAAAGATGCTAACACTAGATCAGGCCAGTGATGTCTTTTTCTAGCCAAGTCTTGAAAACCTCCCAGGAGAGAGATTGAGCCCCCTTATTTTCAGCCCACTTATAGGCTGCTTGTCTGTCTCATACTAACTCAGTTTCCAGATGATAATGCTGTGGGAGACAGTGTCAAAAGAACAAGTCTAAATCTAGTTCTTTAGTTCAGACACTGACTACTTAATATCCAGAAGGACCAGATTCACAAGCATCCTGAAATACAGTTTTTCATTGCTGTTGTTCAAAAGCCTTGTATTGTTCACTGGCAATTGTCTGCATTACCTTGTCAATGCAGCTGTTCCACAGAGGAAAATTTCAGGCTTTTGCCCATCCAGCCAGTGTTGCAGACTGTAATACAGATCTGAAGTTTGAGACTTTGAACCTTGCTGACACTCCATCTGAAAGGGAAGAGTTGTGTGTAGAAGAAATGTTGGGCATGACACTAGTTTTACTGTTACATTCTTATTATTTAGCTTTTACAATTTTTAAGGCTAGGGAGTAGCAGGCTACTCTTAGCCTAATCATACTTTTAGCTTGGGAAAAGAGGAATGTCCTGCTTTTGTACAGTCCTGGTAGGTCAGAAGTTGATGTAATAAAAAGTATCTAGTCTCCTTCCCAAACCCTTGGAGTGCAGTTTCACAATTGCCCTGCTCCTAAGCCCGTGCCACTCCAGAAGTAAGGATCTCATTCCCTCCTTTGGGCTGTTAGCAGTGTTCATGTGGTTAGTTGGATCAGAAGGCTGATCTCCAGGGAAAAAAAATAGCTGCATCTCCACTTTACAGATGAAGCAGGTTCAGCAGAGGGAGGCAGAGTGATTTCTTGCAAGTCAGACAATAAATCAATGGCAGAACTGGAAGCAGGACCACGGTGTTGTGACTTTTGTTGTTGGTATCTAAAAAGTAGGATCATGTGGCTCTGTTTTTTTCATTCTGAGAGCTAAATTTTGGGCTCAGTCACTTGGAGCATGGTGCAATCCCACTGGTTAAGTGTGGATTTAAAGTCATGAAACTTGTGATTGGAATCTTTCTTTGTTTATCATGTGTTTCTGGTCAGCAGCACGTGCTGTGCAAGTCGGAGATGTTCCTCCTGGGAGCAGAATAAGCTGGAGCAATTTTGTGCAGCATATTTCTTTGGCAGCTTCTTTGCCACAATAAATCATTATGTTTAATTTGTTCTTTGCAATGTTAATTTTCCCTGCTCAGTTTATACTTACCTGTAAATGAGAAGAAAAATCTCAGGTAGAGCGGAGGGAAAAATGGCAGATGGGTTCAGCTTAGTTGTTGGCAATTAGGGATTGTGTGGGTATCTAGAGACTGTTGCTGCGGGTGTTTGTTTTAATGCTGCCAATTCATCACTGTTGCAGTGGGGATTTTTGGCTATTCGTCTCACAGATAGCAGTAAAGACTTATTGTGAAGGGCGCATCCTAGCTAGCCTTCCAGATTCCTTATTTCTAAACAGAGAAGAGGGATTTGTTTTAATAAAAGAGCGCTCTGTTCCTGGTTTCTGCAAAGGGAATTTTGAAGGACTGTTTGCTTTGGTGCCCTGAACAACTCCTTCTGTTGTCTGGGCTGCTCTCCAGTGCTTAGGCTAATTCATAATGGAAAATAATGCTGAGAATGAGATGGTTGTTGAAGCAATAAAGAGAAAAAGGTTCACCCTCCTTCTTCACTGAAAGAATTTCAGTGTTTCTTTGGGCATCTTGTTTCACTGTCCCATCACCTTTTGGAGGAGACTCCTGTAGAAGGTACTGAGGACCATCCAGACACAAGGCCACCCTCCTTGTGCATTAGGAGGATTGTCTGGGACATAAACAACCATGATAGACCTCAGTTCTGGAAAAGGTGGTTTCAGGAAGCACACAATTACACATCACAGCTTTTTTTAGTCATGGAGCTTTCCTTTTAAAGGTCATTTTTGAGAAGCCTTCACTTTTTCCCTATAAAATGGCAATAATTCTCTTTAAAACAACCATATGGCTTTGTCTTTTAACCCTGCTTTAAGATGGATGGAAGATGTGGGGAGAACTAGAATTCTCTGTTTATAAGTAACATGTGATGGGCCAAATTAATCAGTCATGGGTTTAATTCTGCTTCTTTATTATTATTGGTTTTTTCTCCCCAAGTCACGTCAATGACAAATAGCACATTAAATTTATCTGGTGGATGGGAAGGGGGGCTGGAAGGAAATTCTTTTCAAAGGTATTTGTAATAGTCTCAAAGAAAACAGAGAAGGAGGAGGAGCTGCTAAGGGAAGCCTATGGGATATATGTCAGGAGCAGGTTGTAAACTTCCAGCTCAGGAGTAGTAGTAGTTTGGTTCTCTCTGAAAGAGTTTCATGTTGATATTTTAAGAGTGCTGGAGCTGATACTTGAGCTTTGGTTTATTTCCCTAAGGATTTATGTAGATTTCTGTCTAGGTTCAGGTCAGTATCTACATTTTCCTTCATCTCTGGAATATGAGTGGGAGAGCTCGGTTTGCAATATATTGCGTTGGTTTCCATGGCCTCTTACTCTGATGTGCACAAGAGAGAAGAGATTGTTACTTCTTCCTTTTTTTGTTCTTTTTTTCTGTACTTCTCACCTGCTTTGTCTTTTCATTGTAAATTATTCTTTGGTGTCTGCAGATCATTCTAGTATAGATAATTGGTTACCTTAAGTAGCATCTGATTTGGCAGGTTGAACATTGAAATGATTGATCAAGTACTCTTTCAAAGCATGTTACAGTTGCATCCTCACCACATCATGGGGGAAAAAATATTCCTAGTGAGGCCTGTCACATTGATAGTTTTTTTCCTTCTTACTGTACTTCTGTCTAATGCTTGCTGTGCAGTTTGCACAGCTGTACTTTAGGCTCTGATTCTGTCATTTGTAAACATTGCATTTCTGATTTTGCTACAAAATTTCGCTTTTCAAAAGTGGTATTTTGCTCAGTGCGAGTATCACCATTTGAGTTTAAGCCATGTTTACATACGGGATTTGTCCTAGTTTTGACCATCTGTGACAAACCACAAGCTCAGCTGAGCTAGTACTAGCCCTTAGTGTAGATATGAATGAGCTGCTTTGCATCTGTTTCCAGCTACTTCAGCTTCAGGAAGAGAGAACTAAGAGTCAGTGGTACAAAAAGTCATGTTCCCTTGGAGCCTACAACCAAGGCAGGTCCCTTGATACAAAGGTCTGAAATTAAACCACACAGCCCTAAATGTGGAAAATACTCATGTAAGTATGGTCTTTATAAGTGTGCCTAGCCACATCTTAATCTTGGGAGAGTTGTTATGAGAGGTTTGTCATCTGTGCTGGGTATAGTGGATATTCCCATCTCCTGATGCTTGAGGCAAATGTTGACTTCTAATTAAAGAGAAGGTCCAAATCTAATCATGGTGTTCCAACCACAAACAATGATTACTTTGTTAAATCTCTCTTTTGATCTACAGTATAATATCTAGTTCAAGCAAAAGAAGTACATCAGTGATCTCATGTTATATTAAGCAATATTTTTGCTTGGAATATATGCTTAGTGGAAAGAAATAGCTTTGATTTTACTACTGTAATTCTTCTGTTCCCTGTCATCTGGACTTCTGCTTCCCCATTCACTCACACACCAGCATCTAGTATTAATACAGTATTAGTTCAAACAATCCTGATACCATTTTATGATTGGACCAGTTCATGAAATTTCCTTCTTCTCCCAAGAACAGAGTTTCTTTTGGGCAACTGCTTTTAAGACCATTGTGTTGTTTTATTACCTTGTTTCCCCTGCCCCTTCTAAAACACTAGGTCCATGCTAAAAGCATGTAGCACTCCTGACAGGTGAATGTTGGACCCCTAGGAAGGAAGAGGACAGTGTCATGGGACAAGTACAGTGATGACAGCTGCAGGTGAGACATTCTCACCACACCTTACTCGTGTATAGGACAGAAGATTATTTGCTTTTCTGCCCAATCTATTGTATTCCTTCTGAGGCTGTTGACAAGGAAGTGTGTTGTGTCAAATGAACGTTTTATAGTATGAACAGACTACCAGTGCTTTCTGTTAATAACAGCATTTTTTTTTTCCATCTAGGACAGATCTGAAATGACGACACAGTTACCTGTATTTCCTTTAAATATTATTCCCATATTGTCTTTTGTAGGTTTTTTAAATGATGTCAACTAGTATTTGAATTGGCAAAATGTGCTTCTTAGTATGGTAACTGTCTTGCTGCAGGTGCTAAACAGGTATTTTGCATAGTGTAATACAGATGTACTTAAATGGCGATACCAAACAAAATCATTAATGTTCTTGAAGGGTGCAAAATAGAAATTGCCAAGATTATTTTTATGTTAAAGAAAATCAGAATTTTCAAATGTCTTTAAAAAGTAAGCAACCCAAGATTTGTCCTTTTATCTTAAGATTTATATTATTAGAACAGCTGAAGTAATTGGAAAAAATGGTGAAGCTTTCAGACAGGCAGCTACTTCCATCCTGAAAGACAACTAAGGGGGTGTAAAAATGGCCTTTGTGGAGCAGACCAAAAGTCCACCGATTCCAGTATTCTTATTCTGTCTTTGCCTATGTGTGAAGTAGAAACCTAAAGAAAAAAAAATAAGGAAAAAACAAGTGTGCATTGGAAAGTATCCATGCATTCTGTCAGCATCCAGTTTGTATGACTCAAAGGCCTCAGAGAGGTGATGTTTTGTACGTAATAGCCCTCAATGGATTTTCTTTAGTTTTTTTTGAATTCATACACACTTTTAGCACCCGTAGTGTTTTGTGGCAAGCAGTGCCACAGCTTAACCTCATGTTGCATGCTGAAAAGCATCTTTGACTCTTCCAAACTTGGTGTCTGCTAGTTTTATATAATGCTTTCTACGTCCTGTAGTGTAAGAGACTTAGCTGTCATTCCCTATAGCTTTGCTGCTTCTTGAGAAAGTTAAAATGCCATTGTTCTGGGTTTAAACAGATCATGTTAATCAATTAGGCAGTCTTAAGAAAAAGGTCACTATTACTTTTGGAGGTCCAGAGGCATGTTAGCAAGGGGAGAGGGAGATAAGGTTGTTGACTGACATGAGAAAAAGGACTGGAACAATTTAATGCCTTTGGAGTTAAGGGCATCACTGAGAGTGGAGGTTAGAGAAATTACCTGTTATATTATCTGAATCCAGAGCCTTTAAGCTGCACTGGAGAGTATTTTTCTTAAATTTATTTTCTAAGCCTATCTTTGTAAAGATTTGGGATCAAGAGTCAGAGGTCAGAGGTGAAGTGGTTGGTATGAGAGGTTGTTATAAACCTGCTGGTCCCTGGTTTTTCTATTCTTTCAGTTGCCTGAGTAAGCTGAACCTGATACTTTGTGGCTCTTTAATTTCCTCTGCCTAATTTACCTGATGGCATATGGTGCACTGATTGAAGTGCATGGAGGAGCATGTGAAAGAGCCTTGGATTTGGGAGATTCTTACAGGCTAGGGAGGGGCATCGATTTCTGTGGCCGTGAAATGTTTTGGCAAGGTATTTCTTATGGCTGTTGTTCCGGAAAGGTCCGGTTCAATCCTTTCTTCAAGGTGCTTGTTGCTGAAGCTAAATTTAGTTGAGTGGCGAAAGGTGATGGTAGTGATTAGTTCTTCCAAGCTATAACCATCCATTAGAGGCTGCAGTATTTACTGAATTGCCATATAATTTGAGGTCCATGATGTTGTAAGACAGTCAGGGTATATGATTGAGGGTAGAGGAAGTTCCTGTTGTCTCGTAGTATGTTTGCATGGTGACTTGCTCAAAGATGAGATCTGTTTCACTGGAGAAGTGTCCCCAGCAGTTAAAAGCCTTCTCTCGGTTGTTGAGATAGGTATTTTGAGTGCTCTTACAGCAAATTCAGTGCTGTGCCCATCTATGAGGGTTTTGCAGTGTGTTTGGGATAGATGCAGGTTTTGTGGGTGTAGGTGTGATTTTAAAAAATCTGTTTTGCTCTTATGGTTGATGTTTCTGTTTCACACTTGGAAAAGAATTTGAGTATGTAAAAACTTTGCTGTTTTTCCCTAACCTGGGCTAACAAAGATATTACCTTTACCTATACTATACCCTACCTACATCATTGTAGAATCAGAATTACAAGACTTCAAAAATAATCTTTGATGCGTATCTTTTGGGAATGGTTGACTTTAATCTCAGAGTTACTGCATCTTTGTGAATGAATAGAAAGGACTGCAGTTTAAGGTGATATTTAAACTCAGAGGTGAACATTGTAGACCTACAGTTGTATGAATGTATGATTTGTTGTTATGTAGTGCAAGTTTCTGGTTAATCATTTTCTGCATTTTGTAACCAGAAGCTCTGTCAATATCTGTGGTTTAGAAGAAAAGGAAGTGTTTCAATGTTTTTGGAGGAAGGGCAAGGGAAGAGTATATAGGCAAACATGCCATTTCTCTGACTGAGCTGCCTGCAGGGCACTTTCCAGAAAGACAGGTCTGGTGAAGGGTGTGGTTATGAGATTTATTTTACAATATCTGTGCACTGTGCAGTCTGTAAGGGCCACTGTTACAAGTTCATGGACCTCATGTATTCTGGGTGTAACTGGGTGAGTCAGCAGTCCATTGGAACAAGATGTGATGATGCATGAAGATAGTTTTACTTTTGTGAGACTTTAACATGGGAGGGTTGAAAATGAGCGTTTGTGCTGCTTGTTAAATGATTTATTTTACTTTTAGATATAAATGGCCAGTTTGAAGCCAGTATGTCTCTTTATATGGATGACCTTGTAATATTCTTACACACATTTTTGGCTGCTGGTTCACATTTACAGTGTAGAAGGGTTTTTGGTTTTTGTTTCTTGTTTTTAAGTGCTGATGTAAGACTTAACTATATTTGATGCATGGGTATAATACGTCTGTCTTATAGACTGTCCCTTCACCACAAATGTCTTTGCTGTGAACATACATCTTATGATAAAAACAATGAGGAAATTCCTTTTGTTTCCTAACTTAGCTAAAGCTTAAACTCCAGCATATTTCACGCTACTCATTTGACTCAGAGGGTCTATGAAGAAGTTGAATTAGGCTAAAGGAGCGTGGAAATCCTACCAGATGGGACTTGTCAAAGAGCTCAGCATTGACCATTGTTGTACTTTGAAATTCTCAGAGGTGCTCAGCTGATTTTTTGGCACTGAGGTCACACCAGCATTGAACACTTCTTGTAATCCCATTTCTGGGGTTTAGGTTGAACTTCACATTTTGGATGTTTCTCAAACATCTGGCTTTTGTATTTCAGAGCTGGAATTGTGTGCTGTTAATCTCTGACTGGGCAGGATCCAGATACTATTTTAGCTGTTTGGTACTGTCTCCTGGAAGTGAGACTCAATCCATCTGCCAGAGGCCTTAAGGTGCCTCAAGATTCCCCAGGAACTCCTTCCTCATACATACACTAGTTTCCTCCTCAAAGGATGCACAATAGTTGAAGTAAATGGGCCTATATTTTACAGGTTATTTTTACATAGAAAACAAACAGATCTAGGCAAAATAACAAACACCTGTACCTTGTTCCCTTGGTTCGATTACTGTTCTGAAGTCTTTCAAGTCTGTATGCTTGCAAGTACCCAAGCATTCTTCTCTGGATTCCTTACCTCCAGCTCATGCATAGTTCCTGCTTGTTCCTCTCTGGAGCCACGCTCTGTTGTGTTTCTATTCCTAAACTTCTCAGCCTCTGTTTTCAAAAGGTCAGCTGAAATACACCCATCTTTTCCTTGCTTTGGGTGATTTTCCCCCCATCCCCTAGTCTTTTCTCTTTGTTGATCTGCAGGTAACTCGTTTGGGGATTTAAGATACTGTTGTAAAGCAAAGTGTTACCTATTTTGTTAGTAATCATTATTAATGCTTCTGGTCATATGAGGACATTCGCATACTACTTTTTCCCTTTACAAAACTTTAAAGATAATCTTAAAACTATACTTACATGTTCTATGAAGTACACAGACTATTTGAAAAAAACCTGAATATCCATACTTTATAATAGTTAAAGCCCTGTAAAGATATCTTGAATCCTGGGGATCCAGATCTACAGATTTTTTTTATGCCTTTGTCCTGCTCATCCTTCATGATTAAACCAGGTTTTATTCATCTGTGATGTCAATTACAAAGGTTCTGGAGCTCATTCAGCCAGCAGATTGTATTTGATGTACAGAGATGTATGAAGCAAGCAGAATGTCCTTGTCCGTGGCTAGGGAGGGCTTTGATTTACTGACTGAAATGCTACTGCAAATTATTGAACCAAAGAACCATTTTTCAGAAATAAGCTTTTTTTTGTATTGTTTAACTGTATAAGTAGGGCACCATCAACTTTCACCATCAAACTTTTCATATGGAGTTTGCAAATGCAGAAACTCCATAGCCTTTAATGGTAAAGAATTTCCATCAGAAGAAGCTGCAGTTTACAACCAAGTTGTTTTATCTGAAGGAGCTGGTTCTTCCCTTCAGTTTTTTAACCATTACTTTTGTGTCTGAATATATTGCTGGCTGGGCCCAAATAAACTGTCACTATCACTATGACAATTCAGCGATACTTGCATTTACATTTACAGTGCTACATTACTATTACTGCTAGAATATTTCCTACCAAGGTTAAATTGTCTTTAAAGCATAAATACCATTTATTAATTTTAATCAAAACATACTAGCAGGCTTATCACAACAGTGAGTAAAAATATGTTGATAGATGGCATAGAGGAGAATATTCTTAGCTGTTACAGGAGGGCCAAACTTCAATAAACAGAGCTCTCTGTTCTTGTAACATACATTTATCGGGAACTGAAATCAGGCAATGTACAATGAAGAATAACTTGAATCATGCTCTGAGGCCTTTCTGGAATGGACATGTTCATACAGTCATCTTCAGGAGCGAGGTGCAGTTCAGCCCAGGTTATTGTCTGAAAGAAAATGTCAGGGGAAATCTGGCTAGCATGTCTAGCTTTGGATCACGAAAGAGTTAATTCGGAGTGCACATGAGTTGAGTGACTCAGTTTCACAAACAATTTGGGAGGTGTTTCAGCTGTAAGATTTAAGCTGGACATTATTAAGTGTGGAAGCTGTCGTAACCTCATGACTTATAGTTTGCTGTGAGAGTTGGAGTGTGAAATGTTATCTTCTGCTGCCATTATCTGCTTTGATTTCCTGCCTGTGTTCTGCCTTAAAATTGAAGGTTTGGTTGCTAAAATGTGGTCCCTAAGTATGACAGTGACAAGCACATGAATATGTAATGAGTGGTTGAAGAAACAGCTAGAGAGCAATTCCTGAAAGGCTTTCCCTATGCTGATCAACATGAACTGTTTTAATTAGCTGAGCAGCTGGATTTTAGCTGCTTCTTAACTACATCCTCACTTGTCCGGACAGTGGGAAGTCACAGTTGCAGCATTCATTAAGTGATGCAGAAGTAGACATCCTCAGCATAGTGATGAGGATTGAATTGTCACCGGACTTAATTACTGGTTCAGGATTACTTGCTTTTGGGACTAGACCCAAGAGAGAAGTAAAGTTGTACCAAGGTGAGTCTGATTTCCTAGATGACAAGATCTTACTATTGAGCCTGTGATTTCTTGGGTGGTTGGATATTTATTAACCTCCTGTACCCGTAAGGCCATGACAGTACCCCATGATTTAGCAGAGAATGTGAGAGTGCATCGTCATTTTACAGAGAGGCCACTGTGGTGCCAGGCTGCTGCCAGCTCCTTTTTTTCTGGTGCTTGTCTGACCTCCCAGTGAGCCAGTCTGGATGACCAGCACTAACAGGAAAAAAAAAAAAAAAAAGTGGATCAACTGATATTGAAGGGTGAGAAGAACAGCTGACCCAAGACGTAGCCAGCATTTGGTGATTTGCTGTCAGATTAGCTGCAGAGTCACAGATTTAAGGTTTGGTTTTGTGAGTAGAGCCTGAGCTGCTACCCCAAAGGACTGCTGCGGGCCTCCCCAGCTGTCCGCTTCCACTGTTTCTCCAGCATCACCCTGGTGCTCCTGTGGCCCTGCAGCCAGCTGGAGCAGTCAGCCTATCTGGCTGAAAACTAATGGGGATGTTTGGGATGGGATTGTTTGTTGTTAGCAAAATTGTGTGGCTGATCCAGCAGACTTGTGACCATGTCAGCACCAACACAAGAGAGCTGGTGGAAATGGTGAGCATGGGGGAAAGCGGGACTACTGGCTGTGCAGTCTCCGCTTCTCTTACGCTAATGGAGAAATTGCACCTGGAGTCCTTGTGTCATGCAATTTAATTTACATGTATCAGTTGGAGAACTGGGAGTCTTCTCTGCAGTGGAGGCACTGAAGAGGCTGGTCACTGTGGATACATTTTCAGTGTAGATTCACTTAATCCACAGGATTAATACGGTTCTGTCTACTGCATCCACATCATGAAGATGGGATAGCTGTGACTCTTCTGTCTTAACTTTAGTCAAACTAACAGGTCTGTCTTTGGCCTGCTCTCAGGGTGGTGGTAAATCTGATCTTTTGCACCACCCTTAATTTAACTATAAAATTACCGATATCTTTGTGTGACTCAGTCTGCAGTGAAATCATTTAGGTGCCATTTTAAACATTTTGTGTTTGGAATAATGTCTTCTAATAAGTTTTTGAAATGTTACACTGTTGTATACTGGCTGTTATAAAGATGACATGATTTCTAAAGTAACTGAAAGAAATATATGATGCCTTTTATTAAGCTAGTGTTTTGACTCACAGTAATTTCAACATCAGCTATTTAATTCTTGGCTCACGTTCCAAGAAGTCACAAGACATTAAACATAGCAACATTTAAACTTTTTTTTTCTCTGTGTGTGTGTATAAAACAGTCAATAACCACAATTAAAAATGTATTAAAAAGCTTTTACACAGGTATGTGAACCTAAGGACTGATATTTTAAGAAAAACTTCGTATAACATGATGTGAAGGATAAATTTTGAGACTTTGCAGCAGATGCTTCAGTATATTCATTTTTTAGAACAAGTGATCATTCTTTTTCGTTTTTTTTTCCCCCACCAGGCTTTTGTGTATGTCTAGAGTGATGTATGAAAGAAGTGCAATCAGTTTTCCTTTAGAATATTCATTGTTATGTCAGTTTAGATAAAGAAACCGAAGATCGTGGTTCTGATAAAGGGAGCAGATGTTGTTGGAGGATTGCTCAATTCCTGCTGAGAATCCCATGCAAGCCAATAAGATACTGGTGGAAGTAGATGAAGGAGGAATGCTGAGACAGAACTGTAGCTTGGGATGTCTTTTGTATGCCAAGCAGTCCCACAACCCGAGGGTGATGACTGTAGATAGCCTGGGGAGACCCCCCTAAATGGCTGTGGGTATGCTAACAGGCAGGGGGGAGCAGTCGCAGCCAGTACTGCCGGTGTACTCCAGAGGCAGATAAAGCCCAGCACTCCTCTGCCTGTTTGTGCTCAGCAGCAGAGCTGGCTCACCATCAGCCGGCTGGTGGGAGCATGTCTGTGAGGTGCCCTTGGTTGGGCTGGAGCCACTGCTGCTCCTGAAACAGCTAAAAGAAGTGTGGATGAAAAGGTAGCCCAGAACCTACCTGGCCTCTTTGCTCAGGTAACGTCTGACTTGAATCCTGTCCCGCACCAGGCACACACAAATCCCTGCCTGCTCGCTTGGAGATGCCTGTGTGATTTGAGCTTTATTCCACCTGAACAGCACCTCCCCTCCTCTGCTGCGTGGGGACTGTTTAGGTGTGTGATACTTGCAAGGTCGCTGTGGTGGGTCAGGAGTCACCCTGCAGGAGCAGGCCTTTGAGAAATACTGTAGCTACGCTGAAGTTGTGTTTGTAGAGAGACACTACATAGTGCAAGTAAAAGCGTTGGAGCAGAGCCCTTAATGAGGTAGAGACCATGGTTTATACACAGTAAGTGCACTTAACTCTACTGAACAGGTTCCAGCTTTTTGCCCAGTCTAGTTTGTGGCATTTTTATTTCTCCAATATACAGACCTAAATTACGATTTTGAAGTGTTTTCCTCAAGTGTTTCTATTTAGAAAAACTGTCCTTGAAACCCAGAATAAAGCCTGCCAGGAAGAGCGAGTAGGTGTTTAACAACTTCAAACACACCACTCCAGTTTCTTTATCTTTTAGAAATGGTGACCCATGGGACCCTTTTTCATATTACTGCTGACTCGAAGTACCCAAATGCTTTCAGCATAGCAGGTACAGCAGCTTACAGATCCCCTCTGAACTTACTGAGTGGGTTTGGGTGTGCAGAGAGCCTGCCAGAGGTGGGTTAGTTCCCCCTTTTGAGGGGCTGGCAGGCGAAGCTCAATGAAGCTGCTGCCTTAGCTGGAAATGAAACAAAGTTTGTGCTTTAAATTAACAGCAAGTGAGGTCTAGGATAAATGTACAGATTGCAGAGGAGTGGCTCTGGTTGTCCACTCCTGCATGCTAAATCGTGTGGGGGATGGATGAATAGTTTGCATCTTTACTTATTCCATATTAGGTATGGCTGGGGTGGTGTTGGAGCTAATGTCTGTCAGTCTTTAATGCTCTGAAACTTCCTGCTCTCTGCACTGTTTTCTTCCAGCAGTATGAGTTTGGACTTTGCTTATGTGCATTGCAGGGTGACACAGGAGCTGCTGTCGGCCACCCCCAGGGGCTAGTTATTGTCATACTGTCCCCTCAGGTGTTCTGATGAACTGCGGGGGGGGGGGGGGGATTCGCACTGGGCCCAGGATTAGAGGTCCCTCGTGGATTAAACTTCTTCCCTCTTTTCTTGACACATGTGTTGGTGGGGATTCTGTGTGTGCTCTGGTTCAGTGCTGGGCTTTATGGACAGGAGGAGGAGGTGGGAAAGAAACAGGGACTCCATACAGTAGAGTAATTGCTGCAGCTCCTGCCTCATCAAATAAGAGAATTAAATTTAATTTGGTTGTATTAATTATTTGGATGGATTGAGAGAAAATGTATCATTAACTGTGGAGCAAAGGAGGATATTAGTAACCTTATCACTCTTCTTTTTGCGAGATGGGACAAGAGGCCAGAAATTGTTGCCTGTGGAACAGGGAGAGGTTAGCTCAGCATAAGGTATGGGCAAAATTACCAGCTGCCCCAGGAACAGCATCGTATTTAAACTACTGGGGTTTAGTGTATAACAAAGTTATGGAATTTGCAGTTTCTTTACAGGGCTTCGGGGAGTGAGAGGGAGAGTTTCTACATCCACTCCCATTTCCATATTTTTAAAGGGCTTAAATAATTGTAAGCTAAATGTGAATCAGACTCTCCTGGGGGTAGGAAATGTAGTGCTTTGCCAAAAGGTTGTTGATGGGTGACCCGTTAATGGAAAGTGGAAAAGAAAAACTATCTGCTAACAGCTTGTTTTGCCTGTGAACTCATAAATTTTCTAACAGAACCGTGTTATCCTCGGTTCTAAATTGCACAGATAGTTGCATACTTGAACTGCTTTGCTCTTGATATAGCTGTACTTCAACTTCACAAGGTTGGTTTCATGAAAGGTTTTGCTTCTTTGTTCTTTGCATTTTCATTTAAAAATCATTTTCTATACCCCTTTGTCCTCATACTGCATGGAAAACTTGAACTTTTGCCTACATGATGACTCCTATGATATCTAGCCAAAAATACCTGCTTGTATCTGAAAGTGCTCATCACATTCTGAGGCAAATTGCAATGGGTCAGAGGGCTCTTGCCAGCAGAAGAAAGAACTTAACTTGTTCTCTTTGGTTCTTACTGCTACTTGAATACACATACTTTATAGATTTCCCAATTTCCTGCTACTAAACTTAAGTAAATCTTGAATTCTGAGTATAGAAAGTTTGTGCTACTCCAGAAGATTTCAGATTCATGTTACCAGACTTCAGTCTCCTTCCTGTCTGATACTAAATATGATTAAAATAAAACACTAAAGATTGTAATTATTCACAGCAATGAAAGCAGAAGAATAAAACTTCAGAAATGAACATCCAAAAGAAAGACACTTGAGTTACAAGGAATTAAAAAAGGAGTCTTGGGTACATCTGGGAGGAACATACAACTAAAAGTGTTTCTTAAAGATAAGGCTGTATTATGATGGGACATTTTGAAGGAAAATTAGAATCCTTTTCTGCTGAGAATGCATGGTGAAATATGACTGATAGAAATGTTTCCTAATGCAGCTTTGCTAGCTGTATGGATAGGGGCCAAGCCACATTTGAACTGTTTCTGAAACCAGACAAATAGGCATTGTTTATCCTAGACTAGCCAAACTATTTCAGAAAACAGTTCAGTCAGAGCAACATTCATTTCTAGTCTTAATTAGTTTTCAGAATGACTGTAGAGGGAGAACATTTTTCATCCATGTCCTTTTTGACTTTCTTCTTTCCTCCAAATCCCCCTATTCTTCATCCCACTGGAGTAATTGCAGCCATCAGCAATTGCAGTGGAAGTGCATGTGGAGCTAAACTGAGCCCTGACAGAGTTGGTGTGCTGCATGCCTGCTGCAGGCAGAGTGAGAGCAGTGTTAAAATGCTAATGCTGTCCCTTGTACTAACATTCCTGCTGTCATACCGGTGATGAAGGCTGTGGTGGAAGGTTTCCAGAAAAGACTTGATTAGTATACCTTTCTGTTGTAATTAAGATACTGTATTAATTTGAACCAGATATAGTCTTACTTATTTTCAGCCTTTAAAAAGACTATTCAGTGCTTCCAGAGGCTTCTTACCAACAAGTATTCTTTACTTGATGTGTTTTTTTAAAAAAAAAAAAAAAAAGGAGTAAAAAAGTCCTTTTATGAAATAGTTGTGTGGAGTTTTTTTTTTTTTTTTTAAATCTCCTCTGTTGCTTTGCACAAGTGTCAGTGTCAGGTTATTAATACCACATTCTTCAAGTTAGCAACACTTTCTGAAAATGATAATCCCAAATTAGTTTCTATTTTTACCTGCAAAAATAGTAAGGACTGCTGTATCTGTTAAATAAGACATTCAGAAGAGGGGCATGAGAAACCTTGGTCTTACCAAGAAAACAGATGAGTTGGCAAAAGGAAACATTTTTCTGTCCTTGTGTATCAACAGATTTTTGGTCGTATTGTCTTCCTGTCTAATCCCACCCACCAAGTTATTACTGAAAAATGCAGTCTTAACTGAAAGGGAAGAGAAGTTGTTAAGTAATTCTTAAAAATATTTAGCAAAGGGGTTGTAAGTTTTTACTTGGCTGTGTAAGTTTTATTTATTTACAAGAATGTTGTCATTAAATGCTTATATTCTGAGAATACGCACACCCACGTGGGCCCTTCTCCAAGTTTTCCCGTCAAATGAGACAGAATGTGAACTTCAACACAGAATTGAGAGAAAAAATGGTTTTAATAATTGGCTTTCTATCTTTGCAGAGTCTTCCAGCTAAGCTATAACTTGGTTTTCATTAGAAGGGGTTGGGTATGGTTCGTATACACTAGGGGTTTTGGACAAATTTCTGTAAGATAACAACCTAGGGGAAAAATGCACTTGGCAAGACCTTTACAATATATGGGGAATTTCTGCATGATGTTACTTAGTTGTTTCCTCTTTGAGACATTAATCACATTGTAATAATTTTTTTTCTTCATTAAGCCAAGGACCCTTGTCATCCATAAGAGCAGCAATCAAGAGATGTAAGTCCACTTTTCCTATTTTTTGAGAACCTTAATATTGTAAGATTGCTACATCTTCGTTTTTAGTAACTGGTTAATTTTATATGTGAAAACAAAGTAGCTAGCAGGCTTTTGAGGGGCTGTAATTTCTTTCTCATCCTTTTTCTTTTTTGCTTCACATTAGACCATCTTTTTGCTTTGCTGACGGGCTGTTCCTTCTTGCCAGTTACTGACATTTTCTTATTTATGCACTAATGCATTTTGCACAGATGTGATCCATCTCTGAAGAACTTGCATTACACATGCCCAATTTTTAGTTCACTTGACAAAACAGAAGATTGTTCTATTTTAGTAGAAATCTGCAGCAACTGTTCATTGACTATACTGGGGACAGGATTAGACTCATGCACTGGGCTCATTTTGGAAAACAAAAAATTGTTTATAAATCTTGAATCAAAGTCCAAACTCTTCTTCCCTGATTTCATCGGTTAACTCCTCTTTGCCTTTCCCTGCTCATGATATTTCCAGGCACATAATTTCTTTAGCTGCATCTTCCAAAGTATTTTGTGCTGTTTCTTTCTTCTGCTTTTCATTTTTATTTTCTTTCTGTCCATGATTTCAATTTCATATTAATGAAATAAGCATCAGAATTCTGCTATGGGGAAAAATAAATTAGTGTATGTACCACTGATTTATTTCTCCCAGACTTATTAATCAGGGGCTCATTAGTATGGATTAGGTTGGAGGTGGTCAAAGGGGATCATGAAAGCTTTATTCAGAGCAAGTCTGCATGATGCTGTAGTTAAAATGCAGCACTTTATTTGTGCTGTTGCTGCCATAGATAGGAAACTGGAAAACAGAGAGCACCAGATCACAGAGAGCCTTTTGTGGTAGAGTCAGAAATTGATTGAGACTGCCTAAGCCCCAGTACCTCATCTAACTTAGAAACCATCTAAAAGATCATTAAGCAATTGATATCTATGTTTTTGAAAATATAGTAGCAAGTGATACTTTGATTTAAGGCACAATCAATTAAAAAAAAAATTATTCAAGAAGCCCTGGCTCATATGTTTTAACATTATACTTAATAATATTAATATGTAAATAACTACGATTAAATAGGTGTACCATGTGAATTACTCAGATGATAAGCTAGAAAAATCTCCAGGCACGTATCAAGGCATTGTATATGAAACCATAGTTCTTTGTATGCCAGTCAGTAACCATACCTGTGTATGGCCCTAAATTAAAAATGGACCCTGAGTAATTCCTAACTCCCCTTGCTAGTAATCTGGAAGAAGTATGGTATTTTCTAGAGAAGTGTATTTCCCTAGCAGAGTTAGAAATCTGTCTTTATTTCTTCATCATAGTTTATTCCTAAAATTATCTCTGATTTTCAAGAAACATGACAGGTATGTGCAGAGTTGCAACTTTCCAACGTTTGGACAACGCTTTATATGACTTTGTATCAGGCAGCCTCTCCCTGTTTTGTGGCCAAAGAGGAAGAGGGTTTATTTTTCTTACAGCCACCCTGACTACCTTGGATAGAAGGATGGTGTAATTATGTTTCAGTTGTTTGACAGCTCAGAAGAATTTAGAAAAGTGAGCCCAATACGTTTGAGGAAAGCAAGCATGTGAACATGTGATGTGCTTGGGAGTAATTTTTTAATCTCAACTGTTCAGAAGATACCCTGGATTTTTAATGATTGTCTTGGGCCAGGACACACCACTAAATCCAGCTCCCACTGAAATCAGTGAAACTATTTCCATTGACACCCACACAGCAACATGCACAAGAATGCCAAAGAAAGTAAAAAGAGGCAAGCCAAGTGCTGAAGTAGTGAGACAAAGGGGAACGATGTTTTTGCTTGCTTCTCCACTCTTCCAGAATAGCGTGGCATTAAGGAGCAGACCTCAGAAGCCAGTCTGCTGCCCTAAAATGTTGGAAGAACCGGCAAGCTTGTTCCATTCTCAATCTGTCCTAAGCAAATATGTGGCTGCATGAAGGATGTGTAACAGCTTGTATGCACTCTGAGGCTGTGGCTTCCCATTTGGCGGTTTTGCAGCCATTTTTGGCTGTGGGTTTTGTTTGTTTTTCATTTTCGTTTTGTTTTGCTTGGGGGCTTCCTAGGTTCTTTTGGCTCCCACTTTTTCCCAACCAGATCAATTCCGTGACCTCATTCTCTCCCCATCTGCACAAACATTTGGGCTGGCATAATGCAGGAAATGGTGCAGAGGCAGGAACATACAGCCCAAGGAAAGGTGTAGGAAGGAGTGAAGTGACTTCATAAATCACTTTTGTCAAATTTGAGTGAAACTACAGGCTTGTTCTAAGTGTGTAGTAACGCAGATTTTATTCAGCAGCAATGTCAGCCTCTACATTGCCCAGCAGTTTGGTCAGCTGTGAAAAGGGTATTTAACCTCACTGGGGGTGGGAGGAGGAATCCCCATTACCCCCCTAGGTTATTTTTGATCAGTTCCCTCACTGAAGTTGCTCAAAGAAGACCTGGAGCTGGGAAGCAGAGGCAGGAAACAAGACAGTGCTGTTGGGGCTGACACATTCCTTCCCCTGTGCTGCTGGTGGTCTGAGCCCAGGGTGAGCAGGTTCAGGGAGATAAAACGGGTGAAAACTGTACTGAAAGTTCTTATTTTTTATTTCACACTCTGAACTCACTTACTGTGGAGTCATATGAGTGCTAAGGTTGTTCAGGAGGGGACAAAAGTCCATGTTTGGAAGGGGAATTGGGCATCACCATCTCTTTTAGCTACATTTGAGCATTAAATCAGCCCAGCTCTAATATTAGACAACCTAACATTTCCCTGAGGTGCCTGGAAACAAAACTTGAAAAAAAGGAGCAAGACCTCCCCCTTGTGCCAAGAAATAGTTCAGGAGAAAAGCTTCAATTCTCTTACTTCAGAGATGCATGAAAATTTCCAATTAGTTTGAATCACCACTTCTGCAGAAATAGTCTAATCAGATCTTGGGTGAAATCAGACTTTTTTTTTTTTTCTGGTTTTGGCTTGAGGATTACCTTATCCTCTAGTGGTCCCTGAAGAAGGGCCTCCACAGCCATGTTTGGTATTGCAACGACCACAAGTGTGGCCTCTTGCATGGCACCATTCTGTCAGCTCTTCTGGTGTATTACTTTGTAGGTAAAGGAGGGAGTGTTTTCCCACTCTTGAGGCTCTCCTTCAGACACTACAATGAATAATCTCTATTCCTAGGCAGCTATATAGTGAGAAGAGTAACTTCTCAGTCTAATAGTCTACATATTTCATAGGATTGATGGTAGAAATGTCTAGCTTGGTGTTAGAAAAGCATTGAAAGAAGCTGTGTTTTTAAATATTAGCACATGTCCTTGTTGTAGAAAGTAATATTATTACTTAAAAACCTTTTAGTAACAGATTCTATGAATTAACTGAAATAGTTAATCGGCAGGATCATGTTTACTCACAGCTGCTGGAAGGGACAATAGATAAAAATCATCAGAAAAATTTGGAGCTTGATTTCCCACAAGGCTTGGGCTATTTGAGGCTATGGTTCCAATTTTTAATGCAAAATTAAACTTGCTTTTAAAACACTGCAATGACAAAACTGTACAGTATTTCATACAGATTTGCTAATTGAAACATAGGAATACTATTATGCAGTGTTTTATGTTGTGGAAGTGCACAATGCTCACATCAGGATGGTATCTCTGAGCAGATCCCTATATTAACTTTGTAATTGCCTCAGTATTGCCTTAAAAGATTGCCTGAAAGACTGTAGATTCTAGGCCAGCTATCTTCCAAAGACTCAAAACAGCATGTCAGACTTCTGTTGCCACCAGTTTGTCTGCAGCACTGCAGTTTATGGGTTTGTGGTATAATAGTGATTGTACTTAAACTGGCACTTTAATCTCATAGTTTAAAATGCCCCCCATACCATAATCTCTATGTGTTCCTAATACAAATGACATATTAAGTGCACTTGAAAACTAGGACCCAGAGAAGAAACAGTAGAGGAAAAACATTTGAAACATAAGTATATAGCACAAACTGAGTACCCTTTAGCACTGCACAATCAAAAATAATTCAATAAAGCTCACTAAATAGTGCTTGTAAGAAATATGTACAGAAAATTAATCTGTAAATCACTGATCTGTCCTCTATTTACAGTATTACCATTAATCCTTTACTTGCTTAAATTCTACTATACTGGTTTAAAAGCATTTAGATGCCTCATTGACACTGTTGGAAATAAATAGTGACGTTATAAATTGATTTGACATTTTTTTTTTCCTTTCCCCTGAGACCAATAAGATGAAAAAGTGTGGATTTTATGCAGTGAGTTTTTCCTCTCCCACCCCTTCTTTAACTGCTTTGCTTACCTTTACTTAAATACCATTAAGTGTATGCTTCTGGAAATGTCAACAATTCTCACCCTGAGCATTTCTTAGTGTGGAAGTTGAGGAGCCAACAAGTTGTCAGGATGTAAACCAACACTGAAGTACATTTCCATTAAATCCCCTGATGGAAGAAAGGTTTTGTAAATCTTAAAGCTATCAAAATTTGAAATTTGGGGGAAAAATTAATAGTGTGCTTTTTCAAGGCAATCCACAAATGGAATGAGGAATAGACTTACAGGTTCAAAAGACCACTGTTGTGGTTTAACCCCAGAGGGCAACTGAGCACCACAAAGCTGCTTGCTCACCCCTTCCCCCTCAGGAATGGGAAGGAAAAAATAAAGCAAGAGGATAAGGACAGAGAGGAATGATACACCCATTACAGCCATGGGCAAAAGACAGACTCATCAGGGGAAGAAAAAGAACAATTCAAACACTAACAACAACAACACTTAACAGACAGAGTAGGACAGTGAAAAGCAGTACCACATCTTTAAAATACTTTCCCCCCACCCCTCTCTTCTTCCTAGGCTCAGCTTTGCTCCTAATTTCTCTGGGGGCAGGGAATGGGGGTGTGTGGTCAGTCCCACCACTTCTTCCTCCTCAGGGGGAGGAATCCTCGTATTCTTCCCCTGCTCCAGTGTGGGGTCCCTCTCATGGGAGACAGTCCTCCATGCACTTTCTCTGACGTGAGTCCTGAGTCCTTCCCATGGGCTGCAGCCCTTCCTGAGCTGCTCCAGCATGGATCCATCCTGCATGTTGCAGTCTTCCCAGCACTGAACTACAACAGCGGGGGCTTCTTCCTTCAGAGTCCCAGCCTGCTTCAGGCTTGGTCACCAGCTCTGGTGTGGGGGCTTCCATGGGCTGCAGATCAGCATCTGCTCCACCATGGACCTCCATGGTGGCAGGGGGGTGGCCTGCCATCTCAACACAGGCTGCAGAGTGGGTCTCTATACTGCTGAACCTACCCCCGTTCTTCCTTCTTTCTTCCACTGACTTCAGTGTTCACATAGGTATCCTCCTCCCAACTCCCACTCCTCCTCCCAGGTTCCCCTTCTTAAATATGTTATCACAGAGGTGCAGCCACCATTGCTAATTGGCTCAGCCTTGGCCAGAGGTGGGTCTGACTTGTAGCCAGGGGAGCTTTGAGAAGCTTCTCACAGGGGGCCACCACTTTAGCCCCCTCCCCCCTACCAAAAAACCCCTGCCACACACAAAAAAACAGCACAACCACAAGGCCAGAAAAATGGCTGCGGGTTTTTTTCTTATGTTTTTAAATCAGGTGTGTGCTATATTTTAAAAATTCATGTCTTCTTTCATACACTTTTGAATTTAAATTCATTTCTTTGAAATGGTAAAGGAATAAAAACTGCAAATCTAGAGGCAAGGATTGTTTAGAAAGTTTATATTTTCTTTTCTCTAGTATTTGTGGAACTCCAAGAAATACATGAGAGCAGAAGATGCAGTAGCTTTCACCTCTGTTCCTACTGCAGATTTAAGAGCTTCCAAAACAAAAAATGTTCTAGAAGTGTAGTTATAACAAAAACATGACAGCAAAAAGAGGGGAGCAGGTGATGGAAGGAGGGAAGAACTTGGTCAAGGTGCTTAAAAAATAAATGTTTATATTAAATGTTTATGTACATGGAAGTAGCTTGATTCCATAAATGCCTGGGAGATTTTTTTTTTTTTTCAAACAGAAGAAGTACATTCTGAAAACATATATGATGGCTTGGCTATTAGCCCTTTTGAAGAGACATATTTATATCTACTAGTACAGTTATTTTTATATAAATATTTTAAATGTGGTGTTTTCAAGTGAGTTTACTTGAAATTTGGAGTCTGATGGATTACATAGATGCTTCACTGGAGTTTTTTTGCCTGTGTTAAGGAAGAAGGTCTTTCAGATTTTTTTAGGGGTTTTTTATTTGTTTTAATAACTTTAATAAATAGAAGTATATTTGGAGTCTCACAAGAGAAAGCAGCATATAGAATTTAGCTAGAAATTAAGAAAGAATGAAAGAATTTGACAGGTTTATCAATTGAGTTTTATGTCCGTCATTAATTAGCTTTTATTTCTAATGCCCTTATCACTGTAATTCGGCTATACTTCAAGCAGTTGTATTGAGTACATTTACCAAACAAACACTTTCTTCCATCCTCTGTGCAAAAGTAATCTTGGAATTGGTTGGTTTGGGTCAGTTTGTTTGTTTTTTTCTTTAATGTGTGTATTAGATCAATGCTGTGTTAACGTCTCTGAAGAAGAAGGTGAAGGTGAAGTTTACTTACTTTAGCCAAACAATTTTTACAGAACTGGCTTAGGAGATGTGCAGTCATGCCCAAAATTTTGAGGTGTGCCCCTTATTGGGATCAACCTGCCTGCCCATACCTTTTTGGTAGTGGGAGTATAAATTATGGAATCCCAGCTTCTTTGCATCTGTATCAACTCCTCAGTGTAACCCATTATTTTTGGAAGGGAAAAAGCGCAGACCCAAATAAACCATGATTTTAAACTAAATAAAGCATTCAAAGAGATTTGACTTCCCTCTCCCCATTTCTACAGTGGCTCTTTCTTGAGCCATACAGTGAACATTCCCATATTCAGTTATATTCTTCATGGTTAATTTATTACAAGGGAAACTTCTGAGTAGCCATTGTTAAAATCAGCATGAGACCAGAAATAAAATCTGCTCTTTTTTTAGTTTTTTAAGATGCTATATTGTGAATAGATGTTACAGTTGTCCTCTTACAACACTGGCACGTGCGCTATCCTTGTGTGACTAACCCATTTGATCATGGTTTCTGGCACTCTGAAGCCTTGGTTTGTGCTCCTTCACCTTCTCTTCCTCCTCTGTAACCCCTTCTTTTTTCCCCTCTAGCACTCATGAATAGCGCACATCAAAAATGCCCTGTGGAAGAGGTATGTCTGACACTATAGTATGCGACTCTTGAATCAAGTATGCTTTGTCAATTTCAGCTAATGACTCTGTGATGACACAGGAACAGCATAATTGTCAGCTTTTGCACAATAAGACTCTAACGCTTCCTAAATTGCATTTGCTATGCAAAAATTTGTCCCTCAGATAATTTCCTTTTCTCTCTAAAGAAATCAAAATGAAAATATAATGTGGCCCTTGACAAAAACTATTTGAATATAAATATGTCAAAAATAGAAAAATGAAGAGGTCAGGATTCACTTCTTTTATGTAACTTAAAACACATTGTTTGGGAAAAAAAAAAGAAAAATGTTGCTGACTTTTAATCCACAAGTGATTAAACTTTAGGAAATTTCTAGCTGGGAACATTTAATTTTTTCTTTTTACATAAAGGAGGGTGAAATAGCTTCTTACGGTTTTATGTCTTAGTACATTTACGTTCTCTAAAACAAACAAAAAGAGGCATTAAGAAAAGATTAAAGAACACATCTCAGAAATGAGCCATCAAAAGCAAAGCCAGACATGGTTAACACTTCTTTTTGTTTTATTCATGGATTGTTTTAACTAAAGAAAAAGAAGTTTCAACTCTAGGGTCACCACAATGCAGAATGCAGGAACAGTGGTGAGGAGGAAGAAAGGGGACAGGACCATCTCTCTTGGTGGTAACTTGGACATAGAGTGACTTAAACTGATTATGAAACTGCACCCTAAACCTTTTAAAAACTTCTCATATTTAATACAAATACTATTTTTTTTTAAACTTGGCCACTCTTAAAATCTGGAATTTATGATCAGATGCTATATGTTCTCCATTTCATTGACAGAGGATTGGTAATGGCTCTGCTATTATCCTCGTCTTATTGTTGTGACAGTATATTTAACCTCTTTAAAACTTTTGTTTCTTTTCTTTAAATAGCTTCTCGGACCTCTAGCCATAGCGAACAGCAGAGGGATAGAAGGTATGATGCTATTATTTATATTGCAGTTAGGTGTTACTGTAAAACTTGTTAGATTGTGTCACAGTATTACTTTCTGTTGCTTTCTCCTCTGGTTTATTTTTTCCTTCTTTCTGTCCTTAGTGTGTTTAAAAATAAATTAGACTTGGAATAAAATGGAAATACTGTGATTCTTAAGCACAGGCTAGGTTGAGTTTGAGGATTTTTCTCATCAACTTTTGTATATGTCCTCAAACAAAGAATGCAACCAACCATCAAACCTCTGCAGAACTGTTTTACTTTCCTGACATCTATTTACTGGATCACTTCACAATGAAAATAAGCACACTTTCAGGCCTCCTTCCAGTTTCTCAAAGGGTATTGAGAAAGGAGGTCATCAACCTGGAGGGGTGGTGAACTGAGTCTGCCATTATTTCAGGTGTGAAGGAACTGTAGCCCCCTTTTTTTAATCCTTCTTACAATAGTTTTAGAAGTTACGTTTCTGCAGTTTTTCTCTGTCAGCAGACAGAGGCTTCTGTAGCAGATGCTTCATCTACTCACAAAACTCACTTCTCAAAGTGTATTTTGTGTGAGACTCTAGATTGATCAGTGGTACTCTGGGGACCATGGTCTGGGAACGTGGGCCGTTACTGCAGCTTATGCTCTAAAGAAGTTGTTACAGTGGTAAAACAGGGGTAGTACCTATGGGTCCTTAACTATCACAGAAGTCCCTATTGTACTAGGTGCTGTAAGCAAATAGGCCCTGTCCCAAAGGCCTCATGAGGCTTGCTCTGCCCCACTTTAGCACAGTGGGAGGTTTCCCTAGAGGTCTGAGAACAGACAAGCTTTTAGGTAGCCAGCCAGAAGCAGTTTTAACTATCCTACTGTTTTCACATTGTAGCAGGCTAAGGGCAACCACCTGATTAGTTCTCATTATCCCGTGAAGACTAAGACTTCTTCCATTTAATTGGGTTACACTTGTGTTTAAGTGCTGTAAGCATGTAAATTATTTCACTGAAGCCAATAAACCTACTTTTTGGCTTAGGCATTTAATTAGGTTCTTTGAATGGAAGCCTAAGTGCTTGGTAGAAAGGTCAGGTGAGTTACTTTGAAATCATGGGAAAACATCTTTGGTTAAATCAAAAAGACCTGAGATATTTTGATTTTCCATGCTGCGAAAACCTTGGTCTTTTATACTTAAAAGAATTATTCTAAAATGTTTTAGGTAATTATTCCCCTCTGTCTTCATTTCCAGGCGTCCTGAAATTACAATAGTTGCTGCTGAACCCCTCCGGCCGTCGTCCTGGTTTCCAGGTGCAAGCCCTGTCACTCCTCACGGATTAGGATTCCCTTCTGCTTCATCTCATGCTCAGTGGAGGAGAAATGAGCATATTCCAGCTGAGGTGAGCATGAATTTATGAGGTGTGTTTGATTTACAAAGGTAAAAAGCATGTTAAGTTAGAGAGGAACAGAGTTTTTGCTTGCTAAGACTTTCATCACATTGAATAAAAGACTATGACAGTGTTCTTTTCCTCTGCATATGTTAATTCAGTATTTTTAAATTTATATGCTTCTTTCTTTCTTTTTTAAAGGATCACATCTGGATGAACATTAATATTTATTTCTCTGTTTTGTAGCTTCCACCATCATATGAGCAAGTGATAAAAGAAATCAATCAAGTGCAAGTCAATACAACAAATAACAATAATGCTGCTGCTCCTAGACATACCACTACTTCTGCAACACAAACTGACTTTCCAGAGGAACTAATCAGCCATTTGCCAGGAAGTAATGTTAAAACTAGTGTGCCTACACACTGGGAATCTGCAGGCTATCCAGGTGAGGCTGTTTTGGATTTCTCACTGATTAAAACCTTACTCCGTCTCCTGAAGATGTTCTTTATTATTGGTCTGTGCAGCATTTAATATGAATAACAGTTACATTTCTGTGAATGATTACTGCTGTAAATTTCTGGAAAAATCCTCTTTTCTGAAGAACTACCATTGCATTCACGGTCAGACTATAATTAAATCTTAACAGTTTTTCTCGATTCAGCCATAATGGCAATTGCTTTGGGGCCAGAGGAGCTCAGATGTCCAGTCAGAATAGAAGCAGTGTTATATGTTCAGACTGAAAACTGTGCCAACCAAGCTGGGAAAGTTGTTCTACTTTTCTTTGGTCTAGATGTTGCCTGCATGCCCCTCATGCTGTGAGCTGACAAGTAGTTATGAACTCACAGCGTGTAGATACCATGTATTTCAGCAATCTTCAGCTTCTTCCTAGAGTTTGTATATTTTTTCATTCATCTTGTTAGAAAGAGAACTGCAGTTTCACAAGCAGCAGTAAGTTCTGAATTGAAAACCATCATGTTTACCATCCTGATGGCTGGCAAAAAAATAACATAAATAAAGTGTTCCGGAATAGATAACCAAAGCCTTTTTTTTTTCTGTTAGCAGGGCAGAGTCCTCTTAAACCTCCTAGGCCTTCTGCATCTCTCCTGAATAGGTCTCCTTCAGAAAATGAGAATCCCTTAATAGTCTTTGAAATTTCTGAGGGTCAGCGGTGCCAAGAAAATCCCAATGCTGTGATATGTCCTGTGCCAAAGCCAAGATCAAGAAGCAATCTCAGACCTGTGATTAAAAGTACTGAAAGTAAGATAGACAATGGAGAAGTGAACCAGTCTACTACAAAAAGGCAGCAACCTTCAATTCAGCAGTCACCCCTCTTAGATGATAGCTTACTAGACAATCACTTGGTGATGGACAGCATGAGTACAGAAAAGAGCCAAAATAGTATTGTTTCAAGGATCAAAGTTTTTGAATCGCAAGGAACTACTGATACCTCAGGATTATCAAAAAAGCCAGAAATTGCCCCTCGTTCATTTGCCCCAAGACCTGTTACTGCAAAGAAGCCAGTAGTTGCTCCAAAGCCAGGAGTAAGCAGAATTTCAGGAGACTGGGATGCATGGACAGAAAGCAAATCAACACCTTCCAAGGAATTGCAGCCTCAACCTGAAGTAGTTGGGAGCAATGTTGTAACCAAACCTGAACTGCCAAAGAAGCCAAAACCTGGCCTCGTTAAAAGTAGTAGTAGTGATTTTCTTGATGCAAAGAGTGGATCAGTTGCAGAGAACAACGATGGACAAAAGAAATTTCCTGTTCCTGCTCCAAGGCCTCTCGTTCCTAAAAAATCACATTACGTAGAAAATCCTGCCCTTTCTTTGGCCCCACTAAAACCGATTGCTGCTCCCCCAAGGGCTTCTGTATCTGCCCAAGAAAAAGTTTTCAAGTCTCTGGGGGAATTGTCACCTGCAGCCAACTCCTCAGCACCTGCTTTGCAAAATAAAAGTGTAGAAGGAGATCTGATCAGTTTTGATGATGATGTTTTGACCCTAAATCCAGCTAGTGTAGTTAAAGATAGCATCAGTTCTGAAGCAGCAGCAGGTAAGGAGAAATTTTTTTTAAACTGTCACTGTGGTTATTTTGTACAGGTGTATGATCCTGTGTGAGTTATGACTACCTGTCTTGATGGGATTTATGTGTGTATGTGAAATTCTTGGTTTTCTATTATGTCAAGATCACTATGAAATTACTTGGATTTTGAGACTCAGGAGGTTTCAAGGCTATATAAATCTCAGAACTTGCCTGCTGGATTTATTACATGATTACTAAAATTATGATAAAAGACTTGATGTTATACACTAGACGTCACCCCCAGAGTGTATCACATTTCTCTCTGGGGAACTTGGGACATCTTCTCTCTTGCCATCTAATCTGACTAATTTATTTGAGTGCCTGAAGTTCTGTAGTGGAAACCTAGTCATCTAGAGAAGTCAGCAACGTTTGTTGCGTTTAGGGAAACTTGTGATCAAACATAGTGGGATACTCTGCTCATCCCACCAGTGTCTACTTATTTTCTCTTTCCTAGCCTTGTGTTTTGTCTTGTCATGCGACTATATTCTTGTTGAGCAACTTCAGTTTTTTTCTAGGAAGTGAAAATAATTATTTCACATGGACAGATTAATTACCGCAGCTACATCCCTTTCATAAACCTTGTTTGATTCCATTGTCATTTGGGGTCGATTTTTTTTGTTTTGTTTTTATGCTGTTTTAGGTAGTTGAAGACACAGGTGGGTGTTGGCTGTAATTAAATTTTACAGCAATAGGTTTTTCCCTTTTAATATTCACGTATGTCCCGATTTAGCTTACCAGCCCCATTGAAATCCAGGGAGAGTTCTGCTTTAAAACAGATCACAGAATCACAGAATCAACTAGGTTGGAAAGGACCTTGAAGATCATCTAGTCCAACCATTAACCTAGCACTGCCAGTTCCCATCTACACCATATCTCTCAGCGCTATGTCGACCCGACTCTTAAACACCTCCAGGGATGAGGACTCCACCACCTCCCTGGGCAATCCATTCCACTGCCTAATAACCCGTTCTGTAAAGAAATACTTCCTGACATCTAGTCTAAACCTTCCCTGGCGCAACTTGAGGCCATTCCCTCTTGTCCTATCGCTTGTTATTTGGTTAAAGAGACTCATCCCCAGCTCTCTGCAACCTCCTTTCAGGTAGTTGTAGAGGGCGATGAGGTCTCCCCTCAGCCTCCTCTTCTCCAGACTAAACAACCCCAGTTCCCTCAGCCGCTCCTCATACGACATGTGCTCCAGACCCTTCACCAGCTTCGTTGCCCTTCTCTGGACACGCTCGAGGAATTCAATGTCCTTTTTGTAGTGAGGGGCCCAAAACTGAACACAGTCATCGAGGTGCGGCCTCACCAGTGCCGAGTCCAGGGGTAAGATCACTTCCCTGTCCCTGCTGGCCACGCTATTTCTGATACAAGCCAGGATACCATTGGCCTTCTTGGCCACCTGGGCACACTGCTGGCTCATGTTCAGCTGGCTGTCAATCAACACCCCCAGGTCCCTCTCTGACTGGCAGCTCTCCAGCCACTCCTCCCCAAGCCTGTAGCGCTGCTGGGGGTTGTTGTGGCCCAAGTGCAGCACCCGGTATTTGGCCTTATTTAACTTCATACAGTTGGCCTTGGCCCATCGCTCCAGCCTGTCCAGATCTCTCTGCAGAGCCTCCCTACCCTCGAGCAGATCAACACTCCCACCCAACTTGGTGTCATCTGCAAACTTACTGAGGGTGCATTCGATCCCCTCATCTAGATCATCAATAAAGATGTTGAACAGGAGTGGCCCCAAAACCGAGCCCTGGGGGACACCACTCGTGACCAACCTCCAACCGGATTTAACTCCGTTCACCACAACTCTCTGGGCCCGGCCATCCAGACAGTTGATGATGTGTCATACAAAATGCTTGTTTAAGGAACTAGCTGTGATTTTTTAATATTATTTTTTTATCGTCATTTATCATTAAACATCTCAGCTTTCTGAAAAGAGAAGCATAGATACTGTGTAGTTGTCACAGTAAATCTATATTAATCATTGTTAACAAATGCAGTTTCTTCAGAGTTTGTGGATTATATTGTTAAATGAGGTTCCATTTTGTTAGTGTTTCTCCTCTGGATTGGCATAAAAACCCCGAGGTAGATGTAGAAAGTCCCTTAAAGCCCTAAACTGTTAAGATAGGTATGTATGGACATATAGATCTCAGGGGAGCTTATGAAAGTGCTGAAATAAGGCAACAGAAGATCCTGCAGGAGAAGTGATTAGCTCAACATGGATACAAGTCCATTTTTTCTTGGACTGACAGATTCCAGGAACTCCACAGAAGCTATACCAAGCCTGGAAGGGGGCAGAAGTGTGGAGAGGCATTTCGTACTTATGTCAAGGAATTGTATGACTGACGGTGTCTAGCTTGGAACAGAGTCATGATCATCATGTCTGGAGACTGGAGTTGTGGAACAGCCACTGTGCATGTGATGGTTTTAGAAGAAAGTTAGAAGCACAAGGGATGACTCTTGTTTTCTGTGCATTTAGGGTAAGACTTGTAGTTTCAGTCATTTTATTTTGATTAATAGGTGCAATAAACAGGGAAAGTGTAACTCTTCCAAGTAGTAGGCAAGAAAAGAGAATACTTACATTTTGAAAGTGCATAACATGATGTTTTGGCTATGTACATTAAAGGACTGCCTTTCCCCCCGCCTGGAAAAATTAAAAACCATTAATTCTTCTGTTAAATCAGAGGTTGAGTGATCCCAAATGAAAATCACCTGAAAAAATAGCTTTCATGATGAAGTTATAAGAATGTCAGCCTTCATCTTTCTGGTTGGTGCCCTAGGTGTTATTCGTGATTTAATTAAGAAGAAAATACTTTCCATTCTCATGGTTAACAGAAGAATTATTCAGATAATAGTTTCCTGGCTTCTTGAGTCACCTGTCTGTGATTTTATTCATTCAATAAAATGGCATCTTTACTGCAAACCCTTCTTACCTACTAAAGAGAAAAAGGCCTGACAGCATTATCACTTTATTACCCTGTAAAATTAGGATTCATTCCAGATTTTTGCAAGCATTTGTGAGCTCAAGATCATATCCCGTACTCTTCATTACTAATGCGTGCTATGTCTTGACAAAGCATCCACAAGAAGAACACTGGCTTTCTGAAAAATGAGGCAACACGGAGCACTAACTCTAGCTATTTCTCATGTTCCCATAGGAACAGCTTAGGATTTGCAAGATGAATCCATAGTAAAATGTTTTGTAAAGGCAGGAAGAGAAGCTCTAATCTCACTCCCAGTTCCCCAGACCTTTGCATTTCTTACATATTTGTCATTGTCATTACTTAGCAAAATGACAGTGCTCTGCTTGTTGTTATGGCAACCCTAGGAAAGGAAGAAGGCTTTTATGCAGTGGTGTTTGAAACTAAGCACCAACAGCTTGTTTGTCAAAGAGCAGTGTTGCATCACAGATTACAGCATTCACAAAACTTAATTTTTGTGTGATACAGCACAAACCCGTCTGGTGCTTAGACTAATGGATGAATTGATCGCTGCTGCTGCTGCTAATGCCTGATGCAAAAGTAAGAAGGTGAAGCGTTCAGTTGATGATGGGGAGGGCACAGAAGTTGAAGTGAGCATATGAATGAAAAGGTGAAACAGGCAAAACAAATTCAGAGTCTCCACAGCAATTTAGTTGGCTGACATAAGACATCAGCTTCCTCTTAACAGAAGGCTACCATCTCCACAGTAGTGATATTTGAATATTATTTATGTGCTAAGATCAACAGTGTTGGCAACAAACCAGTTTATAGTTTCACCAGTTTAACTGTCAGTGCTTAACTGGTGGTTTAACTACCAAAGCTAGCTGAATTATTTTCTTTCAAGTTTACCTCAAGCAATCCCATGGGCTTCATCAGTGTTTGACAGCATCTCCACCAGCACAGCTGTTAGTAGAGTCAACTTGCCCTATCCAAACATTAATGATTTTATGTTTGTCCAGCCTGTATGAAGAGGGGGAACTGTTTTGGTGCAAATAGAGACTTTGGGTACCAAGATCCCTTTCAAAGCTTTCAGCATCCACTCTGCCAGTTGAAGTCTGTGGGAGCTTTGGAAGCTCAACAGCTCTGAGATTCAGAGGTAAACTGTGGCAGAACCTTGCATCCAACTCATGTCTCTGATGCTGGCCCAAGGGAAGTGCTAGGAAGGAGAAGTCAGGAATGACAAATCTGTAGAACTGCTCCTTTCATCAGCAGCCAAAATTGATGCCAGTTTTAAGTGCCATAATTTTGGATTCAAAGGCTAGAGATAATGTTCAAAGCCATTTGTATCTTAATGAAGTTACTCCTGTTCGAGTCAGTCATTTAGAATGTGAAGGCATATGTTTGGGACTCTAAATCTTGAGGTGCTAATGCTTTGGTGACAGTTGTGATATTTTGGATCATCTGGGGTATTTTTACACTTCTCTTATAGCTGATAACAGGGATTTGTGCAGTTCCTGAAGGTTAAAGGTTAAAATTTTTGGTAATCTGTCAGGTGGGCTCTCTTCTCACTGATCCATTTTTACAGAGAAATGAAATCCTAGTGCAAGTTGAACTGAGTGTAAATTCCATGGCTTCAGAAGATCCATGAATTTACCCATAACTTGTATTAGTTGCTATGTTAAAGCATGTAGTGTGCCTGCTTGCTAAATGTTCTGAGGATGTATGTTTTGGTCAAAGAAAATAAGGTAACAGTGCATTTAAAACACACATTTAAATTAAAACCTGGAGATGATCTTGCTAGAATGTTTTCATTCCTTTTCGCATATGGAGAGTTATTGTTCTCTCTCATCTTCTCTCTCTCTAAAACAGCATATCATTCATTGATTGCTCTATGCCTGATACAGCAGGACTCAATTTAAACCAAAAGCTTTGAAAAGTAGTTCAGAGAGAGCCTTAGCTTACCAGCAGGAGACAGCTCTTTTGATATTTTCATCATATTAGTGTATTTCAATTCTAACAGTAATATGACCACTGCATTTCTTAATTGTTCTATCTATCTATCTATCTATCTATCTATCTATCTATCTATCTATCTATCTATCTATCTACTTCATTGCAGTATAAACGTTCATTTCTGCCTGTATGGCAAAAATACCACAACCAAACCAGTGCTGCTATCCATTTATATGTATTATTACTTCCTGTGGTATGAATGGTTGAATTTGTGTGACATTGTAGTTAAATCAGTAAAACTGCTGCTTGAGTAACTCCAAATTTGTCTGCTGTGGGGTTATTGCCCAGCTGCTTGTTTTTAATTGCTTCCTCAGGAAGGAAAAAAAATAAGACTGAAATATTTCTAATTGATAGATTAGTGCAGACATATCTTCAAAATAATACAGCTTTTCTTAGGGTTCTGCTGTGTTACTTCAAATTACTCTTGTAGTTATTTTAAAGTTACCTGTCTCCTTTTTACTTACTGCCAGAAGTATCATCCCCATAAGAGTGAGCTGTCTCATCCATTTTAATCTGCTATTTGGCTTAAAACCCCAACAAAACCAGATTTACCTGAAGACATGCTACTGTGAGGTGGACTAGTGGCGGTATGGGTCTGTGCTGTGTCCTGTTGTTTTTGCTGCAAGGTTGGCAATTTCCATCAGAAGTGGTAACAAGCATCTATTAACTCTTCAGATGCTACAGGCGTTTGCTTAGTAAACATAAATTGGAGCCTTCAAGGAGCTTGAAAGTGACTCCACTGTTGCCACAGGAGAGAGCCTTCTATCTAGTTTCAGGAAACAAATAAAGTTTTTAAACCATAGCTACATAATAGATGAGGAGCCCTTTAGGTTGTCAAATGCTAATGAATTTGCTTTTGAGTTCCATGTCTATAGATGCTGTTAAGTGATAACATACAAGTAATAATGTTCTTAATAATAACTGTCTTCTCTGATGATTAATTCTGTTTTACAGTAACATTTAAAATTGAGATATTCTTTGATCAGAAAGATTGTCAAAGAACAACAAAATGCTTATTTAAGAGGTGTTTATAAAGAATACTATTTTTTTACTTTGCTCAAAGCTTGTGAGATTCTTACAAGAGAGTAGACAGATATTTTAAACAGCATAAATTCCCTTGTCCTTCACATTTTCATTAAAAAGATTGTGTATGCCCTATTGCTTTTCATCACCAATCCTCTGCTTTGGAGATTTTCAGCTTGACTGTTTGGGGCACTTCAGTCTCTTGCCAATGAACAAACATTCATTCATCTGGCAAGAATGGACAAGGCTGTTTCCTAACCTCCAGGGTAACTTGAGAGTTTGTTGGGTTTTTTGTCACCCACTGTATGTCCAAATACCCTCTGGCATTCAATTTTTGAAGTTAAACCAGGTTATGCAACCAATTTCTAACAACATGACCTCATGGCTGACCTGTTCTGGGCAGGAGGTTGGATTAGAGACCTCCTGAACGCTCTTGAAATCTGAACTATCCTAGCCTTACTTCAACTAGCAAAATGATGTAGGAATAGCCTCCAAACTCTCACATAATAGCTCATGCTGGTATAAGCAGTCCTTTTGTGCCAAAGTCGGTGGTAATTACTATCACCTTTACTAGTATGGACAAGCTAGCAATGAACCAAATGGTTGTGCTTTTAGATACACACAGGTAGTAAGTGTGGGCATTCCCACAGTTTGAGAGAGAAGTGCTGAAAGCTCAGGAGAGGTCTCTTTGTATCTGTCTCTGTACCATGTAGCACTGTCATTTTCCACGCCATAAATGCTTGTATTGCCATTAAGTGTTACAATAGCCCAAGAAATTTTGCTATTCTAGTAGTAGGTTTTATTTTATCTGCTCTCCAACTTTCTAACACTGTGGATGAGATATTTCATTGCTCAGTTAAGGATGTCTTGTATTGTCAACAAGTACATTTAGGTTGGATCTTCTGTTGCATCTCTCAGCATTTGTTTTTTCTATACTTTCCAGAGAATAACAAACTCTACATAATTCTTTGACTTGTGCACTTCTGTCATACTGATGGCTAGGCTCCTTCTGCAAATTCCACATGTATCCTGTAAACATCATTCATTCTTTGGATTGGACTCGTTCCTCAAAAATAGTGATTGCTGGCCTTGAGTTGCCTTGCTTTTTGTGGTGATCCATCAGATGTCAGCATTAAACAGGGAACAATGCCTAAAACCTATGCAAGTAGTACACTACGTTTTCTCTGCTCTGAGTAGCAATAAATGTTGCTGGATAAATTCTTCCTGTCCTGAAGTCTTTGCACAACTCTTTAAAAGAGCTTGTTAATGTGTGAGAAATTTGAAATTTCTGTTGTGGCATCTGGATGTAATGTTTCTGGGAGGAAAAATAATCCTCAAGATAAAACTTTCTGAATTGCTGTGTGGTTGCTCCAGTGTTGTGTGCTTTTGATAAAGCAGCATAAGCAGGTGTGCAAATAAAACTAATGCTTTGGCAACCACATTGGAAAAGCTACCTGTATGTAAAGGGTGTTAAGTATAAGTGATTTTTACCAGCCCACTCAAGTACCCCTTTGACTAAATGTGCCATATCAGGTAAAGCAGATCTCCTTGGCCTGATGAACTATAAATCTTTGAATGGAGCAGGACCATACAGTCCATTCATAGCCTCTACCAAAATAACTGGGCTAGTCATGAAAAACCTGTGTAGGCTGGGGAGAAAGAAGTCCTAGAACGGTATGATAGCAGATTTGCCTGTCTCTGCTCCAATTTTAAGTCTGAAGCCATACTAAGTCTACTCCTGAATAGTCCCGAATAATTTAACATTGAAAGTAGACACAGTTGCATACTTCTTGTAGTGTCAAGTGTTGTAATGTCAGCATCAACACCTTTCATACTACATTGTTCTTACATGTACTGAGAGTACTTCTTGCAGGACTGAGCATCTTTACAGTAGATATTACTATTCTGTGCTTTTAGATTTCCCAATCTGAATTGTTTGGAGATTCCCCTTATTGCTGCTGAGGTATCTGTTACCATCTTACTACCACTTACTTAAAGACTACCAATAAATATTTCAGAAAGATATCCATCTCCCTTGCTCATGTGGGCAAAACCTAGTGTTTGTTCTGTAACTTCCTAATTTTGTATTTTAAATAAGGATGGTAAATGAGAGTGAGAGGGAAGAAAAAGATCTCTCCTAAACAGGTAAAAGATAGATGGTGTATTTGAACACACAGCTTTCATTTGTCTTTCCTGAAAACAAGCAGATAAACCTTTGAAACAGAAGCTGTAGAAAAGTGAGATTAAGGAAGACACAGGCTTTAAGCATCATTGTAAAAGTTTAATAAAAAAAAATCGATAAAAGTCTGTTGATACGTGTTATCAAAAATGCCTTGCAGATTAATTTTCTTGAGCTGAGAAGCTTTAAATGAGTATATTAACAATTCTGTTTTCACACCTCCATGAATTATGCTCAAACGATGCCCAATTGTTGTTAAACAACATAAAAATTTGATATGTTGTCAGTCCCATTGCACAAAACAGCACTGTCGTTTACTCAGCCAATTTCTGCTGCAAACCCAACACTGGGGAACGGAATAACACAAACAAGGTAATGAGTTTTGAACTAATTATGAGGTGACAACAGTGTAATTGAACATAAGATAATGAGTGGAAAACTAAGGTTCATGGAATGGTTTTCTCAGCTTTAGAAATGACTTTTCTCAGACTTAAAAATTACTTTTCAGATTTATTGATTTAGAGACCTCTGCCAACTTCTCTGGTCGAGAAAACCATTTCTACACATAGCAATGGTTAACAGCTGGCAAACAGTAATTTTGTACAATTTTAAATCTCCCATAAACTTACAAGAATACAGATCTGTGATTATTTTGGGTGTTTACAGCATTTCCACTTGTTCTCACGATGTCTAGGTTTTTATAAGATGGAGGCTTTGGAAAATTGTTTCTTCATTGTTTATGCAGAACTTCCTTAACCTCTGCAGAACTTTACCTTGAGAGGTGTTCCATGTGCCAGCATGTGCCCTACAGTCCTGCTGTGTCAAGGAGCCCAGGACTTAGCCCTGCTCACCTTTTCTCTGCTCACTCTGTGTCTCCAGCTTCCCAACAGGCCAGTGCAGCTTTGAGGCCCCGCTGCCTCGCCAGGGTCACTCCTTAAATCTGTCACAGAGTTGCCAGATAACTGAAATAGAGAAGAAAGCCTGCTTTTGCTTTTTCTCTTTTTCAGCTGCACTAAAGTCACTCTGAAGACCAGCCTAAGAGTTAAGATTAGATAAATCTTTTTTTAATGCAATTCAAACGTTAGCAGTGTAGCTAGCAAGACATAGGTGTAAAGGAATAAAAGAAAATTAGAACTGCAGGATTGCTCTTAGTGGGATTTTTGTTGCTTGTAATGACCATACTCATGGAATGCTTGCACCCTTCTTGTGGTCTCTGTTTTCAAGTCCTCTAGAAAAATTCATGCTCTGATGCAGCTTTCACTGCAGTGACCTAAACCTTTTACTGACTAGTGCTAATCCATAATTTAAACAAGATGTTAGTTTTACCTTTACCTTCTAAAACATTGTGGGTTGCCTGTGCCTAGTTTCTGGATGTGCCAGTGTCTTTGGACACAGCGTGATGAAGCCATCTTCTGTCCAGATGGTAACAGAGCTTACTTTTAACTATAGCCTGTATACCTTTAGCTGTAGACAAATCATTGACCTGTCATGATCCTTTCTACCTGAAGTGCATGCTCAAAGCTGTTGTACAAGCAGTGTGACAAAAGGAATTGATGTGCTTTGATTCATGATTAAAATGTGACATGAAGGTACCCAGGCAGATTTCTGGGGAGCCTGTAGGCAGGTAGATGTCTTGACTACAAGAGAGACCATGGCACAAACCTCCATGGCAAACCTGTACGTGATGGATATGCTTATGAAGAAAGCCTTAAGCAAGGGGCTAGTGGGAGGCGGACAGCTGAGCAGGGCTGAGCGTGCACGGGCCCTGCGGCACGTTGTCCCTGCTGTTGGTACAGCTGCGCGCTGGCAGCAGGAGCTGGGGAGAGCGGGGGGCATGGGGAGAGCAGGGGGGGGCATGGGCAGAGGGGGCTGCCGGCTGCAGGCAGAGTGCCCGGCAAGGGGGAGCGGCAGCAGAGGCCAGGGAGCTGTGACCACCAGGTCGTGTGCATATGGGAGGGCAGTCCTTTACACTGTAATTCAGCAGCTCAATATTACACAGTGTTTTCTCTCTCTGAAGCTACTTTGGGCCTATTTTTGGTTAAAAAAAAAAATACAGAGCTTGATGTACTTGGTGGTCTTCCCCACTCTTTCAAAATGCCAAGGCTTTTTTAATTAAAATGTTAAAAGTTTTTTAATGAGGTTGTTCATAAATAAATACCATATTTCTAGATTTTCTTAAATCTTATGTATATTCCCAGACACAGATTTCTAGTGCCTTGATGATCTGCATTGTGTTATACTACCCAAAATTATCTCTAAGAAATCATCACTTCATATTACATAATTTTTAAAATTGTTTTTAAAAGTGTTGAAGATAAAATCTTATCAAATACAGGGCTTTCAACTTTGTCAGAAAGTTTCACAGTGGTTCTGGGAAAGGGTATGTTTTTATAAAAAGTCCTGAAGAATTTAAAGAGATGCCCAGCATACTTCTTCTCTGAGACTCTGACACTCCATAAATAACATCTAAAAAGGCCACCAGAGGAGATCAAACTCAGTTGTTGAGGCTATGAATATGTGTCATGGAGAATTTATTGTCCAGAGTTCTTCTCCCATTTCTATTTTACACATTTACGATACCGTTAAGCGTTGCCATTTTACTGCAGTTTTTGGTAATGTCAGAGAAAAAGGTAGCAGTTATTAACAACAGAGAAGAGGTATAAATGAAGTATTGCTCTTTGACACGAAGGTGTACTTGAGAAAGAACCCATTGATTTGGATTTTATTTATGTACAAGTATTTTTACAGCTGCCTTCTACATGCACATATGTTCCCATGCCTATTAATAAGAGACCAGTGCTTAAGTTTATGAAGCATAGAAAACATTGCTCCTGTCTTACCAACGGGATGATTGGACAGGCTTGTAGAGGAATGAGTAATACAGGCAGGGGCAGAGCTCCACCACAACTCCAGTCCTTGGTCTGAACCAGTCTCCCCCATGACACCAGGTTTATAATCAACAAAATGATGCAGAATCTTCCGGGGAATTAGTTGTTCTACAGCAAAGACATTTCGTAATCAGTAGTATTGAAATGCTTTGTTTTGTTTTGTTTCTGTGGGCATTTTATCTGCTGCAGTGCTGATTGTTGAGCTTTGGCAAGATTTTATTGATTAAAATTTTCTAACAAATGTGTTCACAGCTATGTCTGCATATTAGACCAACTGCTTTGAAAACATTTTCCTAAAGCCATCCTGATTTCAGGTCCCTATTACCAAGCAATGTAGTTCCTCTTGTTCAGTGTCTTATATAATTCCAGAAGGCATCTGGAGCATGTTTGTGTTAAGTCAACTATGAATGCAGATGTACGGAAAAGACACATTTGTACAAAGAGCTGAGTATGCTGTTTGCATCAGCCTGATTTTTTTTTTTTTTTACTTTCTTAGGTGTGAAATATAAATGTCCTTAATAATGAAAGCAATACCCAGTGAGATTTGTGTTCAACAAATAAATATTAAATATTTTGTGGTTTTTTAAATTTTAGATCCATTTCAGTTCCTCACCAAAAGTGAACCTGCAAAGGAACAGACAGCCCAACCAGCTTTAGCCCGGAAACCCACTGTGATCCGAATCCCTGCTAAACCTGGGAAATGTAAGTTCTTCTTCCAAATTGTTTGAGAAATCTCTGTCAGAAAATCATTTTAACTGGGACTTACTATTTACTAATTGAGTTGCTGTTTACTAGCCATATTAGCTGCCAAAGGAATCCCGTGGTACAGTTTGACAAGACAGAGGAGCCAACCTAAGGGCTGTGGTGGGAGGGAAAAATAGCTGGGAGTCATGTTCTCATCTCCCTGCCTCCCATCTACCTCACCTGGCTCCCTCCCTTGCGCAAAGGGGGATATTTTAATGCTGCTCTTGAGCTTTCTGGGAGCAGGGCCCCCACTTGTCAAAGGAACAATATTAGTGTATTAAACTTTGCTACAAACACTTCCCTTGACCCTTGTTAGATTTGAAATCTGTGGCCATTTAAGCAATAGTGTTTTGGTAGCAGTCAAGGGAATAAAAAAGGCATGCGAGAACTTGAATGAAAAACCTGATGTGTTCAATTTTGTGTCAAGGTCTTGACTATACTTTTCTGACAGTTATCGTATCCCTAATGCCTTCCACCTCTAATCCTTTACATCTTTACAAATGACATTGACAGTATCTCAGAGTGGAAATTTATCAGAGCCACAAGGTCTTTGTGTTGATGTTTCTATGCTGAAGTACATACTTGCTTCTGTTTAGCCTTATGTTTTATCCTCAAAGCTTAGGGAGAAATGTCACAAGATAGCTCTTAAAACTCATATTTCAAAATCATGTCTTACTATACTGAGTAGCTGTAGAGCCAGCTTGTAGCAACTAAATGTCCAGGTGGCTTTTCTCCTAAGATTTTCTCTCATTATTTCCTGAGTTCCCTTCTCCCCCCACCACCACCCCAGTGCTAAAATACTAGGTTTTCTTTTCCTCTGCATATGTGAGAAATACAGTGGAAATGGTTAAAAATGCAGAGAAGGCTGAAGATAAAGCTATGAGGAAAAGTCTTTCTGTGAATACCTGATTATAAATAATAATTTTTTTCAGTTAGAAGAATATGTGTACAAAATACTGTAAAGAACCCAAGACATAATTCTTCTCTACAAAGGAAACTGTAATTTCCATTAAAAACAAAAACAAAACCCTGACAGTTGTTTTTTTCTTTTTTTTTTTTTTTTCTCCCCCCTGAGCTGGATTCTTTTTTGAACTTGTAGATAACTGGTCCCTTGCTGCTCTCTAGTGGTAATTGAACTTTTCACAGGAGACTGCTAGTCATACTGTACTTAGCTACAATTGTCAGGGGGGTGTGAAGGACTGCTTTATGGGAGACTGTGACTGGAAGATTAATGAGATGTGGAGGAACAGAAGCAGGTTCCAAGAAAGCAGCGTACGTAGCCTTTTGTCAGATAGGAGCTGCTGCAGAAATGTAAGCTGTTAAAAGTTAAAAAATGAGAAGAGTACAACTGGGCAAAGGTATAACATGTATATAGTAGGATTTACCTTGTAAGAGGGCCACATAATCTCAGTACAAGGGGTCTTTCACTATCATGGGTATGAATAGAGAATAATTCTGTCAGGAACCAGCACAAACCAAAAAGAAAAACCCCAATAAACCAAAAATAAACCCCACCCAGCACTACCGAAAAGGGGACAGAGCTGAATGCTTAAGAATTTGAACTCCAGTAAAGCACTCATTTAGCATTAGCATTTTTGTCAAGATGTGATCAGAAAGGAAGCGCTAAACTTCCACTTCAGTTATTACACTTAGAAATCACTGAAAATAACACCTGCGTTCTCGTTCTTGCGGGTTTTTTTTCTTCCTTTATTTCCTTTAATTTTGGTCTTATAAAGTGGAAATTAGGCCATCTGTGTATATATCAAGATTTGAAGTGGTGTGAATAAATAAATCTCTTGTGCTTTTTAAATATCAGTAAGGTACGATAAGAGAAGATTTCTCTTGCAATTACTGTCAGGTATTGCTTTTACTTTTCATCCATCATACAAGCTTAGGAGAGTGATGAACTTCACTAACTTTTTTTTTCCCGTGTTTGGTCACTGCCAACACAGTAACTGTGACCTCGTCCTAAGAATAAGGGATTTATCCTTGAACTGATCCATTTTTAAACATCACACCAGTGTTTTAGATCATAGTAATGGAACTGAGGTGTTAAAAACAAACACTTCTCCTTCCTATGTGTTTTTTCTTTGTTGAGACTACTTTTCATGAAATGAGCAATCGGAAGTTTTCTTTTGGATAGAATCTCTCCTCTTTTTTTGTCATCAGTCTGTAGGTGTCCAGGCTGTCTACACATGTTTTTACATAACTCCAAGACTGGTTGGAAGTCAGAAGAGCTTAAGTGTCTGAAGTTCTCTGTATGAAATGAATTTTCTTGGTATATAAAGCCATCTATTTTACAGTGTAAAGGTTCCAATCAAGAAAAACAAAATGATTGGTAAATATGCTGGCAAAACCTGTCCAAGTGCTTCCCAGGTTTCAGTGGCAGAGATGTTGAAAGCAAATATCATAGAATTAGCAGGTTTTTGTGTTCTTTACTGAGACAGAAAACATCATCACTCTTCCCTAGTAAGAACCTGTACTGTTTCCTCTTTCATGTCCTAAATTTGCTTAGCTCCTTAAAGACTACCAGGGAGCTTCCATCTCTGTTTTCTTTGTCACCCTGAATTTTGTAGCAGGCAACAGTTTCTTTCCTTGCCTTTACCTTTCTGGAGATTCTTCCATCCAAGTCTCCTGATCTTTCAGGGTTACTTGAAATAACCCTCAGCTGTTTTCCAGCCTGAAGGATATTCCAGGAGCTGACAGCTGAAAAAAGTGAGCCAGTTTAGAAATGTGGCTGAGAGATGGTGATGGTGTTTCAGGGTATCCAGTAATAAGTCTGACATTCCCAGGGGTAGAAACTCTTCTACTCGTCTGATATTATATCAACAAATATTACAGCTGAAGTCCTGAAACCCTAGAGTAACTTGTGGTGTCCTGAGAGTAAAGTGAAGATCTGTTATGCAGGATGGGAAGTACTCCTGAAGTCAACCTCAGGGTTGCAATGTTCCCTTCATGTCCCTTTTCTCTTCACTAGTCTTTAAGTGGTCCTGTCCAGTGGCTGCTCTGGCTTTGAGGAAGGAAGTTGCGTTCACAAAAAAATGCCCCAAACCAAGGTGGATTCCCTTACCTATTGTTGGTCCATGTAAAGAAGCTGTTAATTAGACTTTCATCTGGGAACTTTTGGGTTTTTACAGCTTTAAATGAAATCCCGCACAGCCCTCCACCTCTTCCTGCTGAAAAGCCTATTGGGAACACCTCCGATATCACAGTGGGAAAACCCAACAGTGGTGACCTAGTAAAAAGAGTGGTAAGTTAGAACTGTTTTTCTATATTAGAACTTTGTCTGCTTTGGTTAACAGATCTCCTGTGACTCTCAAGAATTTGTAAAGTAAGTTATTTGAAGGACCAAAGGATGAAAAGGACTACTCAAAAATATAAGGCTTTTTTCTTTTAATTGCATTCTCTAATTTCATTAGGTAATTTAGACTGCTGTTAGCTCTGAAAAGCACTTTGTTGATTTTACTAAACTTTGATCACATCTATCTTCAATTTTCTGTATTTAGTAGCTGGAATCAGGATAATTCTACATTATAGTTTCAAAAGCACTGCAAAATGGTTCAAAGTCCCGTGAGACTTACATAATGACATATTGTCAAAGTCTTCTAGAAATGTACTTTTTACCTTCATACACACAGTACCTCTCAGTGTCTGTGTTAATTTCCAAGCAGAGGAAACTTTTCTGTAGATGAATGAAGTTTGCTTTCTTCAGCTCTTTCCTTCTAGTTGTTTTCTACTGGTCCTGTCAGAGCCTGATTAGAACCATCTACTTTGGAAAGTAAGGCTCTGCTCCTTGCTCCTGAGCACATAGTAGCGGTAGACATTGTAGCTGTGTATCCTGTATGCCCTTTGACACAGATTTACAAAAGGGAATTAAAATAAACTAGAAAATGACAGTAGAATTTCCAAATATTGAGTGCTGTGATGACAGGAATGGCAGAGAATCTTGTGGAAACTACAGGCAGTAAAAAGATCCAATCAAATCAAAAGCCCTCACTAGATGGACAGCTGCCAACAAATGTCTTTGTGGCTACTTCTGCTAATAGGATAAAGGGGTTTTTAAATGTCATGATTGAGGAGGCTATTCGTAGAGGTCCCATCTTTTCTGGATAATGCTGAAAAAGTAATTTCCAGTACAAGACGTTAAATAATATTTTATGCAATGCAACCCCAAAACTTTTACAGTGTCATCCAGGTTATTGTGATAGGCATGTATAAGCTTCAGAAGCCTTTTTTTTTTAAGAAAAGTACTGCATCAAATTCGCTGAAGCATTTAGATCTTATCTTTGGAAAGGTAAGAACTTCTGTGCTTCTAAAATTAGTATTGTTTGTCAATGAAAGTGATTAACCAGCAACAGTAAAAATTGTGACCATAAGCAGCATTTGGCACAGATTTCTTTTCACACAGAAGAGGAAAATTTTTGGTATGAGGGTAACATCCCCATTTGATTTGAAAGTGGCAGGTTGTTTTCTTTCTAATTAGGATCATTTAATCAGGAACATTCATTTGGGGACTTAATCAAGGGTCAAAATTTTGTCACAAAATACATCAAGGTATTTTCTAGGTGGGAAAAATCACAGAAATTGTTTACCAGTTTCAAGCACATGTATCCCTAATTAAGTAAACAAGACTGTTCAGACCTATTTAAAATTACTGATTCAAAAAGGATACTTTTGAACCCAGATTCAGCACTCTGATTTACCACACTGTTCCACAAGCAGCTGTGCTCATTCAGCAGAGCTGACTACTTTCTGGCACTGGGATGAAAGTGAACAGCAGGAGGCAGAAAGGGTGGTAACTTGGTAATCCATTACTGTGGTCCAAGCCCTTCAGACACGGCACATGTTACCCTCTGCTGGCTCTGCTACAGGGTCAGGATGGGCAGCTGGGAGGAATGATGCCTTAATCTGCCAAAGCAAGATTCACCAGGGTTTATCTGTTAGATCTCTAGGAAACATACTTAGATGCCATCTTTAAGGAGAGCTAATGTTATTTGCAAGAGACGCTGTCCTGTGTGAGTTGCATCAATGTCATGTTTTCTGCTTTAAGCCTGTTCAAAGCCTGTTTCATCTGTTAAAGTTAAATCAAAATTAATAATGTAACTGCAGCAGTTGGAATCCTACAGGCAGTGAAATTGTACATTTGTATGACTCTCTTTTGGCTCTTAGCTGTGACTCCCACGTAGTAGGAAAAGAGGGCTGGATCATACCTAATGCACAATCTAAGCTGTGATTCAGGTAGTCAACCAGGTTATTTACATCTCCCTCTATGTCCAACAAGACTTTAAAATGCTAGAACACACCATAATACTTTTTACTTTATTTCCAGACCTCTAGAAACTCATTTTCCTGTCTGTATAATATAATTTAATGTAAGAAATGCACCATTTAAACAAGATAATTTTTGTTTATTAGGCTTAAATGGCTTTTTTCTTTTGAATCTTTGTAGGATTTGGATCATTCAGAACAGGGTGGAATGCCTCAGCTAGAACCTGTACTACCCCCAAGGTAAGTGCAATTCTTCAGTGACTCACTTAAAAGTGGTGTTTCTGAGTTGGTTTGCCTAGTTAGTCACTACCAACTCTAGTGCTAGGCTTGGGTAGGTAGTATGCTCACTAATAAATAGGCAGGACCAAGTTGCTAGCTGATCAATACTTGTTTGTACATTATTGGTATGAGCAGGGAGATTATAGGAGGACAGCTGTTTGGCTCTTCAGCTAACGTACAGTGGCTGCTGACAGTCATTCCTTTCTGCATCTTTAACCTTTTCACCCACAGCTGAACGAAGGACATCCCCTCCTGCATGTTGCTGACCTTTTGATCATCAGCACTTGCACTTGTGGCTGGGTTTGAGTGGTGAAGGAATGGAGGTGGCAGATGCTGCCGCCTTGAAAAGGGCAGATGCTGGGCCAGGACCTTCCCAGAAGCAGTGGCTAGTTTATACAGTTCACTTCAGACCTAAAATGCCTATGAAGGTGCAGAATCAGTGATAACCTTGATTTATTTTATTTTTTATTCTTTCAAACCAAAAGGAAAGAAGGTCTGCAGAGGCAAAAGTAGCTGGACCAGCCTTAAAATTCAGGTCCACTAAATGCCAAACTGGAGGGAGATAAGGCATTGGCCAGCTAGTGCACTGCAGCTATCTCAGCATCTGCACTCTACGTCTGTGGGTTTAAACACAAGAGTTTGCTCTGTGTCAGGACAAGAGAATCTTTCCGTTATTAAACTTAGTCTACCAATAATCATAATTAGTATTCATTAACAGGAAAGAATGTGGTTGCACCCACAAGGAAACACCTCATTATTGCCCCTTATGGTCTTGTTACTTTCCCCCATTCTGTTTAGCATAACAGCATTCCTGATTCTCCCGAGGGTCTCTGGAACTGCAGTAAACGTTTTGTGCTTTCACTCTTCTGTTCAAATGGATTTTTATTTTTTTTTAAAGTAAGCAGTAATAATTCTCTGAATTGCTTGTTAGGGTTTTCTTGTTTAGTTGAGTTGTCTTACAAATGTATGAGTTGGTTTGTTTCCAGATTTAATGCAGTCTAACTTGGAATGTCCCCTTTTGTCAATACTAAAAATGCTTAGTTTAGGGTGAGGTCAAGAAAGGGGAGAGGTGGAAGTTGAACAGAAGTGGAAATATTTTTTTAAATTTAAAAAATAATCCATACTCGAATAGTAACAGAGAACTCTTACCAGCAGCATTAGTGGAGCACTATTTGCTCAGGTGGTGGATGACATTCAGAAAATATGTCAGAAGGATACTCCCAAAGATCTGCTAATGTACATTTGTTGTGGTTGATAATTTTTACAGACCCTTGCGGAATTCACATGAGCAAATAATTATGCTGAATTACACTATATGAAAAAAAGAGAGACAATTGTAGTAGAAACTTGCAGTAACTGGCTGAAAATTTCCCAATAACAATCAAACAATATTGTATTTTTGGAATAGTGGTAGTGCCAGGGTTCTTAATAACAGGAAGCCAAAGTTTTATATATGTAATGCTGGTTTATAACAGAGGTGATTTTTAATTAGAAAATTATTGATTTGGCCACACTCTCTGATTCTAAAAATCATGGCTTCTGTGTACTGTGTAGGCAGGGTTTTTTTACCAATGCTTAGTAGTAAGAGGGATTTTTTTGGGTTTAAAATTTTTTTTTTTAAATTACTACTGCCACTTACTATTCTCTGATTTTGGTTTCTAAACTACTGGTACGCTAATGAGAGTGTGGTACTCCAGCATTGCCAGAAAACTAGAGTATTTTCACTGGTGTTTTCTTTCTGCAGTAGACATCTGTTGCATAAAAATGGTAAATTCTGCTATTGCTGCCATTGTGCAAAGTGGTGTCACATGTCATGAGTTTCAGCACAGGCCCAAAAGTCACTTCAGGTAAGTGACGTCCCAGGGAATGAGCTAGGCTGATTCCTGAAAACTAGCTAGATCAGCAGAGCTTCTCAGGGCTTTCACTGAAGCTCTCCACTAGAAGAAGAACATCCTGAGGCAGCTTCAGACAAAGCTGTTTCTAAAGGTGGATTACTGAAAGAAATCCTGCTTAGATGTAGTGGGCTCATGAGAAAGCTGGCAGGCTGTTGATAAAGTGATGAGCAGACTTGGAAATACGTAGTCAAAGGATCTGTCTAAGGACTTGACCATTCAGTCCCAGTATCTGAAGAGTTCATGTATTCCTGGAGACCTTCAGATACTACACACTCTACAGCCCAGCTCATCATGAGTCACGTTTACTTATTGCATACTCTATAGCTAGGGCTGTGGTGGAGAAAGAGGAAGCAGGCTTATTAATATGCATATCTCTCTGATGGTTTGCCCAATTTTTAGGCCTGCGGATGGAAAAATTATACCTGCTCGACCTCCCCCACCTAAAGGTGTTCCTGGAAGGCCACCTCCACCAAAACTCTCTGCAGCCAAGATCTCCTCCCAGAAAGATGCTCTTTCACGATCTACTTCTGACATCGCTCCTGATAAAAAACCCAGCAAGTTCAGATTGGGACCCAAGAGAACAAAAAGTCAAGTCTTTAAAAGTCCAGATCCAGCATTACCTCCTAGACCTAAACCGGGTCATCCTCTCTACAATAAATACATGGTGAGAGTTGAGATATTCCGAGACTGTTGCTTATAAAACAGTGCCGCTTAAAATAGTAGTGAAAAAGGCAGTAAGGTGGATTACTATGATGTGGCTTTTGAAGTGCATCTATCAGCATAATCTTCCTTAGAAAATACTAATAGATAAATAGTAGTAAGTACTGTAAGGTAATCTGGAGAAAGCAATATACATGCAAAGTATAGATATATGTGTATGTATTTTTGTGTATATATGTAATTTATAATACATCTTTAATGCATAGCTTTTGGTTTTGGGGGGTTCTTTGTACAGTCACCAGTTCTGAATTCTATTACAGCATGTAAAATGATGCTAAATAATTGCATTTGTGTATTGTTTTTCCCTGTATATGTCAAAATGCTTAAGAAAACTGGGGGAGCATTAGAACTTAAAAAGCAGTTTACCTTGCTTAATCAAGCCTGCAAAGAGTGAGGAATGTAATGTCACTTATCTTACATTTTCATCCTATCAATGCCATCCCTTTTTATTATAAAAATGTTTCTTTTTGGTATTGCATGTGTTGTTAGGGAATATTAAATATAAATGGATCAACATTACAGATAAAAAGGAGAGAGTCTTTTCCCTGGGTACTTGAAACTGGTCAGTGATCAGAGCTGGTGACTGCTTGAACCACTGCTGTTGTAAAAAAAGCACCCACACAACCATAGCATGAACATCATCAACATTCAGCATGAAGTGGAAGCTTTCTGTTGCCTCCTTTTTGATCTTCACTCTTGCATTTAGATCCTTGGTGGAGCAGACGAGCAAGAAAGAGAGAGAAAGATGTATCCAAGTTGATAGTAGGAACAGCTTTGAGATGAGGGAAGCATGTTGCTTCCTCTCTGGTGTAGCCACAGCTATTTACATAAGAAGCGTGTGACATATTTTGTAGATTAGATCTTTTTTCAGTAGCAGATCACTAGTAATTCCCTGCCCTCAAGTGTTACTGTCAAATGAAATTTTCCTCCCAGGTTGTTTTTCCAGTGCCGTCCATGACAAATGAATACATTTCCATGTCAGTGTGTTGCTGAACATCATGTACCATATGGTATGATACCAGTTAGGTGGCTAAGACACTTTTAAAGTGGATGACAGCACTTGAGTTTCTTGAAGTGGCAGCTCATATCACCAGCAGTCCATTCTGAACGCCTTCCAAAGGAGCTTGTCCTCTTCCCCAGGACTCCTAAATTAGTTACCTGTAGTACGTGCTTTGAATAGTTCCATTGTCTGACCATCTTCACTTGCAGTGAGAATTTCAGGTGCTTAGAAGTGAAACAAACTTTTCCATTTGCCTCTGTTTCTGTTCAAGCTACCTGTGCCTCACGGAGTTGCCAAGGAAGATTGTCTTCCCAGGAACACTGGAGAACTGTCCTGTAAGGTGAGGAATTTTTTTCTGCTGATAAATATTTAATGAGCAAGACTGCTGTTGTATCAAGTGCTTTAAAGGTTACACTGAGAAAAGTAATAGTAGTTTATTAAATCCTTGTGTTTCTTTAATAAAAACAAAACAACCACCAAAACAAAACCCAATAATGGTGATTTGCCTTATAGCACAGGGATATACTGCTTATGAGGCAGAGCAACAGTAATTACTTGGAGTGCTAGAAGGGAGAGGAAACTAGTAAAGTTCCTCTGTCTCATAGGAAGATAATCACTCCCTTGGCTGAGTATCTGAAGAGCGGGCCAAAGATAAACAAGTAGTTTTATGAAGTGCTGTACATGATATATCAGTGAATTGGCTTTGACATACAGACTTCAAAGTATTTTCCTCTCTCTGCTTCTACAGAACCTAACCTGGTTTTAGGGCATGACTGTATTAATATTAAATAGCTAGTATAAATTATAGCTATGAGCAGCCTTTTTGATTATTATCAGAAACCTACATGGCTGAAATAGATTTCTATGCAATCTGCATCTGTTCTGTGTTACCTGTTGTAATTCATATTATTCTGGCCTTATCTTTGTCCATGTTGGGCTTTTTTGGTTGGGTATTTTGTAGGCAATGAATTATTTTGAATGTAATTCATGCACAGTGACTGTCATCAGTACAGTCTAAAAATTCCTAGTGGGTGGGATAGAGAAGAAGACTCAACATTTCAAATATAATTTCCCTTTATAAAGATCCCACAACAAAATTGCCATTTCCCCTCAGCATTATCTTCTTGTAAGCAAAGGCCTAGTGGCTTGCTCAGCCCTCTAAAATGCTTGGCAGTTGGCAGATGTGCTGCCTCTGCTGGGTGTGCTGAGGAGAGTTGGGCTGGGGTGTTCTCTCCAAGCAAGGAAGAGTAACTGGCTGTACTCAGTACCGAGCAGCAGGCAAGATTTGGCCACAACCCTTACAATGAGAATTGCTATCAATGCTCCAGATTTCTGACCCACTGAGATAGCTGAGGCTTTGTCTGTACTGGGAAAAGTTACATGCCTTCCCTTCCTTTTACTGGCTCAGAAGTAGATTTTGGTGAAATGCATTCTGGTTTACACTGGCAAAAGGCATACAGAACTCAGACCCGTAGCTGTGTGACCAATACTAACTGTTGCCTCCGAAGGTGATTCTCTGATACTAGAACAACATTGTGTCCAAAGTCAGAAAATTACTTTCAGAGTACTTAACAAAGAATATGTTAGTATCTTCCATGATTTATAAACTGTTTGGATTTATTTGTTGTTGTCAGGATTCAAACCACCCTCCAAAAGTTTCTGACATGAGTGTGCCTCATGCTGTAGTCCTGCATGATTTTCCTGCAGGTAAGTAAATGCGAATATTCTGGAAGCTTGTTCTACTCCAAGACTTTCAAATGGGAATTTTCTTAGGAATTAGAGCCTAAAAATTATGAAGCTCAGCCTGCAAGGTCTGCATGTAGAGTTGTTCAAATCCATGGGTTTAGCTATAGTTGGGCCAGTCTTTTAGTTAAAGCTAATAGGTTTATCAAGACTTTTTGAAAATTCATTCTGTTTTTTTCTGGGGTATTTATATTAAGAAGGTTTTACTTATAGAAAATCAATGAGTGTGACAACTACTGTTAACTGAAATGATGCTGTGTTACAGAGCATGCTGATGACTTGGACCTTCATTCTGGAGACACCGTTTGTCTTTTGGAGAAAATTGATACTGAGTGGTACAGAGGAAAATGTGGGAATCACACAGGGATATTTCCTGCCAGCTTTGTTAAAGTAGTTGTATGTAGGCTTTGTATACATTGCTACATAAGGTCCTATTGCATTTGTTTTCTGGTTCTATTTTACTATAGCTCCTGTGTGTTTAACTCCATTCTGTATTTAGATAATCTCTTTTCCCTCTGGCAGCACAGAAGACATATTGACTTGTTTGTATGGTATTAGAAAGATGCTTGATTTGGCACAACCAGCTTGTGTTATGGGGATTATTTTGCTGTAAATTTGAAGCCAAGTGAGAAAATCATGGCCCTTACCAGATTCTCTTTGTTAACCAGGGTAGTTTCTCAGGGTCTACGGAGCAGAATATTTTTCACAGCTGCATGTAAGAATCAACACTCAGTAAAATGGTTGCTTTTTGTGCCCCACCCCACCCCCCAGCTTCTCTCATTTTCTTGTCCCTTGAACTATGCTGGAATCACCACTTTTATAGCCATGTAGTGAACTAGGTCAGGACAGGAGTGGGCCCAACGAAATGGGTTTTTCTTCCTAGAATATTTTTTTCCAGCTGGATCAGTTCGCCTAAGCGGCTTACTAAGTGGCTGCACAAATGGCTGTGCTGGCACAGTGCAAGGAGATTGTGTTGTTGCAAATGAGCAGCTTAATGCAATCCCGTTACTGCATGTGACACTTGACAGTAAACTTCAGGCAAGAGACAGGTGCTGTTTTGGAGCCCAATAGCAATTAATTGAATGCCTCACCTTTAAAAGATACAGTATGGTTCACTGCGTCAGAAGCTGGGTCAAATCTATTGCAAGCTGAGTCTGAGATTGAAGTCCATTGTGTGACAGTAGAAAGGGCCATTAGGCTATCCACAGCAGCCATACGGACACGGACATATGCTAAATTGACACCAGGATGCAGCGAAGGTGTATGGCCGGGCATTAAAGGCAGTAAGTGTCTGTCTCGAGCCAGTACAGCTGGCAGAGATGAGCACTGCTGCTACATGGACAATACCAAGTATTTGGTAACCATCAGAGATGTAGGGTGTTTGTTTAGTTTGTAATGGTGTTACTGGAGAAAAAAATAAGATTTGAGAAGTGGTGAAGAATGAAAACTAAACTCGGGGTTAGTAATGATGGAACCATGCTTGATTTGCTTTCATGAGAAAGATTTGCTAGCTAAATTGATTAGCAGCTTCTACACAGACCAACAAGTTAATTTAAAAGCTCTTGTTACTACTGATGGCTAACAGAGAAAAGATTTTATGTTAAAGCAGTGAAGTGAGTATTTGGGGTCAAATTCAGCATTGATAGAGACAGACAACTTCATAAAAGCTAGGGAAGATGTGTTTTGAATTTCTATTTTAGTTGTAAAAGCTGTCTACCCTTTGAGTGCAAAAACCTTTTGTTTCAGCAAAATTAAAAAAAAAAGGGAAACGAGTGCAATACATGGGGTTAATTTACTGAGTGAATTCTCCCGTTCATTCATGTCAGATTTGATCTTGATACAAGGTCTCTATACAATATGCTATAGTGTGTTTTACAATATTGAGCTGGGTAGTAGCTTAGGTCTGGACACATAACAATAATACATAGTTATTACTTCCCATAGAACCTCCAGAGCACCACAGATACCAGCTCCTCTAGCAAGAGCACTGCAAAGATTATTTGTCCTAAAAGGCAGCATGATTTCCTCCAGTCCTTCACATAAGCTAATGAAATATTCTTGCTGATTTTTATGGGAACTGGCTCATGTGATAGTGAGCTGTAACCCAAAGCTCTCCTTGCCAGGGTCTCTAGGCTTGTAGTCTTATACATCTCTCAGATCAACCTTTGTGTCACAGCAAAAATACAACTGAAGTCCTCTTACGGTAAAGGACTTGAATGCTGTCTGTTTGGTATATCTGTGTATTGATTTTCTAACTTACATTTCTCCAATTCAAGTGAGATTTGTGATATGTATTTTTGTTTGGAGGACAGCTGGCTACCAAAGCCCAGAAAGGATAAGTGTAAACAATAATTTTTGTCTATTGTGATATATTTTGCTAGTAAATAATAGAGAGCAATTACCAATTGAAAGTTGGGAGCTAAATGCAACAACATGTAATATCATCCAGTCCCATATTCTGTCAATCAATCATGTCACAAGTAGAAACAGTACAACAGAAAACATTAAATAGTGCTTCTTGTTTGCATGAGATTGAAAAATGAGAAATGAGACATACAAAACCAAAATCTACATTCATGTGGTCATACATCATAGCATGCCGGCGACTGCAGAGAGTCACATGGAGGTTATAACTGGAGTTGATGTTTAGCTAAAAACCAGATTATTTTAACCAGTTCCAAGTTTATTGTAGTTATGTTGCCATGAGCTTGAAACGGAAGAATTTACTTAATTTTGTTGTCTTAATAGATTGATGTTCCAGAAGAAGGCAACAGGAAGAAAATACCCTGTTCATCGCGATGTATTAAGTGAGTCAGATAAATCTTATTTGCTTTCTCATGTTGATTTACTAGGAAGTAAAAAGAAAGATAACTTTGAAGCAGGTGTTATCTGTGCTGAGGTTAATATGGTTAAGAACTTCTTCACCAACATATATTTTAAAAGTTAAACTCTCAAAATTGAAAGTTTATGATGTTTTAATAAGACTCATGTTCAGGTAAAAAAAGCCTGAAAACTCACTTCATGGCTTCAAAAGATTGGTAGATCACTTTCTCTTTATAATAAATATATAGATTTTATATAGATGTTTATATAGATGTAGTCCACTTCATTCACTTTCCTTCCTCTTAGAAGCTGTATTAGAAGAGCATTTCCCATAACTTTCATGAAAATTCATTACAGAAACTGTGAACCAATCTGATTAAACTTCAGCAGCACTGCAGTCTCCTCTTTTTGCTCCTGGCCTTGTAACTTTCTTCCAGTGTCCTCATAAGATATAACATGGTAGGGCTCCTACTCATTTGAAAGAACAAGATAAAATGTGACAGAATATAGCTGTACTTTAAGTAGAGAAATCTATCTAACCTTAAAGTGTATAAATGTACGGGTAAATCTAAAGTTTCCCAGATCAAATCATCAAATGCACTTTGAGCACTTTCATTTCTGATTTACAAACAACTTGTACTAAGATTTGTGGGCAAGGAACAACTTTTCGTGCTATTTTTACTCGATGATTTATTGGATTTTGTAATCATTCACTGCAGCAATTAAAGCAAATTCAGGGAGCAGCAGGAACTACTAGTATCAATGGGATCATTCAGTCTTAAACGAATCTATTTTTAAAAGCTGTTTCTGCAACTAAGAAACAAACAGAAAGTACTAGCTCTGTCCTGAAGCTTTTGCAAAGGTATGAGTAGGGGACAGGGGTGGGAATCAAGCTTCTTACATTGGTTGTATGTTATGATGCTATAGAAAGAATTAAAGCCTGTTATCACTTTTTCCCAGCATGGTTTTACTGATAAATCAAAAATTTTCTTAGGAGTTAATTTCTTAAATTTTTTGTATTAGTTTATTAAATTATTAAATCTATTTAAGTGAGGATAAAATTAATTTGTTTTTTTCAGTATTATACCAAATTATGAAAAATTTATCAGCTGCATTGATGCTTCTTTCTTCGATAGATAAGTTATTTCCCCATGCCTGGGATGGATTTTCCAGAATAAAGTTTGTCAAAGTAGATAATAACTAGCTTCCCCCTATGAAACCTCCATGGATTTGGGACAAATACATCACACCTACCCCCCACCCATGTTTGATTGCATCTAAATCCTTAACAAAAGTGTATCAGGACACTTACTTGGATATAAGCAGAAATATAAAATGGGACAGGTAGCTCAGAAAAAAAAGTGATACATTTTGTTGTTGTTGTTTGGAAGAGAAATAAGGTCTTATGCAAAATATTGTAGCAGCCAGGAGTTGGGATGCAGAAGTTGCATCCAGCTCCTCCAGACTCCATATGCATCCTCCTCAGAAAGCAGAGATGAGAACCAGGGCTAGACCCCAGTTTTCCACCTGTTCTATCTTCAGTGCATTCTTTCAACATTTTAGTGAAAGATATCAATGCATATGCACAATGCTGCCTTATTTGTAAGTGGACAGTAATAATAAAGTAAGTGTCTTTTTTGTGTGTGCAGAGGCCCAAGATGTGTAGCACGATTTGAATATATTGGAGATCAGAAAGATGAGCTCAGTTTTTCAGAAGGTGAAACTATTATCCTTAAAGAATATGTAAATGAAGAGTGGGCCAAAGGGGAGCTCAGAGGCACGTCTGGAATTTTCCCCTTGAACTTTGTGGAAGTAATTGAAGATCTGCCTGGAACAGGTATGAATATGTTTGCAAAAATCTTTAAGAACATGGTTTTGTACTGCATGCATATAGGCAGCATATAGGAGAAAAGTGCAGAAGGACAGTGAATGCGGGAAAAAGGCAGAAAGGGAGAGAAGAAATTAAAAAAATCAAAAGGAATAGTAGGACTTCTTAAGAAGCTATTCTTAATAATCACCGAGTATCTAAAATCTCTCTCATTAGTAACGTTTTGAGTAGTCATTCCTAAGTTGTGCTTTACTTATGTAGGTACAGGAGCAGCACTGAAGAACAAGGTGGAAGTTTCTTCTTCTGCTCCTCAGGTAATAAAATTTTATAGGTGAGGGCCAGAATTTACAGAGTGGTTTCACAGATTGACATAGACTTTCTATTATGTCAGATTAGCTGTACAACTTTAAACCTGAATGTGACAAAATTCCCAGAGCACACAATGCTGCATGGTCACACCTTGAATTCTAATAGTTGGCCTAAACTGATTGAATTTATAGCTTCTGGCAAATTAACATAAGTAAATTTTTATGCTTAAGCAAATTCTCGTTAGCTCTATTTTAAGCATTGCTCCTGTGGTCTAATTTTGAATTTATTAATCCTGTTCCCTGCCACCAATGATAAAAAGGAATGTGTCTGACCCTAGATGAAATTCTGTGCTAATTGCTGAAATACCATTCTAGTCTACATCCGCAGTGACACTATTGTATGAGAGAAGGTCAGGACACCTGTGTTCTGTACAGCTGTTTTCACCAGTATCCATCAGTGTATGGGCTCCATTAATGCTTCTAAAATTAATGCATTTCTTCTGTTCACTTGACTAGAACAACAGACGCTCAGTAGAGTGGTGTGAAGCACTTCATGATTTTACAGCAGAAACCAAAGACGATTTATCCTTTAAAAAGGGAGACTACATCCAAATACTGGAACAAGTAGATTTGGAGTGGTATAGAGGAAGACTGAATGAGAAGGAAGGGATTTTCCCAGCAGTTTTTGTTCAGACCTGCTCAGGTACAGTGCTCCTACTAGGTGGCAATTCATTATTCCTTGGGTTGTGACAATCATGACAGAGTTCTGGGAGAACCCAACTAGTCCATTGCATTAACAAGCCACACACCACCCCAGTACTTAATATCCTAAAGCTAAAGTAAGTGTTGAACTACCCTCTCTAATAATGGCAATGTAATGCTCTAGTCAGTTAAGTAATCTGGGAGGTGATACAGATTATGGGATGGTTTAAAGTGTGGTTTGGGCACAGGCAAAACCAGGACCACTGAGCTGCCCACAGTAGAAAGTCAGGGGTACAGAAGATGGGGGGGGGGGGGGGTAGGTTCTCCCTCAGCTGAAGAGAAACACTGCAGCACAGTCTAAGAGCTGGTAGAGTTCTAACTACAACTGCTGTGCCTTGGCATTTACTACGGTAATCACCTTGCTGAAGCAAGGAATGAATACTGTTTGCTCTCCTCAAGCTTCAGTTTGGCTGCCAAATCAATGCAGTCAAAACCTTCACAGAAAACCACAATTTTTTTCCCCTGTAGTTTTTGCAAGTAAAGCCCTGAGTGAAAGTTGACAGGAAATAAGTTCCACTTAACTGGCAAATAGCACACACCGAGTGCCACTTCATCTCCAAGTACAAAGAGGAAAAGACAGCTTTTATTAGATATTACCGTTGGAAAGTTCAAGTAAGTTAACTTTAAATTTAGTCCTCCTAGAAGCAGAACCATGAGAATGCATTAGTACTGTAAAATGAACCGGTGTCAATAGAGACTTTTATTCCAGTAGGACAGTGAAGTTGCTAAGTAGCAGTAGTAATAACATCTGGACACCCTGTAGCACACTAGTGGGGAAAAACATGGGAAGGACAGGAAACTCCTCCAGAAAGAGATTTATTCCACTCCAATCCACGTAACTTGTCTTGTCTACATTCTGCAGCCAGAGTAGAGCTGTCACAGTCTGTAGGAGGAAAAAAAGGAAAAGCCAAAGCTCTTTATGATTTTCATGGAGAAAATGAAGATGAGCTTTCCTTCAAAGTAAGTACCTCTCTTAGCCCAATTTTCCAAAAGGTCTTATGCTCCTGAAGAATGTTAAAAATATGATTTATCCACTATGAAAGTAGGCTCGTAGCCACAATGTGAAAGAATGAAGCACATAGAATAGGCATAGATATTAACATATTTGATAAGTGGTGTCTCAAAAAATTTTTTCCCTTACCACTTCAGTTTCATGTTAGCAAAATCTTCACTGAAGACATTGAAGAGAAGTCAGGATTGCAGAATTCCTTTGATTTCTCTGATCTGGTAAACATGACAAGACATACCAACCTCATTTTGCAGTTGATATGGTCAAGGGAGCCTTTCTTTTTTAACTCGAAAGAGCAATGAGAAGGAGGGTAACAGCAAGAGTGCCAGTGCTACAGCAGCTGTGCCTCTAAGGGACACCTAGATACAGCAAAATCTAAAAGTTTGGAAGCACAAGACACAGTTGCCATGGGAGCAAGGGGAGAAATTAAATACTTGCTGGATGTCCAGATAATATTAAGAAGCGTGAACAAGAACCAGCATGCCCTTGTAGATGCAAAGTCATGATTTAGGTAACTGTGTCCTCAAAAGCAAGCTTCTGAGAAAGAGCAGACTTTCACAGCAGGCCCAAAATTGTGTCTATCAGCTGGAACACACTATTTTCTCTTCTAAAACTAGCAAAATAATGAATTCCAGCATTAGCAGCCTGCAATGCTAAAAGAATAGATGATTCTTTAAAGCAGAAAAGGGGAATGGAGTTATAGGAAGAAAGACCAGGGCCATGACAGTACTTCAGATGAAGGGTGTGGCATGGGACAATGAAAACCGGAACAGGGATCAAACACACGAGCCGCAGTTTGTTTTAAACAGCCACCCTGAGCTACTTAAGACAATTGCTTTCCTTTTGGGGAAAGTTTCCAAAGGAAAAAGGAAAGTTTAAGTGTTGGAAAATACTGGGACTAAATTGGGAAAAGCAAGCTTTGAAGTGTTCTAAGAAAAGAAACCCTCATAACAGAGCAGGGAAACACCCGCAAATAACAAGTAAGGGCAGGGGGCCTGTGAGGCAGCTCTCTAACATACCTACCTACCTGGAGAGCTTAAGCAATGCAAGAAGTTACCCAGCAGTGCTATTTTTTCCTTCTGGAAGGCAGTGATTTTTCAGCAGATAAGTATTTACCCTAAGAGAACCTTCAGCTGGTTTTGGCAAACAATCTCGAAGAGATGTAACCAACAGAAGAGACTGGCCGCATCCTATGTCTATTTGATTGATATTAATTGCTTCTAAATAACATCAGCTATGCATGCATTAACATTGCATGGTAAGCTGTACTGGCTCACATTACTCCTTCTCTTACAGGCAGGTGATACAATAACAGAGGTGGAACCTGTAGACAAAGACTGGATGAGTGGAGAGATACAAGGGAAGTCTGGTATATTTCCCAAGAACTTTGTTCAGATTTTAAAAACACCATGAAGCATTGCCTCTCTTCATACTCCCTACATGTGGGAGAGAATGTTTTCTATCCTAAAGGCACAGCAGAGACATCAATGTGTTTTGACTATCAATGTTTTGCACTACTTTTTCTAGACAGTCATTCTAGTATCTTGAAGTCAAATAAGAAAATTTTAGTCTTTTGTGACAGTGTATGTAGTCATGCTTCATGAATGCTCTGAGAGCAAATACAAGCAGGATTTTAGCAGTTTCCAACTAGGGAAATACTGTGGTGCAACACCATTTTAACTTAAATAGCATTGTAGTATCTTTACTATCTGGTATTACATTTATCATGCACAAAGTCTGCATAAAGTAAGCTTCTTTGGGCTTTTTAAAAAAACTTTTTAAAATCCAAGTTTAAAAAATTGTTTTTAAGATATAATTACAGCACTCAGTATGTAGATCAAGTTTGATAATCAGGTTTTGTTACTGCTTGACTTCCACATTAGCAGTAGAATCCACTTGTTTTATGACTTAGTGCATAAGGAAGATAACTGGTATTTCATAGTAGAAAAATATCAAATCTAATACTGGTAAGAAGGAAAACTCAGAAGCAAATCCTTGTGTAGTATTTTTCTATTCTTAGCCCAAGCTGCTCATACAGGAAGATCACAGAAGTAAAACTTCTTTTTCTTTAAGTATTTTGCCTCCTAACAAGTAATGTTCAAATTGGTATGAATCATCTTAGACCTTTCTCCCTTCCCCTGAAATCCTTTCCAGGTGCAGGTTGATTTTTCTACTCCCCTGCTCTTTGAGCACTCACCCTTCTTTCCCAGCTGAAGTTAGCTGTGACAGACAGCGTTTATTGAGCTCTCTCAGATCCCCTCCAAGTAGTAGCTGCACTATTCCAATTATTTGCCCCTCCACCCCCTTCCTGTAAGTAGAAAGCCAGTCTTCACTCAGTCTGCATTTCATTTGTCACTCAAGCACTGGAACATACTTCAGTAACACTATTCCTATCCTTAACATGAAGGGTATTATACAGCCTTGGTTTTAGCTTTCAGCAGACACAGGATTAGTTTGCAGTTTGTTACCACATACCAACTATACTGAGCATAATTATAAATGGTCTGTCAAGGCCTTAAGGAAAACATGCCTGGCAAGAGGTTGGTTACTTCAAGAAGCTCTAACAAAGGCATTTAGTAAAAAGCAGCAGTGTGACTTGAACAGCAAGCTTAAGACACAACTGAGGTAGCTTCACATTATAGGAACTTCTGGTAGTAAATAGCTTTCTGCAACATTTGGCTTCTGACAAAATAGTTAAATGCATCTTGATTAACTGCTAACTTCATCAGACTGGAATAGAAAAAAATTATGCTGCTGTTGGCTCTTTCATTGCTGACAGTATTCCAGTATTCCATCACTTTTGTATTGTATAATAAAAAAGAACTAGTGAGCTGTTAGTATGAGTCATTACTTCAGAGATGCAGGTCACTAGGTATCAAAACACCCTTACAAGATTCTTCTTTGTGGGTCTGGAAGTTCAGGTTGCAAAAGGGCCAACAGTTGAGTGGTGGATGGAGACTGAAAACTAGAGTAATGATTGTCCTTGAGACGGTTTTGACTTAAGTCATGTGCCTGCCTACAACTTTATCAATACAAGGTCCAAGTATTAAAGCAACAACTACCTACCGCTACAGAAGGTTGGCGTGCATCTAAATTGGTGTCTAAGCAAGCTGGCGAGGGTAGCCCTCCCCTCCCCGGGCACTGCACTTTGGTTACCATCTCACAGCAGGAAGGAACAAGCTCACAGCCAAAACTGAACTCCCCCACCGCAGGGAACAGGCAGCCAGTCTCAGTAGCAGACTGGGGCTCCCCTGAAGTGAGCCCAAGAAACATGCTGCACAGACATGAGGCCCCCAGCCCCATTTCGCTCTGCAGTCAGTTATGCCACAAGTACTTGCAGACAGACACAGATGTTAGCCCTCCAATCTTTTTCCTCTAGAAGCTTCATGAAGTGTTGTGTATTTAAACTGCACCGATACCATTCACACAACTGAGGGATGAAGATCACACAAAGTTTTCTAATGAGATGAGAACTGGATTTCTACTTTCATTAAGGGGATTAACCTTGTAAGAATTATAAAGTGTGTCCTATTCTATAAAGATGGAAACATGACAATTTATAGAGGTATTATTCAGTTTTACCATCCCCAAGCAAGCTTATCCATAACTCCTGTGAAATCACTTAGTAAGTCCACCTTTGAGGACAACCCTTCCCAGTCTCCACGCTCTCCTGCCAGGAGATTCCAAAGGTTCATGTTGTTTTTTCCAATAAAACAGCCATCTCCTGCTACAGAAATCCAAGGAAACACATAGATAGATAGATAGATAGATAGATAGATAGATAGATTTCCTGACTCCTGCAAGCCCACTCAAGACTTTTCAACCATAAACTTTCAGTGGATCACCCTTTTAGGAGAGGCTTCTTCCACCATGACCTGTGCCAGCACGATTCCTGAACCTGCAGGAAACACAGCAGGGGGAGAACAGCAGAACCAAGCAAAGCCCACACCAACAAACATAATACCCAGGTCCTCCAAAGACAGACCACATCATTGTCATGGTAGATGAGGCTTAAGTGTATGATGTTTACTTACTGTTTGTCTGGTAGTTTTCTAATATTTTGATACAAGTCTCAGAAGTAGAACTGAATTTTTATATTTTCAATTTCCTCTTCCCTGTTTTTACAACTGTGTATTGACCGGTTGTTTTTGTAACTTCCACTGAATGTTTAGTCAGTGCCTGTCGGTAGATAAGACCACTCTCCTTTATTTTAATCATCTCCCTATTACGCAGGGCAGGAAGGGCAGCAAAGCCTTATCTTCCGAGCAAGGAGTGCCATCTAAAGGCTGCTTGCATTACTGCAGGCAGATAAGAGTGTATTTATTAAAACAAGTTAGACACTTAGCTTTTACAGGAAGGGATTTTCTTAAGACTTGACGCCTAACATCACCATGAAACTGCATACAGATTGTAAATTAAAATTCCTAAGGTGTACAGTACATAATCTGCAAAAAAATGAGAATGAGACAGAGCGCAAATCCTAACTGCAATATAGTAGCAACTTTCAGCTGTAACCTTGAAATTCAGCTAGACTCTCATACATTAGTATGACAGTAAAAGCCTCATTTCTCAAACCATTTTCTGTTTGACCCACCCTCTGGAAATATCTTCAGGAAGACATCTTTGTTCTGTGTACATTTAACAGTGTCCTAAATAAATCTTGTAAGTCCAGTAAGTTTGTTATGGTACCTCTGTAAATTAAGAATGTATTTAACCAATAAAATTTTTATAATTAAGTCATGATGGCATTTTCATTGCCTTATGCTGTGGAGAGCTGAGCTTTCCACTTCACACAGTGATTTTATGCATCTCATTCTGCTTATGTATTTAACACAAGAGCAAGAAACCCAGCCCCACCCCCAAACAGCTACTACAGTAATACCACATCCCTTTACAAGTAGTCCAAACCCCTCAGAATCCTGATGGCTTTAACACGGTTTATTCAAGCCTTCAGACTTGGGTACGTTTTACACTTGCCACCTGCAGCAGCCAGCCATTATCGCAGGGTATCACTCAAGATGGTGGATGCTCTCCTCTGGCTGTGGCAAGATTACTTGTGACCAAGCCATGGGCTGAACCTGAGCTGATCAGCAATTCTACACATCATTTCAGTGGACGCTGCTATTCATATACCATCATTTTTCAGCTGATATTTGTACAGAGAATACAGAGGAGGCACAAAGGTTTCCTTCCTGCTTACTTTCACATCTGAAATAATTTTATAAAGTGTACATTTACCCAGAGCCCCTATATGGTAATGCCAGCAGTCTATTGATCCAAAAATTAAATTTTAAAACCTGAAAAAAGTTCTTGTTCTTTCCCCAAATCCTCTTGGACTGGCCTTTTTGCAACATATACACCTCAGACATACAGCTGAAGGAAAAAGAAACAGGGTAACAGACACACAAGTTTTCAGAAATGAGCACAAAACACCACCTTAGGATTTCTAACTCTCCTTGTCTACAGAGAGCACAGGCCAGTCACAGTCCCTTACAATGCATTTGATGCAGAGAAAATACAGCCAACACCTGTCCATTACTAGAAAGTTCTGACACATCTTACTGTAATGCAGCAGGGCTTGAATATATGCACATATATGTACACACCTGCATTAAAACTTGCTGTAGTAAGTTCAAGGATTTTCAATCTCCCCACACTTACCCTAAATCATGGTTTGTTTTTCCTAAGTCCAGTGAAAAGTTCTTTTGTTAGAGAAGAGGCATTTATTGCAATTTATGGCTTAAAAAATATGACTCTCTGGGACTCCTGGAGAATGAGTGCAGATGGAGAGCAAAGCAGAAGATGAAAAGCAGCACTACTCCTTTCTCCTGTTTCAGCATCAAAGTTTTGAGCACTCACTACCCTTCCACCACACAAACTGGAGAAAGCACAACAAGCAGGCCTGTATTTACAATCCAATAAAGACAGTTACCTGACTATTAAATCACAGGCTATTCTAAGTATCATCCCCCAATAGTTTAACTTGGAATCACAACATGAAATCACATCACCTGCAGTCTGAAATTAGAAAATATTTTCATTTTGCATATTAGTTGCTCCAAACCAGAATTAGCAACTCGGAAAAAGGCAAAAATCCCTGACACCAGTACAGCCCTGGTGGGTAGTAGTGTCTCTCTACTCTTTGCCTAGTAACTTTGTTGCAACAGTAACATTTAATTGCTTCTCCTTTCTTGCCCATTTTACAGTTGACTGCAAAAGCCACCACTATCTCTGTGACCTCCCCAAATCTGTCTGTATCATTCTGTTCTCAGGTTTTAAATGACAAGCTTACCAACAATTTAACAGCACGAAGTTTAGCTTTGCTGCCCGATTCCAAACAAAACAGGCTGATAGTGCAAAAACATCCTTGTTTTAGCCAGAAAAATACACCCTTCAACTTCTAAACTGGCATACGCTGAGCAACAAGCAAAAATGCTATCATCAGAGAATGCAAAAAGCACTCTTAGAATTCGTCAGCAAATCACTTGAGTGCTTTATTTTCAGAACAGACCATTGCCTCTTTACAGCAGAACTTCTTCCCCTGAAGTTCCACAGGTTTTTCAACTGTGATTACAGTTATCCCTTGGTTCTGATAGAGGCTAAAATACATACAACCCTACTTTTCAGCTTATTTCTACACTGCTCAAAACCAACACTGCTTCCATAATCAAAATTACAACTTAAAGATCTTTTAACACCTTTTGACTATCAGAGACCAATCTATCGCGAAAGGTCGTATCAAATTACTACCAAGAAGCTTAAACATACACTTAAGTAATTCTCCAGTAAGTAGCCTGGATCAATCCCAAAGACTTCCCTGCAATGAACAACTCCAAAGCAGTTACCTTTCCCTGTGTGACACCCCATACCCTGTACAATGCTCCTCTTTGAAGCACCTTTCACCAGTACAACCCCTGCACACATCCACAAGACTGGTTTTGTGAGGGCCAAAATTACTGGGAAAAACCCAACACAGAATCCTTGGTACCGTACTCTCCACCTTTCAAAAAGGACAACCCACCTTCTTCCACCCATTGCGCAACACCAATCACAAAAAACAGATCTCCAAAACAAGCGGGTTTTTTCTTTTTTTTTTTTTTTTTTTAAACCAAGGCAACAGTTTTTTACCTTTTTAAAAGCCCATCCACATACCAAGTACCAATACTATCTAGTAGCAATACAGGCAACCAAACATTAGTTCTCTATATTAAAACTTTTATTTTCGATCAAATTTTAGTTTCAGACAGATTCTTGCACGGGCGGCTCATATCCATCAGCTCGCTCTACTTTAGTGCCTGCCTCATCTCCAGAAGGTTTTCCAGCACCACCACCTTCACCATGCAGTTCCATCAGCTTGCCCACTAAAAAGAAGGAGTATTATAAATAGTGAGAGATGCACCTACTTAAACAGTTTTAAATTACCGAATTGCTCATCATATACAAATTAAACCACCAGAACATTTAATGTAGGTATGATTCAAGTCCATTCCAGAAAGCTCGTGCAAGGAGATGCTGCTACAATTACTGACAGACAAAACCAAGCAGTGAAATAAGTGCTACATAATGAAATTGCAAATGAAACCTTGTTGATAACCTACTAATGCATTATATGGGAATGTCAGAAAGGGGGAAAAGTAGAATCATTCCATGTCATCTGGGACCGAAACATTTTGTCATCATTCATTCCCAAGCCAAAGCCTTTGAACAGTCAGCAGCAGTTTCAGGCAAGAATTCAAAAAAAAAATCTCCAAATTGAATGATCCCTGCTTGCCTTTCGAGCCAAGTGTTGGACTAGAAGGACAAGCCTTTTTACTACTACAGCTACTTAAAGCTTACAATGTTGCTTTAACATCTTTTTCCAAAAGCAAATACATTTTAAACTAATGGCTTCCCACATCCTCCTCTATGAACACTAAAAGTCTGCAGGAACTGACTTACATTCAAATTTGGGCTTCTTCAGCATCTTAACCTTGCGGACATAGACGTCGTGAAGAGGGTAAATGGACTGACAGGCCTTCTCTATGTCTTTGCCAATGCTGTCTGGGATCCTGAGAAATCAGAAAGCACATCAGGACCAGAACGCTACAAAATTGTGCCTACTTCTTCACCAGCAACACAGGCTTAGAAGAGTTCTTAAGAATACATAATGTTCTACAGAAGTCGGCATCATCAATACCACCTTCACTCTCTCGACAATTTTCTTCAAGTATGTTTAGATTCCAAGACATTTTCCTTGCATTGTTAGAAGGGATAGTGCAAGTCTGCTCATTTTGAGAGCAAATCTGCAATTAAACTTTTGGAAGCAAACACCATGCTTCGGAAAACTTCCTTCGATCAGAAGAACCCAGAACATTCACAGCCCCAACTGATCAGAATTACAATTTTAGTCTGTAAAAACACAAATCTAAAACCTCTGGAGAGCCTGAATTTACATTTATGCAAACATGATGGTTGATGGAAGTCGAATACGATACAGAGACTAAGAGAGTATTTGAAGAAAATGGCACATCAGCTTTTCAACACGAGAGGCACCTTGCCTGGTCTCTGCTGAGTGGTACGTGAAGCACCAGCATTCCCCAAGTACTCAGTAACGACTAACCAACAAACTATTTAAACTGTAGGGAAACAGAAAACACAGCCTGAGCTTACAGCTTATTGACAACTTCTTTCAGGTCGTTGGTTTGGACCTCTCGGGTCATGATTTCCATCATCTTCTTGCGAATCTGTCGAACCTGCTGATGCTGGGCATACGAGGTCTTGCGGATTTGGTTATTACGCTTCTTTGTAAAACCCACGCAGAAGAGGCGCAGTAGGTAACCATCGGTAGTTTTGACGTCTACATGGGCTTCGATCATCGTCTAAAAAAGAAACAGTCACTTATCAACGTGACAGGTTTCTCAAAACCACACACCTAACACTCATCAATATCTGCTGATGCCACTTCCAATGCAGCTTTACGTGGCATCAGTGGTTATCTCCTTTCCTAAAGGCACCAGCAACAACGCAGACCTTGTTCTTTACACACCTGCCATTTTTTGACCATGGAGCACATTTTATCCCGGGTGAGGTCCATTCCATGGAAGTTGGTCAGACAATTTTTGCCCTGAACGTCCTCAGTTATCAGTTTAAATTTACGGAAGGCAACCTCATCATTCTGCAGATCAGCCAGACTCACTTCAAATACACGACCCTTCAGTCCATCAGAGGCAATTTCTGTATTATGAAACAAAATAAAACACCTTTTATTAACATTAGAAAAGTATTACTCAAATCAGATACTAAATTTCCATTTAATGTTTTCTAATAGTAGGTGATGCCACTAGCTTCACAGCTCTCAAGTTTTTAGGTATCTTGAACAAGATCAAACCAACTCATGGAACACAATACCCATTTTGTTAACTTTGTGAGGAATCTTTAAGATAATTGTATCAGATGCTGAATGTAAATACCAGTGAACTGCAGATTGCAGCATGTGTAACTGTTTTTTTTTTTAAAGTGGAAGAGGTTACAAAGTATTTGGAAATTATGAACAATAATGAAAAGATAAACATAAAAAGCCCCATGTGCTAGCAGAGATAAAGCAGCAACACCAAAGTACAGTCATTTCACAGCTCTACCTCTAACAATTAACCATTTCAGACTGGCTGTCTCATACTTGGTTTACAGTGACCCTTATTTTAATAGTTTCACACATATACAGTTCAAAATAACAATCATCTTCGTAACTTTAAGTGCAACCAGAACAGTATAATGCAGCTATTTAGCCATTTTACACAGCCAACCTTCCAAAAATACTGTTACCTCTATCTGGATCACCCTGCATTCCTAACAGAGGCTTCCATGTCCTAAGCTCTGCCAGATGACCTAAAAAACCTTTACCATTCAGCGATACATCTACATATGCTCCCATTACATTAGCAACTGTAGCTCTCAGAGATCCCTTTAACTAAAAGCTTCAGATTTCGGTCTCTTCTAACACGGTGGTCTATTATGACCAAGGTCTCCAGTAACACTGCCTCCATATCTCCCTCTGTGATAATCAGAATGACTTTTTGATTCTCAACTTTCCTCAAACTCATCAGGTTACCACAACTTCAGGCACATCCTTCTGTATCATATCTATAGTTTGGTACTCTTGTACAAACAAGGACCACACTGTATCAACTTCCCCGCAACTAAGCTCACTTATTTAAACAACCCTGTCAACTTAAGAAAACTCACTCAAAACAAGCAATGAAGTTAGAGGCACTTCTCTTTTTAAGCTTACAGGTTCATAATATTATGAGCAAAAACTATTTGTCAGCACTTCTTTAATCGAATCTCATTTGGAGCTAGCACATGGGACAAACACATCTCCCTCTACTGCATAATACCCCACTACTCACTAGTTCCTTGAGTCCTGGTGACAAGTGTCTTCCCGATGTTTCGGATATTAAACATCGCTGGTGCTTTGACATCATACCAGTCCTTTTTGGAGAAAGGATCAACCCTTAATTTAAAGCAGAAAAGATTTTTTTTTTATTGGTTTTCTCAGATTAAACCAGGCTGAAGACAGACCTTCCTCCCCATATGCTTTGCGAAATGGAAATGCAAACGTCAACACTTTGTGCTTTCAAGTTTAACGTGGTTGGCAAGTACGTGAATAGAGACAGCACTACCCACCACAGCGAGGCAGACATTCATTTCAATTTAATTCAGAAAGACGAAAACCAACTGCGGAAACATCATAAAGCTAAGACGACAAAAAACCATACAGAGCTACACTGTGGCGATACAAGCTGTGCGCTTTAACTGACGTCCCCACGAAGACCCCGCTGCATTTCTTGACCTCTGCAACTAAAAGGCACTAGACACAATGAAGTAAGTGCGGTGTTGGACTTGCACCAGGACCCCCCGGGAACCCCCCGCACCCCCAGCGCGCAGGGCTTCAGCCGGGCCGGGCCGGGCCTTCCCGCAGGGCCGCGCAGTCTCTCCCGGGGCCGCGGGCACATGGCGGGGCCGCAGGCAGCCCAGCCCGGCCGGGACCCGAGCACTCGCAGCGGCAGCGCCCACCGCCGTCCGCCCGGGGCTCTCCCCGCGGACCGGCCCGGGCCGCCCCTCCCGCCGCCCCGCAGCTGGCCCCGCGTCCAGGCGAGGCCCGCGCCCGGCCGCCGCCATGACGGCAGCAGCCCGCTGCCCGCCGCCATCCGCCCCGCATCCACGGCATCCTGCATCCACGGCAGCCCGGCGCCCCGTCTCCGCCTCTCCCGGCCGCCCTTACACTTTCTTCTTGGCGCCTTTCTTGCCGCCCTTGGTGAGGCGCTTGTTCTTGCCCACCGCCATGGTCCCGCCCTGCCCACAGAAAGGCCGGACACAGCCGATCGCGCGAGATTATACGAGAGCGACGCTCGCGCGAGAGCTGCGCGGGACGCGGGGCGGCGCTCTCGCGAGAACGGGGCCGCAGCTCGCCGGGAGGGGGCGGGCGGCTCCCTTGGGACGTGCCACAGCGGGGCGGAGCCAACGGCGCGGAGCAAGAGGGGGCGCTGCCCTGCCCGCCCCGCCCCGCCCCGCCCCGCCGCGGGCTCTCGGCTGCGTCAACGGCGGGGTTCAAGGGGGAAAGAAAGAAACAAGACCTCCTAAAATATTAAAGCGCAAAAAGTCAGGGCCCTGTGTTTCCTGTGCTCAGCCCACCCACGGCACCAGCCGCCCTGGCCCGGCCGGCCTCCCGCGCCTTCGAAAGGCGGGAAAGGACGCCGTGGAAAGTAAGAGCAGAAGCCAGGGGCCGAGCGTTCTGGGGGAGGCACGGCAATAAAAATGGCAGCGTTTGCCCTGAGATTGCAGGGCCAGGGTCTGCGCTGACCATGAGGGTGTCAGGCAGTGGCTACTGCCGGGCCCTCCTTGGGAGGACAGAACCTGGCAGCGGGTTGCCCTTTCTGTGCCTTTTGTGGCCCCATGGAGCCCACCTGTGCCATTCAGTCCAGCCCTGTCCCCTCCCCAAGGACTTTTTGGCTTTGGACTTCTGGGATCTTGCAGTACGCCAAGGCCTCCATGCTGAGGCAGCCTTGGCATGCTTTCCAGTACGTCACTTTCGGCCTTTGTGCCTTTCGTGGCGTCCTAGACCCCTCCTGGTGTTTTTGGGGTGACCCTGGGGCCTCTCTGTACCTCTTGAGGCCTCCCAGTGGCCTCTGTGCGCCTTTCAGGGTGCTCCAGGACCCTCCCTGCACCTCTCGGTGCACTCAGTGTACCAGGAGCCTTGTGGAAGACACTGTATTTGAGGAGTTAGTGACCCTGAACAGGACACACCGGTTCCACTGGGCCCTGTCCTTCCGACTGAAGAAGCCGCTCTGTTATTAATGTGATCTGTAACATATCCTGTCTTTGGGAAAAGCAAGCTGCGTGGGGATCAAGGGGTGAAACCTGCTGATCCTGACCATTGAGACCATTGCACTTTTAGCAGCTAGGGAGCCACATCACAGTCAACCTGGGCAGGCACAGGCCCATGACGTCAGTAAGATTTACTCGCTATCTGTGATTTACTTGAGACATTAAGATTTACTCACTATCTATATTCTTCTTCTACCATATTAAAGCTTTTCTCCTCTTAAGCTGTTTGTCGGCAGGCCTTTCTTGCTGAGATCCAGAAAGCCCTGCACTACCTCTCTCTCAGCCTCACCCCACCGCACAATCCCCCGTGGCCCTCAGAGCTCCTTTCTGGGGCATCCCAACCTCCTCCGTGTGCCTTACAGTGCACCCCTGGGTCACCAGCAAGGGGCTTGGCCCCCAGAGCACACACAGTGCAGCCCTGCGGCCCCTTGGTTGAACACATAGATACTCAGTGATGGGATGGGAGATGGCTGAATGGGTCAGCAGTCCTGCAGGCAGCCAGGGATGACACTGACTATCGAACTTGTGCAGATGTGGGGCCCCAGCAGGCAGAGCACCGTGGGATGGGGTTTGCTGCTCTGGCTCTGCTCAAACAGAGCAACAGCCCAAAAGGCAGGTGTCACCTCCTGCAGGTTCTGTGCAGCCAGTAGCCCACGGCTCACAGGTTAAATCTGGACAGGGGCTTTTCCTCTGGAGGCTTTGGTTGAGGCTTGTTCCTTCTCCTGGGGACACCATCCCCTTCCCACCCACACCAGGACAGCAGAAGGCAGAGTGTGTCCAGAGGGTGGTGATGAGAGCCCCCATCCTGCTTCCATGCCCAGCAGGAGCAGGGTCTTGTCAGCCTCAGAGAGTCAGCAAGGGGGCTGTGCTGATCTTCCACGTCTGCGAGGTTTTGGCCAGGTGCCTGAGCTGTTCTCACTGCAGGGGCTGTGCAACTTTGGGGAAGATTTCTTGAGAGACCCACAGAGCCATAGAGATGCCACCACAGCCCAGGGCAGGGCACTCTCCGCCTTCATCATGTCCAGTCTTAGACCTTTTCTAGCTTTTTTGGGGAAGGTGGTGCCCAGGACCAAGCCTACACCAGGCTGAAGGACACAATGGGACTGGGACAGATGGGGGGGGCAGATCTGTGCTCTCCTTGGGGACAAGTAGGTCAAGTCTGATGGTGACACACACTCAAAGGGTGCATCTCCCAGCAGTCCATGGCCCTAGTGCTGAGGCCCACTCGTGAAGTGTCAGCATCTGGTGTCATTGTGCTCCGTGAATCACTGGTGGGGTCAAACTTGATTGCTCATGTGGAAAAAGGGCAGCTGAGATCTCCTGTACACTTTCTTTCGCATCTTCCATTTGCCGCTTCCCATCACAGTCTCTATCATGTCTTTGAAGAGGAGGATGGAGACCGCTTGCAGCTGGTGGTGACAGCCTCTCCTGGGCACTGTGTGCCTCTCCCTCCGGAGGGAACATGCTCTCCTTGGGGCTCCCTTAGGTTCTACCTGATGACTGAGGGAAAGAGGTGGGGTTTTGAGGGGCTCAGGCTGGCTCCTGGCTCTTTGCTTGTCTCTGCCTCAGCAGAGCAGTCGGGAGCATGTGAGGTAGCAGTGGGGCAAAACACATCCCAGCACTTCCCAGGGGTACAAACTTGCCTGCAAGAAGCACGGGGTAAGGGACACATAGTTCCTGAAGCAGTGAGGGGCTGCTGTGGACATAGCACATCATCCAAGAGGGGCAGGAGTGTCTGTCAGGTGCCCCAGAGGTGGTGCTGATATCCTGCCCCCCCCCGCAGCAAACTAGGTATCTTGCTCTGCCACCCAAGGGGACCCAGGTGTCCTGCCCCACATGGGGCACATGGCCCAGGCCAGAACGCATGGTGCAAGGCAACATGGGCAGGGGCCACCCGGGGGAACCTGGAATGTGCGCAGCCTGCCACGTGGTTCGTTAATGACTGCCTAATGACCTTGGGGGGGCCGCGGGGGGGAGTGGGGCCTCCTGAATGCTTGCCTCCCCTCATGCATCTGCTGGACCTTGCTCTTTGCCCTGCCCCTCCTCTTGGATCCTTGCCCATTGGGCCCAGCTGGGGCCAGTATAAAAGAAGCTCAGAGGAGTGGGAGGGATCCCGGAGACGCTGAGGCCATAAGGGAAACTGAGGCACACACACAGGTGCGAGTGAGGGACGCGTAGGGGACCAGAGTGTCTACGGGAGGGGACTGTGAGGAACCCAAGCATCCAGTGGGGGAGGGAGGATATGTAGGGGAGCCAGGTGTTGGGGCAGGGGATAGATCTATAGGAGACCAAGAGGTCTGGTGGTGGTGGGTGTTCCATAGGGGACCCAGGCTTTTGGGGAGTGCAGAGCTGTAGGGGACCCAGGTGTCCATGGGGCGTTCTGTAGGGGACCCAGGCATCCAGGTAGGATCCACAGATGGCCCCAGTGTCCAGGGGGGGCTCCCCGTGCATTTCATGGGGATTTGTAAGGGACCCAGGTGTCTGGGAGGGGGAATTTGTAGAGGAATCCAGTGTTCAGGGTGGGGTTTCCAATCGGGGGCCAGAAGTCCAGATGGCCCTGACCCCACTTTCCACAGGTGCTCATGGCAGGCTGGGCCCTATGCATGGCCCTGGTGCTGACAGCCCTGGCAGGGGCAGTGGGCGAGAGCCGCTATGAGAAGTTCCTGCGGCAGCACGTGGACCACCCCCGGACACCCGTGCTTGCGGCGCACCGCTACTGCGAGACCATGCTGGCACGCCGGCGGGTGACGGCCCCGGGGAGGCCCTGCAAGCCCTCCAACACCTTTGTGCACTCACCGGCGGAGGAGCTGGTGGCTGCCTGCACCCAGACGCCTGACGCGGGGGGGGTCCACAGCACGCCAACACCCATGGGCCTCACAGCCTGCCGCCTGCGGGGGGGGGACACCCGGCCCCCTTGCACCTACCGGGCCCGGCAGCTCCAGCACCATGTGCGTGTCACCTGCCTTGACGGGCTGCCCGTGCACCTCGCTGGCACCTATGCACCCACCCAGTGAGGCTTGACATGGCAGGGCTGTAGGTGGGCACATGGATTCACTCTCCTGCTGGGGGTACCGTTAGGGTCTGCAATAAAGGAAGTGCCACAGGCCTGGGCTCTGGCATCAGCTTCTGGGGGGACTCTGCGATCCTACCCCTCTCTGGGTGCCCCTGAGCCCCCTTGGGTGTCCCCAACCCTGTCCAAGGTGGCCCACCATATGACTCATAAACCCCTGGGTTTTCCCAGCCTCCTGGGTGTCCCATAAAGCCCTAGGGTGCCTCTGACCTCTCCTGTTCCTCATAGACTCCCCTTTCCTGGGTGCTCCACAACTCCCATGGGTGCCCCATAACCCCCCTGGTGTCCCTCTGCTCCCCTGGATGTGTACCCAACTCTGTCTCCCAGTACCCTGACCCTTTGGGTATCACATTGGTTTCCTGGATGCCCCATAGCTCCCACAGTGTCTCCCAACCTCCTGTGTGCCTCATAACCCCCTGGGTACCCCCAACTTCCCCCATGCCTGCCCCGTAAACCCTCATGTGCCCCATAGTCCCCTCTCCCACATGCCTCTGACCCCATCTGGGACATCTCTGGGGCTGAGGCTGCTCTTGGGCTCCCCTGGCACCCCCATGGAGCTGAGCACTGGCTGGGGCCACACACAGCCCTGAACCACCACCCCACACATACTGAACACACACAAAAACACAACACGCACACACAACACACAACACATGCGCTGTGCACACAACACACAACCACACACCACACTGACAACACACGCTCCTACACACAACACAGCACAAACACAAAACACACAAGTACATACGTACACCACACACACCACATGCACACGCATACACAAACAAGGACTTTCTTGGGTTTGGATGGGATTTCATGTGTTTCAGCTTGTGTTCATCAACTCTTGTCCTGTCACTGGGCACTGAGAAGAGTGTGGCTCCCTTGTCTTCATTCCTCCCCATCAGTACGTACTGGTACACTGATAAGCTCCCCCTGCCTGAGCCTTCTCTTCTCCGAGCTGAACAGTCCCAGCTCTCTCAGTCTTTCCTCTTATCAGAGCTGTTTCTTCCAATCCCTTCACCATCAGCAGCCCTTTGCTGGACTCTCTCTAGTATGTCCATGTCTCTCTTGTACTGAGGAGTCCACCACTGGATCTGGCATTCCAAGTGTGTCTCAGTAGTGCTGAGCAGAGGAGCAGGATCGCCTCCCTCCACTTGCTGGCAGCACCCTGCCTAGGGCAGGCCAGCAGGCTGGGGGTCCTCTTCTCTCTGGTCCTATCGGCGAGGGAGCCCTGAGGACTCCAGTGGAAGTGCTGACATCCAGGTGCTGTGCTGCTGAAAAAAGGCAGCCCAAATGCACTCAGAAATTGTAGCTGAGGAGAAAAAGAAGCACAGCAAATGGTCTTCCTGATCCTTTTCAATTGCTCCCTGTCCAAGATGTCTCTTGCTCTTGTGCCTTGAGTAACTCGGGTGCTCCTTTTTTGGAATTCAGCAGAAAGGCACTTGCAGGGCCCTCCGTGGACTGGTGAGCTCCAGCTCTCAGCCCTGCCCCAGGGAGGAGAGCTCTACTCCCTGTACACCAGAGAGGAATTGGGGTATTTCAAGGGCATTTGGGGCGTTCCTGGCCTGGCAGCTTTCAGCAGATTCACTTCTCCACCTGCTCCCTCCTGGCCATGGGAGGAGCTGGGTGGGCTGACCCTCTCAGGAGGGAATGCCTGGGGTCTCTGCAAGTACAAGGATTTGATCTCTGCTCTGTTTCTTTCTACCTTGGTTCTTCAAGGCTTGGAGGAGGACTCCAGCCTCTTCACCTGTTCTCTGACAGCTCAGATCATCCTGACACTGAGAGTGAAAAATACCACCACTGTGATTTACCCTACAAGCTTTTCACCACAGGCTCTGAAGAGCACAGGAGAGGTGGCACCCACCTTGAGGAGACAGCTCTGAGCAGCAGTCCCAGGGCAGCAATGCCAGTTCTGGGATGCCCTGCACGCTGGGGCTACCTGAGTGTGCTGGAAATTTTGGGTTGTTCCTGGCATCTCCCCTTTGCCTGAAGGACAGCTCCACCCCTCCGGCATATCCCATCCCATTATTTTGCTCTTGGTTCACCCCTCTGCTGTGTTTTCCCTGAAGAAGCAATTCTGCTTCTTCAGCATATGGTAGTGTCTGTTCTTTGTGAAGGCTAAAGGGAAAAAAAACCCAGCCACAAAGGAATCAGGATCATCCTGAGGGCGTTAGGACATCCACTCTTTCCAGCAGCCAGTGGCAATGCAGATCATACCCAGGTACTTTATCTCTGAGGCAAAGCACCAGTTGAGCTGCTGGTTCATAACAGGGATCAGAAAAGCTGTAGCTGCTCCTGCCACTTCCAAAAGGAGGTGCCAGGACAAGAACTGCCTCTCTGTGGGGCTTGCATATCATGTGAAGGGGGTTGGAAGGGGAAGAGCATGCTGCCTTTTTTCCCCATCACTGGCTACTGTGCATGGTCCTTGGAGCTGCGTACCTCTTGTCTGAGGAGCTCTGTGGTGAGGTTGAGAGGAACCAGCACGGGGAATGGTCTCCAGTGATGTCAGTCCCTGTTCTAAATGTCCCCAAACCTTTGGAGGTACTAGAGGATCCATCTCCATCTGGCCTTGGTCTCAACACCAAAAGAGAAAAAGGAGCTACTAATAGGATTCTGCCTGGAAAATAAGTCACCTCTTATGCCACTGCTGGCACAGGGAAGTGCACAGGGCTGCCCCCTCACCCACCACTAAGTTCAGCTGATGTGGCTGAGTTCAAGAGTTCCGAGGCCATATTGCAGGCAAAAAAGTGACTTGCAGAAATTTCACTTAATTTGTTGCCAATTAACATACTACACTTATATTACTGATCTGGGTATTGAGGAGCACAGAAGATATAAAAAATTACATGAGAACCTTCCCCAGGCACAACTTCAGACCTCCATGAGCAGGATCATGGCTGCAATAAGAGACTTTCACACTATCCTTAAACTACTGGGATATGGCCCTTTACCCAGGGAGATGAAAGGGCCTTTGCCACAAGCAGTGATCAGCAAATCTGAAATGGCAACAAGTAGCAAAAAGCCAGGGTGGGACTATTGCCTGAAAATAAAGGAAGGATTTTTGCATGTGTGTGCCTTAATAAACCAATGCATTTGATTCTTAATTCCTTTCTCATTTAGGTACTTTCACATCCTGCCTATCACACCCAGACATACAGTCCCAAGGTTTGTGGTTGATTCTGCCTTATAACACCACAGGAAGACAGAAACTATCATCTCGGTTTTGTGGATGGGAGTTAAGTAGCTTTCCTAAGGACACAGAGCAAGTCTGAGACAGACTTCAGGCCTCCTGAACACTATTTAATGGTTTCCCTTCCCATTTATGTGCTTTTCTCTGGAGAAAAGACAAACTGTGTCAGTCTGACTTTTTCTTTAAAGTAACTTTTTTGCTTTCAATGTACGTCTTTCACTTTGCAGTGTGTCCTGCAGCAGATCAGTATAGGCTGCAAAACAATAGGCAACCAAAATCATTCCCCAAATAGCACTGTATTCCACCAAGAAAGCAGCTATAAGCTTTCTGGATACTAGCCCAAAGCTAGTATCCGAGTCACACCTGCTCAAATTTCATGCCCAGAGTTTGGTCTGACAGTGGTCAGCCTGCTCTTCTCACCTGCTGTATTACCAAACAATTAATTCCTTAGCCAGGAACCAGGCTGTTGCTTATTAAGTACGTGCAAATGAAGCAAATAATGCTCTCTCACATGCTTCACTATGGCTCACATGCGTGCTCTAAGATCACACTTCCACCACCCAGCATCTGATGGTATAAAATGAGAGGCATGAGCAGTGTGTTAACATTTCCAATGCTACTGTGGAAATTCGTTGCTGCTTCTTGAAAAGCAACAGCATTTTTGCAGAACCATAGCAGGGAATTGCTTAAGCGGGCACTGCAAAGGCCTTCAAAAATATTTACTCAGCAAAGTCAATACTGGGCTCCATGGATTTGGCAGAATGAGTCCTATGCAACCAGGCTGTTGCTGCATGCCATGCATGCCAAAATTGACATGGAAAAAGCTTCTCTCCGGTGCTACTACTTGCTCTTAAAATATACTGTGCACAAATACAGCAAAAGACAGACGGTTTCTCTGCAGTATTAGCTCTAATAATTTTTTCCATGGGGTTTTGGTCCCCTGCCTTCTTATAACCAAATAAGTCATCCAAACAATGCAGTAAGCTTTCCAACATTACAATAACTTGAAAAGCTCAGTGAAGAGTAGCATTCATAAAAGTCAGACTTGATATATATTTTTTAAATCAAAATTACTTTTTTTAATGAGCATAGTTCTTTCTGTAACTTTAGGCACCAATTTTGCTCTTTTTATTGAAAAACAGGCTAGTCTAGATATTTTGGAGCATTCATCAAAGGAAGGGGAAAACCTTACTTCTTCTACCCCTCCAATATGTTTTTTTCCTTCCAGAAGGAAATTCCAGGGTATTCCTCTCTGCATTCACACTGTTCATATGCATAAAACAAAGCAGGTATCAACTGAGTTTTAAAAAAAGTCTATGAGCTTTCCATTTGAATTTGTCTATTTTTTCTCAGCTGTATCTCACGAAGAAGAGCTGAGTCCTGTAGATTGATTTTCTCGGGTTTTTTTTATCTGTTTAGCATGAAATACTGCTGGTGGCATTGTGAGAGCAACAGCAACTGGCTTCACGTCACCCTAGAGATGACTCTTCAAATCACCTATCAAGTCTGGCGGAAAAGAGAACCTTTCACTTTCTCATAGGGCACGTTTTTGAATGGATGCACAGTTTAAAAGTTTAAGTGCAATGACTCATTTCTACCATCACAAGTATATCTGTGAGTCCATATTTTTTACCTGATTATACTTTACATATCTTTATTTACTTGAAGAAAAATTGTTGGGACAGAGTAGAGCTATTCCTTTATCTCTGGTAAATGAGAACGCCCTGTAGCTTGGTCTAGGTGGTGGGGCTGAGGGGTTCACCCTCCCTCGTCACTGAGAAGTGGCAGAACTCATCCTCTCCCTTCTGTGACCAGGGGTTTAAATACTGGGAAGTCCCCACCACTACCCCATAACAAGTCTTCTGGGAAAAATCCACAGCTTTCTGTGAGGGGCTGAGCTGAGAGGAAGCAAAGAAAAAGGACCAAGCCTCTAGAAGTACCTGGGGATTTTGCTCTGAGGTGCATCCCAGCATGGCACATGTGGCAGCTCAAAGAGGCTCTTATCTTGGCAGCTCACTCTCTCTGTCTTCAGAGTATGCGGTAATGGCCCAGGCGTCTGACAGAGCAAATAACCAACCCCAACTTTTTCCACCTACACACAAACCTCGGGACAGAGGTGCTCGAAGGAGTCAGCACTGACGAATGCAAAAAGCATGCTCCTCTTCCTGCAGATACCTCTGTTTCCTTGGCTCTGCTCTGTTTTTTTGAGGTCCTGCCACGTATAAAGAGGAGCCAGAGCAGCCCTTGGCTCAGTTCTTTCCCCAGGCCTCAGAGGCAGTTGAAGAAGCAAGGTGCTCGATGCGCTGGGCAGATCTGCTCGTCCTTCTCCCTGCAGCCCCGTATCGGCTGGTGGCTTTCCCCTTCGCTGCTCTCTTCCACCACCTCTGTGCTTCGGGGCATCTCTCTCTGACTGCCCGGTACGTGGTCATCACTCCTGCTGCTGCGCTGAGGGCAAGTCATGCCTATGGATGCTTTCTGGGGGCTCTCCTGGCCGGAGGTACAGCGGGACACATGGTAGTAAGTTCCTGCTGACTTGGGTAGGGATGTTTGTATGGCTGGGATGAGAGCTGTCCTCAGTCCCCCCTCTCTGCAGTAGGGCAGGATCAAGGTCGTTAAGGACAAAACAGCCAGGCCAGACACTCTGATGTTGTGAGAGGTGGGTTTAGGGGTGTACCTGGATGAGGACATGGGCAAGAGGAGCAGGGCAGGGAATGGGGACTGTCTCTGGTGTGACTAGGATGATGGCCAGGCAGGGCCAGCAATATCTGCCTCAGTCCCCTCCCCATTCCTGCTTGCAGTCAAGATTGCCCTGGTGATCCTTCAGCCCCATGAGAGGACAAGAAGCAGACTACAGGAGGACTGTGGAGGCTGCAGGACCCAGACTAAGTCCCACTATCAACACACTGGCAGGAATTTCAAGTCCCATTTTCCCCAAAAGGCAGCCAAAGGGCATCTGGTCTCTTCTAGGTACATATTCCTCCTCGCCGGAGGATGTCTCCTTGCTGGCATAGCCATGGGCAGCTACGCCGTGTTGCTCCTCATCCCTGTTGCTGGCTCCGTGCTCATCCTCCTCTCCGTCAGCCCAGCCCATGCCCACACCTGGGTCTTCGCCCTCCAGATGTCCTGGCAGACACTCTGCCACCTGGGTCTGAGCAGCCAGGAGCTGGATCCACAGGATGCCAGGTAACCCCCGCACTCTGCCTCCTTCCCACTCCTCTCCTCAGCGGGCTGGGGGCCCTCCTGGTCGTTTTGTGAGGGTGGAGGACCCTCCTTGGGCTGCACTGTCTCACTGTTCCACAGCCGTCGGTCTCCCCTCTGGCTCCAGCAGCATCCTTGTGTGTGGCGACTCTGCAGGCACAGCAGTGCTCCGGGGATGTGGGACAGCACATCCCCTGTGTGCGGCCTTGTGCCCGTGCCTCTAATGCTCCCTTCAGCACTAGAGGAGTACTAGCCTTAGCTGCCTCTGTATTAGTCCTACTCTTAAACCTCCTCCTCCGTAAATGCAAGCAACGTACAATAACATTCTGCCTCCTCTCTCAACTCCTGTTCTGAACCTTAATTGCCAACCTCCTCATCCTAACGTGAGTAGGCAGCCAACCAGTAGAACACCCATTCATCATTATCAGCCAAATAGCCTCCCTTGCTACTTCACCACCCTCCTCATCCCCTTTCCCATCATTAGGACTTTAGAAAATAAAATACTCAACTACTAAGACACTCTAACAGTTTACAAAAAAAATTGGTCTTGTAAACTAAAGAATGAAGACTACCCCCTTCTTAGAGTTCCACCAAATACCTCAGAAAAAGAGGACTTAAACCTCTATCTCCACCTCCCAAAGCTAGCATTTTACACTAAACTACTTCCCCCCTAAACTACCCCAGTCACCCCATGAGACAACCCCTGCACAAGCTCTAGCACAAGACTTCCAGCAGCTCTCAGGTGCCCTCTCCTTCCAGGCCAGCCATCGCCCTTTCTGCCATCATGCTCCTCACCCAGAAGGCTACGTCTCTGGCCCTGGACATCCATGAAGGGCTCGTGCCACTCCAGCTGGGCCAGGGATTTTTGCGGCGCACACTGCCCCTCTGCAGCTACCTGCTCTTTTTCCCAGCCCTCCTTGGAGGTCCCCTGTGCTCCTTCAGCACGTTTCAGGCCCGGATCGAGTCCTGCGGTGCTCTCCCCTGCCCACTGAGGGCCGCCGGCCAGCGGTGCCTCTGTGCGGTGGCCCTGCAGGGGCTGCGCGCGGGGCTGGCAGGTGGGCTGGCCGGCAGGCAGGGCTGCGCCGGCCTGGGCTGCCTGCCCCGCGTCTGGGAGCAGGCCCTGCTCCTCAGACTGGCCTACTATTTGCACTGGGTGCTGGATGAGGCCCTCCTCGAGGCAGCAGGCTTCAGGCCAGAGGCGGGCCAGGGAGACCTTTCCATCCATGACCTGTGGACGCTGGAGACCACTCACCGCCTGGCTGTCTTCACCCGAACCTGGAACAAGAGCACGTCCCGCTGGCTGAGGAGACTCGTCTTCCAGCGCTGCCCAGCCCAGCCACTCCTAGCCACCTTTGCCTTCTCTGCCTGGTGGCACGGCCTCCAGCCTGGGCAGGTCTTTGGTTTCCTGTGCTGGGCTGTCATGGTGGAGGCTGACTACCGCATCCATCCCTTCCTCAGCGCCTGGGCCACCTGCCAGGGTGTGAAGCTCCTCTACCGTGGCACAACCTGGGTCTTCACGCAGCTCATCGTCGCCTACATCCTGGTGGCTGTGGAGACTGAGAGCTTCTCCATGCTCTGCCTGCTCTGGACTTCCTGCAACAGCGTCCTTCCCCTCTCCTACAGCCTTGCACTGCTGCTGCTGCTTGCCAAGAATCATAGAATCATAAGATGGTTTGGGTTGGAAGGGACCTTAAAGATCATCTAGTTCCAACCCCCCTGCCATGGGCAGGGACACCTTCCACTAGACCAGGTTGCTCAAAGCCCCGTCCAACCTGGCCTTGAACACTTCCGGGGAGGGGGCAGCCACAGCTTCTCTGGGCAACCTGTTCCAGTGTCTCACCATCCTTACAATAAATAATTTCTTCCTTATATCTAACCTAAATCTACCATCTTTCAGTTTAAAGCCACTACCCCTCGTCCTATCCCTACACTCCCTGACAAAGGGTCCCTCCCCATCTTCCCTGTAGGCCCCCTGGAAGGCCACTATAAGGTCTCTCCAGAGCCTTCTCTTCTCCAGGCTGAGCAACCCCAACTCTCTCAGCCTGTCCTCACAGGGGAGGTACTCCGGCCCCCTGATCATCTTTGTGGCCTCCTCTGACCCGCTGAAGCAGACCCATGTCCTTCTTATGTTGGGGGCTCCAGAGCTGGACACAACACTGCAGGTGGGGTCTCAGGAGAATGGAGTAGAGGGGCAGAATCCCCTCCCTCTTCCTGCTGGCCACACTTCTCTTGATGCAGCCCAGGATATGGCTGACTTTCTGGGCTGTGAGTGCACATTGCTGGCTCATAGTCAGTTTTCCATCCACTAATACCCCCAAGTCATTCTCCACAGGGCTGCTCTCAATTGACCATCACCCAGCCTGTATTTGTGCTTGGGATCGCCCTGACCTGTGTGTAGGACCTTACACTTGGCCTTGTTGAGCTTCATGAGGTCTGCACAGGCCCACCTCTCAAGCTGAAGCAGAACTGAGCTTGTTCTGGACTAACTTGTGCAGCCGGTGGAGCATGTCCCTGCACATGTGAGCATGAAGGGTGAGAAGTGCTATTGGCCAAGCAATCTCATATAACAGCATCTATGGAAAACCAGGTTGGTTTTCACTCCTGGGATAACCCCCAGCTTCAAGAGATGCTCTGAAGCAGAGATGCGAGGTCACCAGACCACTGGGCAAGAGGGATTCTAGCAGCACTGCCTGCCCAGTGTTTGTCTTGGGGCTTTGGGTCTCAGCCTCATCTCACGTAGGAAGCACACAACCTCCCCACCAAACTCATCCATGCTACAAATGCACCAGTCAGCAACTGTGTGCAGCTTCTGGTTATCTGTCCTCCATGGTGAGAGCAGGCACTGGCAGATAGCTGCCTTGCCACCCTTCTTGTGCACACAGACCACTGCGAGCCTGGGCACAGGGAAAGGGGCTGGCAGTCTGTCTGGGGGAAGCACAAGAAACACCCCTTTCCCCACCCAGCAGTACTACAGAGATGCATGGGTCTGTGGTGTTCCTCCAGCAATTGCTCCTCAGCACTGTCCACTGTGGCATGTGGACCCCAGACTGTGTTCCCAATTAGACACGTTCTGCAATACCCACCCCTCCACCAAGTGCTTGGCCCCCAGGGTGCGGGGTCAGCTGTGTCCCCCGCCACACAGAGAAGAGGGATGATCCATTCACTCCACCATTCTTGTAGAGGATTCTGGGCATGGGGGCAAGAATGCCTGCTAAGAAAAGGGGCTTACTGCCTATGGTGTGCTGAAGACAGCACAGGCAAGGGGGAGTAAACCAGCAAAGTCCTTGGACTCAGCTGCAGCACTCAGCCGAGGCTTAGGTGTCACTTCCCCACAAAGATACACAGCAGAAACCCTAATGCACTTCTCCAGTTCATGCACTGACCTAGGACTGTTTAGGCTGGAGAAGAAGCATGAGCTACCATAGGAGAAGGTATCAGGAAAGCTTGGAGCTAAGAGTTTCTGTTTATATAAGAGTAATAAGCCACCCACCAAATCTCAAAATAATACAGCTGAAAATGCTACAATACTATTGTTGGCCTTTGCTCTGCTGGGCATGCTGTTGCAGGGTACCAGGACCAACATCAGAAGCAGTCTTAAGTGCCCAGACTCAACGGAGAACATTTTGATCAGCTTAACATCCCACACTGTGCAGGCCCTGTGACAATACTGGTATCAGTGTTTGTCACTAAACTGAAACTCAGCATGCAAAATGGATCCAACCTTGCTTTTTGTGCGTTGGTTGAATGTTTGGCTACTTCTTGACTCCCACTGGGTATCAGCCCAAGCCTTGCAAGCCATTTTGCCCCACATATAATCTCCCTGTTGCCAAGCACAGCTTGGATTTGTCATGGCCAGGCCCTGACTCCTTCAGCACTGTCCTGCAGAGCTGCCTCCAACTGTTCCCTATATCCATGCTTAGAAACTGAGTCATCTCTTCATCTTATCTCTGAAAAACATGCTGGGCTCCTTCAGGCAGGTTTTCCAGCTGTTTCATCACTCCGCTGGCTCATGTGAAAGCATATGCATCAGGGCCAGACTTTCCAGGACGATGTATCCAGGATGGTCCATGGGACAGTGGTTCCCAAGCCAAGGTTCCTGCCACCTATGTTGGAGGGAAGTGGACCCAAGAGTCAGATGCAAGGAAGCCAGTGTATAAAAAAATCCCCAGCGGCCACAGTTGGAGCCATCCCACATTCTTTCAGCAGGCAGGGACGTGCACAGCCTCCTCCCTAAGGGGATCAGGGGAAATTCATTGCAAATGGGTGCCCAGCCAAGGAACCATCCCCTCCCATCAGCAGCAACCATAGCCAAACAGATTAAAAAAAAAAAAAAAACCAGGTAAGAAGCCTGGAAGAGATTCACAGAAAGTATATGAAGCGTCACAAAACCTGGGGAATTAAAATTCCCCCAGAAGAGCAGGCTGGATTTGGAGGTGAAGCAAGACTGGGGGAAGGTGGTCATGAATTTCTCCCTGTTTTGAGCTGGGAGGGGGATAGCTCAGCTAGTGACATCCTGTCTCAGCTAAGCTGACACTGGGCTCTCTCCTTCTCCAAAGGCTGCAGAACTGGTGCCAGGAGCAAGGTTGCTCATCTCTGCCTTGTGTTGGAGTGGAAGAGTAAAAGCAGCCCACAACATTTTGGAAAATCAGTTTTTCTGAGCAGCAGCACAGCCTCTCTACCAAGCCGAGTGGCTGCTATATGTCTGGATGGAGGGAAAAGGGCTGGAGGGAGCCAGGACAGCTTCTCCCTCTTCCATCGTGCTGCTCTTGCAGCGCATCTATTGGAGGAGCATGTTTGCCCATGCACCCAGCCCTATGCATTTCTAATTCAAACACCAGCAGCAATAAGACCCTCCCAGACCACAGGCCAGTGGCCCTGGCCTCTTTCACATGCCACCTCATCTCTCAATAAAGGGGTTAAATAAATGCTAGACACAAGGGACAGGTCAATTACCTGGTGAAGGGGGGAAAGCAAAGCAACCTGGCCCTGACTTCCCCCCCAAGGCCTTGGAGGTGAATTGGGGATTTTCCATTTCATTAACTTTACAAGGGGTAATTCCCAGCATGCAGCAGCATCATCCTCATGAACAGACCCATCCTGGGCTCTCTCTCACCCTTTCACAATCAACAGCCTGCACAGCTGCACCACTAGACAGGAAAGCCATGCTGTATTAGTATCTAATGAAGGTAATAGGCAGCTGATATTGAATTGCCCACAGTGGAAAATATAGCTGATACACAGAAACAAGCCATAATTTTTGTTTTTAAAATGAGAAGAAAAATGGATGCCAAACCCCATGAAATATGTGAATTTAAAAGCCCCTCATGCTTCTCCCTTGCAAAGGAGCATTACATGAATTGCTCTTGCTCCCCAGGAGAAGCAGCCAACCCTTCATCCCTGCCACCCACTCTGGAGAGTGGTGGTGTTCCCAGGCAAAAAGGCTTTGATGCTTTCTGAGAGGTGGGGATCAAAGGACTGTCCCACAAATCAAAAAATCAACTCACATAGATTGAGTTCATTAGAAACATGCACACACGCAGGCAGGAGTTTATTAGTCCACAGACTTACCACACCAAAAAAAAAAAACCCCAAAGAGGGGTAGGTTCCCAGTTTTGCCCGCTTGCAAACTAGCGGTGCTGAGGGTACTAAACATGTCTTGTGCACTCTGATTGGAGTGTGGGGCAGCTGAACATGAGTTCGCAGCTGAAATTCAAGCTTCTCACATAGAAAGGGGCTGTGTACCTTCAGCCGCAAGGCAACCAGGAGCCCTCAGCTGCCTCTGAGACACATCCAAGGTCAGAGCAGCTGCAGCAGTTTTAATGTGTGTGAGAGGGAGGCCGGCTCAGCAGACGCTAAGTACTGGCAGCACAGCCAGTCCTCCAGTTCAATGCTCCGCTCTGTGTCCACAGCCCTCTCTGCGAACTTCATCATGAGCAGGGCACGCTTCATGTCCACCCAGTTCTGAAGCACCCGGCGGAGGGCTTCCTCATGGCTGAGGGGCTGCTCGGTGAGGTCTTTCCGAGGCCCCCAAAGCAGACACTGCAGCATCCGCTTGGCCTCAGTGATCCGCACACGCTTGATGGGATCTGCCTCCAGTAGCAGGTGGGCCAGCTGCTGGAGCCCCCGGGAGTAGATGGACAGGCTGGGCAGAGCAGGGAGGTCCTCGGGGCTGTACTCCTGCTCCCTGAGCTGCACCTTCTCCTCAAAAGGGTTGGGTTGGTGCAGCAGCTCATAGATGAGAATACCAGTCTGAAACTCGTCAAACTTCTTGTACTGAGAAGCTGACACAATCTCCGGGGCCAGCCGGGCCTGACTCTTCTTCAGTTTAGAGTCTCCAGTTCCTGGCTTCTGTTTGGCTTTCAAAAAATTGCTGATGATGAGGCGGGGTAAGTGTTTGTCATCTTTGGCTTTCACACAGCTCATGGGGGGCTTGCAGGGGACAAGCAGGAGGTTCTCCAGGCACAGGTCACGATGGATGATGCCATGCTCTTTGAGATGCTCCAGGCCATTGCAGAGCTGGAGGAGCAAGAAGCAAACGCGACGTTCATATAGCTCAGGCTTGGCTTGGTGCAACACCACTGAGTCCCTCACAAAGTCGGCAGTGGTCTGGCTCGGCACCTCCCGGGTAATGACTACCACACAGTCATGCTCACTGGCAGTGCGGGAGGGATGGAGGCCATCCCCAGACATGCTTTTCCCCACATCTGAGGCCAGCAGCATGCTGGAGGGTACAGAGGCCACAAAATGCCCACAGTCCTGCTGGATGTTGAAATGGACTGGCACTGCAGGGCTGCAGTACGAAGCAGCCACCTTGGACTCCTGTGTTTTACAAATCTGTGAGGAGAGACCAAAAGTAAAGTCTCATCAGCCAGTGATAGAGACAGGGCAGAGACCAGAAGTTCAGAGATGGGTTCCTAAGCTGAGATTTGCAAATGCTAAGGAAGACATCAGTAGAAGCAGGGTGTGCACTGGCCCCTTTAGTACTTTTAAACTATCTCCTGGCTTGAGGATCTTTCTTGTCCTGCAACACCCCAACCTTGATAACCAGATGTCTGGGTTGCATTTCTGGGCATGTTTCCTTTGCCAGGCAATGCCCAGTATTTACTGGAAAGGAGGAAGGTAGCCCTCCCATGAGTAACTTCTGGAGATTTTGTTTCATTGCTGACAGAAATGACATAGCTTTTACATCACGGATGTCATAAAGATTCCCCCCCGCAACCCAGGACACATTCTGCAGAGGGAAAAGCAAAGCCTGTGGCAGAAGATGAGCCATCTCCATCTCTGGATGGAGGGCCTGGATGAGGCCCTATGCTATGTGATGTGGCTGTGAGGGTGGCTCTGTTTGGGGTGAGGGGTGGACAGAGACCTCCAGCACTTTCTTCCCACCTAACCCTCCTCTGGTCCTAAGCCCTGGAGCCACTTTCACATCCTCCTCAACCACTCCGCCTCCTTGTGTCAGCAACTACTCTGAAACCCCTGATCAATGGCTAAGCAACAAGCTTAGAAGAAGCAAGGAACTAGCAACAAGCTGTACTTATTAGCACAGGGAATAAAACACCAGAGAGAAAGTGGGAGCTAACAACAGGCCTAGAAATAAGTGAGAGTACAGCAAACTCAAGGGAAAATAGCATTTTATAATCTGGATTCTCTTAAACCCACATGACTTATCTTCATTTTCTTCTGTATTTTAGCTTTATAACTGCATTAAAGACTAAATAAACTCAAACTCAAGTTTATTATAAAAGACTATCCATTAGCTTATGTATGGGGCCTTCTGGCGTTTCTATTATACACTTTTAAGAAAAATTTTATTTAGTGATTTATTTATAGCTCACCCACAGGAATCAGCAACAGGCTGAAACTCAGCATAAAAGGTTTCAAACCCTGGAGCGTGCCACTGCCAGTCACAGCATGCGTGCAAAATTAGACAAGAAATCAATTTTGCCTCTGAGTTAAAATAAATGCAAGAATAGAGAGGAGCTGGAGAAGTGGGCTTCTTTTGTATTACTCTAGCAAGGGTCTGAATCTAGGCATTTGCAGGTAATTCACTCAGATGAGACGATACTGTATAGATGGGGCATTTCAAATCCCTATTGTCTTCCCTTTTCTAAACAAAAATACCCTGCCATGGTTGCATGCTTATTTTGTGGAAAGACAAGCTTTGGAGAGCTAGGCAGACTGCAGATTAATGCAGCAGGACACAGGCAGAGGAGCCCTTCCAGCCCCAAAGGCAGAGAAGACCTTCCAGCCGTCTGCTGAACAAGCCTGCTTGTTCCTCCCCACACAGGGAAGATGTGTAAGGCTTAGGAAAAGGAGGAGAAAGTCCTGTGAGAGAGGAGTCTCTGGGAGAATAGCTGCAACCAAATGAAGACAGGGAGATCTTCCCTGGCCAGCCATTCTTCATGACTTTGGCTGTACCAGAGGGATCCTTCATGCAACAAGCCCCAAGTAGGAGCCTGGGGCTGGCTTAGTCATGCATCTTTTGAGTGAAGAAAGAAGCCAAGGTGTGGAGCGTACCTTGGCTTAATTCCTCTAAAGCCATTTCATGTAAGCCTGGCTCCTAACTGTTTTATACGTAGCCATGTCTGCCTGTGCACAGCCCAAACTGGCTCCTGCTCCTCAGCAGGCTCCTTGGCTGAGGTCAGATCCTCTGCCCATTTTGAGCTCTTCAAGTCTAATTTTAACTACAGGTCTGTGATCTCTTTCATGTCAGAAAATCTGTACCAGAAGCCAGGAGGGGCAGCTAGGAATTAGCCAGTTGTAAAGTTTCACGATTATTCTCTAGTTTGGCTACCAAAAAGAAGGTGGCACACAGGAACATTGCAGAAGGTGTATAGATGCACATGTGTAAACACATGCACAACTTCATTTTATGCTGGCACAGACTATGGCCCTGTTGGGAGTGGTTTTGGCTTTGTTAAGGCACTCTGCAGCATACCGAGAGCACAGAGCAAGCCCACATCACATGCAGGGGCACAACTGCAGTCCCATTAAGAGATTGAAATGTGCTGTTTCTGCCTTGGCAAGAATTCATGCACTACAGCCATAGAGCCGAGCCTCTGAACCCCACCTAACACGGCAGGCAAAAGCAAAGGTATATGCGTGCCACAGAGAACCGCAGATTGAAAAGGAGCACACCAGTTAGTTCACCACACAGTTCTCAGGTTTCAGGAGGAAAGTTGCAATGAATTTTGGTATAAGACACAAGAGAAGCTGCAGCTCTGAGTGCTGGACTAGGGTACTGGTGCAAGATCTCATCTAACTCCATTCGGTTTATTTACATCCCCCCTGTTGGGTTGACTGTACTTCCTTTAGAATATGAACTGGCTTTAAAGCTATCACTTAAGTAAAACATCCCCTTGGGGTTCATAATCATGGAATCGACTCAGCAGAGAGGGTTTTTTTGTGTGGTTTGGTTTTTTTTCCTGCTTAATGCATCTCTGACAGTGCTTTTTTGGAAATTACTTTAGGTTTTGAAAACAACCTGAAAAGTAAGCAACAATGATATGCCCCTAGGGTTAAGTCAGAATAGAAATTAAAGGCTCTGTATTCAAGTAATAATATGGGTCAAGAACTGAAAATCCATGGGATGTCCATGGAACAGGTTGGATAGCTTACTTATCCAGGTTTCAAAGAGCTGAACTATTGCACCTCAAGTTTCCATTTCAAACATAGATTCCATGGAGTTACAGGAAAATATTTCAGAGCTGACCTTACACAGCATGTCTGGGTCAGCCTCACATTGTTTAATTGAGATCTGCAATATCTTAATGCCTGTAGTTTCAGGATCATATAAGCACTCTTATGGTTTCTGGGTCAGACCTTCCACTTAAAAGGCAGGCAGAGGCAAAAATGCTGGGTTTTGGACAGCCTTTCATCAGCTTGTGTCATCAGAGGCAAATGCCTCTGAGTTTGCAACAGAGTATTTGCACAAAGATTTTTTTGAGAGAAACTGGTTGGGTTTCAGACCCTACTAGTCTGCAGCAATAAGCATCTGACTGGCATTTGTTACAACAAAAACTACTCCAAATTAACCCTTGCAAGCAGTAGGGGGAAAGTGGCAATTTTGGAAGGGGTTTTGCTTGCCAAACTTCACCTGTGAGAAAGGCAAGCAGAGAAAACAGGCCATCGTGTGCTGATGGTGCTTCTCAAAGGCATACCACTAAGACTGCTTCCCCCTCTTTCATTCAAATCCATACACCAGAAGGGGGGAAAAAGCAGCTCAAAGGTTCAGTCCCAGCTCACCTGTGGACTCCCACACAGCCTTCGACCCTGCAGCTCTTTACCTCATCCTCCCAAGTGGAAGATGGAGATAAGCCTGGATACCTCCTGGGTGTGGGCTTACCTTCACAGCATAGGTGGTAGAAGGGTCCTTGGAGCAGGTGGCACAGTAATATATCGCATCCCCTGAATCACAACAGGGCTTGTTGCATGCCAGCTTGAAGAGCGACCAGTTGTTCTCGCTGAAGTGCAGCTCATTCTTCTGCTCCCGCATGAAGCAGTCCTCACATTTGGCAACCAGGCGGCGCAAGGACTCGGCATAGAGGGCCCCCAACTTGGCATACACCCCCTCCTTGCTGTCAATGTTGCTCAGGAGGTTGTGGAGCTGGAGGGTGGAGCCCGATGACACCTGGCTGGACACACTGAGCTGAGAGGAGGAGAGGGACTGGAGGTTTCTGCTGGGGACGCAAGCCCCTGTGCTTTTGCCAGTGGCTGAGCCCCAGTAGCCATTTCCTTTGGAGCCTTTCTCCAGGGACTCGGAGGAGGAGAAGGTGCCAGGGCGGCCCCCCAGGCCCGCCGGGTGGATGAAGGGAGGCTCCTCTTGGAGGCAGACATTGCTCTCAGAGTGGCTGACATTCAGTCTGGGGCTGGCAGCACCGGCTGCTCTGCCTGAAGATGCCTGTCCCCCAAAAAAGCCATCTGGGGAGGACACTGTTCTGCTCACTGTCTTCTTCTGGGGCAGAGGGGGTGGGCAGCTGGGGGCAGAGGAAGGACCATCCTCACCAGAGGCAGGAAGGAAAGGGACTGGGGGAAACACTTGGCTCTCAGCTGGAGGGGGCGAGTGGTTCGGCTCAGACGAGCGCCCTAGGAGACAGCGACACACAAGAAGATGCCATGAGTGGCCCTTGCAGGCTGGGAGCACAGGTCCCTCTCCATGTCCCTGCCACCCCCACGGGCTACCTCTCCCAGGGTCCTGGCTGGGAACAAAGCAGCAAGCCAGGTTACCTCTGAACCCAGCATACAGTCCTCGTCTATTTACAACTGCAAAGCTTCACTAAAGGGATTTAATCCAGTTTAACACAGCAGGTTTGCAAAGCAGGCTGCAACCAGCCACCTAGAGAAATGCCCCCCCACCCCATCTGAAACCACTCCCCATTGAATTGCTTACACAGTAGTAAAAAGCTAGTAGAGGGTAAATATTTAAGCTGTGACATCATCCACAGGGAAGTAAGAATGAAGCACTTGGGATATGAGGACAATGTCTTAAACACAGCCTCTTTCACATGGGAGCTGCCACCCAGTGCTTCAGCAGCACAGCGTGATAAGGAGTGACTCACACTACACAGCTCTGGCCCTCTGGCCATACAAGAGCAGCCCAAGAAATACATTGAACCTGTCTCTGCCTCACACTGGGTAAGGGTCACTGGGCAAGATCTGGGATTTTGGCAATTTCCATCCTCCTGAAAAAATCTGGCCTCCCCGCCATTGCCTGTCGCCTAGCTTATTGCCAGACCTCTTTGCTCGAGGGCAGCCTGGCCCCACTACATACCCTAAACCCCAATCAGCTCCATGTGCCATCTGCATGGGATGGCTGCCTCATTTCAGGCAGCTGTGGCAGCTGTTCTCATACCCTGGCCAGACTGGAGACAAGTAATACAGTTGCAAGTCATGGAAGAAGGGGAGGGGGAAAAAAAAAAAAAAGAAAAAAAAAAAGGAAAAAAAGATGATTTGACATTGAAACAAAGAGCAATAATTTCAGGTCACAAAGACAGAATGAATGAGGAGTGGAGGAGTCTGCAGGGGAAATTAAAAGAAGAGACATAATTATTTCAGGGAATTTTCTACACCACTTGAATGACAGGCGGGACTCTTGATAAACCTGAGCTCTGCTAACACCTTGCATGCAAGTATAGACTTTGAAAGGTGCATGGTGGGGTTTTGCTCCAAGCAAGCTCAGCAGATAGTGGGATCTATTGTTTTCTTTGAACCCAGCTTCCAAAGCTGCGGAGTGATAGCAAGCCATCCTTCCTCCTCACAAGGTTGCTGGTGAAGGTTCGGCTGCCAGCAGGCACTTCCTCAGAGTGGCTTTCTGCTTGCTCCACAGGAACGCCCTGGGGCAGTTGCATGTCAGCCCATAGCAGGCACTTGTCTCCGTCACAACCCTAGTGACTCACCAGCTCCCACGCACAACCTCCAAGTGCAGGGGCTCGGATCCCTGAGCTCTCAGCCTGTCCTGGCATGTCACATGCAGGTGCAAAGCCATACCGGCTGTGCCAGGACAGCAATCCCTGTTAGCTGGTCACCACCTGAGACCGCACAAGGTGAGGGCAGGTCCCTCAGATCTCAGCTACTAGAGTGGATGCCAGTCCCTCACCACCAGAGTGTTTGGTAGCATGACATCAATTTGCATTTGTCCACTCCACTGCCAAGGCTGCCTGTATCCTCTTGCTGCAATATATCCCATCCCAAGCAACAGCATTGAGAGACATGCCAGGAATGAGCAGCACTGATTTCGGCTTCTGCAGAAGATGAGCTTCCCATGCAAGGCAGTTTTGGTACCCCATTTCTGACAACATGCTCAGAAACAGCTCTGGAGGAAATATTGTGAATCACCACACATCTCTTTTGCCCCAGTTCCTGGGTGCAGAACTATCTGACTCCTGTTAGGCGCTTGCCCCAGATGTCTGCCTGCATTGTACACCCAGTTGCTGAGCAATTGACTGCTCTCCAGTTTCAGCCGCTCTGCAGCTGCACAGTTAACCGTGAAGCCCATAGTTCAACAGAGATGCATGCCCCAACCTTAAATGAAGACCCAGACATCTGCACCATGCCCTGCCGGGTCCATGAGAAAGATCCTCTAAAACCCAGAGGCAGGGATTGTTCAGCATGACATCTCTTGCTACTTCCAGTCCAAGGGGCTTTGACAGAGGATATAGGCAAGAGAAATTCTTCAGCATGCAACCCAAGAGCAACTCAACAGAGGCATCTCTGCTAGGACATGCAGCTGAATCCCCATTTCGAGAGACAAGATATAGTTGACAGAGACTTATGGAACAAATGTCAGCACTGGAAGCTTTGGCAACCGGTCCACACGCCTATCCCAAAAATGCCAAACTGCTCTTAACTTTTTTTATGTGCTGCTGGGCTCTGCCCCAAGCACAGGGTAACGAATGAAACCCTTTCACAACTTTCCTAACAGTATTCTGCACCTTTGGAGTGGAGGCCTTCTGCATGTCAAGGGTTTAAAAGCTCCCTCCACTTCATATTTTAGCATCTGACAGTATAGCCAATTAATTTGACTCCACCTCACTTAGTGATTGACTGCATAGATTCTTGCTTGCATCAGCAAGAAAAATTGCATTTAGGTTATTCATTTAAAAACTCATCTTTCCCGAGATGAGTTGAAACAGTTGCTTCTGTTAGTGGAGGCAGAAAAATCCTCTTGTCCCATATCATTTTTGACAGCAAATTGCTTCTGTGCCCAGCAAGTAAAGATCCAACATATGTGAGTGTTTCTTCCCCCTGTACAATTTCCTGGCATGGTATCACTCTCAGAGTCCAAGTTAGCAGTGGAAAAAATGGAGTTTCCAGAGCTCTGGCTCTTAATTTTATTGCTGCACATTGTTGCTCTTGGAAAGACAGAACTTCCACTACACGAAGGTTGCTTTTATGAAGGAAATACTTTCTGAGCTGCTGAACACGTTAGTGCATGTCTAAGTTACGCACTGATGAAAAAAGTGACTTCATAGTAAGTATTTTTTAATCTCAGTTAAACGAGTGCAGGCAGATTTTTTCCCCTTCAAGAAATAACTGGGAACACAATGAGAGGGAGAGATCACCTCTAGCACAAGAGGCCTTCTGGAAATTCTCAAATCTATGGAGGACTTTCTATGGCAGGGCTACTTGTGACCTCATGCAACATATGAAGCACAAGCAGGATAAGGACAACTGCTTTCAGATGGAGGTTTTATCCAGACAAGAGGAGAGCTACAGGATGAATGATTTTGGCACTTGCCAAATAAAAGAGGAGAAAGTCCATGATGTTGTCCTGACTCTGCCACATTCATCCTAAGTGCATCAAGAGGCAGAAGGGTAGGAGAAGTGGACAGATGAAGTGTTGCTGGGGAAACTAGGTGATTGAACCCTCATGATTCCTGCTCTGAAGATCCTGCCCCACCAATGGGCCTCAGGATGAAGGTAACTCCTTCCTCAGGTCCGATGTTACCTCTCCCACACCCAATGGCTACTTACTGCCATCACTGCCGGTCTGTGTGTCCGAGTCGAGGCTGTCAGTGGAGCCAGCTGTGAAGCTGACATGGACGCTCCTGAAAGGTGGGCTGAGGCTCTCGGCAGAGCTGTGGCTGACCCTCTCCAACTCAGCATTATTCGGGTTCATTTTCAGAGCATTCCTAGAAAGAGTGAAAGAGAAGAGTCAGAAGACAGATGGCAAAAGATACCCTGCATGCACTTCTGCATGGAGACTCAAGCCAAAAGCAGCCTTTGCTTGGTTCCTGCCCATCTATACAGACACTGTGCAGTCTTTTACCACACCACACCACAGCACCTCATTCCTGGGCAGTTTTCTTCCTTCTCCGGCACCTGGGGATCACATCCCACTGACACTGAGCAGGTTATAGGCTTGCAGACCCCGTGCCAGTCCACCATGACAAACCTGATGTGCTTGAGCAGAGAACCACTGAGCCAATAGCATCCAGCCCCAGTCCGCACCACCTTTGCCTAGCACACATGGGGTCCTGGACCACATCCCATCTTGGCCACCGACATTGGGAAGTGGGGACCCATCAGTGTTTGCCTTCAGTAAAGTTCTCAGGGGAAGTGAGTGGCATCACTTCTCCCATTTTACAGAAGGGCAGGTTGAGGCTGGGTGTCAGAACCCAATTCCTTCATGACAGAGGCATAAGTGGAAGAGTCCATCCCTAGCAGCTGTTATCTCCTCAGTGCATCACAGTAACAATTGACACTTTTGGAAAGAAGAAGCGCCTTTGCAGAAAACAAGTATCTGCCAAACTCAGGAGCTACCATGCAGCATCTAATGTAAGACCTACAGTTTTCCATGCAGCTTCCACCTAAAAAAATAAATAAATAAACAATAAACTGGGCTTATAACCTCCCAGGTCACGGTTTAAATGATCAGTTGTAGGCAAGCAGGACCTTTCGCCAAGATAGAGAATTTCCCCTGCATTTTCTTCATTTTTTCCTCCTTGGAAAACAACAGAAACTGTTGAAATCAGGCAGCACATCAGAGCACAACCACTCCTAGCTTTGGTACAGTTCAGACTCTCTATCAGCCAGCAAATGAAGGTTATCAGTCCACATTTCTTAAGTAAAACTGCCAATCTGCTGATAAAATTCAATGCATTGTTGATTAAGAATGTAAAAAGGTTAGTGGCAGACTTGTAAAAAAGAAAAAGGACTTCCATCAGCTATCTTGCTGGAAGGTATCCGGCGTTTCCTAATCAGTCGGCTGAATGGCTGCTGAGAAAGACAAACAAAAGACCAAAAGACATGCACAACCGTTTTCTTGTGGCACCCTGTTCATGCGCACAGGATCCCTCCTTTTCCAAAACCTCCAAGCACAGCAGATGCCATGAGTGATTTTTACTTGAAGATTGAGAAATTTTTTGCTCCCCATCCAGACAAAGCACTTACTCTCATGTCCACACCACCACATGGAGAGCAGAGTGTATGAGAAGCCCGGAAGAAACTTCTGCCAGACTTCCTCATTTGCCTGAGCAGACTCAGTCTAAAAATACTCAGGGGCTGATGAAAATAAAGCTCTAAAAACCACCTCAGGTATAACTCAGCAGAGACACTGGTCTTGCACCAGTGATGAATTTACCACGGCAAGCCCCTTGGGGATGATTTACAAAACTTTGCAATGCACCACACAAGTCACAGTTAAAAAATAAAAAGAGAGAGTGAGAGAGACACATTGAGGTTTTTAGCTCTGTTACAATTAATGCTGTTGAAAGCAACCAACTGGACTTAAATCCTTTTTTTTTTTTTAACTTTTATTATAAAGATATATCTTTATCCTATAACTTTCTCAGACATTTAACTTTTAGTAATTTGGGGGGGAAAAAAGCATGGGTGCATACCCATGTGGGTGCACTGTCTGACCTGGCAAGAATCAAGGAAGCATTTGAATCCATAAGAAAAGAAGAAGATTTTGCAAGAAAGGAGATCTTGATTTGCACAGATGAGAGCTTTCCTAACACATTCCTCCCCTCCCCGCCCCCCCCCCAAGAAAAGTTGGTGCCTTTCTGTTTCCTTCCCATCACTTAAACACAAATCCACAGAGCTGCCTTACCATTCCCGCGCTCAGAGAGAGATGGGACTTTGCTCGGCGGGGTCCAAGGTCCACCGCACGCAGCCACACCTATTCCTCCAAGCAACCTGGGCGCAACACAGTGTCTGCCAGAACCATGCTGGCTGCTGCCTTTGCCGAGCTCAGCGTTGCGGTGAGGTCAGATGTACAGAGAGCCCCGTTTCCTCTCTGTACCGCCGTGACTTATGTAAAATGCAGTTCCTGAATAGGGACACCGAAATAGAAATTGTTTGCCGCTTAAACGACATCCTGCTCTTGTTTCAGATGTTACAACCGGGCCAGCTAATACCGCCTGGAAATATGTCCGCTTTACATCTCCCTCTTTTCCTATGAGCTGCTTGAAGCCCAGACTGCAGCCTGCACAGATTAAAATACCACACACTATACCAAAGAATTACTGAAAACACTTGCTAGGGTCAAATTCTCCCATTTCAGTAAAATTCCACCCCAAGAGCTGTACAACTCATCGCTGTAACAGCCTGTGGGATCCTGATTTACAGCTAAGCCCAACTTGCCCTGATTTGCTAGCGTTCCTTCCACCATGTGTGACTGCAAGGGCCCAGGTAGCTATTCTCCATCTCACCCTTTTCACTAAAGGATACTGGAAATAAAGAGCATCAACCCATCTTAGACCTGAAGGAATCATTGGGATTTCCCCCCCCACTGGCTTGGTAACATCTGTGAGCTCCACTCCGCTTCAGAAGGATGTAGCAGTAGTTAATTTACCTTAATTTCAAAAATCCACGCTCAGCACCTTAAATGTAACCAGCAACTTCAAGAGCAGCACCAGAGCCTCCTTCATGTGCCAGTGCATGAAGAACAGGTCACAAGAGTCAGTTCTCCCAATCTAATAACCTAAAAAGACAGCTCTCCAAATTTTTCTGGTGGCTTTAAATACACTAAACATCCACCATGCAACATGCCAGCCTATTCAGGCAACCCTTCCCATTCACGTTTCCCCAGTTCTCCCATCCTAAACAATTTCATCCAGCTGGCTTTCCACCTGATTCCCACAGTCCTGTCTAAAACAAGTCAAGGTTGAAAACAGTGGTCTGGTGAAAAAAAAAAAAAAAAAAAACAAAACCAGAACAGTTTGGAGTTCTATAACATTGCAAAGGGACCTGGATCATTTGCCATGCCCCACATTGCATATCCAGCCTGGGCATGCTTCGTCTTTCCCATGATTCACATTCAGACAGTAGCCACGTGTTTAATATCATATTTCTTAACATACTGGGGTTCCAGCTGCTGCTGTTGCGGGACTCCAGCATCACTGACTGCGCACCTTGCACTTCACGGAGAGAGAGTGGAGACAGGCACCAAAGCACTGCTCCCCTAAGCACAGCGGACACACATGCCTTGGGATATTGCCCCAGGGATCCCTTGGGCTCCGGGCACATCTTCGGCTTGAATCACCTGCCTGAGATTTGACACACAGATCTGGTTACCTTCCTAAAGTGCAAGGGAGCAGGGAGGTTTTGAGACGGGGAGAAGGCCATTCAGACGCAAGAGCTGCCAGGCTCCCACTTGCTCCTTTCCAGCAGCCATCACACGCGCAGTCTGTTGGCAGCAGTGGAGGATGCTGGAAGGCATCTGTCCCCTGAGCAGAGACCTGATCACAAGGAGCACCTGCTCTGCAGCCCCTTCACAGGGGTTTCTCAGCTTTGCTGTGCTGGCAGGATAGGGTCATTCCTTCTCAGCACAGAAGACAGGACTTGAACAGATAACAGAGATGCTGAGCTTTATAAATCATGCAACAGGGGAAGGAAGCAGAGGAGAACAGAGAACACACACACATCACCACAAACTAAACCGCACTCCAGAAGTCTGGTGATAATGTCATCAGGACATCCCCTCCCAAAATAAAACACTGGAACTAATGCATGGCAGAGAGAAAAGCCAGACTGCATTACAGCATCAAACACAACACATGGCTAGGCATAATTATTACACAAGAGGAAGCACCGTTGTACCATATGCTTGTCTATCATGAAACGTGAATAATTATATCTTCCTCCTCCCTCCACCACTGTTTCTTCCAGCATCTTCCCCTGGATACACAGGGCAGTTAAAAACCAGCATACAGGAGCTTACAACATTTGAGGCTTCGATTTATACTTACCCTTCCGCTACCAGCTGAGAAACGTGGAGAAACTAAAATCGAGGTGAGGGAAAGAGGCTCTGACCAGAGGACTACACCTCTCCTCCCTGTACCAAAAAGGCTTTACGAAGCACAGTTCAAGTTGAAACAAGGGTCTGGAGTCTAGCAATGCAAGGGGAAATTCAGATGGAGTGCAGAATTAAGATGGTAGATGGGTCAAAAAAATCACTGCTTGCTTCGATGTGGTGAAGGGGACAACAAATCTCATTTAGATTTCCAACTCTGTGCTTTTTTACGTGGTAAGATAGGAAACACACAGAAAAGCAAATTACTTTCATTTTAAAAGAAACAAACTCTCCCAAAAGATTGACTGATAACTCACAACCTTTTAAAAATGATCCACTGGCAGAAGCAGCAGGAGAAATTCCTGATTAGTTTCAGACAAAAACCACAGGTGAAATCTAAAAGGTGTATTCTCTCCCTGTCCTGGAGCATGATTCTCTCTCCTGCTTGAGCCATACCCCCACTTCTTTGCTTTATTTACTTATTAATTATGTATTTAAATAGTCTCCATCCAGAGTTCCTTATTATTTTATTAATAATTGTCCTAGACCAAACAGCAAATCCCTGCTGTCATCCACGGTCACAGAGAAGTTCAAAACCTGAGACCCGTGTGACTTCCAATTGCATTTGTAATTGCCACAGCAGCTCATGTAGCCAGTTTGCTTTTGTCACCGGGTACACCCTGACACTGAGCTCCAAAGAGAAACAAGTGCCTCAGGAATGGTAAGAAAAGGGGAATATTCTGTCTCAGGTACAGTACTGCTCCATCACAGACCAATTCTTGGCAAGGAACACACAGCACAGTCCCACCAGCCAGCACCACCTCCCCAGCAAGGAACAAACCTGGCTCTTTTCCTGGTGATTCAATTCCCAACATCATCGGGTTTTTTGTAATGCTCTTGTTTTCTGTTCCCTCTGGCAACAAGCAGTGGCAGCAGCACCATAACATGCAATTTTGGCACACCTCAAGCTCATTTGTCCTGGCTGTTTTCAGTGATGGCGGGTGTCAGGATGTGCCGTGCTACACACCTTTGTTACACCAAGCAAGTACATTCAGCAAATTTCAGAAGCTATCTACAGTACTGCCTTTTGAAGGTGGCATTAATTACGATGAAAACAGCTCAAGAGCCAACAGCTCAAGATGCAAAACAGCATCACTGTTTCCTTTCTTTCAGAGGCACATGAAATAAATTAACTGTCAAGGTTTTGCAGGCTAGAAGGAACTGTGAGGATAATTTAGCCCAAACCTCTGCATAAGAGAGACATAAATTTCAGCAAAGATTCATTCCTCATGCCAAGAAACTGAAGGCCACACTCGAGCATTTCACACTGAAGAACCTTTAAATTATCATAGCACATACAAGTCCTGGGGATCCTAGTTCCCCTGGTGAGCCCTTTCCTTAGCCAACTACCTTCCCAGCTTTTGGAATAAGACCAACCACCTTCCAATCTCTTTCCTCTTGTAATTAAACTCATTTTCCATTCTGTTTCAAAACAATCAAACCTTAAATATCTATAATCTTTCAAACAAGCAGGAAAAGGATTGTATGAAGAAACAGTCGCAAGAGGTCCAGAGTAGCTTTATATGGGACGAAACAGGCACAAATGCATTATTTTCCTTTTTTGTGCCTACTTTTAAAACTCTCCAAAATCACTCCTTACGCCATCCTAAGAGACAACTTACTGCAAAACCAGTTTCCTCAGTGTTTGGCAGGAACCTACCCTGTAAAAACTTTTTCCCCTTTTAATTGTGAGAGCCAAGATGAACACAACAAAATCTACACACTTTTTCTTTCTCTGCTTTGAAACTAGTTTGAACACACATGCAAGTTTTCTTTAAAATGAGCAATTAAGTTTAATTAGGAAAGTCAGGCAGGCTTCATTTTCCAGCATGAAATCAAATACCTTGCTGCAGCTTGAGACCTAGAAGGAAAAAGGATGGTTACACACCTTTCCTGCAGCTGACATGAACTCCGATTTGCTAAGCCCCAAACCCCAAGTCTGTGCCACAACTAGGTCTTCGCTGGCTTCATCTCCATCCATCCATCCATCCATCCATCCATCCATCCATCCATCCATCCAAGGAGCCTTTACAGCTGTGCCACCAGAGAACATCTTGGGCTGAGGCGCTCTGACTCTACGAGGGACTACATAAGCGTAACAGAAGTATCGATGGTTCTTCCATCATGGACAAACACATGCCCACAGACTGCCCGAGCCTAGGAAAGTATGGCTATGTCTCAGACTCATCTTAGTATAGAAGACCTCCTCCCTTCTTCAGGCATTTGGCTGCAGCCCAGGAAAACCAGAGGAGATGTTCCTCCAGCACCAGGTCAGAGTCATGTCATGACCCAAAGCTGCAAACGACTGACCGGGGTAACACAATCCCGCTATGGTGATTTTAACCAGCTGTGCACGTAGCCATCCCTCCCACCACCATGAGCAGGTAACAACACCCTGGTTCCTGCATAGACATGCATAGAGAAGCCACGCTTGAGACGAAAACAAGAGCACCCTCAAAGCAAACAAACAAAGCAACCAGCTGGGTTTGCACGGCTTGCAAATCTTGCTATCTGATCAAATCTCTCCTCAGGCCAGCTGCGCAGGGGTTTGGTGGCTGGATGGAGGGCTATGCTCTTTGAGTAAGACGCCCCAAGGCTCAGCTGCAGGCATCAAGGTGTTTAGGAGACAAATACCTGTAGCACAACACATGGCCTACAGCCACAGGGTGTAAGAGCAATGCCAGCACCTACCTCAACCACCTGGCAGGGTTTATGGCTCCGCCAGAGATCCTGGTCATGGATGCCATGTGTTCCCTGACCTCAGTTTCCCTGTCCGCTTTCACACTGGCTTTCTAGCACACAGATGCTTTCAGCATAACTCAGAAGCAACTGTTACAGTTGGCACAGCCTGATCACACCAGGAGCATGAAACAGCCCCTCCAAGGAGTAGAAAATGCTCCACGCCCCTCAGGATGGATCATCGTAACTCCATATGGAGGGCAACAGCAGGGCATGCTCCTGGCTTGGAGCACAGCTGGTCCAAGTCACCCAGCCAAGGAAACACCCTGACACATCAAGGAGCCCCCTGCCTCCACTCCCAGCCCTCATAAAGGCAGAAAGGAGACTCCGAACACTGCCAGGGAAGCATCCTTGCCCCCAGTACAGACCAAGGGCTCTGCAGGGCTGCTTCTCCATGAGCAGAATGAGGTCCTACCACTGTAAGTGGGACATGCTGCTGAGACATATAGTGCTGAGTTTGAGTGCCACCACCCTTCTGACCTGCCCAGTGACCTCGACTACTTTCAGCAGGCAGCTTGGCATCTCCTAAATAATCACTGCTCGACAGCATCACATCATCTCTGCTGGGCCTCAACACCACCTCATGTGGCAAATACAACCCCAAGCCACAGGCTGATAGGAGACACCACATGAAAGAAAGTTCACAGGGTCAAAGCTAAAGCACATCTTAGTGTTCTCTTTGATTTTAAAGGCAATAAAGCTCATCTGTGTGCTTACTTGCTTGTGGACCTTTTCTTTCCTCTTGACTGCAGCAGGCATGCAATATCACAGCAGAAAGCCCAGCTTTAAGGAAAACTAAAGCCTCTTGTTCATCTCTTCCCTCTCCTTGAGAAACTTAATTTGTTCCCCACTTGGTCAATTTAAAACACCAATTCCCTAGGATAGCCAACTCTAAAAACATGGAAAATTCAGTGTAAGAACATAACAGAGGATGGGCCAACTCAACCACAGTGTCAACCCGGAGGTCACTGATGCCTACGCATCAGTCGGGTCAAGCCATGGACCCCAAGAGCAAGTTCTCTTCCAAACACCCATCCCTTCTTCTCTCAACTTTTAAATCAAGGAGCTGGAGTCAAATCTGTTGTGCAATGCACAGTTACACGTAACAAAACTGACACACGCAATAAAGCACATACAGAACACCCACAGAATGTGGAAGTATCCCTCCCCAGTATGCCCAGACAACCTAATCCATTAGTTACATGGAAAGAAAATCAATTTTTCTTCCTCCATTTACTCTCTTTTTTTTTCCTTTCCTTTTTTTTTTTTTTTGTTGTGATTCACACAGCTGCAGATACTGAATGCACTCAAAGTATCGGAAGCCTGTTTTTTTAATTGCTTAGCAGAGCTACTTCCTTCCCAGATGGACAGCTCTCCCTTATTCACATTTGTTTTCTAGGGCCTGCTGTTGCCCTGCCTGCAAACCTGACTTCCAGAAGAGAAGTGAGGGGAAGGCTGCCTGAAGCCAGGTGGCTACTGCACATCATGAGAGCACGTTAGGCAAGCTCCAATTACCTGCTTGCAGGCAAGGAGTCCTCCCTGGGAAACTGCAGCTTCAAGAGTTAACCTTGAAAGCAAAAAGACATTAGACCCAAACTGAAAATGAGGATTTCAGAGACCCTTGCTATTAGCACCAAGAGAAGTTGCCCAGTTCCACCTACAAGAGGAGCTCGCAACCCCAGATTTTCTATCCTATTCAACACCAAGGAACTGTGCCGAGACAGAATGAAGCTGAGCTGGGAAACACAAGCAATCCCAGGCACGGACCTTGTTCTCACTTGCATATTGGGACCCAAGGCCGTACCTTACAGCCCTGAAGGACTTTTGCAAGTACACATGGCATTCGAATCAGGACTTGCAAAGATCTGACAGCTTTTCAGAGTAAAAAGGTAAGTGGTTTTTCATCCATGCAGTCGCCTCCTATACTCCTGAAAGCCCACCTTTGAACAGAAAAGGAAGCAAAAAAGAATGGGAAGCACCTCTTAGTCAATGAATCCCTGCAGCAAACATCCCCATTGCAAATTGTTAATAGACCACCATGCACACACTCACAGGGCTGTACCTGGACTGCTTTTTTGGCGGTGGTGGCGGCGGTGCAAACTCCACACCATTACTCTTGTCTTTAGGGAAATCAAAGGAGAAGGACGATGATTTGCTGATCCCAGTCTGGCTCTCCAGCATCAGGCTGTCATCCACAAGGTTGGCATCAGCTCTTCCATTCTCAGCTCCCACTGCCCACGGGTGGGTTAAGAGCTCCTGCTCCTCCTCCTGCTCCTCCTCTTCCTCTATCCGGCACTGCTTGGTCCACGCTGGGGTGTAGTATTTCTGCCTCCTGTCATAGGACGAGCCTGCCAAGCCTCTGCTGGACTCCTCCACAGAGACCCCATTGACATGAGTGCATGGAGAAGGGGACGCCCCAAAGGCACCTGTATCACTATAGCTCCTCGGCAGCAGCTGAACACCAGCTCCATCGTGGCTGTTGTCATCACCAAACCTTGCCACATGGGAGCTTACTGGTGGTACACGGTTCCCCTCGCTGCCCAGCTGGCTGTTTTTGGACATCTTTGGGGGAATGGCTGGACTCTCAGTAACTGAGGTCTTGGAAGGAGCTGTCAGATGAAACCTTGAGCTGTTTTCACTTCCAGATGCTTGAAAAATTTCTCCAGGCTCAATGGCAGGTGATGAAGTCCCAAAATCGGGGTGGGCAGTGGGGCTGATACATGGCCACTGAACTCCCACCGCTGAGTCAGGGCTGCTGAGGAATATTGTCTTGTGATCATCCTCAGTGTGCGCTGTCATTATAGTTATCTTTGCAGCCACCTGGCCAGTGGAGTCCTGGTATTCCTTCTCACCACTCAAAGCCCAGCTGCCATCCCTCCACATGCCATCGGCTTGCTCCTTGCCAGTGCCACGGGACAGCATCTCCGCTTTTGCCTGTCCGCCAACAGCCTTCAGCTGTGCCTTCTTCCTCTTGGTGCTCTCGGCGTAGATGGGATCACCGCGGGCTGGCTCAGCAAGGCAAGGGCGCTGCGGCTCCACCAGAGCCTGCTGAGGGGTGCTCGAACCCTCAGGCCGGGGGCCTCCGGTGACAGAGAGCTCTCCGGGGACAGGCAAGTCCTCGTCCTCCGGGGACAAACCAAAGGCAGCCACCTTGCTGCTGCTCCCCGTGCTCTCAGGGAGGGCAGCAGCCTCGGTGTGGAGAGCCAGCTTTTTTCTCTCTGAACACAGGGCGTAGGGGAGAGGATCACCCTGGTCTTTTGTGATGCAGAAGGCCACGTTCACAGCTCTGCGCTCCTCTTCACTGAACTTGACCGCCCTGCCACTTGGCCTGGGAATCTCTGGAGTATCCCGCTGCCTCCATCCACTGGGAGCAGGGCTCTCCTTCTTGCACAAGGCACCCTTCCCCTCTGCGCAGTGCAGCTCCCACGAGACGGGGTGCTCTCTGCAGCAGTCAGTGATTGAACAGTACTCACCTCCTTCGCTTTCAAAGCCTGAGGAGAGGTGACCGCAGTCGCCCTCCAAGGGGAGAGCTGCTCCTTCTCTGGCTTGGGAAGGAGGGTTTCTGCTGGCGGTTCTGTCCTCCAAGGTGGAGGGATTAGGGCAGGGGGCCCGATGCGGCAGGGCAAACTTGTCTTTGGCTCTGTCCTCCTGCTTGCCCACCTCACCCACAAGCACCAGGCTGTGGATGGAGACATTTCTCTCCACTCGGCTCTCCAGGCTGCGCAGTCCCACCATGGAGTAACTAGGAGGACAGCAAGACAAGCAGTCACTGGGCGGTTTGTGAAGGAAGGGCTTTCTCACACCACCGTTGCCAAAATTGTCGAGGCAGATCCGCTGTGCATCTCCTGATTTCAGAAGGAGCTGTTTGCCAGTAACCATGCCCCAGCTGACCTGCAAGGGGCCAAAGAGACAAGCACACTGTCAGGATGTGCATATGCAAAATGAAAGAGAAATTTAAAAAAAAAAAAAAAGAAAAAAAAGCCCAGCTCAACAGAAAAGTCCACTTGCATTCACCATCTGTTTTGCTCTGTGCTCACCCCACCAGTAACTACCGCAAACCCTTTGTACTTAAACTACACTTGTCTTATTTCCTGGACCATTTGCAATCCTTGTATTGCCAATAATGGCAATGCACTGAAATAAGGCATTCTCCTTTCTCTTTCTATGGGTTCACTGCCAGAAACATGTCCAACCTGTCATCCTGTCTGTGAATCACCGTGTAATTAAAGATTCAGAGAGGGAAGGAATATTTGCACCTCTGTCTGCTTATTTTCATTTCATTTCACACTGCTGCTCGGAGTCGCACACTGCGGAGCACAGACACAGACTACCACAGGTTATCCTGGGATAGCAGCTTGGCTATGCTCAGCAGCAGGGACTGGGGAGCAGGAGGGGAAATGTATGAAAAAATCTTTTCATCTGAAGGAGGTCCATCCTGCTTGCCAAGGGAGGAGTGGGAGAGGCAGAGGGTGACATGTGCCTGCGAAGTGACACCCTGTCCCAGGGTGGTAGAACCCGCTCCCATAGTGCAAAATTCAGCCTGGGGCCAAATCTGTGTGCACAGATCAAACCCCACTGACAATGCAGACACAGCCTGCGCTCCTGTGCCCTTTACCCCTGGAAGAGAAGCAAGGGAGAGCAACGGGAGGCTAAGAGAGCCAGCAAGCCCTGACTCTCCTCTGGGCTGAGAGTGGGACAGAGGAGCACACCTATGCCAGGGGCAGGGTGACAGCAGCCAGTGCTTCACTCTGCGTGGCTGGGGCAGTGCTGATACCAACTGGTCAGGGAGAGGAGTGAACCACCCATCCCGATGCAACTCAAACCACTGGGACTTGCCAGTTTGCAGGCAGGCAGCAGTGCTACACCCAGAGGGCATTACTGCTCCGGCAAAGGTTGGGAGCCCAAGGAGCTGGGCTAGGAAGGTAAGGCACTTTCTTCCTCACCCACAAAGACCATGGATCCAGTTAGGACAGACTACAACCAGACAGGACTTCTTTTCAGTATATCTTCCCAGGAAAATAACTTTAACCCACATCCTCATTTAAAATCCAGAAGTTCCTAAACAAACAACTTATTTTTAAGCTCTTTGGAACATGCCTTGTGAGCAACAGCTCATTCAGCTTCAGCCAAAGATACTTTGAGAAGCCAATATATGGCTTAAAAACCCAAATGAAGACCAGAAGGAAAAACAAAGGGAAAGGAAACCATTTTCACAGATATTCCTAGCACTCCTGAGGAGAGGTAAGTAACGGGAAGTCATGCTTTGACTGGATTAATCATTACCTGTGACAGATCTGCATTCATATTCACATCCGCCCACGTGTCAGAAACATCTGAGTTTATCATAGTTGGCTTCACTGCAATTGTTGGCTTTGAGAAAGGGGAAGTATTTACAACTTCGTCTTCCAACGTGAGGCTCTCGGGCTTGGTCCTAACTCCATTCGGGAGCACACCACAAGCTCCCACGTCTGGGGGTGTTTGCAGCTGATGGGAAGTCTTTGGGTTGAAGCAGTTTTTGCAGGAGCCGGGCTTCCAAACGTGTTCCACAAAGTCGCTGCACGCAGACATCTTCAAATCCTCGTGGCTCAGACTGAGAGCCCTCTGCGTCTTCTGCACTGTCCTCCGCTGCTCATTTTGCATTTGCTCCCCAGAGCCACTCTTAAAGATCACCTAGGTATCTGGAAAAGCACAACACTGTCTGATTAGTTTGGGTATGCCCCCAAATGCAAAGATTTTTAATAGGACAGGTGATAATTACACTTTGCCTTCATCACAAAGGCTTATTGTTTACAAGGCTTTTTTTCACAGCTTAGTTAAAGCCCACACAATCACTTAAAAAGCTTCAACTTCTAAGCATAGCTCTGTAACAGAGAAGACATCAAGCAAGCAGCATTCCTATGTGATTTAATTCCTTGTTTAATGAGCATGTATAACCAGCCTCGTGCAAGGTTTAGATCAAGGGTAAAGGAAAGAGGTCTTGAAAATAGCTGTTCACAGCTCCACAAGCAGAGCCAGACAGGAAAAATTCCTTCTCCAGAGTGGCATCCTCTCTCTGGAAGATAAAAAGGCCTGGAGATACAAGGACCAGAATCGGCGACTGTAACCAAGGGGACCAACAACAACCTTCCTTCAGCCAGAAGCACCACTGTGATTACCGCTGTGGTACACAAAGGCTTCTCTCCCACCCAGTGCAACAGAGAAAGGCAATCAGCAAGGCTGGGGCTGGCACCGATTTGAGCAAGTGCCTGGCAGAAAGCTCTTATCTGGTTTGCCAGGAGCCACAAATAAGAGCGTCAGCTCGCTGAAATGATTCATTGTCTGCAAGGGGAGAAACGTTTTGCTCTTGGATTACTTACAGACAAGGATCCCTTCCCATCTTCCTTCCCCAGGAGGAAATGCCCCAGGAACAAGACATTCCTGCATTCCTGTGCCCCCCCTCTCTGCATGGCCAGGTCTGATTGCTCTCCGCCAGTAGCTACCTGGAGCTAACAACTTTGGAGATACTTCAGACGAGGACTCCCACAAAGCTGAGTGGATTAGGGAAGAGAAGATCAGAAAACTAGATGAGGCAAATTGCAGCCGGCTGCTATGGGTGTCGGGGCACACAATTCCTCCGCACAGCTCCACAGGGTCCTTCCCCATCTAACCAACTTCAGGTCATGATCTCCCCGCCAGCTGACCCCAGTGCAAATTGAGGCTCCTTCCTTGAGGCTCCTGGAGTGAACAGGCACTTTTACACCCCAGTCCTGATGGCACAAGAGCAAAATTTACCAGCGCTCCTTCCATGCGGACATACTGCAACATCGCCACAGCTATGGACACCCTTGCACCTGCATGGGCCTCTAAATCAGCCTGCGCTTCAGTAAAGCCTCTGGGCTCAGAGATGCCCCAGCCAGTCTCTCCACCAGCCACCTTACCGCGTGGTGAGAAAATACTAATAAGAGCCTGGGGGGAGCAAAGCAAAGTGGGGGAGAGCCACTGACCCACAAGCATCTTCTGAATTCAAATGCTACTTTAGGGAAGGGAGGTTTTGATCAGCTAAAACATTAGTACCTGCAGACCTGTTCTGTCTGGCAAGCTGATAAATTAGGGTCTGTTTTGTGAAAGAGCAGAAAAAAGGGGAATATCAATGGAATTCACAAATCAGATTGGTATATGTCTCTCTTCTCAGGGAAGAGACTGTTTTAGACAGGTTTTCCATGGACTTCACAGAGTCCAAATTAACAGAAGGACAGCAAATCACTCTTGGACATACCCCAACACCTTCAAGGAGGTTAACATTATTTTCAGGGAAAATATCTTTAAAAAAATATTTTATTCTTTGTTTCCTTTCAGATCTAGCAAGCAGCGTCCGGCAGCACCCAAAGTTTGTGTCCTGATGAGAGCCAGCAAAGAAAAAAGAAAAATCAAAGGGAGGAAAGCAGGGACCGGAGCCAGAAAAAACTCTTCGCTCTGGTTTAATAACCGGCGCTGCCAACTGCCTTTTAAAGGCCGGGATTTCCCTATCTGCCGCCGAGGCAGCCGTTGTTTCCCGCTGCCCAGACTCCGGGACGGGCGGCCCCGTGTCCGCGCCCAGCCACGGGCCTGCACCCACCCGCGCCGCGCGGGGAAGGCGGCCGGGATCTACCCCCCCGGGCTCGCCCAAAGCCAGGAGCTGGGTCCGAGGCACCCCCGGAGCCCCCGCGCCTCCAGGGCACCGGCAAAGACCCGGCATAAGGGCGACCTGTTATCTGGGGTAGAGATGCTAGGATGCGGCATAAGGATGCTCCGGCGAGAAAAAAAACCCAAACCCAACCCCCCAAACCGAGCAGCTCCGGCTGCCGGACGGCCCCTCCGGAGCGCCGGGCGTCCACCGGGACTGGGAAAAGTTTACCGGGCAGGACTCCCGGGGCGGGCGGCGGTGCCGGTCGGGACCGGTGCGCGCCCCAGGCCGACTTCAGCCCTGCTCCGCCCGCATGCTCGGTGGGCAGCGGCACGGCCCCGGGCCCCCCAGCAGCCCCGCCCCGGCCCCGAGCGGCGGCGGCGGTGTCCCTCCCCGCCCGGCTTTGTCCCGGCAGGCGGAGGCCCGGTGCCCGCCCCCGGCGCCGCTCCCCGCTCACCAGCCTCCCGGCTCCGCGGGGCTCCGCTCCGCTCCCCTCCGCGCTACGCCCGGCCACGGCCGCCGCCGCCACCGGGCGAGTGGCAAGCGGGGCCCCGCGTGGGCCGGGGGGCAGCGGCCGCCCCGCCCCGCCCCGCCTCCCGGCCCGCCCCCTCGGGGCACGGCGTGGGCAGCAGCCCGGGCGGAGGCAGGGCGGCACCCCCCCCCTGCCCCCGCACACGCGTGTCTCCCCTTTGCACAAAGCACACCCACTCGCGGCAGGGTCACACGCAACCCTCAGCGACGCCCCCAGCTCCCCCCCCCGCCCCAGCAGCGCTCACGCAGACATGCCCCGTCTCAGGGACATCTCCCGTGGGTGTTAACCCCCTCGGGGGGCTGCAGGCACCCACATATCCCAGCGGCCCCGCACAGACCCCATAGGGTCCTGCAGGCACCCTACACTGCAGGCACACAGCCAGCGCACCCACACCCCACTTCCCGACACCGGGCTTGAGGACGGTCCCGGACCCAGCTGGAAGACACTGGGAGCCAGATTGTTCACTCATCCTCGCCAGACAAGGACACGGTGAAGTTCAGCCCGAGGGGATGCTGTGAAAGAAAGAGAAGTTTGCAGTGACTGAAAGCAAGATTTCATCCCACCGTGCGAAAAAATGCAGACAACATTTTAGGAAAAAATCCCAAATTTGGGTTGGCCTGGGAGGTTGGGGAGCGGGATGAGGTTTTGCTCCCTGTAGTGTCTGAGCTGCTCTTTAGGGCAGGCTGGAAAAGGAGTGGTCTTCCCTCACCCTAGCGCTTGATCTGTGATGTCTACTTTTGAGCATCTAAATTGTCTGAAACTAGGAAAAAAAACGCACCCCAGGTCTCCCCCCACCCTAGTCAGGGCCTTAGCTCAGTTCCTTGCTTAAGCCATGTCTCCTTTAGCACAAGCATTCCTAGACTTATACGTTTCAGGAGAAAATAGTGGAATAAAAAGCAAATAGACTTGCATAATGGGAAATCCAAGCTCCGAATAAAAAAACAGAAGCTAGAAATATGCACAGCAGTTATCACAGAAAAAATCTACCTCTCAGGAACCAATCATCCCAGCAAACTCTTCTCCTTCAGGGAATTTTGGCAGTACCGCAGCTTGCAAACCTTTTTGCTTGCGAACATACCAGCTAGCTGGTCTTCTGCAGTTACAGCTGGCTGCTCATGCTCTCCCTTCTTTTTTGATCAGTTATTAAAATAGTCCAGAGACCCCACAGGAAGCAGAAACACAGGAAAATATGGGAACTCCTCCACTTAATTTGCCATATTGCCATGAAGACATCTGCTTAACACACCTCCCGCTTCTTCTTTCAAGCAAACCACTTGCAATCGATCTGCTGCATCTTTTTTGCGTGCAGGATCCCAGTGCCAGCGGGCCCAGTCGAACAAGCAAATTAGCTCTCAGGAATGCCTTCATCATGACAGAAACCTCTCTTCTAGCACAGAGACACAGCTCATCTGTGAGAGGGGAAAATTAGCTGGGAAAATGAGTGGCCCAAATTTCCAACATTTTCCCTATTTTAAAAGGTTTGGATGAAAGAACACAGCTCTAACCAGGCCAACTGAAGTTGTAGCTGAGATCTGTATGGCTGGCTTATTTTGGAGGATGGTGAACTTCCCCAAATTCAGCATCTGAATTTCATACCTGGAAGTTTAAAAAGAGCCTCTGCTTTTTTTCAACAGGAGTGCTATAATTTTCTTATAGCTGAGGTGCTATAATTTTCTCAGCATGCTTTCTTAGTGAAGAGTCAGGGACACCTTAGGGAAGGAAAACCAGATTTTAAATTCATCCTTCACAGTGGAACAGCACTGGACCTGCTGATGACTGTCCTGAGGTGTTCACTCCAGGTAGAAAAACCTTTCCTATGTCAGGGGCCTTGGGATTATGGGATAATGAAAATGCATTTTTTTTCTTGTAAAATCATCCTCTTTATGTCCAAAGATTTCAGTGGAAAGTTGAACAACCTCAATTTTTCATAAAACAATTGTCTGTAACGTCTGGGACCAAGAATGACAGCTTTTTGCATGGCTGTAAGCTCCTGTGGCTTCTCTAGTACAGTTATTCATCGTTGTTCATTTTAGGTATTTTCTCAATGGCCAAGAAAACTTGCACTAAAAAAGCCCTCTCAAGTGGAAAACAGTACACAAAGCCCGCTAAGACGTGACCACATGTCCTAGCCAGCCATATATCTTCCAACTTATTGTTTTCCAAAACGCTGACTCAGCAACAAGGCACATGGCTTGCAGCAACCCTGATGGCACAAAGGGAAACTTCAGGCTGACCGGAGCTTCAAGCACCATCCCTCGCTGGCAGACGTGAGACCATCACTGAGTCTTGTTTTCAGTGTGTCAGCTGTAAGAGAGACCCCCTGAGAACAGGAAGACAAACAGGCGTAAACCAACAGGGAGTTTCTCTGTGGGCAGACAAAAAAAGCAAAGCTCTCTGGAGATGGGTTCCGTGTTGCTCATAGCCAGCAAAGCTGCCCAGTTCCCAAGACTGCTAGTGCCAACAGTGCCTTTTACTCCAGGGGACTTAAAAAAAAAAAAAAAAAAAAAAAACAGGAAAAAATGTGATGCCTTTTATCAGTTATGCACCACACTGTGTAACTGAGGAAATCTTAGTTTCCACCTGTGGTGCACAGATCTCCTCCTGGCCCTGGTCCCCGACATGCTGGGGCATCTTCCTGTCCCTGCCAGGACTCCAGCTTCGCCCATGGTGTCACAGCTGGTAGATCTTTCGGGTGGAAGTAGGGTGGCATCATCTGCGCTGTGACTTGTTTGCCTGCTCATACGCAGCAAGAATAAATGCACCTGTGATGGACCCAGGGGCAACCAGTGCCAGCACCTACCGCCTGCCTGGCGAAAGAGCAAAGGGCCGTCCTTCAGCAGGCTCTCGGGATGTTAATATCTGATGCCACTCAATGAACTGCTTTGGTCAATGTGCACGTCCCTGGAAACTGCCTCTCCATTCACTACAGACCCTTTTCCTACTCCTTTTCTCCCCCAGCCCTCCCTTTCCTGCCCGGGCAGATGTGCTGGCTGCCCTCCACAGTGCCTGCCCCTGCCCCTGGGACTCCTCCATGTTCCTGAGGAGATTGTCACCACCCTGACACCCCATCTTGCTGTAGGAAGAGAATATACCTGGGGCCATAGGTGCCCCTTTTGTTCAAAACAACACCATGAGACACAATTCAAAAAAACCCTCAAAATCCAGCCTCTCTTTCCTGGGAAGAGCAGATTAAAAGCATCAGCCATAAAGAATGAAACCCTAATGTGGTCTCTTAACCAACATCCATGGGAGTTACCTGTCCTGCTAATATCTGGAGGCCCAAAGAATGATCTCTGTAGGACCCATTTACCTTGTAGGACCAGAATGAAGCCCTAAATCGCTAATGCAACCCCAAGTGGAGGCAGCAGCCCCCCGTCCCACCCTGGCCACCACGACGGGCTGCAAATCAGTATGCTAACCAGCAACAGGCACTGCTATTCCTTTGCTTGGGGGACTGTGTCAAAGGGGGAGCTCGGTTCCCTGTACCCAAGAGCAACAGTGGCTGTTAAGAAATCATAGGATAATAGCCCTTTTGATGGATGCTCGGCTTGTGCTTTCGGGATGTAGCAGTTGTGGTGGCACTGGGAAGGGGGAGGGGGCAGAGAGGCATATGACAGTGCCGATAACAAGTGGGCTTTGTACGCCGTGGCCAGAGGCTCCCACAGCTGCTCCAGCCCCCTCTCCCGCTTGAGGTAGTTTGGGTGGGAGAAGAGGCTACAAAAGTTCAAGCAAATGAGCATGACACAGATGAGATTTTAATGATTCAGTCCCTGCATCTCTTTAAAAAGCAAAGCTGTGGCAGAGCACCTCCTCCTGCCATTCAGGCAAGGGTTCTGGAGAGGAGAGACTGCTCTGGGCTGGTGGTCTGGCTGCTGCGGTGCCTCCCAGACAGGGAATGGCCTCGAGCATGTCCATCCAGTTTGTTTCCTTTCCCCGTGTAGCTGGTGAATACTTGCAGCCCATGCTGGCCAAGGCCCCCACCTGGTTCTTGCCATCACTCCAAGGACCTTGGTGGTGCTGATGTGGAACCTGATGGCAACCTGGAGCATCCCCCTGGGAGAGGGCTGAGCAGGTGAACCAGCCTGTCCCAGTGAGCTGCTAGAAAGGGAACAAGCCTGGGGGTGGGCACCGTGGCAGAGGGAGGACCACAGGACCACACTGTATCTAGCTGATATTAACTCCGTGTATCCCTGGCTTTACTTCACCTGTCATCACTTGATGAGTGCTTTTTTCTTATGATACATATTCGCTGTGGATAGTGATGATGGCAGCTGGCTACAGATTGCCAAAAAATGTACTTCCTCCCAACCCCTCCACCCCCCCAAAAAAGGCAGAAAAACCCCACCTCAAAACCCACACACACTATGTTTCTGTAATCCCTGTCCCAACAGGACACGAGCAGTCTCCCAGCCGGCATGTGTGGTTGCTCTTATTAAGCTTTGAACAGCTGGGGGATTTGGAGATAGGATTAGCTAATACAATCCAGGCTCAATTAGCAAAGGAAGCATGGAGATTTCAGCTCCCATCAGGACAGATGTGGGCAGGACCCCTCCAGAGGGTTAATCACAGGGCAACTTTCGGTTCATCCACAAATAACCAAGCTGCCTGTGACCCCCCCATCCCACTCACGGCTGGCTGCTGTTAGATTGGGAATGTTTGCCATTACCAAACACTGCCTTACCCCCTGGACCCAGCTAAAACCCACTTTCCTGCCCATGGGCTGGGAGAGGGAAGGACTAACCACAGCAGGGAGGGAGAGCAGGCGTGCACGCAGGTGCAGAAAGCTGGCAGCCAAACAAAGGGAGATCACAGGAGCAGATATGGGCGAATGCAGGCTACAGTGCTTGTCAGCACGGCTTTCTATGAGCAAGACCAAAGGCAAGGGGAGGGGGGATGAAGGAGATGGTTTCTCATTGCTGGGAAGATGCTAAGGTGCACCAGCAATGGGACACCAGTGCTTTGTTTAAAACTGGGACCCCTGGGCAGGGCTTTTGTTGTCACGAATGCTTTTTGCTTGGCCAGCTGGGAAAAACAGAGGGCTCACTGGGCTGCTGAGGCATCCTTCAGGACAGGCTTCCAAGCACTCCCAGCCACCTTGAGATGAAGCAGGGCCCCCATCTCTAAACAGCTCCATGGGCACCGGCTTCTAAATTTCCCCCCACACCAGTCTCCCTGAAAAGCTGAACCAAACCCTCATGGGTGTCTGATGAGCATTCCCAGCCTCAGTTGGTTCCTCATTTCCAAAAGCTGCCCTCAAATACTCTCATCTGCCTTTTCAGGGTGTTTTAAAGACACATAGCCCCTCATGTGCTGAGACACAGAGACTCCCTCGCCAGAGACAGGCCTCCGCTTGCAGAGCTGGTGAACCGGTTCCCGGGGTGCGAGTTGCATGGGCAAGCTCTCCCACGCACTGATGGGTTTTGCATAGCCCTGTCAGAGACTGGTTGCTAAGGCCAGCTCTCTGTGGAAAGCAGATGGACTTGGAAAGTTTGGGGGTGGGGGGCCAAGGCATTTGGCAATTTGGAAGATGTTGCTTCTGAAGCCAGGGCTGACGACTTGCCAAAACGCAAGATGTTCATTGATTTTTAAGTTCTTTAAAGACAGCTGTCAGGAATCAGACCAGGGAAGAGTGGTAAGAGATGGGGCTTGGGCCAGTCAAAGCGACTGGCATGGAAGATGCAGCTAACCAGACTTGCTTTCCCAGCCTTTCTTGGATGGGGAACCAAACATCTTGCAGAGCAAGCTAATGGTCCTTGACCTGTGCCAGGCGAACACAAATAAATATCAAGCACCTTCCAAGGTGCCAGATTGGGAAATAAACCTACCAGACTCTTCCCAGTCCAGTTGCTGGGACTCTTACAGAAAAAGCAGTAGTCTCCAGCGCTGTGGAGCAACTTCACTGGGGGCAGCAAACACCACCCAGACTCAGGCCAGAGTACCCCAGGGTCTGACGCTCCCACTGTACCCAGAAGACATAGCTAGGTCTGGAAAAGCCATTGCCAGAGAAAGAGCAGATGCACAGACATGAGGCACCGCAGGAGACCATGCCACTGATTTCTGCCTCTCTCCAATAAGACTGGCTTTTCTCCTTGCTCCTCAGCGGTGCTCAGTGTTTACAGGCGCTGGGAAACATTTGCTCCTTGCACTCCTTCCAATGGAGCGTGGGAAAAGCTCTCACCCGAAGCAAAAAAACACGGGAATTTGCTTTCAAGTCTATTCTTCTCACTCTCTTTCTCTCCAAGTGAAAAGCCCTGAGCTGGCTTTTTTTCTTTGCAAGGCAAGTTTTCTGGCCAAGGCAAACTGGTGTTTGTCTCTCATGCTGTCAGCAGAGTGGCAGGCATCAATACAAGCTGAGGGGCATGGCAGTGGCAAATCAGTCAGGACAGAGGGAGTGGTAGCAGGGCAGATGGAGCCTGTGTGCACTTCCCCCTCTTTTAGAGAAGGGAAACAGCACACTTCACCTTCAGCAGAAAGAAATAAGGGCTTGGGGGGCATTTTATTCCCAGAGGATATATAGAGCCCTCAGTTTGGTGCTTGGGCCACTGAGCAGGCAAAGAAGAAAGGAAAATTAGTACGAAAAAAAAAATAAGGTTTCCCTCCCTGCTTACTGGCTCTGGAGGGAATAGGTAGTGAGCAAAAATACAAAAGCATCCTCCCCTGTCAGGAGCAACACTAGGGTTTCTCCCATACCTCATCTAGCTGCATGTGCTGGATCTGTCCAGTGAAGGCAGCCACTGCACCAGCACCAGGCACACGCAGACGTCGAGTGCCATCAGCCCTACGTGCCGAAAGCTCCTGGGACTCAGACGGGAACATGAGCCAGCCCAGCTGCTGAGTCTTTGACGACACCTCAGCCTCCAGAGAGCTGGCAGAAGGCTTCCCACTCCACCAGCCAATGTCTGCCTCCTCTCCTGGCCTCTCCACCTGATCCAGGAGGCCTTGCTAGCCAAGCCTGCAGGAGGGCAAGTGGCTTTGGGTGGCCGGTTTGCAACAAGGCTAGGGGAATGCAGGGAGGCAGGGAACTTTCAAGAAAAAGAAAGAGATAAAGTCATGCGCTTCCTTGCCTGGGGGACCAGAAATCACTCCTCCAGAAAACAAGGCTGAAGGACCCAGCAGGAGTCTGCAGAACTCACAGGACAGTGACAAACCTGGACAAAACGGAACACTCAGGGAGCTGCCCTCTCCCTGGTGCAGGTGGACACCGCAGGAAAGGTGCTCCCTATGCCCAAGGATGCTACTAGGAGGGGAAAAAAGGCACCTCTGCCCCCTGCCTCCCCCCACAGCCCTCTCTCCAGTATTAGAGAGACACCCTTCAGACCAGCAAAAGGACAACTGTAAACCCTGATATGACCCAAGAGACTTACTCTATGCCCAGACAAAAGAGGGAGGAAAACCCTTTATACCCAGAGGCCTAAGGCAGATCTCACGCTTCCAAACTCCATCCTGCAAGTAACCTGATGCCCCCAGCACAATTTTTCCTGTGTGAAACTCCCTCCACAAGAGATGCCTTAGGTGAGCAGCTGGAGAGGCAGACAGATCCCGGAGGAGGTGTTTGCTTTCTCCATCTTCCCCCTGCCCCACACCCTCTTTTTAATTGTTTGTACATCAAGAAACAACTTGCCGTATTGCAACCTCCCAAAGGGAGGCAGGCGTTGAACTCGTAACCTGAAACTGCCTCTCAGGGAGACAGCCAGCACCCACCTCCCTCTGTTCTCAGGGCCTCTCCCCGGCTCATCCCCGCTGGAGCAGCAGCCACATCCTCCCCTCACTCTGCTCGGCTCTTCAGCAGCTACATGCTTCACTGTTAATGAGCACGGAGAAAAAAAGCACAGAGCTGCCATTCAGGGCCTCTCTCAGACACCAAAACATCTCTGTGCATTAATAATCCCTTTCAAAACCCCTTTCCTTGCACACATCCCCCCCCCCCCCCCCCCGCCCCCGATTTTTTCAGGAGCTACTGTGATTCATCTGAGGTGCGAAACAGCACGGTAAAATTTTAATACAGCCTGAACATGATGTGAGAGCGCTCAAGTGTCTTTTAAGCAGCCTTTCTGTCTCCAGCAGCTGCTTTGAAGGCAAGATCACTTCAGCGCTGTGTGAAGAGCTTCAAAGAGAATATTTGGGACTGATTTTGACATGACTCAGAGAAGGTAGGGAGACTCCAAATACAGTTCCCTCAAAGGATGAACACTAGCAGAGGAACATGCCGGCTCTCGCCATGCGTCCCTGCTGGGGTTTGGTCCAGCTGGACCATATGGGAGACCCCAGGAGAACCAGAGCTGCATGTACCTTTAGGATACCTACCAAGTGCTGTGACCTTGTCCCCGTCTCCACAGTCTCCCATGGGGAAGAGATTTCCCCGACCACTGGTTATATTGCATGCTAATAGCCCTGGTGTGCCCCCAGCTGTGGTTTCAAGGGCTGGAAATCAGGGGAGAGTTCTCCATGCCCCAGGGTACATGTGTTGACAGGAAAATTATGAAAATAAGGCAAAACACTTGGGTTAGCCTAAACAGAAAGAGATGCTGATAGCACCCAAGGAGTACTCTACAGTCAGTAAACAAAAGGGAAGCAAAACCAATGCCCCAGAAAGTGGAGCTAGGAGATGAGTGAACAGGAGGAAACAGCACAGACAGAGGAGGGTGCTTCCCAAGAGAGGCTTTGGAAACCTCCATGAGCTCAGCCAGCAAATATCCCTCAACTTCGCTGCTTTTCAGTGTCACGCACTGTTCCTTGGCTCCCTGGGCCTCTCCAGACCTCTGAGTGGCACAGCACTGCCCTCACGCAGGGAAATGCTCTGGCCCTGGAGTCCTTCAAACTCAGCTTGGGAACATTGAAGGCCAAAGCAACAAGCTGAGCTCCACATCTCCAGTGATCCTGCTACAGGGCAGCTGGCAGGTCCTGATGATCTTATATTGTCTCTGCTCCCACACCATGGGCAGAACATCAACCAAGAAGCACCTTGTTTCAAGTAGAGGGGATCTGTGTTGGTACTGAGCAGCTCTCAGCTCCTTCCCAGATCATCTGTTCCTGTTTACCTGCCAAACTGGGCCCAGTAGTATATGTCAGCCTGGGGCTGCTGGAAGGATGTTGGGAAGGTGCAGGCTGCAACCTTGCATATCCCATGCCATCAAGAAAGGGACGGTGAAGCCACTGAGAGGAGGGTAGAGTAGGTTTGAGTTGGTAAAACCCCTGGGGGTACTGCAGCATTTGGCTTTTCTCTGCAAATTATGCAATGCACCGAAGTAATTTGCCTCCTGGGCCACTGCAAAGAGGACTCAGAAAGGCAGAAACACCTTTCTTGAAAAATTAAAAGCAAATCACAACACCACCCCCTCTTCATGCCCCTCCATGGGCAGTGCCAGCAACAGGGCACACAGGGAACAAGGTCCAAGATCAGGCCCCAAAACAGGGTGACCTGACTCAAGTGAGGGGGTCAAAAGGGCGAGAGCCAAGCCCAAGGTCTGGGCAGCACAGCTGTAGGCACACAGGCTTACACAGGCTGGGAAGTGGATGGGCAGGGGAGGCCTTGGAGGACAGGGACAGCAGCCCTCACACTTTGGAAGAAAGGACTCTTCTGACATCAGAGCAAGGCAGCCTTAATGACTGCAGGGGGGATGTCTGACCTCTACTGCCCTGCAGAGACAAGCCTGAGAGGACCCCAAATTGCACAGAGCTACACCAGGTTGAAGGGAACACAACCACCTGACCCCTTGGTTTTCATGAAGGTGGTGCAATTTTTGAAGGTCATTTGGAGTCTGGAATGACCTATGGAGAGGGATCAACCTTGGGGTCACTTCTCACTCCAGAAGAGACCGCTCTCCTTCCCAGGGCTACATTCACGACCAGGTTTCCCTGCAGAAACATCTCCACTTAGCAGAACTAACATCTGTGCTGACACAGCCTGAACATCTGCACTTACTCAGAGAAGAGCAGCTGAAGCATTTGGCCTGGCTGTCAGGGAGCAACAAGTGCAGAGAACACCCCACCCTCAGCAGCACCTAGCCTGAGAAACCCCAAAGGGGGGCTTATTTTGGGAAAAATTTGTGGATTTCGGAGCTGAGCTGTATTTGCAAGAGATTCAGCAGACACGCACGCCTCCTAGGACATTTTTGAAATGAGAACTCTCCAAGTCAACTGGGAAGTGAAAAAGGCATGAGCATCACCCTTTTCCTGGTGTTAGTCCAGAGAGGGATCAGAGGTGCTGTCTCATCTGCAGCAAGGCTGTTTAAATGCGGTCATCAGCCACTTGGCCTCCAGCAGGACTGTACCACCCCTAGAAACATATCAGCAAGGTTCCCCAGGCTGAGGATGAAGCTTCTTATGCCCAGTCTGTGCTGTCTCAGTTGCAGGAAGATGCAAGACCTATCTGCTTACTCCTAAAAGGCTGCAGTCAACAGTACCTCACAAGAGAATGGAGACAACTGAATGCAAATTACATCTAGGCAATTTAAGAAAACAGCAAGACTCAATTAGCTAATCGGCACTTAGTGTCGGCTGACACACCCATGAGCACAGGCATATCTGCGAGGAAACGTCAGAGTTTCTCTGTGCTCACACCCCTTATATTTCAAAGCCACTTTCTGAACTGGAATGACAGGGGAGAGCAAAAGAAGCCAGTAGTCCTGTGAGGGAGCAACAGATAGGATGGCTGAGCAAAGGGTGGTGTGACAGGAAGGGATCGCAACATCAGCAAAATGGGGCTTAAGCAGCAGGGTCACTGTCAGCACTTGCACATAAGCAAGGAATTGCCTACAATGCACCGTTATGGAGAGATCTCCCAAACCCTCTCCAGGAACTCAACACACTGGGGAGCCTCTCTAACATGTCTGCACGCTAGTGCATGCAGTACAGGGAATAAACATGAGGAACTAGAGATCTGTGTGCAGTTGCAGGGGATCTTATTCGTACAAACAGCTGATGGGAGGACACAAAGAAGGTGGAGTCAGGGTCTTTTCAGTGGTGCCCAGTGTCAGGACAGGGGGCAATGGGCATAAACTGAAATACAGAAGGTTTCGTCTGAACATCAGAAACACTTTTTAATGTGAGAGTGACTGAGCACTGGCACAGATTGCCCAGAGAAATCGTGCAGTCTTCATCCTTGGCAAAACTCTGATACATGATGGGAGCTGACCATCCAGAAGGCAGCTTTGTTGTGAGGGTGACTGAGCACTGGCACAGTTGTCCAGAGAGGCTGGGGAGTCTCCATCCTTGGAGGTATTCCAAAGCTGACTGGACATGGCCCCGGGCAGTCTTCTGGAGGTGGCCCTGCTTGTCTGGGGGAATTGGACTAGATGACCTCCAGAGGTCCCTTCCAACCTCAACCATTCTGTGATTCTGTGAAGAATCTCTTTAAGAACAAAGTGTTAATGGCTCAGGAGCAGGTGGTCCCCAGGTGCTGTAAGAGAAGCTGGTGACAGAGAAGACCACCCTGGCTAAACAGGGAGCTTTGGCTGCAACTCAGGGAGAAAAAGAGAGTTTACAACCTTTGGAAGAAGGGGCTAGCCACTCACAGTGATTACAAAGAGGCTGTGAGGCTATGCAGGGTGGAAATCAGGAGGTCTAAAGCCCAGCTGGAAATTAATCTGGCTTCAGCAATCAAGGACAACAAGAAATGTTTCTATAAGTATGTCAGTAGCAAAAGAAAGACCAGGGAGAGCATCCATCCCCTGCTAGACGCAGGAGGAAACATGGTAACAAGTGATGAGGAAAAGGCTGAGGGGCTTAATGCCTTCTTTGCCTCAGTCTTTAATAACAAGACCAGTTGTACTGAGGGAATCCAGCCTCCTCAGCCAGAAGACAGAGACTGGGAGAACGACCCCCCCACAATCCAGGAGGAGATAGTCAGTGACCTGCTGCATCACATAGACACACACAAGTCTATGGGACGGGATGGGATACACCCAAGGGTGCTGAAGGAACTGGCTGGGGTGCTCGCCAAGCCGCTTTCCATCATTTACCAGCAGTCCTGGCTGACCGGGGAGGTCCCGACAGATTGGAAATTGGCCAATGTGACACCCATATATAAGAAGGGTCAGAAGGATGATCCGGGAAATTACAGGCCTGTCAGCTTGACTTCAGTGCCTGGGAAGCTGATGGAGCAGCTCATCCAGAGTACCATCACACAACACATGCAGGACAACCAGATGATCAGGCCCAGGCAGCATGGGTTTATGAAAGGCAGGTCCTGCTTGACAAACCTGATCTCCTTCTACCACAGGGCCACCTGCTTATTGGATGAGGGAAAGGCTGTGGACTTTGTCTACCTTGACTTTAGTAAGGCCTTTGACACCATTTCCCACAGCGTTCTCCTGGCAAAACTGGCTGCTCGTGGCTTGGATGGGCACACGCTTTGCTGGGTAAAAAACTGGCTGGATGGCCGGGCCCAAAGAGTTGTGGTGAATGGAGTTAAATCCAGTTGGTGGCCGGTCACGAGTGGTGTCCCCCAGGGCTCGGTTTTGGGGCCACTCCTGTTTAACATCTTTATTGATGATCTAGACGAGGGGATTGAGTGCACCCTCAGTAAGTTTGCAGATGACACCAAGCTGGGTGGGAGTGTTGATCTGCTCGAGGGTAGGGAGGCTCTGCAGAGAGACCTGGACAGGCTGGAGCGATGGGCTAAGGCCACCTGTATGAGTTTCAATAAGGCCAAATGCCGGGTGCTGCACTTGGGCCACAACAACCCCCAGCAGCGCTACAGGCTTGGGGAGGAGTGGCTGGAGAGCTGCCAGTCAGAGAGGGACCTGGGGGTGTTGATTGACAGCCAGCTGAACATGAGCCAGCAGTGTGCCCAGGTGGCCAAGAAGGCCAATGGCATCCTGGCTTGCATCAGAAATAGCGTGGCCAGCAGGGACAGGGAAGTGATCTTACCCCTGTACTCGGCACTGGTGAGGCCGCACCTCGATGACTGTGTTCAGTTTTGGGCCCCTCACTACAAAAAGGACATTGAATTACTCGAGCGTGTCCAGAGAAGGGCAACGAAGCTGGTGAAGGGTCTGGAGCACATGTCGTACGAGGAGCGGCTGAGGGAACTGGGGTTGTTTAGTCTGGAGAAGAGGAGGCTGAGGGGAGACCTCATCGCCCTCTACAACTACCTGAAAGGAGGTTGCAGAGAGCTGGGGATGAGTCTCTTTAACCAAGTAACAAGCGATAGGACAAGAGGTAATGGCCTCAAGTTGCTCCAGGGAAGGTTTAGACTGGATATTAGGAAGCATTTCTTTACAGAACGGGTTGTTAGGTGTTGGAATGGGCTGCCCAGGGAGGTGGTGGAGTCCCCATCCCTGGAGGTGTTTAAGAGTCGGGTCGACATAGCGCTGAGGGACATGGTGTAGTTGGGAACTGTCAGTGTTAGGTTAATGGTTGGACTGGATGATCTTCAAGGTCTTTTCCAACCTAGACAATTATATGATTCTGTCATTCTGTTCTAACCCCTCACAGGACGGCACACTTATGCCATGAGTCAGTTGTACTGAGCCAGTTGGAGCTGCTGGACAGCCATTAAGTGGGGGGACAGTGCCCCAAATGAGGTGACAGAGTGAACGGGATGAATGCTGTAGTCCGGGCTGGCTGGACGATGCACCTCCAAAAAGTCACTTGGGACCTGAGGTCTGCAGCACCTTACAGGCTTTCTGGCACAGAGGGTGTGATGAATAAGGATACAGTCCAACAAGACATACAGGTACAAGAAGGTACAGCCATACTGACCAGATCCCTGCCTTGAAACCCACACAGGAGTCCTAAGGATTTGTGCTACAAACCCAAGATGAGCAAATCTTCCTATTTCTTGGAGCACAACCCCTTGATAATACTGTTCTGCCTCTTCCAGGGCTCACAATAATGTTCCCACCCAAGAACACCAAAGGTCCGTGAAGGCCATAATCATGTCTCCAGCAGTGGCCAAAAAACACAGGCATCAGGAGGTCGCCTGGCCTCCAGCAAGCTTGCAGGCCTTCTTGGACTGAAGTTGGTGACTTTGGATTTACCATTCCCAGACTCTTCCATGAATAACTCTAGTTTCCCTGAAGCCTCTGGAAATTGCAGGAGCCCCTCTGCAAAGTCCTGCAGCAAATAATTCTGCAGTTCTGCACTAGGCTGGGGGAAGAACTGCCTCTTATTGCTTATTTTGAACTTAGCACTTGCTATCTTTTTTCAGCACTTTCTAGATCCTAGTTCTTGTGTTGGAAAGGCACTGCATGCTCACGCCCTCTTCACAGTGTACATGGATTTATCAACCTTTCTTGTACTGTCGCTCAGACATCTCCTCTTTCTTCCTCCTAGGCACTACACCAGGCTGCTGGTGCTTGCCTGTGGAGCATATTCACAGCCTAAACAAAGTAGCAGCTGACAACAAACAGCATGCAGGGATGAGACAAGGCACTGGTACTTCAGAATAGTGCTGATGAGAAGACTAGTTTACAAGCAGAGCGCAATACCATCTGTCCCAGGGTGGGTATCACCTATGGAGAAGGCTCAGGCAGAGTGTGGTAAGAGTCCTGCCAGCACCGAAACAGGGCAGGAACAGGAGACACCCATCTGATCACTACCAGGAATGATGAAATGCCAAGGGTGCCAGGCTGTAATGTGCAACAGGCACAGTACCTTGGTGTTGGTACAAACTGGCTCTTGGAGCAGCACAGAAAAAAACATGGAGGGGTGGGAAGATATATAGTATGTTTCTGTGCTATTGCCTTTTCCAGGGGTTGTTTCTGCTAAGATAAGATTTGACCTCTCAAGAGCAGCATCAGACAAACCCAGTCCCCCTTGGTATTTTATCACTGGGCAATGATATATGGAGCAGTCTAGGAGCAACTCCAGCCAAAGCAGAAAAAAAAAAGCAAGATCATAACTGGAACCGGTTTGGCTTTGCAGCTGTACCTGACATCAGGTTGAACTTTGGTTTGAATGGTCAGCCCTGCAAAGACAAGTCTGCTGGCACATTGTTGGGCTAGAGGCACCAGTCACTGAGTGAAATTCTCTGTCTGATGTAATGTCAGACAAACTCAGAACCAAAAGGGAACCTCTGCCATAGAAAAACCCCACCTTCTCTAAAAACAAGAATCAGGGATAGACACTGGTCTCTTCCTGAATGGAAGGGAAAGCCTTGGTCCCTGTGTGAGGTTTGTAGCTGCTGACCTTGTCTTCTAGCTATGTGGGCCTGTGTCCCTCATTGGGATGGGCCAAAATACAACCGGGAGCAGCTGCATATGTTGCGGGTAGAAAATCTTCAGAGCAGCTGAGAGCTGGAATTTGTGCTGTAAAATGAGCTCCTACAGAATGAGTTAGCGGATGTTTTAAGTGATTCATTGTCTTCTGATAACTGCCCAGCTCCTGAGGCATTGCTGGCATGCAAAAACAAGGTAGGTCTGGGTGAATCAGAGGGCCGAGGGAAGAGGATCGGTGGTAGTTAGCAAAGACACGCACAAGTTTATTCAGAGACCAAGCTGCAAACTGCCACTATTTTCCAAGGCCTGCAGTGAACTTCCTGGAAAAAATGGGCCTTCTTTGGTGCCAGATTTGGGGTGTGCCTTAGGAGCAAGCCCATTGCTCCATTCTCCAAAGGCAGCCACTGGTGTGAAAGGCTGGAAGAGCTACACTGAGCCACTTGTATGTGAAACCTTCTGCCCACCCTCCAAACACATGTCTAGTGAGTCCTCTGTGCCAGGCAGCAAGAGATAAGGTCTCACTGGTGCTGCCTGGATGATCCTGGGTGCCTCCAAAAGGTAGGAGCACCTTTTCTTCCATCTCCTGCTGGTCTCCAGACACATCTCCAGATTCTTTGACGTTGGTTTCTCCACCGTGCACCTAAGCTACAATAATTTGTTTGCCTCTACAACTGCCAAGAGTATTTGACATCTCGAGTACTCACAGGTTACTTTGGAGAGGCCAGATGAATGGCAAGGTCTGAAGTTTGAAGGAGAGAGCAAGGAACTCAGTGTCAGCTCATACCTACATCACCACTAGCTTCTCACTTTAAACAGGCATTTGTCACAGAACAAAAAGGAGCAGAAAACACAGAGGACTTTGCAATGCAGCTCAGTGGCCTTGCGTATGTCCCAGGGCAAACCTGGTAATTATACCTTATCCTAATTACTGCTGTAGCAGCAAAGACAGCAAAACAGTGGAACAGGCACCAGCACCCAGGGCACCCAGGGCTGTCCTGGCCATGGGAAAGGATGCAAGCATTCCCAGTTTAGCTATTAAATCCCAAATTCTGGTACTCAGGAAGCTCAGCAACAAGCTTGCAAGTTCAGACATTTCAGTAAGGCTATTTCAAATCCAGTTGCAGGCCTGAGGGAGGAATGCAAGGTCAGCTCTTCTGCTTGTCCTGTGTTTCCATCATACATGAGTAATATGAGGCCATTTCACAGGGCACTAACACCTCGCCGAAGAAAAAGAAAGGACTGTTGTGTCCAAGTGCAATGCAGATATGCTTCTGATGCAGGAGAATAACCCAGCTTTGGTATGTATTGAGTATTTTCTTTTGCAGACCCATGGCAGCATTGTCTGGAAGTGCCCTCCACAGTCTCTGGTCCAACCTCCCTCTTGGAGCAAGACTATCACCAACACTGATGCAGGCCAGACAGCTTTGTCTAACCAACACTCAGAAACCCCCAAGAGTGACAAGCCACCACCACTCTGAGGACCTGTCCCAGGTCTGCCTCTCCTCTTGGGGCAGACTTTTTTCCTAATGTCCGGGGTGAAATCCCAGTGCTGCAGGAGTGATTCCTTGCAAGCAGCTTTTTATAAAAGGGAGGGGAAAAGAGAAGAGCAAAGATCTGAGAATTAGCAAAGCTCAAATGTTTGCAGGTGGCTTTAGACTGTAACAGCAAGCTCTGTGCCCAGTGTTTGCCTTGCCAATAACTGCTTGCCAGTGAGAAGATAGCTTATGTGCTGGAAAGCTAGTGATGGACATGAGAAGCAACTGTAGGAGGGTGAAAAGGGAGGACAATGGGGCAGGTGAGACCATCACTGTCATTCGTTTGAGGAAAGCAAATGGAAGAAACTGATGACTCTGCTGCCTTTCTAGCATTTAGCTTTCCTATAAAAGTTGAATTTAGAGGTGAATAACTCACTGAGGGGATCAATTACCCTTCACAAACCACCAAGATAAAAAGATTACTAGCTGAGACTTTGCAGTCTCTCTCTTAGGCACCTACAGCCAAACTCTTGCCCCGGCATTTAGCCATGATGATGAACAGAAAAGGGGTCGGGAAATGAGCCAGGATTGTGAAAGAAGAGGTTCACGAACTTTCAGCTAGGTGAAATGTGTATGAGCTACAGCAACACTCATTATCAGAGGAGGAGCCGTCTCCAGTTCCCAAGCCATGCTCTCCAAGAACTGCTGGAGGGCTGGAGCAGAACCAAGGAAATGGCACAGAATGAGCATAGCACTCTGTTTAAAAGGCTTGAAGTTGTTATAGATCCATAATTCAGTGCCTGGAAAATCGACCTGCACAAAGGATTTATTCAGAGGCACCGAGGGGCTAATACAGGGGCTGAGAAGCAGACAATTGGGATTTCTTAAGAATTATTTTATACCAAACCATTTAAATTTTCTCTCTCAAAGATTTGGCAGATAAAGGGGAAGCAGCAGATGTGATAATTTTGACCTCCATAGAGGACTTAGTGTTATCCCATTCGGAGTTTTGTCAGAAAGGGAAATACCATCTAGATGAAAGATGGATGTAAAATTGGTGCAAAAATAGCACCTCGATCTGGTGACAAGAGCTATTTGTGGCTTATGGTCAGACTAGAAGGACATTATACGGAAAGCAACAGCATGAAAATGGTCCTGGCTTTGGTATTATTCGATGCTTCCATATTGTGGGCTCGAAGCCATGCTACAATGCCTTAGAAATATTGTGGATAGTGTTAAAGAAAATGAGACCAGAGGAATGCCAGAAAATAGATTCATCAGATGACTTTAAAGACCTGGCAAAGACAGGATTTGACATCAGTCAGATGAAATTCAATCAAGTCAGGCATGAAATGCTTTGAAATCAGATAAATCTAACCCAAGGAAAGAATGGGACGTGGGATGACACAAGCCACAAACCAGGCAGGGGAGCATGCTGGAAGCAAGCCTTCCTCCAGTGGTGGAGAGGAGGACATGTGACATGCTTTAAGGATGTTTGCAACTCTATTCCCATCACTGAATAAGTGTCAGGGACCAAATCAGTGCCACAGAGGGACTCATACTTAGGGGATGGAGACAGTTCACCCTGGCTTTACCCTGCCCATGACTGATGTGTCTACCTGCCCTCTCTTTCTCTTCCTGGCTGGCAGAGGCAAGGGTGGTGGGGACAGGCAGCTAGTCAGGGCCAGCTGCTCTCCTTACAGTTTAGCCTTAATGAAATTCCACCAGGCTGGGAACAGTGTTGGGTATTAAGTTTCCATGTGGCCGGCAGCTTATGTCTGCTTTGAGAGGGAGCTGATTCCTGAAGGGTGCTGTGGCCAGTGAGTGGCAGCCTGCCCTGGACACCCCCAGAGTGTGGCAGCCCTGTAGCCAGTCACAAACACCCGGCCACCACAGCCAGATCAGTGAGAAAGTCTCATCTGTGTGGGGCACAGACTAATACCACCAGTAGAAACCTCTCCTATCTCCCAAGGCAAGAATGATCAGGCCACATCATCCTGGAGGCAAGACCACCATCCTGCAGCCCTCCATACTTTCTCAGGTGCCCAAAATCCCATCCACCCATATGACAGCTTCCTACTGTCACCAGTATTAAGCCCCCTGGTCTCTGAGTCAGGGGACCCAGTACATCCCAGGGCCAACCAGCAGACAATCCTGTACCTCATGTGAGCAGCAAGTCCTGTCAAGCACTTCATACAGGCTATGGCACACTGGGCATCCTTCTGGGAGCCAAGCAGTCTCTCAGAGCTTTGAAGCAGCCTGACATTTTAGGAAAAGAGAGGACTTCTGTGACATTTCATAAAGAACTTTCTCACCCTGATGATTTAGCAACAGACTCTGAAATTCAACAGCAAAAGGTCCTCCAGACAGGGCTACCAGTGATGGTGTTTACCCAGTGAATTTTTATTATGAGAGGACAGGAATCATGGTCAATGGTGATATTCCCCCTCACACACTCTCCCCTTGCCCCAGATTGTAGGTCAGTGGCTTTTTGGCCAAGCATATGTGTTTGAATATTCAAATGACAGATCCTGGCAACACACACTGCTTTGGGATTGCAGTGGTTGCCTGTTGTCCTGGGGTGGTTTTTTTTTCTACTTTGGTATAAAAGGGGAAGGCACAAAGCACCCAAGACTAATCCTGCTCTACTTGTACCTATGCTTCACATTCTCTGTGGCTGGTGATTTCACTGCTGTTTCCATGCCAAAATCAATTAGTTTTGTCTCCACTGATGTACTGACTGCCTCAAAAGTATGTGTTGATGGTATCAGGCACACTGAAGGCAAGCTGTACTGCATGGATCTGACTCACCTTGCCAAGAAGAAAAGTATTTTCCTTTAATTTTCAAGATTTCGCTGACTAACCTGGAAGAGTCCTGTGCTTTCCTCCAAAGGGGGCAGGCTCCTACTGTGGAGCAAAACTGGGCAGTCTGTTCACCAGCAAGTAACATGGGAGAAATCACAACTATCCTGCCATCCAAAATGTCCACGTAGTTCACAGATACAGTGGGGGAACTTCCTATCGTCAAGACAGAGGTGTCATCCCACTCATGTTCTCACCCTGTCCACTATCATAATAAAATTCCCATAGACTAGAAGTCCCACTGTTTCTCAGTGCCCAGAACACGCATGGGACACAGCTCTGTTACACCCAGGGCTTTCTCAAGAGGAAAGGTTTAAGCAGGTCTTTTCTCCTGTGGCCTTGGCCATATGTCCAGTGGTTCAACCCACAGAGCTGACTGAACTGCTAGAAAATATGTAAAGGCACAGTCATAAGCCATCTGTGCTTTGGTTTCAGGCCTTTCAGCCCAATGAGAGATCAAAGTACGTGCAGATGAGTCACATTTACAGTAACTAGATGAACCCCGACATGAAGCACTGCTTTTGCCTTGCTGGTTGCAACATGCTCTGCACCCACAGGCACTGGTGTTGCTCTTTAGCTCCCAAGCTCTGTGGCCCAGGAACTGGACAAACATGCAATTTCCACAGCCAGACACAGCTTTAACTGCTCTCTTCTCCCTATCTGAAAAGGGCTGCACCTCCAAAACCCAGCACAAGAGCTTCATGTCCAAACTACTCGCAACCATTTCAGGATTGAGTCAGACAAAAATAGATATAGCTGCAAAAATGCTTTTTGTATCATTTGCCAAACTGAAAGCAAAGACTCAGAAGCAGCACTAGGCAATCCGGCAAGTCCAAGTGCAGCAGTTTGGAAGTGAGGGAGTTTAATGGATGAGTGAATACCTGGGGGGCATCTAATAAGGCTTTCAACAACTCGTTCCCAGGATCTAGTCTGAATAGCGTTCAGAGTCACAGCTGGGCTGGAGAAAGAGAGCGGCAACAACCTCAGCGCTCACTGATGGATTTACTGCTCCCTGCAGGCGTTACAGGATGCTGCCCCCAAATCATACGGGTGTATGCAGCTCTCTCAAACTGGGTTTTGGGGAACAGCCAAGACTCCTATGGGCCACAGGTCTGAGTATGATAAGTCACTGCTGGATCACAGCCCCGGAGTGGGACCTACCAGCATGGGGCTTGCAAGACCTTGCACACCCGACATCCCCTGGTCTCCGATAACCCCCCTACAGTGCATCCTCAGGGCTGTCGTCACCACCATGGCCAGTCAGGAGGGTGGCAGGTCAATGGGCAATGGAAGGCTAATAAATCTGCTTGCAGAAGTCATGCCCCGAAGGCTGGAGAGCTGGGGCACAGAGCTGCATGCTGGGTGCTGACCACCACTGCCTGTGCTCTGGGGATGACACACAGATGTCTGTTCCACATTCAGCTAGCAAGGAGGACTGCTGACCCTGTCTTGCCTGGGAGCTCATCCTTGGCCCCTTGGCAGGCACAAAGACAGTAGTGTGTCCGTCCAGGGAGGAAGCTGGGAGCTGGGCTGAGAGAAGCCCATTGCAACTGCAGCTGTTTGCACAATGCAGAGTGTGTCCTGGCTGCACTCACATGCTGCCTGGGCCATGGCTTGCAAGTGAGGAGCTGTCGATGGGGAACTCTCATTTTGTACTCTTAGAAACTCCCCCACTCCAAATTCTAAAAGGAAAAACAGCAAAATAGAATGGTCAGAACCAAGTCCTTCACCCGGACACCTGCCTAATGAGACTCTCCTGCAGAATGGAGACTGAGAAGAGGCTTAGACAACCAGGTCTAATGCTAAAAAACCCAGCATGGACTGTTGAAGCCATCCTGCTTTGCTCCCAGCCTGAAGAAATTCAGAGTTTCAACTGAGAGAGAAGCACAGGTGGCTAGTGGACTTGTCCAAGGGGCTAGACTAGAGGAAATTGTAAGCCCTCAAGTGCCCCCAGGTGCTGTTCCCAGTCAGTCCTCATGCCCTACAGCAGGCAGGACACAAAGGGCTGCCAGGGTCTGCAAAGCAAATTCTCCTAAAGTGAAAGAGAGGGTGAAGGATACACAGCCAGGGTCAAGTGTTGGCCCTGCTGGGCAACTGCCAGACCTAGGGCAGTCCAGGCAGGCACAGCACATGTGCTGCCATTTGCCATGTCTGCAGACCTGACTGCCACGTGGCTCGGTGTTCAGCATGGGCCCAGGCCACTCTGAACCTGAGAAGCAGCCGGGTACAATAAAACTTGTGTGACATGCAGGCAGTGTGGTGGTATGGGGTGGAATCTTGCCATATACGATGCAGGTGAAGCCCCAGGGTCAGTGGGATGTAAACAGGAATTACCAGCTGCAGTCTCCTTCTAAACAGCCCTGGCCCTGGCTCTTCCCCGCACGGCAAACAGGATGCTGCTGAGGACAAGTCCTGCAGGGGAAGGGAGTCAGAGTAACCCCCTTGCAAATATGTGTTCCACCCCATTTCAGTGCCATAAGCTCAGCAGACAGCATAGGGGCAGAAGTGCCTTCACGCAGGGAAGATCTCTCAAGAGCCACTTTTTGAAAGCTCAGCTAGACCTGGGAGTCTGGATCAGACTAAGTATCACAGAGGAAGCTTTGGAGACTGGGGTGTGTGGGTGTGTGGGTGTGTGTGTGCTCATGTGTGTGCGTGTTTCTCAGTTGTGGCCATATCTGGCATCAGGCAGTGTCGCTGTAGAGACAGACAAAATGACACACACACACACACACACACACACACACTCACATGGGTGAATAAGGGGCTAGGTTTTAGATTTTTTTATTACTAAAAGCATGAATTTTTATATATTTCAGGTGCCAGAGTGTCACAACATAATTGGTCAAAAAGTTGGTTTTAACATTCTCATTGGATAACCTTTATCAGTTTTCCTTCCTGCTTGCTTCATCCTGCTGGGTAGTCTGCAGCTCCTTGAAAGTTATTTGCTTTAAGCAAAGCTTCCCTATCTCAAGAGTACACCGGAATCTTGTCAAGGTCAAATTCCTCTTCAATCAGGTTATTGGCAGACCAGCTGCCTTCCCCAACAATTCCCCCTTTTTGTATTTGTGCTAAAAATATTGCATAAACAGTTTTTTGCAGGGCCCTTTGCAAGAAACTGACAAAGCAAGGCAACGTCAGTAACACAACCACAACTATGAAGATAATTAGTCTCACAGTCTTGACCAAAGATATTAACCATCCAGATAGTCCCCAGACTTTGAACATTTTTGTTAACCAATCTGGATTATCATCCACCTGTAAATGTTTTACTCCTTCTTTTAGCTGCTGTATGCTTTTATGGATTGACTCAGAATGATCCGATAAATTCATACAACACATTCCTTCAAAATCTTCACACCCATGTCCTTGTGCTAAAAGCAAGAAATCTATGGCAGCTCTATTCTGCAAAGTAGCATGTCTAATGCTATCTACATCAGTTAGTATCCCACTAAGTGCCAGTGATGTAGCCCTGTCCTGCTTACTCAGCCAACACCCCAAATCAGTCAATTTCTTTAGTGCAGCCGCAGCAGCAACTCCTGGTGCAAAAAGCGAGGATGCAATAATTTGACCAGGATTCCAAAATGTTAGTCTGTCATCACAGTTCTCAGCAAATTGATGTGTATTCCTTTTATGTCGCAATTTTTTGTGTATCATTGTAATACTAGGTGTTAGCAAAGTAAGACGACCAAGGCTACATGGGCCGCCGTTAAGTTTTGAGGGCAGTCCTCCCCATGCTCCATCCCCACATATCAAGAATATTTCAGGGGGTAGAGCAACGGGAACACCAAATGGCTGAGATACCTTCGGAGTGGTATAGGGACACCAAGCCGTTGCATTGCGATAAATCGGTAAAGTGGCATTTACGTTCTGTCCTTTATGCTTTGTACTACTTGTATAATTAAAAAACACGCGGGTGTCCATGATTACTGATCCTAGTAGTTCCAGTTCTTGTGGTTCCTGTATCACCTGAGGTAAGTGAGCATACACCAAATCCCAATTGTCCGTACAGCTTTTTGGAGTTGCAGAGATCTACAATGTGCAGTGGGTTCGGCCATGTGTCTACTGGCAATCCCACCAAGCACCTGGAGAATGGGTTTTCAGGGCTCGCAGTAGAGAGACACAAAGTTTCCTGATGTGTCGTGTTTGCCAGAGTTACCCAGACATTCTGGTTGGGCTGTGAAAATACCCATCCTTCACCCAGATGTAGGTTCCAACACAGGCCGAACACACCGAGCAGGAACCCAGCGAGGGCCGGCATCTGCAGAGGCACAAGCATAGCCTCTGCCCCAGGTTAATAATTCACATGGTCCACTCCATTGGCCAGTAACCAAATCTTTAACATGTACTTTGGTGCCCTTTTGCGAATTCTGTTTTGAAGAAAGAGAGGAAAAATGTTGAAAAAGAGGAGGTAGAGAAGAATTATCCCCATAATGGAGAAAGTTAAGAACATAAACTGCTTTATCTAAATGTGCCTGGGGTGGTTCCCCAGTCATTCCCCCTTTTTGTTTCTGAAGCTGTCGCTTCAATATGCCATGTGCTCGTTCAACAATTGTTTGCCCTGTTGGGGAATGGGGAATACCTGTAATATGAATAACACCCCACAAATTGAAAAACGTTTGAACTTTCTTTGAAACATATGCTGGGCCACTGTCTGTTTTGATCTGGCACAGCACCCCAAGCATAGAAAAGGCTTTCTGCAAATGTCGAACTACATCTTTTCCTGTTTCTCCATTATGTGCTGTTGCTACCAAGGCATGAGAATAAGTATCAATAGAAACATGAACATATTTCTGTCGGCCAAATTCATCAATGTGAGTAATATCAGTCTGCCAGATTTGTAGAGCCTGTACACCTCTGGGGTTGGTACCAAAATACACTGGAGTGTGAGTTCCTTGACAGTCAGGACAGGCAACTACTATAGAGCGAGCTTCGGTATGAGATAGACCGAACTGCTGTCGTAAAGCTTGAAAACCTTGATGAAAAAATTGATGTGATAATACAGCTTGTTGCTTCATGTTAGGAACAGGACCCAGGGCCATAGCTGAAACAAGAGCATCCACTCTAGCGTTGCCTTCTGTATAAAACCCTGGTAAAGTAGTATGACTACAGACATGCATGACAAAATAAGGTTCTTTTCGCTGTTGAATACTCTTCCAGAGTTCCAAAAGCACATGAAATAATAATTGATTATCTGACATAGTCAGGACCACTTTATCCAATCGAGCAACCAAGTTGGCTACATATGCTGAAACAGTTACAATATTCACAGGAGAAGTAAAATTAGAGAAGGCAACAGCCATGGCAAGTAGCTCCAGTACCTGTGGGGAACATTTTTGATGTACTATCTTGTTTTTCCAGTCATGGTTTTCATACCATACTACTGCTGCCTTACCTGTTTTTCCTGAGCCATCTGTAAAAACAGTGAGGCCTTTCACGGGTTCTGGTTGGCTTAAATCTTTCTGACCAAATGGTACTTCCCAAGCAAATTTCAGCAGTGGGTGTGATGGCAGGTGATATGATAACCGTCCTTGAAAACCTGCCATGGCTGCCTGCAGCTCATAGTTATTCACTAGGCACCATTCAAAATACCAATTTTGCACAGGTAAAACAATCGTAGCCGGATCACGCCCTGTTAGTTCTAAACATCGCTTTCTCACTTTTATGATTACATCAGCAATAAGATCAAACAGTCCAGGAGCAGTTTTTCATGGTCAGAATGACAGAAACTTCCATTCTAGAATATGCAGTGGGTCATCCCATTCAGGGTTCCATTGTACCAGAGCACCAAATGGTACAGTTTTGTCAATTAGTACAAAGAATTGTACTACCTGAGACAGATCTATTCCAGAGATAAATTTCCCGTGTACAGATTGTTCTACCATATGAATTACACTTAAAGCTTCCTTGTTTAGTATTCTGGGTTCTGCTGGATCATTAGAATGTTTTAGAAACTCCAATAATGGTTGCAACTGAGAATTGGTAAATCCAAGATAGGGCCTTATCCAATTTAAGGATCCCCTCAGTTTCTGTACGTCATTGAGAGTTTTAATTTCAAGGTCGAGTTTCACAGGTTGGGGCATAACCTGCTTGGTTGTAACTGTCATTCCCAGCTATTTCCATGGTTCTACCATGGAAAAGGTTGTACCTTTTCAAGAGCAATAACCAATCCATATTGCTGCAATGACTCTCTGGCTAAATGCTCCATGCTGTTCAACTGCTCCTTGCTGTTTGATGCTAACAGGATATCATCCATATAATGGTAGCAATAGCTAGCAGGGAACTTTTCTCTCACAGGTGACAAAGCCTGGGCTACAAACCATTGACAAATTGTTGGCGAATTTTTCATGCCTTGTGACAAAACTTTCCAATAGTACCTTTTTGAAGGCTCTGCATGATTTAGAGAAGGCACAGAGAATGCAAATTTTTTCTTTATCTTGGGATGCCAATGGCATAGTAAAGAAGCAGTCCTTTAAATCTATCACAATGATTTCCCAATCCATAGGAATCATGGCAGGTGAGGGTAGGCCCGGTTGTAGGGCCCCCATTGTGGTCATAACAGCATTTATTTGCTGTAGGTCATGCAAAAATCGCCATTTTCCTGATTTCTTTTTAATTACAAACACTGGAGTATTCCATGGGCTGTGAGAAGGCTCAATATATCCAGCAGCTAGCTGTTCCATCACCAGCTCCTGCAGGGCCTTTAATTTCTCTGTAGGCAAGGGCCACTGATCTACCCACATGGGGTTATTTGTTAACCAAGTTAATGCAAGTGTGGGTTGTTTTACACCCTGCAGCACAGTGGCTCCTGTCAAAAATCCGTAGTGATCTTCACTCCCCATTGTGACAAACAGTCCCTCCCCCATAGGTTTAGGGGGGCTGTTGACACATAGGGCTTGACGGTCGCCTGTTGACCCTCAGGACTGGTGATCAGAATAGGCGTAGCTGCTACCCCTGCTTGTGTTGACCCTCCCAGTCCTACCACTCCCATTCCCGTATTTACAATCGGCCAGGTGAGTACTGAGGTATAATAGTTATGTCAGCTCCTGTGTCCAGAAGACCCGTAAGTTTTACTGCTGTCGGCGAGTGCCCTCTGCTGGATAGTATACGGGCCATCTGCGGACTTTGTGATGAGACAGTCTGTGACCAGAAGACCTGCGGGGATCCTGTGGAGCCAAATCCTCCGTCATGTCGCTCCCGACGTTCTGTTTTGGGAACACAGCTCAAAAATGGTACAAATTGAGCAATTCGAGTTCCTTTGGGAATGGTTACAGGCGGATAGCGAGTAGAAATCGTAGCACAAATTTGCCCAGTATAATCAGCATCGATAATTCCCAAATGCACAATTAATCCACTTAAGGTACTGCTAGATCTCCTGATCAATAAAGCACTCAGTCCTAGCCCTACACGTCCTTTAGTATCTAACGGTACTTTAATGATGTCTTTCGTTGAAATGGTTACTGTGTTGGCAGTGGATACACCCAGTCCTGCCCACCCGGCAGTTTCGGCTGTGGGCCGCTCACAGAGAGGTGGCGAGGAACCCCTGACGTGTGGGAGGGATTTTGTATCGTCGCGCAGTCCTTGGCGCTCGCCTTCCAGTTTCCCTGGAGAGGCTGTCCACTGGCATGAAATTTAGACCAACACTGTTTAGCAAAATGTCCAGGTTTTCCGCAATGGTTGCAGGTTATTCCAGCAGAATCGCTTATAGCACTTTTTGAGGGCTTATTAAGAGGGCAACTGTCTTTAACGTGGCCTGTGTGGTTACATCCAAAACATTTACATGGTCTATCTTTGAGCGCCGTAGCGAGGGTGGCAACCTTGTGTTCCACAGTGCCAACTTTAGAACATGCAGCAACCATACCAGGAACAGAGGGATCTCCAGGCATGGCTTCAATAATTTTTTGGCAGTCCTCATTAGTGTTATCTTTTGCCAATTGCTTACACAATATCTGCCGCAGTCCATCATCGTGTACTTGTTTTTCTAAAGCATCAGAAATTTTTTCAACAAACTGCAAAAACGGTTGTCTGGGTCCCTGCCGGATAGCAACATATTTCCGCTTTGGGGCCGCTAGCTCCATGGTTCTTTTTAAGGCATTAATCCCTAATTGTTGGGATTGTTCTAAAATAAGGGGGTGCCACGTCGCCTGTAACTGAGGATTACTAAACGGCCCCTCTCCTAATAAAGCATCTTCACCAACACCAAGCTGTGGCTCGCCCTGCGGCAGTCCCCTATTATCATTTGCAATGGCTTGAGCCATTTGCCTCCAGGTAGACTGAAAGACCATAAGCTGTATAGGCTGAAATAACACTTGTGCAAGATGAATAATATCATAAGGACATAACAAGTCAGTACTGATGATTCTAATTAACTGCATAACCTCAGGAGAGTTAATACCAAACTGTGCAGATTTTGTTTGTAAATCTTGCACCACCTTCCACGAGATGGGGCTGTGTTCATCATGTTGGTTAGTGCCAGCCACTGCCTTATAAACAGGACGTGCTCCCGGGGCACCGGTATCATTGTAAGTTTGCAGAGGACAGGGGTCGAGTTTCTCAACTAGATCCCAGTTTCCCACTTCAGCCGCTTGCTTTCTAACCTGCGCCCAAAACCGAGCAGGGTGACGAGGCGTAACAGTCACAGTAGCAGGGGGCAAAGTCCACGGGAGGGCGGATTTGGTGACACGGTCAGGGTCTGCAATCTGTGACGTTGCAGTTGCATTTATTACTGCACCCGCTCGTCCCTCCTCCTCCTTATCCTCATCAGTACTGTCCCCTGAGAAAGACAAAGGGATCTGAGAGGGATTCACTGTTGATTCTGTTTCTATCTCTTCCTCCACGGGGGGTGCAGTAGGTTCTATAAAGTTAGAACTTTGTTTCATCATCTGTAACTGCTGACTAGAGGTTTGATATTGACTAGGTGGAGGTGAAGGAGGTGGTCGTGAAGGACGTTTGACAGACCACATACAGGGTTTTTTGCCTGCTACGGAGGACAGAGCTGAACAGTCTTTAACTTGAGTGGGCTGCATCGAGCATTTGTCCTCATCATTTGGTGAAGGAACATGCATATGAGTGACGGAAGAGGAGTGAGGTAACTGGAACTCCTCTTTTCCCACAGGGGTGGCACCAGGTACAGTAGGTTTGCCTTTATTAGCAAATTCTTCTAGCTGCTGAGCGGGGGTTTTATAATTAAACCCATAGGAACAGTCTTTTGAGGACTTCTAGGTGTTCACAACTTTAATCTGATCAGCAGGCGATGGGTAACTAGGGGATTTATTCAGTTTCTTATTTAGATCTTTAGTTGAAGAATTAGGCAAATCAGGCTCTGCAGGGAGTTGTAACGCTCCCAGTTTCTCTGTTACAGTTTCTATGTCATGGTCCTGATCAGAGCATTTTTTGTTATCAGAGCATTTTTCGTTTGTCTTAGCAGTTGCTGCCTCTAGTTCCCTTTCCTTACTGTTCCATTCTGCTTTCCATTCTTTTAGAGTGTCACTCAGCAATCGCCAAGTAGTAGCCAATTCTGCTGCTTCTTTTGACCCTTTAGAAATTGCGTCCCATAATTTTTGCCCTGCTGCCTGCCACGCTGATACACTAAACACCGTGGCAGCTGTTGCTTCAAATCCTTGCATTTTACTCCAAATGAGCATTCGCCTTAGCCTGTATTCACTAGTCTTAACACCCTTACGTTTAAGTAATGCTTCCCATGTGGACAATATTGTTTCCTCTTCTTTCGTAAGTCCTGTCCCATGGCTATAGTTCCGTTCCCAGTGGCTCACCTTATCAGGTGTCGAAGTTCAGGTCCGGACCAAGCAGATTCCCTCTGCTCTCAGCTTCACCATGCTCCGTCTCCGCTGCACATCGTCCTGCAGCCCACTTTCGCTAAGTCACGAATCCCAAAACACATCCTTGTCAAGTCACGATCTCAGCCTTGTTGCGCATCATCGTCGCGCATCGGGGTCACCAGATGTTGTTGTAGAGACGGACAAAGCGACACACACACACTCACATGGGTGAATAAGGGGCTAGGGTTTTTTTATTACTAAAAGCATGCATTTTTATATATGTCAGGTGCCAGAGTGTCACAACATAATTGGTCAAAAAGTTGGTTGTAACATTCTCATTGGATAACCTTTATCAGTTTTCCTTCCTGCTTGCTTCATCCTGCTGGGTAGTCTGCAGCTCCTTGAAAGTTATTTGCTTTAAGCAAAGCTTCCTTATCTCATGGGTACACCGGAATCTTGTCAAGGTCAAACTCCTCTTCAGACGAGGCAGGGCCCAGCTATTACACCAAACTCTGCTCAGTTGGTGTGATAATGGTGTAACCCAAAAGCCACTAGTCCTATCCACACTGATCCTACACTGAGCCACTGTCACCTAAGAGACACTAATACTTGTCCAGTCTGGGTCCCATCACCACCAGTGGCTGGAAGCAGACATCTAGGGAGGCAGAGAACAGGCTGATCACAGCAATATTGCCCTGAATGCATTCCCAGCCTTCAGTGATGCAGGGTATCTGAGGAAGCAGCAACCTGATACTCAATAGACCATCACGGATTTTTAAATTTTTTTTTTTCCTTGGAATCAGTCTCAAGCTCTGACCATCCTGCCCTGGATCTTTTCCTGTTCCAGTTAGCTCAACTTCTGCTGCTGCTTCAATTTACAAAGGGGGGGTTAAAAAAAAAAATAATAAAATGCATGCCAACTCAACCAGGCCTGGATAAAGTTTCCATCATGTTCTTAAAGAGATGACTTTGCCAAGGTAGGAAAAACTAAGTCACAGCCTTGGAGAAGTAGGAAACACCAAGTAAGGTGGCTCTCCCCACCCAGCAGCTAGGGAAATGTGGGAAGGAAGGCAGTTTCAGCCAGACCATTTTATCTCTGAAACCAGATGGATTTAAATGCTTCCCCAGAGCTTGGAAAGGGCCAAGCCCTGCTTTGAATTGCTTTTTGTAGCACCTCATTAGAAAGTAAAAGGGAAGAAATGAACAATCTATAACTTTGTGGCATTGGGAAACAGCTCTGTTAATCCTGTTTCCTTCCTTGAGCCTACTCAGGTCAGGTCATCCAGCATCAGGGCCACAATACCTAATCTGCTTATCGTTGCCCCACAATCAGGAGCCTGGACACCAGCCCAAAGGGCAGATGCATCCTTCTGGGCATTATTAATAAATGGGAAAGGCCCAGGTTGCTAAACCTGACCCCAGTGCTTAATTGCAATGCTCCCAGCACCCAGCTTCTACTTGCTGCTGCAGATCCAAGCAGTGGCCACCTCTCAAACCCAAGTCTGTGGGAGTGAGGGCAAGAGGGGCAGAGCATGGCTGGGGGAGCAGATGAGAGGAGAAGAAAAGTGCTGCAGGGAGACACCCCCTAGGGCAGGAACTGCAAAGCCGAGACTGGGGGTACTTGTGGCACCCCATGCATCCTGAGCAGCAGGCCTCTAGGTTTCTTGGCCTGTCTGGGAAAAATGTGGGCAAATCTGACAAGATGCAGAATTTCTCCCTTTCCAGCAGGGCTGGTGCAGGCCCTACCTGCGCATCTGAGATGGGGAGCAAAGCCCTCACCAGCCACACAGGACTCGGGGCTTGCTCCCACCTGCTCACAGCTACAACTCAGCCTGGCTGGTCCACAGACAACCACTGCTTTACCTGTCAGCATTGTAACCAAGCTGTGTTTTGTCACATTAGTAAAAACCACCTGAGCTTGGGAGGAGCCAAATGGCACTGACAGGCCCTCATTCATGGCACCCAGGCTCATCATGCCACCCAGCTTGCACCAGCTCTTTTCTTCTACCTTCCTCTCTCCAAGGAAGACTACGTCTTCTCACAGCCAACCTCCATCTCGTGTCCAAATGGAAAGGAAAATATAGCCTCTTGCAAGAGTCAGGACTGGAAGATTTCAGGCTCTTTCAGCACCTACTCCCATCAGGGGTGGGGGTCCCATGGCAGAAGCCAGCCTCGGGCAACACATCAGACAGGCAGCATTTGGTGTGTTAGCCGGACCCACAGCTCCACGGACAGTAATGGGTGGCTTGGCATGGAGTCCATAGCTAGAGGGGGGGTAAAAGTTAAAAAACTTAATGGGACAGAAAGAGAAACAGCAACCCCTAGCTTAGTTTCTCAGCTGAGGAGTGCCAAATTTTAGCAAACTACTCTCTCTGTATGACAAAGCCACATGTCCCCGGTCTGGAGCTACACACTGCTGGCTGTCACCATTGCTGCTCTGCAGATGCAACAGGGCACATGAGCCTCTGGCTGTGTCCAGCCCAGCCCTGCCTTCCAGCTGGGCTGAGATCCAGTCATCAACAGCTCTGCAATCCGTCTCCGAAAAGATCTGTCACCTGCAGAGCAGAAGGGCTTTGGGGGCACTCAGGGAATAGCTGTAGGATGGAGGAGTGGGCAAGGGAGCCAGGGAGCAGCTGGTCCAGCACAGACCCACCCAGCTTTCCAGCTAGCCAAGGCCACAAAAGCGGCAGTGCAAAGATGCTGTGGGGCACACATACAGCCAGCCCTCCTACTGAGCTAGGGTTGCTCATCCCAAATTAATCCACAGAGGATGCTGCCCTCTTTTGGACTCAGTGTGACTGGCAGAAATTCAGGGAAATTTGGAGAGGCCCAAGACCAGTGCTTTTTGGGGCTCAAAACCCCACACAGGGGTTCTCAAATGTGGTGCCTTCCCCTACCTGTCTCAGTGGACATCCCAGGGACTTTTTCCTGCTGAGAGCCAGGCTGCTATGCCTGCAGGTGGCCCCTGAGCACAGCCTGGGAAAGGAAGAGCAGGGCCAAGCTCAGGAGCCATCCCTGAAGGACAGGGAGATGCTTGCTGGGATAAAGAGTAAGAAGATGAAGACCAGAGTTTGGGAAGGTCTTTTGGGCCTGGGGAGGACCACAGGGTCCTTACTAACTGTGAGAGCTGCTAGTGTTTCATCTTAATTAATGATTTTCATAAATTCAGTTGATAAGTTCACAGCTAGCTTAATTAAGTGAGCCACAACAGGGTCCTGCACTTCCCCAGCAGGAAGGAGTGGGGACCAACTGCTGCCAAGCCCCAGGGTGATGCTCAGATGTCCCAGTGCCATCTGCAGCCACGGGACGGCTCACTGCCCCTGGCACCCCAGCCCTGCTACCTGCACAGGGGAAGCAGGGGCTGGAGCTTGGGTGATGGGCTCCCATGCCCTGGACTGCCGCTGCCCCTGCAGCTCTTGGGGCTGGGTGCCAGCCAGCCCTGCCTGTGCCGGGCTCCTCCCTGCCTGCACTTCCTCCTGCCGCTGGCACCTCCCCACAGCCCTGGGCACAGCCAGGACAGGGGCTCACGCCGGCTCTGCGGGCTGCCCGCCGTACCAGGGAGCCTGGGTCTCCTGCCCTACTGCGGGGTAGTCCTGCCTGTACCGAGCAGCCCCGGGCCACCAGTGCCAGCTCTTCTGCCAGGCAGCACCAGTGAGCCCCTGCTGCCTCGGAGACCCCCCCGGACCTCTCTGACGCTGGCACGCAGGAGCACACTGCAGCCCGCTTCACCCACCTCCCCAGCATGCGGACACCGGCAGCGATGATCGTGGGGCTGGTGCTGTGCCCCTGCGGGCTTCTGCTGACGCTCACGGGCACGCTGGCACCCAACTGGAGGCAGGTGAGCCTCGTACCTGACCAGCCCATTGACCTCATCTTGGAACAGGGCATCTGGGACATGTGCAGAGAGCGACAGAGCAGCCATGACCGCCACTGCGGGCAGGCTGATGAGCTGGGCTACTTTGAGCAGGTGCCTGTGCGGGTGGCCCAAGGGATGATGCCCACCTCACTGGTGCTCGCCCTCCTGGGCTTGGTGGTGGCTGCCCTGGGGGTGCGCTGCTGGCAAAAGGAGCCACGGCACTTGCTGGCTGGCGTGGCGGGGCTTGTGCTGCTCCTCTCAGGGCTGCTGAGCCTCGTGCCTGCCTCCTGGTATACCCAAGAGCTTTGGGCACTGCCCGCACCGTTTGGCAGCACGCTGGTTGTAGGCTACAGCCTGGTGCTGAGCTACTTGGGAAGCTGCCTGGAGATCTTGGGAGGGCTGGCCCTCGCCCTCAGCTTCCACCACTGCTGCAAGGAACGCAGGGCCCCCAAACTGTCCCCCAGCCCTGTGCTGGAGGCTGGGCAGTGCTCCACCACGGGGGCTTACCGCAATCCCTGGGACGTGCTGGAGGATGAGCGAGATGGACGGCACTGGAGGAGCACGCTGCCTTGTGACTCCGACTTGTAGCCCCAGCACAGGGACGGCAGTGGGCACCGGCCAGCCTGCCTGCCTGGCACCGAGAGCAGCACTGGCTCCTGCCCCTCCAAGCCATGCCCTTCTCTTAGGGCACCTCAGAGCAGGATGGAAACAAGACCAAGGACCTGGCTTGAATCTCTGCAAGCTCCTCAAAAGCTTGCTGTGCTCCAGTTCCCACAACTGTGCCAAAGCCGTGCTGGGTTGAGGACCAGCCCTGTCTCCAGTCCCTCCACACAGCTTTTAGCTCATCCTCCTGCACCATACAGCAACTTGGGCAAAGGCAGCTCCGGTTCTCCCCGGTGAGCAAGGTACAGGTTAGCACCATGTAGCCTTCAGGGCTGGGAATAGGGGAGGGAAGCACCTCCCACATGTCTCTGCTCAACTCAGGGCTGTGCAAAGAGCAAAATAAATGAAGAGGAACGGGTCTGTTTTGTGGGATGGTTATGGGCTTTCTGCCAGGCAGGCTGGGCTGAGAGCCAGTAGGCACAGCTAACCCAGCTCCCCCCCATGTTTTGCCTGAAACAGGGAGGAAAGGTCTGTAGAAGGGGACAGGTAGCTTTTATAGCACCTTCCTCAAGGACCTTTCCCCCTTGGGCAAAACTGGCTCTGGAAGAGGTTTATCCTTCCTTGAGCACAGCCACTTCAGGTAAAAAAAAAATATCACAAGGGAAAAAAGCGCATATATTTCCCCTTTCAGCATTAGCTTGGTGGGAGGCAGTAAAACTGGTCTCACTGGTTTGTAAAGGACACTCAGGAGGTCAGAACCGAACTATAAAACCCTGCTTCACACCCTGCCTAAAAGGGCAAGAGCCGAGCCAGCTATTCGGCCAGACTTCTACCCCAGGTGAACCTGAAGCACCCTGGTCATCAATCTAAGCCTTGCTGCAGAGGGACAGTGGATCAAGATGCCCTAAGTGTGGTTAAGGGATGGTATAGGATGCACCCTGTAGTGGGGAATCAGATTCAGGTGGCTCGGAGAATGCGTTAAAAAACCTCCCAAAGGTTTTTGCTCTGGGCTGTAAGTTCCCTAAAGCTCAGAGATCTAGGAAGAGCAAACCAATCTCCCTTCCCCGGCCCACACACAAACTGCAATGGCACCAGAGATGCTGCACAACGTTCCTTTATGAAAGTACAGTGTCAGGGCGAGATGGTCCTTTCCTCAGCGAGTCTGGCAGCTCCTGCAGAGATCACAGATGGGTGCATCAGGGATGAGCCTGAGCCAGCCTCCCTGGGACCACCCCACACCTTGGCACAGGGGATCCAGTCACTGGCAGAGCGGGACAGCTCCTGTACCAGCCAGAGTCCAGGCACCCCCAGGTCTTGCCCCTCTCCCCCCTCAGCAGGAGAACAGAGCTTGACTCAAGAGTGGGCAGCATGCCAGTGCTGGGCCTGGGGAGGAATCTGCGTATCAGGGGGGCCTTGGGGAACCCCAGGGAGGTCCCTACCAGGGCTGCTCCAGTTGCTGCTTACCTCTTTCCCATCGTAAGCTTCATTCACAAAGGTATCATTCTTGGGGGGAAGCTCTTCCTCCTCCTCATCTTCTTCCTCAGGGTCACTTTCACGGTGGTACAAGGTCAGCACTCGGGTGGAGGCAGTGCTTGAGGTCCTGAGGAGGGAAAAAAATACACTGAGGATGTCATGGCCATCCTCTAGGGATGGGGCAGATCCCAAGGTCCTGCCACAACCCCCAGCAATAGCCTGCCAGGGCGACTAGAGCTTTCCACATAGCCCAGGAGTGCCCCAGGACACCATGGTGTCCCTGGGCAGGAAGACCCTGTCCCTCTCCATCCCCAGTTGTACCTGGCCCAGCCCAGTCCCAGAGCTCACCTCCTCCGCCTGTCCCGCCTCCGCATGTAGGCCAGGGCCCCCACAGCAGCAGCAGCGAGCAGCAGGAGCACGGCCACCCCCAGGGCAATAGGTCCTGCAACGGGCTGCACCTCTGACTCCTCGCAGTAGTTGCCACGATAGCCCAGGGCACAGTGGCACGTCACTCGCCCAGCCTCAATGGCACATTCCCCACGCAGGTTACATGTCTCACTGCTGCACGGCACGGCCCCCAGCACCTCCTCGGTGCTGGGGGATACCAGGAAGGGCTGTCCATGTTCCCGGGGGCCAGGTGCTGCTGCTGTAGGTAAGGCTGGTTTCTGTTCTTCCACATGGGACATTCCTGATGGTGCCACCGTGGGGACCTGTGTCCCCAACTCCACGGAGGGGCCTGGAGGGATGGACATAGATCAGCAGAGACCCAGGTGAGACCCCCCGCTTCCCAAACTGGGGGACACTGGGCAGGACCCCCCTGTGCCCAGTCAGGACTCCCACACAGCCCGGCTGTGGGCAGGCACTCACAGTCAGATTCATCGGAACCGTCAATGCAGTCAGGGCGCCCATCGCAGACCTGCTCTCCAGAGATGCAGCTCTGGAGGTCAGGGCAGGCCTGGAGCGGGGCCAGGCAGGGCAGTGCCATTGTGCATGCCACCCCACGCACCAGCTGGTAGCCAGGGGAGCAGCGGCACAGCCGCCCTGCAGGGTTGGGCAGGCAGAGCTGGGCACAGCCCCCGTTGTTCTTCGCACAGCCGTTGGTGCCTGCCAAAACAGCATGGGTTAGCATGGCCACCACAGGGCACAGCTCAGCCCCACAGATGCCCTAGGCTGGGGCAGCCCCAGACCCACCTTCCTGTGAGAACTGGCTGTAAATCCTCATGGCTACCAACTCCTGCTCCATCGGGAACCACCAACTCTCGGCCCGCTCCAGCCGACTGTGCCAGATCTTGCTGGAGCCTGGAGACACATGGGGTCAGCACTGCTCCACCTCCTCCAGCAAAGGTGCCCAGGATGGGAGGTGGGGTCCCCCAGCCTGCCCTTCACCCCGGAGAGGAGCAGCCTGCACCCCACAGGGACTGGCAGAGACCCCTGTGTCCTGATGCAGTAGGAGGAGCTAGACAAAGCACAGCCAATGGACTCACCATTAGTTGATGTCGTGCTCCAGAGCAGAAAGCCTTCTCCGACCGCGAAAAGCGAGAGGCCGTGCAGCCCTTCCCGCACCACCCGGAAACGGGATCCATCCAACTCGATGCTGCTGATGGTGCCTCTCTCTGCAGGGCACAGATGCAGAGACATCAGATGTGGGGGCACAGAAGGCTCCGGGCTGCCCCTTGGGGCCATGTCAGGCTGTGTCCTGTGGACCGAGTGCCTGTACCACCGCTATCCCCAGCAGTGCTCTGGCTCAGCCCACACTCACCACGGTCTGCCCAGTATAGCCGGGTGCCAGCACCCCCGAAGGTGAGGCCAGTGGGAGCCTGGGCTCTCCTCCAGACCGCTCTGCGGCCAGTGCCATCCATGGCCGCACACTCCACCGTGCTGCTGGGCCCACGGCTGCTGGCCACTGTGACAAAGCACATGGTGGAGGCAGGAGGGCACAGTGCCAGCCAGGCAGCACCCCTCAGCCCCTCGCTGAGCAGCACCAGAACCCACCGCCCCCCCGGAGCGGCCACGCGGATGTTGGGCGGCTGTCCCCCGATCCAGTACAGGTTCCCGCTCAGCCAGTCCAAGGCCAGGGATGTCACCGTGCCCTCCACAGCTACCGCCTGCTTCCAGGACAGTCGGCCCCAGTCCTTCAGGCGCAGGAGCCCGATGGAGTCGCCCCCCACCTCTGCAAAGTACAGGCTCTTGTCTTTCACTGCATAGTCGATGGCTGTCAGGCGGCCCACCTTGGCCAAGGGCAAGGCCCGGTGCGGGGGAAGGCCTTGGGATCCAGCTGTTGTGGGCAGGTCCTTCAGGTAGACCTGGAGGAAGGAGGCAGCACTAGGACAGGGACCCTGCACCTCGGATAGCAGGGAGGAAAGCAGCCCGCAGGGCCGGCTCCGGAGGATGGTACCTGCGCCACAGCTGCTGGTGACACCAGGAGGGCAAAGGCCGAATTGTGGAGGGGCAGGCAGGTGGTCTCATCAGCAGCCAGCGTCAGCCCGGTGGGGCACCTGCACTGCCCAGCTTGCCGGGAGCTCAGCAGGCACAAGTGGGAGCAGCCACGCGACACGCACGGGTTCAGGGCCACGGGGCGCAGGGCCGGGTGCATCACCTGTGGGAAGGGCAGGCTCAGCCTCTCAGCCCCACCAGCGCCCAGCAGCAGAGCTGAGCACGACCGACACCACACCACGCTCCCGAGGCCCGGACATGGCCCAGCTGGGGGCAGGATGGTGAGGCAGAGATGCTCCAAGAGAACCAGAAACACGTGACCACAGGGACTGCTCCCCAAGGACCACCGGGATGGGGTCACAGGTCCCAGTGGCTCCACACTCAGGGCCACGCAGGGTGGGAGCCCCAGCAGAGCTGGCACAGCAGGGTTTGGGGCTCCCCCGGGTAGGTACCTGGAGGCCATGGGGCTGCCCATGTCTCTTGAGCAGCACAGTCCTGTTCTTGCCACTGGCCTTGTCCACCTGCTGCACGGACCATGCCTTCCTCTCCGACCAGTAGAGCTGCCCCTCGCACACAGCTGCCGCAAAGGGGCTCTGGACCCAGCCCAGCTGCAGGACCTGGCAGAGAGGCCATGAGCGCCCACCCCAGCCCACATCAGGGCCCTGTCACCAGAGCCCTACCACACACCTTCACACTGGTGCCATCCAGACGTGCAGAACCGACGCTGCCCAGCTTCTCATCCAGCCAAAAGATCCTCCAAGTGGGGAGGTCGAGGGCCAGTGCTGTGAGCCAGCCCAGCCCCTGGGCCAGCAGCACATGCCGCCGACTCCCATCCATGGTGGCCTCCATCAGCCGTGGGTGGTTCCCCACCTCTGACCAGTACATCAGCCTGGTAGGAAGAGAGGTGCTGACCCACGGACCTGCCACAGCATCATCCCAGTACCAGGGCAGTCCAGAGAAGCAGCGCAAAGCTTCACAGCCCACTAGGGACGCACCGAGAGCTCCACCCAGGGCAGGGGCAGGTGCCTGAGCTCCTTCTTCCCCAGTCGCGCAGCCCCAGCAGCACCCAGGTGAGGCCATACCAACTCTTCCCCAGCCTATTGCCTGCCTCCGTGGAGGAAAATGGGACAGGGCAGGGATGGCAAGGAGGTCTCCATGTCCGCTTGTCCCAGCCTTACCCTGCCAGAGGCTGGAGCACCAGTGAGTGGGGCCGGTCCAGGTCTCCATCCATCACCACAGTGTACTCTGGTTTCCCTCGCCAGGCAGCCCCCAGGCGAGTGGCCAGCACCTGCCCTGCTGCCCCATCTGTCCAGTACAGATTCCTTCCAAGCCAGTCCACTGCTATACAGTCCGATCTCACACCTGCAACGTGCCCAAGAGTCAGCACCTGTGGGGTGACAGCTGCGTGGCCCTCTGGCACAATGCTCCCAGCCCAGGTCCACTCCAGCCCAGGAGCTCCAGCTCCTCCCAACCCTGCTCCCACCAGCACCTCTCCACGCAAGGGGACACAGCCTGGCACTCCGCTGCAACCTGGAGATTGCACAGCCATGGAGAGACCAGCCCTGCTAACCCCATGCTGTCACATCCCACCTTTCACCAGTGTGCCTTTCTTGCCCGAGTTGAGGTCCTGCCAGCGGATGCTCTCTGTGGCCAGGTCCATCCAGAAGACTTTTCTCTCCATCAGGTCATAGTCAAGCGAGAAGACAACGCGATCCTTGTCAGTGGCCAGCAGCACCTCCTCACGCCCACTCCGCAGGCCATAGGACAACACCTCTGACTGCACAGCCACCAGCAACACGGGCTCTGGTCCTGAGGCAACACAGAGCCGCCCGGACCCTGCTCAGCGCTGGTGGCCCCACGGCCCCAGCACACGCAGGCAGGGAACACGGCACTTTCAGGCACTGGAGCCTGCTAGAACTCAGTCCTACTGCACAGCATGTTCCCCAGCTACTACAGATGGATTTTCTGACTGGCCATGGGCTGGCAAGCAGCAGCTCACAGCTGAGCAGGGCCTGGGAGGCCACGTGGCAGTGGGGATGAAGCCATTCATGGGACTACAAGGCTCCCCATGGGCAGCAGGCACAGAGGGACAGGTACCCACAAGCTCCTGGTGTACCCTAGAGTGCCAGGGACCGTCAGCACTGCTTGGACATCTCAGGGCTTACCAGTGAGTTTGCAGACATGACCGTCGGGCTCCAGCAGGTAGCCGGGAAGACAGCCACAGCTGTAGGACCCCGGGGCATTGAGGCACATCTGGCTGCAGGCTCCCTCACCCCACTCCGTGCACTCGTTTATGTCTCTGCAGGACAGACCGTCCTCAGCCAGTTGATAGCCTGGGTCACACCAGCACCGCTGTGGGGAAAGAGGCTGTCAGGGTCCCCCCTTGGGGATACATGGGGCTCCCTCCTGCAGCTGGACCAGGGCAACATGGTGGAGTAAGACCCTGGACCAGGGCTGCTGGCACTCACAGGGCCCTGGGGTGAGGGGTAACAGAGATGAGTGCAGGACCGCTGGCATGGCAGAGAGCAGTTCCCCCCCTCGTCCGAGCCATCCACGCAGTCCTGCTGGCCGTCGCACACCAAGGATGCATTCAGGCAGGCCCCCAGCCCACACGGGTACTCGTGACTCTGGCAAGGAGTGGGTGGGCCTACAGGGACAGGGAAAGGCTGCCCTGAACCTTGTCCACCAGCTCATTTTGCTCAGCTGGGTCAGATTCAGCTGCTCCCATAGGGTGCCCAGGGCTCACTACAGCCGCATCCAGAGCTGTGCCTGTAGCCTGGCTTCAGGCTATCCTAATCCCAAGGCCACCAGCCCTACAGGGACAACAGCTACCCAGGGCCTGGAGCCACCACAGATGCTGGGAAGAGGCAAACATCCTTTCACCTCAGCACAGACACGTCCCTACCTCCCTCTGTGCTGGGCACCCACCAACCACCCCTGGGTAAGACACAGAGGAGGTAAAAGCAGGGTGTTGCTCACAGCCAGCCTCGTCGCTGCCATCCGTGCAGTCACTCTCTCCGTCACAGTGCCAGATTTCAGGGATGCACTTGTGGTCATGAGAGCAGCCCCACTGCCGGTCCCCACACAGCCCTTCTTCCCAGGGACAGCCCTGCAAGAGCAGAGAGTGAACAGGGCCACCAACCCTCCCGGGAGCGAGTGGGGACAGGCTGTGTCCCCACCGCCCCACCCACCTGCTCATCTGTGCCGTCCCCACAGTCAGTGGTGCCATCACAGCGCCAGGCCTCCGGCACACACTCCCCGCTGCGGGGACACTCCACCTCGCCTGTGCGGCACTGCAGTGGCCGGGGCACGGTGCAGCCCTCCTCATCCGAGCCATCCCAGCAGTCGTGGTCGCCATCACAGCGCAGGGCCAGGGCCACGCACTGCCCACTCTGGCAGGGAAACTCGGCTGGGCCACACTCCTTTGGTGCTGTTGGCAGGGCCAGGGCTGAGCAGGGGCACTGTCCCCATCCCCATCCCACCAGCGCAGGCATGGCACTGAGCAAGGTACAGCCTCTCTGGCCGCTCGGCAGGTTACCCTGGGCAGTGCCTGTTCCTGGACCCACTTGTGGGGCTGGCAACCCCAAGAAGCCCCCATCCCACCCAGCCCCATGGTCTCACCACAGCCCTGCTCATCAGTGTGGTCCAGGCAGTCAGCGTGGCCGTCACACAGCCAGCTCTCTGGGATGCAGCGGGTGGCAGTGTCACAGCGCAGGGCACACTCCTGAGTGGGGCTCCAACAGTCCATCTCATCTGAGGCATCGGGGCACTGTGGCACCCCATCGCAGAGCTCTCCAGCCCCAACACACATCGCTCCACTCACGCAGTGGAAGGCTCCTGGGGACACAAGGAGCCTTGATAACCCTGCAGTAGGCAGCCAGGGTGCCCAGACCCTCTGCTAGCCTCCCAGTGATGTAAAATGGCCCCACACTACAGCAACAGGGCTTGGTCCCTCCTAGTCACTGCATCTCTGGCAGCCTAGGTCCTGAGCAAGATGACTGAGGCAGTCTCAGCTCAGCCACATGTAGGTGTCCCCACGAGCAGTGGGGCCAGCCCTGTCCCCTTCTGACAGCACCTTCAGCCCAATGCCAAGCTCAGAAGAAACCAGTATGCCACATCACAAGCATCAGAGCTCAGGACACACTCAGACCTCCCCAGGACCCCATCTCACCAACTCCACCAGGAAGCAGCCAGAAGCCCTGGCGCAGGGCAACCCAACTGCACAGGGGACTGAAGGATGGCTCCTACCTGGGGTGTCGCAGAGCTGGGCACACCCGTCCTCATCAGAGCCATCTGCACAGTCCTTCTCACCATCACACATGTACTCCTGGGCCACGCACTCGGTGCCGTCACGGCAGAGCACATGGGTGCGAGGACAGGCCAGATGGGGGACTGCGGTCAAGGGGTGTGCAGAGCTGGACGGAGGGGGTGAGGTAGGTGGCACTACCCGTGCAGGGCTGGTTGGGTGATGGGTGGTAGTAGTTGGCCGTGAGGCAGTGGTCTTGGTTGGCAAGGACCGAGTGGTGGTGGTGGTAGTGCTGGTGGTGGTGCTGGTGGTGGCTGGCCGCACAGTGGTGGTCTTGGCTGGTGTGGTCCAGGCAGTGGTCGGCGCAGGGGTGGTCTTGGTTGATGTGGACTGGCTGGTGGTGGTTGGAGTTGGGGTAGCCTTGCTGGTTGGTACAGGAGTAGTGGTGAGCACAGTGGTGGTCTTGCTTGGCGTAGGTCTCGTGGTGGAGGTGGTAGGCCGAGCAGCAGTGGCGCTTGTGGTTGGCCTCATAGGGGTGGTCACAGGTGGAGGGAGTGGCAGGGCAGACCCCTTGCTTGGTGGCACTGACAGAGGCACAAGCACAGGAGCATGAGCCTGGATTTGGGGCTGTGCCCTCCCCACACTCCAGGCACCTCCAAGAGCACCCCAGGTGGCCACTAGCAGCCAGGCACCCCGCCCCAGCTCAAAGCAGCATGGGCCACCCAGCTCCATCAGGTACAGCACCAGCACCAGGCACAGAGCCACAGTCACTCTTACCAGCCTGCAGCTCCGAGCCCACGAAGGCCACTACTCCCTGCACACCTGCTGCCGGCAGAGACAGCACAAGGGCCAGCGTCCTCCGGTCCCACAGCAGCAGAGCCGTCCCGTTTGTCGACACCAGGTACGGCTCGAAGGCAGCCACAAGGCCATGGGACCAGCTGGGTGCCAGGGTGACTGCTTGCCGCTTGGTCAGACTCAGTGCCCGCAGGCCTGTGAGGCAGAGGGATGGTAGGACCCTGGGGCCTGCAGGCACCCCCCGTGGCCCACCCCATGCCCCCACAACCCACAGCTATGGCAGGGACCTCACGGCTCAGGCCAGGGGCTCAGCCATGGGACAGTGTCTGTCCCACAAGCACCCCACTGCCCGGACAAGGGACCTGCTGCACATAGGGCATGGCTGGTCACTCCTGCCTATAGCAACCACCTCTGCTCCCTGCTCCAGATACCACCAGGGCTCACCCAGGCCTGAGCTCCAGAGCAGGCTGAAGGCTTTGCTATCCATGGCCGCAGGCAGGTCTCCAGGCCACGTCTCGTTCCAGGCATCCGACGGAGCACCCCCAGCCAGGCTCAGCTGCTGCAGGGGCTGCCCACGGGCTAGCCAGTACAGAGCGTCCCGCTGCCAGTCCAAGAAGAGGTGCTGGATTTTGCTGTGAGCACGGTGCAGGATGCGCGGGGACATGTCAGACGCCTGGATCACCCCGATGTCCCTCCGGTTACATGCGAGCCAGTACAGGTCCCCCGAGCGGATGTCCACATGGGCAGAGCAGACTTGGCAAGAGTAGGCAGGCAAACAGTTACAGGGCTGTCCCATGACCCTGCTCTTCTGCCTGGGTCCCCCTTGTCCCTAAAACCAGGGCACAGCTGCCCAGTGCCTTAGCATGGCCCCAGCGTGGGCACCATGCAACTGCTGTGCTCTGCATCCAGGACATCCTCAGGCCTCAGGGAGCAGCAGGAAGGGGAGCGTGCACTCCATCACCCCACAGGGTCTCACCTGGCAGCCCAGTCGCAATGGCCTCTCTCCTGCCAGGGTGCCCCACAACACGCAGCAGTGTCCCATGGTCATCTGTCCCATAGAGGACCGACCTCTGCCAGTCCACATCTTGCAGGTGGAGGGGCTCCTGCCACTCCTGCACCCGCTTGCTGTGTGCTCCAGGGCCCACCTGCACCAGGGAGATGGCCCTCCCCGACGCATACACGATGGACAACTCTGCAGGGCACAAGGGCATCGTGTGAGCGTGGCCCCAGGGGCACTGGACAGGGTCACCAGCATGAACTAAGGCAGAAATTTAACAGCACTGGTGTGTGCTGGGAACCTCATCCCACCAAAGCCACAGCCCCTTAGAGCCCCCCTGCGACTCCCACAGGGATGCATCCCGCCCCAGACAGTCAAGCCCGCCTTGCAGACCCTGCTCACCTGCACACTTCCCCGAGGGCAGGAGGAAGAGACCCTCAGGACACGCACACTTGTAGCCCCGGGGGTGCACAGGGGACAGGAGGCAAAGGTGACTGCAGAGGCCTGGAGCACATGCAGCAGTGTCCCCTGGGAGCAAGGGGACATTAAGACCTCAGGCAGCCATGACCCCCCATGCCTCTCCTGATCCCCAAAAACCACAGGCTGTCCTGCGGCTGGATATGGGTTGGCTACCCCAGGCAGGGTAGCAGCACCACATGAGGTAGGAGGGCTCAGCTCTACCCGAAGCCAGGGGACTTGGCAGCTTTCCTGTGCATTCATACGTCCCCTCTGTCACAACCCCACAAGCCATCGCTGCGGGAGCAGGAGAGCCATCGGGCAGGACCCAGTGAGCTCCAGGACCCAGCGCAGCCTCTCTGGCACCCAGGGAAGTGGTGGGGGTGCTGCCAGCCCTGCACTAGTGTGGGTGCCCAGCCAGCAGGGTACTCACGGGGAGGCTGCTGCAGTGCGTGCAGCACAGTGAAAGCCGAGATGGGGGCACGGAGCAGCACTGCATGCTCCTGGGGGGAGGCCCGGGTGGCCGACACCAGCTCTGTGCCATCGGTCCAGAAGAATCGGCTCTCAAACACAGCCAGGCCCAGGGGCTCCGTGTGGCTCCGCAGGACAGAGGGAAAGGAGTGGCGCCCACTGCCATCCACCCGCAGCGTCTCGATGGACTGGGGACAAGGCAAGGCATGGTGACCATGTGGCACCCCCACACCCTGGCACTGTCCCGCAGCCACAGGACTCACAGTGGTGCCTTTCCCCTCCCAGCCCAGGGATGTGTGCCAGACCTGGGCACCACTCCCTGCTCCCTTCCATGCCTTGGCCATAGCCTCAGGGGAACCAGGGCCACCCTCCCCACTCCCACCTCATCACCCCCCAGAACCTGGTGGGGCAGAGCCCTGCTGCCCCACGTCCCTACCTCCTTGTACTCGCTGATCCAGTACAGCCTGCCAGCCACGTGGTCCAGGCTCAGCCCCACAGGCTCCTCCATGGACACCACTGTGAGCTCCCGCTGGTTTGAGCCATCCATGCCAGCTGCAGCAATGACTGTCCGTCCCCTCTGCCCACGGTTGACCCAGTACAGGGACCTGCAGGCAGGCACTAAGCACCCACTTCACAGCATAACACCAGTGCAGCCATGGCCCCACAGCAGGCACGACAGGATCAGCACCAGTATTGCTCACCCAGGAACCCCGGGGCCAACCCTGGCTCACTCGCTCCTTACCTTGCAGCCGGATGCACCGTCAGCTGCTCCGGTGCCACATCCTTCCCGAGCACTGTCACATAGCCCCAGCCATTGCCCAGCCCTGCGCAGATGGCTGCAGGATGGCTGCTGGCCCAGTACAGCTGCCCTGTGAACCAGTCCACAGAGATGCTGTTCACCTCCCCGGCATCTGCAGAGACAGAGCTGGTTTAGGGTAGACAGCTGCTCCAGGCTGGGTGGCAAAACCCAGGTTGTCCCTTCCTCTGCAGGAAAGGCAGGGCTGGGGTGGCAGCAGGCCAGCTCTCAGCACCCATCTCAGCCCTGCTACAGCACCCAGCACCCTTGCTCCTCCCCACCTGCATAGAGGGGCTGTGTGCCCTTCCCTGGGATGTGAGCACGGAGCTCGCCCTCCTCTGTCAGCCAGTAGTAGGTTTCTCGGAGCAGGTCATACACCAGGGCACGGGGTTCAGTCTCAGTGGAGAGCAGGGGCCGGTAGGCTTGGGTCCGCACATCCAGAAGGGCCAGGTCCTGCCCCACAGCCACCAGAATCTGCGTCCCGTTGTCTGCCAGGGCAAGGGGGATGTCACCCGGTGAGTGGGGATGCGGCTAGTTGGGGGCACTGCCCAGCCCCTCACATAGCCCAGGCTCCCCAGTTCACACTACCTGCCACTTCACAAGCTGTGCCGTGCCACAGAGTGTAGCCCTGGAGGCAGGCGCAGCTGAAAGCGCCTGGGCTGTTGCTGCACAGCTGGCTGCAGGGGCTGTACTCCAGAGAGCACTCGTCCACATCTGAGGGGAGAGGCACAGCCAGGAGCCTGGCGCACAGCTGGCTTGCCACCCCCCAACAGCACCGCCACTGCTCCCCAGGGACCACAGGCAGGCTCCCTAGATACCAGGACCTGGGTCCCAGCCCCAAAACGCACCAGCTACCACTGGGACAAGACTTAGACACAGCTTTTGCGGGGCCAGGTGTGACACGCAGGCAGGAGCGGGACCGAGGCAGGTGTTCCTGCGTGAGCGCTGGGTCTGGGGAGACCCCGCTCTCGGCAGCTGAGGCCACGTGTCCACCCTGACCTCTCCTTACCAGCACAGCTCTGCCCATCCGCCTGCAGCACCCAGCCAGCCCCGCAGGAGCACTGCACTCCCCAGTGCGTGTCCGTGCACATTTCTGCGCAGCCCCCGTTGCGTACAAAGCAGCTCCGACCTGCGGAGACACAGCGGAGGGGTGACATGATGCAGGACACTCTGCAGATCACCCCCAGTCCCAGCCACATGGGCGGTGGCCAGCAACCGCACGCAACTCACCACACGTGCTGGGCTCGTCAGTGCCATCCAGGCAGTCATCCTCGTCATTGCACATCAGGGACTCCAGGATACACTTCCCCTCGTCGCACCGCACCATGCCCTGTGGGCAGGGAGCTGTGGCACGCACAGCTCATGTCAGGAGGGCAGACTGATATACCAGGTGGGCACAGGGGAAGCCATGGGTCCCAGATTCATGGGAAGGCCCCGCAAAGCATCAACAGGTTCCTGGCACGCTTGCCGCCATCCCAAGGGGAGCTAGGGCCCAGGAAGGCAAAGTACCCCCTACTTGCACACATGGCCTCGACAGCTCTTGCCCCACTGAGGAGCATCCAGCACGCTCGCTTACCACAGACATCTTCATCCGAGGAATCGCCACAGTCATCAATCCCATTGCACTTCCACTCGGCCATGATGCACACCCTGTTCCTGCACTGCCACTGCCCGGGCAGACAGGGCTGCTGGGGACACCCCTCCTCATCCCAGCCATCCTCGCAGTCCTGGTGCCGATCACACAGCTCCCAGTATGGGATGCAGTGATGGGTGCCGGGACACTGCACCTTCTTTGCCCCACACACTGAGGGAACAGAGCAGCACTCACACCCTGCCCTGTGCCCACAGCCACCCCCACTCACCCCCCCCAGCAGAGACTACGCACCACAGTCCTGCTCATCAGAGCCATCCAGGCAGTCAGCAGTACCATCGCAAAGCCAGCTGCTGGAAATGCACCGGCCATCGTCACACTGCCAAACATGGGGGTCTCCACCGCAGGCAACATCTGCAGGGACAGCACACAGTCGCTGGGACCTACCACTCTGGTACAACCTCAAGGGTCCCCTCTCACCATCCTTGCAAGGGACAGGTGCTGGCAATGCCTGAGGGGCTCTGCCAAGGGGCTGGCCCCCAGCAGGGCTCTCTGACAGGTGGGAGGCTGCCTCGCTCAGCATGGGATCCAGGCTATGTCCCCATGCCACAGATGTCCCTGCAGGATGCCACTGGCAGAGCCAGCGAGGAACGAGATGCCTCTGGCCTGTCCCTGCCCCACCACCACTGCCCACCCAGAGCACCAAGGCCCCTCGATGCTCGTGCAGCGCAGCCCCCCCAGCCACCCCACGACAGAGGATGGGTGCCAGCTTCTCCCCACTCACCGCACTGCTCATCTGCCCCATCGGGACACTGCTGCTCGCCATCACAGAGCCAGGGAACAGGGATGCAGCCGGCACTGCAGGCGGCCTGGCGTGAGGCTGCGCACGTGAGGTCAGTGGGCGCTGTGAGAGAGAGGGACCCCGGCCCGCCGTCAGCCTGGGTGACGAGCACCCACCGGCACCCACTCTGTGCGGCTCCCCAGCCAGGGGCACCCCAGGACCTCCTGCGGGGCCGGACGGAGAACTGCAGCCTCTCGTTCCCCCACCCATCCGGGAAGGCAGGGACCCCCCAAGCCCCCCAGGCGGCAGGACAGGGCTCCTCAGGGTGCAGGGACCCCCCATGCTGTCAGGGTGGGAAGGATGCTCATCACCGTGAGGTGGGGAGAACGGGGACACCCTGGGTGGCACGGATCCCCCCCAGCCACTCGCGGGGGCAGCAAGCAGCCCTGAGGCGGCGAGCGCCCACCGCAGCCTCTCGGGATGGGGCAGGGACCCCCCCTCTCCCCCCCCCGGCCCCGGCTCACGGGCGCGGCGGGTTCCGGCGCCGGCGGCGGTCCCGGCCAGCAGCAGCAGCGGCAGGAGAATGCTGAGGAGGGCGAGGAGCAGGCGGAGCGGCGGCGGGGGAGGGTCGCCCATGATGATGGCGGCGAGGGGGGCAGGGGATGGGGTGGGGGCGCTTCGGGGGGCCCGGCCGGCGGAGGGGAGCGCGTTGCTGCCTCCGCCGCCGCCTTTATGCCCGGTCGCGGGCAGCCATTGGGCACCGCGGGCACCGCCCGCCGCCGCCGGAGACCCCGGCCCGCCCTGCCGCCGCGGGGGCTGCGCCCCGGGGAGCCCTCAGCCACGGCTCGGGGCGGGGCGGGGCTCGGGAGCCGCCTTATCGGCCGGGGGTTGTTGTCCGAATCGGCCGTGTGAACCGGGCCCGCAGCACCTGCGCCGGGCGTGGGAAGGCAGCGGCAGCCTTGAGCGCGGGGACACCCTCCGAAAACACGGGCCCCGGGGCTGCGTGCAGCCGCCCGCCGCCACCGCCACTCCTCGACCTTGAGGGCTGTGAAGAAGCGGCTGCAGCACAACAAGGAGAGCAAAAGCAGCGGCCGAGGGAAGGAAAACAGTCCAGCAAGAGGATAAGGCACCTGCCGCTGCCTTGGAAGGGAGCCCCCTCCCACCAGGCAAAGCAGAGGGGCATCGCCCAAGCCGAGGAGTTGGGCACGGGGGGTTGGCCGGCCTCCTCGCTTCACACCCTGGGGAAGCTGCAGGGGTGCTGCCCCTCCATGTCCTTTGGCTTGCCACCCGGCTGCATGTGGTGGCATGAGTGTCTATCCCCCCCCCCAGCCGTCTGTGCTTCAAGCACATCCATTGCCCGTGGATGCTGTGCATTCCTCCTCTCTAAGCTCCCCATGAAACCTCCCTGCACGTGAGCCGAATCCAGGCACTTACTGCTGTGGGTATAGGCTCACTGGCACCTCTGTCCCCGAGATGTTCAGGCATGTACAAGGGGTGTTTGCTCAGGAAGGGAAAGCCCTGAGATGAATTCCCTGCATGATGTGGAAGAAACTGGGTACCAGCCCCAGGGCCAGCACAGGAAGGGCTCCGGCATAGCCAAGTCAGTTGGGAGCTCAGGGCAGAGGCACCATGAAGTAGATGGAAAGATTAGGGTGTTGCACAGCTCTGGGTTAGGTGGCCCAAAGCACTGGCACAAAGAAGGTGCCCCAGGTCCGTGACATGTCTGGAGAGACAGTTTGTCCCAGGATGTGGTTCCCCATGAGCACTAGATACCCCCCTGCACCAACAGTGTCACAGCACAGCCCTAATACACACCCCTACCAGTGCTGCAGCCCGGGGGAGGGGGCAGATTCACCCACCTGTCCTCTCTCTCCAGGGCAGCAGCATCCCAGCAGTCCCAGGCAATTGGCTTCCCTGGGCACTCCCCAGGGAATAGAAGGGTGCAGGTCCCAGGGATGATGAGTATCCCCGGGGTGGGAGCACCAAGCAAGGGGACCTTAGTGGTCAGGGGAAGGGAGTGGAAAGAACAGATGGATGCACAACAGAGCACTATCCAGGCACCCCCAGGCCATGCAGAAAGACCCCCTGCCTTCATGCCTGCAGGTCATTGCCAAGAGCTGTGATAGATCCCTGAGGATCTGACACGTCTCCACCCCCAGCATACTCTTTTCTCCCCAGGATGTCCAGCACTGCCTCCACTCAGGACTAAGCCTGTACCACTGCGAGAGCCAACCCAAGGAAGAGGGCAAAGAGACTCCCCCCAGAGCAATAGCTCTATGATGGGAAGGAGGAGGACGGCACTTTGGGCAGGACCCAGCAGGGACCCCCATGCCTCCCTGGGGTGCCCAGCATGTATGGGCTTTTTCCTGCTGTCCATGTCCTTTCCTCAAGCTGGGAAGGGGCCATGGCAGCCTGCCCAGGTGAGTGTGCAAGCCCCTAATAGTCCTCTGGGCTGGGGATGGCAGTGTGGATCACTCCTGGGAGACTAGCAGCCTCTGCTTGCCCACCTGTCCTTGCATTCAGTTTAATTCCAGCATGGTCTTTGCCTTTCCCTCATATCGGGCTTCCCCCATGGTGTAACCACACCACGGAAGCGGTAACTCCTCGCAGCAGCTGGCTGGGAAGGGCAGGTGGCAGCAGAGGGACTGTGAAAAAGGGTCCAGAAGTTAGTGGGTGCTGTAGAAATCCCCCATGCACTTGAGCATTAGGTTGGGGAGCTGGGGCAGCAGTGATGGAGAGGACACCTGGTATGGCCTCCTTAAAACGCAGGAGATCTTTTTTAAAAGCATGATTTTTAAGTCAAAGTATTTTAAATGTATGTGTACAGCTGGAAGAACATACAGATATATGTCTGCACAGACAGTGGCCCACTGTACACAGTTATATTCATATGCACATATAGTGGTTCTTTCCCTATGAGGTACTGGTTTTTTAACCTCAACTTCAGGAGATATTTGTTGTATATTTTCAGGTTTTTCTTTACAGTTCCATCAGCTGGGAAGTCTCCTTTTTTCACTGAGATTTAGATTGTCTCTTCTCTGCCTCCAAAAGCTAAGGGGGGCTTGAAGATAGAAGGCTCCCACCAAAATGATGAGAGGGAGCAAATCTGCACTCACTTGAACAGCAGCATGCAAAATGCTGTACCAAAGTCCAGCACCATGTCCCAGGAAGTGCAAAATAACATTTTCACCTTTAACTATTCCTAGTATAGCAAACATTTTTTTTTTTTCAAATATCCAAAGGCAGTTTCACATTAGTGTGATCAATTTTATATTGTTCACAAAGTTACATGTATCCTGTCTGATGTACGATTGATCAGATTCTCTTCTCATTATTGCTGTAAGAAATTTTAAACAATTCTTGTTCCTTTCCAGTAATTTTTAAGGACTCTTTCCTAACGATGAGGAATGGCATACTTGTAAAAAAAAAAAAAAAAACAAAAAAAAACCAAAAACCACAAAACCAACCAACAACCCAAAATTTCAGTGAGACACCCTGCCTCACATCAGTTATTAAGCTACTGCAACCTTGTTCCCATAAAGTACAGTTCTACTTGACTCTGTGCTGTGTGTCCATGCTCAAAATGAAACTGCCTGCAATGTGTTGTCTAAAATTTATTCCAGCAGAAAAACTGGATTTCATGAAACACCCATTTCTTCCTAGGAAAACATCTTATTCAATGCTTAAGTTACTAAAAATAAAATTTCAGAGCATTCAGAACTGTTGTAATAAAGGTATTTTTTAATTTTGGTTTCAAAAACTGAAGCTTTTTCCAGGTAACAAAGATCCTTTTTTCAATCCTGAACAAACAGGCTGAATATTTTGTGCCCGAGAACTACAACTCCTACTTCAGGGTCTGGCCCACAGCAACCCAAAGCACCAGCCACGCTGACCGCAATGCTCCCATGAGACTTGCGGAGCGGTTCCCAAGTGTGGAAGACTCCCCGACCTACCAGGTAATCCCAGTAACTCTGTCCTGGGACAGTCTTGCAAAGTGGGTGACAGATGCTCTGCCAGAGGGATAGGAAATGACTGGAGACATTGTCCTTCATTTGTCATTTTTCTCCCTTGCTCTCCTAGCAGAATTGTCTTTCTTTTGCTTAAAGTCCCTCCAACCTACATACACCCTTGGGGCCAGCACACGTGCCCAGCACCAGCCCCAACGCAAGCAGCATCATCAGCATCTGCCTTGGGGCGTACTTTAATGAGCAACAAAGTGATCTCACAAGTGGTATCTCCAGCCTCTAAAAGTCCCAGCACAGGCAGGAGGAGCATCAACACCGAGACCTGCGGGCAAATCCTCCCAAAGGCCAAACAGCCCTGGAAAAATAAGTCTACAAGCCTAAGGCACTGCTGGGGAGAACTAGGAAATAGCACCTGCTGGGATGCAGCCTAGCAAGAAACTTAAAGTAACAGCATCCTTTACCATAGTATTCTCACCATTAATTAAAAGGGTTCATTTTGAAAGCAGTGACATTCAGGCCATCTGGAGAACTAATTTTATGAATGCGCTAAGGAAACAATTTCTTGCTGTCAGCAGTAACAAGAGCTACATTGCTCTCATCACCCTAGAAGTGGTTGGAAACTTGATGCATTTGCCCTCATGCCATTTGTTTCAGAACAGAACAGGAGAGGACGCTCTTTTTAAGAGGCATGTGAATTATCAGGACAAGAAAATTTAGCTGGTTTCATCCTTTTTCACCGATTCTGGAAAATAAACCCAGAAGGTAGTTTAGTGCCCAAAAGGGTCTAAAAAAGTTTGCTTATTTTCAAAAAACTCTGGGCTTGTGACTACATCTCCCCCACATCCTTGTCATCCTGCTCTTCCTCAGCCCCGTGAGAGTTATCTGTGAGACCCTGGGAAGATGAAGAAGGAAATCAGGACCTCCACTTACAGATGACACAGCCCCTCACCATCTCCCATCAGGGCTTCACCCATCAGCGCCTGTGATGCCTCTCCCCGCCGCCACTGGGGAGCAGCAGAAGGCTGCAGGAAGGTCCTGCCTTGTCGTCCTGCTCTTCCCAGGCTCCGTGAGTTATCCGTGAGACTTGGGGAGAACGGAGAAGGAAATCAGAACCTGCACTTGCAGATGCCATAGCCCACGCTCAGCCTTACAGCACTCTTGTCGTACATCCCACCTTACAGCCTCACGGGCTGCCACCAAACCCTCCTCAAAGCTTCCCTGCACTCTTGCCGAGGAGGTGAGACAAGGTGATACAAACTCTGCTAGGAGGCCAAGCCCAGGTTTAGCCCAGGACAAGATGATGGGGAGGAAGTCTCCTAGCCCTGGTAGCTCTAGGGCTCTGATCCTTCCACCTGGGGAGTAGGAAGGAAAATCGCCATCAGTCCACACCAACAGAAGCATCTTCCCAGGGTCGCAGGCATGCAGGTCTCTCTGGGGGATAACTGTGCTAGTAAGATGTTAAGGGCTTCCTGTTTGGTGACACATACTCATCTGCATACATATATACATACATGTGTCTAGATTCACACACCCCCATATGGATGTTGAAGGATTGCTTCCAGACCTTTGATACCCTGCTCCACTGAGGCAACTCCTGCCAGGCAGGTCCATGAGGTCAGTTTATCCTGAACACAATATTTAAAACAATGTGAAGTGCTGCTGCCCCCCTTGCTGCAGGTTATGACCAAGAGTGTGGAAAGATGGGCAACCCACCCACTAGCGTCCCTTGCATGAATGGGTGAGATTGCCTGCAAAGATTATGCAACACTGTGGCTAGATAAGGGGCAGTGTTCACTGCCGATTTCAATGACTGCAGATTGAATTAATCATTATTGATGTCTTGTCAGCTCTCATGGGCAGTGGCTGACTCTTCACTGTCTCCTCTGGCCTCATCTCTGTGCCCCACCATGCTTTCTGGCACAGTGTCTCCACTCTTCACAGCAGCCACACTGTCATACACACTTCTTGCTCACCCCTCCAGCCAGTCCTGCCTTCAGCCAAGCTGCCACCTCACATTAACATGTTTCTGTCTTTTGTGACCAGGACAGGACCTGCCAGGTCTGATTGGGACCAGGAAATCTGGAGGCTCCTTACCCCAGAATAACCATCTGGCCACACCTTGTCCTTCCCTGAACAGAAGTAAAACTCTTCGCAAAAAAAAAAAAAAAAAATAGCAGAGGTCTTCCTTTCTATTCTGTTTTTCCATCCTCTACTTAATAGCTCCAAGTTCTTCCTTGCCCATACCCTATCTCTGGTTCTGCATTCAACGCACAGAGCAAACACCCTTAGCAAAGGTGCATTCTCACTGTCTCCCTTGGCCGAGCTCATTATCTAACAATAAAAATCCAAACCATGAGAAAAGGTCCTCCTCTTGCAGAAGCAGTGAACCCAACATTGCTCCAGCACCACAGATACCCATTAGCATCACATCACTGTTTTTAGCTGCTTAATAAGGCATTCCAAGAAAAATGATTGTCATTATCATCTCTTCTCTAGATGCATGTAACTTCACAAGAAAACATCTGATTCATCATTGCTTGGAAGATTACCCTGGCTTTAGCATGCTCCCAGAACAGTTCCTCCCCACCCAGCTTTGACCAGATTTCTTTTTTTAGAAGGGAATTTGGCTTTCTGATTCCCAACAGTCTGCAGATTTTTCCTCCTTCTCCATGTACCGAAGGCTGCATCTACACTTGGCCACTGCTGCTAGGCTCAGCCAGAGCAGGAACCAGTTCATACGCATCATGGCTTCTCATCCAACCCATCCATACACATTCCCTCTGTGAACATCATGGTGCAGGTTGGGATCTGGGTACACTCAGTCCTCCCTACCAGAAGCATGGTTGGTGTCCTGCACCAGAATGTCCTCCTTGACTCATGATATTGCCCTGGAATCACTGATGGCTGCTCTTGGTGTTTTCATTAAAACCTCACCTCTGATTGCTCCGGACCTGGGGTGGCAGTGCAGCCCACTGCGATGCGAAGCACACTGTGAAGGCACTCATGCAGGAAGCAACAGCAAACCTCATCCCCTGCCAACACTTCCAGGGCCACTTCTTTAATGACTCCAGGCAGTACTGAGAGCTACAGGGAGACAAAGGAAGCTATAAAACAGGCCAGTCTGCCCTCCTCTCAGGCTATCACAGCAGATCTTACTTATTGCCAGTGAGCAGTAAAGCATTATAACCCTGGGACATCCTGTGCTCCACACATCACCTCCCTTTCTTGTTCCCCAAGGAGCTTTCAACAAAGTTAAGGAAAAAAAACCCACAAAGAAAAAGAAATTATGCTTAAGGAGAAGAGAGAGAACTGGGAAAACATGCAGTTCTCGCCAAAACCTCACCCAGGTTCCAGTGATCAGCATTTCTTGATCCAGACAAAGTGTCTCCATCTAATAACCCTTGATGGCTTTTTCTTCAAGGTATCCCTTTTTAAACTCTTGCAAACCTCAATGTCCCACAGCAGGGACTTCCTCCTCTCAGTTCTGCACTGTGGGAAGAAACCAGCTCCACTTGCTTCCTTGTAACAGGATGCCCAAGAGCTTCACCTGGTGAGAGACAGTTCCTCCCTGCCTGCTCACAGCTGTACCTCATCTATCCTCTCAAGGGTGAATAAGTCTACCCTGTTCTTGCTGTAGAAACCAGACCTTTAAAAATCCTTGGTGCTCTTTGGCACTGGGGAGACATGGGCACACCCTGGCTGTAGATACACTGCTGTGATGTTTCCATTTTGTTCCTTTCCTAGCCATTCCTAAGGTCTGTCTCAGACATGGTAGGGGTTAATCCATTCCTTGGCATCCCAAGAGCTGCAGCAGCCAACCCTCACTCTTCAGCCAGAAGGAGGGCTTCTCACCTTGGACCATCACCTTGGGTTTGAGCACAAACCCAGTGCAAATCCCAGATGTAGGATTTCATGTACAGTACTCCTTGCATCTCTGCCTCTAGCATACGTTATTTCCAGGCTAATTCTTCTCCTCCAAAAAGCTCTTCAGTGACAGCCAAGAGCATGATGTGCTAAATGACCAAGTTACCTCAACCTGGCACACACAGAAGACCAGCACTGACCATGAAAGCTCTTCCATTGCCCTGCAGGACACTGCTCTTCAGCATCAGCACTCGCACTTACTGGAGCAGATGGCACAGCACACTCCAGGGGAGAGAATGGCAAGTACTGGAGACCCAAACTGCTTTAAAATAGATGCACATATGGTTTTGTTCATCACAGCCCATTCACGTCTTCTTTCTTGATTGGCAGTGCTGGAAACAATATTAGCTGCCTGGGAAGTGTGCTTGCTGTCTGCTTCTCATACTGCAAGAGCATAGAAAACACCTTTTGGTGTGGGGTTTCAGGAATGGCATGCTGACATCAGGTTGTCCGCAGATCACCTTGAGAATATTAGGCTAGGATATACAGCTGTTGTGATCGTACTGGCTGGACTTGGTACAAGTCTCGTCACTTCCCAAGCACATGTTTTGCTTGGGGACTGTTGTCACCTTCCCCTCTCCTGCTGAGTCTCCAGACCATAGGATTAAGAGATGAAAAGCAGTAAGATGTGGCCAGCCCCTTGCAGTTTGGCATCACCATACAGCCCCTGCTGCCAAAGTCAATCACCAGCAGCTGTTCCTCTTGTCTAGCAGATACCGGGAAGGTGGGCAGATGGAGCAAGAAGGTTATCAGCCCAGGCAACTACAGCTGTTTGCTATTGTAAGATCCACATTTTGCGATGGGCTTTGGTATGTGCTGTATTTAGTCCTTCCTGTTGAGTGTCTGATTGCCTTGAGTCTGGAAGGAGCAGAGAAATCCCAATGCTCAAGCAAAGGCAGGGAGCACTCCAGGAAGATTCAACGGGAGCAAGAGACATAGGCAGGGTTGGTACTCCTCCCTGGCATAACACTGCCTAAACACTACTGATTGCAGAAGTCTCATGTGGGATGAGCATTTTGGCTTTATTTCATGACTCATAGCAGCTTTGCTCTCTGCCGGATCAAAATGCACCACAAACTGCTTTACACTGACTGGGCTTTTAGCCCCATGCAAAACACTGCTGTTGCCATACTGCCCAAAAGCAGGCACCCAGGGAGCTGAGACTGTGTCCAGAGCATCTTGCTTAATCCCACAAATACCAGTCCCCACAAAAATAGAAACAATCGCCTTCTCACAGAGGAGCTTGCTGTATTGAGTTTCTAGTGCTCGCAGCAACCAAGATAAATTAGTATTATCTTTGTGGCTGGTAGATTAAATGGTTTCTTTACTGTGATGTTAAATAAATGAGGGATTTTTTTGTCTGTGTTGGGGAGGCAGGGGGTTGGAATTATCTTCTTACCTTTATGACATATTGTGCCCACTTAATTTTTTGCACTGATGACATGGAAAATGTGCTTGAAGCCAAAAATGAAGCATGTTTGCCATACATGGCAAGTGTGTTGGCAGAGAGAGGCTGGTTCAGCTAATCAAGCAGCCCGGATTATTTAAAACAATCCTAAACCTCCAGCAGGCCCTGCAGTTAGCACGTCATCTCTGGAGCTCAGCATCTGGGACAATGCTGCCATGGCAAACTCACTGGGATGAGACTGGGAAACAAGTGGAGGAGAAAGCCCTGTAGCCACAGCTCTGACACTGCCTCAATTTTCATATAAGAAGTATTCAAATGGGCTTGCCAAGACTGCTTTGGAGACTAGTCTCCCATCTCAGGGCAGGGTTTTCATTTCCAAGATGTAGTCTTTCTTTCATTTTACTGCCAGAATTTTAATCAACTTCAAATGAATAAATGCAAAAGATTTGCCTACACGTTCACTGCTGCTCACTGTAACTTCATCTTGTCTCAGGTGGCTGTTGGTAAGATGCCCCACAGCTCTCCCTGGAAAACCCAAAGGAAGATTTTTAAATCTCCTGTAATTTGGCTTGTCTGTTCAAGCAGGATGCCCAGAAGCTACTAAGGTCCTGATTTTTAAGGTGTGCAAGGCCTTTCTCAGAGACTGGCAGTCTCCCAGGAGGTGCCCAAATGCACAGGGAAGTGCTGACATCCACCCTTCGGAGCACAGCTGCCTCTCGGGAAGCGGGCGGTCTCTGTGTTTTCCCTTCAGAGCAATGTGGGAGCGTCGGTGCTGAGTATTTTGTTGTCCATTGGAGGGATTGTGCCACTAAATCTCGGGACATAAAGCACTGCGCTTATTTTCTTCTTTTAGGGTAGCACCCTCTCTCATTCTTCCTAGCTCACTCTGGTTTAACCCCATTTCCTACAAGCAGTGGTTTTTTGATACTGGCCATTCAGTCTGTGGGTCCCTTTCTCAAAACCTACAGGTCAACAGCAAGCCATGGATCAACATTAGACCCAAGCATAAAGGTCTCCAATACATCCTGGTTCCAGGAAAATCAAGCCCCATAGAGGCAGGAGACTTCCTGGCAGGACCTCTCTTCATCCCTGCAGTGCCATCAGCCAAAAGCACAGAGCAACATGGCAATGTGGGCTGCTGGCTCTGCTCTCCATGAGACCACTTGCTTTTCTCCTTCCCTGAGCACCCTCAGGATATGCTCTTGCCAGCATGAAGAAAGAGCTTTGCAGGGAAGAGTAGGCTTGTGACCTTCAGCAGACCTCTTTCCTTCAGTGAGTGGATGCTGCCAATCCCTTTGGAAAGCCCTGGGGCTGGCTATAACAGCATGTCTACTCAAAACTAGAGCTCTGGGCAGCCACAGATTGCAGCATCTAGGACGAATGCATGATCCGGCTACTTTTTTTGGGAAACAAATATGTGTGAGCCTTTGGACCATGACTGTTGGGCTTTTGCTTTCTAAGAGTGGAGCTGTGCTGATCCAGCCAAACGTGTTCCCCATGGCCTTGTGGCTTTTTGGGAAGTACCAAAGGGCAGATGACACCAAAATGAGCAGACAACGCTGCCTGAGCTGGCTGGGAGGAGATGGGGAGGGAGATACCATCATGCGTGAGATACCATCATGCAGGAGATGCTGGGTGTGATTGGCATTGCATCCCACATGGCAGGCTGTGTGGTGTGGAGATACCAGGGTAAAGACAGGGCAGCCCAAAATCTTCAGCATGTGTGAGCCGTCCACATATCTAATGTATGCTAGGATGCAGATTGCCTTATTGATTGAAGAAAACACACATTCACCGTCACAGGCCCCATCTCCAATTAAAGCTGTCTCAGGACCTTTGAGGAGATGATAAAGGCTATAGGAGATGAAAAGTAACTGGGACAGGTTCAAGGGCTGTGAAACTTCCTCCTCTATTAGTTGCACATGCATATAACCTGCCAGGCTGTTGGTTTTTCAGAGATAACCCTGGGGTTACACACTCAGGAGTGCAGTCTGTCTGAGCCTGCCAGTGCCTCCCAGCCTTGGTGAGAGCCCCAGGCCCAAGCAGCCTCCAGGGCAGAGCGCAGCACAGCACAAGGGCCAGAAGGCATGGTAAATAACTGTGGCTTATTTAAACAGCCCCAGTCTGGCAGCAAAAAGTAAAACATCAGGAGTGAGACTCTGGCAGCTTTTGGTCTTGCAGGACTACCACAAAACCAGCCACCAGATGTTTCCTCAAGTGCCCTGCCTACCTCTGGAGGAAGAAGTAAGTTGCTCAGTCTCAGTGCAGACACCCAGGGTTTAGCCCCTCTGGGGGTGGCTGGTGTTACATAGTCACTGCTGAGCCATGCCAGCCTGGCAGAGCACAAGCACTTTGTCCCAAGGGTACCTGTGAGGCGATCAGGGACCTGCCGAGGCCTGGCCGCGTCCCAACAGGATGCCAGGGGAAGGCTTCTTCACAGAGAGGAGTCCGACCACCCTAGCCACCTGGGAGGGACATGGGAGCCTGGCAGCTCCTCTCTCCAGCTGCAGCTCAAGGCCTGGCAGGGGACTGTGTTGACTTTGTGCTCCAGGGCTGCACAGGCACGCGTACAGAGCTCACCACCCCGTGCACCAGCTCTTCTCAGAATAAATCCAGGACTTCAGCCCTGAAGCTGGCAGAACTCACAGCACAGCACACCACCTCCATGTGATTGGTGGCCAGCACAGACCCCAAAGCTGCCCTCCTGCTCCACATGCAGTGAGGGCAGGGGATGCTCCAAGCCAGGCAGGGAAAGGCCCCACTGGTTCCTCTCATATATGTGCCACCTGCCACAGGGGAGCTTCAAGACCCTTCCTCAGATCCCGTATTTCACCATTACAGTCCTGCTGTCGGGCAGAGCAGAGGGCCTATTCCCATCAGCTCAGCATCGGGCAGAATTAAAGTGATTTAGCCTGAAATTCCTTGATGTTCCGTTTCTGGCTTTTGGAGCCTACTCCCTGGCCGTGCTCAGTTTCCTGCACTTCTGTGGAGATAGCAAAGCTTTCTACTGCTTCATTCAGCCCTTGTTTCACTTTGCTCTTGAACACCACTACAGGGTAGAGAGAAATAGAGAGAATGGAAACATAGCGGGCCAGGAGCAGAAAGGAGGAAAAGGCTGGGCAGCTGTCTGCAGCTGGTTTCCCAATAACTCTGCATGAGTTTGGGGAGAGGATTTTCAGCATGTTTACGTTGCATCTCCAGTGGATATGAAACAGGCACTTTAACTCAGTGGTCTCTTTGCCAGCCTTTCAACCACCTCTGCAGAGCTGGGACTCCCATGTTCCTCTTGCATTTGAAAGAAGGGAAATACGGGTTTCCGCTGCCATCCTCCAGGCCTGCCTAGAGGAGAAGTCTGGGTTAGACTAAACTCTGTGCCAACAGGGACCCCAGGGAAAGGGCTGCACAGAGGCATTTGCTTAAGATGCAACTGCCTGTGCCTGAGGTGGATCAGCAGTGACCTCCCAGGGAGTCCAGACAGTCAGGGAAAGGGAAATGCCACAGTCCCCAGAGGGATGATAGGGAAGCCACAGTGTTGCTTGCTGGAGGAATCTTCTGAAAGGCATTTGCTCACCATGTTTGTTTGAAGCCTGGAGTTAAGACTGAACTAATCAGACATTAGCCCTGTGCACCCTGAAGAGCACCCACCACCAACACAGGGGATTTTGCAACAATAGCCAAAGAGCACACATCTTTGTTGGCCACAACTGCTCAACATGAGCACCTGCTCGCTTTTTCCTCCAAAGTGAGTCAAGGCTGAGACCAAAAGGCATTAAACAACTGAAAAACTTTGAGGAGAGCTTGAATATCCTTTTTCACAAGATGAAAGGGAGAGCAAGGTTAGGAAATGGTTTACTTACAGGTTAAAAACATAGTCTCCGATAGTCACACGGCCACACAGTAGCTGGCTGCCACTTTGTTTGGCACTGGGCTTATCTAGCATGCTCCTCCCAGATGCCAGCCCATGCCTGTCTCTTGCAGTCTCTAGCTTACCCCAGAGAGGAGTATGCTTGACCTCATGCTGGGGCCCCTAGATCAAGATATCTCAGATGATATCTTGGTGACCTCTTGGATGACATTCTGACAGCAATGCTTTTGTATCTGAAGCACAGGGCACATGCCATACATTTCGAAGGGCTGCCTGGCACCCTAGGAAGCAATAAGAAACACAGCTGGCAAGTGGCTGGACCAGGCAAAGCAGTCTGGCATGCATGGCTCGGCAGGCAAGGCCACTCCTCATCACCCAGGGGCTCCATGGAGGCCAGCTCAAGCTCTGGGGACTGCCCGGGAGAATGACCTCTCTCCTCTCACAGCTCCATGTAGGGCAGGCAAGGGACTGTTTCCACCATGCCTGTGAGATGCAGTACATGTCACTTGCCCCATGCGAGTCTCCTTGGGAATGAAATGTGACACTGAGTGTGTGGGGCAGGTGTCACCTCCTTGCATACCAAGCCCCACTGCCCCAATCCATGTGTCCATATGAGGCATTCCCCAGCTGCCCTTATCACTATTTCAGGACCACTTGAATTCTTGGCTCTTATCAGGCTTTTTCTAGGCACGTGAGCCCTTGAGCTCAAATGCCACTAGGCCACATCTGGGCCCTTCCCTGCCCATGTGGTGAGCCAGCCGCACAGAAGTTGGGGTGCCAGCATTGACATAGGGGCAGTTTTTAGATGATAAACTGTTTTTTTTGCTCAGAGGATCACAGAAATCACAGACACTAAGGCTGCTACTTCTCATGACCCTGTTTATTATCAAGCAGAGACTCATTTCACCTGCCACAGGATGGGCACCTTTGAGTTTTACACCTGTGATGCTCACCAGTGCCCTCACTGCCAGCCTCAACTCTCCCAGTACAGGAGCTACCAGTGCTGCCCAGGTTCTCCAGCTGAAGCATGTAGGTGGGGAAGCATAATCTCAGGATGGCCGTTGCTACTTGTCCCCACAGGCAATTTCAAGCTATTTGCAAACGCCAGGAGCATTTCTACACAGGAGCTCTTGGACAGGGAGGAGGAGTTGAGCATCCTTGCTCTTTGCTCTGCAGCTGTCCCTCTGCCCATAGGATTTTGCCTTCTGTGAAGGGAGAAATTCCAATATAACTGTGACACTGAGCAAGCTTTTTTGTGAGTCCTTAAGCTCAAATGTGGTCCACCTCCTCCCACACCCTGTCTGGTAGGGAGCTATGGCAGATGCCTGAGGAAGAGAAGAGCTGGACAAGCCTGTAGAGATTCTTTTCTGGATTACTTTTCCAGCCAGCTTGATTTGCAGATCAAGGATTTCCTGAAAAGGCAGGAGTGTTTTTGTGTGCAACGGTGGCATTTTTTTCTTCTGTGAATGTGTCTGGTCCCTTTTTGAACTCACATCAGTTTTTAGCATCCACAGGGTCCTGTGACAGGCAGTTGCACATATTATGTACACCTCCTTTACAAATGGAAAAAAATGAGTGGTCGGATGCTAGCAGCTGATGGGATGACAGGATCTCTGATACAATCTTTATTCACATAGAAAGTCTTAGACCAGAGTGAGTGGTGAAACAAACCAGTCAAACTTACTTAGGACGACAGAGCAGATGGCAGCTGAGCATGCCGCGGGGAACAGCGATACCCAGCATGAGCCCATCTGGTCCGCAGCAGGAGCTAAGGCAAGCAGGAATCTTCAGAGGTGCAAGAGTCATATCATGCGCTGTGGGCAAAGGTCTGTGAGTCAAATCACTTGCACACAGCCCGCAGATAGACTTATTTGCTTTATGCAGAATAAGATACCTCTGTATTAGTAAGAGATTCATGTGTTTATCTTAGATTAGGACAATTTGGCTTACACATATTTGATTGCTTCCTACAGATTAGGACAATTTCATATTAGTAATAAATTAATTAAAGGAAGGGCTTTGCTCTGAGACAGTGTAGTGAGCTCATGCTCATCTACTACTTCCTACCTGCAGAAGCTTTGAGACCTTTATTAAACCATTTTGAGTCATCCTTGTTTTCTTTCTATCTTTTTCCTCTCTTAGACACATAGTGCTGGATTTCATACCACACTGATATATGAGTTCTCCATGTCTTAACCTGCCTCTCATCATTCTGTATTTACTCATTGTATCACATACTCTTAATTTTAAGCACTGTGTTTTTTTGCCTATTCCCGGGAGAGCCTTGCTCCACTGAGATGGGTCTGTGAACACCCACAGACAGCGTCAGGGGGATTAGTAGCCGTTGATGCCTTTAGGGAGCAACAGTTTCAAATGAAGAAATAGATTATAAACATGCAATCATGGACAGCTTTATGTGGAAGGGAGATCTGGAGGTGTCTGTCCCCTCCCCACTCCTTGCGTGAGGGCCACCTTCACAGTCAGATCAGGATGTTTGGGGCCACATCCAGGCAAGGCTTGATGGTCCCCAAGGACGGAAATGCCACCACCTCTCTGGGCCATGTACTGCTGCCCCATTCTTCTGGAGCAAAGTGGTTTCCACCTATCCCATCAGAGGTCCCTGTGTTGCAGAAGTGCCTGTTGGCTCTTGTTCTTTCACCAGGCACCTCTGGGAAGTGTTTGGCTGTGCATTCCCTGTCTACCTCTCAGGCAGCGGAAGATGCATCTGTGGCCCCATCGGCCATCTCTCCTCCGGGCTAAATTAGCCCAGCTCCCTTAGTCTCTCCTTATACGCCATGAGCTCCACACTCACCAACTCGGTGGCTGCCACTGGGCTGCAGCTTGTCACAATTTCTGTCACACTGAGGGCCCAGACTGTGCACAGTGCTCCATGTATATGGAGCCTTGGCAGTCCCTAGAGGTGGGGAACACAGTCCTGACAGTGATTTAAGAGCCTCAAACTTTGGTATGACCCGGAAAAGGCAATTAAAGCTGGAGTGCGGCATAATGCCTTTGACATATCACAACTGTGCCGTCCCATCATAAGGCAGTAACACACCCATAATGGAGAGTGGGCTGCAAAACAAAGGAAGTCCACTCAATAAATAGGATGCATGCTCATGTAGATAAGAAGTGCTGGGGGCCAGCAGCGCCATGATACGCAGTGGTCAGGCCCATGACAGACTGCCCACTGCAGTGTCCATACCTGCTTTGCAATGTTGGTCTCAAGTGTCCTCCCTGCCCCGAGGCAGCTGCCTCCAGCCCTTTACTTAGAGATTTATTTAAAATATATTATTTAACTTCAGAAATGTCTATGGTCTGCTTAGCACTTAAGTCTTAATTTGGAATTTATGCTTTATATTTTCTATTACAAATTGTATATTGTAGCTATGTACAAGCATATTTATTGCCATAGAATAGATAAATAAGTATTTTCATATTTACGTGTGTCCCTACCCCATTACACAGATTACATGGCAGCAATGAGCCAGGAGTACCAATGAACTTGGCTCCCAGCTGATGTGAGAGCTGAGGCTGAGAGCAACCAAGCACTGACACACAGAGCCGGCTCCATGATCAAAGCCCCTGGGTTAACCAGGGGCCACTGATTGCTGTTTATAACTGCCTTAGCTCACTTTTAAGCAGAGGCTTTAAAAAGCTTGGAGGCAGTCTGGATGCCAGGGTGGCTCTGTCCTGCACATGCAGCACATGGTTTCTTGTATGAGAATGGTGCAAAGCCCAGATTGTGTCATTGCACAGGCTGGATCAGGCCCTGGCTGTCAGGGAGGCCACAAACAGCTTCAGCTAAGCTGTTAATCAAATAGTACTTGATTATTTTAGTTGATTGATCTAAGAGCTAACTCTGCCTGCCTTTTGGAGGACCTAAGAAAATCCCTTACCTGAGCAAACCCCACCACAGCCACAACTCTAGTGGCTGTGGGACCCAGGGCTACAAGTTTGTCCCAAAACTGTCAAACAGCTCAAACCCAGCTCATGGTAGCAACAACCTGAACTGTATTAGGCCTTGTAAGGACCTTGGGAGAGGGGAAGTTAGAAGACTGGACTTGAAGTCATTTCAAGACCATGAAATCAAAGAAAGTTGAGAAAGTTGGCAGCATTTGAGGTGGGGCAGCCCTTCGTGGGGCAGCCAGCCTAGATATACAAGCCCTTCTCCGGGACGTGACAGTACCTTCCTGTCTCTTGGACGTGCTGATGATGAAATCCGAAGTGCTCTGTGAGTCTCAGATGATAAGGTTACAGCAATCAGCTTCAGAAAACACAGTGTTTGGCCTTTTACAGGCTGTTGCCACACTGGGAGCCTGAACAGCACAGGAAACCTTGTGTTCTGAAGGGACCCTTACACGTATGGAAATAATTAGTGCAGAGAGTTCGATATTGCCTGTTATTTTTCAGCATTGTATTATTAGCTTTGATGGAGTGGTACTGCAAAAAATTGGACTAATGCAGTGGGGGTCAAGGTATTTTTGAAAGATTAGGAAAGATGGCCTATCAATAGAGACTGAGTGCCATTTGGTTTTCGGAAATAACATCTGAGTTATCACTGCAGTTCTGGAGGTGAAAAAAGATCAAAACCTAAGAGAGCTCAAAATCTGTGGGACCGTTTCTTTTTTCTCTGTAACTGAAAAACTCAGCAGTAGATGATGTTCTGTTCTTTGAGTTTATTTGAGCATAGGGCATAACACTGAACTCTCACATCTTTTCATACAGACAGATTCTTAACACTAGCATACACATCTTTGTGCAGGATTGTGTCCATGTGGGTAGATGTCTGTGTGTGCATGTGAGAGTCACACGGATGCCCACGTTGCTGTCCTCTTGCACAAGACATGAAAAAGCAATATTGCATTTACTTCCTTTCTCAAAAACCAGTCATCCAAAATACAGCAGTCACCAGGGGATGTTCAGCTGCTATGCACTATTGCACCTCTTCTAGATTTGGCTCTCCTTTATCGGGAGAGGTAAGTCAGCAAATCCAACTCCCAGGAGAAGGAGACAGACAAAAATGCTTGCAGGCTCCATGGGGTTGGGACATGCGCTGTTCCCAGCCATCAGCACTGAAACGCTGCTTAACGTACTGTCCGATGACCTGACTTCCTCCTCCCCAACCAGAACCATCGGCAGGCTTCCTATGAATAATTAGCCTGCTTTCCAGGTCCTGTCAGAATTATTCCTGATCTGGGTGCATCTCTTGTTTGCAGGCAAATTTCCTAAATTCTGCCTCATCCAATCCAAATTTAGAAATCCTTGCTCTGGTGCAAAGATGCTGTGCATTTACTGATTCCTGCCAGGTGCAGATGAGATTAGCTATATCTTGCATGATGAGGCAGGGAGAGAGCTGTCTCTGCAGGATCCTAAGCAGTCAGGAGAAGAGGCAATGCCCAGCTACCTGCAGTGGAGATATTTGTATGCATCAAACCTAGGATCCCAAGTGACCTACTTAGCTGCATTTAATGTGCAACTTCAGAAGTACAAGACCTCCAGAGAGGAGTAATTTTTGCTAGCAGTCTGTTTCTGCAAGAAGGAAACTTCAGGTTTCTGGCTAATAGGGTAAATCCTTGAATATCACCAGGTTGGGGTTTTTTTTGTTGTGTTTTTTTTTTTTTTTTTTTCCTGGGATTAGATTAAAGCTTCCAAATAAAAAAGCCAGGTTACACTTGAAAAATGTTTTCAAAGAATGTAAAGGCTGATGATGGGAGTAGCTCCAGCTGATGTCCTTCCCCAGCACTCTCGACCCAGCTCTTGCCTTTACCGTTGACATTGCCTTTGGTACTTGCTCAAGATACCATCTAAAAGTCAGGCACCTTGTTCCTGCTGATTTTCAGATTCCCTCTGTAGTGAATGCACAGAGATAGGCAAGTCCAGAAAGCAACAGATCCCATCTTTCATTGACACTAATCTTAGGATGAAACAAAATGCTTCGTCGAGGGACTGACCATTCTCTGCTGCAGCAGAGAGAGCCTGGATACTGACAGAGGCTCAGCTGAATGGCATGAACCCCTGAAAGGAGTTTAGGATTATATTTATCATCAAGAACTCCATACACTCCTTGATCTGGCCTTTTCTCTCTCAGCCTTCATCATCATACAAATGACTTTCAGACAAAGCACAGTCTCTCACACAGAGATAAGCCCTCTGAGTCCTCAGGCCTGGATACATGGAAGTTCCCAAGACATCTGCCCCACCAAACAAGGTTTGCAGTCTTTCTACGGCACCAAAGTTAAAACATACATTGTTTCACTATGACTTGTGCATCTAAGGCAGATCCAAGTCCAGCCAGTCTTGTATGGTGTAAATGAGGCAAACTGTCAATGCAGCTGGACTGATTCAGCCTGCCTGAGAGGAGCTAAGCATCCCTCTGTCTTCACAATCACATCGATGTACTGATGGAAATAACCCCAATTCTTTCTGATACTCTTGCCACTCCAGTCCAGTCCTTGCTGTCCTTCTCCTGCAAGAGCACACAGGGAATTTGGAGGATTTGAGGTTCTAGCCCAGGCTCTGTCCTTATGCTCCTTTTTCCCTCCATGTAGGAGGGCATGTACTGCTTACAGACTTTTTTTTTTTTTTTTTTTTTTTTTTTACACATTGTATCTGCACAGCCAGGTACTCCTGGATTCAAGCAAACAGCAGAAGGGATGGAAAGCCACTGTGTTTCTCTGCATCAACTGAAGCGCAGCAAAGAAAAGTTTCTGGGAGGTCAAGCTAGACATCTTCACATGCATGTTCACTAAGCGAAGGGATGCTCTCAAGTAAATAAGTAAAAAAAAAGTAAGAGTGGGTACAGAGTTGTTGCACTGCTTTGTGCAATCTTGGGGCAGACACCAACCTCCTTTCTTTTGCTATGGTTTTTCCAGGTCTTCACTGATGGGAACGAAATCTGTAGACTGCATGAAAGCAAGGTCTTGGAGTAGCTCTCTGAAGAGAACATCATAGATGTTCAGAAAGCAGGAGGTACCCTTCTCTTCTTGGAGGGGCTTGCCCACTCTTGGGTCCCAATCTCTGGGGAAGAGGTTGCTTTAACAAGGTACCCTGCATATAGTGTCTCACCTTAGCACCGCTATAACATTTTTGACAAGTGTGTTGTATGCCTGGCCAGGGACTTACCTCTTTATTCCTGCCTGCCTGTCATTTGGTCACTCTACTGTCATTTTGTCTCCTTGTGCTACCCTTTGGGCTCTTCCTTCATTGGAAGTCCATTCCCTTTTTCTCTGTGGGTAGCAGCTTTCCTTAAGGCATTTGTAGTAACATATTTGCATTCATTCCCTTGCCCATAAGCTCCCTTTTTTGCAAGGATTTTCATGGTGTCTCTTGCTGGGCATTTTTATTATTAAGAACCAAGAGTTTTATACTACTCAGTCTTTTTCCACAACACACAGTACCAGGCCAGGCTTTGCATCTGGTCCCACACTATCTTCTCTGTGCACACTGGACTGGAAGGGAAGGTGCCATAGTCTTCAGCAGGGCAGAGTACATGTTCCTTGGGGTGCTTGACCACGAGTGCATACGAGATCCAAAGGGAGTCATGCCAAGGTAAATATCCTACCTCGGGCCTGCACCCAATGTATTGAAGTAACTCCTTATTTCTGGACAGAGCCAGGAGAAGCAGTTGGGCTTCTGCCTTGGAGCACAGCTCCCCAAAGTGCAGTCAAGAGCCTTAGCTGAGAGAGGGATTTCCTTTGATACTGAGGCACGTTGAATGCTCTTTGCTTAATTTCCTGGGACGGCCACAGGACTTTGAGACCTACGGAAATAAAAAAGGGGAATCCCATCACCTGACAGGACTTCTCAAGTCTTTTCTTTGGTGGAGCTGTGTTTGTTGGGACCCTACAGGAGCTGGACAGGGGCCTGGGACCACAAGGAGATCCCAAACAACACGTCAGGCCTCAGCACACAGTTGCAGCTAAGACCAAGCTGATGGTGAACCATAGAGTGAGAGAAGCCATGTTTCCTACAGATTTCTGTCATGTTGTCCCTCTCTCCAGCTTTTGTTATCCCAGTTTTTTCCACTGCTCCAAGACCAGCCCCATGACACATACTATAGTCAGCCAAGGGACTATCAGTGCTGGCTGGCCAGCTGGTGCAGACACTGACTAGCAGCAGGCCACCGCAGCCAAGACCCACTCTGCTTTTGCTCAGCAAGAATGCTCACTGGGTCTCTCTCCACCATCTGTTGATTCTTACAAAACTTAACAGGGAACTGTAAGCTTCCTGCTACCCCGTCAAGTGTGGCTGATACCCACCAGTACATCTAGAAGAGACGAGGGAGGACTGCCAGACAGACAACCAGCTCAGCCATGAATATGTCATTTCTGGAGGATGGCATGTCATGCTGCCAACTGCCACCATTCCTGGGGCTTTGCACTGGCCTAGCTGACTCTCCCACTGTGCCCCAGTGCTGCCCAAAATAGTCTCTTCTGTTTCAGTCAGGCTTTCCTCCCTGACCACATGCCCTCAATGACAAAAATCACTCCAAAATTAGTTTCTCCCTTAGCATTTTGATATGAGGCAACATCTGATTAAAATTACTTCAGAGTTACCCTCACAGCCTTGTCACAGGCAGGTGGACTTTAACGAAAACCCTCCTCTGCTTGGTGCAAGCATCACAGTCTGGCTCAAAGGCAGCAGCAGCAGTTTCTCAGCACCACAAATTCCAAATTTCTGGCAAGTGCCAACATTGTAACAGCATCAGCCGCACCATCACGGCAGGCACCATCTGCCTCTGAGGACTGCTGTGGCGAGTACAAGGAGGAGTCACCTTTGCCGCTGCCGCGGGCACTTCCAGAAGCCAGGGATGGAGACCTTCCCCCAACCGTGCTGACCAGTGCTCCTGGCTGGGCAGGGGCTGTAGTCGAGTGTGGAGGTGCAGGTGGCTGGAGTCCCCATACCCACTGACAGCAACAGGGGATGGCAGCTGGGGTGGTAGGGGGAAGAAGGTAGCAGGAAGGGGCTGCTGATTTGGGAGAGGGCAAAAGGTGTGGGATGGAGTGGCCATGGCAGCAGCCCCAGCGCGGCTCCCTGGGCAGCGCTGTTACATCAGCCACTCCACCAGTTTACAACACTCGCCCTTGAGCCTTGGCCCTGCAGCCTGCTGTGGTGTGGACACGTTACACAACACCCCTGGCCCTGCTCCTCTTCCCCACCGGGGCTGCCGGGAGGCTGAGCTGTTGTCACAGCAGCCTGCCAATTCCCGACAAGGAGAAGATGCTCCATCCACCCCTGCCTCTAGCAGGGCACCAGAGGAGGTGGCAGGACAAGGAAGAGTCCCCAAGGACATACTCAAGCCTGCTGGCAGAGGTGGCTCTTGAGGCACTGTGGCGGGGGAAGGAGGGCTGCCCCACAGGAGGGACGAGGAAGCTCTGCCTCCCCTCCTGCGGCAAGCCAGTGAGGCTGCACCCCAGGGATGCGGGAGCCACCATGTCCTTGGGAGAGTGGGACCCTCCATCCAGAGCTGTCTGTCATGGATGGGACTGCTTCTGCAGCACTCCCCCAGGGAGTAACACCCCTGGAGCCTCTTCCCTGTGCCAGCGAGCAAGCTCTTCCTCATCCCTCAGCAAGGTGAGAGGGGTGGAAAGCTGTGAGGAAATCACAAAGACCACTGTGCAAGGGCCTAGGACAGAGCTAAATATAGCCACTATCTCAGCTCCCCAAAGATAACAGCCTGCGTCCACAGCCTGCCACAATGCCCTGCCCCAACTTCCACCTACCTTTGCTTCGGGAGCAAACACCAAGCAGCAGTTGTGAAACACCCTGCCCCGCTCATGGCAAACAGGGCTTGTTTCGTGGGGCAGAAACGCACCCTAAGCCACCTTGCACACATTCCTTCCCCAGCACTGGGGGCTGGGGGGCCAAATCCCACACAGCTCAGAGGCTAACCAACATCTGCCTCAGCACCTCCGTGGTGCTGAGCAGCCAGCAATGCACAGGAGAAACTGCAGTGGAGCAGAGCAACAAGTGTAAGCCAGGTCGGGGCTTCCCAGTTTTTGGGCTCATCCCATTAAACTCATCAGTTCCACCCAAATCTGTCTGGTGTCCCAAGAGCAGCGACACTGAGTCAGGCTGCGGTGGTCCTACCTGGAGAAGGGGAGGCAGCAGTGAAGAGGGCCCATGGGCTGTGACCACCTTATCAGGTCTCTGTCTATTGCTCCTGGGCAAATCTGAACATGCGTCCCCTCCTCCCTGCTGTAAACCCTGTCACTAAGGAGCACATGCAGAAATCCCACCATACCCTCAGCACACTAAATATTACTGTAAGTCTGCAAGACCCCTGCAGTGGGTACATCTTTCAGCTCTCTCCCCAACTTTAAACGTTATCACTGCCTCTATCTAAAAAGGGTTTATAAAACAAAAACCAATGTGTTTTCTTTCTCTTAACAAAACCCTTTTGCCTTGCAGAGTAATAAGTTTACGAAATGGCAGCTTCCAGCAGGAAGTCTCTGGCTTTAACAATAGCTGTGTGTTTCCACAAGTTAATTGAAAACAAATGTTGACACTTCAATCCTGCTTTTATGCTCTGTAAGGGAGGCAAGAGAGCAGCATTGCTTGCAGCTGTGCAGTTAGAGGCCAGATGTGGCACAAAAAGAGGCAAATACTGTTATCCTCACTGCTGCCATGGGGAGAAGGTAGCTGAACCATCCCCACATAGCAGCAGGCTTTACAGCCTCCGCTGCGTGCCCATGGAGGCAGCATTTGTTCCCTAAGCCGCTTCCCTGCCAGGGTGGCCAGCTCCATGCACACTGTTCACATCATTGAGGACATTGGGTTCTGCGCCGAAGCGGACTCAGGAGCAGCCCCAGGGAGCAGAGATGGGAACTGGTGGCAGGAGGGCATCTGGGAAGACCCCTTGGCCCAGCCAGCCCTGCAAAGACCCCAGGGTCTATGCCAGAGCATCAACTCACCTGGCAGATATTTTCAGGGTGTTGGAAACATCTACCCAGCTCTGCACATGTGGCCAGACAGGGACTCCCGTGGGGCAGGTCTCTGTGCCAGCTGGGCCCCGCAGGTGTTTTTTCCTACCGGTAAGTCACCTCTACGAGAAAGTCATTTTTTCCACTCCACACCGTAAATATTGTCTGGAAAGAGCATTGTGGAGTAACCCCTGGAGATTCCTACCCAGTGTCAGCACAGACGCGCAGCCCGGAGCTGCAGTCACACGATGCGGACATGTAAGTAAACCTCCTCCCCACCCATCCCTGAACACCCTGGGCCAGCTCAGCTAAGAAGATCAGTGCCCCAAAAAGACTTTCCTGCCTCAAGAACATGTTTCTGTAGGTTTAGCCCTTATCTGCTTGTTTGCAACGTCCACAAAGCCCCGCTCTGCCGTTCTGGACAGGTAGGTATGGGCACCATGGCACGGGATCCATGTGTCGCCTCAGGACAGAGAGGGACTGGGGGCGTCCAAGGCCTGACACAGGGCTTGTACCTTCTGCCAGAACAAGCCAGCCCTGCTCAGGGGAAGGCAGAGGGGCTCACTTGCAAGGTCCCTCCACAAAGGAGAGGGTCCCTTAGGTTTGAAGGGCGTCTCCAAGCCTGGAAGCAGCCAGGCCCAGCCCCCCGGGCTGGTGGAGCCCAGCCAGGCCAGCGCAGGCAGGCAGCCTGCCACAGGCAGCGCGGGGCTCCTCGGCCTGCCGCCCCGCTCACCCCGCTGCTCGTGGGCCCCGTGCCGCTGCCGTGCCACCCGTCCCACGGAGCACCCCGAGGGCCCCTCGCCCAGCCCGGCCGGCCCTGGGAAGCGCTGCCACCGCCACCGCTGCTAGAGCGAGGACGCCCCCCCTTCCCCAGCCCCTCACGAGCAGCCGGGCGTCCCCCTGCCCACTGCTCCCCGTCCCCCCTCCCTGCCCGACCGGGCTCCCCGCCACGGGCCCCCACCCCCGGCCCTCGCGTGCCGGCCGCCCGGCCGCCTATTGGCCCCCCGCCGCGCTCGGAGCGCGCTCATTGGCTGCGGCGCGGGCTGGGGCGGCGCGGGCGGGGCGGTCTTAAGGCGCCGGGTCGGGCGCTGCCCCGGTGGCGGCGGCGGGGACGAGGTGGGGGGTGCTGGGACCGGCCTCATGCACTGCGCCAGGTACGGTCCCGTGGGGCTCGCGTCCTCCTTCCCCCGGTGCCTGCCGTGCCTCCCGGTGCGGGGCCGCGGCTCTCCTCGGGGGCGCAGGGAGCGGTACCGGCGCTCCCCGCTGCGGTGTTGCTGCTGGGGCGGGACGGGACTGGACCCTCTAGGCTCGGCTTTCCTGGTGAGCCGGGAGCAGTCCCCTCTCTGCGGGGCTCTGTCCTGCTGCCTCTCGCCGAGGTGTCCCGGTGCGGCTGGGTGACCCGTCTTGGCTGGGGTTTGCACAAGGGACGGGCTGTGTCAGGGTTAACGTACCGCCCGGACCGCGGGGAAAAATGGCTGTGAGAGCTGGGCAGTGCCCTTGAAACAGGTCGGCCTTTCCTCAGTCAGAGAGGAGAAGAGGGCAGGAAACCTGAGTGCTGCTTTATCCAGTGGTGTGTCACGTCTGAAAACTTGTGGCTTAATGGCTGCTGCACATCGAGCCCTCTGCAAGACGGTTACCTCTTCACAGGCAGAGCTGGAAGCAGAATGGAGGCAATCAGAGGGTTTTGATAAGTGTATGTGTCAATAATTCTTTTGCTCTGACTTGCTTCTCCTTTCTAGAAGCGGAGGAGGGAACAGTGAGTGGTGACATCCTCTTCTGGAGAGGGTAAAGCTGTGAGAAGATGTCCAGAGGTAGAATCTAGTCTGCCTTCCTTTTGAGAGGAGGGGGGAAGGAATCAGCCCCTGTACCTGTGTAGGGCTGCTGCCTTGCACTGCTTGCTTCCTAGAGCTCCCTTCCCAGTGTGAGCTCTCAAAACTATCTCCCTGCTCCCACCTTCAAAGCATCTGAAGTTCAAGACAGCCAGCGCTAGCCCCAAAAAGGAAACCTTCCTCTGTGGCTGGGAGTTGGGCATCAGTAGGCTGTCAAGAGTAAAAAGATAGATCTGGGGTAGCAAATGAGCTGAAAAAGTTTGTAAAAGTATGCAGCTCAGCCTAACAGTAGGTATGAAAAGCTCTTACTGTAATTCTTAGCTTGGAAAAAAGCTCTGAGCAATGCAAATGAGGCTGGCTATTTCATGCCTCTTCATTCTAAAAATTGTGAATAACCAAGGCTTACTAAGAAACCTGACTTCTCAGCAATTAGGGGAATTCAGCTGAATAAATTTCCCTAGGAAAAGGTGCAATGTGGATGAACCTGGCCCGAGTAAGAGAAGCATTGCAGTCTGCATTAATTTAAAGGAGGAAATGGCCTATATAAAGTGTGCGTGAATAAAAACTTGGCAAAACCAGGTAGAGATGAGAACGGTGTTAGCCGACAGGTGGATCTGCTGTCTGTCTTGTACAGCTGCCCTTGAGCTGAAAGGAGGCTGAAGGAGGCAATGCAGAAGGAATTACCTAGTGGGTATGTTGGGAAGCGAGCCTTCGTACGTGTTTTCTGAATAAGCAGATGCTCTTGCTGAATGGATGCTGTGAAAGCCTGCTCAGAGCTGCTCTGTTAGTGTTGCAGGGTGGGAAGTTAAAGTACTGAATTGGAGAGTGTAGCTCTCGCTTTTTCTTGGCAGTGGGGCAGCAATCAAGTACTAGAGCTGGCTGTGCGTGGCTTTGGCAGCCCAAGCTCTGCTGCATCACATGGCCAGTGGCCACTGCTACCGCTGCTGGCTCGCCCTGCACTGCGTGGTGGGAGCAGCTTTGGAGCCTGGCCTGCAGCCAAACAGGAGGTTTTTATTAAGAGAATGCTCTGTGTTTAAGGTCAGCTGCAACGCAGTTAACTTAAGGGGGATGTGTGTGATAAATTTGTCCAGCGGTATATCCACAGCCAGGCCAAAGATTCTGCCCAAAGGCATCCAGCCTAGCCTCAGTGTAAGGGTAGGAGCAACGGGTATGATGTTCTGGGAGCTGCCTGGCTGCAGAGGCAACTCCAGAGCTACATCTGGCAAGGTGCTGGGTGGGTGCACAGAGGGATGGTGATGCATCCCTGGAGGAAGAGGCTGGATGCTGGAGGAGGAGAGGCCGTGGTGAAGTGACGTACAGCCTGTGCCTTCCAGAGGAAGTACTTGTTTCCAAAGGCTTGGTCCACCTTGAGTAGGTGAGCTGTATTTTGGCAGAGTGCTGTGGCTGTATGGGTGTTTCCCAGGGGCTCAGTGCGAGCACTGTGGAGTCTTGAGGTGGAAACTCTGCGCTGGAGGTAAAAACCTGCTGGGCCATCTGAGCTCACATCTGTTTTAAAGTGCAGCAGCGGGAAGAAAGAGGCTCCCTCTAAGCAATGTCAGCTAAGTCTCTACCCTGCTGCTGTATCAGACTGTTGCTATCCTTACAGTACCACGTGCAGGCATTTTAGATGGAGCATTTCAGGGAGATGGTGATGATCAAAGTATGTAGCTCAACCAAACAAGTGATTTTTTAGACTCTGAAAATTTGGAGTTTTATGAAAGCTGAGGTCAGTTGTGTACAGCAGCTTGTGACGAACTGAGTTCCTGCTCCTACAAAAGCATCTGATGCCCTGGGGAGAGTCTCTCCTGGAGGGAGGAGAGTGCAGCAGGAATACTGCTTTACATGGCATTGAAATTTGATAATCTCTGGGTTTTGTGGACATCAGCAGGACTGAGCCATGGGCTTTTCTTTGGGCCAGAAATGCTCTGGAGCCTGCTATTGCTAGCCTGGTAGGGCAGTGCCTGTGTGTGTCTTCAAATGGTGACTCTGTCCCTGTAGCAATTGGAATAGATCTTGTTCAAGGGCACAAGAGGCTCTGGTCCTGCCACTTCTGCTGTAGCACATTTCTCAGAGTGTTTGTAAATCATACCATGCAAGTACCTGCCTTTTAATTAAGCTTGAGGGACTTGTGGGGTTGATGAAAGCAAGCTTATTTGGGATGGTTTGGGGGCACTGGTGTAGCAGTTGTCTGACAGAAGTCCTATTAAAATGCTTTTCTAACATCAACTGACCCTTCTTCTCATCTTCCAGAGTATTAGACTATTTTCCTCACAAACAAGCAATGGCTGTGGATGTGGCAATGCAGCTATACCTATGCTCTTCACCATTGCGAAGAGAGAAGTGTGCTTGCAAAATTGCTCCAAAGCCAAGCAAGCCGTTGCGGCCCTGCATCCAGCTGAGTAGCAAGACTGCGCTGAATGGACCAGAAGAGACAGCAAACTCCTTCACACACAACAAAGTGAAGAAGAGGGTGTCATTTGCAGATAGCAGAGGCTTTGCTCTGACGATGGTGAAGGTGTTCTCAGAGTTTGATGATCCACTGGATATTCCTTTCAACATCACTGAGCTAATAGACAACATTGTGGGTCTGACAACAGTGGAGAGGGACAGCTTTGTCCTGGATTTTGTTCAGCCCTCTGTGGACTACCTGGACTTCAGAAACCGTCTCCAGGCAGACTGTGTCTGCCTTGAAAACTGTATGCTAAAGGAGCGATCCATTGTGGGAACAGTGAAGGTGAAGAACCTCGCTTTTGAAAAGACTGTGAAGATCAGGATGACATTTGACACCTGGAAAAACTTTGTAGATTACCCATGCCAGTATGTCAAGGATACGTATGGAGGGTCAGATCGGGACACGTTTTCCTTTGACATCAGCTTGCCCGAGGGAATTCAATCCCATGAAAGAGTAGAGTTTGCCATCTCCTTTGAGTGCAATGGGAAGGTGTACTGGGACAGCAACAAGGGCACAAATTACAGGATCACACGGTCAGAACTGAAGTCTGCCCAGGAAGCCATCTGCACCCCACGGGGTCCTGACTTCAGCAGTGCCTTTGACCAGTTTGGGAGCCCTCGGTGCTCCTATGGCCTCTTTCCTGAGTGGCCCAGCTATTCGGGCTACGAGAAGCTAGGGCCTTACTATTGACCCAAGGCCAAAGTCCTGATTGACTGACTGTTGCTGGTGCATCTGCAGGCCTGGGAGCTGGTCTGAATGTGAGGTGTACGGAAAGGTAGAACAAGTATGGCTCTGTGTGGCTCTGCATAAGCCTCCCAGCAAAACCAGATGCACCGTGCTCTGCTGGCAGTGGACTTATAGTCAGGGAAGCTTCTCTGGCATAAAGAGCTGCCTTCCCTGTCCCAACTCAGATAACTGGCTCTCCAGATGCTCAAAGGACCGGGAGCTGTTGCTCGTGTCTCCAGTGCTGCTACTCGTTCCTCATCTATAAAGCTGCTAGTCTCCAGGGCAACACTACAGTGTGCTTATATTGTCTGTCCAAGCTATGTAGCGGTGGCTGGTTTGTATTGTTTGCCTAGTGTTAAAAGGCTCTTTCGAAATATGTTCTAGTATTATATTTTTAGTGGGCTGTACTTCAGCTGCAGGGTTCTCCTTGCAAAGCTGGACTGTGCCTTTGGGTAATAGAGAGGTTGGCTTGTGGGGAACAGAGTTGTCTCCTTGCAGACGTCCTTGTAGTGTGAGGTCCTTCCAACTGGAGGCAGAAGGGGTGTGTTGAAAATGAAAATGCAACTGTGATGACAGGAAATGTGGCCCTACAGCCTGCCATATTAGGAGACATATGTGCCCGTGGGAGAGGATCCGATATGCTTAGTCACCAGTTGTTTTATCAGATGATCGTGAAAAACTCTTGTTTTACCCTTGGTGTTACCAAAAATAGAGATTAGCTGTAGCTGTGTGGTGCTTGTAACACAGCTGTGGGTTGACAGCCTTGACTGCCTCCTTCAAAACCTTCCAGTTTCTTTAATCACAAGTGATTGATGATGCTTTTTCTCCTTGATGGACATCTGAAATCAGCTGCTGGCCATGCTGGGCCCTGAAAATGCAGATCTTCCTCCTGTGGACTGTAAAACAGGGGTTTGTCTGGCTGGGGCCCAGAGTCCTGTGCAGGAGGCTGAGCTCAGGTGTTACAGGAGCTAAATGCAAATGGACCACATGTCTACTTTATGTTGTGTCCTGTTATAAGAAAATGACTGTTGTGTACTTGCTGTGGTGGAAGTGCCTTGACTGAGAAAGGGATGGTATGTGCAATCCCAGCAATGCTTTGGGATAAACAGGCTTTGGAAATGACATTGCTTTTAAAAAAGATTATCTAATAGTTTGTTACTCTGTGCCATGGACTGTTTGGCAGCTAATGGCATAGCACTGCTCGCATGTGAGTGTCTCTACTGCATGAGCATCAACATGCTGGGCTTCCCTTGCTGTTGTAGGGGTAGCTGCCATTTCAACCTGTAAATGCTCAAACTTTGCATCTGTGTGTCCATAAGAAGCAGCTCACCCCACCCGTGCAAAGAACGAGCTGTGAGGAGTGTGAGATGCGGGGTTATCCTTATACCACCCCTGGATGTGAAACAAATCACAGATGTGAGCCATCCCTATCTTCACAGAGGTGGTTTGTCTTCTGGGCCTGCGCTGAGGTGAGATGGCTGGCCTGTGCAGCATCAAACAGCCTCACAAAGCTTCTTGCATGCTAGTTGAGCAGAATAACTTAATCCCTCAGCTCAAAGGGAGAGTGCTGAATAGTTTGTAGAAATAGAGGTCAAGACAATCTTACTTTTTCTAGTGTATAAGCTTTATGTAATTTTTTGGGTGCCTATAATAGCCTATGGATGGGCTGGAGAGAAGTGATGGGCTAGACTACTTAACTTTTTAAAACCTAGCTTTTAATTCTGGAGACTACTGTATAAAATACTTACAAGCTGTTTTACCCTAACCTAGAAAGGATACTATGATCACTGTTGGATGCTGAAAGAGGCAAGAGCTTGCAGGAAGAATAGCTAGCCTTCAACTGTTGCTTTTTCAAAACTCAACATCAATGCATGTCATCACTGCTTGATCACTTAGTCAACGTGGTAAATCTACTTGCTAGCCCAGAGCTCATCAGGCTTGGTTCCTCTGTTCAAACAGCTTCCCAGGTCAGCCCTTATAACCTGCATCTGGTCTCTCCTGAAGGGACTGTTGCCTAGCTTGGCTTGAACCTGGTTTTAAACTTAAAGCGAGTCTGAGTGACACTGATTTATTTCTTTTAGTGTATGGTGTAAATGCTGTAACACACTGACTGTAGGAAAGTCATGTTCTCCTGGCATGTTCTCATGCCTATGGAGAGCTGTTGGTGAGCCGAAACAAGGCATGTATGTCTGGGGTGCTGTGGATGGTGGTATCTCCTTATGGGGCCTGTTTGTTTTCAGGCTGTGGATGGGGTGTGCTTAGGGAGGAACATGGAAGATAAGCTAGAAGAGCAGTGCCATAAGTAAAAGCTAGGATGGGAACTATTTGACCTATAGTGGGTTAAAAATACTTGTGGCCTTTCCCCTTTCCCCTTTTTCCATTGCCAATGTGAACATAGAAGTGAGAGGTTGCTCTCCTCGCTCTATGCCTGGAAGTGCCTTGTGGGGTGTTTTGCATGTTTGTTTTTTAAAAGATATTTTTGTACACAACATTCAAGTGGAAAATGCACTTTATAATTGCCATGTAATGACTCTTAAAACTATGGTTCTGTTTTTATCTGATTGTTAAAATAAAGGTGAAACAAAATGTTGGCTGTGTCTTGCTGTCATCTTATTTAAACACCCACGGGGCTGGGGAGGCGATTTGGCCACGGGACCAGCTTCCTGCAAGCGGCCATCGGCAGGGAGGAGCGCACGTCTGCTGTGGACTCTGCTGCCTGCAACAGGAAAGAGCTGCCTATTCCTGCCAACACAAATGCTCCCAGAGCCTCTGCAGCCGCAGGAAGGAGGTGAGGAGCCAGGCCCTTGTCTCAGTGCACTGATTTCTTCAGGAATCACTGTGTTCCTGAGCTACTCTTCACTCTTCCCCTGCTTGCAGTCCCAGGAACAGCCTTTTCAGGTTTTTCTGCATTTGTTTCAGGGCAGTCTCAGTCCTTCCCGCCCCCTCGACCACCTGGCTTGATCTGGGATCAATGCTTTCTCTCTGCCAGGGTACTGGGCTGTGATGAATGCTAGGAGAGGTGTTGCAGTAGGAAGGTCAGGCTCTCTTCTAATACCAGAATCAAAGTGAAAGTTAGACCCTTCTTCACCTCAAACTAGTTCCTGTTGTCACTGCAATAAAAAGCACTGGCAGGAAACATGTCCCTTTGCAGAAAGGGAACAACTCTGGTATAAATGCCAGCCAGGGCTTGTTTCAGGATTGGACCTGGCTTTGGCCACAAAGACCAGGTCTTGGTGATGCTCTGAAGGTGTTGTATTTCAAACAATCAAGTACTGAGTTGGGTGGCTTTTGCCACTTACAGATAAGGTGGTAAGAAGGAAAGCTGGGGGGAGGTGAAAAAAAAGTCCTTGTGTGGTCTGGCTTGAGGGACTATGCAGGCAGTACTTCCCATCATGCTACAAAGCCTTGCAGAGAGCAATCTTAGCCTTTGCTCTATACAGAAATAAAACTGAGCACTTTTTGACTGTGGTTATTTTGGAGTCTCTTGCTTTCATAAGATGAACTCTTTCCAGGTGTTTTTGCTTTCCAAAGCAGCTGGGTAAGGTAAAGCTTTTGGTTTCTCAGGTTCCTTCCCCCAGTCGTTGCATCACAAAACCAAGCATGCTGACACAGTGGGGTGCAAGGTCTTTCACCAAGTTGTGAAGCTGCTCCCCTTAACAAAAGAGTATGGGATATGCATGTACCTAGGAAAAGGGTATTGCATGGTGTTTCTTGCTGGTCTGTGATGTTTTTCTCCCCTGTGGCTTAGGTGAGCCTGTGTTGGCTGTGACCCACTGCTGTTTGTGCCCAGAGGCCCTTCTGGCATTGTCTTTATGATGAGGTTTTTTCCAGGGGTGGCAGAGCTGCTCTGCAGTGGGAGTGCTTGGGTCCTGGAAAAGGGCACTGCACAGGCTGAGGGGTGTACAGGGGCGAGGGGGGGGCAGAAAGTTATGTGTGTGTGATTTTTCACATGCAGGTGGGTAAGAGAGAAACCCTGCATGTAATCCCCTGCCTGACAGCAGTTACATCATGAGATATAGTGTGAGGCAAAGGTCCTTGGCAACAAAGGCTTCCTTGGGAACAAGCCACTCCTTTTTCTCCCCAAATTCTTTGTCACCTCCACATCTAACAAACTGCTGTTAAGCACCATTAAAAGTGCTTCAAATATATATTTTTTTACTGCTGTTCTTTTAATCAAACACACCAAATAGCTCTTTTACAAGGCCATCTGATTATTTTTCTGGTTGCAGGGGGAAAAATAAATATTTTTAAAAGCTATTTGCCTCCCCCTGCCCCAGCACATCCTCAGGTGATTTGGGTGGCTTGTCCAGAGCTGCTTTCGCATCTGAACACCGGTCCAAGTTCATGAGTAAGACAACTGCACTCAGCCATTTCCTGTAACAGTTTTGTGGCCGAAAACCCCATATGATGACAGTTTCTGTTTGAGAGATAAGGAAGTCCAGGCTAAGCCTGCTGACATCTGGGGCAGCAGAGGAGATGTACAAGCATTAGAAGGACCAAGACCCTTTCTCTCCTAATACCCAGGTGTTACTTGCTAGAGTGTATAGACATTGCAATTACTGCATTCATAAAGCCCTTGGTGGCGGGTGTGATTGTGCACTTGCTGTTTCATATACAAAGGTTTCTTAGAGTACCTCCTGGCATACCTTCCCCAGCCTTTGCTCTGAGGTTCCCAAACATCTGTATCCTAAAGGTTTTCAGTGCCACCTCTTGGCAGAAATAATTAAGCTGGGATGTCATGTTTATCTTGGCTGAGGTGTCTGGAGCTTCAGGTTTCCTATGTCTGTGCTCCATGGACAGCTCTGTAAAGGGTATCGGGGGCAGGTGTTCCTCTGGTCCATATCCAACTCACTTTGCCAAGCACAATCTCCCACCGGCCCAGGGATGCTGTCCTTCAGGGGAGCAGCTCTGCTGAACCCCTGCCACCACAGCAGCCTCATCTAGAGCACGTGGGATTGCAAGTCCTAGATGCAGTGACAAAGGCAGAATATGCGCTCTCTGCACCCACATCCTGGCAGAACAGGGTCAAAATGGTTTAAGTAGTTTGTTAAAAGTAGATCCAAGCACCCCAGGAAGAGCACAGGTGAGAGTTTGCTGCTCTCTTCCCATTCTCATGCTTGCTAAGAGGGTCCTTGCTGGGGAATATGGGCTGCCAGAATTGTCCCCAGCCTTGTCCAGCTTTCAGAGCAGGGCTGGTGATGAACTGAAGAAGTTCACTCTGAAACTGCTCATGTATTGAAGAAGGTCCTTGAGTTCAGGTTTCAACACATGTTTAGCTCATGGCCCTGCTTAATCAGAAAGGGAAGCTCTGTTGCTAACTGAGCATCAGACAACAGTGCAAGCAGAGCTACAGCTGAGACACATGAGCCTGAACGTGGGGAGGTGATGAGCAAAAATGTAGGAAATCCAAGAGAGGCTGACTGCTTTCAAACCCAATGAAGACAGTTTAGCCTGCCATCTGTTTGTGCCGCTGTACAGATGCTGTATCAGCACCCCACAATCTTCACCAGGCCAGACTCAGCATGGGGGATGCCTCTCGTGAAAAACTGCTCTCAGCAGCGTAAGTTGCAGAGGGTAGGAAAACTGTCTCTGCCAAACCATGGGAGTGTAAATGTATCCAGATAGTACTTTGCTGCTGGAGCAGATTTTTCTTGGTGTTAAATGTACCTCTTACAGGCGCTCACAGTGGAGAGTGATCTGTGGAAGATGCATTTGCCTTGCTAACAGAGGGCAGCAGGAGCATAAGAGGGGAGGAAGACAGAGTGCATCATTTCCCAACAGCAGTCAGCATTTCTTCTTTGGTTTCCCCTCCACAAACCATCAGCAAACAAGTGTCACTAAGACACTGGGTCTTTGGGGGCATGTCTCTTGTCTGAAAGGCAAGGGATAAATGGTGCTTCCTCTGTGACATGTACGATGTGGCTTCCTGTTGCTCTGTAGTGTCTCCCTTGTGTTCTACATCAGGGCATTGCCCTTTTCTCTCTTACGTACTGTGACTCTGTTTCCACCACTGCCAGCCTAACCATCACCAAACTCAAGCATGAACTTAGTTTCACAATGTCTTCCGCAAGCTTGTCTGGGGGCAGGAAGGTCACTTGTGTGCAGTGGGAGGAGGCTGCGCTAAGGACACAGCTCTCAGTAGCACCGAGAGCACCCTGCACTCCAGGGAACAGCACAGAGCTTTGCCATAAAGCCAGCAGCTGGGTTACAATGCTCCCACACTCCCCTGATATTTCCACATACTTGCTTCTACTGGGCAGTTCAGCTGGCTCTAAACTATTGCAATAAAATGTATTTACGTCCTTGTCTCTTTTTGATGGAGCTAAGCTTCAAACCAGCTGCTCTGGCCCAGCAAGGTTCTGCCATGCTGCAGCCAGAGAAGCTGCCTAGCCTGTCTTTATCCTCCCCCTTGGAGGGGTACTGTGCCAGACAGTTAGCTGTCTTTAAAGACTTGTTATTGACATTTACACAAGGCTTAAAAAAAGAAAAAGGGTGTCTTTGTTGAAAAATAATTGCAGCTGGCGTGTTCCTTTGGTACAGATAAGTCAGAGCAGTCACCAAGCTAAGTACTCTGGCTTCTGGAACAGGGATGCGGGCAAGCCCTTCCAGCCAATGCATTAGTCACAGATCTCTCTGCTCCGATGTTGCTATGCAGTCTTGGGGGGAGGAAAGGCTCAAACTTCATAACTCAGGAGAAGCATGCTCAAAAGAGCATAAAAAAGAGGGTGAAACATTCAGGATATCTCCATAAATGCTTTAATAGCTTCCAGCTATTTCTGGTGTGGGAGTCTTCTTGAGACCATGGTGATGTCTTTATATTTAATGAATAAGGTTCAAGTGGAAAGAGATCTCTGAATGTCTGCTCCAAGCAGGACCACTCTCACAGCTAGTTGAGGTCACTCAAGGCCTCATCCATGTGAATGCTGATGACCTCAATGATGGAGATGCCACCACATCTCTGTGCCATGTCCCAGGGTTGCACTGCTCTCCTGGTGAAAAGACACGGTCCTCAGGAATCAAAGGAACTCTCACCAATGTTGCAGTCTTGCCAGAGCACCCTGTTTGTTCCAGCTTCTAGCCAGATTCAGCACATATGGATGTGAGGGGACAAGGTAAATGGCCATAGGACAAAAATATTTCAGGGCTGGCACATCCTAACCCATGTGTAGTTCAGGGCAAGGGAGCGGCTGCTGTTTGCATATGGCAAGGTACTTGCCATTCCCCAAGGCATCCTGCAGTAAAGGGTAGAGCCATAGTCCCAATACAATTGCTGGAAAACCCTGCTGCCAAAAGCTGAAGACCTAAACTAACCTGCAGCCCACCTTCCAGTGACATCCCTCAAGGTCAGTCTGAGCAAACCAGACTCCAGTTTCCTTCCCAGCACTCAATATTCAGCAGTAGGGAACTCATGATCTCCTGAGCCTGATTTCCATCTTTATGGTCCCTGCCAGGACAAAACTGGAGCATTATCAGCAGGAGTGTAATTCCTTGGTGTTTGTGTGGTGACACTCCAGCACTATGGAGACAGAGACTTTTATAGGAAGAAATATAATAGTCCTCCCCAGCCCCACTCAGGGTTTTACGACTGTTCCCCTTTCACACATTATTCCCCTGGACACCTGGCAGGTGTTGCTTCTCCTGCATTTCCATACTTGTTGTGATTTATTGGCATCTGGGAGAGCATCAGAAATGCAGAGTGTTTATTCATCTATAAGGTCAGCTAAATGTGTCCTTGATGGTGTGGCAAGACAGGGCTCAGGGTAGCTCGAGGTGATGTGGTGACAAAAACCATGAGAGGCACCTTCCACCCCTCCCTCAACAGCACACACGGTCACTGGGGTAAGACATGTTGGCACAGGTCTCCCTCTTGGGATGAGGACTGTCACAGCCCAGCTCTACTGTCTCCAAGAAGCTGTCTCCAAGCACATCAACTCACAATAGGAGGCAAACTAAAAATAAATAAATCTATTGAACCCTCTACTTCTCCATGGTGGCTTCTGCAGGAGAACTTCACTTCAGAGACCAGAACAATTATCACTTGAATGTTTTATAGCCGTGCAAGCAATTATAGCAGACACGTACTAACTTTTAAGTTGGTGGTCAACAAGATTTCTTAGAAAACCAATGAATCTACACACAAATCTTTCAGTGCTTCTAAATGCCCTGCAATAACATCCCAGTGCGGGTAAACAGTGAGCCATAAAGCCAGCAGGGATGCACTCACTGAGGGTTAATAGCAGGATGACTGAGCATTTTAGTAATTTTTCCTTTTTTTAGTTTTGGTGTTACTGCAAGGAAACACAGCTTTTGTTCAGGCAAGCTGTGTTGTGAGTGTTATTTCTGCTAATAGGTATCCTGTTTTAGTCTAAAATTGAAGAATTGAGTATTTATTAACAGTTTAGTACAAAAAGCTTTTGTCATTACTTATCTGCATCAAACTGGATTTAGTGTCTAACCACTTACCTCAACAAATACGGGCACTGCACACATGCCTTGGTGGCCTGCTCTGAGACCTGGGAAACCCATGGCATTCTCAGACTGCTTAGCACCCTCAGAACCCAAGGGGTGGGTGTCTTTGAGGGCTGGGCACCATGTGAGATGGTTCCAGCTGGCAACTCAGGATCACTTTGAAACGGAAAGCAGAGTTATCTCCCTCTGAAATAAGAGAAATATGTGCTAGCAAGGAAAGATCTCCAAGGGCCTTGTCTTGGCCACAGTAATGCCTGTAGGAGGCATCTGTGCCCTGGGTGAGGGGATCAGGAGCTTGCCTTGGCCATCCTCCTCTGGCACACTGACAACATGGAGCAACTCAGCTGTGCTGGGAAAAGTCCATCGTTGGCCTTAAGGTGACTGGATGAGAAAACAGGACACTGGCCACGTCAGCCACCCCTGCCCCTTGCCTCTCTTCTCCTCTTCCTGGAGCAATTTCTCAGGTTGGGGACAGGACCCAGGTGTTCAGTTCGGCACGTGTTGGCCCACATGGCCATGGGGCACAGAGGTGGCCTGGCAGGGGACAGCACATACCTACTTCCTTATCACTTGTTCTCAGCTCCCTTGTCGAGGACACCAGAGCCCACGCTTATGCATGAAGAAGTCACACAGGGAAGGCATAGAAATTCATGCCAATGACAAGTTAGTGAGCTTACATGAAAAACACAGCATGCTTTTTTAAGGATGTGGGGGCAACCAACTGGTTGCATGAGCTCTGCATCTCTTGCTACCATACTACCTGCCAGCAGCTGCGTAGTGGTCCTCCAAGTCTGCTCGTCCCCTTCCCTGCCAGATCAGGTCTCAGGTAATGCAGGCACAACACTGTCTGGTCCTCCCCAAGAATGTTCCCTATCCCAAGAGCAGAGCATTGACCTGCCTTCCAATAGCCAGGCAGAACCACTGACAGGCAGAAAGCAGTGCTAAAGATACTCTCAGGTTGGTGTGCTTCATGCTGTGCACATCCTCCAAAGCAGGTCTTGTGCTGTTCCTCAAGTTGGCTCCACGCTGTTTGGTAGAGCCAACCCTTCACTTGCCTGCAGCCTAGATTATTCACCTGCAGATGTCTACTAGACCAGGCATTATTTCTGAGTGCTTGTTGTAACTTGTCTTGTTGCCTGCGGTGCTGTCTTGTTGGATGTGGCTCAGAAAGCACGATGAATTGAGTGGGGTCCTTTCAGCACAAACTGTAATTCTCATATGGTCCCTCTGGTCCAGCAGCAGCACCTGCCAGAACTGGCAAAATAGCCCGTCTTATAAAGACGGTTTGCTAGACTGACTTGTGGGTGCCAAGCTGAAGGTGGCCAAATTCTGGGTACATTAACCAACCTCCAAATAACCATACAACCCCCCTCCCAAGCAAAACAATGGGATATGGGAAGCCATGGCTCCAGGTCATTTCCGTGAAGCTAAATACCCTGTATAAGGCTATAGGATGGCCTGCACTCCTACTGAGGAGACAGAGGAGCCCAAGTTCTGGAGTGGTGGCAGGGTCAGGCCATCTCTGACCCCTGTCATGGAGTGGAGAATGTGGTTTCACGTTGTAGGGCCTGGGACAAGTCCCTCGTGCTGAGTTACACCACTAGGCATCAGAAACACTCACTCCTCTTGCTTGCTGTGTGCTTGGAAGGGCTAAGTTCATCAAAACTGTAGCTGGAGTATGTCAGCTTGGGAAAATTCTGCCTCACAGATGAATGTCTGGGATGAAAGTGCCAGCATGCCTACACACTGTGCCAAGCTGAGCCAACACAGGCTCTCAGGTTCCCTCTGTTTTAATACAGCTAAGCTCATGCTCAGCATTAAAGCACTGCTTAGATCCCCAGACATTGCTTTGCACAGCCACACTGCAGAAGGTGCAGCTCTTTTGAACATCCCTAAGCTAGCTGTCAACTTGAGCCATGCTTTTCATCAGGCTGAGAATGGGCTGCAGGTCAGTCTCAGTGGTCCCTTTGCTGAATGGAAACAGGTCAGCATTCTGATGCAGCACATGCAGTTATTCATCTTTTCTTGTCATCAGTCAGCTCCTTACAGCAAAGCCCCCCAGTGATGACAGGCATCTCCCCCCATCACGGGTAGGAAGAGCAAGGGAGAAAGAAGGCCTCAGCTTGGCTTTCTAGTTAACAAAATGAGAGATCTGCCAGAGTCTGGAAAAAGAGCCCATGTGGCAGGACCCTGCAGCTCCACCCTCAGGGAATTTGCATTTCTGACGCTCAATCTTCCTACTTGAGAGAATACACTTCCAGGATCAGCTGCACGCAGAGAGACTTATAAGCCAGTCCAGTACAACTTACTTTAAATAAGGCTCCACCCAGCTCTAGCTGAAGCCAAACGGAAGCAAAGGCTCTTTTCTTCTGAAATACACAGGAGGTCATAAGCTAGCTTGGGGCTGTATTTTCAGCTCTAACGTTGCTTTTCAGCTCTGCTGCTTGTGTTCGTGCTTGGCCGCTTATCCCTTTCCAAATTCCAGTGGTGGATTGCCTTTGTTTCCTTAACGATGTGAAGAAGAAAGGGGTTTGGACACGATCTTACAGGAAAAGAGCGAATGCAATTTATAGCATCTTGCACCAAGGGAGCACTGAGAACAACTAGGAGCCTCAAACTCATCTGAACCTGAACCAGTAGCCAGATTTTATCAAGGTGATGACCCAGCAAGAGGAATGGGTGGGCAGTAACCAAGGGGAGTTCCAAGCTGCGGTATAGACTCTGAGAAAATAAAAGACTGGCACATCTGAATCCTGGGGAGATCTCCAGAACTCAAACTTTTCCATTGATCAGAGAGAGCGATCCCTTCTCAGAGGATTGACCTTTTGGTATGGAGCAGCTCCACGGCCCATCAGACCAAGCTGTAAATACAGCCCCAGGGAACCAGACGACTCCAAACTGGTACAATTATTGAACTGTGGGAATGAATAATCATCCAAACATCTTTCTCCAGGCGATGCAGGGAAGAAATGCCACCAACCATGTGAAAATTGAGACCATATGCTTCTAGGATGCTTTCTGAGAGAAGCGTGCTTGACAAAGCTGGAGTGAGGTCAAGGCTGGTTCCAAGGTCAGACCCCAGCACAGCAGTCCCTCCTCTTCTGGTACCAGGGACTCTCCCAACTCTGGTCATTATTTCCACTGCAGCCAGTGCCTACTTTTCTGCACTACCTAGTGAAAGGCTGAAAGTCCTTCAAGGCCAAGACAGAGCTTGTGCTTTATTTGTTTGAAAAAAAATGAATGCTAGAAAAAACAGATGCTGAAGAACTGCCTCTGGCCTCCCCCATCTGTGCATGAAGCCTCTCCTTCTGCCTCTCTTTCCGTTTGGCAGGTGTTGTCTGGACCAGAGCCATAGATAGATGCAGGATCTATTTTCTGTTGAGCATGCAAAAGAGAAGTTGTTGCCTGGCATAGCCCATGCCAGAAAACTCTTTGGTATGCACTTTAGCAGCTGATCTGATAATACAGAGGTGCTAGCCTCTGTCCTCTGTGCTTCATTCCTCAAAGAAGCAGGGAAGTTGTTGCTTTTTCTTTCCATGAGGAAGCTGATGGACATAACCTGGCACCTGAAAGGGGTTCTTCCACAGTGCAATTAGTTTCTGGGAATTTGGGGATCTTTCACATCCTGAAAGATGGCATTTTCCACCTCTTTGGAGGCCTGTTGCTCCTTTGGATTTCTGTGTGCCAGTAATGGAGCCTCATATGTGCATATGTTGGAGCCTCCCTGACGCTTTGGCCTGGTTATCCTGTCCTGAACAGCCTCAGCTACAGCTCCCACATTTCTGGAGGGCACGTACCAAAGGCTGGGAAACTGAGAGAAAGCAAAGCAAGCCCTAATCAAGCAAGGCAGCTAGTTATTACCAAGCTGTTATTTCTACTGCAAGAAGCCCTGGAGCAGCAAAACTGCTTGCCTCGTGTATGTTCATTAGCAGCACGGATAAGAGCAGCATTGATTGCAGGCTATAATTAGATCTCTGGGACCTTTCTGGACTGGCTTTCTCTGGCATTGTGCTACTTTGAAAGCACTTCCAATTTCTTTTCTCATTCTTTTTCTCTTTTTTGAATGGTTGGGATGGCATTTCCCTATTCAGCAGATTTGGGACAGTTTCTGTTTTCTCCATTGTGGCTCACAGAGCTCTCCCCAACATGGTGCCACAAGCTCCACACCACAGAGTTAGCAAAAGCTCCATTGTTTAACCACTCCTGGTCCCTTGGGCTGTAGAGTTGGCCAGGCTGTAGCTCTCTTCTTAGCACTGCATGGCTAACCTGCCAGGCAGCCCTGCCCGCTTCAGTTAGCTTGCCAAGATGTAGTTTCATGAGCATCTTCTTCTGATGATGACTCTGAGTTTCCTGGAATTGCTTTCTTAGCATGTTCTGCGCAGCCAGCCTAGAGCACTCCCAGAAGAGATGGATGCAGTAAGCCAACGCTAAGCACATACTCCCGGCACGGTGGCCTACATGGAAATTATTACTCTTCCCCTGGAGTGCTGGAAAACAGCCTGAGCATCCACTCAATGAAAACAGGGGAGGAAGCATGAAGGGAAAGACCCACAGCACAAAGGCCCAGTGTTCATGAATCGACACTCCACATGGTAAAAGGGACCCAGGGGTCTCCCTGCTTCTGGCTTCCCCTGCAAAATGCTGGTGTGTTGGAGACAACCACTGAACAAGGCCCTGCAGTGGGCTTGGGCCTTCTGGCCTGCACCACATTCATCTTTCTTTGCCACATCCACAGACCATTCCTGTATCTTCTGCTGCGCCGCCCACACAGCAGCCGGGAGGCAAGGGCAGAGGTGCTGGCAGCCCAGCTGGCATTACGGAGCCAGAGGCAAACACGCACACCAAAGCTTGGCTGACCCGTGTACTGAAGCAGGGTACCTGAGGAAGCATGTTTGTACTTCTGGTTTTGAACCCAAAGCCAAACTGATTGAGATTAAAGCATATTTTCTGAGTGGCACTCTCTTTGAGGACAGAAATTCACCCAGGACAAAACATTTTGGTGATGAGCTACTTTTTGGCTTCCTACGTTCTCATTGGAGACTTGCTGATCTTACACTGACGTGTAATCTGAACTAGATATACTGAGTGCCTGCCTCTTCCCGATACCTTCAGACAGCAATGCAAACTCTGACCCACCCAATGCAAGTTAATCATGCTCTTTTCTGCAATGTCAACATGAATTTTACCCTATTGTTTGTGCTTCAAAGCTATGTGAATTGTTGGAAGCAATTTTATCTTTATTCCATAGCCTCCCCTTCCCTTTCCCTTCTCTAATCTTAAATTGCTTTTCTGCCCATTTAAAGTTAAAGTTCTGCTCTGAGAAATGACTTTGTGAAACTGTATTTGCTTATGTATTAAATTTGTTCCCTGATTGAGATCTAAGCCAGACCTGCTGAGGTTAGTGTCTCTCATATGGTAACATTGCTTGTTAGTCCTCTGAACCCAGGAAGAACCAGTCCAGCAAAGGGAGCAGGTGTTTTATTCTGGGTGATTTTCTAATTACCTTTATCAGCTCTGCACGTGCAAACCACCAGTATCTAGCCAAAAAGTCATCACTGGCAGAACATGGCCTGGCTGGAGCTGAGAAGCTTGATTATAAGCAAGAGGTGAAAAAGAAATTACAAGCTTGAGTTTCAGAGCCCAGCACAGACTCTGACTTAGCTCACGCTGATTAGCAGCCAAAAATTTAAGATCAAGATCACTATCTGTGGATATGGCACAAAGAAGTTCCCCAAACCGAGCAGCATGATTCGGGTCTCCCCATTGACTTTCTTTTACATGTAGGTGATTTTTGATCCACAAAGGTCTTTTGGTACCTAACTCCCCATCTCCCCTGTAGGTCTTACATGTTGTCTAGAGCAGCCAGTCATAAACCAGGCTTTGGCAATGCCATCAAATAATTTCCAGCACAGAACAGCTGGAGCAGTAGAACAAGAACGTTTCTAACCAGCACGGGCTACAGACAGAGCCTCTCTCTCCCAAAATAACCATGGGTTCTCAGTAAATCAGTCCGGCGGGAAGAAGAAACAGCCACCACCATTTCTGTCCCAAGGTATTTGACAAGGCAATGCATAGTTTGCACTGGAGCCAAAGTCCATTAGTTTAGCAACAAAAAGCCGGCAGCACCTGACTTTCTAATGTAACCTGATACCACTATTTAATGTCTACAGTGTGAATTATTAACAGAGTCCCACCCAATGCTTTATCAGTGGGAGGCTGGAAAAATCACCTACTTTCAAGAGCAGGTTCAATTTCTTTCGTCTGACCTAGATTCTATAATTCCCCCCCTATCTTAGCCTTGTTTACACTTCTAAATTGATACACATGACGTGTGGCTTACCACCCTTCAATGAAAAGATGAACAAGGGGGTGAAGGTCACTGTTACCTGTCTATTGGACAGGGACAAGCTGAAGGGGAGGCAAAGAGAGAGAGAGAGAGGGTGGTACTGTTTTCTTTTGATATAGTTTGGCACTGAAACTGCACAACGCCTAAAAATAAATTGAATTTTTAAAGGACACTATGACAGAGACAGGTTTGTGGGGTAAAGACAAATCCTTTCCTGGCCAGACAGAAACTCAGGTCATCTCTGTCTCTTCAAGGCCAGTCTATCATGCTCCTGTCTTCCCGTTGCCCTGCGCTCCCCTGGCAATCTCCCTGATAGAAGCCCACATTTCAAGTGTCCCATTCCCCTCCTGGTCTCCTGTCCCCATCTCTGTTTCCCTCTGGAAATCCACTGCTGATAGAGGAGCCCATCATATCATCCTCACTTCTATCAGGGACCGAGCCATGCTCCAGGTTTCTCCTGAGATGTCTGCAGCTAAGTGGTACTTGGGCATTTGGATGCTCCTGCTGCCCATGCAAGCTGACCAGCCAGCCATGCTGTGACGTGAGAAACGTGACAGCCATGCTGCTCAAGGGCTTGGCTTCTCGCCCGATAATTGGCTTGAAGAAGAAGGAGAAAAAAATTGTTTGCAAGAGTATCATGGAGAGACATCAAGACGGGGCTATTAATAACAGCAAGACGTAACCTGCAGGCCACATGTCACGAGGCCTCATGGTGAGGCCATCGTGTGGTATGTGCAACTCAATGTGCCTTCGTGGAGAGGCAAATGTAACCCTCACCCTGTGGACCTGCAGTACTCAACCTTTACACTGAATATGCCAGTGCTTTGTGATGTTCTTGGGAAACACCTCAGGACCCCCAGGAGTGCTTCTCCCTTCTATGAATGACCTTTGCTTGATCCTGTGCCCATTCCCTACCACTGCAGAGGATGCCACAATGGGCAGGTATCATCTTTCCTAATCCTCACTTAGCTGAGCTGCCATACCTAGACACAGACTAAAAGAGCCTTTGACTCACCATGGGCAGTTGCTCCCACAAACTGCTCCATTGGGAGCTCACCCTGCAGGAAGCTACAGGACCACACAGAGGCTGCGCGGCCGGGCAAAGCAGGCAGCATATCCAGCAGACAGCAAGTCAGGCTTCCCTCTGTGACACATGGGTCTCTGCCCTGGTGGACACAGTGCCTTAGGCTGGCGACCTGCCTGTCTGTCCCCTGCAGCTGCTCACTGTCATGGAAGTCCCTCCATCCATGGACTGCAGATTCAGATGCTTTTACCTCAGATCATACTGCATTTATTTGTAGGACCTCAAGAATTTTCATTGCCTTGTTTCCTGGCCATCTTTCTAATTTTTCCAGGGAAATTAGGGCTGCCATTTCATGCCACATTCAAAATCCTGGAAAGTTATTGCAAGCGAATGCCCTCACTTGTCATTGAGATGTGCAGTCTCAACTCCCCTTTACACAACCCTTGCTTTTGCACACAGACCACAGCCCTCTTTCTGAGGGATCCAGTCTGCTATCCAGCACCTCACAGACCTCTGGTGATATTATACCCAGCACAAACCATTCCTCCGTGGAGTCCAAGTGTCTCCCTTTTCTGCCAGCATCATGCAGAGACAATGTCCTGCTCCCTCCCGGCAGTACTTTCTCTTCTGCAAACTACAACTGGCTCCTGCTTTACAGCAGTGAAAGCAAGATCTCTATTTCAATGTGTTACTAGGAAGTGAAATTATTTCACAGTATTTGCCAAAATATCCTTCTTCCCAGCTTTCAGTACGACCAGGAGTGAAAGGAAGATGCAGCTCTAATTTCATCTGCTTGAACAAGTGTTTGGCATGCAGTTTTCATGGGGTAGACCCCAGGGAAAGCCTAACTGCCCACATGGGACCCAGCTTCCAGGACTACTCACTCCCCATGACTGTCAGGTCTCTCCAGCCAAGGGCAGAGGCCAGCAAGGACCCCAGCCACATGTGTGAACCAAACCCTGGTGTTAGATCAAGAGTGGGGATGGCCTTAGGGGTGACTCCATCCATGTTGAGAATAGATGCTGAGACAAGGTGCTCTGCACAGGGTACACACCTCGGGGCACAGGTAAATAACTCCCCCTTTAAAGAGGAGATGGAAGGAGGCCAGTGATCTGGGAGGGACTGGCAGCTGTGCTGAGGGACAGAAGGGCAGCCTGGGAGAGGCTGGAGAAGGCTGATAAGGAAAGGTGGAGAAACCCCACCCTCTTCCTCATTCCTCGTCAGTGGCTTTGCTATCCCCTCCTGCCACTTCCAATACACAACCACCAGGAAAACAGCTGTTGGTTGGTGAGAGGGTGTGCCTTTGGGCTGAAGGAGGAGGAAGGGACCTGGAGAAGAACCTCGAGGCCAGAAAGGCAGGTGAAGATGTCCCAGCACCACCAAATGGGAATGATGGGAGACTTGAGACTGAAGGAAATGGCAGTGGGAGGCCTTTTCTGTTTGCACCATGTGCCCTCACAGGTCTGAGGAAGGAAAGCAGGGTTCTCCAGGCTCACCATGGCCATCCTACTCCACCATAGTGCTCCACAGTAGAGGAGAGTGAGGAACTAGAGAGAGATCACTCCTTTGCCCAAGGCACAGCAGCAACCACAGATGAGGATGCCTCAAGGTGAGGTAAGTTGCACATTTCTCCTCCGCCCAGCAAGCAGCTCTGCACAGCAGATTCCTCTGAGGAAAGGAGGAGAAGAATGTGTGTCACACCCTGACCAGAAGCCAGCCAGCAGCTTATAGTCACATCAGCTGTCATAAAACTGCAAAATAACCTTGTAGCTTAGCCAAGCCAAACCCCGTTGCTCTGAAATTAATGTAGTAAAGCAACTCCAGTCAGAAGGCCCATGGGAGACACCCCAAAAGAAAGACATAAAGTTTTCTTAAAGTTGCTTGCAGGGTAGGTTAAGAAGGCCTTCTTCAGATGATGATGAATGGTCATCTAAGCACAGGGTAGCAGAATCAGCAGGGATTTTGCTGGAGCCAGTTAGACTTTGGAGGCAAAAAATTCTTCCCATGAGATAACGAAGTTGCTTAGGACCAAGCTTTTCATAAGAAAAGTCTGGCCCAAGCAATGGCTTGGTTAAGAAGAAAACCGTAAGATTTTTAAAAGGCCAAACATCAAGTGTTTTAAAACTGCGTGATGAAACATTTGGAGAAACCCAACCCAAAATATCCCTTGAGCCTTAATTCACATTTGCTTTGACCCTCCATCCTGGTTTGGGCTGAGGAAAGAGTGAAAACTCTATAGTTCTCTTGGCACAAGCAAACCCCTCCCTACAAGGGTGTTTGAATTAACTGTGAGAAAGGCCTGAAGGCTCACAGGGAGCAGTGCCTGCATAAGGCACAGCTATGGCTTTCTCCCCACTGAAACCCAGGCACTCAACTTAGGCCTTGCATTTGCTCTTCAGAGAGGCTTTTAACCAAAAAGAAGGATTAGCATGGAAAAAATGACTCTGTGGGTACTGCGTTGGAGTCTGGGGCTTCCTTGACTCATAGCGTTGGCAGAGCATCCCAAGCTGGACTTCAAAGTTGGACCCAGGCCTTGGAGACCTTAAAATCCCAGTGGGACTCAAGGCCCGCTGTCTGGAAAGGTTCTCTGCCGGGCTCTGAGCCTGCTCCTCCTTACCCTGGGCAGGGTTATTGCTGCTTGTTGGCTCCAAACCTTTCTTCTGGTGAGAGCAGTCATATTTTCTCCAGCTGCTTTAAGTTTCCATTCCTCAACTGTTAACCCTCACACCAGAGACAGCTGTGAACTCACAGGATACCTGTCTACCCCCTTGGTGTGAATCCCGAATTTCTTTAGTTTCTCCCAGAAGAAAGTGGAGAGAAGACAGCCCTCCTTATTACTGCCTCCATGGCACAGGCTAACGAGAACATGTGCCAGCTATTCCTTTCTCTGAGATAACATGAACAGAGCCCATCACAGACATGGGATGCATGCAGCTGCCATTCCACCTTTCTCCTGCTTCCAGCAATATCAAATCAATGATGCTGTTAAAGCAGTGAAACCACTGTCTTGTATGGACGTAACCAACACCAATTCACAGACCTTCCACGGCAAGGACCAATCCAAACAAATCAGGCAGCAATCAGTGCCAAGACCTGGAGATGGGAGAAGCCTGGAAAGGCAGGGGAGGGGAGGTTTTCCAAGAGGTGAGGAGGAAATGGTGTATCTTTTCAGCAAGTTTGTGAAGTTGAGATGGCAGCCTGCAAAGAAATGAAAGGATACGCAGTGCTGGGCCTTGGTGCAGAGGAGCCAATGCTCCTACAGACAGCAAAAGCCCCTCAAAAAGAGGTGTCCAACTGGCTGCCCTTTGAGCCAGCCTGGAGGATCTCAAAGGATTTCAGGATGAAGGAAGTAGCAGGCAGATCATGGTGTCAGGCAGAAAGCACCAGTGCAGCTCCAGGCAGCCTTTTGCACAAACGGCTGAATGCAGACAGAACGAAGGTCAAACAGGAGACAGAGAAGAGGGAAGCCTGGATATCTGCCCAAGACTACTGAGGAGCAGTCTGACTGGGAAAGATCAGTCCTACAAAGCTCTAAGGGCCAGCACCACTTTGCTGGGTTTGCTCTTGCAGCGAGAGGTGTGTGACAAGCTCCCAGCCCAGGCCATGCTGATGGACCTGAACGTGACCGCAGAGGAATGCTGTAAAGCAAAGGCATTCACAGGAGATGAAGGCCATGGTGGACATTTTGGTGATGATTACCAGGTTTTAAGCCTCTTGGCAAGGTTTCCAGACATGGAATTTTCCTCATGAAGTCATCTGATATACTCGCGCTGGAGTCGGAACCTCACCATCTTCCATATAGGGAAACAAACCTTGTGTCACTCCCTGCCCCCCCGGGCCCCTGCATTTCTAAATCCTGTTTAAAAATAGGATGTCTCTGAGTTCAGCCTCCCCTAGTGGAAACCATAGGAACAGTTGCTATCCAAAACATTGTTGGCCTGGGTTGTGTACACCAAAAGACTGTAAAAGTGGAGTGCAGAAAGCCAGTGACCTCAGGAGAAGGAAAAATGGCTGCAAAGTTACTCCCTCTGCATTCAAACGTGTTTCTTTCTCAGCCAGTGCCTGCCAAAGGAGACAAATGCTGTTTAATTATTCAGCCCCCAAAGTCATTAAGTAGACTAGTACCAAGCTAGCTGAAGTCTGACATCTTTGTTTTCTTTTTTTTTGTGGGGTTTTTTTTCAAATGAGCATACTACATTTCCTTCAAAAAACATCTTTGCCGTGCAAAAAAACAAAAGCCAGCAGTCCATGTTTAATTTGGTCCCTGTATGTTTGGCTTACGTGCACTTTAGGAGAGAGAGTGAAGTGTGCAAACATGGGAACAGGGCCAGCATTTGCAAAATTAATGAGGAAAAAAAAAAACAACACAGTCTCTGCTTCTGCAGAAGCACTGCCTCCCATGAATTTATACTTACACAACCAACCAACAGAAAAGCATGCAGCATGGTCACTTGTGCTTAGCTTTCTTTCCATTCTTCCTCCAGCAGCACAGGGATATCAGGTCTGGGTAGTTTCTCAGCCTGTGATGCTGTGAGAGAGGAACAGGACAGTTGAATAAGCTCTCTGCAGTCTTTCTGTCAGTCAGATCTGCCTTGGTCAAACATTGTTCCTAGGAAGGTCAGAAGTCTACTGGAAGGAGGGAACTGCTGCAGCAGACTGAAAGCCTACTTTCAGACAGAAAACACCCATGCAACTTTTCCTCCAAAGCAAAAATCAAGGCTGAACAGACTAGTAGTGGGAATCCTTCTCTAATGACTTCACGCTCCATGTGACTTGGTGCAGGACCACTGGTAGTCAGAGTTCCCTGTCGCTGCTGGCTCCTGAGAGCAGAAAGCCAGACTGGAGGTACTGAGATCTAGGATGCTCATGTTGTTCCATGCCACTCGGCAACCAGACAAGTACATCACAGCAGATCTCAGCCCATTCCCAGGAAGAGGGCAGGGGAGGAAGCAGGTTCTTTGGGTCCCAGTGCCAAATCTGAGATGATGTGACTTAATGCCAGAGGCCCACAGTGACTGTAGATGAACACTGGGTAGCAACACCACATTCAAGCACACCAGCATGGGACACAGCTGGACTGCTGTGGCCAGGCCTCCATCCACCATAAAGGACTAGAATCATACAATGTCAGACCTCCAAGAAGGAGCTACACATGCAGCTGATGGTGTGTCCAAACTGTAAGACCAACAGCTTGCCTCTGGCAGAATAAGTGCTCTTCACTCTCAACTCTGAGCAGTTGATCAAGGTAACCTCACTGTGGTTTCCCACCCAGAGACCTTTTCTATGTTCCTCTGAAGACAAGCAGAGTACAGACCACCTTTGAGTCAGACGCTTGGCTCTGAGCAGACCACGTTAAGCAGAACCCAGCAACTAGAAGGCCTTCTCAAGCAGAAAAAGGCTCTCAAATGTGTTCAAAAAATATCTAGAGCCCTACAGCCCTGTGTGGCAACACCAAGAAAAGAAATTCTGAAGAGACGACTTCGTACTGGACAAACACAGGCAAGCGACTGGCCGTGAATTTCTCAACAACCCTGAAACTCAAAGCTTCCTTCCTGGATGTTATTTTCTGTTAAGCACAATCCTTAAACAGAGAGTGTTTTCAGCAGTGCAAGTAGAAACTATTGCAGCTGGCTTAAGCGATGGACAACCATTGTGAAAATGCCTACAATGGTGCAAGCATCCAGTAGGACCTATTTTCTGGAGGTTACTGCCCCCTGATATATGTGTTTTTCATCTCTCATCACTGGTTGTGCTTGACTCCCCACAAAAGATTGTCTGAACTCACCTGGCCAACATTTTGCTCCAGTTAGAGCTGTAAAAAACGACATCCGAAAATGCAATGACCTTTCTCAAGATGAGACTCTCATCACCCCAGGGACACTTTCAGATGTTTGACATCTGGAGCATGCACAGTGTGGAAATTTATCCTCAGCTGATTCTTATAAAGTAAATAAGAACACAACGCCTCTGCAAAACTGATACATCCCAGGGGACTGCAAATACCTGAAAATTGGAATAATGTGTAGGGTAAACACTACTTTTGTACTTTCTTATATTTTCCTTGATAGAGATCAAAAGACTTTCTGTATATTAATAAAGCAAGAATTCTGTGTTTCAGTAGGCCACAGACAAATCAAGAGCCTGTAGTATCAAACATTGACAACTTTAGAAAAAGAACCTAGGGCTGGGAAAAAAAATCATTAGCAACTTGGGACAAACTTGGGTGCTTTTTTAGGAGCCTTGTGAAAGGCTAGAAGTTAAAATTGGCCTGAGCATCTCATGTAATGCTTACGGCTACACACACCCTCCTGCTTTTTCTGGAGAACTGGCTACTAGCACTGGCCATGACTTGGAAGCCATTGGTCCTTCTCACCTCTGACTCCTTCTTGGGTGACCTTGGAAATGTACTTGGGGTCACCCTGAACACCTAAAAAAGGGCTGGATATAGGCAGTAAGCAAAACCGTTAAGTTCCATGTCTTGCCTTGACCCTCTCCTGAGTCCTGATGCTCTCTGAGCGCATTCAGATTCTCCCTGCCTGACGTGACATTTCCCCATGTGTCAAGAGCTCAGAAGTGCCTTGAGTAAAAGATGGGAGCACCACACCCTGCCTCTCCCCTACAGTCATGGCTCAGGAGAACGGCATGTCTCTGTCCATCACACGTACACCATTTATAACAGAAAGCACCCTGTCCAAGGACTGTTCCCACCTTGCCGGTGAGGAGTGTGGTTTTCTGCCAACTTATTCTTTTTTTGGGCCTGTTTATATATAATCACTGCCTGGCTCACTCCAGTTTATTGACATCTTTCTTCCGGAGGTCCTCAAACTGGACACCGTGCTTCTGATACAACCCCACAAACACTGAGCAGAGGGAGACCAATCATCTCCTCTGCTCCCATCACCTGGGTACAAGCTTGGCAGGAGAGATCACCCCTGAGGACAGAAGACATGTAGCTCCAGAACATCAAGGATACTTTTTGGCTCATCCAAAAACTGGAGTGAAACTGGATAAGCACCACTTAGAACTGTGCTTAGAAGTGTGGTTATTCTGAAAGAGAGACTGCTACACCTCAAAGCTGACAACCTCTGCAGAAGTCAGGGCAGCAGCTGGGAGACAGGGTGTTCTTGTGGACACTGAATCCCTGGGAACATGGACTGCTGGAAAGGTTTAGTCACTGGCAAAGATGCATCTGGGTGTTAAGTTTATGCTGGAATTACATTTGCATATTATCTATTCAGAAGCCCATTTCTTTTCCATCTTGTACAATCTTGTTTTCTGAGTCCCTTAGCACTCACTGAAGACTCCTTTTCATATTGAGCCTGCTAGTATTGGGGTTAAGATGAACTGGAACAAAACCTATCGCTTTGTGGACAGAGGGTGTCTTACACTCATCAGAAAAGGCAGAGAGGGGAGATGTTACCTACAGAAGCCTTGAGAGGATTCAGAGTCTGAGAAGTGGGTATCAACTAAGCTCTCAGTGGATCCTGAATGAATACCACTGCCAATGGTAAGATGGTGATGGGGAAGAAAAAGTGCCATAAGGCTGAACTCTGGGAAGGCATTTCAGATAGCAACCTGAAGCCAGCAACCCCCCCGACCCACAGCTCTGTTTTCAGTCTCCTCTAGAATAACATTGGCTGCTTTACAAGTTTGGTGTTGGCAAGCTGGTTAAAGAATTTGTGCCTGATTTGCCAGGTAGTGATGCTGTCACACAAGGTCAAAGTTGCCTATGAAATAGTGTGGGCCCCAGGCCAGGCCAAACACAGAGACAAGCCCACAATAGCATTAGCTGCCAAACTCAGAAAGCCTTTGACTGCAGCATTATTACCTAAATTTAAGGGCAGCAGGACTGGTTGAATTATTCATTGCAAGCAAACTCTCTGGCAAACCTTAGCCCTGCTACCTGTTAACAGACTGCGGGCAAACTGCCTTTCTGTTTACAGATGTTTGTTACGCAGAAGTGTACGAACTGTTCATGCAAAACACATTTCAGCCTAGGAGCTGTCTGACACTCCTTTATTTCTGCAACTCCCTGCCCATGAGTTGTACCGTGCCTCAGATGATAAAGTAGTATCCCTGCTCCCTGCAGTACCTGTAAGTCCTATCCATGGGCAGAAGAGAGATTCAGCCCAGGGAGGAGGAGGATTCTGCCTGTGAAATGTGTGGGTAGATTCCACCATCTTTTTTTGCAGATGCTTATGCATGTGTTCGCTTGTATCCATTTTTCACTCTTGTTTTCCTCTGGGAGATTATCCTCTTTCTCCAGAGGGGTTTTTTGCCTGTCTGGGGGACCAGACTAGAGACAGTGCTGAGACTCCACCGTTAGACGCACTTCTCTTACTGCTGTCCCTCTGTTTGCAGCCAGTGCTCTGTCCCTTTCTGCCTTCAACAGTCTCACAGCCATTTCCAACTCTCTTGGCTAAATAATCAAAACAAAGCACTCCCATGCTTCTGGAACAGGCTAGTGCTGTGCTATCAGTGTGGCAGGCACATCCCTCTGAAGCCTTGCACTACCCTTTCCAGAGGCAGAGCTCTGTTACCAGGGTCAGTCTTTAGCACAGAAAAACCCCTTTCTGGGAAGAGGAAGGATGGGGCTGAAGGCAGCCTAGAAAGACTGGCTGCTCAAAATTTATGAAGGGAAAATAAAGCACAGGAGTAACACTTTTCTTTTTCTCATTTTTTTTTTTTCCCCCTTCCCTTTTTTTTTTTTTTTTGCATTCTTCTTTTTGCAGGGGAGGGCCAGTTCTCTTGTCAACCCCTTTCACGTATAGTCAGCTATGTCACAGTTGTCTTACAAGGCTGGGTTCACTGCCTAGCACTCTAGTTTGCTCCACTTATTCTCAGGCAGTTGCACAGAAAGCAGCTCTGTCCTGCTCATGCAGGAAGTGCCTTTTCATGTTCCAACAGCAGGAAGGAGACAACAGTCTCAGGCGCTGTGGTTTGTGCAGACAGCCACAGAGATAGTTTGGCAGGCAAAAGTTGCCCTGAGAGGGAGTGACACCTAACCCTGAAAGCACTAAGAGAAGGCATCCCAAATGCAGTGTTTGGCTCTAAGAAACTGAAAAGCTGAAATCCCTTCTTCCAAGCTTAAATACTCACACCAAATCTCTACCAAAAAATAAGCATCACTCTTTCCTCACTTCAGCAAGTGCTTCAGAGACTCTTCCCAACTTTGAATCAGTTCAAGACTTCCTAAAGGCCAAAGGCTAAGCACCCCGATCTGCAGTTGAGGACCTCGGCAAGTAACTGATTTCCTTAAGATCAGCTCCTCCACCACTCCTGTGCAAACAGGCATTATAGCAAAAGGTGATCCCAACCTTAACAATCCTATAGCAGCTGTCACTATTCATTTTCACTGAAGTGCAGAAACAACTAAATTCAGATCCAGCTGTCTTCCTCCTGTGTTTTTTGGGAAGCCTAATGAGTGAATCAAACAGAAACATGTCCTCATTTTCCAAAGCCTTCAGTGTTTGGGAGATGATGTCTTGGCCTCACAATTGCATTCCCTCTCCTGGCTGCCTGAAATCCCCATCTCTCTAGCAAAGGGTCTGTGGAAGTTCATATGCTGTACAGCAGCAGCACAGCTTCTACCTTCCAGCTAAGTCATATTAAGAGGCAGCAAAGACCCATGGTACAATTCATCCTCTGGAGGTACTCTTCTCTTCCTGTTAAGCTGACTGGGCCACCGGCTTGCTCCAGGGTCACCATTCCAGTGCCCACACACAGGTAATGAGCAGTAGCACTACTGGAGATATCTCAGGTCTCCAGTCTGGCCTCCAGCTGCTGCTTCAGAAGACAGGAGGACTTTGTATGCTTTGTGCATACAGCTCAGATACCAGAGGGCACCAGACAGCTATGTTTAGGTAACTAAATCTTCCCCCTAGCAGCCCCTACGGGTCTAATTCTTCAAGAGCTTAAGATAGAGTGAATTATGTGCTGTTTGTGCCAAGCTCTTCTGAGACAGGAAGAAACAAAGTGGAATTGGAAACAGGACTAGAGTGAAAACTATAAATCTATGGTAAACCCACCAAGAGGGAATCATTTCTAATCAACAGACATCCTCTTGTCTCCTTAAGAAAACAACCTCCTAGTTGGTCTCCATTTCCTCATTAAACTCTGCCAAAAATGCACACCTCATCATGCTTCCTTGAGATGTTCTGTAGACTATGTCTGGAAAGACTCACAGACTCCTTTTCCATTTCAAGGCCCACCATTTGAGGTTGTAGCCTTCAGAGTGAATAACCAAACCTGTTTTGTGGTGGAACACTGCAGTCCCCTGCCATACTTTGAGTTTGTCCTGGTGTTGGTAGATCCTGGAAGGATGGCTCCAAGCACAGGCAGGTTGCCCTTTACATTGTGTGGGATCCCAGCAGTGCAGTAAGTTAGCACACTGATAAGGCACCAATAAGTGGTCCACAGACACTTTGCAACCTGAGGATTTGCCTGCATATATGCTCCCAAGACCACTTTTCACACTCACATGAAGCCAAAATAAATCCAATGACATGGATCAGGAGAGGATCCTGGTGAGACATTCTAGTGCTACTGCTAAAATCACTGGCAGCTATCAGTTCCCAGCAAGCTCTCAAGAGTAAGAGTCTGTTGCAGGAAACCAAGGAGCAGAAAAAAAAGTGTCAGAGCTTGCTTGTAAAGTAGCAAAATCAAGCCATAAGCGAAAGAGTCTGGACAGCTGGAGAAGGTGACTTGAAAAGATGACTCCACCCCAAAGACACTGGACCAAGAATGAACACTTTGCATTCTAGCACTGCCTGTGCACTGGTGGATCTCTCTTCTTGCAGCCACACTGCAGCAAAGCTAAAGGTGAGACTATAGAAAGTGAATTATTCTAAAAAATCCCAACCTGATTACACTCATGCATACTCACACACATATAATCACAAGTAGTATGATGTGTTTCCACATGGTCAGTCCAGAATGTGAGCATCCGTGCTCTTTCCAGGATTACTTGCAATGAGATGGAAGAAAAAAAGACGCCAGCTATCTTCCCCCATCCTCCTGAACTCTCAAGTTGGTGAGCATACACATTTTGGATGTGCTGTCTGTACCTGTAGGAGTCTGACCTGTGATTAGCATCCTCTTGTTCTATCCCTGTGAATCATTAGGATATATTTGCTGTCTTTTGTCTCCTTATCTCTACGACTAGTGAACAGAGCAGTGGTTGTCTGCCAGGTTGAAGGGTAGTTGGTGTGGATGAAGAAACAGAAGTCATCCAGAGTATGTGAAGACAGTTCAGTCCATTCTACATGTGCTCCAGAACTCAAAGATTGAGGGGGGGGCAGAAAGCACTTTCAAGACATTTATATTCTAAAAGAGAGACAACTATGTACAAAGGGCTTTAGAGCATGAGAAATGGGCTGAGCTGCAGGACGTGCTTGAGAAGTTTTTGTGCAATTTTTTTCAAAGATTATGTATATGACAGAAAAGAACAGGAGGAACAGATGGAAAGCTCCCCGCAGCAATGGTCAGGTAGCCGCAGCCACCAGCTCAGAAGCTGTGAAGCCCTTTCATATACACTGTAAACATAGTTGGACAAGCTTACTATATACCCAGTGGCACACAGCCAAGTTCTATGTTCTTCACCCCTCAGACACAAAAGCTGATGTTTCCACCACAGAGTAGTTCGCTCACTACCACAGCTACCAGGAGGGACCCGAATTAGGTCTGTGGTCAATTGGCTCAAGAAAGAAGCCTTGAGCATAACTGCCTTGGTTCAAGACAGAGTTCCATCCAGTATGACCCATCTATTGCAACCTCTGCGAAAATGTTTCACACGCAAACAGAATTAGCCAAGCACAGAGGAGTTCATTCACTCTCTGCCAAATCATGCCATTAAACAACCAAAAAATTCTCATGTCAATGTCAATCAGTGTCCACCAAGGTGGGCAGGTCTCTTGGCTGGAGGACAGGAAGAAGGCATTTCTATTTTCTGCCTGAAAGGGAGCTAAATCATAGGCTGTTACAGTGATTCTGTTTTCATAGTGAAAGAGCATTGTCTGAGGATCATTCATGTTGAAAGCCTCGATCCAACACTTACAAGAACATCACCATCTCCCAGACTAAACTACGGAAGAAAACTTCCAGCCGATACATTGAGGCGTAGTTTTTGTAATACAATTGGTCTCCTCTATGGAGCTGCCACCATCTCAGCCTGATAATATCTTGCTCTGTGCTAAGTGCTGCACCCCTGCTAGGATTGCTCCACAAAAACAGCCAGCAAGGCTGATCAAGGTCCTACAGAGCTTCACAGTGCCACACTCCAAAGTGTTAAACAGCTGCACAATGCTAAATGCTACACAACTATCACAAGAATGTCTTGCTCTGAACAAAATCCATTCTTTGTCACATGCGCCTGTACTTGACAGAACAAAAACATATTCTCAGCACCACTGTGTTTCTTCTAAAGTGCTTCAAATTTCCCAGTCCTCCTGAAACCATATGTAGATCTCTTCATCTTCCCAATCCCTCAAATATAAAGATCTTCTAAAAGTTTGTGAGTTTAAAAACATTACTTTCCTTTTTCAAGGCCAACACAAGTTTTCCATGCTTGAAGCCTAATGACAATCTGTCAGAAAAATCAAAGGCCTTTGAATGGGTTTACTCGCTGAATCTAGCAAAGCATCACTCTACCTCCTCCACGTGATGCTACGCTTACCAGTGCAGCTCTAGTGTTGAAACAAATAACCATCACACAAACAAATACCCATCACACAATCTGACTTAACTGGCATTCAGTTTCAAAATGACCCTGTCCTTGCCATGATTTTTAATCTCTCATGGTAGCAGCAGCCCCAGAGGAGATGTGCATGCGATAGCATGCATGAATGAAAGCACCATTAAACTATGAGAATTTGTCACAAACTTTTTGCCATGACTTGTGAAGGAAGCCGAGAGATTCTCCATTTATTTATACTGTCCTCTGTACTGTTAGTATCTGTTAAATGGCTGCAGCATTCAGGAACCGCAACGCCACACTATACAAGCTCCTAACAAGGCAGCAGTCCCTGATCTGATAAGGTTTCTGTAAGACCTGATCTTAACAGTTAGGCTAGCAGCACAGACAAGATTACAGCATAGAGTACAGCTGCTTCCAGACATGGCTTGTTAGAAAATCAGTACAAGCAGGGTCAGGGAAGGACTATTTCATGTAAGCAAAACAAGCAAGAACAAGGAATGAGCCAGTAAATTCCAGAGAAGCCAGCCCTAAAACCAGCAAATTTGAAGTGTTTGAGAAGGGTCTGAAGAAGAAACATGCCTGTGTGGCTCTGTAGATTAACAGAGGGAAATGAAGCACCAGCACAGCTGAAGGAACCTGCTCCCAAAGATCTGCAGCATGCCAACAGATGGGCTTTGCAGGCACCACACCAATCCCCTCCAATGCTGGATAAGGATGCCCAATTTCCTTTTCAGCCATGTCCCATCCAGGCTGCTCAATTCAAATAAATGCCCCTTATCTACAGGGCTGCCTGTTTACTGAAGACTGCCAAGTGTGGTGACCTGCTTGACAGATATTACTCTCATCAGGACATGGTTTAACTTTCCAAACTAATACATCGCAAGACTGTATTGGTAAGAAAGAACAGCTGTCTATCAGTAATGAGAAAGAGTCCTCTGAAGAGTAAAGCTGGTCTGAAGGCCCTGTCTGTGACCAAAAACACATGGAAAACTCCCAGTTAACTAAGTGATCTCAGCAGCAGATTAAGACTACCAGACAATCCGCAGCTTGTTTTTCCCCTTAACTGATTTTCACAGAACCAGAGCAGTGATGCTTGGAAAGGAGGTCTCTTGTCCAGCCTCCCATTTGGAGCAGAGCTATCACTAACACGAGGTCAGGGGACTGGCTCCATCTTCCCTCTCTTTGTAGAGGACAGCAATACATGATGATGCTATCCCCCAGATTGTGCTTAAATACAGCCAATCTTAGCACAGAAGCAGTCAGTCACCCCCTCTGTAAATGCCATTAGGCATCCCAAAAAGCCTGTTCTCAAAGTTCATCAACTGTATTAAACACTCAGATTATACAGATAGGTATAAGCACACACCTGGCCCACCCTGCCAAGATCAGCTAATAACATGCCACGTCTCCCTTCTTTTTAGGTCTCTATCACCTTAGTCCATATCTGCATGAATAGAAAACACAAACATTCAAGTGTTTTCAAGTGAGAAAGGAAGGCACTTTGAGTGTCATACTGCTGGCTGCTATACCTGTCTTTAAATTACATACAAAGCACTGTCATGCTGCTCAAAGCATAAGCATTCAACTACTTATCAATTCAAACTATGAATTATTATGAAATAAAGGAACAAGAGACCTCCAAATCAGATTGCAGTCATAAATAAATGTAAGCGATGCCCAAGTGTGGTGTTCTGCTGAGCATGGAGCTGTCTGGGAAGGTGTGTCACACTTCACAGCCAGCCTGCAGCCCAGGACCTGCACACCACCCCAAAGCTGAACACAAGCACGATGAAGCAATTCCTGCTTGTTGGGACATCTTTGGCTCACAGAGGTCCATTTGGCTACGTGTGCTTTTTAAAAATCAACATCGCTGAAACAGGGAACATAAACAAAGGAGGTCAGAATCACCTGCAAGTTCTTTACCAATGCAAGATCATTACTACCATTCACTTCAAACAGCAAAAAAACACTATTAGCAATAACTTGGCCAGGAAAGTAGGCAAAACCCCCCCCACTATATATGCAAGAAGCATCACAAGATTTACAGTTAACATATGCAGTCATGACCACACTGAGTTATGAGTTAAGGTCACAGGAGCAGGGCATGGTACTACCCATGGGGCACCCCTGAACTGAGTGGCCAGAGGACAGCTGCCTGAGCCATGCAATCACATCCCTAATCAGAACACACCCAGAGGTCACCTCTGCCATAAAGAGGTGTCCAAGGCTCTTGCCATTTGCTTGAAAAAGCCTTTTCTCCATGTAAGGCCACTTAGTGCAAAGCAGTTACGCTCCTTTAATTTAAGGAGCACATTCCTGAAGCTACTTCAGGCTTTCCTCCCACAACACAAAGTCCTCCCATTTAGAGAGGGCAAAAGCCAGTCAGTGTTGGAGGCTGTGAATGCGCAAAGACCAGACTAGAAGGAACCCATGAGAGAATCAACTTCTCATCCTCCAAAGCCTTGTCTGCATCCATACTTGTGGATCAGCACCCTGTTCTCCACTGGATGAGCAGAAAGGTCTTCTAAAATTAAGTGTTACCCTGCTCCCTACTACGGCTGTTCAGCCAGGCCACAGCTCAATACAAGGTAGAGCCGAAGCACGGACCAACCACCACCTTCCTACCCCACGTATCGCCATTAGCAGAATCCTTGTGGTATGCTGCCACTGTTACCCACGGGGTTGTCAAATATAAAGTCCTTGAGAAGGGGCTAGAAGGGTCTTGGTTACAACAGGATGATGTTCTATACATTTAGTCCATTTTGAAAGCCTCCACTCAGTAACTGGGTCTCTTGACTCCTATCCTCCACAAGTTTCTTTTTAAAGGGCCTTCCCCCACCCCCCCACCCCCGATTAAAAAGAACATACAAAGATCAGATCTTACCTAGCACAAACTTCTTTCCAGGTGAGGCAAAAGTTCACCAACAGAAGAAAAAGGGAAAGGGAGGACTTAAAAAACAGGCTTGGGAACTATAGGGTGAGAGAAATGAGTTGTCCTTCAGCAAAGCTGTGGTGAAAAAACACTGCTTCTGCAAGGTCACTAGGGAGCAGGGAAGGCCTGCAGTAAAGTGCCGAGAGCTCTCCAAGGGCATAAGAGCATCAACTCAAGGTGAACTGAGGTTTTTTTAGTTATTTCTACTGCTGGGAACAGCCCCCTCCTCATTACAATGTTAATTTACAAAAAAATATGGAAACAACTACCTTGTTAAACTAAATTTTTTAATTACCTTATTATAAGACAAGCCTAGACAGGAGCAGTTCCTATGGACAACTGACCTGCTGAGACTTGCCCCTGTAGCCACCTCACTAGGAGGTTGATGGAAGGCTACAAACTGTTGTGACCTCTTCTTCCCCATGCAGCTAGCAACATTTGCTCATTGAGGCAGAGAGGTTATTGCTCTTTAACCTGCCAGAGAAACCTTTTTTCCTCTCCAACACAACCCCAAGATTCTGTGAATCTCTCTCATTCATATAAATACGTATTAAGAAATCTACTTGAAAGTGCTCATGTTGAAATTTGTCTGCAACTCCTTTGTTTAAAGTTCGCTAGTGTTCGCAGTAGTGGTAGAATTGCTCAAGTACAGCTCCTGAAATGTGAAATTAAAAAAAAACAAAACAAAACAACCACAAAACAAGGCCTCTCGCTCCATCAGCAGGATGTTTGCATGGGTGCTTTTTTCTGCATAAAAAAGAGATTGTTTCTTATATAGCTGTCAATTTTTCCAGCATGGGATGACTCTAATAAATCAGCAAGCTTCTCTGGACAAACAAACGCGATCAACCTGAAAAAACACTATTTGGCTGAACACAAGCGTCACTACTAAAATCACCATACCACATATTTCTTTTCCTCAGATGCCTCCTTCCCCTTTAGTATGAATGCATCCAGAAAATTTACCCCTTTACTGAATGTTGTGAACTCGTCACGTTCATGAGATTTAAGCCCCCTAGCCACAGCAATGTTGCTAGCCCACCAGAGAAGACTAATGGGCCATGCTGAGACCAAGACCCTCAAGACTGCTGAAGTCATCTCATGCTTTACAGAGTGAATTCGGTACCTGACATGTTAGTAAATACCAGCTTATTTTAATGTTTGTTTACATTGCAAGTAAACCAACAAACATTGATAGAAGTCACTTCATCTCAAAAATCACAGAATCAAACATTCTGTGAAAAGTTACAGGTAACAGTTTGACATTAATCCAATTTAGATAAAATAGTATCCAGAATGAGTCTACCCATCTCTGCAACTCACTGATTAAAAAACTACTCAAGCAGTAAAGAGAAAACAGTTACTATTTAACCCTTATCTCAAAATATGTTTTTGAGGTTATTTAACAAAAATAAACAACTCTGTACTTAAAATAAATGATGTAAAATTGTAACAGCTCTTCACTTATGAAACCTGTAGTATAATCTGTAACAAATAAAGCTTTTCATTGGACTGTGAGCCTGGTTACAGACCTGTAAGTAAAAGGCTAATGAAAGTTTATGATACTGGCAGCATCCCAAGGGGAGGTCTGCTGAGCTAGACTCAATTTGATCATAGAAACCTGCACCACAGTAACTCAGAGACAAAAAAAGTAAATTACCATGGTTCTTCACAAAAGAGGACACTATGGCTGCTACAGTGGAAAGTAAATATTTAATTAACAATTTGTACAAAATATGGGCTGACAAATAAATGGTATTTTTGGAGTAAGTATATCAGAGATTTGGATTTTACCCTTCTGAAAATACATCAAGTACTGCTACACAAAGAAACAGTAAAGTTCGAAACTCTGCAAGTAGAACAAGTATTTACTTTCAGAAAAAATATGAACATAATTCTAAAGCAGTTGTGGCTGTTTAAATCTGTGACTCTGGAAAGAAAACTGCTTCCTTCCTACATATGAAACAATTGAGAATTGACCAATACTTCTCTTTCTTACATGAATTTAAGTTTTCACGTTTTCATTGATCCGATTTAACAGTCAGAAGAGCAAGGGGAGCTGGGAGTTTGATTAGCCAAACAGTGAATGTTCTCAACAAAGCTTTATTATGAACTGGTTATTTTGTTTCCTGACTGTAGAAAGAATGAATTAATTATAATACAGGGATACCAAACTAACATTTTTTTTAATTAAGAGCAACCAAAATACATCATTCTGCTTTTCAGAACAAGCCATTCTAACGCAAAGCTGATCACATTAACGTTGCACTTCATAACAGCCCCTGGAGACAAAGCAAATTAGCACTTTGGCCTCTTTTGAATACCATCTTATCTGGGGCCTAGGAAGAAAGCAGAAGTTGTTAATAATTAGATGTGGCCTTTACTAATAAAATTGTATTAATCTTCCAGTGTTAGATTTTTGAGATAAAGACACAGCTTCATGGTGGCAGAGGTATGGGAAGGTACCAAAAATAGTTGAGCATGTCTTAACTATGAACTAGAAGCTTCTTTTTTTGTTTTACATAATAACCACATAGCACAAAATTTTGACGATCTGGCATGTTTTGAACTTGTTTTTACTTCATTCATTTTTAAGTCCAAATGGCTGAAAGCATCTAAAAGCAACGTTAAATGAAGTGTAGCTATGAGTGTATCAGGGATAGGAGATCCTCAAAGTGAAAACCTGAAGAACCTTCTCTTTTTAAGTACAGGTTAAAAAATTACTATTATACTGCATTAATGGAATTTTTATTCAATACATGGCTCTTCTATTTGATGGAGAAGCAAACATATCCCTTAAAGAAAAAAAAAAACAAACCCAAACACAGTACTTCTCTACTGCTTTAGAACTGATGGACATGCTCCCATTTCTCCTAGACTTAGTAGAAAAAAAAAAAATTACTAGCAGGAACCCTTAGAAGAGTGCCTTATCAGGAAAGGCCAGCCCGACCACTCGCTGTTTGCTGTTTCAGTTCTTCCAGCAATGTCTTATTTGTGTGCAATGAATAATCAGATGCTAGATATCATTAGAGTACAGCATAGTGAATAAATATTACCCACAGGCTGGGGTGGAACAGCAGCGCACAGGCCCAACTGATCTTTGCATGTGTTTAAATTACATGTTCTTAAAAGCTTAACACTTTGCCTGGATTCTGCATATCAACCTTACTGCTAGAAAAGCTGCAAACAACAACAAAAAAAATCATCAGTATAAAAAAAAATGCTGTCACACAGGCTTCAAAGAGCAAAGAGCTTCCACACTCTTTATTCCAAGAGAGACGATTAGTTAAGGTGCTTTCAGATTCTGCATTGCAGACAGGTTGGCAGAGGTGGCTGTTTAATAAGCTCTTAACAGTCTTTAGCAGGTGTCTGAGAGCAGTTCCTAAGGCAGAACCCCCCAAATACTAGTTTCTGTATCGTGGCATCTGTGGAGCAGGGGCTCCCTCTAAGGGGGCTGAGGAAGAGACTGTCATAAGCTGTCCAGCATGCATTCTCTCATTCACCCGCAGTTCACAGCCATCCTGCAGCATCCTTATAGCTATCCTTGCAATGTTTTTAGAGTCATCAAGTCCACTGTGAGGTCTCCCATCATAATTCATGCCCAGCTGTTCAAGCATGATTGTCAGTTTGGTCTGCTTCCTAGGGACCTGATGGAGAAAGTGAACCACATTCAAGAATTATGTTCTGTACCAAGTCTTTTTAATCTAACACAGTGCAGTAGAAACATATGCAGATTTTTAAGTCTACTTAAGTCACATACTACTTTCATCTTGCCTTTTGTCAGATCACTAACAATTTAACTTCAAAGTACCTTGGTGAGGCAGACACTGTCATTTTTACTGCGGAGACATAGTCAACAGGAGCTTGTCTAGACTCAGGATAATGTCAAGAGCTTCTCACCACCACCACCAGCACCAGCTCAAGATGTGCCAGAGCTGGCAATGGTGGAAGCCATGGCCTAGCTAGGTTTAACAAGCCTTATAAAAAAGGAATTACCACCCAAAGTGGCATTGCAGAGGGAATCTGATTTTGTTTTTCGTTTTAAATGCTAAGCCATTAAAGAAGCACCAGGCACCTGACTCTCACTGACATCAAGCTTCTGAATGCCTCCAAACACCACAGGAACAGACCAGCAACACCTGTAGCAGCCCATGTTTACATGGATGACCAACAGCACGAACAGACAAGGAAGCTTCACTGACTTACCCATGCAAAGTGCTACACTAACAAAAGCCCCAGGTCATCTCCTGATTAACTACTAAATATAAATTGGTTCTTTGGAATGGTCAAAGAAAAACAAAATGGTAACTTTAAAGGAAAACTTTAGTTTGCTCTCGTGGTGGTGGTGGCTGGGGTGGGGGAACACCGGACATTGCAAGTTCCAGGATATTGCACCATACTACTGGATTGAATAGCTAGGCAGAACGGTGACAACATTTGCCAAAACTTGGTAACATGCAACTCCAGTAATAACACCCACAAACTGGGTAGGGAAGACATATTGCAGATTAGGGGATATTCCACAGCAAAGCTACAATTAATTCCTCGTCATTAATTTTATCTATTACTTAACAACAGATTCAATAGTAGCATAGAGTAGCTAAACAGAAGCACTGAACACCTATAAATGCTACAACTGTCTGCATTTATTTAAAAAAAAAAAACACCACAAAAAGAAACTGATTCCTTCTAAGTTACGATCTTCACTGCCTTTAATGAAAAAGCACTCACTGCTCAACAGAGAAGGAAAAAGAGGTATGTCTAGGTTAAAGCTGATAGGACTAACAAGACTGTTCTGTGTTCTAGCGTGTTTCCAACAGAAACAGTTATGCAGAGAAGGCACAATAATGAGAGGGAGAAATGGAGTAACCCTGTAATATTTGCCCAGCACAAAGTAAAGTTCTTCTCTTATGAAATGTTAACCTCATTTTTTTTCTAGAGGTTATATTTAGTATGAACAAGCCCTTCAAGAGAAGATCGTCAGCTAGGCTGAAATCACATTCAAACAAATGGTTTAGCGTAGACTGACTAGGAAGTCACTAGAATCTCCAATAACCCATTTTATGGTAATCTGACAGTGAAAGAAAGCAGCAATAAGGTCCAGCACTGAACCTGGTATTACTTTTCTCTTGATAATTTGATTCCACCATATACATGCCCTAATCTTTCTCTGTCCCCATTACACTGTCAAAAGTGGAGATATCTGAGGGTAGTGGTGCAAATTAGTTTTGTAGTGTATTACATGAAAACAGGAAAAAATAATTGAAAAATCAATACAGAGTCTTTTCAGCTAAACTACTTCAAAATACACTTGCTAAGGGCACCAGTATGACATTTTTAGATAACCCGTCATGGAGCATCTCCTGATTCTTAAAAGCAAGATTAAAATCAAAATGCAGTAGATTATATGATCTTCAATTAGCAAAGTGAGATCTGGGCATGAAGCATGTTTGAAAATCAGGCCCCAGGCAACCAGTTTAAGTACTATAATTTTACACTACACAAGATGAAAAACACAACAGGACATTCTAGACTTTTAAACCAAGTTTTTCTGCAAGAAAAACAAAGATTTGTACAAACCTTATAGAAGTTCCCATATGATTTGCGAATATTGATCCACTTTTTGGCAAAAGAAGGGTATTTGATACGGCTAATGCGGCACTGGATGTTCAAAAATTTACTCATATCCCAAGATCTTAAATAGTCAAAAGAGAAAAGAGAAAAACATTAATAGTATATAATTCAGATGCCCTGTGTTCTACCTATTGCACAGCTGTAGTGCAAACAGCTGTCTTTTCTTTGGTGGTCAGTAGAAGGAAAACAGTTTAAGAAAACCTCTTTTGCTATAAACATAGTAAAGAATTTTTTAATCATGGGGAAAACAAATAATGACACGGGCAAGATTTTCACTAGCATGGTTTCAGGTCCAGGATGGTTAAAAGGAAAAATAGCATACCAACTTCTCCACCTACCACATTTACTCCAAAACCTGCCAATATATGAGACACTTATACAGCCCTTGGGGAAGCAAGAGACACCTTAAATTTTCCTGATTACTTGTGTATGCACACATCTCTCAACATGGGTTTTTGAAATAGGACTGCACTTAAGTTTTAGGAGAACCAGACCTTTATGGAAAGAAGATGAAATTATAACCCTATGTACTTTTAGCCTGTCTTCCTGAAGGGAACCATCCAACAAGTTTGTAAGCTTCAAGCTAAAATTAAGCCTTTTTCCCCCCCCCGTCTTGCAGCTGTCTACACAATCTCACCTATATGACAGATTTCACTGCACCTATTTTCCTTGAGGAATTTCACTGAGGGGATTCCCCTAGAGGGGAATTCCAGACACATTCTAGTCCCAGTAATATAAGCACTCTTGCACTGGTTTTGCTTGAGCATTTTCTTTTTTTAATTTGCTCTTACTTCCAAAGATAGAAACCTAACAATAGGTAAAAAAATTAGTCAAATAGCAGTATTTACCACAGTTCCTTAAATTAATTAAAGTTGGAATGACATTATTTTAACTCCTTATTTTTACGGTGTACACGGATCTAAACCGTACATCTCAAGTCTTGTGTGACAGCTTTTAAATGGCTTCACTGTTCCCTCTGGACACAGCCACATTTCAATGTTACATGTTCTTCACCAGAAAAGACCTGTGATTTATAGCCATTGGCCAAATCTTCAGTAACTTTGAGAAGAAAAGTCTCATGGCCAAAAAAGTTTTCCCACTTGGTAAATTGGATTAGTTAAAAAATGTTTTGTTATGTATCCATTCGTCTCCTATGACATGTTATTTTTCAAACCATTCATATTATAGACTAGAATATTTATCTGTGATTTACTTGACAGAAGTATTAGGAAGTTGTACTAAGCTCCTCCACACTCTTTTTTCATACACTCCAGTTTTGTTTCAGGGTTTAACAGAGTCATTGTAACAGAGTGGCACAGGACTGCCTTTTTAATCCAGCACAGTGGAAGACTTAGTCCAGGCAAACAACAGGCATAGCAACATGAAAATGCATCATTCAGCTCAACACGGATAATATTAAAAACTCTGTGCTACTTAAGTCCCTCATTCCAAGAGAAAGACAAAAGCAGACATGTTAACGGAATAGTAACGTTTTACAGCTAAAAAGCAAGCATCACCTACAAAAAAATTCCCTGACCAGTGCTATATGAGGTAAGGTTCAAACAGTATCTTTCATTGTATAACATAGCTAAGATCACAAGAAAAATGTTGCATCACAGATATATCTAGATCTCAAGATCTGTTCAGTTTGCAGTCATGAGGGGATTTGATTTTCCATGCAGACCTTGTGAGAGAACAAGTTCAGGTGGCAGTTCAAGGACTAATCAATCCCTCACACACAGCTTGTCAGAGCTGGGACCCACCAGAGCCACAGTCCTCTAAGTCAAAGCAGAGAGCTTTCTGTGCTAGCCATCTCTCCTTGTTCGATAAACAGCACAATCCATTCTTGCCTTCTGCTGAAATATGCAGGATGTATTAACAGCACTAACTACTACATTAACTACTAACACACACAGGATACAACACAACCACTGCACATCTCTGAAACCTCCAGCTGAGGAGAGCACAGCTGTTGCTTAGAGCTGAAATTGCACAATATTATTCTCAGATATTATGTGCTATACAAAAATTAGATGTAAACAGAGAATTACAACAACAAAAAAGAATAAAAAGTCTATTCAACATCATTTAGTTGCATGCAGAACGCTAGGAAAGAAACAGTGCCATCTAATGGATTTAAGCTTCATTTCAAATTGTTTAGTTCAGCTTTTCTGAATTTCCCTAAAGCTAAAATTACAATAAAATGGCAAAATGGCAGTGTCCTGATCCACCTTTAACAACAGTCTCACAAAGATTAAACACTGTTTTGCAGTTTCAGATCGTGCTGAAGGCTGCATAAAGACATACCCATCTGTCAACATGGAATAGCTATACTTTGTTCCCAGTTCTCGCTGTCTCATCCACTCTATGACATTCTGCAGAACTTGAGGAAATGTATCAGCTTTATCAACAATGTCCTAAGAGAAACAAAAAACCAAAAGTGATTAAAAACACCAGCATTAAGTATGAAAATTATATTGGTATATAGGCACTCACTAAATTACTCATTAAATTGGCTTCACAAAAATCTTTAGAAGCAGATACACATCAAAATGAGCAGGCTATTGGACAGATTTTTCTAAATCAAAAAGAAGCTCCACTAAAAGAGCCAACCTCCAAATGGCATCTATAAAGGTAACAAGGTTAGTCAGCTGTTGAACTTAGATTAAAACCTTGAAGCTTGTTTCCCAGGCTCCTGCTCAAGTCACTTGATCACAAACTATTGCCACCCTAAGACTCTAAACCCTTTAGAATAAAAATCTTGGAAGAGGAACCGATGACATTCAAAAGTGCTTTCCTCTGCTAAAGATTACATTTCTACACATGGATTACAAAGTGAATCCTTTTCCCATACAGCCCCTTACAAACAGCTAAATAACCAACTTAGTGAAATCAATTCTGTGATAATTGCGAGAAGGGGAAAAAACAAGGATTAAGAGAACAAACCTGACAGAAAAATTACCGTGAAATACTACAAGTCTGAAAACATCAACACCACCTCTCTTTCTTTCATGCTTTTTCCTGAAGAAACAGAAGTGCAAATTACCTGGGTGATTCCTGTCAGACTGATGCAGAAGTTTGAAAGCTTGGGATTCATTTCTGGCTTCACGTATTGCTGAAAGGTATCTTCCTGTAATAAGAGAATCAAACACTCAGCAGTAGCACACTATGTAGCAATATCTTTGACTTGCCCATAGCTGAAAGGCAATAGCAGCTACTTGCCCTGCTTGAGGCAAAAAGGAGTGTGCACCTCCCCAGCCAAGGTGACCATCCTGACTGGCCATCACAAGATTCCCAATGGGAATCATGGACAGATGGCTTTCCAACCAGAGCAACACATCCTTCCTCTCAGCCAGTAGGCACCAGAGAGCAAGGATGTGCATGTAAGAGGGGAGAAGGTTAGACTGCAATAAACGGGAGGAGATTTGGGAAAAGGAGACCACGAGTAAGGAAAAAGAAGTGAGAGGCAGGAGCAAGGCCTGATGTTTTCTAGGTGGTATCTCTAAAGGCTCACCTGTAATCAAGGAAGGCAAGCAGTCGCACATCTTGAAGGCTGCATTAAGGCCTCTGGATGCCAGCCAGAGATAAACACAGTGACCTCACTTGGGGAAACTGAGCAGTACAAGAGTGAAGACTATATAAAAGTTTCATGGAAAAATGCAAGCCCTGAATCCCTGCTGCTACACAAAACAGAGGAAAAAACCAGTTTCCTACTACTCTAAATGTAATAAAACAATCTCAGTCATCTGTACAATCCTCTCTCTGCAATTCGTCATACATACACTCTACTGTAGCATCACAGTGATTACTGAAAACCCTCCTCCTTTTAGAAGTTCTTGATAAATGAATCATTATTCAGAGGAGTGTGCACTTCCTCCATTTCACTGAGTCACTCAGTTTCAGTTAGACAGCAAGTAATTTTTCCTAAAAGAAAGCTGTACTAGAACAGAGCACTCCAGGCTGCCAAACACCTACTAAGTATGTTTAAAATCAGGTTACATAGCTGTCAATCTGTTGGGTACACTGTGGAAATACTCTAACCCACCAAGAAACAGAGTTCACTCAACCCCACACTCTAGGCCTCTACGTTAGTCTCTTCTAGATTGCCTAACAAAGTACCACAGAATTTGCTAATACTTGTTTATGATGAATCCCTTGAGTCCTAGAAATAGCTTTGTGGATCTTAAAGAAGGGAAAGAAGCAGGGGTGGGGGAGAGGACAACTGAGAAACTAGAAGTCCCTCATATCGGTAGAGGGAGTCAACAGCAGGAGCATGATCTATTCCAGATGCTTTAAGAAGAGAAAGAAAGTTTTGTTTGCATGTAAGAGGCACAGAGGGATAGGTCTTTATGAAAAAAATGCTATTTTTAATGAAGTTCAACATTTACCTAAAAACTAATGTAGACTTTCTGAAGCAAAGAAGTTACATCAGAGAACAGCATACCAACACAGTAATTAGACCACTTACTATTTCCAGGGTATGTGTGTTTAGTAAGACAACAGGAAACTCAATTATTTCATGTATGAATTCAGGTGGGTTTCCTTCTTCACAAGTTGCTTCAAAGTCAACAACACAGATGTAGTCATAGTAGCTGTCTCCATTAACGGGTTCCTTCTGCATCAGCTTCTGTTTCTTATAATAGTTTTTCAGTCTCTTTTTCAGCACATCTTTCACTCCTCTAAAGAGATAAGTGGCAAAGATAACTTTCTCATTTAATTAATTATTTCATCACTGTAGAACTGAAGCTATATTTAACATTTGAAAGTTCATAATTTATTAACCTTATTTTGAACACCGGCACTTATGAAGTCTGAATTCAACTTCATCATACAGTTAACACTCCATTATCTGGGATAATACAGAGGCAGCGATACCCCTGACAATTAACACACCTAGATAATATCAGTATTTGCGGACAGACTGGGAAGCACCGTGCAGTGACACTCTGCAGTCACCTCCAGTTCAACAAGACTCAGTAGTCAAACCCTTTGCAAAGACCAAGTCTTTGTAGATTGCTTCTAGATGCTCTCTGGCCCTGGAAGCAGTACTGCTTCATCCACATATGCCTGAAGCGACTGACACCCAAGGTATTTCTGCATCAGTGGCACAGATAATGCAGAATCCAGCTAAAACATGCACATTTTAAATTTGCCTCAATTTAAATTTAAAATTGAGCTCGAGTAATTCAATTAAAGTATTCAAGATTTCAGTTGTCAGAAAAACTTCCTGGTCAGGATCCTGCTTTTCAGGTTTGTGGCTAACACACAAATTCACAGTGGCAAACGACTGAAGTTACTTACTGTGTCTTTTTAATACATACATTATAATATGCAAGTGCAGGTGCCAGAACTGCCACGTACCAAACAAGAGCTGAATAAACAAGGATAATTTACTCTTTGAGGGAAATTATTTTTAAAATTACGCATTGCAAATGAAATCACAGAAGCCGTGAAAGCTACTTGTAGCAAGTGGCATTATCAGAAAAGCAGCTCACTGATCCGTAAGGAAAAACTGGCATCAGACTGCTAAACCTGCATTTCAGAACATCAGCCTCTTCTGCAAACACAGATAACTCTTTTTCCACTCTGGCTTATTAATCGAGTTGAATTCAATGACTATTTCATTCAAAGTTGAAACAGTATGGGAACTAATGGAGGGGAAAGTTACCTTTTTCTTCATCAAACCTATAAAAGAAGTTGAAAGAGGAGACAAACCGCTATCAAAATAACCCCAAGGGAAAGGATGGTGTGGCAATCTGCTCAATTCACTACATTAGAGGTGATGCACTATTTGTTTACATGTAAGACATATTCTGACCAACGTAATTGAATAAATTGACAAGTCTAGCTTAGCTAAAAGTTTAAAACTTTCTGCATTTACAACTGAATAAAAAACACAAATAGAAAATTAGTAACATAGGAGGAAACCACAAACATGTAATTTACTGTTTGAATTCTGACTTTTATTTTCAAATAACTGCTGAATAGTTGTACAAATCTAATCTGTTTTACTAAAAATTTTATCAGGTGATGATAACAATTTTTCCTCCTGAGGAGTCAAATTAAAAAAAAAACAAAGAAACTATGCAGACAGAGCATCTGCAGATGGATAGGGTGAATGCGGCAGGCTGTACTTCCCACACAAAATTTTTCGATTTTTATTTTTCCTTTTATTCTTTTCAAACAAATCTCTGTTCCTTCCCTCTTTTTCTTCCTCTCAACTTCCTCTCCCCGACAGCCGCCTTCTTCTCTAGAAAGCTAGACTTCTCCTTTCAAACTCCATCTCACCTTTCAAATTCCCTCTTCCTCCAGAGGAGTAGCTTCTCACTTTGCTACCCCCGCCCCCCCCCCCCCATCACTACTTCCTCATAACTGTTGCCAACAGAAACAATACACTTTGTTTTTCCCCGCTGACCACCTTCTCAATATTTCAAATTTGCCTGGCCACAGCAATTTCAAAGGGTCTTGCAGGTCATCTCTAACAGAGCAGGAACCACTCTTTTACGTATCTAGACCTTTCCTCCTCCTCAATGAGCATACATCCAGTTTATAGTACATTTACCTATTCACATTATTCTATCATCTCATCTATTCAGATTAGCAAACTCTCCATCTAAAGGTACCTCTCCTCTGCATCTATTAAATTCTAAGCCCTATCACCAAGCCAATACCAAATCTGTGCTGGGTACAGTAAATAAAGATACTATGTTCTGAAGTAAGCTGCTATACACTGAAGGTCTCCAACACCACCTGAGAACCCTTGCAGTTCTTCAGACCCATCTTTCCCCCTTAACCAAAAACATGTTGAGAAGTAACCTCAAGAAGTAAATATTCTTTGTGTTACCAGTTGAGACAGCGCACGTTTCTAATAACACGTTAAGCAGTATCACATGCACTAATCCTACAACAAAAGCTGCACCAAGACTGCAGATAAAACAACTGGTGTTTGGTAGCATGTCTGCTTTTCACTTTGTGGTATTTTTAAACTTTAAAATAATCATCCGTTACAGCTCTACTGCTCTCAAAGATAAAGCAAAAGGTTCACAAATCAGCCTAACCTGGTTTCAAGCTTGAACTCTGCAAGTTTACTTCTGAGCTCATCTCTGGTCATTCTGTTGATATAGCCATTGGTTATAGCAATCTCTTTATAAACTGGATCACTGAAGTCATTCGACCTGGCAGTTGAGTTTTTCCCATTAGTTTCTTGATCAGTGATCCTACAATGCTGCCTACCCTAAAAGAAAGAAAAATCCCAGGGTCACTGAAGAAGGTCACAAGATTGAGCATTAAAATTTACACATCGTTTTGGCATAAAGCATCACAGCTTCACTCATGATCAAACTGAGTGTTGTAGACAAATAAGAAAATCCATCTTCCTGGAGATCAACAGACAGAATAAAGGGGTACTAACACAAGTGCCCGAAGCCATGACAAACAGCAGTTCCAAGAGACAAAACCTGAGCGCGCATCCCAATTTCAAGACAAAAAGTCAGTTCTCTGGTGTGAACTGGGAAAACCTTGATCAGCCATCAAGAGATTTCTCTCGGCACCTTAATTAACGAGAATCTTGATTGAGACACACGGACAGATGTTCGATATGTAGAAAATAAATACACAATAAATTAAGAGGAAAAACTAATGGCACTTCAACTCTAAATGGCTATTCGCAGCCTCTGCGGGCCGAGCACAGCACGGGGCCGACGCCCCCCGGGTCCGCCGCCGCTACCGCCCCCACAGCCGCCGGGGCCTCCCTGGCCTCGGGCGCAGACGGAAGGGCCCGTGGCACCGGCGGCGCCCCCTCAGGACGGCGGCGCTCGACCCGCCCGGGCAGGCCGCACTGGGCCCCGCCGCGCCGCCCTAACCGGCAACCTCCGCGGGAACCACCGAGGGCCGGGGAAAGGCCGGGGCGAAGCGACGCCTGAGGCGGGCAGGCAGCGGGGCCGCCATAGGCGCGCCGCGGGGTGGCCTCTACGCATGCGCGGGGGCAGCAGCGGGCCGACCGCGCTGGCGCATGCCCGGCGGGGCCGCCCAGCGCCTCCCGCCGCCCCGGCGCACTCACCGGCGGGCAGGCGGCCGGGGCGGGCGGCGCCAGCGCGGGCGCCTCGTTGGGGCCAGCCTGCGGGCGGTTCTCCTTCTGCTCCTGCATGGCGGCGGCGGCGGGGACGGCAGCCCGTCGGGGGGCGGGGAGAGCGCGGGGCCCGCCCCTGGGCGGTGGGGCGGCCCCGCCCACTGCCGCCTCACGCCTTGCCGGGCCGCCGAGGGCGTTGCGCTTCCGGAGACCCCAACAGCCGGTCGGCCCCCAGCTCCCACCTTCCCCCTCTGGGATAAAAAATTGTCGTGGGCATGTGCCACGCGTGCCTGTCCTGCCAGCCCTCGGCCCCGCTCTGCTGCACCACTGCCTTCCCGCTCCTGCCGTATCCCTCCTGAGGGTCTACCGAGTAGCCTCCCGGGTTTGGGGTCACGGCAGCCTTCTGGAAGCTCTGGCCAAAATACACCGGACAGACAGCTTACTGATGCTTCCACGTTCCTCTCCTCCTGAGACTGACTTTGCGCAGGGCATCCTAAACACGCACCTGGGATGCTGATGGGGTGTGGGCTGCCAGGTCCCGGCCACCAGAGCTATTCAGCTGGCTCTCATCCTCTCCCTGCCCAGGGAAGCTCCCTCACGTGCCCTTCCCCGTATCCCTTAATCCACAGTCAACAAGTGGGGTGAGGTGGATGGCACAAGACAAGTGTGAGCCTTCCAGGTCTTCCTGGCCAGGAGACAAAGGCAAAAGGAGGCAGCCTCTCTGTCCATCATGGGTCAGTTAATTTTCCGCTGGTGCTTCCCACAGCCCTGGAGCACGGTCCAGGCACATCCTCAGAGGTTTCCATTCTGTCCCTCAGTGATGGAGGCCGATGCACATATGGCACCCACCTGACTGATACAATCACCCCAACACCTCTGCATCTGGCATCCCCTAAATAGCCTGGCATCTTATCAGCCCTCTTGTGGCTGGGGCCTGGCCCCCTGCCCTCAGTCTTGCCTCCTGTCTCACTCTGGCACGCCAGCATCTTGTTGCAGATGCTGCCATCCCTTTCCCTAGACCTGCTGTGTGGCATCGCTGTGTTCGGTGGGGTTGTCTATCTTGTCTTCTCCTCCAGATGAGAGTGGTGATGTAAGTGGGGTCGCGCACAGCTGTTCAGGGCTGTGTGGGAGGTGACTTGCTCCTTACTTTTAATTCACTCTCCTGGGTGCTGCCACTAATGCCCATGCTGTCAAGCAGAAGGCCTTCTGTCTTACTGCTCTCGCCTCTGAAAAATGTGGCACTTGAGCATGGTTCACAGAGAACAAAGCTTTACAAGAAAGCAAATATGGTACCAATGAGAACCACTGAGCTGGCCTCACAAACCCACAAAACACCTTAAACGCAGTAGGGAAAAAAAATCACCTGCCTTGCCAGAGTGGGCAATGGCTCACAGATAAAATCCAAACAAGGGGCTCCATGCTCAGATTCACTCAATGCCAAATATCTTGATGATTTTGCAAGTCATTTGCTAACGGCGCTCCTAAAAGCTCTGACTCCTGGATTCAGAAAGCTCTACAGCTCTACAATTAAGCGCAGACCCTTCCAGAGGCAGGGCCCAAGGAGGCGTTGGAAGAGGAAAAACAAATCAAACAGCCAGACCTCTCCTTGAGATCACTTTTATTTTCAGTTGTTTTGGCGAGGATGCGTGGGCAAGTGTGGGTGTGGTGCGTGTACGTCTGGGCATGCATGTGTGTGTGCGTAGAGTCCTGCCCAGTGATGCAGATTATATGAATACCTGCAATTACAGTCCATGAACTGAGCCATGAAGCGCGTGATGAGTGCTACACTGAGGCCCACTTGCTTGCCTCTTCTTGTGCTTACTGCAGTGCAGCATCTCCACCTCCCCGCACTGCTGTTCCAAGGATGCCAGCCCAAGATCCCATCCAAAGGGTGCAGGAGGAGCTGAGCTCCAGGATCTGGCTCTGCAGGAGTGAGCCGGTGGGTTTTCACCTCACTTAGTGAGCTCCTAAATACCATTTGCAGTTCCCTTCAACACAACCACGTCTGTCTCCTCACAGTGAAGAGCCCCTACTGCTTTGACAAACTTTAACTACCTCAGAGGTACAAAGGGGAAGAGAACAGGGACCCCATGCAAGCTCTGGTGCTACAGCACAGCTAAGCACATCTTGGGTTCCTGGGAAAGCAGCACCCAAATATACTATTGAGTTTTCACAGCCACTGTGGCATTGCAGCATGGGGGATGCTGCAAGGGAGATGACCCGTGCTTCTGCAGCCCCCAGTCTCTTCCATCTGATTTGAGAGACCACAAGGCAGGTTAAATTCCATTCTGGTCTCTACTTCTGTTTGAAGCTGAATCCCCCAAGCTCAGAGCAGACACAGAATGCAGAAAGAACAGCTTTTCCATGAAAGGAGACTAGTCAAATGCATCCTGGCCTTGGGAAAGGCTGGAAACAATCTTATTTCTCTGACGTTTTTGCCTTCAGCACAGTTAAAGCAGAGGTGTCCCATCACCCAGGACACTCTGCTGTTGCCAGAGGCCTCTAAGTACCCCTGCAAGTTCTAAGACGAGCTAGATGTGCAGCATCACCATTTGGGCTCCCTCTCACTCTACCTCAACAGATCTGTGTGCTGCTTAGGGACATGCAATTTCTCACATGTTACACAGACCCAGCAGAAGGCAAAGCTGCTATCCTGGGAGTTTCACTTGGACGGATGCAGGTTTGAATCCCAGGTTTTGCTTCAGAGCATAACACAAGGTACTCCAGGACATATTACAGCTGCTGAATGTCCTGCAGTGCAAAGCAACTTGCCAGATCTGCTTCCAAGCCCATCTGCACCAGTTTCAGTAGGAAATCAACTGGTCAACAAGCAAGGGGTCTACAAACCAATAGGCAAAACCAGCGCAGTCCTCTTGAGTGAAGTAGGCATCTAGTACCAGGAGATTCTCCTCCTGTTCCAAAGGGGTTAAATTCACTGTCAGCTCCACAGGGAGACAACTGATGCCCCAGTACTTCCTGCCCTCTTTATAACACACTTTCAGTAAAGGCTGCAGGGTGCTCCGAAGAGGCCTTAGTCATTTCTAACAGTTCAGTAACTCTCCGAGCGGGGACAAGAACAGGAATATAATACATGCTCTGAACTCAGGTATCTCTGCTCTTAGGGCACCACCTTAAAGCCCTCTTTCCTTGTGGCTTGACTCATGAAAAATGAAAGATCCTTCAAAAATATGGGGCCCTCACCCCTGGGGCTCAGGGATGTTAGGTGGGATCTAAGAGGCAGGAGCTCAGCAAAGGGACACTGTGTGCAGAGGATTCCAGGATGCATCCTTAAAAGACAGTGACAGCAAAATCAAAAGGACTATCAGCCACTTGGCTTGGTTCTCCTGCAAAGATCTCCCACCTGGCAGTTGCAAAGAGGAGACATTTTTGAACTGCATAGAAAATTAAATGGCTTTTGCATATTAAAAAAATACAGATGAAAATACAGTTACACCAGTTACTAAACAGTGGGCGGATGAGCGATCACCATTTCATATTAAATAGACCCAGCTAGACCGATCTCCATATTGCCACACTCCTGACATTACAGCTTCTGTGCACACAGCAGACGGAGTGCCTGCAAGGGCCAGGTAATGCCATGCTTCCACTGAGGTGGCATGGCCTGGCAGGAGGGCTGCGGTCCCAAGGAGCAGGCTGTAAGACGTCTGCTCTGTCCTCTCACTCCTTCAATGCTCATGCATGCCAGACCAGATGGGCACACTGGGAAACGGGGCTCCGGCTGGAAAAGGATTCCAGTTTGTGGTTTCTTTACAATGTGGTTTCCACGCAACGTCACAGCAACAAATCGATAGTTTCTTCCTATGGAGAACGGAAAGAGAGAGGTGAGTAGCAGCAAAGAGAGCAGGAGAAGGCTGCCCAGCATGGGAGGTGACAGTAGGGAATGCTCTAACATAAGTTCTGACTATAGCAGGGCCCTTCATGTCTCATAGGCAGCAAGACTCAGGACAAGGGTTTCCCAGCACTACTGCTGACACCATTCAAAGATCTCACCTCCCTTCCACTCCCTCCAGCCGCCATAAGCAATTTCTAGTCCCCAATTTATCTACAGTGATCCAGAAGCACAATCAATTAATGCTTCTTACTGACATAAGAAAGGTTCAAATGGCCATTGCCAGAGGTGGCAGGCCAACACATGAAATCTGAGCCCAAGCTCTCACCCCAGCTGAAACGATACCCTGAAGAGATGTGAAGCTGACTGAGCTGCCAGCTTTTATTCAGCAGCTTTCCCCCTTGAAGTGAGGCACAATGACTTGATTTCTTCCACCTGGTCTCCACAATCTCCCACTAGAGTTGATTCTGCCCTGCATTTCCCAGTGTTAAGTTCCTGCCAACAGGGATATTCGCAGCCCTGCACAGAAGGCTGGTATTTGAAGGACCAGGAGCAAGGGGAACATCACCTATGCAACAGCAGCAGGCCCCAGCAGGATGCATGCCACCATCTTGCACTGGTTGCAGGCCTGGTCAGCCTGGTGGGAACTGCCTGCCAACCAGTATCACCCATCCTAGGTCTGCCATCACAGCTCAAAGGGTTAAGAGCTGTACGTTAACAACAAGCATTTTAAGTCTCTCACCTCTCAGACCTCCACCAGCATCTGATGAAGGGATCCTGGCTCTAGAAATGCCTGCCTCCCGTTTGATTTACACTAAATCAAGTATTTGCATGGAGCAGGACTTAGACTTCCCAGTTATCAGGGCCCAGCTCCAGGGCACAAACTGACAGCAACATCTTAGAAGTCCTCAAAACTACCTAATCAGGAGACAAACGAGCACTGTGGTGCCAGTGCTCAGCCTGCCCTTTCCCACATGTGGCCCAGGAAGAATGGCTGTCCATGAAGCATGGCTGCCAGGGTCAGCCCAAGGGGATCAGGGCCAGTTTGCACAACACAGTCACACACTGCTTCACTAGATCTCTGCACAAAGATGCCTGGGTGGCTTTGCTAGGAGGAGGACACAGATCTGGATTTCTACTGCTCTAGTGGCCACAATGCATGGAAAGTACTGCAATGGCAACTCCAGAGCATCCAGACATGGCAGACCATGAGCTGTTGGGGGGTCATAAAGAAGAAATGGCAGGGGCCAGGGGCACACTGACTGCCTTTCTTCTGTCCCTGCGTGATTACAACACATCCCTACTGCTTCGTGGCATGGCGTATGTGAACACACAAGGCAGGAAGCACTTCCCAGCCTGCTTCTCCTCCCACTCTGACGGCCACCGCCCAAGCCTGCTGTGTGGGACACAGCCAACTGTTTTGCAGTGGATCAATTTTAAAGGCTCCACAGCATCAACCCCTCCCCAATAAAGCCTTGGCCAGCTTCCACAAAACTCACTTGTCCAGGAACAAATCCAGGGAATCCCGCTACAGCTCATTTCAAGAGACTTTCCTCCAAGCAGGTCTGAATTAAATGGTACCAAGAACATTTTTACATTCATCATGAGATCCAAATGGGTTTTCAACACACGATCAATGGGTCCACAGAATCCTATCCCCAGTGCCTTCCCTCTGGCCAGTGGCCCTGCCATCTGCAGCAATCGTTTTGTTTCATGCCTCATTGTCGTCCCCGAACTCCAGGTGACTGCATCCACTCCAGCCACGAGGCCCCCACCTGGGAGCTGCCCCTGCCCCACAGCGTTTCAGAGTCCAAAGTCCCATCGATCCCCATCAGCATGCAACTCCACAACTGGAGAGATGGGAGCACTGCAGAGCATCAGCCATGTTCTGCCCGGTGGAAAACCTTTGGCACCAGCACTGACGATTTATCTGGAAGAGGAAAGGATAAACAAAAAGTAATGTAGCACAAGCAGCAGGGTTCGTAGTGCTTGTGATGAATAACCTAAGACACACTATTTTCTCTAGGCTTCTAAATAGGGAGGGCAAGGTCTTTAAAAGTAACAAAGGCCTTTTTGAGAACACAGTTTCCTGCCAGCACAGCAACTGTGAAACTGAGACACAGCTGTCAGACATCGTGGAAGGCAGGCTGGAGGACAGGACAAGTGCACAGGCATAGCCTGACAGCACACTACAATAAAAATTGCAACCTCAGGATAGAAATGTGCTGTGCCAAGTACATACACAGGAGGACCAAATGAATAGACAGTGGTGACTGGTGGCTCAGTATCACGGCAGCTACCTTGTTTCCTGCCGCAGGTGGGCACTTCAACTTCACCTTCATACACAGCTCAACAGCCACCCATCACCAAAGCTATTCTCCAGCAGGATGAGAGTATTTTGGGGTGGGGGGTTACTGAATAGAGAGAACAGCATCCAAAGCTACTTTCAGATACTGAAGTGAAAGTAATGGGCATTCACATGCAGCACAGCAGCAGCCATGAGCAAAACACTCAGCTTGCTCATTTAAGCTCCCTGACAAATTCCCTTTGCCACTCCAAGGAGAGCAGACCACAGCTGCATTTCTGTTCTGCAAGAAAACCTATGCATCAAAAAGCCAAGGCACTGGCTGTTTTTGTGAGTGTTGTTCCACATTTGTTCCCACCACAACACAGCTCTGTTTTCCAAGCACATCCCCACTCTGGAGTGAAGGACATATAGGCTATTGATAGGAGGACAGAGCTTCTGTCTAGAGCGACCTCACCAAGTTGGAGGACTGGGCCAACAACAGTGCTGTGAAATTCAACAGGACAAGTGCATAGCCCTATACCCAGAATAGGACAACCCCATCCACCAGCACAGCCTGGGGTCCGGCTGGCTTGGGATGTGGTGGAGAATATGTTGAACACAAGCCAGCAGTGCATCTTCGTGGCAGTGAAAGCCAAGCTGTAATAGGGGAGACTCAGATGGGAGAGAAGGAAAAAAGTTCTGCCCCAGGAGAACAGTGTAACTCTAGAGTTCAGAGAGGTGGTGGCACCTTCATCCTTGGCAGTCATCAACCCTCACATATACAAGGTCCCAAGCAACCTGACCTGACTGTGAGCATGGCCCTGCTTAGAGCAGGGGATGGACAGAGACCTCCTGAGGTCCCATCCTGCCTAAACCTGCCCATGATTGTATTATCTCCTGATCTGTCCTGTCCACTATGTGTGTCTTGCAGCTGCCACAACACAGCTCAGGGAACACCTCAACCCATTTTACTGTACCTCTTATCCTTTGAGCGGGCTGCCTACATCCACAAATAATTAGAACAGTCCCCAGCCTGTGGGGCTGCTACCTTCCAGAAAAGAAAAAAACACTTAGGTAGGGCATGTTTTACATAGGCTTTCTGGTGTCTACTGAGAGGGGAATGGGGGTCTGCTTTCAGGTCTCACTTGGAACAAGGGCTGATCACAGTAGGAGTGGGGGGGTAAACCAAGGCAACATTAACTCGCTCGCTGCCATTCTTGGGACAGATGATCTCCGTCAGTCCCTCTGGTCTCGGCTGACTCAGCAGTTCTCCTGTGAATAAGGGAAAACAATGAAAACATTTAAGCATCAGCAAGGCAGTTTTTGCAATTTTTGCTTTTAACATGCCCTTCCCCTTCTCTCCTCACCAAGTAAACATCCAGGACCGATGCAAGTGAGCACTGTAAGAGGGCTTACTGGTCCTGCAAACCAAGCAGGTCTCATCTGCGTAACCATGGTGAATGTCCTGGTGATTGCAGCTTGGAGACATGCTGCTCCACACAAACGTAACATCTGCCATCTTTCCTGTCTCTACTTTGAATCACTGCACACAGACTTGAGAGCTCCTTAGGGATTCATAGCATCTAGATAGAGCCTAATGAGATGGAGGTTTTAGGAGTAGGTGTTTTAATTAGGCTTTGAGGGCAGATGGGATCCAGAAGTTTACCTTCAATCTCCACGAAAGGGAAGAAACTGCCCTGTAGCATCAGCAGGAAATTGGCAGACAGATAAAGCTACAGATACAAGCCTTATTATTCACATCTGTGTACTACAGCCATCCACACCCACAAAGCTACCCAAAAAGCAGCTGTCTTTCAGTTCAAGCAGAACTATGCTACAAGGACCCTACCAAGACCACCCTCTTTGGTACGAACCAGAAAGAAGATGGTTTGAAAGCACTGCTACAGACATGATTTTTGCATCACTTCAGTATTTCTCCTCTATAAAATTCTAGGGAGGACCTCAAACCAGCCACGGACAAATGGTTTGACCTTTTCTGACCTGTACGTTACCTCCTGTTCTGTCCCTGAGCAACCCTGCCCATTGCAGCTGTCCAGCCATTGCTCCAGTACTGCAATTTCTGAGCTGGAGGTACCTAGGAGCTGGAGAGACCCTGCTATTCTGTGATGGCTGGCCAGCTGCAGGGTGCCTCTCTTAGCTGCCAGAATAATATTTAGAAGCACGGAAAAATACTCAAGAGGATTCCCTAACGCCCCTCTCCCTGGGCACGCTTGCCACAGCTGTGGTGGGACTGCTGCTGCGTCCTGTCATGGCTCTGGGCCACACTATACTCTACTGAACGTGCAGATCCCAGCTCCCAGATGTCGTCTCTTCCCTAACGGAGGCAATACCAGCTCCGTATTGAGTCAGTAGCAGCGGGGGGCTCTCACACCGCATGGTATCCCTCTGCTAAATGAGTTGTGTCAGCTCCGCTGTTCAAGCGCCAAGTTGGCAGCTCCCCACTGCTGGCACCCTTGCAGCATGTAGTCCAGGGCAAGACGCAGATCAGCACAGCGAGAGGGGAAAGCCAGGTGCTGAGATGTGCCCCGCTCCAAGGAACACATCCCCAACAGCTTGCTCAGAGTGACTCAAGTTTCCTCCTGGCTCCACTCCACACATGACTGGCCCCAGCCGGGCAGATTCCCCAGCCATTGACATGCCATCTCCTCAGCGTGGTCCAGCCACAGCTTAGGCACCCACTAGCAACAGAAGACCTACCAGTCTGGCAAAGACAATATGAGATGGCAGCATCCATGCCCAGAAATTACTCAATTCTTCTGCTGAGTGTGCCCACATCGGTGCCCAACAGCCCTACCCAAGGCAGAGGCACCAGGCCACAGCTGGCTTGTGCCAGCTAGATCAGCAACTTCCTTTACAAAGGCAAGCCAGCTGTAAGCGGGCTGCAGTCACAGGTCCACAGAAAACTCTGCACCCATCAATCAAGCAGCCATCGTGAGCAGTCCCTGCTTCCACTAAAACACTCAAGACGGATAGCCCTTGGACTCCCCTATTTTGAAATGCATTTGCAATAAATTATTCTGCTGTTAAACAAAGGACATCAGAAAAATGTCTCCCTGTGTCTAGCTGCGATTGCCAGGCACCCCCGAAAAAACAGAAGAGAAATTACGCTTCGAAGAAGTACTGCCCAGCCTGTGCAGCAATGGCACAACAGTCAGCCCCATCATGCCCGAAGCGCCCCAAATGCCGCTTCCCTCCTCTCCTCCGCACACTATTTCTCTTCTCACTTTCATGGAAAAGCTGATCTAAAACTCCTTGTTTTTTCCAAAGCAAGAACACAGCGTTTGGTATCACGAAAGCAGAGGGGAGAGCTTGCCAGGGAACACACACACACACAGTTCCTGTTGAGGGATACCCCACCTCTGGGGCCAGTAATTCCAGTTTGCCCCCATGGTCCGCAATCTGAATTCACATTCTGCTTGAATATCTGCCCTCATCTCACACCCACACTCAAACCTGAAGTGGCAGAGCAGCTTTTAAGCCACACAGTCTCCCAAAACAGAAGAATCGTGATGGTATTTGCAATTCAAAGTTAAATCTGCAAGGCAGCATCCTCAATTACGTGAGCTGTCACACACTGAAAGCAGCATTGCACCCCATCAAGCACGTACACCACAGGGCTCCACTCCGTGTCCCAGTGATTCCCAGGTTGACTTCCAAACTGCAGAATTACTAACAGTACTGAAAACACCAGCTCTGAAAGATGAGTCATAAAATCAGTGCACCATTATGTGCTTTAAAGACAGGGCTAATATCCATTAGATCTTAGACCAGAGGAGTGCAGTAACACTGGTCTGTCTGCTTGAGCCTTCATTCCCATTTCCACCTCCCCACTTCAGGAATCCTTAGATAGAGATTTCTCAAGCAGAGGAGATTGCTGCAGGGTAAAATAAATGCCTGATTAGCAGGCAAAACCCTTCCCACAGCTTCCTCAGTCAACCCTTGTTTTCTTTATGGCTTCACCTTTCCCTCTAGGTTGCCTCTGGGATAAAGCTCACCTCACTCTGTCCCCAGCCCCATCCACACCCTCTCCAGCCCCACTCCCATTTCCTGCTGACATACACATTGCTCCCCAAAAGAAAGACTTTTCTCACAGTTACTCCGTGAGATACATCACGCACCAAGCGGTCAGAAGGCCACCTGTGCATCCTTCCTATTCCTGCCCTCCCAACTAAAGGATGTCCCACTGCCTTCCCACCACAGTGTTCCATCCCCTTGTCTTCGCAGACTGCTCACCTTTGCTGCACAAACTCACCACAGTACTAAACCAGGCATAACTATTTAAATCACACTTCACATCACTGCTAAATAAAAGCCAGTGCAAATCCCATTGCAATATGCAATCTTCAGAGCTGTAACAAACTAGCATTGAGACACTTCTTGGATGCAACCTTCCAGGCCCAGTCTCTTGGAGGTTTCAGAAAACTCATGTTTCTATTCAGATATTATTCAAACTGCAGGAGATCAGAAATAAAAGTCTTCAGGGCTGTGGCAAAATGTGAAAGAGGAGATCAAACGAAGTATTGCACTGATACAAAAGAAAAAGCAAAGTGCCTGGCATGTGGTGCTGTTTGCTTGGTTTAACTGTTAAGTTTAAATGTAGTTGGAGCAACCCATGTCTGCAGCACTTGTTCTGCCCCTATGTACAGACTAGCCAGTCTGTATTTTGATTGCACATTCCTTCATGAGCATGTCACAAATTTTACTGGAAACCTCAGTTCTGCCTGCCCCCTCTGAAAGGTTGCCCTGCAATAGCACACACACAAACCACAAAGCTTATCCTAATCTCAACGTGACCTTTGTTTTAACGTTAACTTCCACAGAAGCCACTAAGGTCTTAACCAAAACTCCAACTACTTTGTCTTAAGGCTAAAGACTAACACAGTTGAGTTTCTGAAGAAAAATCCCATCTCCCAGGAGACAAATCTGTATCACTAAGATTATTCAGCTGATTTAGGAGCATGAGCCCTATTTGCAAAGGCACTTTAATGCTGGGTACTTGCTGACCAAGGCCTGATTGTTAGATGATCCAAGTCCTAGTTCAGGTGATAGCAGAGAGGCACCCACCAACTCTGGTTAAAAGCATCTGCAGACAGCAGATACTTTAGAACATGCTCCTTTGCTGCCTCTCCATTTACAATGGCACAGATGGTGCAGAGGAGTTGCATCTGTCCCATGGCCACCCTGATGGCATTTTTGTATAGAAACAGGTCTCCACAACTGGGTAAAATGTGCTGTACACAAAGCTAAGGCTGAGACACAAACCTAGACCCTGTCATGAAACTACCATGGTTGGTTTTGGCTGTAGCACAAGCTGGTTTGTAAACTCCCCCAGGCAGATGGGCTGAGTCATGCTGTCCGCACCATTTAAAAGAAACCTGCTACCCGTGGGCGGCCACAGGCAAAGGTAGGAACAAACCTTCAGCCATGCCTAAAGCTCTACCAGAAGGGCCTGTTTCCTCTCAGCATTAGCCAGCTCACCCAAAGCAGGTATTTCTATGTCAGCAAGATGTTCTTTGCTGCCACTGTTTTATCCCAGAACAGACACAGGCATGGCCAACTTTGAGCTGCTTGTGCTGGGCTCCCAGGCCAGGCCAACACCTGCAGCCCACAAGGATAACTGAATGTGCCAGACAGAGCACAACCATGTATTGCCACTCAGTGCACAAGGAAGACGTTTCTACTGCCATATATGCCCAGGAACACAGAAAAGCATCGTGTACAATTTTGGTCGAGTTCAGAGTTAGGCCCATTATTCCTTCTGTCCTTAATTTACTGTGATTTGGGGAGGGATGCCTCCCTTGGAGCCTATGCCAGCTATCAGACCCATGCATGCTGCAAAGCACACTTCACTGGCCTTTAGGAAATACCCGTGAAATGCCAGATACCCATGACAAATCAGAGAGTTAGGAAGGAGGCTGACAGCAAGAAAAGCAACTACTTGCAGGAGTGTTCGGTTACTCCACGCTGGCAGCCAGACAAGGCCCACTGTAAGCCTACTTGGCTGCCTAACAGAGAGAAGGATTTTGCACACAAGGAGGAAAATCCCAGCCAGACCATTTGCTTTCACACAGTTCCCACTGCCACAGCCGTGCTAAGTGGCACAAGGTTCCCTGTTCACATGTCAACAATCTGCAGCAAGGGCACAGGGGTGAGAGATTCTGCTCCAGCCTGCCATGCCATCTTCTTTCTCTCAGAGCTCCTAAGAGAACACATTTGCACAGTATCAGCCTGATGGTATTTCTCATTTTCATTCTGTAATTCCTGCTGAAAGGATCTGGGCTCTATTGGGACAAACAGCTAGCAGTGGATGAGCAGGACCCTTGCCCTGGCTCTGTGGTGTTGCTTCTCTCTCTTCAGTCTGCTTGGAACCTTGAAGATACATCACCCATGCTTTGTGACAGGAGCATGAGACAGCCAAAACCAAGCTGTTCCTACATCCTGCCCTGCCTCAGCACTGTCCCACTCACTCCACCCCATGCCCCAGAGCTGCTCCAACCACATACTCACTGTTTTTTCAAGCCCCACTGCTCATTTGCTCTCCTACCCCAAATCCCTTCTCACTCTTCCTCCTTGTTGAAGGCCTTTAGACACCAACCACAGCAAGTGGGGTTGGCAGGAGATAACTTTACATCTCAGCTTCAACTGCTTCTCTGTCAAGCCTCCTTTGACTAATCCTTGCTCGTGACATCTCTCAGCATAGCACCCAGCAGTCATGCCTTCAGAAAAGTAGAGAATAAAACACTTCAACCAACACTGTCTGCATAGCAAAAGAATGTGTCCTATGCTCGGTTTCCAATAGCAGTCAGAACGCAGGGCTCACAAGAGAGCCCCAGGTCCCAGGACACCTCTCTGCTTCACATGCAGTCCTACTCCTTTTCATCCATGAAACTGCGAAGAGATTGGGGTTAGAAAAGCTACAGCTTCTCTGCTTGGCTCTTAGTTGGTTTGAGGTTCAACAGCTGGAGCACTTGCACAATTAGATCAAACCTGTCACAGAGGCAGGATGAGTTGAATAGCCATGTGCACAGATTTCCCTCTCTGCTGTAAGCACAGGCAATGCCCTCACACACTGGGACTTTGCAGCCAGCTCTACAGTAGACAAGAAATCTGTCAGGAGTCTTCGCAGAAGGAGGGGGAAGGAGATGGTGTCTCACACCACGCCTGCTTCTACTCCACACCATTTAAATCTTGTCTTCACCACTCTCTGCTTGGATGAAACGAATGAGTTGCTTCCTGCAAATGTTGCTGTGCACAATACACAAGCTTATTCTCAAGCACTGCACACAGAAAATACTGCTCTGTATTGGTATGAACTTTTAATATGCTCCTTGCAGCTCTGTCTGCATGTCACGCACAAAAATATTCACCAGAAAGTTAGAACTCTGCCCTTTCCTTGATTTCTGGAGTCCTGAGCAACCTTATCTACCTGGCCTGCTTGAAGCAGAGGGTTGGATAGACCTCCAAGTTAGGACTTCATTTTCTTCTCACTGGAGGCTATTGTCCTGGCTGCAAACACAACAAAAATAAAGAAGCTGAAAGCAGAGACATCACAAAAGGGAGCAGAGCAGGGTGAAATCCACATTATGAACAGAAAGTTTCATGAGCCTCACATTGCAGTCCCAGTTAAAGGAGCTTAAAACTAGCAAACAAACCCAACAAAAATCCGAGCCTGGAAAGGTGCCCCAGTGGAAAAAAGCAAGAGAGAAGAAAACTCTGTTAAGTAAGTACTGATCACAGCAGCAGGCTGGTGAGCAGAGCCACCCATCAGGTACAGCACATGCTCAGGAATAAATCAGCTTGAGATTAAATATAGTTAAAAAGAAAAGGAAGGCTTGAAAACAAAAATAGAGCTTGCTCTGGAAATGCGGAGTGGGAAAGGTGGCCAGTTGCAAGGTAGAAGACCAACCTGCAGAGATGAGTATGCAAGGCCAGAAGCTGAGAGCACAGAGAAAAGGATGTGGAGAGCAAGGAAGAGGGTTAGAGCTTTCCAAAATATGCAAAAGGAACTGATGGCAATTTGCCATTTCTCCTTTGAAGGGATCAAGGCCAAAAATGTCAGCGGTGACACCTTCCTCAAACACAGAGTAGTCTCCTGCGGGTGCTCAGCTCCACTCCAGAGCACCACAACTGCCAGAGGGGCAAGCTCTGCCCTGGGGCTGCTGGCTGACCCAGGCACTACAGAGCTTTCCAGCTCTTGCATTCATAGCACCAGCTGCCTCTCAAGCCAACACCTCATCTGTAGGCCTCACAGCTCTGGCTGTGGATATGTATATTGCTCACCTTGAATATTTCCCCCAGCTGGCTGCACAGGAAAATGTTTTCCCAAGGCTCTTAATTCATGCCAGATGACAGAAACACAAAGCAACCTCCTCAGTGGATCTCTGGAAACAGGCAGGAAAGCTTTTCAGGTTGGAGTTGACAGGTCTAGGTCAAGCTTTAGGACCTAGAGCTGCTGTTCCCCAGGCCAGGAACCCCAGACCTGCTGCAGAAGCTGCACTCCGCTCAGTTGACGCCCAAGCAGCTTTCCCCACTGCAGATGAGATCACCCTGCACTTTTATCTCCTACCCATGGAGCTACCAGGTTAATCACCCGGGCGAGAAGCCAGGGGCCATGCCAAAGGGTAAGGTGCTCTGCAAGGCCTGCCCAGGAGACACAGGGAGCCAGATGCTGTACCTGGCAATCTCTCCTCTAATTTTAGCCACTCAGGGAAGAGGAGAGGTCACACAAACACCAGCTAGAGACTTGAAGGCTTAAGGAGGTTAAACACCCTCCTCCTTTCCCCAGTCATGACAGGGTCAGCTAGCTCTTAACCCCTCCCTGTCACAGCAGAAGACACTGACACACCTCAGCAGTTGCAAAAGCTCTGGGGAAGCCTTTGGCACTGGACCAAGCGTACCTCTGGGTGGAGAACTGGAGTGGAAAGCATTCTGGATGCTCGACTCAGCAGCTACAGGAGGGTAATTATTCAAGATGCTAATTTACATCTATCCACTAACTTCCCCAACACGAGTTACTTGAGATCATCCCTTACCAGTGTGGCAGTACAAGGTTTCTGAGTACGAAACTTGGAAAACTCTATGTTTGCCCCAAAACATTAATTATTCTTTTCTCAGGCATATATAAGTTAATTATAGTTAGAACTGGAATTCAATTCAAAACAAAACAAAAAAACCCACACATTCCCCAGACCACATAATTTGGTGCTTCCTATCTCCATACTCACAAACGAGAAGGGAGAGAGCAATAGGAAATAATCAAAACATTATTTTAACTCCAGTCATGAAGGTTTGAGCCATTCTCTCTCCTTCTGACAGTTTGAAATAAGCAGCTCGGAGAAATAAAGGATGGTTGACATCTACCTAATTCCTAAGCCAGTGCAGGTAACTGATCTACCATCAGTGTGGCTATACAACACATGCAACATCTTGCTCCTCTTTCCGCAACTCATGAAATAGTGAGCACAGAGAGCATTTACGCCAGGTAACACTGACACCTCAGCAAGAGACTTGCCATGAGGAGAAAAGGCTGTAACTTTGGACACCACCATCCCCTAGAAAAAGATGAGGCAGGGAGTGAACACGATGCCATTTCTCCACTCTGTCCCATCAAACTCAAATCTATTTCAAATAGTATTTCAGCATGAGCAGCTTCCCTTGTCCAGCTTTGTCTCTACTTGTTCTGCTGGGCGCTCCATACTCCTTCTCCCTGTACAATGGGGAAGGTGGAAGCAAGCCACCTCTGCCCATGAGTGATCAGAGCAGGCACTGGAGAAAGTAACTGACCAAAGGGGGCAAGTAAACACCACAGCATAAAGGCTCAGGAAAATGAGAGGGAGCACTGAGGAAAAGCTGAAATTGAAAACAAAGCATCCTCCAAATTACTGAACATTTTGCTGCCCTTCTAATATCTAAAAAGATCCTTGAATTGGCAGGTTGCAACACAGCACTTTCAGATGACTGCAATACAAAGCCATGAAAAATTGATTTGCTTCATTAACATTTTAGGACCTTATTAGCTGGAACAAAAATTGACTGTCAAGGCATTTTAAGGGAGAGTCACGGTGTAATGAGCTCAGTGCGAATTATCCTCATCCTAGAATAGAAACAGGCCCATCACTGGGTAACCAAGCCCAGAATCTACCTTTTGGTTATTTTTAATTCCTCCCTTTCAGGCATATCTGCCATAAGCACTTTCTTATTCTGCCAAGGCAAGAAATGAGCTGGAGAGAAAGCTGCAGCCAGTCCCGACCTGTCTGCCCTCACCCAGTAGCAGCAAGGCACGATTGCACACAGAGCATTCACCTGAACACTAGACACCACCAGCTACACCTGGGCCAAATAGCAACCATTCCCACCAGCCGTGAGCCCACCTTTCCAAACAGTAATTCCAAAGCTATTACACTCCCAATACAGAGGAGATGCTGAGCCTTGTTTCATCCAGACCATGATGCATGCTGCAGGTCCCACTAAAGGAAAAAAAAAAAAGAGTTTAAAAGAGTTCTCAAAGACTTTACTATGATAAACAAAGTTAACAGGCAGAGTTCACCGAACTCTGCAGGGAGCTACCAGGACTGGTCAGCATCCTGCTAGCTCTGGCTCTCTGTGTTTGGGTCACAAGAAGTTAATAGCTGGCCACGTGAAAAGCCAAGCCTTGGAGGGGAGCTTACAAGGCTCAGTCCCATGGACTTCCAGCCTTATGCAACTGATGAGGCAGGGCCAAGTCTCAGCCTGCCCCTCCGCTAAATTTAGAGAATTAGGCAAGCCTCCAAGACATTTTTCTTCACAATAGTTTGGCCACGGTATTGCACCCAGAACTGACTCATTGTTTTTTTGTCTGCTCCAACCTAAGAACTAGGAAGCCTCAATGCAGGTACTGCAAGGGACACGTGAAAAAAAAAGAGGCAATCCAGCACCCAACACAGGCTGCAGAACTCCCTGCTGCAATAGGCTGTAGATTAAAGGAGCTCACAAAGGTTCACAGAGACAGAACAAGTAACTGGCAAAGTGTCTTTAAGCATTACTAAAGAGACAAATCCCTGTGGTGAAGATAGACAAAGGCTGGGAGAGCACTTGGGACAAGTTTTTTTCCCAGTTGGCTTGCTCCTTCCCCACAAGATGTCTACGTATACCATGGCTGAAGGTAGGATCCTGGCTATGCAGCCCCTCTTCTGGAAGTTCAGCAAAGTCCAGGTGAGGAATGAAAGACTCTGCCACAACAACCCTTTTTTTTTTTTTTTTTTTTTTTTTAAATTTACCTGCCCTTTGCCAGCCAAGAAAACCAAACCAAAACACACATGCATGACATATGTGTACATGTGTTGCCCAACAGTTTTCCCTGAGATTAAACAAACTCTTTCCTGGGTAAAAGTAACTTGGCTCCATGAGTTTCTGTTGCCTTAGGGCTACTCCAAGGGTTCAGTGTGTTCCGCAAACTGAACTGGAGGGAGCTGTATTTTCAAACCTGTGTGGTAAGTATTCTCTTCCAGATCATTTAAGGTGAGATGCATGTGCAATATCCAGCTGTAAAGCTATTTTGGTCACTCTAAAACCCTCACTGTTGAGCAAGACAACCACAGAGCCCACTTAAGCAAAGGAACAAACTACTTTTTTCTCCCTTCATCAATTACTGGTCTAAGGAGCAAAGTCTAAACACTGTGTAAGTCCCTCTCAGGCTCAAATGTTAAACCAAGTAAGTGTTTTTACCTGTTAATTCAAACAACTTGAATTCATCCCTGTTTTAATCTATTAACATGACTTTCTATAGAAGCCACTTTACAGTGGAATTTGATCTATGCACATACATTGCAGAATTTATTCTAGGCTTGTGCTTAACTGGAGCAAAATGCCTCCTTGGTTCTTCTACAAAGCTACTCACTTCCTGCTAGTTAATAACACCACACTACATACTGACCACAGGTATGGCTTTAGCTGAGTAGGAACCTGCAGGATCCCAGAACTTTCCTTAATTACAAGGGTATCAGACCTAACTTGCTTCTCTGCATATATTTTTTCCCTTTACAGTGAAGCTTCATGAGTACATCCTTAGGTCAAGTATTTCTTCCTTGTGAGACAGAGGGTGATGCAGATTTGCATGAAGCTATACAGCTGACATCAAAGGGGAGAGGAGCAGAGCACTGAGACCAGTGGCCAACTCTCCTCTTGGTCTCACAGGTAAGGCTGGTGTCTTCTATAAAAGCATTGCTGGTGCACATGGCAGTGCCCAAACAGAGCCTGAGTTTCCCTATGCCAACAGAGGTGGAGAACTGATTTTTGTTTCAAATCTTCTCCATTTGTTTGGTTTAAAGCATTTTTATTATTACCAAAATTGCTGTCTTTGAAGTCTGAGTGAGCTTTGCACTGCTCAGTGGTCAAGAACAAAGCTCTGTCTGTCCTTTTACTATTAAGAGCTTTTACTTGTCCCCTTTTCCGGAGGGGATGAGAACTAATCTTTTAAGTCTTTTTTTTTTTTTTTTTTTTTTTGGCAGTGATTCCTCAGCATTTCCAACCATTTAACCATTCTCTGAACCCTCTCATTCCCTAATATCCAAACAGGTGACAACTAACAGCTGTAAATCAAGGCAACAACTAGCTTTTGCTTACAAACACATTTTCCTCAAGGGAAATTGCTTATTTATGGACTTAACATTATAGATTGTTTTACTACCTCTACTGAAATCAATTCTTACTACTTTTCACTCCACCACTAAAATGCCTTCCAACAGTAAGTCAAGTGAATTCAGAAACAATAGCTTTGCTACTTAACTCCTGCAGAGCTCATTGCCTGCTAAATGCCATCTGGTCTGGGGTTCTCAGTGCCCAAAAATAAACTGCAGCATCCATCTTTGCTGTTTAAAAATTGCTTCTATGGCAGTCATGTTTGCTACTGAAACAGGAAGAAGCCCTGGGGGCTATAAAGAACTCATCAACCTCCCAGGGAGGCAACAGCATTGCCAGGAGACTATTTCACTCCTCCACCATCTCCTCTACGGCCCTGGACCTTCCCAGGAGCTGCCTGCTCCACCATAGGACTCTGGGACAGAGCTGAGCTCCTTCCTAGCCTCCTAACTATTTGTGCTGCAAACCTGTATTACTTCCAGGTTTTCTCCAGGCAGCTTTCCACCAGGTGGCTAACCCTGAGGTAATTCTCACCAGTGTCACTAACACAGCCCTGGCCCCCCTCTCCTTCAGATGTTTCACCAACCCACCTGAACTGCAATCTGGCTGGCTCTCCTCTGGATACCCAGCACTGATCCCCTCAGAAGGATCTGTCTTGAGAAGAAATAACCTTGAAACTTCCCAATCATTTACTTGTATAGATCAAAGAGGAGAGATTCAGGGAGATCTTGAGCATATGGTCAAGATACCCCAAGAACGAGGATTATCAGGACTGGAAAAGCAGGAATCGGCAGGACGCTCGCTCTCAAATGCCATTCAGTGCTGGAGTTCAGGCCCCAACCAGGCATGCTCTGAGGGGAGGTGAAGTAGATGTAGCAGCTTAAGAGATGGCTTCTGCCAGAAGAGTGGGCAAAACACTGGCATACAGGAGGAGACAGCATGTTTCAGAGCTACTCAGAGATCATGCGTTATTTTAAACAATACAATGGCAGAGCAACAACAAAGAAATAAGGTCAATCACACACAAACTCACACAAAAGACCATTACAAGAAAGGCAAAGAGCATCCTCTCCTCTGCTGCACTTCATTCAGGATCCTATTTTGTTCCAAGCGCAGGAGGCCATGGAGGACCACCAGCATTTTGGACATCAAGAGTTTAAAGGGGAACCATGAGCCAGACTCAACTAGAAAGAAGCTTTCCTTCCCTCTACCAATACCAGAAGTTTGCTCTGTGAGGGAAAAATTCAAAGAAAGCACAGACCTACTGGGTCCTTCTATCTGCACACATAAGGATTTTGCATGCTTGGTGCTAGCGGAAATGTGTCCCCCAGCTCTGGACTTCACCAGCAGCTGCCTGGGAGCCAGAGTCACCTGCGTCCCTCCTCCATGATCTGGTTCCCTCCCACCTCTCTCAGCCTCCTGTATTTTTCTTAAACACACAAGCCAAGAGAACAGTCCTCCAAGCAAGGCAAAGCTTTATTAAAAATGACTTCTGATTAAAAAGGAGTTTTAAATCCTTTTGTAATGATGACCGGATTATCCACATCACGCTGTATTATGCAACTTGGGATAAAGCAGCACAAAGCAAGTGGCAAAAATGCCATCTCCAGCAGAGCCACAACTTTGTGGGCAGCTGTCAGTTCCAGCACTCACCTACAAGGCTCAGATGGGGCTGGGCACACTTGGTGTATCCCAGAGAAGCAAAATCATGTGCAAGATTGATATGATGCAGCAGCTGCAGAGCAGAGGCTGGTTTGCAACATGGCTTTCAACCAGAGATGCTGTTTCAGGGGAATACTGCCATTAAATACTTCAGGAAATGCAGGAAGAGTGACAGACCTCTGACCTGCATCCTGACCAAGGGTCTGCCATAAAACATGGCAACTTGTCATGCCATATTGGCCATGAACTAGAGGCCAGGCAAGAACCGCACTCAAGCTGCCCAACCTCCCTACAAGGGCCATGCTGCCAGTATCCACCCTGCCATCCTGGGTCAGGAGCAGCAGCCATGCTGCTCAACCTCCCCTGGCTAAAGACACCCAGCCATGCTTGCAGGTGCCAGCTTTTAACAGGAAGCACATTTTTAGCACCTGCAAAGCACTATGCCAGAAATCCAAGTCCCAGATTCAGAACCAGCCTACTGCGCTTCCCGAACCAGCCCATCAAGCATCTCCTCTCATCATACCCTCTTCAGCCCAATGGTTTGGGTTTTTTGTTTGTTCAGGTTTTTTTACTCCCCCCCCTCCCCGGCTATCAGATACGTCTGTGAATTACTAACTTGAGCATGGGCTTGCCTTGTTTGGCAACATTTTCTTAACATTGTGTTTAGCTTCACTGCAGGCACTTAAAATGTGTATGTACATAACTGCTAGGCTCTCTTTAGACATAGAAGAAAGACATGATTTATTTCAAAGAAGGACAAGAAACAAGTTAAAAATAACAGGCAGCTTCAAAAGCTTCATGGTAGCTTCCTGTTACGAAAGAAGACAGATAAAGGTACTTTTTTTTTTTCTGATCACAAAGAAAGGTTCCCAAACTTTTCTCTCATCCAAAAAAGTCTTTACTTTGGCTGAGCCTTTGAGGGACAAATACATTGCTTGGGAAGAGATGCACACAAGACTCAATTCTTGATCATTTATTTCAGCATCTCATCCTAGGAAGGCTCCAAGGTGACCACAGCAGCCACTTCCTGAGCTGAATTATTTGCCCATGCAAGCATCGGTTAACATCTTGACAAAAAGCCAGTAATGATCACCTCAGAGTCTGTAGCAAACCCTCTGGGCACATGCATGCTCGTCTGAGAAGTTACAAACTTCTCACTTACTAAAGCTGGCACGAAAATGTCACCAATGCCAGATCACAGGCTTCTCCTTCACCAGTATGAGCAAGACTCCCTGCCCAAAACCTCTGACAGTACAGGTTCAGGTACACAGATCTGGCTGGACCTGTTAGCGAGGACAAAGCACACAGGAGCTTCACTCCCTACGTAGCCCTCCGGCACCATCAAAGAGCTGGCAAAAGTAGCTGGAGATGACCAAAGTTCCAGAGCAAGCCTTGCATCACCTCCATTTTCACCCACTGAGCATTTCTGCACAACCGTCCACCAGAAGCTTAAAACAAACAAAAAAAAAGAGAAATAAATTCTTGCTCAGATGTCTGGGATATTGCAGCCAGCAAGCAATGGCATCTCTTCCCAATGTCCCAGTTGTCTGTCTTCACTCCCATCTCAATGTGAAAGCAGGCGTGGGATGTTCGGAAACAAGTCAGAAGGCAGCTGAAGCAGAGCAGTCAGCTGTATCAAAATATGAGCTCAAAGCTCCACAGAGACAGCTTTAACAAAGAAGCTGACTTTGAAACAAACAAACAAAACAAAAAATCAAAACCAGCGAAAAAGTTTGAAAGCTTGAATTATATATTCCTAACACCAAGAGCTCAAAGTACTCCAGTGAGGCACAATTCCAGCACTTTCAAGCCTGGGATGGCTCAGTCCTGGTCCATAACAGGATACAGTGAAAGGAAGTCCGTGTATTAAGAGAGACCTGTGAAACCAGGGGCATGACTGGTTCCCACACAAACTCCCACTGCGCATGCAGTTGCCTCCCTACTTTGGTGCCAGTGAAACACCATCTTTCCTACACTGTCCTCCTAGAATTTGGAGGATATGTGAGGATGTGTTAAAATCCATCACTACTGCCACTCACTACACATCCAAGTCGCTGAAAAAGTTAACTGTGATCAGAGCAAAGGGCTTATTGCTACCTTGTTAAATAGAGCGCTGAGCCCCAGAGCAAAGTGGGGAGGGCCAGAGACCCTCTGCGGAGTAGACAGGGCTTGAGAGAGCTGAGCAGGACTGCCAGGGGGTCCCGACACAGCACTGGCAGAAGCTCAGCAGGAGCAGACTGCCCTCAGAGCCCGGAAGCTGCAGCATGGCTTGCCTTACTTCACAGAAACAAATGTCTTCTTTCGCACTGTAGCCATCACTTAGTGCCCAACCAAAATAGATTTAAGCTGTTCCGTAGCAAAAATAACAACGACCAAGAAGTGTTATGTCAGATCACAGGAGGGGGAAGCTCTTTTTTGATAGATTTCCTAAATTTAGCTGCTTTGATAAACCAGAGTCATTTGGACATGAGAATTTTCCATATCCAGTGCATGCATCGTTATCTGAAATACAAGCATCAAAATCTCCCTCAGACAAAGAAAGAGCCTGTTCAAAAGGAAGATTTAGAGAAACGCACAGGGAGCTGAAAACTCATCTGGTTACGCAACGCATGTAAGTAGGCCTGGTGCTTGCTGCTGACTCCCTGGTTTGGAAACCTGCCACCAAGCACATTCGACCCCATCCAGCAGTTCTGCCTGTAAAATACAGCCACACACAGCAAGGGGGTAAGAAGCACCATGCAGACCAGGAGGGGAAACACACACAAAATCCTCTGTCTCCTCCCCTCCTTGCAGCAGCACAGACTTATCAACAGGATAAGTCTGTGTCTCTCTCCCTGCCTGGGATGTGCCAGCAGCATGGAGAGAGGTCCATGTGCTTGTTTGTCTCTGGACACAGCGTGCTGGCTTCCTGAAGATACAGCACAGATGAGGCCTCCCCAGGAAAGCCAACCCATCCAAAGGACTACAGCACTGATCATCCCAGCTCTCAGTGCTTGCCCTTGGTCAGGCTGCCCAGCGATGTGGTGGTGCAAGATGGAGTGGCACAAAAGGGGTAATGGTGGGACAGACACTGGCTGGCTCAGAGCCCACATTAAGGCAATGGAGGCCAAGCCAGCAGCTGCACCATCAACCTACAGGTGCTCTTTAACACCAGTTTGGGCCTAGAACAGCTCTCCATCATTGAGTGCAAGTTTGGCACCACACAGCTGTTGTTCAGTCTGGCACCAGTTTCTCTGGATTTACAATTCCCCATGCCCTTGGGCAACTCCCAGGTGAGTCTGCAATTTGCAAGAGGCCTTCCACGCCACAGATTTCCCAACACGTGCTGAGCAGCTCAGCTGCCTCCTTACCATCTCTTCTGCTCCAGCTCCTATGGGTCCCATCATGACTAAATCCCTCTGCTAAGGAAGGTCATCACTCCTGTGAGCCAATCCCCACTTCACATATACAGAAGAGGATGAGGAGTTACAAAACGAAGGAGACATCTAATTTTTGTAGCTGCCCCAAATCCCCTAGACAAGGCCCCAGCTGCTCAGCACTTTTTGAGCAAAAAACAAATGAATTGGGCATAAATAGCTTGAAACATTCCCTATCACACATTGCAATAAATACAGCTGCATCTCACTATCTGTTGAGGACATAATTCTGAAAAATGCAATGGTTAGCAATTTGACAGACAGTTATGCTATTTTTCCCCATAATGTAGTAGAGAACATGTGTACAGACTAGCAAATTATACACAGTATAAATACAGAGGAAGGGTGGAAAGATACAAATGCAAATACCACGATGGTCAATATGAGATGACTGCTTTTCAGAATGGATCACTATACCCAGTCATTACCCCATTTTTGGGTCCTTCATTCTTGATTGATCTCGATTTATCTGAAAATTTTAATGAGAGCAATGAAAATGCAACTGTTCAGACACAGGCAATGGGAATACTTACAGTAAGAGAACTGATGTCAAGCAGCCAGTCTCAGACAGAGGTCCCTGCCTCTCCATCCTCCACACTGTACATTCTGTGCCTGTGCATTTCAGCTCTGCACGTTGCTAAGTCCTTGCTTTCTAACATTATCTGTTCAGAGACAAATTGCTTGCCCTCCATACCTGACTGCTTCATCTAAGAGGCCACAGTGAGTGAAGAAAGATTATCAAATGGTCAGTAACAGAGATCCACAACAGCAGCTAGAGATGCAGCTGGATGCTGCTGCTGCACCATGCAGCACTCACCGTCTGTGCTGCAGCAAAATTTTGCAGTTCTGCTGTGTCCACCACAACGTTTCAGAGGCCACACAACAGAGATGCATGCTTCTTCTGCTGTAGGAAGGTCACCCTCCACTTGCTGACCATGTAGCAAGGGGCCATACTAGCTGTAAGGATACTTGCTTTTTGGGGGTAGGTTTGGGACAAATCAGCCTCTCCAGCAGTACCCTGCTGCCAGCCTTTCACAGATGCAAAAGCACCAAATGCGTCACACATGTCTCTCAAAGTCAAGCAAGACCCAATCACTGTGTTCACCTTCAATATTTTTCCACTATGTTGTTTCACATGGCAGAAACAGCAGCTAGATACAGGGGAAGCAAATCAGGTCAAGCACCTCTGCCTCAAGCCAAACCCTTCAGATTTTGGTGCTGTGGAAACCATGACCAACTCATTTTTTAGGAAGCTCATCAACAACCCTACCCTGCTACAGGGCAGGATCTGTCCCCTATTGTATGCCACTGCTCACTCTATTATTGCTGGAGAGGAAAACACCTGCTAAAAAATGCAAAGAATGTGCTCCAAGAGGAATCCACCACACAGAAATAGGAGAGTTACTACGTACAGATCATTCAAGAGACAAACCTTGAGCGAAGTATGCTGCGATCTTGCATTCTGTTAGGACAAAAACCTACAATATTAATTTTATCATCAATCACAGCATGAGGTCCACAAATCCCTGTCCTACCATTGTTCCACCTTTGTTTACTTCTTATTACACCATAACAGGAAGACTCTGAAAACTCTACAGAATGTGATGGGTACCATGTGAAAGAGGGACCTCTCTCAGAACAGTCTAGGAAGTCTGGGTTCCCTCTCACAAAACACAAATAAAAATGCTTATCTAAAGCAGACACTTGGCAAGCATCACCCTAAAACCAGGTAAAAAGAAAGATATCCTGGTGTCGCTTTCATGAAGGGCCTTACAAAGATCACTTAGTCAAGCTTGTGAAACCCTGCTAACAAAAGCCCAGCAGAAGTCTCCTGTCATCTCAACCTAGATCAACAACAGTACAGCTCCTTCCTGGAGTATTCAAGCATCACCTCCGAGTCACCATGTGGTAAAACCGGGCAGGTCTCAACAGGATTTGAGGTGCAGCTTTGTTTTGCTCTTAAAGTTACTTGCCTCCTCAGTTCAGTTTAGCCTGATCCTCACAAAGCACTAAGTCTAACGGACTTCCCCACAGAAGTGCCTAGCTCACCTCAAAGCTCTCATCTGGTTCATGCAGAGCTTGCCATGCTGAACTGTCAATTCAAAACTAATGTTACCTTATAAAGTCTGTAGGTCCTAGGCCAGTTTGACACCTGTCCCCAGGTGTCCAACCTACAGCTAAAACCCATAAGTAGGTGTACTCAGTATGCCTTTGGGAGAAGCACAGAGCTCCTGAGAATGACCACTGGGAAAAAAACAAATCTGAAATTAAGGTTTTTGCTTTAAACCACAACCAACTCAAGCAGGCAAGCAGTCCAGCAATCACAGCTCACTCCAAACACAGCCTCCATCCACTGGCCACAGGGAAGTCACCCTAACCACGGAGCCTGCATCGGTCCTAAACCACACTGGCACTGACCATGTTGGCAACCTGGCCAGCACAATCAGGACCCAGGCTTTAGCTAGGAAAATACCACAAGTACAATATGATTTCAGCCTCCAGCAGCCTGTGGGGGCAGAACTATAAGCCCTCAAAGATGGTCCAGCTGAACACCCCAAACGAAATTTCTCCCAAAGCCAACCAGCCAGTTGTTTCACAGGTCTTGAACCCCTCACACCAGTTCTTTCATCTGGGTCCCAATAAACAAACTGCTAGAGGACAAATCTCTTCTAGCTGCTCAGCTGAAACAAAGGCCGCATCCACACAGGTGGTCTTCTCATTACAGGCTGTAAACTGCATCCACTCAACAGATTTAAAAATTCCAAAGCCTCCTCATTTTCTGTATGAGACACAGCTCCTTCACACTGCGGACACCAGAATCCTATCAGCTCTCCTGCTGTAGACAAGGACATCACCGCAGAGCAGACCAAGGAGGCAGGCTGGGGCTCCTACAACCCAGCTGCATTGCTTTCACAGACCCAGCTACGTTCTTAGCTAGCCAAAAGCACTGACACATTCTGTTTGCAGCAGCAGGAGTCTGGCTGTTATATTTGACACAGTACTTTAAGGACTCCCTCCCCAATTCTCGTCCCTACAAGGTGGTCCCTTAAAAATAGCACATCCTTAAATTGGCATCCCACAAGCTCACCTGAGAAGCAGTGACCTTATTTGGCACCAGCCAGCCTGCTTAACTCCCAGAGTTGCCCACATCTGTATAACAAGTGCAAGTGCCACAAGCAAGGAGAGGGAGATAAAAGGAAGTAACTGATCATCTTGTATTCACTCCCCAGACCACAGTTTTCTTTACTCATCTGCAGAGGTTCTCTACTCAGGACAGAAGGAAAAAAAAAAAAAGGTAAAAATTAAGTTTGATGACTTCCAAGAATTCAAACCCAACACAGAACTTTTCATTAAATACATTTTCTCCCTTCTCCCCTGGCAAATTGTTTTCAAGAGCCAAACAACTAGCCTACACTATTATTAGCAAATCACTAATTGCAGAGCATGCTAGGCTACCACAGTTACCTGCTTAATACTGCAAATGCAACCAGACACCAGAGCATACAGGAGAATTACCTAACCGATACACTCATATTTTGCTTTTAAACTGATACTTGGGGGTTTTTTTAGAGCTTAATCCCCAAGTCAAGTAACATGTTCACAACATCACCAAAGGCAACAGAGATTGTTGGTGATTTCCCACAGTCCTTTCCTGAGATGCAAGAGTAGGACCTTGCAATGTATCTGCATGAGGATCATGCACATGATATGTCTCAACCAAACTTAGACAGGAAAATTTTTCACACTTAAGTTTTCAGAAAGAAGCACTACACCACCAGAAGTGTGTGCACACAGCAGGAAGCAAAGCATGTTTCATGACACCCTTGTCCACAGTGTGCTGAAGCAGAGCACAAATCAGTCCTCATGTAATCAACTGGCCTTGGAGAGGGGAAAACCTACACTAACATTTTATCTCACCCCCACAGTCAGTAGCTTTTAAATAGTTCTCATGCAAGGAACCGAAGAATCATTTGGTACTCAGCATCTCTTCTATAGGTCATTTCCTGCAAAGACAAATTTCAGCAACTGTAAAAATAAAAAACAAGCAAACAAAAAAGTAATGCATTAAAGGCCAAGAACTCTGCTTTGCTTCACTAACCAAACCAAAAAGATCCACTCGACCAAATCTAGTGTTTCCCTGGTTCAGTGATGACAGCTCGAAGTCCAGAGGTCCAAAGCCCAGAGACAACTCCCATGGGAAATAGGGCACAGCAAGACAAGCTGTTGAGGAACAAACCAGAAGAGTTTTCCTCTACCAAGCTGACATACCAGGAAACCTTTCCTTTAGCAGAACTGCATGGGAACTTTTTGCATAACAAAGAGGATTCCTTCAAACGGTGTTAAATATGCACATTGTCATTCTAATTTTAAGTAATTTTAGCAAGTTCCATATTAGGAGTCTTAAAAAAAAGCCCCCAAACACACACACAGCAATGCACACAATACAAGGTAACTAGACGCTGCAGGCAGCAAGGAAGCTTTTAGAAGCCAATTCAAAGCCTCAGCCTCTCTTCTGACATTCACAGCTGAGTTTGTTCCTCCTGTTCCTGGGTCATCCCAAGCCAGACCGCCAGGCACGAGCCCAGCTCTGCACTGGCTACTCCAGTTCTCCCCAAGGACTGGCTCCCACCAGGCACAGCCCCACAGCAGCCATCCACGCCACACACCACACTCTTCCTCTGGCAATTTCTCTGCATTGTCCAAGATCATGAAACGTTTGTTGTCTCTTGCCCAAATGTCCTGTTTAAATTAGAGGATGCCCTACCACAGCCACCAAGCAAGAGGACCTCAAATGCTCACCATGCAACACACAACTTAGCACGAAGGAAATCTCTAAAAATCCTTGGTGGTAAATAGATTGTGTTTCTACACCATTGCATACAGCAAGTCACACCACTCAAGGCTGTCACTTCAGCAGCACAGAAATCACCTGTTGGTAAGCTAAATAATCAGTGCTAGGGCTTCAAGTTAAGCAAGTGATCTGTTCGCCTCCTGAATCACAGGGCCTCATTCAGCTTTCTCCTGCCCCAAAGTCATCCACGTCCACTGCTCCCACCGTGCTCAAGTCTTGCCTTACTGTCTTGGATTACGCCACAGTACTCCGCTGAAGCCACAACCTTCAGAAGAGCATGACAACAGCCCCAAAACAGCTGCAGCATCTACTTTGAAAGTCAGGCAAAAAAGACTCCACCCTCAAATGGTGAAAATAAAAGGCTGCCAAATGCTAGCATCAGGTTCTATGACAAGCAGGTGTTGCTCTACTGCAATTGTCCATAAAAAAAAAAACAAACCAACAACCACCACTTACAATTTAATTACAAAGAACAATTAGAATCCTGACATCAGCCTTTCATTGAGAGGCAGCTCAGGTTTTGGAGCAACTTCTGAGCCCTTCTGACAAAACCAGTCCCGCCTGCTCCCTCCTTAGCTTGCACAGGACTCAACAGCGTGACACATCATGGGATCTTCCACCTCTACATCTCCTGACTCCATCCCAGCCACCAAGGGAGTTCATGCTTGCTTTTGACTCCCACACAGGGATGGTGAGGATGGTTCACTTCGAAACTTGAATAAGGTGGCCTAGCATTAGCCCTGCTCTAGCCATGACACAGAGTCTCACAGGGGAACTACAGTACGATACCTCCATCTGTATCCCAAAGGTAACTGGCATGTAATCCTTGCCTCTGCTCACCTTTGATGTGGGAGACAGGCAGAGTAGAGGCTCATGATTTCCTTCCTGTTCTGAAACCTTAGGAAGAAGACAGCACGGCAGGCAGATGTTTACCTCCTCTCCACAGACTTCTTGCCAGTCCTCCAGTATCTCTCAAAGCTCTCCGATAGCTTTGCAGCATCCTTTTGGAGAGGGGCTGCTAGGCTCACACACAGTATCTTTGCCCGTGGCTTTCTGCCTGTTGCCAGATTTTTAATCTGTGAAAATCCAGATCATCTTGTCTTGCTTGTGACAGCATCTTGCCCATTTTCCACAATGGACAAAGCCCCGGCTTTCTTACATCTGTGTTCATAGAGATAGCTTCACAGGCAGGAATAAAGGAAAACCATTGGTCAAACACAATCCCTCCCACACCAAAAGGATCACACATCGGACATCAGGACACCTTGTGCAGACCATAGCCTGGAAGAGCCTGGGATGGCCCAGACCCAGCCTAGTGCAGGGGAAGAGGAGACAGCAGCAGAGCAGACACCAGGTGCACATGCAGGTAAGCTTGGAAAATCCAGTCATATTTGTTCAAACAAAGCACGCGTGTCTACTATTAGACAGATGTCAAACCACCTCCACCCCCCTAACCCCAAGTCACTTAATATCTTATGGGACCTGAACAACCTAAAAGCTCTTCAGTGCGGGGGCTAAAAGAACATCACATACAAAAATCACAGCATTTCACAATGCCCGAGACAATCCAATTGAGGTCTCATCATCTTGGGAGTGGTGAACTACTCTTGTTGGTTACTCCAAGCAGGGATATGCCTTCCTTAACCTGGCAGGGATACTTTTATTTATATATAGTGCAAATGTAAAAAAAAAAAAAAATTCAACGCACCACTTATCAGCTGAGCAGAAGACTGCAGCCTCAAAGCACACAGATTCCAGCTCAGATACCAATTCAGTTACTATTTCACCCAGCTACAAAACTGCTTCAAACTAAAACTTCCTTGAAAAGACCCTATCAAGGCATTTTTATACCACTTTTATGCACTGTCTGTTTGCAATAAACCCTCAGAAGACTGAATCCAGAATCTCAGTTTTTATTAACTATGCACACTAGCTTGTTCTTAGAGAATTTCTGTGTGTATTATCAAAGGAAGTTAGAGAGTATGAACGTCCAGGACCAAGAGAGAAGGGAAGGAGAGGAAAACCAAGGATTAATCTTCAATTCATGAACAACCAAGATGCCTCTTTGAAGGGGATTCCAAGGAAAATTTTGGATGACCAAAGAATGCACCATTGGTTTCACGAATGACGACACAAATTGCACAACCACACACAGCCAGACTGCACTTCCATTTTTGAGCACAAATTTGGCAGCGGCTCCACAGAAATAGTTCCCTTATTAAGGTCAACAGTCTGCAAAGCAGTTCGTCAGTGCAGTCCTAAAAAGACCACAGCCCTATTTAAGAATTAGCAGTGTTGTAACTGCCAGGGATTTCCACTGGAAGGGCCTGGAAAGAAACATCTCCCTCATTACATATTTTCATAACATTAGACCCATCTCTTTCCTACACCCTGTTAAAAATGACACTGGCCACGATTCACTTGCACAACAGCAAGTTTGACAGGATGACTTTAAACATTCACGCCTCCTGATCAACAAAATCAGGAGGAAAAAAAAAGTCTTCAACTTCACGATTGCCATTTAGAGGCTCCTAAACAGTCTTTTATTCATAGAGCAGATACACAGCAAAGAATATTTCAGATTAAAAGCAGATATACAGGCCTCCCCAAGCCAAATGATGGTTCACGTTTTTCATACAATCCAGGTCATAGCTGGGTTAGGAAGACAAGCAGGTTTCTCTATCAATTGCAGCCTTTAATCATTCTTCAGCACTTCCACAGATCAGCCCTGCCTTTGAAACACATTTGTCTTCTCAACATGCTCTTCACCCAGCTGGACTCACATAGTATTTGTGTTAAGATAGTTACTCATTGCCCCAAGGCAGGGCCACCTGGGATGCTAAGTCCTCTGCCCCTGGCAGCAAGGCCTGGCTTCTCCCCTGGAGAGCTTCCGAAACCCTGCAACCTCCTTTCCACAGGCAGCATCACCCAGGTGGTGTTCAGAGGCCTGGCTCGCCAGCCTCTGCTCCTCCCATGCCCAACGATGCACTGCTTACCTGCATCTCCCCTTCCCAGCACACCCACCCTGGCTCCCAGGTGAAAGGATTACCTTCCTACCTCTAAGGAAACAGATTTTGGCACAGCCAAATCCAAAGGAAAAGGCACTTCAATTTCAATGCCCCCCTTATGCTTCCAGACCTGCTCTGTCACCAGTCAGCAAAGATGCCAATCGTCTGCAGACAGTCCGGCTCCTCTTCACATTTCACTTTTAAAGCATCATCTACTCACCAGGGAAAAAAAAAAGATAAGCCACAAAACATTCACAAAAAAAAAAAGAGAAAAAAGTAAAAAGAAGATATGTGACTGCAGGTCTGAATTATTCACAAGCTAAACCTTCAATAGCCACCCATCACAGCTGCACATACAGTTTGCCAGCTTGGCTGATTTTGGTGTTTTTTTTTTTTTTTTTGTTGGTTGGTTTTGGTTTGGGGTTTTTTTTGAGTTTTCTGTTTGTTTTTTTTTTTTTAGGGGTTCTGTATTTTTTTAGTCTTTGGGGTTTTTTTGGAAAGCAGATCACATTGCTCCAAGCACCATGTCGGCAGCAAGACCCAGCATGCAGATACCACTCAGCAACTCACACAGCATGGGTTCACCCCCCCCCAGTCCAGTGGCTCTTACATAAGCTAGCACAGTTAAAGGGAGATGCAATCGACGGAGCCAGGACACAGGCCAAGGAGAAACAGCATCTCCTTATTTTCCAGAGCCAGAGAAAAAAAAAAAACAACAACCAAAACAAACCTCCCAAACACACCTTATTATTCACATTTGTCTGTGAACTAATTCAGCACTACTGCTTGCTTTAACCCAAATCATACTCCAGTTCCCTCACAATTTCAGGCTGCCAGTAAATAAATAATGCTCCGACATACTTCCAACATGGGGGGTGCGTGTGTAAGAAAACCACATTTCTAGAGTGCAGCTTACAGTTCAGAGTACATTTTGATTTCACACAGATTTACACACCAAAACACCTTTCTCATGGCCCCCACAAGCCCCAGAACAAACCCAGCGGAGGAGGGAGGACACCAGTTAGGAGGCCATACCTGCATACATACAAAGTAAAACAGATGCTGCTGAAAAACACCACTGATGAAAACCATGAGGTTTAGAGGCAACAGCTTTTAAAAGCACCACAACTAGTCATATTCCAGACGAGAGAGATTGTGGGTTTTTTGTTAGGTGAAGGGAGAGGGAGGAAAGAAAATAATTGCTCTCAGGAATAGCTCCAAAACACACAGTCTGGGAATCACTTCTAGGTGAGACACTTAAACAAAGAAGATGGAGTATCCCTCTCTCTTCAGGGAGGGATTTTTCCTGCTAGAGACAGGGCTCCCATACGAGAAAGCGCTTTCTATACGGGGCTATGGAGACCAACACACCCATTGTCTACCAGCAGGAGCTTTCCTGCATTCAGGGAGGCTGCAGCACAGGCTAGGTTTTGGGGGTGGAGGGTGAACAGTGGGGAGGTCAGGACACCTGCAGTCTTTCAGGCATCTCTATCTGCGTTTACAAATAGTCCCAAGGAAGGGGGAGATGCAGGGTAAAGAGAATTAGGAAAAAAATGCAGTGCCATTCAAAGGAATCAAAACAAGGACAGGTCAGGGCCTTTTCAACAATGGCACCGCCAATGCTCGGGGCCAAAACCCAAAAAGCAGAGAGAAAAGGCAGGGACAAAGGGGGATGGCACACCCCCCTCATCTCAGAATAAGGTTATTTTAAGCCTGTCTCCTTGGAGCTACCCTAATATTTTCTCTCATGACTCAAGTCACCAGGGAAGGGAGTTAGAACAGAGGAGAAGGGGGAAAAAAAAAAAAAAAAAAAAAAAAGAGACAGAGCTAAGACTAACGCTGTAAAACTCCTATCTAAGAAGGGGCAAAGCTCCAGAAGAGATGAAAGGCAAGCTGGTCTGTGCCTTACCTGGAAAAGTGTGTGGGTTGGGTGACCCTCTTTTAAGGCACTTTGAACAGAGGACGTGCACAGTGTAGTACAGGCCCGGCCATTCCTGGAGCAGAACATTCAGTTCTTCCACTAAAGGGGTAATAGCTTGCCAAGCTGTCCAGATATTTGGTAGGGACGCATGACTAGCGATAGACAAAGTATCTGGCTGCAGAGCTCCCCTGGCAGGCCGGTAACTCACCACCACGGGCACCTTTCCCCGGTAGGCATAGATCTGGTATTTGCCATCTGACCGCTGAACCACATGGCTGTTAATCTGGACGCTGTAGCGTGCAAACAAGCCGGGTGGAAAAATGAATGGAAAGCTATATTCAATCTGCAGCTGCTCGACCACGAAGGACTGTCCACTCAGATTGGTGCCGTTGATCCATGCCTCCGCGTGGGGCACCTCATTTTTCACGTAGCAGGGGAACTTGTACCAAGCGGCTGCCCCATTTAGGGGTTTGCATTTGGGTTTGTTGACACAGTAACAGAGCCCCATCTTCTCCAACAGCTCCAAGATGAGCTGCAGATCCTCCCGGCTCTGGATGTGGGGCTTAAGAAGAAGACGGATAACGTGGGCAGGGAGGAGGCCGTGCAGCAAGAAGCCCTCCACGTAATGATGGAGCTGAGTGGCCCTCAGTTCGTCAATGTGGGTGTCGCTGAGCAGTTTCTGGAGCAGCACAGTGGCATCCCGCTGGCAGAAGACATTGAGGATGTCAATGAGCCGCGGCAGGTTGTGGAACACATACTCCCGCAAGGTGAGGTGCTCCTCAAAGTAGAGCAGCTTCCCACTCTCGTGCAGGTAGGACAGGGCACTCTGGAGCCGATCCTCCGTCAGGCCTGCCTGCAAGCCCAACCGGGCAGAGTCCCACCAGCTAAGCCACAGCTGCTGAGCTTGTGGCTGGAAGTGTAGCTCCTCCAGCACTTGCCAGGATTTGGGCAACACCCGGTGCAGGTTCGGGAAGATATCCCGGTGCTCAGCTACTGAGAGGAGCTTGTCCCGCAGGCGACGCACTTGGCAACGGTCCCGGCAGCTGAAAGGCAGCACTGGAGAGAGGATCTGTGGGCGGTGGTTGAGAAGGTACTGAAACTGGGCTTTCTTTCGCCGCAAGTTCTTGTCCGAGACCCCATAAAAGGCAGTGTGCGGGCTGGAGCAGCGCAGGTCAAAGTCCTGTCCCAGAGCTTCATCCACCTGCTGGACCAAACTCTGGAGTCCCTCAGCATCCCTCTTCTCCTGCTGAGCAATCTGGTGATGGATGTCCAGGCACTTCTCTTCCAACTCCCGCTCCGCACAGAGATCAGCATGGGTTCCCACCATGCACACCACGGCATGGGGCACCTTGGAACCAAGCCAGTGCAAGAAATAGCCCACAGAGGTGTAGAAGTGCTGAGGGACGTAGGCACTCAAATTCACCACCAGCACATACAGGGCTCCAGGAGAGAGGAAGAAAGACTGGATCACATCATAGCTCGGGTCCCCAGCCAGCTCATACACAATGAATGTCAGGCCCCTCTCTGCATCCGCTGTCCAGTCCATCACCTCAATGCCCTTGCTGCCTCCCGACAGTCCCAGTCCTGATGGTGCTTGGGGAGCATTCGGTGGCAGTGGCGGTACAGGGCACGGTGTTTCCCCTTTCACTCGATTAGAGGGCATGTGAGAAGGGATGTCCTGCCCCTCAATGGGGAGATGTTCCAGCTGCTGCATGGCAGGTACCCATGCTGAGGAACTGTCCTGAGGCTCCGGGAAGGGGCAACACCCAACAGGCACTCTCCCACTGTCCTGATGCTGCCCAGGGCACCCTCTGGACTGGGTACTCCCTGCCTCCAGACTTCCCACATCCTTCCTCTGCCCATCCTCCTCCATGAGGCATCGTCTCAGCAGGGTCTTTCCTGCATCCTTTAGGCCCATGAGGACCAGCTTGAGGCGGGGTTTGAGGGCAGGCTGGGAGTGGGCCAGCTCCTGCTGGTAGGCAGCAATGTAGGGGATGCCTTTCATGCACACCTCATAGGGGGGCTGGATGAGGGGGTTGTCTTTGATCTTCCACAGGGTGACGCGGGAAAGCTGCCCGAAGCCCTCGGGCAGGATGGCAATCTGGTTGCCTTGCAGGACCAGCTCCTCCAGACTGTGGAGGAGCACGATGGAGTCAGGCAGGTAGCGGATGCGGTTGTTGTCTAGCCAGAGGGTGCGGAGCTGGCGGAGCTGACAGAGGCGAGGGGGCAGCAGGGTGAGCTGGTTGCGGCTCAGGTAGAGCTCCTCTAGACTGGGCAGCGCCAAGATGGCAGCCGGAAACTCCCCCAGCAGGTTGGAGGAGAGGTTCAGCATCTTGAGCCGCTGCAGGCTGCCGAAGCCGGCGGGCAGGGCCTGCAGCCGGTTGCCGTCCAGCATGAGGCTCTCGAGGGCGCTCAGCTGGCAGAGGCCCTCAGGCAGGGCCGCCAGCCCGGTGCCGCTCAGCCAGAGGATCTTGAGACGGTGGAGGGCAGCGATGCCCTCGGGCAGGGCCCCAAGGTGGCGGTTGCCAGAGCAGTCGAGCTCCTCCAGGGCGGCCAGCTCCAGCAGCGGGGCGGGGAAGGAGGGCAGCAGGTTGTGGTCGACGTCGAGGGCGCGGAGGTGCCGCAGGCGGCCCAGGCCCTCGGGCAGGCGGCGCAGGCGGTTGAAGCTGAGGTCGAGCTCTTCCAGGCGGCCCAGCTCGGCGAGGCGCGGGGACAGGCCTGGGCCCTCAGCGCCCAGCTCGTTGTGGCTGAGACTGAGCTTGCGCAGGCCCCGCAGCCCCGCCAGCGCCCCGCCGTCCCCCAGGCCCCGCAGCCGGTTGTGGCTGAGGTCGAGCTCGGCCAGGCGGCCCAGGTGGCGCAGGGCGGCGGTGGGCAGGCGGCCCAGCCGGTTGCGCCGCAGGCTGAGCACCCGCAGCCCGCTCAGGGCGGCGCCCACCTCCTCGGGCAGCTCCTCCAGCCCCCGCCCGCTCAGGTTCAGCGCCTCCAGCTCACCCAGGGCCGTCGCCGCCGCCGGGGGAGGGCGGCGAGGCGCGGCGGCGGCAGGGGGCGGCGGCGGCCCCCCCGGCGGCCCCGCGTCCGGCTCCGGCTCGGGCTCGGGCTCGCCGGGGCCGCCCCGCAGCTTCCGTGCGCGCAGGGCGGCGTCGCGCCACAGCCGCACCGCCTTCGGGGGCTCCGTCTGCGCCATGGCCGGGGGAGCGGGCCCCCGCCCCGCCCGACCCTACCTGCCGCCGCTGCTGCTCGCCATGGGCGCGGCCGCGCTGCGCATCGCCGCCGCCGCCGCCACCACCGCCACGGCGGGCTCGGGGCTCCCCGCGGCTCCGCGCCGGCACTGCCAGCCGCGCCGCACCGCACCGCCCCGCGCACGTAGCCGCCGCCGCCACCGCCCCGCCGGGGGCGGGACGCGGGCACGGCCCGCCCCGCCAGCGCCGCGCCGCCCGTGGGGGCAGCCGGCCCTGCCGCCGGCACCGGGACGCCCCGCCCGGCCGGGCGGCCTGGAAACCCCCGCCCGCCGGGCACCGGCCGTTCCTCCCGGGGAGGAAGGAAGGGTCCCTGCCTCCGGCCTGAGCCGGCGGCGCCTGTTCCTTGCACCCGGGAGAGCGGCCCCTCGGGTGCCCCCGGTGGGGTGAGCCGAGCCCGCCGGGCGCGGTGGGGCGGTGCCGGCGGTTCCCTGCGCCCGCGCTGTGTGGCGGCAGCCGCCGCCGCGGGGTCTCGCCTGCCCCTGGGATGGCGGCGAGGTCTGTGAGGCGCTCGGCTCAGAGGGCACAGCTCGCCCCGTGGGGTAACAGCACAAGTGCTTGTGTTGCCGATCTCCGCGTCATTCCTGCACCAGGCAAAGGCTGGTTTTTCATCCAGCCCTGCAAGTAAACCGCGATTAACCTTCCTCCCCATTAGTAAGTGTGTTTCCGTCTTGGAGGGTGCGAAAGCCCGTGACACCTCTGCTTAGTCAGAGCAACTCTGCCACCTTCCTGCCGCGCTTTGTTTCCTTTGCTGCAGACATCTGGCCAGATCCTAAACACTGCCTTCTTCAGGATCCTCGGCCAAGCTTTGCTCCTAGGGCTCAGAGAAATATGCCTGGAAATTTCCACCGCTGCTACAGGGGGGGAGCGGAGCCGTTTTCCAGCGGGGCCGCTCGGCAGCCTGCCGGGGGCTGTGGACACCCGGATCTCCCAAGCTGCATGACCTTACCCCTTACAAGTGCCAGTGATGCACTGTGGCCAAAGGTTTGGAGGTTTTAAAACGTCACTGTCTTTGTAACGCACTGCATACTCCAACATGCTTTGGGGGCCTGAGAACAGTCACTTCCTCCCACCTCCTCATGTTGTAACTGCTACCATTAAAGCGTGCTGTAAGCTATTACTTTGGAGCCACAAAGAGAAAATAATTTGAAATGAAAAGTGGGCCACGGGGCAACCAGTTTCAAAGCTTTTATTCTCTTCTTCATTGTGGAGAGCCCTCACAAGAGCGACGCCTTCTCTTTCGGATGGCCCTGCGCATCTAACCACACTCCTGCTTGGAGAGAACTGAGCCGGTGGCAGAGCTATAGTCATTGCACCAAACTACTAAATTTACTAATTACTAAAACTACAGATTTCAAAGGCTCAGGTTCAGTTCCCGTCTTTCCCATCAGTAACGGACAGGCAGGGGCAAAATCATCTTTTCAGGTCCTCTGAGTATTAACAAAGCTTCACCAGGTTTCTGCCAAATGCCTTTCTGAGCATGAGGTTACCCCTGGACAGAGAAAAAATTGCAGTGTTGACTGGTAAAGCCAAACAAAGGATGCAGAGGAGAGGCAGGAAAGCCCGCAGGCCTGGGAGAAAGCATGGCTGTGTGAAGGTAAGACCCAGCTCCAAGCAGGGTTCAGGTGCTGCCCAAAGCCAGCAGAGGCAGTCCTGGGGTCTGGCCCCATGGTTTGGCTCCAGGGCCACCACTCAGGCTCGGAGGTTGGGGGGGACGGACGGGGGGACACACGACGACGACGACAACGACGCGATGACACGAGACACAGAAATGCAGTGATACTCATGATCTGGCAGGCTCTGCTGACAAGGGACTAAACCTGGGGATAAAACTCTTCCCATCCTTTCTGCTTGACTGGCATCAGATCCTGACCATGGGAAACAGAAATACTTCATGGCCTCTTGCTAAATTGTGCCCATCTAGAGCAGTTTCCAGGCTTGCCCTCATTTATTTTCAGAGCATCCCTGCATTGAGTCTGTACATGTTTTATTTGGGCTAACCCAGTTTTTGTGTCTTTGCTTTTCCTGAAGATCGCTGGGGAAGTAGACCTTCTCTGCCTGATGAAAGGAGCACTCTCCTTCCCCACTTCAGAAGTAGCACATTCAATTCCTCCTGGGAAAAGAGTAATTCTCCCACTCTCTTGCCCAATTGCCTGTGATACCAGGTCGATGATTTTATTTCCAACTCCCTACATGCAAAGCCACTCAGCCTGTCACTATCAAAATCACGTTTTTAAAGCAAGATGACGTTTCTAGAAATAAAAGATCTCTCCAGGGAAAATTGACTCTGGCATCAAATTTGCAGCTAATTTTCTTCCTCCCTGTGCCTTGAACAGATAAAGACAGAGAAAGCAGCATCGTTGTTGGGGGCTACCCACACCATGACACCCATGGGCACTGCAGATCCTCCCTGAAGCCAGGGCTGGCTCCCAGTTGTTCTGTGATCTGCAGCAAGTGTAACCTGAAAGGCTGCCACTCTGCACTATCCTCTCACTTCCCATGGGAAAACTGGACCAACCCCTCCACTGGGGATGCTTCAAGCAGCTGCTTGACTCAGCCAGCTGAAAAATACCAGGGAGAGAAGCACTTATCTCTGTTTGCCTGCTACTAGAGGTCATGGCCTATATTAAACACATCTTTCTGACAGCATGCAGGGACAGCTGGGAAGGAGCTGGCCTAAACAGGGGAGGATTTGACTGTCAAAACCCCTATCACAAAATATACAAAACAGCAGGAGCTGAATGTCTCCCCAAGGTAACGAAGAGGGGGAGAAAAGTAATGCACCTCTAGTAAAACTTTGTTGAGCTCCTGTAGGTGGTGCATGAAGCTAAGCCAGAAAAAAAAATGATGAACAGCATGCCAGCACAAAGATGTCCCCAGTGCTGCTCGAGGTTGTCCAAGGAGGAAAGCTCTGGTGCTTTCCCATGAACCTTACATTTTATCCTACTATACCTGCACGGGTGTGCAAATCTGTAACTTCAAACTGCCAGGGATGGTGTCTTTTGGCTTCTTCAACACATTTACCACAGTTAAAGCTGCTAGTTATGAGTGAGATACTTTCTGGGGAAAGGGAAGATTCAATTTCACAGAAAATGTAGCTTTTGCTACAAACCTAGACGATCCCTTGTTTTCCCATCTGCTTAGGCAGGCAGAGGAGACATGCTTCTCCAAACAGGACTTCCTCACTTCCTCTTGATTTACATGTTAGCACACTAGAAGTCCATTAAACATGACCACCAGCATGCTGGATGCTGGTTTGGGAGCCATTTCCTATGTGTTGGAGCTTAAAAATACTCAGAAACCACCCCAAGTCTCTCTCCTAGCTGTCATCAACTGGGGCTTAAAGGCAGGTGGCTGTGAAATTGCCAGCAATGCTATAAAGCATTTTGGTTTAAAAAAAAAAAAAAAAATCCCATTTTAGTAGATTCCATTATATGCCAGAATTGCATTTGGAGTTATTAATTTTAAATAGTGGCCCTGGAAAGTCCTATTGATGGGATTTAATTATTCAGCTGAAGTCTGAGGTGCCTCCACTTTACCAAGCCCTGCACCTGCATCATTAATAAGATTTCTATCTAAAACACCTCTCTCCTGGGTCAGGTAAAAGATACTGAGCTATTTTAGAGCCTGACTCTGGGCTTTGAGGGACAAGGGGTGCAAATGTAATCAGTCACTTGTGACAGGATGTGAACCTAAATCAGCTGAACAGAAGCATCAAGACGCTGCGGCAAGTGGATGAGGGGAGCACTGTGGGCCACTGCAAAGCTCATGGGCTCTGGCACCAGCACCGAGCGAGGCTGGCATCCCCTCGGGGGAGTGCTTGCCCTCCACACCACCAGACACACAGCTCAGATGGTAAAAACCCCTGGCTCCCACTTCGGCAGCAATTGAAGAAGCCCTGTTTTCAAGGGCTCAGAGGCTGGCCACAGAACAAGCAATGGGTTGATTGAATGCTCTCAAAGATCCTCCCCATGTTCCTCCTTGACCTTAAGTAGAAATCCTGTAAGGATGAGGAATTTCTGCCCAGAACTGCATTCCCCACACTGTTTTGCCCACTGTTTCTGCAGGAATTATATGAATCTACCCCAAGGCACACCAAGCCATATACAAATGATGATGGCAGTACTTGAAGGGATCCTGGACATGCTTTGGACGGGGGTGGACAGCACTGCTGCTTGCCTAATCTCTCTGGAGGGGAGCAGTGCTGCTGTACATGTGGACTAGGAAGGTGGAGGCTTGGGGCAGAAAGGTGGAGGCTTGGGGAAATTGGTGGCTGCAATGAGATAGGGACCCCCACCTGTTGGAGGAGGTCTACAGAGGAGGTGCATCCCTGGAACTGCTTGGCATCGTACCCTGTGAAATGCAGGGCCAGGTCCCACTTTCCCATGGACAGGTCTCATACTGTGAATCCTAATCCCTTTACTTGTTCCTTCCCAGGCACAGCATTCATTGAATCACAGAAAGGTTTGGGTTGGAAGGAACCTTTAAAGATCATCCAGTCCCATTCACCTGCCATGGGCAGGGGCATTTTCAACGAGACCAGGTTGTTCAAAGCCCCATCCAACCTGACCTTGAACACTTCTGATGATGGGGCATCCACAACTTCACTGGGCAACATATTCCAGTGTCTCACCACCCACGTTGTAAAAAATTCTTCCTTGTATTCAATCTAAACCTACCCTCTTTCAGTATAAAACCATTGTCCCTTGTCCTGTCACTACAGGCCCTGGTGAAAAGTCTCTCTCCATCTTTCTTATAAGACCCCTTTTTATATTGAAAGGCCTCAATAAGGTTTCCTTGGAGCCTTCTCTTCTCCAGGCTGAACAACCTCAGTTCTCTCAGCCTTTCTTCATGGGAGAGGTGTTCCAGTCCCCTCATCATTATTGCGGCCCTCCTCTGGACCTGCTCCAACAGGTCCATGTCCATCTTGTACTGAGGACCCCAGAGCTGGACACAGCACTGCAAGTGGGGTCTCATGAGAGCAGAGTAGAGAGGGAGAATCCTCTCCCTTGACCTGCTGGCCACACTTCATTTTATGCAGCCCAGGACAGGACCGGCTTTCTGGTCTGTGAGTGCACATTGCTGGCTCATGTCGAGTTTTTCATCCACCAGTACCAAGTCCTTCTCCACAGGACTTTCTGGAAAGACTGACCTAGAGTGTAGCATTTCTTACTCAATCCTACAACTAACAATGAATTTTAAGGCCACCACAAATCCCAAATCTTAAAAAATATTATTTGTATATTTTAAAATCTTTCACAAAGTAGAACAAGTATTTGTGTGCCAATACATTTCATAAAAGTGATGCTGTCTGTAACCTTGGTTTATGCGAAATACAGAGAGGGGTAAAGGAATGTGATTTGTTTGCTACTGATGACACAAAAGCAACTGGCTGGTGAAATATAGACTGCAGGAAGCCAATGGTGAGCTGAACAAGTGCATACTGGTGTTCTGGCCTCTTAAATGTTTGCAAAGCTTGGGCCTGACAAAGGGGATGTTATAATTATCTTGCAAAGTTCTTTCTGGAGTTTTGAATTGAAAGAAGGCTGCAAAGCAGCAGCTATCTAGATTCAGGTGTCAGGGAACTCTTGCCAAGCTCCCTTGGTGCTGGATCAAGGTCCATGGCTTCATGAACAAGAACTGAGCTGGGTACATTGAAGTGAATCTTCATTTACTGCTCCAGCAGTCATGGGGACTGACTTCATGCCTACCTCCCCATCACTGGCAGAAAGGTACTTAGTAGCACTAGACCAGAGCCTAACTTCTGAATTCCTGTTTTCCGATTTTCTGTGCTCCCAGCGTTAGTCCTGGTCAGCACTTCTTCAGCATGTCACATGGTGCTATGCAAACACTTCCCAAAGCCCTTTCCCTACCAAACAACTAAAGCAGATCTGTTTGCCAGGATGAGGCTGGCTGGCATTAACCATATTCACTTCCTTTAATGGGAATTCCTTATCGCTCTCCCTGTTCTCTGACCTGTGGCTGCTGCCCCACCAGCGCTGGGAGCCCTAGTACCTGGTGTACTGGGAATTCTCCAGAAAATGTTGCTGTTATTTTTCCTGTCGATGGAATCTCCTTTGTGCTCACAGATTAAAGTTAAGTGAACTGTAGACCTCTTGGTGACACTTATTTGGGCTTTATGACTTAAATGGTTTATCCGTAATTGGTGTTTATATCCTCCCTAGGTACCAGTAAGCCAGAAGCACTTTGGTCTCATCTTCCTGCTGCTTTGCAAATCCAGAACAAAATCCTTACTTAAATGCTTCTGCTTATTCCCGTGCAGTTCAGATCTGCTCATTCCACAGAGGGCCTTACGGGGCCGTTTTGGTCCCTGACATCCTCGGATTTCTCTTTCTTACCCTCAGCACTGACAGCCGACGGTGCTGCCCTTGCTGCCCCCAGCTTCCCGTTCCATCCCTCCGCACTTTGTTATTTCCGATGCAGACGGAGCCGTTCCCCTCCTGCCTCTCTCTGCCATTTGCTGTAGGTGGCTTTTGAGTGACTGCCTTGCTCTGGAGAACAGGCTCAACGTCAAAGCTGCTTTCCTCCCTGAAATGAGTGAAAAATGGCCTTTCGCCTTAGCTAATAAACTTTCAAAGAACTGCCGGACTTCCTTTAGGCTCCTGCATCAGCTTGCTCTCCCGCCAGCCTCGCTCTATCCTTTTCTAGCTTTGGACCGAAACGAAACCACGCAGCTGCTCGGCTCGCTTGCCGGGGGGCGGAGGTGGGGAGCGTCCGGCCAAGCGCTGGCTCGCCAGGCCCGGTAACTCATCCGCCTCGGGCGCGACCATTGCTGCCAAGCCGGGCGCCGAGGCCGAGGCGGGCTGCCCCGCCTCCCGCAGAGGCAGCGGCACCGGCGGGCTCTGGAGGGGAACGGGGCTCTTACCCAGGGCCCTGCCGGCCCGGCACCGGTAGCCGCGGCGGGGATTCGGTTCCCGGGCAGGGCCGGCCCCGCCCAGGGCCCCGCCCAGGGCCCCGCCCCGGGCCCCGCCCCGTCCCGTCCCGCGGCGGCCCCCAGGGGGCAGGCGCGAGCCACCGCCCCGCCGTGGGGCGGGTCTCGGTGAGGCCGCGGCCCCCACCCGCCCCGCCCCGCCCCGCCCCGCCCCGCCGCGCCGGAGGCGTCACGTCCGGGCGCCGCGCGTTGGGATTGGCCGGGTGCGGGCGGAAGTGTGGGCGGGGGCTACCGCCGTTGCCGCAGTGACGGGAGCCGAGAGGGGGGTGGCGGGGGGGCGGAGGAAGGCGAAGATGGCGGCTCCGCCGCCGCGTCGCTCCCAGCACCACCATCACCATCACCCGCCGCCACCGCCCGGGCCGGCCTCGCCGCCGGCCGCCACCTCGCCGCCGCGCAGCCCCAGCCTGGCACCGGCCGACCTTGCCCCCGCCGCGCAGCGCCACAGCCTGGCCGGCCCCGAAGGCGAAGCTCCCCCCGACGCGGAGCGGCCTCCGGCCCCGGAGTGCTCGGAGGGTGCGGGCGCCGCCGCCCCGGGCCCGCCGCTGGGCTCGGGCAGCAGCTCCAGCAGTTCCTCCTCGTCTTCCTCCTCGTCTGCATCGTCGTCGGTCGCGTCGAGCCCGGCGGCGGAGAGTCCCGAGGCGGCGGGCCCGGGCGCGGCGAGTGGGGCCTTCCGCGAGCTGCTGGAGGCCTGCCGCAATGGGGACGTGACGCGCGTGAAGCGCCTGGTGGACACGGGCAACGTGAACGCCAAGGACATGGCGGGCCGCAAGTCCACGCCGCTCCACTTCGCCGCCGGTGGGTACCGGGACCGGGGAGGGGCTGGGCCGGCCTCCCGTGGCCGGCGCGGGCAGTGACAGCGAGTGCGTCGGGCCAGAGAGGGTGCAGCTCCCGGCCTGGCTCTCCAGGAGTAGTCTCCCTGGCTTCGGGGAGTGGACTTCCAGCTTCTCGGTGGGTCGGGAGAGCTCAAGCCTAAGCCGAGGGGAGGAGACGGCTGTTAAATCTTCTTTTTTTTTTTCTCCTCCTCGTAAAATGGATGAAACAAGTGGGAGAGGAGATACTGGAGGTGTAAGGGAGACTGATCTCTAAAAGTATGGACGTTTCTCTCTGACACACAGACTGCTGCAAACTTGCGCACGTTTGCTTAGGAAGCGAGAAACTGGACTTCAGGACAGAGTTGGCTTGAAGTTAAGGGTTTCATGTGTGTTGTAGTAGCTCTAGAAAGTCAGCGACCACTGTGACGCAATGTAGACTTGAGAGGAATCAAAGTTGATGCCTTGTACTTTGTAACTTTTTTTCTTTTATGTGGGCATAACTGCTGATTGATCTCTGTGTCTCTTGTGGTCTGAGTGGGCTGCGGAAAGAGGTGAAGTGGAACAACGGAACTTGATAGAAGTAGCAGACGCGTCCAGGAGAGAATATGCCTTACAATGCAGAAAAGAGATGTCATTGTGATCAGAAATAATGTCATAAAAGCAGTTAACAGTGAGGTGCGAGAGTTTATGTTCACTGGAAGTAAACATTTCTCTCTAGCAGGTGTAGCTACTATAGGTTAGTGTAGTCCATAAAGAGAACATTTTGTACAGGGCATGGTCTTCAGTGGGGGCACAGGGCACTTGAAGTTCATGATACAAGTAAAATGAGGAAGATGTTTTAAATCATCAGCACAGTTGCTAGGTCTGTGGTCAGGCTGAGGGCTTTCTGATGTGTGCCACAGTGTTACGGGGCTGGACCTTATGTAGTAAGGGGCATAGATCTTTTCTGAACTTTAAATGGTGCACTAGTACACAGGAATTGATAGTTAACAAGACTGTATTGAATGGTCAGTATTTAAACCCTGGCATAGGGCCCTAAAGCACTATGTTAAAATGGATAATAAAAATGAACGTTTTATGGCACAGTGTTGCCTGGAACTCTGAATAGTGGTGTTCAATTTATGCATCAGATGAGACTCTGAGATTGTATGGATTTGTTTTCAGTTTCAAAGTATAAGTGGCATTTCACGATGCCCCTAAGGGAACTTTTGGTCCCGAGCAGTTTCTTTTTCATTCTCTGATCCCTGAGCTCTACTAGTAAGGCATGATCTTATACAAGTGGCATGTAAAACACAGTGAACTTCTGGGATATGGAGATAGACTTAATATTAGTGAACCCTGGAACATAATGCTGGTATAACTGCATGTGTGCACATGACGTTTTTAATGTTTCGGAAGGCTTATCTTGAGTCTGCTCTGATTGTTTTGGATTCAGACTTTAGACCTTGCTGCTTCCCCTTAAACTTTGAGATCTCAAGTTGTAACTTCAGTGCTAGTACAAATTGTAGTGCTGAAGCTGCAGTGGTAACTTCTACTTTGATTATAGAAAAAATGGACAAAACTTACTTAAGGGGATAAGGCCGTGAAAGTTGATGGTGTCAGTAAGATGTTACTCTAAAAGCAATGGCAAGTGCTTCCTTGCAACATGAGGAAAACAGCAGATGAAGTTCTCATACCTAACAGATTCCTGTATCTGTTTTTCTAGATTTAAAGACTCTCCTTAGCTACCATCCATATTTTATCTCAAATTACTGCAGTATGTCTGGTCCAAATGGATTTGACATGTAATAGCATTAGGCAGATTTCTTATTACAGAGATCTTGGAGTCCTGTATTTTAGAAAGTCCTGTAAGCATGTTGTTTGAATACCACTGATCTTAGGCAGTACATATCTGACAGTGATGCAGTGTGTTGATTTGACCTCCCTTCTCCTTTGTGGACAAAAGGAGAAATAAAACTTGTTTGCTTATGAGCATAGGAGTCTGCTGTGTATATGAAGCTGTGTTATGGGTAACAGCTTGTGTTTTATGAGCCCTACCTGAAGTGTGAATTGTATGGCCTTCACTAGGGGAACAGGAGTTGGAGAGTGCAATATACAATGTTTTAAACTGCTTCTTTCAAACCTCTTGAAGCTAAACTCTTAAATAACAAGAGAGAGTTCCACTTCTGATCTTGTGATTTGTGGTAATTCTAATTTCTTCTTCATTTCCCAATTTCGGGGGTAGCTGTGTGTTTTGGTTTTTTTTTTTTTTTTTTTTTTTGTTCCTTGGTACTGGACTTCTCCCTAGCTCAGTCTGGTTTTCTCAGATGTCCTTTTTGGCAGCAATGCCAGACAGTTAAGTTACTTTTACTGTAATAGGGAAGGACAACTTCCCTAGTTCTGGTTTCTTGTAAAAAGAACTAAGTTCAGGTTTCCTGAAGCTTTGTGAGGTTTATAGTTTCAAAATCAGCTTTATTTCCTTTCTCATGGCAGAAGGAAGATAAGAGGGGTGACTTCTGAGAGCATTCAGAATCCTTAGCACATACATAAACTGGAGATAAGGTGAGAACTGAAATCTCTGTAATCAATTATTTAAAAAGCTGAGGACAGATTTAAATCTTTCTAGAAGTTGGAGTCATCTGTCCATTATCCACTTCCAGATAAAATGTGCACAGGCACATCAAGTTGAAGTAACAGTGTTACTCCGATTTTCTTTCTCTGGCATACCTGAATTGTCAATTGATCTGAATGAAGGGGAATTAGTTCTTTGACTCTGTGTTGAAATGTTAGCTACTACGGTGAATAAATCTGACCTGCTTTGGTTAGCTACTAGTAACGCAGAAATTAATATTGAGTCCATATTGGGGTGGTAGAGACCTCTCTTGCAAGGAGGAAGAGGTTGAACAAAGGGTCATTTTTCCTTTCATCCTCTGACTGGACTGTTCTACTAGGTAGAGCCTCTCTGGAAATTCTGAATGTCTTTCAGGATGTGTGGTGTTCAGCTCTTCCTTTGCAAGTGGTTTGAGGGATTCTTCTGTAGAGGTACACATGCTTGGAAAGAGGAAAACTCAGTAGTGTCTCAACTGCAGTGTGGATTGCAGGATATTTGGGTCTCTGGTACCAGTGCAGCTGTCAGATATTGTCCAGCAGTACCCAAGAATCAGAGTAAGAAGCAAATTCTAAAGACTTTAAAATACAAAAAAGAAATTAAGTGGAGGTATTAATGTATTCATAGCTTTTGCATTCAGTTTTTTTGATGAAAACTAGCTTGCTTATAACTAAAAAAAAAAATTCAAAAGCAGCTGTGCTAGGCATGAACAAAGATATGTTTAGCTCAAGGTCTTACCTGTATTGGTGGCCAAAAGCAGATGTCTAGGGAAGAGTTACACACTTGCCCTCTTCATATGATACTTGTCTGAGTACTCTTCCTGCAGTTTCTAGCTCAGCAACTATTTGAGCAAGACCCAGTTTCTACATGTTAGTAGAAGCTCATCCTGTGGTAAGGAGTTCACTAAATAATTGGACTGTTAATGTGTATTAGAAATAACTTGCTTCCCCTTGTATTTTCTACCCCCTTCATGGGAATATCCTGTGTTCTGCTTAATGGTTCTCCAAACTGCATTGAATGAGATAAACTATTCCGCTCCCTTGCCTTTCCACAGCACTCCTTCTTTAATCTAAAGATGTGTTACCTCTTTTCCTTGAGAAAGATCTTAACTGTCATTGTTGATTTCACCACATTATTAACACCTTTACTGTATTATATGCCCCTCACTAGTTGAAGGATTTTGTTATACCTGGGCTGTCTGTTCTTTTAAACTGGCTTGATAATCCTGCATTTGGTGGTGATCATGTCACATAGTTGACAAAATACCTTTTTAACCAGCATAACCAAATGAGTTGGTGGTTCTGTGTGTATGTGAGAGGTGTGGAGTTGGGATCACAAGGTGAAGTGCTCTTGGTGGTATCAGCCCAAATTCGGGCTTGGAGAAACCTGATTTAAGGTGACTTGTTAGAGCATCAGTGATATTCTTTGTTTTCTTTCTGCTTGGGTCTATAGTAATGGCAAAAAGCTGTTTGGGGAAAGTAGTTTTCTATAAGCATGCTTTTGATATCACTAGTAATAACTAGGTTTGGGAAGTCAAATCTTTTTATGAAGGCTAACATATATAACTGTTATTTGGAAAATTTCTGCAGTACACAACTTTAATCCTGAAGGCAAAGGGATCTCACTTGAGTTGGAAAATAGTGGTCAGATTTTAGGAGAACTGGTCAAGTTGATTTTCCAGCTACCAAGCTGTTAATCATAAAAATGCCAAGCTGCTTCAACATATGAGATACACAACTGAGCAGGCAGAACTAATATAACGAGCTACTGAGTGTTCCTTGAGAGACAGGAAATGGGAAGAAGTAGTTGGTAACTTATTACACACTCCGCTCTGTGCAGAGACGCCTGACTTGACCACTCCACCTGTGGTGCAGTGTACAACAAGTTATCTTAAATTGCCCTGGAAAGCCTTGCTTGAGATACCATTCTTAAACTACTCTGACCCATCTTATTGCAGTTGTCTGATATATCCTTGCCATAGAGGAGATGTCTGACCTCCCTCAAACAGTTGTTTGTAAAGCTGAGTCACTGATTAATTCTGCCTTGTGCAACTTAAAGCAGTGGTAATAACATTTTTCAGCTGGGTTCTTATGGATAGAATGAAGAGTGCAGACTGTGTAGTCAAATAGGAAACATCCTGGCAGCCTTATAGGCTCAGAGCCTGCAAAATGCAGACATTTTCATGTAAAAAGATGATAAATTATTTGCCTTAACTTTGGAATTCTTTCTTTCATGTTTTTGTAGCACTGGTAGTATATGAACTCTGTTAGTGTCACAAGTGTATTACTTCCTAGGAAGTTTCAGCTTGCCTTCTTTGTGACTGGTAACTTGTTCTCCTGAATAGTCTTGCAATACCTTGTGCAATGTATTGTATCTCCTTCCCATTTAAAATCATTTGAAGGAATTTACAGGAGGATGTAAATGCAAAATCTCAGACCTTCAGTGATACTGAATCAGGTGCCCCTTTTTCTCAGCTTGAAGGCTCTTCAGTTTACTTAGTGAAATCATTCAGTTTAATTGTGTTCTGCCTAGTGAAGTGAGAGAAGTGCTGGTGGCTTTTGGAAGACCTGTCTTGGGGAAAAATCTGGTCCCAGAATGTGCACTACTGAAGCAGAGATGTACAATGACTTAGCTGGAACTTCTTCCAGCCTTTGCTTACAGTTTAAGACCATTCTCAAAGGGTTGCATGTCTCTAAGATGTGTGCTTCTCCACTTCAAGGGCTTGTATTCTCATATGAGGTATGTTTAGTGCTCTAACAAGTGGGATTACATTTAATAAGAGCATATTTCCTGCTTTGCCTAAGATCACAATAATACCTGCAGGTGTGCTTAACCCGTAATTATACACTTTTGTAAAATTTAAATCCTTTTGGAGTCAATGTGTTCTTAAGAGCAAGCAGGTGAAAAGACAAGGAAAAAGATGTAGTGAGAGTTAGAAGTTTTCCATGTGATAAGTTAAACCTTGCACATAACAGCAGCTTTGTAGAGGTTGGAATTGGCGTTTGGAGGAGCTCATGCTATGTTGCGATTAAGTGACATTAATTGGGCAGCGGGTGAAACAGTATAGCTGTACTTAAACTGATCAAACTGACTACTTGATGTACTCACTGAGGAAAGCATTCTTCCAGTTCTAGTGGGAAGTCCATATATTTGGATGTTTTTTCACCAAACGTTCTGAAAATGAGTCTTGAAATTGGGCTGTGAATTTTGTGGCTTCTGGGAGTATTAGTAATTAAGTATCTAAACTGTTACCATGTGAAAGCTTGTGACTAACTGAACGAAGATGTAACATGGAAGCCCTATCTGGAGCATGTAACAGAGATACCAACTGATGCTCCTGTTGCTTTCCTTGCATTGCTTCTCTCGTCAGTCAGTCAACCTGCTCACTGTGTTGCCTCTTGTTCCTTAGGTTCAATGATGTAAGAAGAGATGGGACAGGACAAGCTTATGGACTGGGAGCAGGATGTGAAGGGGGAGTAGGACAGGTGGTCTTGGCAGTAGTAGTAAGCATTTGGTGGTGTGTCTGTGTGCTGTCTTGTCTGATGGCATTTAAAAGTTATTTAGCTTAATTTTCAAGCTGCCAGTTTACTACCTAAGGCCTTTTCTTCTCACTTTCAGTCTAAAGTGGCAGGTATAAATTGGAAAAAGGCAAGATACAGCATTGGTACAGAACTAGTTAAGTGGTGTTTTCTCTGAATTGTCTGCCTGTCTCTTTATTTATGTAAAGCTATCATAGATATGTCCATCTCCTGACTTTCACCAAGCCTTACTCTTCAGTTATTTCTGAGAGATGTCTGGAGAAATGCAGAGCCTGTTAGTCACGGAATTTTTGCCTTTTCTTTGGTTTCAACTCATGAGTGTTTCACCCTTAAATTTCAGATGTTCTCTTGCTACTGCCTTTTTATAATGGGATTACCACTTCGTTTCTCTCCTGGACAGTATGTTTTCTGAGGTACTGCGACTTGCGTGAAACTTGTAAATTGTGTAAAGAAGCTAAAATGAGAGCAAAGCTTGTGCGTTTTACCTATGCGAAATAGCCCAAGCTAATAAGAGACCCTGCCATGAATGTGCTTTGGAAGCTGGCAGGTGAATCTTATCAAAACAAGCTTGCGTGCTAGGCCTTTAAATGTGACTCTCCTCCATAGCTACCCTGGGTTTGGATGTTTTCTGTAGGAACCTTCTATTTGATTGTCTTTTGGGATCTTTGATAACAGGCCCTTTCTCAGGAACTCTTCTTTAGACTTTGTAAATTAAAGCTGCACTGAAAATACACAAGAGCAGGATTTTTAAAGTCATCTTACGTGACATCACATCAGTTTCTTCAGTTTAAACTAAATTGTATGTGCTTCCTCTGTCTCAAATGGCTTAGCATGTGTCTGTTGTTTTCTACAAAAGGTGACCCTGACACTGCAGGAGTTTCAGTAATTACAACTGCTTTGTCAGATTGGGTCATGTCGTCATTTTAAAGACTTTCTGGCACTTTGTCAATTCAAGTTTTTACAGGTTTGCCTGTGGTGGTGGGGGAAGCTATTCCCCTAATTAGTTACTTTTTCTCTGGAAGACTGGTGGTCTGGTGGGATAAAATCACAGTGACCTTTACTGTGCTTTTTGAGGACTGTACAGAAGAGCTAATTTACTAAAAACTGTAAAGTGTTTATTGCTGGCATTTCTAAAGATACCTTTATCAATGACCCCATGTCCAGCAATACCTTGAAGAATTATGTGTGCAGTCCTGAAAAATCACAACACTGAACAATTTGAAAAGGAATCTGGCTCTTCAGGCACGATCAGGTTGTTTTTGTAGAGAGACAAGAAGTACATGTAAAGCAAACACTCATGCAGTTTCAGCGTTGTTTTTAGTAGTTCTGTGTATAAAAACTAAAGACTAATAAAATCTGTTGATTTACTGTGTAGTTGAAAGTATCCTTTTCTAATTCTTGTCTTGCTCAATTTTCCTTTGCCAGTCAAATGAACAATATAAATGTGGGAACCTTGAGGGCTCTCTTATTTGTATTTATGCCTCAGGCTTGTTAGCTTTGCTATGGGACCAGATACCCTTTGTTTGCTGTTGTGCTCAGTTAAGCAGTCATTTTCTATTTGAAGACTTACAGGTGATGTTCCTTGACTGTTTTATAACAGAAAACAACCAAAACAAAATCAGTTTTCATGCTAGAAGCTGCAGTGATTTACAGTAGCAGTGGCCTTGCTGCCAGTTCAGTTAAGAAGAATGTGTCTTCTGGTAGCAGTTCTGTCGTCATAAATAAGTATCACTTTCAATAATACCAGTTTTGATTCACGCACTTCCATTTCTGTAGTGTAATTTCTAGTGTGAAGTATCGGTATATAATGTACCAGAAATCTTTGACTCATCTGCAGTGATGGACTAAAATTGGATTGCCGAGTGGGGTGCCAGTCTGGTTGTGGGCCCCTCCCTGCAGCTGGTACGGCTCAGCAGCTTGTGGAGCAGCTGCTGAACCGCTGTTTAGCCCCATGTATTAAAGAGAGAACCCGCTTTGGTATCTGTTCACTGTTGCAAACTTGTAATTTGTAGCAGTCCAGCATCTGTGCTACAAGCAGCTGAGGGCCCTGTACTGTGGGGATGGGGGAATCCTTACAGCTATCCAAAAGTAACCAGGCTGTACTTGTTAACTGGAGCCTTTGAGCTACGTTACCATACAGGATTAACCAAGGTGTGAACTGGTACAGTCTCTACTAGATGTGAGCATCCGTGTGAGCGTATCCATGATGTCGTCCCCAGACTGTTCTTCCACCTGCTTACTTGTGTCTCGTAGAATACTTCTTTCAGCAGAAATAAAGATACTGCCAAACTGTCATCAAAACTGTCAAACCACGGTGAGCCTCCGTAAAGGGGCTTTTTGGTTTGGCCTTTCCTGCCTTAACCATAGCGTTAGCTTCTAGAAAACTTCTGTCCTTCAAGAAAGGGTGTTGAAGGACTCTGGGCTTCACTAAGATGACACTAAATTCCTGCGGAATAGCTAGCCTGCAGCTTGACTGAAAGCTGCATGTCGAGTTATAACATTAGCCTTAACTGGATAAGCTAGTGTGGATGCAAAGCTGCTAGATCTGGCTTAGAGATCTCACTGTATGGACTGGGGGGAAAAGCATGTTAATTCTGCACCAGAAGTCTGCACAGCTATAACAAGTGCACTACTCTGGCAAAAAGGGGGCTTAATGCATTGAAATGGAGGTCCTCATCCCGGGACTGCACCTTTGGGGTTAAACGTTCCGACTTAAGAAGCCTTCATGCATGAGGTGTGGCCTGCCACAGAGGGTGCTGACTTTTGAGAACCATTTCTGTCACTGTTTCAGCAGCATTTTGCTGCAGCTGAGTTACACCGTCACCCAGAGAGAATTGGCAGCTTCTTTGTTGCTTCCCTTGAGCTTTTTATTTGTCTTCTAGAAGGGAAGTACTATGTCTTTAGTTATATTTTTGAGCTGTGGAGTTAATACAATCTATTAAGCTGCCAGTTAGCAGCACCGTGATGAAAATTCACTTGCTGCAGCTTTTAATTCAGTTGTTTAATAAACTTAGTTCATATATGTGGAATTCTTCATACTTAAGCTGGTTGGTAATCCATGACTACCAGAAGACACAATAACTCTTAAAGTGACAGTGTTTTAAAATCTCCAGTGATGCTGCTTTTAGCCCTGGAGTTTATAAGAAATGCAATCTGACCTTTGAGATGCAATCTAGTACAAAAATGAACACTTGTGTTTTAGTTCAAACTGTCCCTCTTGAGCCTTATATTTGTTCCTGTCCTCTTAAGGCAGTGGTCTCCAAAGTGGAGCGTGCAAAATATTTCATTGGGGTTCAGGGAGAAAATACATTTTGTAGTGTTAATAAATATAATCAACGTTTAAAAACAGTGTTTATTTCATCTTTATCTCAGCCTTTTAAAATTTCTATTTTTGTGTATGTTTATAATTACATAATAGTGCAGTAGTGCATGTATATGATTTGTAAATATATATTGGGGGTGCATGCTCAAATTTTTTTTATTGATAGGAGTGTGCAATCAAAAGAGTTTAGAGACTGCTGTTCTAAGGCATTTGGGGCAAGAGGAAGCGCATTTTGGCATTAGAACCTTTTCAGGCTTATCATGGACAACAAGCTAAAGGTGTCAGGGCCTGGCATGCTGATGCAGGACTTTGAAGTGTATTAGTTTAATGGTGTTGGCTTTATGGTGATGTTTTCCCTGGCCACAACAGAGGTTGCATTCCTAGGCTGAGACCTTCCTGAGGCATTATTTCCCAGCTGAGGTCTTGGTTCTACTTATCTGTAACTTCTTAGTCTGTCAGTTGGAGGTAGTCAGACTGTCAAAGAGCAAGAATGTAGATGAGCTAAGGTTGAGATAAGGTTGTTCTGCTTGAGCACTGACAGTGGCCTTCAGTGTTTATTAATATGAGGTCTTCTCCAAGATGAAGACCTATATCAAGAGATAGTAAGATGCTCATTTAGGTACATACAGATTATACTAAATTTTTAAAATCCATCCAAATCTTGAAAAAGAAACACAAGCCTATTGTAGAACAACTTCATGAGATAGTGGCAACCAGCCTGGCTAATTATAATACAGCACTGTTCAGCTGTCATGAGTGTAAGTGAATCTTCCAGCTGTTGTTTCAGCAGGTGAATATAGTCTCACTTTATAGTGAAATGAACCAAAAAGTAGAAGAGGGACATGAATAATATTGTTTGATGTTTGTACACTGGACTAAGAGTGAACAGTTTTAAATATTAAATCATGTTATTTTACAGACAAATGATCAGAAATATGTTCTCTTACAGGTTTTGGAAGGAAGGATGTTGTAGAGCACTTGCTACAGACAGGAGCCAATGTTCATGCTCGTGACGATGGAGGGCTGATACCCCTTCACAACGCCTGCTCTTTTGGTCATGCTGAAGTGGTTAGTCTGCTACTGTGTCAAGGGGCAGACCCAAATGCTAGAGACAATTGGAACTACACTCCTTTGCATGAGGCTGCTATCAAGGGGAAGATAGATGTGTGTATTGGTAAGTGTCTCGCTGCTTATATTGAAGCTTTACCAGATACATGTTTTGTGCAGTTGTAATTGTTAGCTGGACTTGAGATGAAAGATACTGCTTGTCCTTAAAAAGCTAACTTTTCTTAAACTAGCAGGTAGGTATAGTGATAGTCATTTAAGACTAGGTTTTTCATGGTGCATAATACGAACTTTGAACTTGCATCTGAAAAACCTGGTGAGGTTGGGTAAAGTCTCCTTATCTGTTAAATGACAGTATTCAAAACCTGAATATGGAAGTTTGTCTTGGTCGCTCTCAAGAAAACTAGCTTTACTAAGTAAAGTTTTTGCTTTTTGGGCTGCTCTATATGTTGTCTTAGTGGTTAGAAAGATGGTTAACCTTTCATTCTATACAGTATGGGGAAACATCCCATTAGTCCTTTGGAGCTTTCCAATACAAGTTACAGGACACCATTGTTCACAGTGGTTATATATCTTCAGTGTGTGTGCTGTAGCCTGGAGCCAAAGCAATTTCAAATAAAATGGAACACTTTAATCATTTTAAATGTGTCTAGAGCATATAAAGAGCTTTTCAGTCAGGATGTCTTTAACTTTTATGGTTTTTCTCAGTGTACTTAGTATTACTTTTTCTCTAAATGGGAACTTCTATTTTTATTTTTAGGTTTTACACTTGGATTAGTTCCTTGGACTTATTTATCAATTCTGGTTCTTCTCACATCTTCTAACTTGAATAAATGGTCTCCTCAACATTGTGTTTTTTATCAAATGTGGAAAGGATAGCTTGATTTTTAGGAATTGCAGTTAAGATTATGAACATAAGATTTGTTCTGTATGTTATCCAGATAACAATTTTCAGAATTTCAGATAATGTCTACTTGCTTAAAGACTTACTACATAAAATCGTTGCAGAGAAAGCTGAAGAACTTATAGGACAAGTTCTTGCATTGGCTTTATTGCAATACTTATGTCATTACTTAAAAAAACACCAAAAATTGAGGGGAAGAAAATTGGAAGAAGCACCAAAATACAATTTTTTAGTCTATTTCTTCTTTTTACAAAGGATGTGATGGACTTCATTACTTTCATCTCTGTGTGCGAAGTAAAACATACGGAGAATATTCTACAGAAGTTACTGAGTATAGTTATTTATGTGTCAGTACTGCGGGAGGAGATCCATTGATATAGTAGGTCCCAATAACAGTCTGTTGTGACAATGGTGAATGGAAAAGTAAGCTTAATACCAGTCAGTAACTGGAGTTTTGTATGTGACTTAAAGATAGTACTTAACGTTGGTCTGTTCAGTGCTGGAGTCTGCCTGACTTTGGGAACTGCTGACTGAAAATACAAATTAAATGGGGGAAGGTTGACAGTAAGAGGCTGAGAAGAAAAGTGACCTGTAAAGGAGGACGGGATTTGTTTGCTTTGGAAAAGATTTGTGTTGCTCAGTCTTTTAAAACCTTGTTATAAAGCAGGACGGGGTGCAACAGCACACCTTTGTGTTCATAGGTGATAGGATGAAAGATGGTTGCAACAGAAGATTTTAGGATTTGAGGGGGGGCAGCATGGGTAGTGTCACTTTGAGTGGATTGTCTAAAGACTCTCTTTGGAGGAGACTGGGCGGGTCAGATCAAGGTGGCAGATTATGTGGTACATCACTTTTGATGTACAATGCTGGCAGTAATTTGAGATTATTTAGATCTAATTTCCATAATTAACTAAATTTATGATACCTTTAAAGGTGTACTCTAATTCAGCAAGACGTTATGGGCTTGGTGAAAGGAAGTACAGAATCAAATTTATGGCTTGTATTACACAGAAATTCATTCTGTGTTCCATGCATAGATTAGATTGGTAACTCCAAATGTTAGATGTTAGACTGAGGTGATGATCCATATATATAAAATATTCAGCACATGGTACCAATCAAATCTGAAAGCTGCTCTTCTGTCCTCTGCAGTTGTCTTGTTCCTTGGAAGCACCAAGCAGGACTGCAGGACCAGATGCAGTTCTCCTTACAAACCTACTTGCAGGCAGATTGGAGTCTGGGAATTTTTAGAAAAATGATTTTATTTTCTTTTAAACAAGTAAGCATGATGTTGTTGTGCTCAGTTTAGGTATGGATATCCACCACATATGTCATACTTGTCAGATATTGATCTGTCAATGTGAGAGTTATTACTGAAGGCAGTGTCACCAGTCACTAGATTTAATATGTACCGTAGTATGATGCTTCTTTGGGATTTAGTTGATCCCATAAAACTGCTAGGACATGGGTGTAGACAAAGGAGTCTATTCTTTCTTGTTTGCAGTGAGTTTGTTTGCAATTTATATCTAGTGGGCAAGCATGTTTTGCTGTCTTTGGCAAGTTCCTGTTTCTTTTAAATGGTTTTATGTATAAGTTTCATATTAAGGTCTTCAGCTTTTCTCTCAAAGTCTTTTGAAGGAACACATTATACACAGGGATAATGGAGCAGGGGTTGCTTAGGGCATGAATTCTGACTAGGAATACTTGAATAGCTTTCTGGAATATATTGTATAGTACTGCTATTTACACCTTAACTGTAGACTGTTACAGCACATATGATGGAAGAAATTGGCCTGTTAAAAAAAAAAATCACATTCTTAGAGTGTTCCTTTTTTAAACAATCAAGGCATGCTTTTTAAAAGGCATTAATTGAAGAACAGTCTCTGGAAATCCTGGCATAACCTAGAATTTATTGCTGAACTTAGATATCTGTCTGAAAAGCAATAGACTGTGTAGGAGTTAGTCATCTAGCCTCATTTTTGGCTACCTATTCTTGGCATCTTCTTCCAAATGATGTAATGGGAGAGAATTTTACAATTTATCTTCCTTCTTCCCTTCTGTGCCACCCCAGGCTGCATCTTTTCTTTATCATGTCTAGCATAGAATGTTGTGCTTTTGGCTGTTTACAGGTCAAAAAGGGACAAAATGATAATTGAACAGTGTGTGGAGATGCAGCACATTAATGAATAATAATTTTTTTGGAGGAAAACTCAAGGCATTGAAGCAGAGTAGGAAGACCAGGAAAAGCTAGGTAGTGATTGCACTACAACTATAGAACGCTCTTGTGTCTAGCACTAGGCTTGGAATGGAGTGTGCATATTTATGCTAAAAGTATTAGGAGTGCTCAGCTGTACAGCCAAGTTTAGACTAATAAGTACAAGCCCTGCCACTGGGAAGCTTACATGGAAATAAGTGTGCATGAACTGATGAAAACTCATCAGGCTATGCATAGCATAGGTGTAAGACAGCAAATGACCGGATAGGATTTCTTGTTCTTCTGTTTTACTGGTTGCATATTACAATCGTAGGACAGTGTATGAACTTAAAGGGAGATAATGCAAATATGCTAAGTTTGGGAGGAATATGGAGTGTGGCTCTTTTAGGTGGCAGTTGCTTTTGTGTCCTCGGTCTGGAAGTGTAGTAGATCTTGGAGGATGGTAAGCAGTGCTCAGCTGCTTTGCTGACCGTCTCTTACAATATATTTACTCACTGCGGATTTGTTTAGTTGCTAAGTAACTTAATCCATTTGAAAGTGTTGTTTGCTGTATGTAATCATTTTTTGATCTAAATGTATTGAAGCAGCAAAACCAATTGTTAGATAGTGTTCTCCAGTATTTATGGCTTCTAGGATTGCTTTATCTGTCAGGAAGATGCATTTTCAGAGTCTGTGGACTGCTTCTAGAGCTAATGAAAAGTGGTTTTGTTCCTCAGAGCCGCATTTGCTCATGGAATAATGAATGAATGGTGAACTCTGCAAAACATGTTTGGAGGAATGCTGCAACATCAGGGTAGTGACTGTTCTGCAGGTTGGGCTGGGGATAAAGGATGATCTACTTATTCATCTGAATGTCTGTACTGTGGTCAGACTAGAGATCCATGTAGCTCACTTTTCTCCAAGAATGACATGTAGCAGATGCTCAGAGACTATGAATGGCATGAGCGTATCCTTATTTCTCATGGCAATCCACAATTTAGGAACTTGGTAAAGCAGAGGCTGCATCTGGACTCTGCTGCATAGCCATTGGTATACAAAATTCTTGAAAGATAGATCTAATCACTTAAATGCTGCTCTGCTTTTGGCTTTGAAGGTGTTCTGTGGCAAGAGAATTTTACAACTTAATAGTCTTGCAGGAAGAAAAAAACCCTTCCTTTTCTTTAAAACATTATTCTTGATTACTTTTATTGCAAGCCATTCAGAACTTCCACGAGAAATAGTGAACAGTTATTTCTATTTGCATTCTTCATATTCTTTATAATTTTATACGCCTCTATCTCTTCTTCCCTCAAATGTGTCTCTTCCAGGCTGAAAAACTTAGTCTTCTGTTCTGTTATCCTGCTGAATGTTATGGTATTTTTGCCTTTTATTTTAAAGGTGAGGGGTTGGTATGGACGATACAGACAACAAAACTGGGCGTAGTAGATTTATAGGGTATTTTAATGTTCTTTCTGTTCTGGTTTTCTGGTTGCTGAGCACTGAAGGGGAGTAGCTCCAAGGTATTTCCTGAGTGGTAACAGCTCCTTTAAAACTATGTGTTTGTGCAACACACAGGTTTTCTGTTAAAAAAAATAGGCTAAAAATAACCTTATAGAAGCTGTGCCTGTGCAGTCTGTCCAGGCTTGCTTTGCCCACAGCTGTGTTTGTTTCTACAGAGGCTGTATTTGTTCCTGCAGAGATTTTTATTTTTCTTCAGGTGGTTCTCCAGTTACCTGTTGTGAGAACTATAGAACTGCTAGCCTAAAAGTGATCTCAGGTGTCATACACCTGCTTAGTTTTTAAGGGCATCCTTCACAAGTATGCAAACCATGAGCATCTTCTATGGTGATACCATGATTTATGGATTTGAACATACAGTATACTTTAGTAATTTTAGGGAAATAAAAAAATTCTAGCTACTCAAAAGCTCCCTTCAACAGTGTACAAAACTGTAAGAGTTTTTTAAAATTACTTTTAGTCCATGCAGTGCTAAGGATCCATCAGGAATTACTTAATTTACACTGTTTTCGTCCCTTGAGATTTTAGAGTGCTCAGAGCATTTTGACTTCCAAGTAGAACTATATTGCTCTAAAAGTTAGAGCTGTGTCTGATTTTACTACCTGAAAAATTAAAATAAATCACAGGAAGTGCTATCAAAGAGCAAACCTGTGCAGTAGCCAGTTCTTTTTGGAGGTGGGGAGTGTGATGGGGTGAGGTGAGGGGGAGAAGCTTTAGCATCTTAACTGAAAAATGATTACAATGACTATAGATTTAGCTGCTGGATTGACAGAAGCCTGTAAGAAGACTAGTAGCCTCTTAAGTATTAGAGGGGGATATTGGCAGTTGAGGTACATTGGGAGCTGGTTATGCACGTTGTTGGAGAGATGTACTGAATTCCCAAAGACTTTCTTGGAGAACTGGTGTTCTAGAAGGAAACTTAGATACAAAGAAGCATCCCAGGAATCTGATGTTCAGAGGCTGGAAATGACTGGAAAATGCTCTCAAGTGAGTACTTCCACATACTTTGTGTAAAATGTTTAATTATTGCTGCTGTTTATGTCAGAAGATTCTTGAATATTGTTAATATTCCTGCTTTGACTTTTGAACTACAGAATTAGTAGCACTGCTGCTACTGACTACTCATAGTGTGCAGTGGGAAGACAGTGACTTGTATTTGAACTTTTTTAAGCTGCAGGGCAGTCTAAAGAACTTTAGCCTGTTCTTGTGTACCAGAAGTGTGAGTTTTGTTCCATTAGGAGGACATGAATTAATCCCTACAGTGGGGGAGCTATCCTGTCTGTTGGTTGTAGTTAACATTGACATACAGAGGAAAGGTACCTCGTGATTTGGTATGCTTAAGGCCAGTCAGTCCTGGTTAACAGCATCTATCTGATATCTGTCCACAAAATAAAACTCCTGGCTGCTATTAATAATATTTACTACTCAGACACTGATAAAAGCCAAATCTCTTGTTGTGGAGGAAGGCTTATCAGACTATTCAGGTTATGAATTCTTTTGGTCTGTTTCTTCTCATGAGTGATATAGCATGTGTGTGAAACCCTGCTGCTCTGAGTAGCAAATGGTTTTAAATCCTGTGCATGCACAGTGGCTCAAAGACCTAATATGCTTAAGTCTACTCATGCTGTTTCTTCATGGGGTCTTTCTCAAATGAACCTTGCACGACAGGAACCATAGGATAAAACTTCCATGTTTTAGATTGAGTGGAAGAATGCTTTTGCTTTCTCACTGGAGTTCTTGTTCATGATTTTAAATTTTTTATGTCCTCTAACCACTTGTTTAAGCTATGTCAACTTCTAATTGTTAATATTCATCACAGGAATGAGAGCTGCTTGGGCTGAATCTTACCCTATTTCCCACTGTATAAGCCTGTGGTTCAGAAGTCCCTTTTTGAAAGGGACCTAAGAATAAGGCCGCCTTCTCTGTGAGCTGGTGGGGGTGGAGGAACCCATGATTGAAATCATACATTGGTAATTGGAGGCATTGTAATATTGTTGTCATAGTAACAATGGACTGGAGTGTGAGACAACAGGCCTTTTGTCAAAAGTGACTACAGAATGTGGTTTGGGACACTGTACTATGGCGTATACAACTGCAGTGCTCCCTGGTGGACTTTGACAGAAGGACAGGAGGGTAGTTGATCGGCTCTGGTACATGGAGGATACCTCTTCAGTATGTGACATCTATGTGCAGGCAGGTCTGTCAATGTAGGGCAGTCTACAAGAGTTACTGTTATGGCAAAAGCTGCCAGAAAGAGATAGGTTTGTTTGCTGTAAAGACTCCAGGGAATTCTTTCTGCTGGCATTTTGCAACTGTGCACATGTAGCTGTGATAGATGCTTTATGAAGAAAATCTCTGTGAGCAGTGTCAGTCACCCAGGTATGCCTGACAAAGGTCTCAGAGTGCCAGGAGCCTTGAAACAAGTGGATCATTGACACAAGGTGAAGTGCCCTACCACAACATTTTTGTGAGAGGACCAAGCATTGAGCTGGATTAATCCTGAGGTTAGATCCTCTTCAGAAACAAAATCAACAGTAAATTTGATAGCAGACAGAATGATGCTTTGTACAAATTGGGTGAGAATGAGCCTTACTTTAGGTGAGGAAGACTTGTCTGCAGGGTTATGCCAATAAAATTGATTCTTATTTTCACATTTGGAACTAGTGGTGCTGAAGACTTGTAAAACCTGTCATGTTACTGTGTTTCTTGCAGTCCTTAAGGCTATCGTTTATATTATGGTATTTGTATTGCTAAAAGTTGATTGAAATTCAACTTCATGAAGATAGGTTGAGAAGGATTGCCTTTGTCTGGGGTTTCATACACTCTGTATATTTTGGAAGCTATCTGCTAGGTTTGAACTGTATTGACAGTTAATATGTTACAACCTATCAGTGGCTTTTCGACTTCTTCACAATTCTATTTCTTCTTTCCTAAAATTCAGGTATCAAGAAAACTAGTCTTTTTGCCTTGTTTGGCTGCTTGGCAGAGGAGAATCTGTGGAGGACAAGAAGAGTAATTTATTTTATGATGTTTCTTTACAAGTGTTGATTAAATCAGAATCTGGTTACTTGCAGCAAAGGCAGTGGTACGATAATATGCAAAATGCTATTAGAAAACTTGCTGTGGGGCCTTTATGGGAAGTAAGGTCTTCAAAAGTACTAATGTTGACTATTAGCAAATTGAGAGGGAGGGAAAGAGGAAGTTGCATATTATCCATAACAGAGCAATGGAATGGATACTGCTCTTGCAGATGCTGAAACTGCTTTCAGATGTCTGATAACGGTTTACAGCAGCTTTGTAAATATCTTGCAGAGGTACTTAATCTTATAGAATCATAGAATGGTTTGGGTTGGAAGGGACCTTAAAGATCATCTGGTTTCAACCCCCCTGCCAAGTCTTACGGGACTATGCTTCTGATTACTGGAGCAGTATCTGCTTTTAGCTTCTCAGAGGAACCGTGTGGTCTTAAAGCAGTTCATATGTGGTTTAAAAACAATCTCTAGATATATGTATAGTTGTTAAGGTATAAATGAGTGGGGCCAGTTCTATCAGAGTTCTCAGATGTTTTCTTAGTCTAATGGAAAATATTGATTAAAGTATTACCATAGGATATAAAGGTCTTGCTTGTAAAAATGGGCAGGCAATTAAATATTTGTCATATAGTGAACAAAAGGTGTCTTTTTTAATGATTTGCTCTTTCTGCAATGTAAAGCCAGTGTACAAAATGAACTATGGGTGATTGAAGCCTACTGAAAATACTGAGAGCTTGCCTCTTGTTCTGTGTGGCCTTCACTTCAGTCCTTCATGCAGCTAGGACTCATGATGAACACAGACTCCCATACTCCAGTAATTAATTGTTTTTCCATTTTTATACAAATGCTCCATGCTTCTTAGAGAAAACTATTCCTTTCTAGGAAAGGCTGAAGTGTCTGATGTGAATCTTGCTGTTCATGCTGGTGTGTGTAGTCTTCATGTTTTGCTGATGTCTCGTCCAAGCAAGCAGTGCTGAGTAATTCCTTCTTTGGGCATGGTGCACTTGTCCTAGCTATACTATTGGATACTGAACTTGCAGCCAGTTCCTCTTGGTTCCCTTGTCATGTAGCAATTTGTTTTTACTTTCTTGTTTGGGGTGATACAAGGATGGTGGGGGACACAGGTGTGACCCAGGGGAGGAACCCAGTCAGACTGATGTAACATACACTCTTCCCTAGTGTGAGACCCACAGTAGTGATGATATCTTACCTGACAGACTGGGAGATTTTTGCAGTGTAGAGTATTTGCTTGTCAAGGACCTAATGCTAAATAGGATAAGACTTGTACTGCTCTGTATCAAGAGGGCATGGCGATGAGCAGTTCTGGGACTGAAGAACAAACGTATATAGCTCTGTCCTTTAAGAATGGAAAGCAATGTGACTGCTTTACATAATAATATGGTCTAAGATAGTGGCTGGGCAGAATTTCCAAGACTGATACATGTACTGCTAGGTAGTTAGTTGTTAGTAGAGTTCTATATTAGTTTCCTGTTATTTGCTTCAGAAACAGAAATTTTGAGAATACCCATGTCTTCTGACCAACCTGTAGCTTTAGCCACAATTTCATGAACAGATCAGCTTGGTATTCCTAAGATTTCATGTACTTCCTTGTGTTTCTCGAATATTTGGTAACTCTGCTGTGGACTAATGATGAGTTTACAAAATTGGCACAAGGTTCAGGTTTTATGCGAAATATGCAAACATTATTTGGCATGTTGGAGCTTCTTTAATCTTAGGAGTTTCAGCTCTTAATCACATCAAAATGTTAGTGTGTGTTCCATAGGGTGTGTGACTGAGATACCATCCCCAAGTCATGTGCTGCTGACAGCCAGCAGGCACTGAAGTTCACCTCTGAAAAGCCTGGAAAAGGCTGTGCTCTTGGATTGTGACAGTTGGGGTTTTTTTGGTTTTTTTCCCCCCTTTCACTTCTTGTGCTCATCTCACTGAATGGTAGGTTGAGAGCTGCTGCTAGGCTTTGAATCTCTCCAATGCGTATTTCTTCTGGTGCTAAAAAGAGAAAGTGGTTTTGATTATGTGTGCACCCTTTCTGTTTCAGAAAAATAGTAGATCCAGGACAGGTTCTAAGAAGCTTTTAAGACTCCTCAGTTTATGTTGCTTCCTGAGCGTTGGATTTTAGTGTACTGACAAATAATGCATTCTGATAGCCACATAGCTAATTCCACATGCAATCTATCACCTGACTTCCACCACAAATTTTTTTCCCCAGACTTCACCTGGAAGAAATGGTTAGCATATGCTAAGGCGATTAGAATTGGTCTTTCGTTTCTCTTAACTCTGCTCAATTCGTTTTCCTCTTAGGTTGCTACTTGTTGACCTTAGTTGCCTCGATGGCTACTTTTGCCATCAAGGACACTGAAAGCAGGGCTCTTAATCTGTCAAGTGGGATGTCAGGATTACAGCTGACATTTATTTGGATAAAACTTGAAGTAGAAAGGTGGATTCATTCAGAGAAAACTGAAATTGGGACCAAGCAATGAAGACTTGTCCTTAAAGCAGCTTTCAGCTAGGAATATAGATGAAAACATAAATTGCTCAGACAGTAGGGCAGCAGTTAAGATTTCTAGCTGTTCAAGAAATAATATACTAAAACAAATGCTTAGAAACTAAGTAGCTACAGAATTGTTGCTTGCGAGGAAAAGGAATGTGATTTCGTTGTGGCATCCTGAGGCCTCAACCTGTGCCATCTACAAATGGGCTAAATGGTTTGGTGTTTTTTATTTTAAAGCTCTTTTGGTTAGAGTGTCTTGTATTCCATTTTGCACACTAGTGACATATGTGTTCCAGTTGACTACTTGGAGATGCTTAGGTGTGATTCTTAAGCACCTGTGTGAAATAGGCACAAACTGAAACATGTGAGGTTCTCTCTGAACACCAGGAAAAACTTCTTACTGCCAGGGTGACCAGTCACCAGCATAGGTTGCTCAGAGATGTTGTGGAGTCTCCTTCCTTGGAGATACTGAAAAGCCATCTGGACACAGTCCTGGACAAGTGGCTATAGGTGGCCCTGCTTCAGCAGATGATCTACAAAGGTCCCTTTGACCTCAGCCATTCTGTGATTCTGTGAAAATGGAGTGCATGTGCATGGTTGCAAATAAATGGGATTAAATAAATGCTTAATGTACTTTTATTGCTTGTTAGCTCAAATGATTTTATTTCGGTTTTTGGTAACCTAAGCTTCTAGACTTTGTACATTTTGCAGGTTCATTATGGAAGCCCCAAAGCTTCCTTTACATGACACAGCTTTTGGTGTGGATTGTGTGCTAGGGGGGAGCATTCTGGAATGATGGAACCATCTCTTGCATGGTGGAGAAAAACCCCAACAAACAAACTGCAGTGACACTAAGGTTTTGAGGTTGCTCTCTAGAAGACTGCATTCCGCATAACCCGCGTATACTTTTGTTTTCTCACTGTTAGCTGAAATGGAAAATTTTAACTTGAAAAGTATTGCATCCAAAAAAGGAAACAGGAGTATTTACTTCATTAAGTCCAGGAAAGATCAAGGCTTTGAATTGCTGTTCATGTAGGGTGAGCAATCTACCAACTCTGGCTCTTTCTCTGAGTGCAGAAGGCTATTATCAGCCTGCTGTGCTGCCTACAGCCTCTGGAACTTTCTGCTTGTTCTCTCTCCCTATGCGTATTTAATCACTGGTAGGCAGAACTGGCGTACCAGGGACGGATTTTGTAGTGCTTCCTACGCATAGAAAACTAATCATAGTTAAGATGCACCTACTTATGGGGAAACAGTTGTGGGCAGTCACTGAGGGAGGAAGGAGCCTTTTAAAAAGGTATCTTCTTGCCCTGCTGGAAAAGCTCTGACTCTTGCAATGACGCTTGTGGTTTCAGTTGTCTGGTTCAGATCCTTTTCCCCTGCCTTACTTTGATTAGATAAATCTGATCGCTGCAACATCTAGTGCAAACTTAATTCTAGAATACATTGAAGTGTTTTGTAGTGTGTTGGGAAGTGAGATTTATGGTATGTATGGATAGACCAGGAGTCAGGCTGTCTTGCTAAGAGGTTGAAACTTCAGGAAGCAAAGTCTAAAAGTATTTCTGGGGCAAACAGCAAAAAATCTGAGATGAAAGAGTCTTTCTGAAAAATTAGAGCTTGCATGAAAATAGGATGAAGTCCTTTTAAAGTGATGCTTTGTAATATATTTTTGTCTAGGTCCTTCTTCTCCCCTCAAAACAAACAAACAAAAAGTTGCTACTAGGAGACTTTGTTCATGCTGCTTCTTTGAACATTTCTTACTACTGCCTTGAAGCCTGGTTCTGTGAATTGTTGACCCAAGCTGAAGGGAAGTCTGACCTCTAAGCATTGTTTCCATTTCATGTTTTACTGGGACTCTGCTCAGTTTGGTAGTTGCATCCTGTCACTGCAGGAACTGGTACAGCTTCTGCAGCATATGGAAGCATGAGAACCTGCCTTTCAAAGAGCAGATCTGTGTCACGAAAGTGAGATGTTTGATATGGGTGTCCCCTGTCCCTGATGGACCTAATGGTCATTTCAGCCATAAAGAAAGAAGTGGTTCTGCTAGGAGCCATATTCCAAGCTGTCTGCATGTATAGTCTCCTAGCATATATTGATGCCCCCAGCCGTTGCTATTATTGCTTATCTAATGACAATGTAATAGAAACATGCAAGCAGGTGCTAGATTACATCACATTGAGCCAAAGTACCATTTCTGTACTAGAGGTAGCTTTCTTTCTCTTAGAAACAACCATTTAAGACCATGTGCCTGTATAAATTTTAACTGTGTATATCTCCAGGAACTGGTCTGCAGGATTACAAATCATAGAATGGTTTGGTTTGGAAGGGACCTTTAAAGATCATGTAGTCCAATGCCCCTGCCATGGGCAGGGATAGCTTTCACTAGATAAGATTGGTCAAAGCCCTGTGCAACCTGACCTTAAACACTTCCAACATCCACAACTTCTCTGGGCAACCTGTTCCAGCCTTACAGAGGTTCAGGTAGATGAGATTTGTAGCTTTTCCTTTGCTGAGTGATGAAATCACTCCATCCAAGTTAGTCAGGCATGATTTGCCCTTGATGTCTCTAATTGGCGACATGTCTTCCAGGAGGATCTGTTCCATGATCTTACTGGGCACAGAGGTGAGGCTGACTGGTTGGTAGTTCCCAGGGTCCTCCTTTTTAAAAATGGGCATGATGTTTCACTTTTTCCTTGATGTTTCACTGGGGATTTGCCTAACTGCCATGACTTTTTGAGTAACATTGAGAATGTCTTGGCAGCTACATCAGCCAATTCCCTCAGGACCCTGGGATACATCTCATTGGGTCCCATGGACTTATGTACGTTCAGGTTGCTCAGGTGGTTTTGAACATGATCTTCATTTACAATGGGAGGAAATTCGTCCCTGCCTTGAGGTTCAGGAGGGACTTGAGAGATGTGGGAAGAGATTAACGTTGAAAACTGAGGCAAAAAAAATTGTTGAGTACCTCAGCCTTCTCTGTATCTGTATCGGTTGTCACTCATTCTCCTGTCTTATTTATCAAGGGGGGGTATGTTTTCTTTAATCTTCCTTTTCTAGCCAACATTGCTGTAGAAGCCCTTCTTATTTGCCTCCTCTGCTAAATTCAGCTCCTTAGCTTTCCTGATCCCATCCCTACATATCTGGGCAGCATCCCTACATTTTTTCCCAGGATAGATATTCTTGGTTCCACTGCCTGTGCATTTCCTTCTTACACTTTAGTTTGACCAGGAGGTCCTTAGTTAGCCATGTTTGTCTCCTGCCTTCCTTGCCTGATTTCTTATATGTGGGAGTTGAGCTCTTGCACTCTTAAGAAAAATGTCCTTAAAGAGCTGCCAGCTATGTTCAGCTCCTTTGTCCCTGAGAGCAGTTTCCCCAGGGGGTCCCATCCATTAATTCCTTAAACAACTGAAAGTTTGCTCTCCTAAAATTCAGAGCCCTGACTCTATTCTTCACCTGGCCCATATCCCTCAAGATTGTGAATTCCACCAGGGCATGATCACTGCAGCTCAGGCTGCCACCAATCTTGACAGCCCTAATTAGTTCATCTGTGTTGGTAGGCAACATGTCTAGTAATGCTTCTCCTCTGTTTGTGCTGTCACCTGGATTAAGAAGTCCTCAGTGCAATCCAAGCATCTCCTGGACTGCTTACAGCTCGGTGTGCTGCTTTTCCAGCAGATGTCAGCGTAATTGAAGTCCCCCAGCACAATCAGAGCCTGAGTGTGATGCCTCCTGTAGCCGAAGTAAGAACTCTTCATCAACAATCTCCCCTTGGTTGGGCAGCCTGGAGTAAACATCATCCATGAGGTTTCCTTTGTTGGCTTGGCCCCTAATTTTTACCCATAGGCTCTCAATTTGTTCATTGCTGTTTTTCAAAGGCAACTCTGTGGAGTCAATCAATTTTTTTTTATGTAGAGGGCAACCGCCTGCTGCTCCTTCCTTCCCTGTCCCTTCTGAACAGTTTCTAGCCATCTATTGCAGCACTCCAGTTATGTGATCCTTCCCACCATGTTTCAGCGATAGTGATTAGATTGTAGCTTCCAACTCCTCTCGTTCGCTACCCATGCTGTGTGCATTGGAATGGAGGTGCTTCAGCTGGGTCATGGACTGTGTCACCTTTTTAGAGGAACATGCCCTAATTCCTTTGAGGCATTTCACAGGTTTGGTTCCTAATACATCAGCAGTCCCAGGCTTTTCTTGGCTGCTCAGAACTCCATTACTTCCCTTGCTACTTGTCTGCTGCTTTCTCCTGCTGTTAAAACTCATTTCTGTCTATGCTGTTGGAGAGCACCTTTACAATTTTTTATTTCAGCATAGTGGGGCCTAGTGTTGCTTTTATAAGCTTCTGTTCATCTGCTTCATACTACTGCGGTCGGCATATTTGTCTCTTGCTCTGTCTGGCCCCAACAAAGAACAAAACCAACATGCTGGTTCATTGGGAATAAAACTGTTGTCTGGGGTAATGGCAAACTGGGATGCCCCGAACAAGGGAAGTAGGGAAGACAAAATGATGGGAAGTGCTTGGAACTGACATTGACCCAGCAGTACTTTAACTGGTAATGTTAGATATACTCTTAACTAGAACAACAAAATGATCCTTTTCAACTCCTGTCACTGGCACATTTCCCTGTACTGTCCTTTCTTGTGCCAACCAGAGTACATCATGTTGTTGCATGATGAACTGGATTGGGCAAGTGATCACGTTTCTAATCTGCCTTGCTGCCTGACCAAACATTTGCAGCCACCCAAAGCAGGGTGGCCAGCAACGGGCTGGGCACAGTGATTCAGACAGCCTGGTCTAGGTGAAACTGTAGCCTGTGATAGTGCTGTTTTGTAGGGGGACAGCTTTATAATTTATAATTCTTTGCAGTCCTTCAATGTTCATGGGGTTTTTTGGTGTGGTTTTTTTTTTTTTTTTTAATTGGGAGGGGCAATAAAGGCTGCATTCTCTCCTGCTCTCTGCCTTGAAGTGTGTCTGTTCTCATCCTGCTAGAGATCTTTTTATTGCCCTGGAGCTTGGTGCTTGGACCCTCCCTTCTCCCCTTCAAGCTAAGCACTGTTCTTCAGGGCCCGTTTATCCTAGAGGTGTTGAGACTAGCTGGACATAATTTTTCAGTTTAGCCTTTGCATCAGAAAAAGCAGCTCCCAGCCTAGAAAAGTCCACTCCAGTCTGCCATCTGAGCAATAAAACCCTACAAAGCAGCCAGTAATGTAGGTCTTTGAAGTCTTCAGTAGTTAACTGTTTGCAGACACCTTTGTTGCTGGAGATTCAGTCTTCTGCAACTTTTCCTTACTTGTCCTACTTGCATCCATGGGCACTTCTACTGTATTTCTCCCTGAATTTCCTTAGGGATATAATTGCTCACCCTGCCTTTATTCTTTATTTTTGCTGCTTCTGCATGCTCTCTTGTGTTTGTCTGTCTCTCTTCTACCAAATGCATTCCTATCCTGTCCCTGAACTGCCACCTGTTTATCATCTCTTCCTACCAATAAACCACCTACAGTGCTCCCAGATGTGTTTGGTTATCACCTCTACCCTACCCTGACTCCAAACAAAATCCTTTGGTGTGCTTAACCTCTCTGCTCCATAAGCCTCTCTTCATTCAGCTTTGATGGCTTTCACTATAGAGGGGCAGTCAAGAGCATAGGACCTCTTCCTCTCCTTTTTTCCAGCTCCTCTTAGCTGAGGTGGCAGTGGTGTTTGAGGCCATGGATGTCATCAGATCAAGTAGTGATACTCAAACCTTTAGAGCTGTGTGGAGCCTCTGTAGTGATACTGCCTCTCACGTCTTCACTAATGGCTGATTAATATAGTGGGGTTTTGCTTCATCATGCAGCTAAGACTGAGATTGGTCACAGAGCAAGTTAATCAGTGATAGCATTGTGGTTAATGTTATTAGCTGTATCTCATATATTCAACTTTATGAAGCTAAGAGTAGGGTGCTACAATTTTTGTTATAAGGGTTCATTTAGCAAAAAGGGTTTATGTATCTGGTAACTTGCCAAAATGGGATTATTAGATCTGAATCATAGAAGCGTAATTTCTAGGCAAGAAATTGTTGTTCTTGTAACACGAGAAAAGCTTCAAAACCTTGGTGGTTTGATTTACATGTAGAAGTAGTTAGCGGAGAAGATGCATTTAGCATTGGCTGAAAAAAAATTAATAGCTTGGATTCCAGTGTGTTGTCCAGGTGTTTTCAGAATGTGGAGGTAAATGAAGACATGAGTGTTTCTTGTGAAGTATAACTTGGAAACATGTCCTGCATGAGAGTGTGTGTGTGTTCCTGGGACCTAAGGTTAGTGAGAGACTGACCAGCTTTGACGGTATCCTTTAGAGAAATGAAAGATAGTGCATATGTTGTGAGTCAAAAGGAGAGCTTTTTCTTGGCTGTTTCTCTGTACCTTGATACTGTGGGAGTAAGTAGATAAACCTACAGTAATACGGTTTGGAAAGGACCTTTGGAGATCATCTCCAGAAGATGAAGCTGAAAAGGGGTAAGAAAGAATATATACTAAAGCTGGGGTAGCTGGAAGGGACCATGGGCACAAGGCAGTGGGACACGGTGATTAAAGAACTGCTGGGGAGAGAGGAGGCAGTAGTACAGCTGTGAGGAACTGAAGACTCTGGAAATGTATTTAAAAGCAGTAGGCAGCTTTAAGTACAGATTCTGAAAAGGTACTTCAAGTCCAGTACTTCTGGAAAGTCTGCCTGTTCTTGCATTTTTCACTCAACAGTCAAAGGTTTGGATGTGTCCTTTTTTTGTACTTAAGTGAATCCTATTTGAAACCAAATGTGAACTTTTCCATCAGCATTCCTGTAAGTATACTCGGGAAGCTTGTGGATGTTGGGCCTAGACAAACTATAACAGAAATATTCCAATCTTTGATCATGCCTAATATTGGAACAACCAACTTGATTTTTATTCCCATTCTATTCCCATTGTATTTCTATCTTTCAATCAAAAATATTTTCCTTTGGTGCACTTTTAACTGAGGCAGTACGAAGGAGGGAAGGCTAAGTACTTGGGTGATGGTTTATGTGTAGAGAACTCCCTTTTTTCTTTTTTTTTTTCCACTAATAAAACTTACTTCTCCCTTGTTACTGTACAGCTACCAGGGAAGTTTTTGCCATATGTTTTTGGTGAAAATGTGAAGGTTGAAACTGCAAAAAGTAAGAATGTTTGGTTTTGGTGGGTTTGTAATTTGACAGCCAAATGAGGTAATATTGGTTAGCTTCACAGTTCAAAATACCTATGCCAGGAGGCTGTGGGCCAAGTGTTTAATTTTAGGATTCATTCTGCTGTAGCAGGTTGGCAGTAATCTGAAGTTATTAGTGGTTCATGCTCTGTGCAGTACCTTAACTTTTTTTTTATTTGGTGGGAAGAATGTGGCCTTTCTTATCTCTAGTACTGATCTGGTATAATAGCAGTGTAATTAAATAAAGCATTTCAGATGGTATGTGAAGATCAGAAACTTATGTATTGTAGCAGTTGCAGTGAGGGTAAAAATATAACTCTGTACCAGTCCATGTTCTATAGTCAAGCTTACAGGACTTTGATGTCCACATACGATATGAAGGTTCAATTAAAAGGAGAATTTCTTCACACTGTTTGTATAATATGGTCTGTAGGAAGGGAAGGATAGCCAGGTAATGGTATTGCTAGATTATTAAGGGCTCTGCCTGCAGTACAGAAAAATAATACACCCCAATGTCCCCAGTGTCCAGACGAAGTAAACCTGCATATCAAAATATGCTAATTAACAAAGTTCTAGGAGTGAATTTCTGTGCACACCATCCTTAAGCTTGCCTGTTAACAGTAGTCTTTTGACAGAAACTATTGCCACGTTTCCTTTTCAGGCTACTCAGAAATCATTCTCTAAAACTGGTGTGCAGCGTTTGAAATCTGGAATAGCTACAGTAGCTAGAATGGTTTGTTCTGTTGCTTCATTATAAAGGGAATGTTTTTCTCAAACTGGAGATCTATCTTGACGTTTTTACACATCCCTGGTGCATTGAAAAGGAAATTCAGAGAGACACACTGTGTCTAGATCTCAAATACCCTGTGGTTCGAAGAGACTTTGTGTTGGACTAAAGTGTTAAAGGTTTGAACAAGCAGGAGAACATTCAATTAGAAGCTACCTGTGGTTCGCCAAGTAGAAAAGTACAGCAGTGTTACACCGGTAGGCTAAACATCAAATGCTGGATTTCTTTTGTTAATTCATGTTGATGACAACATTGCTCACTTGGATATCTTTTTGTGAGACTATATACTAAAAAAGTGTGGAGAGGATAGAATCAAATAGTCACTAGAGGAAATGTAAGAACAAGACTGCCTTTGTGACCTGATTTCCTTCCTTTATTCATCTGCATTCTAATACAGTGTTTATTTATATGATTGGTTTCTTCTCCCAGGATGCTCCGGCATTAATTTCACAAGGTAGATCTGTCTCTAGGACTGAGTAAGGAATGTACCTGCAGAACCATACCCTTGGCTGTTGGACAGGCTGGAAGGGTTATGACGAGTGGGATGAGTGATTGCCGACACAAGAAGGATAAGTCTTATGGTTACAGCAGTTGAGTTCTGACAGGTTCTTTTTGTGAACCTAGTTTGGCCACTCCAAGTACATGTTCCACAGGCAGCCACTAATTCAGGGGTTTTGCAGGGAACCAGCTTAAGCACCGTTAGTAAATTTTTAATGTATTTCCCTAGGTTTTTAAAAACCTCAAAGCCTGGCACAGAAATTGTATGTTGTAAGCCATGCCAAAACCCTTCATGGTTCATTAGCATGACTGAACAGGTTAGATACACTGCATAATCCTTTGTCATTTTAGCCAGGAGAGAAGCTGAAAGCAGTAATGTGTTGTCATCTTCTCAGTGTGCCGGCAGAAGTAGCAGGGAAGTGTTCTTGGTTGCACAGCATTAAGAGACTTGAAAATCTGTGCTTCTGTTTTAATACCAGGCTCAGCCAGTCACAGATCCCTTTGACACCTACACTTTTTACCTCTCATTTTTCAGTCACCTTTCTTGCACCCTAACCTGCCTTGGCTTGGCTTCACATGCTAGTCCAAACCTCCAAACTCTGGTCAAATCCTAGATATTCCTCTCTCCTAGTCTTTCTTCCTGGACTTTTTATCTGAGCTATCATCTCTTCCCCTGCTACATCATCTTGTTCAGTTTTCTCCCCTAGCTCTTTGTCCCCGGCTTTTTTGCCATGTGAATCCCTCCCTGTCTTCTCATCCAGTTTGTGTTGTTCCATCATTTTGTACTGCCTGCTTTCTCCTTATAGACACTTAGTTGCTGGTTCCCTCTTTTAGGGTCCCACTCTTCCCCTGATGCCTTTTGGGACAAGGGGTTTCCCTCTTTTCCGCATATAGATTCACTAGCAGGGCTGAAGAGAATAGAAACAGAACATACTGAGTGTGTCTCTCCATACTTACTTTCTGTACTGCCTCCTGTGTTTAAAAAAAAAATCTGCAAAAAGTCCTGTTCACCACTTCCTGCTGGAGTGTGACTGGCTGGCTTGTGAGGCTGGCTCAGAGTCAAACCTGTGCCTGAGTAAGATCTCTAAGGGGGTGGTAGCATGTATGGCACAGATGGCATCTTCAGAAATGTAGGTGTCGTATCTTAACAAGCTTCTGTGAGCACGTGCTAGCTGATTTGGTTTTTTTTCCATTTTGGTGTCTTCATCTTGACATAGGGGAAAAAAAAACCCAAACACCACCACCAAACAAAAAACCTCCTAAGGAAAGCCCAATCTGCCTACTTGAATCTTCTTTCAAAAACATGGGACAATTGCACCTTCTTGGCAAAGCATAAAATAAGTCAATTTGCTTCATTAAAGCCCCAGACTTCTGCAAAAATTCAGCTGAGGGCAAGCATGAAGCATAGCATCCTGTAAACTGAAATATATGAAATTTGGCAATGTTAAAAGCATTTAAAGTCAGAATTGTATAAGAAAAGACATTTGAATGAAAACAATACCAGTTAAAATTTTAAATTATAAAAAGTTTATTTCTGGAAAGCCTTTTGCTGGTTAAAGTGATATATGTAATATAATATTGGTAATTACTTTTGTTCTGGATTGGGTTATGTTTTTCCCTGGAGAATCCTGTCTATGAAGTGCTTTTGCATCCTTAGTTACAAAAAGTGTTTGCAAGTATTTCTTTGTCTTGATTACTTCAGTTCAGCTGTATCTCAACAGATACATTTACATAATAACATCTGCCATTTTTTATTATTTATCTCCTTGGCATTGAGTCTCTGCACCTCTGTACACTGTCCTGTTATTCACACTTGTGCAAAACAGTGTGTAACTGTTGCTCTGAATTTGTAATGTGTTATGCTTATTTTGCACAACATCTGGGGAAGTGGAGAATTGGGGCCCTTATTGTCAGACCTCTAATGTTGCTGTGGGCTTTGTTTTCTAATTCTGTAGAAAGTGCCTTGATCTTGAGAGGGGGTTGTCTGAATTGCATTGTTATTGTGCTGTTTCTGATCAAAAGAGTTTACAGGTGAAATAGTGTTTTCCTTTTTTTGATGAGCTTTTCTAGATGATAATTTAGTGTATCAATGCCTTCCTAGCCATATGGTTGCGTACTGCATTCTAAGTGTTTTTATGTACTTGAATTTTTATGTGTTAATATGCTTAGTAGGGAAAAGAAATACCAGTGAGAATAATAGCCTCTGAACATCCAGATTGCAGGCTACCAGGTTACACATCTTACCCTATTTGTTACATTACTTGAAGGTGAGACAGTTAAGATTTTGTGCACAAGTGACAAGCCCCTGAAAGGCTGGAGTATTACTGATTTACAGAGGCGGGGTGACTTGGGATATTCGGCAGGAAAAGGAACAGGGGTGGTAACAAGCAGCAGTAGTGGTAGTAAAGGCAGGAGCAGGTTCCACAGCAGATTTCCCAGTGTGAGTCAGTGAATGCACAGCTTCCCAGCTAGCTGTCAGGAGGAACCCAAAACTGACTATTGCAAGAGATTCAGGGTTCATGTTTATCATGCGAAGTCATGTGATCATACTATATCTTAACTTGCCAACTTAGCCTTACTCTGGAGAAGATCCTTTGCTGCAGTGCTTAACCAAAAAAAAAAAAAAAAGGCGAGAGAGAAGAAGGAAAAAAAAAAAACACAAACCAGAAGGAAAAAGAAAGAAAATTGTGCAATGTGTGTTTATGCGTACATCATGCCGAGAAGACACTTAACAGAAAATAATCTGTGTATACCTGAGGTGAGATACTGTTTCTGCTTTCCCTGCACAGTGCTGCTGCAGCACGGAGCTGATCCAAACATTCGGAACACCGATGGGAAATCTGCACTGGATCTAGCAGACCCTTCAGCAAAAGCTGTACTCACGGGTAAGATGCATACATCTCTCGACAGTGTTACCTGTAGTTCATTTTGTGTGTATAAGTTCAGCATCGTAAAAGCCTTCTGTCTTTTCGGATTTTCTGTTGTGTAAGAGCATTTTAAAACTGTCTTTTACCAGATTTCATGTTGATGTAACTGTTGTTAATCTGCTATGCTGCTATAGGTTTGCTTATTCTACTTATGCTAATGCTGTAATTTTCTGTTATAACATCATTCATTATTCACTGTGTTTCTGTGAATTTTTTTTTTTCTTTTTAATTGCTTCCCAATATACAGATTGAATAAGAGCCCCCAACCCCTGGAAAAAAAAAAAAAAAAAAATCAGGTCAATTGTTTTAAGACCTTCACTGTCGAGCAAGCAAGGACGTTTGTATAACTATAAAAGTACCTGTGATCTGAAAGACAACCTGCTACTGATTGCAGAGATCAATAGTTACATTATATTTTGCTGCAGATTCACATGCTACCTTTTCCTTCCTCTTCCTCATTAGTCATCTCAGGTAGAACTCTTTCTCACGCACCATTTTTTTTTTCCATTTTAGAGGCTATTAGCTGCCAAACTATGTTTCATGAAAATATCCTACAGCTACAACTTTGTTTTTACCCAGCTTTTTTTAATAAATTAGCTGTTGTAACATACCAGTAAGCATTAAAAGTATAATATAGTAGCCTGTCAAATCTGTATCAAGAAATACATGGTCCTCTGTGCTGATTTTGACGTCTAGGAAATAATGTTTAGAACAAAGTAATCTTGGATTTTAAAATATACAATTAGATTTATAGAAAGGGATTCAGCAGCTGAGCTTCATTTGAAGAAATATCTATTTTTCTTCTTTTTCCTTTATTTCCCCTATTCTCTCTCTCTTTTTATTGACAGCTTAATTTATAGGTTATGTGCTATGCAACACCCATATTCTTTCTTCAGATTATGTTCAGAGCACACCAGCTCTCTTCAGTTTGTCAGGAACATTTCCTCATCTTTTTCCAGTGCGCTGACTGCTATACATAATTATCTACAGCTCTGCAGTGATTTGAGAGTGCCTTTGGAACAGTGCACTTTAAATATATATGATTTAGTTTAATTACTCAGTGTCAAATTTAAACATGTTCCTGAAGTGTTAACACTAATGTTAGCTGTGCTAAGCAGGTTAATCTGACTTTTGGCTGTTAATGGGTATAGTTGTATAGATGCTGAGGGTGGAAAGGGCACCAGGGAGTCAAGGTATCTCAAAGGTGTTAGTAGATATTGGGCATTTAGTTGTGGGGAGCTTGACATTTGTACAGTTTGGGGGTTCCAGGCTCCAAGCTGCTCTTCCGGTTATGCTCAAAGATAAACTTCAGAGGATAGTAGAAGACTTATGAAGTCACCATTGCAGATCTTCCTCTCTGCTGCACTGAGTTCTCTGGGCACTAGATCACCACCTTGTGCTTTAGGCAATGGCGAGGCCAACATCGTAGCAAACAAGTGGAGATGGATTAGAAGCAGCCCTCTGAGAATGTTCTGTTGCATGCAGCAAGCACCCAGTGTCCCTGGCCTCACCCCTAATGCCTCTCAAGGATTCAGTGACTGCAAGCTTCTGCAACCAGCGGATGTTACCAGGTGGTGCATATAAACACACGTGCACACAGCCACTTCCGCTGCTATTTGGGTGTTTTATTGCTCATAAAAAGATGTCATTTTTGTATGTGCTTATTCTTCCTAGCAAGTAAGTAAGCTTTCGATTTTATCAGCTTTGTCCTCAAGGTGGCTCTTGGCTACACCGGGCGCTCTCTCTGCTGTGCACCTGAGCTCCAAGCTGTGTAAACAGGATTTGAATCGGGCAATCGGGCTGTAGCTGCTACGTGATGCACAATAACTGAAGAAGCTGACACTGGATGCCATTTAAATGGAAGCTTTCTGTTAAGAGCTTGATTTTTCTGGATGCTGCCTTACTTCTTAGTATCTCTGTTAGGCTGCTACTTTTGCATGCACTTTCCATGTGTTGTTACCTTCAGGTCTTGCTTCATCCTTCTGGAAGAAGGGGGCTTAAGAGATTTCTTAGGATCTATCTGGCTTGGGATAATCTTTAGCTACAGCAATGCTTTGCAATTAGGTGCATGAGAACTTAAAAGGTATTACTGGATTAAGGATGAGTAGGATGTATTAACTTAATTTTCAGTATTTAATGTTGAATGGTGGGATTTTAGAAGTGCTCATATTTAGAGCTTTTAAAACTGGAGTGATCTTGAAAGCACAATCTGTAATTGTTACTGTATTTGCATCTTTAAATGACATGCATGTCAAGGCTGTTCTCATGATGTTATTTTGGGTTCCTTTTTCTATCAGTGTCTATGACCATAATAGACTTTTCCACATTGCTGCTGTATTGATTGTTGGAGAACAAGGTTCCTCTTACTAGTTTTTTGACCAAGTATTTGCATAAGTTCATGCATTGATGTTAATTGCTTTGCGAATGAACTGTGATTATAGTCTCTCTTTGACCTCCAGCTTAGCAAAAGTGAACAGAAAACTTGTTAGTAATTGATTAAATCTTTTCAATTTGACAAAGAGTTCTGTATGTGTTTTAAAAGGGACAGTCCTGCATAAAAAGCGTTTCTGGTGTTCTGGCAGCAAATGCTGAATCCACAATGATTTGTTCTTTTCTGTTTCCTAGTCTAGAATAATGTATAGTATCTTCTTCTCCTAAATTACAGAAAGGATATATAAGGCAGTAGTTTCTGGGATGACTTCCAGGCATTTTCTTGCAATGTTCTCTCAAAATGTGCGTTTCATAAAGGATGCATAATGCAAATGAAAGACTAATATTTTGATGGAAATGGACTTTGAAAATTTCTTTGTAGATTAAAGTGAATTTTATAGAAATTAAACACCTAGTTCCAGCTTCTTTTAAAAAAAAAAAAAAAAGTTATATAATTAGGGAATCTGGTTTTTACATCTTAAAACAGGAGAGCAGTCTTTTTTTCCCCTTCTGCAGGATAAGCAGCATTTGTGTGAGCCAAACGCTTCACTATTGAGAGGGTGAATATTTTCATTTCTTCTTTCTTAGCATTCCTTACTGTTCCTGAATCAGGTTGTCAGAAAACGATTGTAATCTTCTTTTTCTCGAGACTAAAGTGGTAGTACAGACTCCAAAAACATGTCACATCTAAAAACCAGAGCACTTCAGATTAATATCATAGTTAATTTTATTTTACTTTAATTGCCTGTGGGGTGTGTGGTTTCTGAGATGGGGACTCATGTTTGTTGCTGTACATAGCACTGTGGGACTCCCATCCAGAACAGGGCCTTTGGGAGCTTTTGCACTACAAGTCATATTAGTCTTCATTATTCTCTTACCCTGCTTATTGCCTCTTTAAACATTAATATCCTTTTATATCTTTCCTCTACAGTATATGAAGAGCCAACAATATTGTTAATGATTTATGTGAATGATTTATTTTGATTTTTCACACAGTGATGCTTTTTTGCCACTTCCCCGTATTATCTGCTATTTGGAAATGCTTTCTCTACGTGAATGGTTGTTCTTTGTACTTGAGTGGTTTCCAAAGCTGTTAGCAGGAGCTGAAGGCACTTGGGTTGGAAAATATGTTCTTGACTGCTTCATGCCACTGTTTTGCAAGGTTGGTTTTGGTTGGTTTCAAGGATTACTCCCATGAAACAGGTCAAAATGAAAAAAGTTTGGAAACTGCTGCATCTCCAGATTAAAGGAAGATTTACTGGGTATGAAATAATGTCTTGTTTGTTAATAGAATCCATTTTCAAAGTTAAACAAGACTCTGATCTTCCTGCTTACTATGGAAATAATGTCTTTTACAGACCAAGTCCTTAGGTCCTATTGAGCATTTCTCACTTCTGTTTTCTGGATGTGCAGGACAGCTTGATGAGTGAAAGTACAGCTGGGCTAAGGTTACCAGAGGTGTTAATGAGGATTCATATTTCATGTATTTGTCATGTCAACTTTTAAATTAAAGTGGGGAGCATAGTCCATTTGCTGAAATATATTTGCACACGTTTTTTTTAAAGCAAACTGCCATCCATGCATAATTTGCCTGCAAGAAAGAAAAGTCTGATATTTCACTACAAAAAGTTTACTGAACATTAGAGAATGGAAAATGGATCCTAGGTACAACTCATCCATTTTAAAATTAGCAGGAAGAGAAGAAATTATTTTAGTTAGTTTTATTTTTCCTGTGTCACCTTTTCAGCGTGACAGTCTCAAATCCCAAACTCTTTCCTTCTGGGTTGGTCATATTTCCTTTCCAGGTACTCTTAGGATTTTGAAGGCATTCTGGATAGACACCAGCACTTCATTTTGGGAGATGCCACCTCCTCCCCCTTTCCTTTTGTTGATATAATTCTTATATAGTGTACTCTGACAGGAGATCATTTGGACAAGGTGTAGCTTCTGTCTTAAAGAAGCAGTACAATAAGCATCAGTGCAAAAGGAGAAGCATTCTAACAGTAAGGACGGCAGATGCTCCTGGAATGGGCCTTCCGTTTCTCTGGGTCATTTTCCCTTCTGACAGTGACACCAGGGTCTGCTGCCTTAGAGAAAAGTGCAAGAAACACAGTAGTTGAGGAATATCCTTGCCCTGCAGAAAACTTTTGCCCTATTTCATATAGTCCGTTGGCATACATCTTGAAGCAGGAGGTCTGAAGGGCCTTTTCCAGCACTTGCTTGTGCTTTGAATGTATGTTTTGGGGTTTGTTGTTTGTTCAGCATGCAGGTAGCTCTACTCTCCTCATTTTTACCAAGGCCGCCTCAGAAGGGAACAAGCCATCTGCTCCAGTTCACTGGTTTGGGTGTCATGTGATGCTTTTACGTTTGGAGTCTGTGGTGATACTTTACATCTACTTTCTGGAGAATTATGAGGAATATCAGCTTTTGTTTGGGAATGCTGGGGCATTGCTTGTCCAGTTTTTGAAAAGATGTGGCCAAAATGTACTTGTGGCACAAATCTAATATGAAGTCTACCACTTAGGTGGCCCTCATCTAGAAGCTCTAACTATATGGATATATAGATCTTGTATTCTGTTTTTAGAGAATATTTTAATTGTGACTGTCTTGTTATATTTGTAAATATGTAATTTCAAAAATATCTCATTCAGTATGTGGTCTAGTTCCCACTTTCTGCTTTGAAGGAAGTGCACAGGCTACTTGGCAGGCCAGGAGTGAAATGCCTTCCTTTCTCAGTTCTGGCATGTTCACATTTCAGTTTCATTTCACATTTCCTTGTTTTCACACTGAGAGGAAATAGGAAGAAACAGTCCTCTTCTTGTTCTAGATGCCATGCCGTACTTTGTGTGCACTTCTAGTGCACTACTACTGTGTTTCCTCTTCAAGAAGAGCAGTCCTTTTCTTTCCACTGTCTGCATACAAAGTTTCACTACAGTGAAAATTAAGTTGCACTTGGTGGCACTGCCAGTATCACTGATTCTTTTTCCACTTTCCAGCACTGCATTATTATTTCAAGATAGCATATCTTGATTTGAGCACTGTGCTCCGCTATAACATCCGGTTGACTTCTGTAGTGATGATTTAATAGTTTTCATGACATTTTTTTTATTCAGGCTAAGTTTATTTTTTATTACCTCTGTGATTGCAGAAGATCTAAATGTTTTATGGGAGCCTCTAAAGGAATTCTGAATTCTTAAGTTCATGGCTTAGACTTCAGTATAATTCCACATGATTTATATTATGCATCTAGTGTTTATTGTTTTAATTTGTCAGTACTCCTTTGGTCTACCCATTTTATTGCCCATTCCCTCATTTTGTCTTAGGTCCTTCTAATTTCTTCATTTTTCTTTGGTAATTGAATAATTTAAATGTTTCCTTCAATGTGGTAGATTATTTAACACAAGTTCCAGTGTGTTTTGTTATAAAGGAAACAAGTTACTCCTGCTTTTAAGTGTCTGATCCTTGGAAGTACTTTGGTTCTGATTCCATGACTATGTAATTTCTTTAATCTCTTACTGAAGGACTTGTGCAAGGATTGATGTGAGCTGGTATGTATGCTTTGCTGCCTAAATTTTCCATTTCCATGCCTTAATGTGCTTGGATGTCTTCTTAGTGTAGAGCTCTGGATGCTTTTGTTTAATAGGGTTTAGTTTTAGGATCATGAGAGCTTCTCCATTCTTTCCCCATGCTCCCCATTTTAGAAACAAGCACTATCATCCTCATCTTTTGTTTGAACTTAGTTGTGTGTCTTGAAATGGCTTCTTTGGAATGTGGCTGTCTGGCTAGATGAGCTGACTTTTCCTTCTTGTTTGTATCCTCTAGGCAAGGAGTTAAAAGTCTGTAGTCTGATATGTAGGTAGTCAAAAAAGAAGGGGGACTATGGGATTTGGGATTGGTGCTTTTATGAAAAGCATGGTTTTGGTTTACACCATCCCCTTTGCTAGGTTTTTCACTCTTTCAGCGCACCCTTTTGCTGTGATAAACATTTAGGAATATTTAGTAAGAGGTCTTTGAATGGAATCAAACTCTTAACTTGTCAAAGGAACAAATTAACCTTCCAGAGCTTTCATGAAGCACCCAAGTGCAGTCTTTCAGTTCTCTGTTTCTCAACTTTGCAGTTGTATAGAATTTTGGATGCTTTGAAAGCTTTCAGAAACCTGATGTACACAACTTTATTTACCCTATACTACACACTGAAATTTAACAACATCAAACTCAAAAGAAGCTTTTCTTCCTAAAATTTGTTGTTATCCACATGGAGAGAATAACAAATAACATCTCTAAACCTTGTAAGTAAAGAGTCCAACATGTATTTTCTGTGCTGCCTTAGGAAGAGTAATTGCAGAAATGTGTAAGAAGCATTTATATTTCCACAGTGCATCAGAGCACTCATCATCTTTTTGTTTCTTTGCCTTAAGCACTGACCAATCTTACACTTTGCTGAAATTTTTTCTTCTCTAACTGTTGATTAAATAATTTTGTTTGTTGTTGAGTTTAGGATTTGTTTGTTGGGGTTTTTTTGCATAGTCTACGTTGTTAATTTCTGATTATTAATAGCAATTTCTGCCAGTCCTGACACCAAATACTACTTTGATCTCTACTACCTTTTTCCATCATCCATGGATAAATTTTCTGGATTGTTGTACCAAACCAGCCTTTTCACACTGTCTACTGCATGCAGTAGTAAACCAGGGTGCAATGGTAAGAAATGAGTGGATGGAGAATGTTATATGATGTAATTTCTTGTTTGGTTCTGTTTGCAAGTAGGATAATCATGCTGCAGTTGTAACTATTTTAATGTAGTTTTTGTGTATTATCTTTGATTCTAGTATGTAATCTAGTCTGTAAGAAAGCACGGAACTCTTGAAAAATATATGTAGCTAGCTGGAGAATTTCTGCAAACAGAAGCTCCTGTTGCTGTTACCTCTTGTACTGTAACTTCAAGAGCAGTCTTTCATACTTGGACTGTTTTCTTCTGAAAGTGAAGCCATGTTTAAATTTTGAAAGCGATGAGCCACTCACAACTCTGAAATCTGTGGAGTCTCTGAATGTGTGGACAAAACATTTAAGACTATTTTTTCCAGACTGAACAGATGAATCTGAAAGAATGTTAATGTTGAGTAAGGAAAATATACTGACTAGGAAGTGGGAGAGGCAGACAATCTTAATTTTACCCTTTTATGCACGTATTAGGACGCAGACTCTGCTTGTGAGGATGCTTACTGTTCCCCACTGCCTCATTACTAGGACAGATGTCTGTATGCTGGGGAGGAATCAAGTGAAGTACGATGTCTGTATGGCTCCTGCTTCATTTGCTGCAGAAGTTGAAAGCAAGAGTGAATGGTGCAAGACAGGAAAAAAAGCTTGTATGTGTGGTTAAGGCAGCTAAGTATTTCCTTTGGAAATGGGATTTTCTTCTTGATTCTGACCAGTATTTCCACGTGGTCTGGAGTGTCATTCTAACATGCTGAAGAACAGTGGTTTTTTGCTGTTCTGGTTCACCTCTCTTAGCAACTGAGTAAAGATTTATTGCATCCTGCTATAAGGCAGTAGGTTTGAAGTGGCTCACTACCTCTCAGTCAAGGAAGCACTGTTATAAAAGGTAGTATGTGGTAGAAGTAATAGGCTGTTTCCCCAATTCTTTCTAAACTTGGTGATAGCAGCTTGCACAGCTGGTTCTTGCAGTAGTCTTATCTACTCTGTCCAATGCTATCCAGCTTCTGGTCCCAGTTGCAGAACCTGGGCTTCTCCTTCTTAAGCTTCTTATCTTGGTCCCCACTTCCTGCCAAGACACTCACATGTGTGCATATGTGCACTCTTTACTTGAGATCTCCATCCTCTAAACTGTCTCCTAATAGGCCTGTAGGTTTGGTTTGGGTTGTTTTTTTTAACCTGGCTCCTAATCCTGGTTCTTTTCTACATTCTTCATCCAGAATCCATGATCACTTCAGCTTTTCTGTCTGGCTAACTTCCTGACTCTGCATCCCATTCTCCTTTCCCTCACCTACATATTCCCAGATAGTTTCTGGTATGACTTCTATTCTTCTTTTCTTGAGCTAGCAAAATAAATCCTTTGAGAGTGTTAAATAAATGCCCAGATTTTAAAAGAATTTCAATACCTGTAGAGATTGTGTTATGTTTCAGATTGCTAATTGTTGTAGTTTTCCAACCTCCTTCTTTTATGCCAGTCACTTTTTATTTTTCCTTCATTTCCACAGGAGCTGTTTTTGAGTTTGAAGGATAATGCAGTTTTTGGAATTACATTATTTTAAAGGATTTGTTTCTTTTAAAGTAACTAACCCAACCAGGTGCATGTGCCTTGAAAGGTCATAATAGAATTATCTCAGTAGGAGGCATGGTTCTGATGTGCTACTTGCAAGCCCTTACTCAGCTAAGGTCTTCTAGTAAGAAGCTTTGTCAAAAGTGAAAGTATGCATTTAAGGAAGATTTATTATGCTGTATACTGAATTTAATAATATTGCTAAAAGTAAGTCCATAAATTGTTCTGATTGGTGGGAATATGTCAGCCTAGGGGAAGGTTTCCTCCAATTCTTCCAAAATGAAAAAAAGCTGAAAGTAAGTCTTTCCAAAAGCTCTTGGTTCAGTCACAGTGCTACTGAGCACCTTGGCTGTGGTGGGCACTTTCGGTGCAGAGCTGCTGCACCAGTTTTGTTCTGGTGAGAGCAGGCTTGTTCTTGCCAGCTGAGAAGTGCTCCCGCTTTGCTGAGTGATGAGCACACACCAAGTTCTTCTACAGCGCAGGGCACCTGGTTGGGTCAGAAGGTTTTTTCCCTGTTTAATTTTACTACGCTTGTGCTAGATGTGATTTAAGTTCAAGGATAAGACTTTAAAAAGTAGGTAATACTCCTGAAATTTAAGGGACTTGTATTCCTGAGTTACATTTTGTTAATGTAAGCGATCAAGTGTTCTTAGGGCAATGTTCAGAAAGGAGAAATAAAATTGCTTTTTGCTTCCGTTGTTTCCTTATGAGGCATTAAATGTTTAAAGGAATTTTTGTACAAATGTCTTCACCTATTGCTTATGTAACTTTTATTTCTTTGAAAACCATTGTGATAATTCTCAAGTCCCTGTGGCTTCATTAACCTAGGATTTAAGATTGTGATTGCTCTCGTGTAGGAAATCCATTTTTAACAGTATGTTTGAAAAATCTTTCTTAGATCAGACAACTTATACTTAAGGTTGTGACAGTCCTGTAGGTTTATTTGCAGCTCTTTGAAACTTTCATGCCCCAGGTTTTGTCTTGCCCCTTTGCTGATGCTGCCATTCTCATAGCAGGGTTTGAAGCGCAGCACATGTGTTTGTCTCAGATATCCCATTGCAACCTAGGATGCTCGATCATAAACTGAGCAGGGATGTGCACTGGACTTTGCTGCTGCCTTTGCTGCTTCCAACAGTCCCTATGTGCTTTCCCATTTATGCAGTAAATAAAGCGGGTGTCCTGCAGATAAGATTTAGTTTGTCATGTCATCCTTATTCATATACTGAATGCAGGGAGTGAGTCATGGATCCTGTGAGGGAGAAAGTGTGGTGTGATCAAGTAGAATGCACATAACATGCAAGTTGAGTTTAGTGTGCACGGGAAGTCAAACAGATAATGGCAGGGAATGTGTCTTAATATAGATAGACCCCGGTAGCATCACCTTTTTCAGACTTTGCCCAGCATTCCCCTTTACTTCTGTCCCTCATTTGCCTAGGTGCTGTCTCACTTTTCCCCTGACCTGTCTAATCCAAGATACAGTCTTCAGCAACCTACAGTTTAGACAGATGGGCTTGGAATTTCAGACTGGCTATACTAGACATTTCTTCTAACTTTGGATGACCCAAGAGTTCTGTCACATTTCAGGTCTTTACATTGAAATGTCTAGATGTTAAAGTTTCTTCTCAAAGACATTAGAAGTTCTGTATTTTGTTCAAATACACAAAACATTTATATGAGTTTTGTGGACACATGAATACTCTTTGCCTTGCAGATGTGTTGCAATTTTTTTAGAATAATTTTAAAAACCAGGTTGAGATAGGCAAGCAGAATTTCAGCCTGAAGGATTCAAAGTTGGCAGAATTACAATGGAAACTAGTCTTTAAATCATATTTGTAAAGAAACCTTTAGTTTCCTGGCAGCTATCAGAATTGCTACCAGCTCTGTCTACAATTAGTATATTGAAGAGTCATATTTCTTGGATGCAGCTTGTTTTGCTTTCATGTGCCTCTGAGCTTAGACCACCTACCTTGGAGTCTTTCACAATGAATTTCAGGGCATAGGGGACTTTTTATAATTTCAGAAATATGTAATGGCAATGGAATTGACCTGACTTACTTGATGAGGTGATCTGATCCAGCAGTCTCAGATGCAGTTTACATTTCATGTGGCCACAGGTTAGTTCTTTGTTGTGCTGTACAAAACTTCCCAGAGATGAATGAGGAGATATAAGAAGCTTATGCTTAGTATCAGGTAACTTATACTATCGCTTTGACCGGCCTGTATGACAGGCCAAGTGCCACAGGTCTGATGTGACGCATCTTCCGTGCCTTGACATGAGCCTGATGTCCAAACACTGAGGTCAACCACTTGAATTGTTATGTTGAAGGGGCAGTAAATTGAGGAGAGGAGGAAGGTAACCTAAACCAAATACCTGTAACCTCTTCTTTATTGGACAGCTTGCAAAGAATAGTTTGAGCCTGCAAGAGACTCGGTTTTCTTTCTAGAAATATTCCAGATGTCAATCTACAGTTGACTATAGCACCATTTGGAGTCACAATGTGGAGGCTTGATGCATATAGCTCTACTTAAAGTGTATACTGCATATAAGATTGAAATAGAACTTCATTGCTTCTGTTGTATTTTATACTTTCTTTTTAATTCTGGAGAAAGTTTATGTTGTTTTATACTGGGGGTGTAGTGTGTGGGGAGCATTTTAATTCTTATACATACATTCACATGCACATGTCTGTTTATATTATCAAGAAAAATGAGGCAGTTCTCACGTGTTAGGTAATGACAGTATTGTTTTTATGTAATTAAAGTTACTGTCAGAAAGTGTTGTTTTCCACTGGTGCATGAAGAGGCTTCTAGAATGGATGCTTCTCAGTGAACGGATATTTTACTGTTATAAGTTTCTAAATAAACTAGTAAGTTTCTACTAGTTAAGCATTGACTGCTAAGATTCAGAAGTGCCAGGGTTTGGAGTCTCGTGCACTTGTGTTTGCTTCATCTTTACCTTTTCCAGGGGAACAAAAAAGCAGCCTTGATGACAATTAAATAATTTTAACAATTAAGTAATTAAACAATTAAATAATTTCTTTTAAAATGGTCAAACAAAAATCACCCTAAACTTACCTTCACTTAAAACAGAGCATAGCTTAGGTATGGTAAAACCCAAACAAACCAAACTGTATGTTCTCCCAGGAGGCTGGAGTAAGAAAGGAGAAAAACTACTTCCACAGTGTTTGTCTTATTTCTTAAGTTATCACTGGAAGGCAGACTGATCCTGTGGTGAATAATGCTGATGCACGAACTTGAATTTCATAGAATATGATGTATTTTAGATTGTTTGCATGGCAGTAAAAAATTATGAAAAAAATCATTCAAGTACCTGGGCATTTCAGTTTTTTTATTTCATTGTGTGGTGCCAGTATGTGGATCTGTGGCTGAAGAACATGCAAAGTTTAGTTTATGAAGAAAATCAGACTGAACTGGTTTTGAAAACTTCGAGTACTTCTATTTATTGAAAATTTCAGGCTCAACAGCAGATTTATTAGCTTTATTTCATGCTAACTATTTGTTGTGATCATTAAATAACAATCAAGGCTATTTCTGTGTGACAAGAGATCCCTTGTTATACTTCAGTTTTCAGTGGGAAGAGTAAGTATTAGCATTTAAATTGAAATTGTTAATTTCTTCTTGTGTATGTCCTTAGGCCTTAATCCTGCCAGGTGCTGAGCCACTCTAGTTGTGATCCAGGAAAGATCTAGGATTAAGTTGGGGTTTATTCAGGCATTTAAATGTTGCCTGCTGAAGCGAGGCCATCATCTTCACCCTCCCTGGACTGAATATGGAGGCCATTCCACTGGGTGCTATTCTGCTCTGGGGTACTATGGGTGACTTGAGGGCAGTGGCTGTAGTCTGCATCTTGTGAGTAGACAAATAAAGCCCTGTTCCAAATTTTATAAAATAAAGCAAGTTTTTTGTTTAAAATATTTTTTTCTGCATGCAGTTATTTTAGGAGAAGCATAATATATGGGTATAAAGGAATAATGCAGGTCAAAGCAGTATTTCCCGTAAGAGTAATAAGCAGGTGGACACATTATTTTGCATTTTTTATTGATCATGGGCGAAGGAACACAGGTGGGGTTTTTCTCTTGAAAAATTTAAGTTAAAATTTCTGAGCTGTAGAGAGCGTGTCTTTAACGTGATGGCTTTTATAACTTTGTGAGCGCTATCCCTGATGGCTGTTTATGGAACTGTTGTGTTTGGGTATGAAAAGCCAGGACTTGTCCTTCAAACCTCCTGTGTCTGTATGAGTCAGCCCTTTCTGTGTGTCTGTCAAACATACTTCCTGGTACAGGATGCTCTCCGTATACAAGATGCTCTTGGTGCTCTCCATAGAAATGGGGGCCTCAAAGTGCAAACACGTTTAGTCCTGGGATTACCACTCTGTCCTTTTCAGCTTTCTCCCACAGCCTCCTGCAGTCACTGCAGTGCAGTCTTCTACTTCAGGGGTGTGGTTCTTCACGGTGGCACTGGCAGGAACCTCTGATAATTCAAGGGCATACAACAAGCCTTTGGAAATCTTCCTGTGTTGGTTTCGCTTTACTGCACGCAGCACAAGGGAGGCACAGAACAATATCCTTTTTTCTAACTGTCTGCATCTGTCTTTGGTCCCCTTTTTATACCATTGCTGCTTTTTCTTCTTGGAATTTAACAATTCTTTTTTCTGGTGATTTCATGACAAGAGCTGGTTTTTCTAGGTGGTGGACTCTTTCTTCCCATACTTACTGTTCATCCAAAGCCCACCTGATAAGGCTTAACTGCTGCTTTTTTGTTTGTGTTTTGGTTTGTACTGCTTTTCTGAGGGTAGGGAAAGAAATTTTACTGTGTATCGGGGCTATTGTCAGCCCCTTGTGTATGTACTGTGTGGAGACTCAGGGCTATAGGAGTTTCTTTGAGATGAGATTGAATTTGTCATTTGTACATGGATGTTCATCAGACTGTTATGAAGGTTCAAAGTTTAATTTATAATACAGCAAAAATTAACTTTATATTAAGACTTATCCTAAACCTCTATGTAATCATTTTGGAGGTGATTTTAAAAAGTATGGACTCATTGGGAGGTAAGAAGTCATCTATGCCTTTGAAAATGCATCAGCTGTGGTCCGTCTTTATCATTACTTCTTCCATACATGAAAGAAACTCTGGCAACAAAGATTCAGCCTTCCATGTCTCACAAGCCTGTTTGTTTCCAGTATGCTTTAGAGATTTTTGAAATTACATTTTTCTTTGTGATTTGTACCTAATTTAGTTGCATCTAATCATATGTCTTGTAACTTCCCCTGTAATGCAACAGGACTGTTCGCATGCTTAGAACAACTACATGATTAAGTGCTTTCTGGCTGGTGGTGTTGAATGGTTTCTAATTTTAACATAACCGTTAATCTGTTGTCTTGCACCAAGACACAAAATTTTGTATTGGTACCACATTATTAATGGAAAATTTTCATGCATCTGGCAAGGTATAACATAAATTAAGCAAAAGTCTTTTGTGCTTTGGAAATGCATTGGTAAATCATACTCAATTATGTTGCAACACTTGGAGAACCTGAATTAAAAAACAGTAGACCATAAAATATGACTGTGTGTGTCCTATGCTATTGATTATCTTCCATAAATAATAAGTATCAGAAACCTCTGTTTTCCATAATGCTGCTTCTACTCCTGTTTCAAAGGTAGCTACATTTTTGTTCAAAGTAGAATAATAGTTTTCAGTGGTAATCTAGTGACCGTGTAGCTGAGACTTGTTATAGTTATGTTACAGGTATGATAACATTGGTGTCATTTTACTTTTCCTTGGAACTGCGTTCTGGCCCAAAACTTGGACAGAAGAGGATTTCTCCTCTGTTGTGATTACCATAGTCTTAAAAATTTCCTTTTTATAACAAAAGCATCTGTGTCCTGATACTTTATTAGTCTGAAATGTTTTAAGACTAGGCTTCCCCCTTTATGGATTATAAGTTTATTTCTCTGCTACTTTCTTCCAGACTTCACAGATCCTGCTGCTTTGCGTGATAACAGTGTTTCCGTAATTCTAAGAATTTATTAGGCCATATATGACTCATGTATTTTTTTTCACTGTTGCATGTATTAGTCCTTTTAAACAACTTGGGAGACGACTTGTGGCAGCAGAAATTCTGTGATTAGGTCAGCTAAGTTTGGTCTTTGAGGACTGATCACAAGTAGTAAGTCGCAGAGTTAGGGCCTAGATTAGCAATAAGAAACACAAGCTGTCTCAGTGGACAAGAACTGTTTTATAAAATAAAAACAAATAAACCCCTTCACATTTATCAAGTAGATAAAAGGAGCGCAAAATACTTTCTCTTTTTGAGGGTGTGGAAGAGAACCTGTGAGTTAATTCTTCCCTCTTCTGATTTTCCTTGCTTCTGTGCATGTGTGGATGTATTGCTGGTTGAAGAGGACTGTGTTGATGAGCAAGCTGTTTTTAACTGTATCCTTTTAGCACTTAATTGGGAAATTTTTTTCATATCCTCAAGATTATTCCTTTGGAAATGGCAATTTATGTAGCTGTGGCTGAGGGAGTTAGGACAGCTTGGGTGTGTGGGAGGGACATCCTAGGCTCTACAGAACATAGGGCAATGACGTCTGTGTTAAGTCCAGACGAAGTCTTTAGAAGTAGAAATAAAATGGCATTGGTACTTAATTGACCCATAGATGTAATAGTCTACCTCGACAAATCAACTGAAACTTCCATTATTAAAATCTCAGGTCAATTTATCATTTATACAGTTATTTCAAGCAAGTTGCTACAAAGCTCTCCTTGTCAGTAGTTACTGAAAAGTTCCACCCCTAGTAATTAAACTTGCAACCATTTGATCATAATAGCAAAGTCCCGACATTGGAAGACATGGGTAGTTGGCTCCATGCAGGCAGCAAACTGACAGCAAAGTTCATGTTACCAGGTCTCCCCCTCATGCCACCCCCCCACCCCCCCCTGCAGTGCCTCTGTTGTTTTCACAGACTTCACTTTGTTAGAAATGGCAGGAGGACCCTGAGGCTATTCCCTGCATTCCTTCTCCTTACTCTCTTTCCGCATTTTTATTTAATACACCTTGTTTCCAGATGAGGTGCCTCTAAAAATTAGGTGTCTCTTTTGCCTTCCACAGCCCATTTTACTTGCTGACACATGGAAAAGGCAGACAGACCTGACAAGCCAGAAGACAAAGATACAGGGTTTGCCTAAGATTTACAAAGTACATGTTGTGATGAGCATACTATTTACAGCAAAGTAGCGGTGGGTGTAATTAGAATCGCTAGACAGTGTTGTTATCTTAGTATTTTTCTAAAATTTCATTTTAGACAAAGCTGGTAACTTTATTCTTTATTTCTGGTAGAAAGAAACACTGTTCTCTATGCTCCTGAAAACAGAGAAAGGAGCCATTGAGCATAGGAAACTGGTGTTCTTTTGACCAATCCAAAAAAGTGTATTGCCTTGAATAATGGTATTAACCAGTACAGGAATTAATATATTCTGTGTTTGTCAAAATGGTGAACCAGGAGTCTTTTTGGGAATAAACAGATGCAAATATTGCGAATTTCTAGACCTGAGGAAAACCTGCGCAGCACTAATGGATGTGTAGATTTTTTTGTCTTGCCAGTTGTTTGACAAAGGAGTCTCACGTTTGTTTAATCATGGAGTTGATTAATAGGTATTGAGCTGTTGAGATGTTTATTAATACTGAAGCTAAAAGGAGGCTGAAAGAACTGGGCATGCTCCTTTTTAAGAAGAATTCTTAAATTGGGCCAGTCCCCTCAGCTTACTTTACATATAAGCCATGGGCCGATGTTCTTTGTTTCAGGGTTTCCTGGACATCTGAAAGATTGACCAAAACCTGTTAATCATCCCCTTAGTAACTTGTTTACTGCTTTATCGTGGGTTCCCTCCCCACAGGTTACAGTCCTTCATGAACTTCTCCAACATGGATCATTTCCATGGGCTGCAGTTCTTCAAGAGCTGCTCCAGCCTGGGTTCTTCCCACAGGTTACAGTCCTTCAGGAACAGACTGCTCCAGCATGGGTCCCCCATGGGCCACAGCTGCCAAGGACACATCCACTTGCTGCAGCATGGGGTTCTTCATGGGCTGCAGTGTGAATATCTGCTCTGGCATGGTCCTCCTCTGCGGGCTGCATGGGGATGACCTGTGCCACTATGGTCTCCTCCACAGGCTGCAGGGGAATCTGTTCCAGTACCTGGAGCACCTCTACCCTCTCCTTCTCTGATCTGGGTGTCTGCAGGGCTGTTCCTTTCATATTTTCTCACTCATCTCTCACAGCTGCTGTGCAGTGTTTTTTACCCTTTCTTAAATATGTTATCACAGAGGCACCACAAGCTCAGCTTTAGCCAGCGGCTGGTCTGTTTGCACCAGCTGTACGTGGCTGTGTTCAGCACAGGGCAACCCCTGGCCCTTTCTCAGAGAGGCCACCCCAGCAGTGCCCTGGCTACCAAAACCTTGACACCTGCACCCAGTACAACTTGAAAGATAGATAGATGAAGTCTCCTTTTGGCCACATTGAGACTCAGGTTTGTTAAAAGGAGTGTTAACTTCAGCTCACAAAATGAGCCTCTGCTGTAATGATTGATGTCTGCTGTGTACCATGTAATATATACACAGTGCCATCAGGCTAGTTCAAAATACAGCCGTTAAATAACCTCAGTTATTTAACTTTGCCCAAACCAGAAAGCCCCTTGGGTCCATGGTGTGAATGTATCAGTCATTCTGCTTCTATCCAGCACATAATTTTGTCTGCAATATATTTGTCATCTTTTTTTTTAAAAAAAAAAAAAAAAAAATCATGTTTATGTGAAGAAAAGTTTTCATCTCTTCTTTCTCACTGTAAAACAGCCTGAATATGCAAGGTGGCTATCTTTGTGTTAAAAAGTATAATTGGAGACAGTGTAAAAATGGATGTATCACCTCTGGCTCTAAACTGTGCAACTTACCTTTTCACATTTTACATGTAGTTTTTTGGAAATATTTTTGAAACAGGGATGTTGCATTTTCTATTTTACATTGTTATCTGTCCTGGAAAATATTTTGCCCTTCCAGAAGTTAGACATGCAAGATTATATATATTTGTGATTTGAGTCCTCAAAAGAATTACTCCTAACTGTGAGTAATGATACAGTTTTCTCAACCCATATCTATTCTTGGAAGAAATATACACTACTCTAAAAAAAATTAAGTATCTCACTTCTGCAGTAATTCATAAGATTTTCTTGAGAGTTTTAGCTGTAATTAGAGACAGTCTGTACCATTGTAAGTAGCATGATCACAGAATCACAGAATTGTCTAGGTTGGAAAAGACCTTGAAGATCATCCAGTCCAACCATTAACCTAACACTGACAGTTCCCAACTACACCATGTCCCTCAGCGCTATGTCGACCCGACTCTTAAACACCTCCAGGGATGGGGACTCCACCACCTCCCTGGGCAGCCCATTTCAACACCTAACAACCCGTCCTGTAAAGAAATGCTTCCTAATATCTAGTCTAAGCCTTCCCTGGCACAACTTGAGGCCATTACCTCTTGTCCTATCGCTTGTTACTTGGTTCAAGAGAATCATCCCTAGTTCTCTGCAACCTCCTTTCAGGTAGTTGTAGAGGCCGATGAGGTCTCCCCTGTTGGCTGTCAATCAACACCACCAGGTCTCTCTCTGACTGGCAGCTCTCCAGCCACTCCTCCCCAAGCCTGTAGCGCTGCTGGGGGTTGTTGTGGCCCAAGTGCAGCACCCGGCATTTGGCCTTATTGAACCTCATACAGTTGGCCTTAGCCCATCGCTCCGGCCTGTCCAGATCTCTCTGCAGACCCTCCCTACCCTCGAGCAGATCAACACTCCCACCCAACTTGGTGTCATCTGCAAACTTACTGAGGGTGCACTCGATCCCTTCATCTAGATCATCAATAAAGATGTTAAACAGGAGTGGCCCCAAAACCAAGCCCTGGGGGACACCACTCGTGACCGGCCACCAACTGGATTTAACTCTGTTCACCACAACTCTTTGGGACCGGCCATCCAGCCAGTTTTTTACCCAGCAAAGCGTGTGCCCATCCAAGCCACGAGCAGCCAGTTTTGCCAGGAGAACGTTGTGGGAAATGGTGTCGAAGGCCTTACTGAAGTCAAGGTAGACAAAGTCCACAGCCTTTCCCTCATCCAATAAGCAGGTGGCCCTGTGGTAGAAGGAGATCAGGTTTGACAAGCAGGACCTGCCTTCCATAAACCCATGCTGCCTGGGCCTGATCATCTGGTTGTCCTGCATGTGTTGTGTGATGGTACTCAGGATGAGCTGCTCCATCAGCTTCCCGGGTACTGAAGTCAAGCTGACAGGCCTGTAATTTCCTGGATCATCCTTCCGACCCTTCTTATAGATGGGTGTCACATTGGCCAATTTCCAATCTGTCAGGACCTCCCCGCTCAGCCAGGACTGCTGGTAAATGATGGAAAGCGGCTTGGCGAGCACCCCAGCCAGCTCCTTCAGCACCCTCGGGTGTATCCCATCCAGTCCCGTAGACTTGAGTATGTCTGTGTGATGCAGTAGGTCACTGACTATCTCCTCCTGGATTGTGGGGGGGTCGTTCTCCCAGTCTCTGTCCTCTGGCTGAGGAGGCTGGATTCCCTCAGTACAACTGGTCTTGTTATTAAAGACTGAGGCAAAGAAGGCATTAAGCCCCTCAGCCTTTTCCTCATCACTTGTTACCATGTTTCCTCCTGTGTCTAGCAGGGGATGGAGGCTCTCCCTGGTCTTTCTTTTGCTACTGACATACTTATAGAAATGTTTCTTGTTGTCCTTGATTGCTGAAGCCAGATTAATTTCCAGCTGGGCTTTAGACCTCCTAATTTCTGCCCTGCATAGCCTCACAGCCTCTTTGTAATCACTGTGAGTGACTAGCCCCTTCTTCCAAAGGCTGTAAACTCTCCTTTTCTCCCTGAGTTGCAGCCAAAGCTACCTGTTCAGCCAGGGTGGTCTTCTCTGTCACCAGCTTCTTTTACAGCACCTGGGCACAGCCTGCTCCTGAGCCATTAACACTTTCTTCTTAAAGAGTGTCCAGCCTTCCTGGACCCCTATACCCTTCAGGACCGTCTCCCAAGGGATCCTGTCAAGCAGGTGCCCAAACAAGACAAAGTCAGCCCTTTGGAAGTCCAGGATGACAGTTCTGCTTCCCCCTTTCTTGGCCTCTATTCTTAGGGATCTTTCAGCTGCTCAAAGAGTACATAAATACAGAATGTAATAGTATTTTTTTAGTGTGCATGAAGAGCAGCTAACATTTTTGGTATAGTTGACTGCTGTGAATTTCAGTAATTTCTATTTCATTTTGCTTTACAGCACCAGCTACAAGTCAAGTAAGCATTTAAAAAATGTACCTAGATTTCATTTGGCATTGCAGCAGTGATGGTGGTTAATATTTATCTAAAAAAAACCCCTCCATAAGGTTAAAACCAAGATTTTATGCTAATTAAGATAACACTTTCTACTTTAAAGAAAGCATCTACTCTGTCATATAAAGCAAATATAAATAAAACTGGGAATATTAATGGATAAGGAAAATGTCATGACGTGCAACTACTTACCAGAAATTTTATTTCCTGCCCCAGTGAGCATCTTAACATTTTCCAGAGGCTTCAGAGGTGGTACTTTAGCTAATAATTTTTGGATTTTGGCATCACAGCCAGAGTGATAATTTAGAAGTTCATGTATATGTTTCTAAAATGTCTCTGTACTCTATCTTTCTCCATAGGAGATCCCTAGGAAGCACATAGTTTCCTATCTATTATTGTGACTTTTCCATGTCCATTCTGTTGTATAGGATTAGTAGGAGAGGGATCTTGAAATGGTTCTATAGAGCTGTTCATAGTGGGTATATGCTATGATGCAAAAAGCACAGAGGGAACCGCCTGTGGCTTTTCTGGGGCAAGAAGAGAACCTGATTGTGGGAGACAGACCAGTGTATTTGCAGTGGAGGTGGGAGACCAGTTAATATATAGTTACCAGTCTGCCAAAAACCATCCTGACCTCAGAAGGAAGTTGTCCTCTGAAGTACCTCAGGTACCATCAAGACTGCTGAAAAGAGAATTCTTTTCTGGGTCCAGCTCCCAGGGCTCAGGGTGGTGCTACCACTTGTGTTTTTCTTTTGTGCCACTGTATTTTGTGCTTCTTTCTGCAGGGTGGCATACTTTTACCAGGATGTCACTCCTCTTTGTCTTAATACTATTCTGTGCATCATGTATTCAGTCTTGTAAACTTGCTTCAAATACATTCAGAAGTGTTACGTCCAGGAAGACTTGTACAGGGTAGGTTTTTTGTCTCCCCTTGGTGTAGATATTTTAGTCTTGCTGCAGGCCAGGTGCACAAACCAGTCAATTTGAATACTTTCTACAAGACAATTGGAGTCAGTGTTTTAATCAGACTTAGGTGAGCTAACTCTTGTCCAAGGTGGTTCTTCTGAGAACATCATGGGCATGTGAAAGACATTATTTTAGCATGAGGCTGCTATATCAGATTGATGCCAGCATGCTGTGTGATCTACAAAGATATATTTTTGAAGGCTTCTGAAAAATGTCTTCTCTGTTTGAGCCTGTCTCTCTTGTTGCTGCAGTGTTCTTATTGTGTTTTCTGATTGTTGACCCCATAAATGATTGTCCTGGTTTTCCATACTTGATGGCTAAAGCAAAGAAGTGTTGTCAGGCCATGCTGTTTAAATCAGGATTTGCTATGGGTCTGTTCAGACAAATTTGCTTGAAATAGAAGCACTGAAATGATTTAGTTCAACAATTCTGCTTGATCTCCTTTATTCCTTAGTTGTCACTTGCCTTTGTGTTTAATGGAGAAGTTAAACTGCCTGAGAACCAGAAATGTCTGAGATTCATTTATGGACATTTCGTTTAAGCCTGCCGTAAAAAGTTAATGGATTTATGTCTTTTTCGTACTTTTCATTTGGAGACCTGAGATCTAAAAAGTGGTTTGGTGTCACAGAAGCACAGAAACTCTCAGGTTGAAAGGGACCTCTGAAGATAGTCTAGTCCAACCTACCTGCTCAAAGCAGGGTCAGCTGGAGCAGACTGGCCAGGACCAGGACCTGTCCAGTCAGGTTTTGAAAAGCTCCAAGAACAAGTAGTTATCTCAGTGTCTGAAATGAAGTATTTCTGTTGAATTGTTTCAATATATTCATGGTTGGAGCAGAAACATCAAATTTGACAGGTGTTCATGCTGGGTTCAGAGGTGTGCCTTCAGCTGCCATTATGGACGTTTGACTAAACTGTAAGTTTCTGAAAATTTTCATTTGCAATACCTCCAAAGAACTCACTGGGTTACAGCTGAAAGTTGGATACTTCATTGCCATAGGAAGTACTTGTTCCAGTTTACTGCTTTAAGGTACCAGTTATACACCAGAATATGCTACCAGGTGTGGAAATGGTGGGGGATTGAGGAAACCTTAAAGTACACACCAACAGGGTTTCAGTCTAAATAGTATTTACCAAAGTTTTGAAAGCAAATGATACTGGAATGCTTCAGCTTGACCATGAGTTACTAAAGATCTATTCAAAATATGCAGTCATTCAATGTAAATAGGGTGTATAGACTTAAGTAATTGTTAGTGAAGTGCTTCGAGCGATAACACAGTTAACAAGGATGATTTTTTTAAAAATTACTGTTGTCTGAGTTGAAGGAAGCAATTAACTTGAAGTTACTGGTTTGTGTGCTGTATAGACTCAAATAGGGTTTTAGTTGCATTTGCTTTGCATTTCTTTCCTGACATCAGCCAGCAACTTCTCTCTTGAAAAAGTTAAGTTGACATATTTTTGCCTTTTCTTGATTTCTCCACTTGTCATTTGCAACATTTGGTGGTTTTCCTTGATATTGGGTCAATCACAGCATTTAGTAGCACTTATCCAAGACTACTTCTTTTTGTACCTCTGTTCTGGAAAACGTGTGAACTGCTAGTGGGAAAGTACATGAATAAAAATTTGTCTATTTGCTGGTAGCTTTGCTTTTAATTAAACCAAACTCAGTCTTAGGGGAAGGGCATATAGGCGTGGTGGGCAGGAAAATTGCAGAAATATCTGAAGGCTGAAAGTCAGGCATGAACATGCTCAGAAATGTCAGAATTGAAGTTGCATGGGAACCTGGGCCCAGGTCTCTGTTTTTCTGTCTTAGTCAGTAACTGGGGCTCCTAATATGCTGATAACTCCAGATTTTAGTTGGGGTAGAAAGAATCAGGTCTAGAGTAGAAGTCAGTCGATGAATGGTAAGTTGTAGGATTTGCACTTTGACTTAAGACACAACAGGAATAAGAGGTAGGGTGGGAAGCATCAACTCTATTTTTAAGTAACCAGGCTTTATAAATATGGTATTGACAAACGCTATTGCAATGCCAAAGCTCCTGCCTTTTTCCCAGTCATTTCATTTCCAAATGCTGATTTCAACATTTGGAAGTGATACCGAAAAGCCGGTTGAGGAAAAACTCTCTAAGACTCAGAATCAGAGTATTAGAAAGCAGGCATTCTTTATTGCAGCACTGGGTGCATGGGGGATCGCTCCACCTATCATGCACACCCAAGCCCCTTGGGTTACGTCCTAAATGCAGGTACCTTATACATATTCATAGGGTTGCACAATGCAAACATACATAACTGAGGTGGGGTTTAGTTCAAAAGGCTTGTGTCAGCAGTTCTGGAATGTTTACGTCATCTTTGCGCCTGCATATTGCCTCCTGGTGGTCATCTTCGGGGGTCTTCAGGAGGAAGGCTGGCAGTCTTCCTCATCACCTTTTCCCCAGTTTCAACATTGCCAAGCCTCAAAACCAGTTTCTTCTGGCTGTCCTGCTTGTTAGCCCCCTTATCTAAGAAATGTTGCACATCCTTCGGCCTCAACTTAGTCATTTGGGTCATAAAATGCCCGTTACCTTCTGTTGCCATGGTTTGACCTCCTCTGGCCTTTGGCCTCTGTCTCTGTTTTCGTAGGCCTGCGTCTTTGTTCCCAGAGCTTAACATTTCCTAGCTTGAACAGACAATTCTTAAACCTAATAGTTAGTCATCTTATTAATCATGTGCTTAATTTCTCAGTGTTTCTATATCAGAAGCATAACTTTCTTCTCAATCATTGCTCCAGGAAGCATGTGGAACCGTATCCGAACGGACAGGGAAAGGCAGCTGAATACTGTCAGATTTCTTACTCTACCATGAAGGTATACCATGGAACAACTCAGGATAAAGGTTAAGTTTCTTAGTACTGGGAGACAGCTTTGAAACAGTCCCTTAGCATACTTTTGCTGTTGGCCCTCTTGGGCCTGTCAGAAGAGCTGGCCTTGAGTAGACAATAGCACCCCTCCTTTCTATATACTGGTGAAATTTAGTTTCTTCTTTCTCTCCTAATAAAGCGGCTATTTTTGTACTTTCCATTTCCATTACAGGGTGAGATTATATAAAATACTGAAGAGCTCTTTCTGTCTTTTGTTGCTGCTTTCCTGAAAGTATCAAATGACAGCTCTTCCTTTGTGTAGAGATGGTCATTTTTTCTAATATTAACATGACTGGAATCTATTTTCTGTACTTTTTCCCTAATTCATGTTCCTTCACCCTTCATCTTCTTTCCACTTCCTCCTCTGTTATATATCCTTTTTTTCAAGTTACATTTTTAGTATAATAATTTGTATATTGTCAAATAGACTTATCAACAGTCAGGTTCAATTCCCTGCTTTGGAAATACAAAGCCTTAGAAGCCTTTGCTGACTTTCCTGTCAACAACTCTATTTTTTTTTTTCTTTTTTAAGTTGTTTCGGGTTGGTTTGTTTGAGTTTTTAGTCCAGGTTAACTCTAGTCTGGTCCAGTCCTGTGAGCTCAGCACCCACTAGCAGTTGGATTGCAGTAAGGGTCTGGAGTGCATCCTTTTGTGGATTTTCTGAAGGACATCCATGTGGTGCACTCCAGGACTGCTAACAGTGCATGCACAAAACTGCAGGAAGTCAGGATGAGGAAGATTACTTTGAAAGCCCTCTCCAGATGTAGAATAAAATGTTTATGTAAATACACAAGAGTTCAGAAGTATCACAGGCACCTTTGTCAGCCCCTCTGGTTACAGCCCTCTGGTTAAACTCTTCCACGTCATTGAGCTAAGCCAGACTTTTACAAGTAGTTTTATGGATTGGCATTGCATTTGGCAGAAACAAGGAGAGGTGTTTCTACGCGTGGCCAAAGGCACTTTCTTCTTATAGGATTAGCTTTTTTCAGTCACGTTCCTTTTCATTCTATTAATGCCTGATTTATTGTCCCTAATTCTTTTGATCCTGCCATGCTATTTTTAGTGCTATTCTATGTGATTGAAGCAATCAAAGCTTTTTTAACAAATTGAGGAATGGCATCAGTATGAATTTACTGGCATTTGTGTATTGCATAAACACAGGTGTATGCTGCAGTTTGCAATACTGCTATTGCTCTTATTCCCCCAGTCTTTGCAGGTGTTTGCTAAGAAGCAGCCATGCAAGTGCAATGAATTTTGCTATTGTTTAGAGGGGTGAAGTTTTTGAGGAATGTTACCAGATCCTGAATATGTTCACCTTATGATGTTGTCATTGCCAAATGAGTGTATGCTTGCATGTATCATAGCTGTCAGATCCATATGGTTTAACAGTCCTGCTTCTCAAGTACAGTCTTGTGAGAGACAGACTGCCTTGAGCACAATCTTACTATTGGTGATGGCAGATAGAAGAACTTTACTTGTAACAATGCACTCATTAGTGGCCAGTGTTTTACGAGCATAGTCCAGGGTGTCTTAGGTGTTTGGAATGGATTTGGATGCAAAGTCACCATTTTAAATATTTTATTTTGTCTGTGTATATGTTGACGGTATTCAGTGAGGTTTGCTACGCGCCAAGGAAATATTTGTACACCTTAATTCACCTGGAGGGTTCTTAATGTCTTTCTCAATATTAAAATAATTCCTGTCTGTAACCCTTTCTTTCTCTTGTCCTGGACCAGCTCTGTCTCTGTCCTGTCTTGTTTCTTTTCCCTGCCTGTCATACTTCTCTCTAGAACGGCTTTTATGTTTCTGGATACCTACGTACTTTAAGAAAGTTATGTCTAAAACAAGTCCTTTTTTTTTTTTCCCCACTTTCCTCCTCCTCCAGTGGTCTCCGGAGGATTGAAGTACACCTCTCTCTGCTTGGCAAACAAGGAGAGATTACAGAGGTTTGGAGTGAAACTGCCTGACAGAATTGAGTCTGCATCATGTGGAAGTTGAAAGAAGTGCTTGGCCTAGCTTGTCTGACCTGAAGAAGATCTGGCACTCCATGCAATGCAGAAAGAGTCCAGATTTTCATAATTCAGTACTCACGGTTGCTGCCTGATAACTCTATTTTTTTTTAATTATTATTATTATTACGCTGCCCCACCATTATACAATGCGTGTATGAACCGTTTTAGGAAGGAAGGTTGGCTGTGATAATGGCACCAGGTAGAGCAGTTGATTATGTGGCTTCAGAGGTGTCTCATGCTTGGGGTTTGTGCTGCTCAGCCTTGCTGAAAAGGCAAAATGACATGAGTTGAACAACAGATTAATGAAGTAGTGTGCAGACTTGGTTTCTGCATTCTGAAAAAGGCGACAGAGTAATGCAAAAAGAGGACTTAGAGATATTATAGGCAGGTAGTACTGTCTTCCTTGAGAGCAATGATAATCTGACATTTGTTGAAATAGGTATATGTCTGCAGTGGAGCATGGCAGCACAGTGCAGGGCAGCAGGCCAGAATTCATTCCAGGCAGGTTCTTGCTGAAGAGCAAGGGACTTTTTGTGGTAAAGAAATGTTACAGCCCTTCTTTGCAGCTGCAGTTCAACAAAACACATTAGACATGAGAACATCAAGGTCAGTAGGGCTGCTCACACGCATGCTTAAAGTTAGTCATACTTTAGTCTGTTCTAACCATGCTGTTCTGGGGACTCAGAATAGGCGTTTTGTAATCCACAACTTCTCAGTAGTGGAAAAATATAAATAAAATTTGAAAAGTTCATCTGAAAAGAGCTGAATTAAGTTTGAAAGACTGAAGATAAAAGGTGTGAGTAAATAGTGATTTTTCATTTGTTTAAAGTTGTCTTCTTACTACTTTGGTGGCCTAAAGGATCATCAAATCTGACCTTCAGGATTCTTTTACACTGCCAGAGCAGAGTAAATGAGCCTTTGTATGTTTGAGGATCAGATCTATGAAAACCAGGGAAACAGAGGACAATTTTTAAAATTGAAGCAGAGGAGGTTGAACCCCATGGAACTTTCTGTATCATCAAGTCTGAGACCTGTGTTGTTACGGATGATCATGACATATAATCTGCTTAATAAATTGACTGTGCTCTAGCATGAAAGTGTTAAGATTACTGAGGACAAAACATCTACTGAGAGCCCAGTTCAGAAATCATTCCTGTGCTAGCTATGAATCTAATAATTTCCAGCCTAAAGGTATTCATGGCCATTTTACATTTATTAGTTCCAGTGCCAGCAATGATACTTAGCATACAGAGATCTTCCAGTCATGTTTCCCCCCCTCCATCAATTTAGAGGGAGGCTTAAATGTGGCTGTGAAGTAAAGACAGGTAAGTGGCCTTGAGTCAAAGTAGCGGAGCATATAAAATGCCTCACCTCATGATCTGAGCTTGAATGTTCAGCAAAATTTGTAAAAGCATATTCTGAATGGTGCTTGGTTGGTTTTTTTTTTTTAAAAAGTATGTGCAAATAATAGTCACAGAGTTAATGGCACAGTGCTATTGCAGTGAGTTGAACAGTTAATGATTAAAGTCCAGTAAGGAAAAAGAATGTGGCTTTTCAGTATAAATATGCAAAAGATGTGAGGATGAATAGTGAATTGTAATATGTGAAAGGCTTCCTGGCAGGCTGTGCTATTGGAAGAAAAATGAATGTTACAGTAGTGACCCCTGGAGCAGAATCCCCTAACCTTGTCTGCCCTGATTCAGTTCTTCCCATGGGGACAGACAACGTGGATGTTAATCATTCTGGATTACTTCTTTTCTTTGTCATATCACAGTTTTGTGGGGTTTGGTTGGGTTCATAATGAGTGGGGTTTTTTACCTTGCTGTTGTAATTCAGTCTAATGGCAGCCTTGACGCTGCTGTGGCTAATATAGTGATCAACCCTGCCAGACCACTGCATGAACTGCAGGTATTCCCATGGAATTAGGAATAAATAAGTCAATTCCTATGGTATTGGGAATAAATAAGTCAAGTCACAGAGTAGGCTGTCCCCCTACTTTCAGCCTAGTGGTTTGCCTTTCAAGGATAACCTGATTTGTCTTCCCTTTATGATCTTTAACATTGCTGCAATACCTGTATCGATCCCCATCTGAACTAATGATTCCCTATGTATCTGCATGGATAAGTTATCCCGTGTTATCCTTTTAGCCATCAGTAATTACATCAAAAATTTTTTGGGGGTAACTACCTTTCTGATACTGTCACATACTGTGTCTGTCATCTCTCCTTGAGAATTCTTTTTGACCTGTACTTGCTGTTGAGGTCAAGCATGTCGACATGAAGTTGCTTGAATCGATCTTCCCATATAAGGAGGCACTGAACTAGCAGTGCCACCCATCTTGGTAAATTTATGACAATACCAGGACTTCAATAAAAATGATGTGCTGGTTGCTTCAGTGTTCCTGGATGGTGCACAGATAGGAGCACATTCAACTCTGTGTTCCTTTTGTGATGTTGTGCGGTTTCCATTTCTACATGCTTATTGCTTTTTTTTTTGTCTCCATGTTCTATATTGCCATTTTGATTAAAAACTGAGGCAAAGCTGGTGTGAAGAAAACCAGTGCTGCCAAGTAGAGAAGAAGGACGTTCTGTCTTCAGCTAGCGTTCAAGACAAGAATGAGTAAAACATTGAAAACACATTATTTCTTCATGAAGGAGCTTGTCTTTTCTATCCATAAATTGCAGCTAGTTGTCTGTAGCAATGAAATGCCTGTAGTACTTCACAGATGAAGCATCTTTCAAGAGTGAAATTAAGATGGCGAAGTACCAGTGTGGAGTTGGTGAATGAGCCAAGGGAAGCTGAAAAACTGACTGGTGGTTGATGGCTTCCTTGTTGGCAGAAGAGCAAAGTGTTATATTCCAGAGAGAACAGCATAATTTTTCAGGTGTTGGGGAAAGACAAGCATGGAATTTTACTCTGCAAGGACTAAAAGCAATGATTTGAGGCTTTTTGGAGGATGCAGGGAAGGGGGCTGGTAATATAAATGTCACAATGCATAAGGACCATTTAAAATAATTTACAAACCAAAAACGTACTCAAAAGATATCTCCAGGAAACTGTTATTAATAGATACTGTTTCTTTTTGCCAGGTATCTATTCTTTGAATAGAAGCTATGTACAGTCCAGTACTGCACTGCACACTGCATTGAGATAAGAGGACTGATGCAATAGTTTTTTCAAGCATATATTTTGAAATGTCATCAGAACATATTTTGAAATAGTTGCCTGTTCTGCAGGGTGCAGATTTTTGAATGGCATGTTTCCTTTCTATAGTCCTATATCTCACCTAAAAAGTGAGCACTTCAGTCTTTTCAGGGCATTCCCTTCTGTTTTGAAATGAAACCTTCTGTATTTTCTGCTGTTTCAGTAGCATTTTCAGCACGTAACTTAATTTGATTATTTATTGACCATAAAGCATCATGGTCTACCTCCCTCTGTGCTCTGCAAATTTGTTTTTGCTTGCCTTTTAAGAATACAGTGTTCTTGTCTGAGCTTTATTTTGTGTAATGGCAAGAATATTTTGGCATAGATTCAGAGTTCAGTTTATTCTTTCAGTTTGGGCAGGGAGGTAGATCTATCCTTTCACAAGTAGCAGAGCTGCAGCATTACTAGCAACTTTCATCTGACTGCCATCTTCAACAAAATCATCACCTCTTGCTATGCTTATGCATCTGATGTAAGCCAAGCTAGATGATGTAAGTAGCTGATGAGGCTGCCAGCTGTTCTGGGGAATAAACCTAGTATGACTGTAGGTAGACGAGCTTGTCATTATGACTGTTGTGAAGACAGCAGAAAAAAAAAAATGTGATGTGTATCGGTCCTTTTGAATACCTCTTGGATCCTCACATCTACCACTTTCAGCCTAAAACAGCAGCTTCCCATGGCAAATGCCTGATTCTGTGAAGAATCCCACAAGTTTCTGTACACAGTGTACGTTTCACAGAATCATCTAGGTTGGAAAAGACCTTGAAGGTTATCTAGTCCAACCATTAACCTAACACAGTTCCCAACTACACCAGATCCCTCAGCGCTATGTCAGCCCGACTTTTAAACACCTCCAGGGATGGACACTCCACCACTTCCCTGGGCAGCCCATTCTGATGCCTAACAACCCGTTCTGTAAAGAAATGCTTCCTAATATCCAGTCCAAACCTTCCCTGGCACAACTTGAGGCCATCACCTCTTGTCCTGTCGCTTGTTACTTGGTTGAAGAGACTCATCCCCAGTTCTCTGCAACCTCCTCTCAGGTAGTTGTAGAGGGCAATGAGGTCTCCCCTCAGCCTCCTCTTCTCCAGACTAAACAACCCCAGTTCCCTCAGCCGCTCCTCGTACGACATGTGCTCCAGACCCTTCACCAGCTTCGTTGCCCTTCTCTGGACACGCTCGAGTAATTCAATGTCCTTTTTGTAGTGAGGGGCCCAAAACTGAACACAGTCATTGAGGTGCGGCCTCACCAGTGCCGAGTCCAGGGGTAAGATCACTTCCCTGTCCCTGCTGGCCACGCTATTTCTGATGCAAGCCAGGATGCCATTGGCCTTCTTGGCCACCTGGGCACACTGCTGGCTCATGTTCAGTCAGCTGTCAACACCCCTAGGTCCCTCTCTGACTGGCAGCTCTCCAGCCACTCCTCCCCAAGCCTGTAGCGCTGCTGGGGGTTGTTGTGGCCCAAGTGCAGCACCCGGCATTTGGCCTTATTGAAACTCATACAGGTGGCCTTAGCCCATCGCTCCAGCCTGTCCAGATCTCTCTGCAGAGTCTCCCCACCCTTGAGCAGATCAACACTCCCACCCAACTTGGTGTCATCTGCAAACTTACTGAGGGTGCACTTGATCCCCTCGTCTAGATCATCAATAAAGATGTTAAACAGGAGTGGCCCCAAAACCAAGCCCTGGGGGACACCAGTCGTGACCGGCCGCCAACTGGATTTAACTCCGTTCACCACAACTCTTTGGGACCGGCCATCCAGCCAGTTTTTTACCCAGTGAAGGGTGTGCCCATCCAAGCCACGAGCAGCCAGTTTTGCCAGGAGAATGTTGTGGGAAATGGTGTCAAAGGCCTTACTGAAGTCAAGGTAAACAACATCTACAGCCTTTCCCTCATCCAATAAGCAGGTGGCCCTGTGGTAGAAGGAGATCAGGTTTGTCAAGCAGGACCTGCCTTCCATAAACCCATGCTGCCTGGGCCTGATCATCTGGGTGTCCTGCATGTGTTGTGTGATGGTACTCAGGATGAGCTGCTCCATCAGCTTCCCGGGTACTGAAGTCAAGCTGACAGGCCTGTAATTTCCTGGATCATCCTTCCGACCCTTCTTATAGATGGGTGTCACATTGGCCAATTTCCAATCTGTCGGGACCTCCCCGCTCAGCCAGGACTGCTGGTAGATGATGGAAAGCGGCTTGGCGAGCATCCCTTTTTTGCTTGTGGGAAGGTAACGTGGGATAGGGCAGAAGTAACAAAAACCAAACATGGGATGGCATCAAATCCAGGGAAATTGGGCTGTTCATTTCTGAAGAGCTTTTGAATAGGTTAGTGCAGAGAGCTGGACTTGGTAAAATATGCACTTTGCTTCAGCAGCTCTGTTCCTACCAGCAGTGGAGAAGGAAGGCAGAGCCTTGAGAACCTCCCCTGTGAAGAACTTACTATATTTGAATCTATTGGGGTTTTTTAATAAATTCCAGCCTTTACTAATGTTTCTATAAAAGCTATTTTTTGATAGTCATATTACTCTTGCTACTTTATTATAGTAATAGTAATAATAATAATAACAACAACTCTAATATATTCTGTTTAGAGGATTAAGCACCATCACTGCTGTGGCTAAGTATTACTTTCTTGTGCAGTCAGTGATATGCCCAAAGTTGTAAGCAGGTTGGTGTGTGTTCTGCTTCTCCCTGAACTCCGTCTGCCAACTTTACTGGAATGGTAGGGTCTCTAGTACCCAAGTGTGAGGCAGGGTGTAGGCTGCATTGGCATCTTCATTTACAGCCACTGTTAAACAGCCCAGTCAAGAGCAGTCTTGCTTTAGTGTGTGGTCAGCCTGAATTAACTTTCTTTGGGTAGGTTACTCCTCCTGCTGTGGCCAGGCTTTTTCAGGAAAGGCAATTCTGTGCTGAAATTGAACAGATAATCTGGTGCCGAGAGACTGCTGCCAGCTAGCAGAACCATCCAAAAACCTGGCTGTCCATTTTGCAGTTGTGGAGAAACTTAGATTTTTGTTCTTGTTATGCATTCTGGAAATACGGGGCAAAGCAGACCTGAGTGAAGAGACGTTATCTTCTCAGTGATATGCTATTTCATATGTGGTTTTGCTGGTTAGTCTCTTGTTGTCCATTGCCCTGGAAGTGAAAGATTTCTTTTTTTCTGACAGAGCACAGAAAAATAACCTTTTCTTTGAAGGGAGGTATGCAGATTCTATTTAACTTTTAGCAATCACAGCAAAAAAATATTTTGTGAACAATTTTTCCAGCTTCCAGTAGATAAAAGGCAATCTTTTTTTTCTTATATAACAAAAAATAAAAGCCCCATATGCTTGATGATAAAACTAGAGGGATGGAAAGAGCAAAGTAAGACATGAATGTACTGATTTTTTTTTTTTTCATATATACTTGCCTGAAAATGGAGAGAATAACATTTCCATGTTTGCATTGCAATTCATGCTGGTCTTTTCCCACAAATCTAAAAGGTAGGTATTTTAAATTATTCCTTTTCAAATGATGCAGTATCCTCAGGGAGCTAGATAAGAACTCTCATCAGTGTTCTAGACATTGTTTGTCTAACTACCCAGTAAATCTTGCCTTTCATGAAACTTTTTTTCTCTTGAAATCGTGTTGAGCTATACAGGGAAACCTGTTCCTTATCACTGGAAGAGAAAATGTAGCTCCATCTCAAGAGTCTGCCCACTTTTGTCTGTCTGCACTACTGCAAGCTAGTAGACGAGTGTTTTCCTTCTGGAAGTCGGAAGGAAGATAATTTATGACTTATGTGCATTGTGGCTCTTGCCATATGTGGCTGTACCTTCCCATATAGGATAATCTCTCTTTGCAAAGGTTAGGAGCAGCATCTTGGAGAAGGTGAGAAAAGGGGAAAGGAAAAGAGGAGTGTGACTGTTTGCTGAGTCCCTGCCGCTTAGCTGCTCGCTGTGAATTCTTCCCTAAAAGCTGAAAGTACCATACTTCCAAGTATGGTTCAAGTTGCCAGAGGCCACCACTGGTTCTTAGAGGGGAATTTTCTTGTGAAGCACCATCTGTATGTCCAAGAATGATGAGGGCTTCCATATCTAAGCATAGTCTTCTATTTGGGCCAAAATGGTAAATATAAAAACAGTCTTGACAAAAATCAGTGATAGACTGATGTCTTAGACTGTTCGATGACTCCTATGTAGCCCACAGTCAGGGGTCAGGACTGCTGGTGTAACTGTTGAACAGGAAAAGGGAAAACAAAAACTTTTCGTACTCCCTCCCTTTGAATATTTCCTTGCCTCTTCCTGTTCAGCCTTGTCCTTCATCCAAATCCAAAACCCTTTTGATAGTTGTAAAGTCGGTTACACTAGACGTATATGCTAGAACTGTTGTAATGGCACAGCGTGATCCAGCGAGAGCTATCCTTTCTCTGGGAGTTTGTTCTTCCTCCCTGTGGTTTTCATTGTCCAGCTCTCTGAAGACAGACCCAGTTCTCTTATAACCTGCCTTTGCTCTGCTCTGCTGAGGTATTCTCAGAGGATGGCAAAAAGGAGAGTCAGCGTCAGGAAGCAAGATCTCTCAGTAATAGATCTCACCATCTTCTGCGTCAGTAACTGGACTCTAACAGAAATGGATAAGCAGGAATCCTAAGATGGTGGTGGGGAAGGTACAGTATTATTCCTCCTTGATGGTATGTGCTCTCTGGATGGAGTGGTAATACTGAGTTAGCTCACGCTGAACTAAGACACCTAGGACAAGGTAGAGAAAACCAGTGTTAACTCTTGCATGGTCCTCTTTCATTTTAGGTCAAATGGAGGTTTAAAATACCACTTTTTTGGAAGTTAAAAATGAAGTGTACCTTAGAATAGCTTTGAATTAGAGCTATTGGCAAAATAAGCTGGTTTAAGAGCTGCTGGTAATCCTATTACTTAATAAGAGGATCATTTAAATGTATTTTCTTGGGGATATTTAAGATCTTTAATGGTTGTGATAAATGAGGAATGTAGGAATACTTTTTTGCCAATTATATTTTGAGTTATTTGAGGTAAGCAGAGTCTTTAAATCTAGTGAGAATTACTGGAAGTAGCTGAGAATGGAAAGCAGTATTTTTTCCTACTTCATGCAGAATGTAATTAAACTACCTTTCACTGCAGGTCTGCACAGAAACCTGCAGAGCTCTCGTGCTGAGGGTACATGCAGTTTATGTATTTCCTTTCTGGCCCGCAATGAGGAGGGAACACCTGGTTTGCAAGGTGTTTTATTTATGGATATACCTGTGATAGCGAAGTCCTGGTACTTAGTTCTCCAGTGCAATAGAAATAAAGTGCACCTGGTGTATCAACAGTGTCAAGCTGGACATAACCAGTGACCAGTTTCCATAGTCATGTGTAGGGTATCTCTTGAACAGGCAGCCCTGTGTGGCATCAGCTGAAACTTTCTGAGCAGAAATGAAAAATTGAAGAACAAATGCTCTCCTTTGGAGGTGAAACATAATGACGGCAGTCCAGTGAACTGAAGTTCTTGTCTTTAATTAATGAGTTAGTATCTTTTTCCTTCTGTGAGCTGTCTTTTTTCCTGTGGTGCTATTCTGTTTCTAGTCTTCGCAGTGAACCATATTGTCATTTAGGGCAACGAGTTACTTTTTCTAAGAAATCATTTTGTGTAATCCTATTACCTCTGAGGAGCAGCTGAGGACTTTGGGTTTGTCTAGTTTGGAGAAAAGGAGGCTGAGGGCATCCTCATTGCTCTCTGCAGCTTCCTGAGGAGAGCAAGCAGAGAGGAAGGTGCTGAGCTCTTCTCCTTGGTATCCAGTGACAGGATGTGTGGGAATGGTTCAAAGCTGTGCCAGGGGAGGTTTAGACTTGATGTTAGGAAGCATTTTTTTATTGAGAGAGTGGTGAAACACTGGAACAGTATTCCTTGAGAGATGTTAGATGTCAGTGTTTAAGAGGCATTTGGACAGTGTTCTTAATAACGTGCTTTAACTTCTGGTTCAGCCCTGAAGTGGTCAGGCAGTTGGACTTTGATGATCATTGTGGGTCCCTTCCAACTGAACTATTCTATTCTATCAGGCATTTAACTAGCAGAGCATCTAAAACAATGAGGTTGATATAAGGGACTAAAAATGTTTACAAAACTTGAGTTGTATGTAGTATTTCATTATTCTTTCATTGTTGGTTAATAATGTAACCTTCACAGCTAGGCCTCCTGTATATTGGCATTAGATATTATTATTGATGTATTTCCATCTTACGGTATGCTATTCCAACAGGAGTAGCAAAAAGTGCCTGAATGTAAATAACAAATTTATTTTCCCCCCAGCTGGTGTTTTACTAGATATTTTTTAGTGAAGACAGCAGTTTGCAGATTTAGATTCAGAACATCTTCCGTAAAGCCAAACTTTCTTTTCTCTTAGAACATACCCCATGTCATGTGTAGGTCACAGAGCAGCTGTGTGAGTGAGTACCCAGAGACCACACCACTGCTCAGATCAGGAAAGCTTGATCTGAGTTACTCTGATCACTGCTAGTGCAAATGTGTGTTCGGAAAAGGCATTAAAAATAATTTTTAAAAATGAGACAAAAAAAGGGAATTGTCACTTTTAAGTATATATTCCCTATATCATAAGATCTGATGGGAAGGATAAGAGAGGGGAAGGGTGTTCCAAGTCAAACACAGCTGCTTTTTACTCTGTCTGGGGTACTAGCACAAGTCTTTGGTATCAATCCACATATCCTGTTTTCAGTCATGTTAACTGTCTCGTCTCTCGCCCAAATTCTACGAAGTTTTTCCTTATTTTCCAACTGTCTTCTGACTCTTAACTGGCAAATAAAAACCCACAGGGAGGGAAAGTTTGCCCACAGCAGCGAGATAAAATTGAGTTATATGGCTTTAATATAAGTGGAAAAGTTGTTGGATTATTTTGTTATCTTCTTTTTGTTATGGGCAAATGCGTGTTTTTCAAAACATTTAAACTGAACTGTTGACAGATTAGTTTCCTGTCTGGCATGACAAAATTGTTCATTATAACAAAATCTATTACCTCTTTTTTGACATTCTTTTGGTAAGGATTTACTTGCTGTACTTTGCTTAAGTGTTACATAAAAATAAGTTGACCTTTTTTTTTTCCTTTTTATGGTATCTTTGCTCTTGGTAATAAAGATAATATTGTGACATTGTTTTCTTTAACTTCCAAAATACAGGTATGTAGTTTCATTGCTGTGTGTTTGACGGGTTTGCCCCATGTTTCCTCCAGTTACAAAGGAGTTCCTTCCTTCTCACTACTCTGTGGCCCAGTAGGCATGGGAAATGTTTTATGTGTTTTGTCTAGAAGTTAGAGAAATGATTTAACTGGATTTGAGTTCCTTCCAGGTTATGTGCTGCAGGGCAAGCGTGGCAACACGTGTATTTTTATGAGGTGGCAGTCTCTGCTTTCTCAAGCTTGTAGAGTAAGTTTAGATACATGGGCCAGTTTCAGATGTACAGAGAAAGGATTTTACTGTTCAGTTAAAAAACCTTTGAAGTTGGTAAAAAAAATACTTTGGCACATATGTACATTTTCTGTCTAATTCATTTCCTACCAAACATTCAAAAAACCACTGCTTTAAACCTGTACAAATTGTTAGTACAAAATCAGTCATGTTTGCTGTATCTAAGAGAGTATAGATTTTTTGGTTAAAGTAAATGCTTCAGTTTTTAATCCAGCTATAGATTTTCAGACACAGTGTCCCCAGCTTGCTAGCATGTTTTATCTACAGTGGGAAAATCGGAGAGACTGCAAAATTCCATCAGCTCATGTTCACTGCAAAGTTCTCAGAGAAAGATTAGATGATGGAGCATAGTTTTGGAGCTTGCTTTTATATGTTATGGCTTTCCTGAGGGTTGTGTATACCTTTTTCTTTCTGGTTTTCTTCCATGCTTTGTGTCAATTATAAGCAGGCATTTCTGTGGTTTCTCATTAGAGAATATTCTGCAGGGTAAAATAATTTCCCTGTTTGAGGAGGTTGTTTGGAAGGACAGAGGAAGGAGCTGGCTTTTGAAAAGGATGCACTAGTATGAAAGCAGCTTATTTCTCCTGCTCAGTTCTGGATATACTGCTTGGCTAGCTATCTACCTCTACTGTACCCAAGTCTTTGACAAAAAGAGTTTCTTAGTTCTTTGTCTTCCTCTAGAAAGATTTCCTAGAAATCCCAGAGAGAAAATACATATGCAGACATGTTACAGAAATGAGTAAGAGATAGTTACTGGAAAAATGGAGTAGCACAGTTTAATACTTACTAATACGGAGCGTGGCTGGAATAGTGGGAATTACAGTGGAGGTTTCTTTTTGCTGATAACTGGAATTAATACAATAAGTAAAGGGAAGAGGGAGAGCCATGGGAGTGTTGCCCTTGCATTAGGCATGAAGGGGTGAGTGATGGGGAAGGCTCAACAGCTTTGGATAAAAACAGTCAAATTCCCTTTGCCATGTGTATTTCACGAGATCTCATGAGCATTGAACTTTGATGAAAAGGTGAGCCTCAACCCCTTCAGTTTTTCCCCTCTTACCAATGTGTTTTGAATTGCAGGTTTGGATTTTCTGCCCACTCTCTTGAAATTCTGCAGTTTTCTTTCCTCTTTCAATCTCAGTCTGAAGACATGACACATACGAGTGGTAGTGTGTTTTCAAGAAAAGTACAGCATTCTGAAATAGCATAATTGTATTGAAAATAATACAGTTTTTCACCCTTTGAATAAACATGATGCACACGTCAATTTTTTATATGAGTAGCATGCACCAGTATGAAGAAATTGAAACTACTTGTACAGGTACGCTAAAGAGAATGAGTTTTAGAACATTTGTCAGATTTATTATTTCAGAAGAAATTATACTGTAGGGTATGGTAGCATTGTTGAAGGTAAGATGATTATGTGGCTTTAGGGTTTTTTGTTGCCTTGTTGGGTTGTTGGGTTTTTTAAAATTTACTTTATTATTATGGTCTTGCAGTGCAGTGTGTTATGTCCTTTCTCTGCGCATTCAGGATGATTCCTGTTTGACTGCTGTGATTGACTTAGCTTCATCTTTGTATCTTATGATTTAAGAGGTAAGAAATTTGAAACTCTCTGACAAAAGGGCTTTTTCATCTTCCTGCCACTGTATGGTGAAGGAAATCTGACAGCATTTTTTAGCAAATAGGTCAGCACCACTGAAAAGAGCTCCTCTGAGAAACAGAAATATGTTATGTACCAAGTGTAAACCTAATGGTGCTATAATTGCACATGCACTGAAGACCCATTTTGATATGCCACCTTAATCCTTTTTAGTGACCAAAACCTATAAGATACATGCAATTTATACTTGGATATTAAGATGGCATTTAATAATCACTGTATCTTATGTATGCTTATGTAGTAGATGTGCTTTGAATTGATGGTTCAATAGAAAAGAACCTCTTCCATCACTTAAGACCCTAGCAGAATTTTTGCCAGTCTGCACTTTGCAAAGCTACAGATTTCCCAATGTGCTTCCTGCCAGGCCTTAGAGATCCAGCTTTCTGTTCGAGAAGACTAATCAGGAATGCTCTGGATTCGAGCTCTGTCCACCTAACTGAAAGTTATTCAAGGTAGGGTGCTGCTAGCTCAGTGGTTTGGTAGAGTTGTGGCCAAGACCAAGTGATGTTTGCTTATTTCTTTAGTTCCCACCCCCCTTTAAAACATGTCCCTAAAGGCACTTCATTATTAGCTGAGCCATTTTCAATTTTAAAATTTCTATTACAAATGGCTAATTTGAATCCACGTGCACAGTTCCTGACTCACCTTCAACAGAAGAGGCACAGTCAAGGTACCAAACCTTTCCTCCTTGGTAACATTCCCCCTTGTCTGCAATTTGTTCTTGAAGACATTATCTCCTGAGTTGCTTTTCTGTCACTCTTGCATATAGTAAAGTTGCTTTGGTGTTTTTCATCTGTGACGAGAGCTTAAAATTAAAGTCTTGCTGTGTTCCTGGTCAAGCCTATTAGCTTATAAAATCAACCCATTTACTTGAGAGAAACAGCTGAGTGAAGAAGTGCAAGAAGTATAAAGAAATTAACCCTAAACAAGTGAGGTAGTACAAATAAGGTAGTATAGTAATAAAATCTGAAATTATTACTTTTGTTTCTATCCCTTCTCATGTGTTTCTTGTACTTCTTAGTTATAAATGCCTTTTCCCGAAGGATACTATTTCAACATACCTTTTTTTTTTTTAATTTTTTTTTTGGCTGTGTCAGGCAGTTATTCCCACAGCCTTGTGCTTTTTGGATGGTAAAAATACCTTACTTTGATTTAACTCTGTATTTTAGTCTCACCTGGTGCTTTACTTATAAGAAAAGTTAAATGGGGAAGAATGACTTGATGAGTATTTTAATGGCATGATTGGACCCTTCCAAAAGCATCCACATTGAAAATAAAATTTGAGTTTGCTAGAAAAATGGTGTTTTTTTAAAAAAACCCAAACAAACCACAAAACCAAAACACCCCCCCCTCCAAAAAAAACTCTAGTAGTCTGTCACAAGCACTAAAAGCCTCCTGCTCTGACTATAACTTGAATATTTGTTTAAATACTTAAATATTACGCCAAAGATTGCAGTGGATTTAAGAAGGATGGCATATGTGGATGTGTGCTCATTGCTTACTCATAGATCTATGAAGTCCTGGAAGTTCAGAGACAAGGTATATTTTAGTTTATTTCTACTGTGTTTACTACTTTGCTAAAATCTGTTTGGATTCTGGTCCATAGATTACTTCCTTTGTAGCAATGCCAACTCAAATGCAGAGACTCCATTTCCCCTCCCCTCTCTGCACCATTTTGTCCAGGCTGTTAGTTCTGAGGGACCCATTTGGGTAGCCATGGTCTGAGCTGGGTGAAGTAAAAAATTTTTATTGAAAAAAAGTTCTCGGCCCCCCAGCTGCATCAGGACTCTGATGCTGTTTTCCTATCAGCTTCATGCATTCCTGTGCTAGTAGAGTACCCGGTTGGAAAGGCACCAGGAACACTTAAATGAGGAAAAAGATGTTCAGGTACCTGCTGTCTCTACTGCTGTGCTGGAGAGCCCATGTCCACTGTGCTGCTGGATAATTGTGAATACTTATTTGGATAATAATCAAATACTTATTTGAAAAAAAATCATCTGGGCTGTTCACAAATGCCTTGTCAATCTTCGTGTGGGAGATGTACTTTCAAAAGTGGTAGTTCAGGTTTTCAGGGTAGGCAGCCAGTAACAAGCTGTAGTCTGCACATGGTTGAAGTCAAATGTAGAGCTGCTGTGTTTTCTAATGGAGCAAGGTTTCACTCCTGATTTCCAGGGCTGCTAGGCCTGCAGCTGCCAAGAAAGAAACAGGAGGTCCTGAAGAAATCACCACCTGGAAAGTTGATGAGTCGAGCTCAGTGGGACCAAGCACAGGCACAGGTTGCCCAGAGATTGTGGAGTCTTGATCCTTGGAGAAATTCAAAAGCCTCCTTGATGCAGTCCTGGGCAGGCTGCTCTATGTGGCCCTTCTTGAGTAGAAGGGTTGGATGAGAGGACCTCCAGTGGCCCTTTCAACCTCAACCTTTCTGTGATATTCATGAATCTTCTCTCCCCAGCCTGTAGCCACAGTTGCGCATTCATCAGGCCCACATCCTTTTGTCATGTATCTCAGGAGCAGGGTACTGTTGGGTACTGTAAAATTTTTCACTGTTTATTGGTAGTCTGGGGATTTAAATTTGTAACTGTGATTCTATATGATGTGCAACTTGTTCATCCTCTTTGGTTTTTCAGTTCGGTCAAATATTTTCATCCATTTTTTCCCCATTATTTTCTGTCATTATGTTGGATAATAATGGCTTGGTTTAATATGTGTCACATCAGTTTTTAGGGAGTTGTTCTTACTGTAGAAAACTGACGCATGATAGTATGATAACACAAGAACTGCTTTGTCCAGGTTGACATTTTGGCCCTGGCTAGTTTTTATATTAGCTACCAGGGGGATGGAAGAGATTGAGAGAGGGAGCCTGCAATTCACCTTGTTTCTTAGTGTAGATGCATTGAGAAAGCACTGTTGGTTTATGCCATGCATTCAGATCGTTTTTTCAGCTTGCACTATTCAGATGAAATTTCAACACTTACGGGAGAGAGTGAAATACGGTTATTTGTCTATAAAGCACACTGTAGGATTGATTCATTGTATTATTTTTTTTCCAGAATTTGGGATTTTTCTTTTGTCTTGAACACATGCGTATATGATGGTCATGTTTCACAGACTCATCTAGTAAGTTTAAAATTCAAAGGTTGCTAGTGAGTTAAAGCTAGAAGTGGATTGACTGATTATTCCTTGTAACTCTTTAATAATGGAATTGTTTTATGCTGCACTTAGATTTGCAGCATGAGCCAGTGTAACACCACATAATGATGTGGCACTAATAACCACAAAAATAGGAAAATAGCACCCTGAAGATGGGAAGCAGGAAGAAATAGGTTGATGATAAAGGAGGGCTCGTGGAGACTAGCTGCAACAGGCTGGTTGTGCTTTTCTGGCCGCAGCTTTTATCATTCAGCTAGAAAGCACAAATGAAAGGGATGCATTAGGAGCCCATAAAGACCTCAGCCTGTCACTGTTGGTGCAAGTCTGTCTTTTATTCTCCCAAATACAATATTCCTGCATGTGTCTGTGTATGTCTGTAGTGCAGTACTCCACTCTTCTTTCCTGTACTTTCATCTGCTGCAGTTGGATTCAAAGTGACTGCTGATCAGCATGTTGTCTCAGTGCAAAGCAAGGTCTCCTGTCTTCGACTGAGATCTCAACTGGGCTTCCAGCTACTTACCTGCTTAACCGCTGGGTGCAAGTGGCTGCTGATGTCTGATAGTTAATAAGCGTTTGCTGCTAATCAGCTGCCACAGAATACAGCTAGGGCCAGGTACAGCAGTGGCTGCATAGCATGTGGAGCCATGGTCACCATAGTTCTCAGCAGCTGATCAGAGGTAATTGGTTTTCTCCTGGGAGGGGACAGATAGGACTAGTTAGCTGTCTGATGGTAGCTGTGTTTTGAAACACTGATTATCTGTGGTTACCAGTGGTGCCCACCTAGTTCCAGCATAAATGGAGCAGTAGTGGTGTGATCGGGAGCTGGAAGCAAGTAGAGAACTAGATGATTTAAAGGATGCTGAGAGAGCTGTAAGCAATGAACTTGATCGGATGCAGTGAACCCCAGACACTAAGCAGTTTCTGCTTATCTACCAGCTTTTGTCTGACAAGATAGGAAGGGGCACTGGTTTAGTGTAACACTCACTGCTCCCCATTTCACACCCTTTCTGTCCTTGCCTTCAGAAATTCCCAGGCTGACTGTCTGGGCTTCCCAGCATGTGGAGGTGAGCAAATCTAATGCTGTCCTTGTGGGCTGCTGGGCCAAGAAGCAGCAGCCTTTCTGGACTGTTGCTCTGGGCTGTCTTGTACAGAGAAGAGAGGCACACCAGGCAAGTTCTCACCTAGTGTGGCAGGATGTGTCTGGCAGTGTGGCCGTGTGTTGTTTGGGCTTGCCATGAAACACAGAGGACAGGTTGAACTGAGATATGGTGGAAGGGTCAGATAGCAAATAGATGAAAGTTGTTTGCAGCCTTGTATTTCAGTTTTGGTTTTCTGTGGCAAGCCCTAACAATATTTACTTTCACACCTCTGGCAGACAAGCTTTGTGCTATTCAAAATATTGCTGCCAAAAGTCCTCTGTATTGACACTGTGATTGGAAGGATGTTTTTCTCTCAAAGCTGGCAACTGCAAAGAGATTTGGAAGAGTAATTCAGGCTGTTACCTGCACTTTGTTCTGCAGATGCCCTTTTGCAAAACTATAAATCCTAACCTGCCCAAAGGAGCTTTTTAAGTGACGTTATTAGCTTGGTTCAAGTCAAACAGTTTGACATTCTTCGAACAGAAGTATTATGTGAGGTTGATGGTCTGTATTCCTGTACTTAGCTCAGAACTTGAAATTGGTCTCTGCCACAAGCACGCATGGTTTGTTTTCAGATGCTTTGTAAATGAATATTTTATTAGGTAGCTGTGGCCAAATGCTGCAGGACGGCCTTGGATACGCTTTGTAGCCAAGCGGCTTTAGCTGTGTTGGCAGAGCCCTCTGGTGGGAATGCAGCCTGTGCCAGCAGCAGACGGTCCTGTGGGCAGTGCCACCTACTTCTCCCAAATGCCGTCAGCCAGCCCTCTCTCGGTTCAGGGGCATCCCACCAGCTGTTGGCTTGAGTAGCCAAGGAGTTCCTCTTCCGTCCTGTTCCCAGCTGGGAGAGCAGAGCCCTGTGGAGCATTTTTTACTAAACCTGATGGTGTGCTGTAAGGGCCTGATAATTTTAGGTGTTGCTTTACAAAATATGATGGCTCTTTGAGAGTAATGGAGTTAGCCAATGACAAGGTAATATTTTCTTAATCCATATCAGTGTGAGGGAGTTGTGACAAATTTCAAGAATTGCTTGTATGAATTTCAACAGTATCTGTAAATACCTTTTTTTAAAAGTACCACTTAGTAAAAGTAACTGATTTACTTAGATATACCGTGGGACATTTCAAAATGAAGAGCCACAGCCTTCTGTTTCTGCTGGTCAGTAATGCTTTTGGAAATCAAGGTACTTGAGGACAGGGCTTTGTGTTTTTAAAGTACCAACTTACTGAGCATGAAGGAAAAATGTTATTATACTTGTCTAACCTAATAGTGTTCAAAAGCCTGGTTAGGACTGCTAGATGCACTGCCAAACCAGAATGTGCAAACAGGTCTTTTAATCTGATTAGGTCCCTAAAGTGTTGATACAATACAGGCCAATAACTCTCCTGCAGGAAATCCAGCTGTTTGAGATTGTTGCACGAGTAATGCAGTAGTAATAAAGTGTCTGTCTTTTCCCTCCTCACATGCTGGCCAGAGCTTTTCACTCACCATTGATTTGAAACACTCACAACTGTGCGTGGTATTTTATCTTCATTAAAATAAAAAAGGAGGAACATGTACCATGGCTTGAAAAGGCAATTGCCTGTGGTGGGCAGGAACCCCCTCTGATGAAGTTGGAGAGTAGCGGCAAGACAAAGGCAATCATATTTTTGTGTCATTTTACTTGTTCCATGATCAAGTTTTTATTAAGACAGACATATCAATTCTTCCAAAAGCTCAAGTAACTTTCATGGCCTATATTTGAAATGCCAGTTTCAGTTCTTCAACTTTGCATTGAATTCATGTGCTCTGTCGCTGGGGTTCAGCAACATAGAACCACTCTGTTAAGAGACCAGTCATGTGAGAGGCAGACGCATGGTGGAACTCCTTGCTGCAGGTTGTTGTGAATTCCCAAAGCTCAATATGTTTCAGAAAACAATTAAACACACTTGTGAAAGGAAGATTCGCCAGTATGAGGAGATGCAGATACTGCCTTTGTGTAAGAATTCCTCAACTGCAGCCAGGGGGGTGGGGTGGGAGGTGCATGGTTGTGTATACTCGCCCTCTTCCTCCTTACCCTTCGGTGAAGGCAGGGTGCTGAACTAAACAGGGCTCCTTAAGGCCCTGGAGAGGGCTGGCGGTGTTGTGGTTCTTGTCCCCCTCTGCTGATAACTGGAGGAGCTCTGATGGGCGAAGTATCAAGCTGTTTGTGGTGGATGAGGACTCTAACCCTCCTCCCGCAGCCTAGAGAACTTCTTTGTTGAGGGATATTGTTTCCCGAGGAACCCTCCAGTTTACCTGCAGTCTGATCTGGCCTTTCCCACGGCCAGGTGGCTTTCCTCAACTGTAATGAGAGTTTCACTGGAGGCTTATTACAAATACATGTAGGAGGCAGCACAAAGGTTTTTTCTGTCTTGTGGGACAGCTTCATCTTCCTCGTTTTCCTACAGCGTTGTGGTTAGAGGCTTTAATTCTCTGGCAAGTGGTATATGGTATGTTTTTCAAGCCCTGCATCTTTCAGCTTTTAGGATACCCTCTGCTCTGTGACTTTATAAAGCTGCTGAAAGCTATTTTTCTAATTTCTGAACTGAAATTCCCTTACATTTGTATTATACAATATCATCATGATTCAGTTTTGTAGAACACTGTCTTACTTCCACAGGTCATCTTGTTCTGTGCTCTTTTTAAGATAGCCACATGCAATTTTAATCCTGTGATGCAACAACCTTCCTGAGTTGTCTGTTGTAACTCAGAATTTCAAATATAAATACCACTCTAACATTACTCATGGTTATCTCTAATCTCAGAGTTTTGTAACAAAATGTCTTGGAGAGTTCATACTCTTTTGCCTGTGCTTTTTATTTCAAAGACATTTTCTTGGAAAGTGACTGATAATATAATATTTGGAATTTTTAAAATAAGCACTGCTCTTCTGAAGAACTTGGTGAAGACTAATATTACTGTTCAAATAGGCAGGTGAGAGCTTTGGAGATTGCTAATTTGTACCTTTTAAAAAGCCGCCCTGCCTCGCTTTTGTCTCGGAATTTATTATGCTTCCCAAGTATAATGTGACATACTGAATAGGGCAGGGGGTGGGGACATTGTCTTCAGCTGACATGCTGTTATCAGCGGGACTGTGTTTCTGGACACAAGATTTCACAGTCATTGGTCGTCTGAAGAAAGCCTTTCCATCTGAGGATTGGACAAGAAGATGCGTCAATTTGCTGCCCGTCTCCAAGGTACTGGTGATGCTGCCTCCACAAGCTGGCTAACGTCACAGCTCCATCACCCAGCGGGGTGTGGGCTTTTTTCTCCTCTTCTCTGTTTTAATTCTGTATTTGCTTCCTACTGCATTTCTTAATCTGTCTTCTGCCAAATGCTAACAGCATGATATTTTGCAATCATTTAGGTGAATACAAGAAGGACGAACTCCTGGAAGCTGCTAGGTGAGTGCCGCTTAGAATATAAAGCATATTTTGGGGGTGGAAGCAGGAGAGGAAAAGGGATTTTTAAAACAGTAATGTTTTGTCATTTGCCTCTCCATGAAATGATGCAAACAAACCGCTTCATTAGCATGAATCTCTTCAGACTTTACAGTCTGGTACAAATGGAAAAGCCTGTTTATGTAATTGAAATCCCCCACTATGGTGGTTATAAGGTTAATATTGAGTTTTTGCTTTAAGCTGCTTAAATCCTCTTTATCGTTTTGTGACTGTTCTTTTTAGGGGCAATTTAAATATTGGCGTTTTTCTTTTGGTTTTTACTGCTACCTTAGGATATAATTTCAAAATAGGCTTTATCAGAACAGAGCATAAGGAAGCCTATACAAAAGGTGTAAAGTTCAGTAATGTATTCCAAAGATGCTTTCATCCTTTTGACAGTGCAAGATCATTTTATATAGACTGTTAACGCTTCTAAAAAATTTCTGGATATTGGTATGTAGTTGCTTCAGATGTTATGGGCCATATGCTATGAAAATGTATTTAATTCAGAATGTTTAATTCAGCAAATGGCTTTCAGAGGATCTGTAAAATTAGATAAAGGAAATATAAGATAAGGTTGAGAGAAATTGAGGTGGTTTTGCATGATCTTTTGTAATACAGTTAACTGCAAATTTAATTGTCTTTTCTGTATTTACCCTTGGTTTTGAAATGTTCAGAAGATCCTTTAGCTATCTGACATTCTCCCTGGCAGAGTACAAATTTCAATAGACTATACTTTGATATCCAGCTCCTTAGCAAATGTTTTGCAAAGAGCTGTCTTTTTTTCCCCCCCTTTCCATAATCCCCTCCTCTCCATTTACAGGAGTGGTAATGAAGAAAAACTGATGGCTTTATTGACTCCTTTAAATGTGAACTGCCATGCAAGTGATGGACGTAAGGTAATACCGGCTTTATATTTCTGTTATTCAAAAAAAGGCCAATTTCACCATACTGGGAAGCGTAGATGTGTAAACCAAGAGAGTGTATGGGGGGGGAAAAACCTGTGATGTCTTTCCACCATAAAATTAAATGATGCTGTACTTGATACTGGCAGTTGTGACAGATCAACAGTCAGCGGACAAAGATTTTGTGTGTGTCTTGTCTTTTAAATGTCAGACCGTGGCGTACATGTAGAGTGAAACCTTAAGACCTTTTAAAAGAAAAACAAAATGTACTGTTGCAGATGAATAAAATAACTAAGAGAGGAAAGTTGTTATTTGTATTTGAACATTGTCTGGGTGAGGTGGTTGATATTCGGCTTAGCTCCTAATGCCCTGCCACGTACACTGGCACTGTATTGATATGCTTAACACCTTCTGCATTTTCTTAAATTTGACATTACTGTTGTGACTTTCTCTGGCAGGGATGTTTGAATGAGTTAAATTAAGGATTAGGCTGAAACTGGAGGAGGGAAGAACATAAGGAGTGAGAAGTAGATCCTGTGATTTTTGATGTTTTAGACATCAAGATGATGGTCTGTCTAGACTGTTGGATTTACAAATGTTGGGTGTTTTGTTTTGTTTTGTTTTGTTTTTTTACTGTGTACCAGAATGTTCTTAATCTGCATCTCTTAAAAATGTCTCTCACGTGTAACAGTACATTTCACTCGTGGAGAGAAAAGCATGGGAGTGTTTCCCTTTATAGTTTTCTTTATTTTTGGTGGAGTGTGTTGAAGCATAGTATAAACCTCTGCCCATTCTGGAGCTGTTGTGGAATGGCCCAGTTCTGCTGAAATCAATGAAGATAGGCCAGTCTATGCTGCCTTTTCATTAAAAGACATGTTGCTGATTATAAAAAATGTAGCTCCATTGTGAAAACATTCCTATTTTTAATACATATTTTAAAATGTTTTCTCAGTTATAATGCCTACAATACCTACTATGTGAAAGAAAACCTAGCCCTTTTTTTGCTTGTTTACATTTATCACTGATTGAAAGTTTATGAATCTTCCAGGTTTTAAAAACAATTAATTTTATGATCTGAGGACAGGCAAATGAACAAGGGCTTTATTTTGTTCAGCTGTGTCAGAACTGATGAAATACTCCCGATATTTTAAGGTTAAACACATTGCTCATATTTCTTCATTTCCATTTTCTTTTTCTAAGACTTTACCATTCAAGTGAGATTGTATTTAGGTATTAATAGTGCACTGTGTTGTTATAATTAAGCATGGTGATATACAGCAGTGATATACTGAATAGTTGAGTCCCTATCACTATTGATTTAAAGCCAAAGGCAGAATTTTGATTTCTGTCAAAATGGAGAGGAGTAAATCCTTGCGGATGTGTTATCTAGAATATCTATCACTCAGAAATAAAAGAAGCTTTTAAAATTCATGTTAAGCTAGCAGAAAATATTTAGGTATTATTGCAGCCTCTGAATTAGTTAGAAAATTTATGTCCAAAGCTCAGAAAGCACACTGCGGTTAAAGCTAATCGGTATGGACACTTTGATAATTTGTTTGTGTGTTTTGGTTGCTGGTAAACGCACTGGTATTAAAAATCCTTTTAAGATGAATTGCCATTGATATTAATTAGCTTTTATTTTAATGATGTCTACCAGATATATTTTTTTCCCCACCATATGTGTACAGACTGTTTAAGGTGAAGTAATTCTCTGTAGCAAGTGTGCTATATAACTGTTAAGCATTTTGTTTGTAAGGCAAAGCTTTCAGATCCTGTACTAGTGCAAGATCACTTGGGGTTTAAACGTTTTAAGCTCTGCTGCAAATTAAATGAACTTTTCAGCCTACAGCACAGCATTCTTGTAAATGAAAGTCTCCAATGGTGTAGCTGCCTCCAGTTGACCTATGCTGATTTACACTAGCTGAGAATTTGTCCATTTTGTAAGTTGTTTTTTTGCATTCCATGCTGCTTTTTGTAGTTATTTTTTGCAGATCCCATGAGTTTTCAAGCCTCAAACTTATCACAGTGTAAGGCCACAGGCTTAATGCAGCTGTCAGGACCACGAAGCGCAGGCTCTGCAGAGTGGCCTGAGATTCTCAGCATCATGCTTACTCTGCAGTACAGACATACCCACAAACTCTCATGTGCACGTTTCTCCGGTTTGTGCATTCCTCGGCTTTGTACATTTCTGAGATGTCCAGCACTACTCTGATAAGGGAAACATTTAGCTTTGTAGGTGAGGAATTTGAGTCCCAGTACTGAAAGGTGATTATTTTTTCTGTATAGCAGGTGGTGGTAGTGTTTTTTTCATGTTACTGGGTGTGACTTTCCAGAAGTTGTCATCTTAACACCCAGTGCACCAGAACTGAATGACAGAATAGTCAGAATATTGTTAACGACAATATTGCTTATTTCGCTGCTGTATAGAGGGTTTTTTTTTGTTGTGGTTTGTTGGTTGTTTTGGTGTTGGTTTTGGTTTGGTTTTTTTTTTTTTCCTGGGGATCTCTTCTGTGTCCCATGCATGCTAACACCTAGAGTTCCTGGATTTCCCAAACACCACATCTGCTTCGTAGAGGTTGTGCTTCATAGAACAGATAAAAGGGGTGGAAAGCGCCAACAGTAGCTCACTGGTTTGAAACCAGCTCAGGTTGGAAATAGCTAAGACTTACTGCATTCTGTGGGCTGCTTGCAGCCTTTTTGAAAAGTATTGATAGCCAGAGTCTGATTCCTACTGGACAGGAGACCATGCTGCTAAAACAGTTACAGCTGGTGCTGATAACCATCGCTCCATCAGTTTATTTAGCATAGAGGTCAAACACTGAATAGGAGTGAAAACTGAACTTGATTCTTACCCTCCAAGTCACTGTTTAGATAGATTATGACCATTGTAGAAATGTTCACATTACTGAAGCTCTTCAGCTGTTGCCTGAAGAGGGAATTCATTCTCTGTTACTACTCTTGCAGTTCTTTTCTGGAGTGAAAAATGAAGGATTATGTGCAAAAGAAAGAGCAATTTTATACACCAGCTAAAGCATTCCTGCATACCGACGATCTAGGTAATTTATGGGGTTTTGTTTTGGTGACGAAGGAAAATCAACAGTAATATCTCAGAGAAACGACTATTTCATTGAGCTAGGTAATGGTACATTTTTGAGTAAGTATTGGCTTTATGTGCCTGTTGAACATATATGAGGTCACAAATAATAGTGCACATGTGCAGAGCTATACGGTACAGTGTTTTCAAATGAGTGTTGTGCAAGGGTAAAACTTCAGAAGAACTGTGGTGTGGGTTTTTTTTCTTGAAACTGTCCTATTTGCTTCTTAAAAAGCAATGCCTGAAGTGAAATATAATAGTCATTTTTTCATGCCATTTAGTCTTGCTTTGTTTTTTGGTTTTTTTGGGTTTTTTTAACAGGATTCCTATCTGCTTCTGGAAGCTAAAGCTATATTATTTTGTCATGAGAGCTGGATTTCTGACTTGTAGCAACAGTCATGGTTTACCTAATCCAGCATTTAGTGGCAAGAGAGAGGGTCAAAATAGAATGTATCATGGTTGCAGGTTGAGTTGAAGCCATCTCTTAGCCCTCTCATTTCCTTTGGAAGGCTGTTGCGGACACTTGAAAGGTGTTTCAGGAAGAAATTGATGTTGCCTCCATTTTTAAAATACAAAAGTATCTGAGCTAATGGGGAAGCATTGGTTTTAGCAATTCAGATGAGAACTCTTCTCTACAAGGCAGACTTCCCACATCACTTGACAGCTGTCCAAAGTGAACTGCATCCAGCTGACCTGGTAGCTATTAGCAATGGGAGGTTGGATTTTTGTTTTGAAGTTGGATTTTTGGTGGTATATAATGTCCTGCTCCTGTACTACATTACGCATGCTCAGATCATGCTGGCACTAAAATACTCAGGTGTCAGTTAAATAAAACCTTCTTTTTGTGCAAGGGAACCCAACTCCTCTGGTCAGGAGTACCAGTTTGTTTTGCTCCTTTTTCTCAAGGTTCATTTCATTTGAAGTAGAGAAATAACTGAGATTTTAAGCTCTTTGGAGCACAAGACAATTATTTTTCTGTAAAATAAAATGCATGCTTCACAGTTTGAAAGTATAGTTTCCATTGATCTGTTGCATCTGTGTTTTGTATTTTACATTTTGTATGAACCATATGAAAAGCAGAGAATACCACAGCATTACCTGTGAACAGCTTGGTCTTGGGTATTTGTTCAGCGTGAGGCAGGAATTGCTACCAGAAGGCAGCACGGGGTGCAATTCCTCCACAGCTGCCTTGGTTTTCTTCCTGCACCTTCCCTCTCTGCCTCTCTGCCTCTCTGCTTAGAAACTAGAAACAGAGATTTCTGCAACAAGGGAACCAGGGAGCCTGCAAACAACGCACCTCCGTTCCTCCCTGGCACTGTGGATGAGGCAGTGATCTCATGGGAAGAAATAATAGACAATTATTTACTAAAAGGCCATTTCTAGCATGCACGTGATCCTACTTCATTTTATTTCACTATAGCCTTCTGGCTCCTAGTGCCCCTTTCTTTGTTTATTCTGAGTTTTCAGTGCTTAACAGCTCCCAGTACCAGTCCTTAATACTTGGTATTATGCCTCTCCAATGCCTTTGTTGTTATGCCTTTCCAAACCAGATGTAAATAACCCTGGATCCAGAATACCAGTAGCAGGCCTTTGCATTAAACTTTGTGAGTCATAGGAGACATACTTGACTCTTGGGTTTTGTTGAGGTTGTTTCTTCAGCCCATTCCTTCCTGCCATACAGACATTCATTTTTCTTGCACACGTAATCATCCAGGTTCATGGATGCAGGGTACAGATGTAAGAAATCCAACTCTGAGAAGGTCTGCATTGCGGTGCTGAGTACCAGCGTCCTTGGCCTGAAGCAACCACTGCACAAGATTTTGTATGTGTGAGTTTTGTGGAGGGGACGGAGTGCCCCTCAGCTCCTGCTATGGGACATCTCTGATACCAAGTAATGGGTATCAGAGCTGGGGTTGCAGATTCCTTCTCTTCCTCTGCTTCTTTCTCTCCATTGACAGATCAGCCTTGATTAGCCCGTAAACAAAGGGCTGATAAATAGAAATTGAATTCTAACAAGATCAGGTGAGTTATGTCTCCTATTACCAGGGAGTCTCCAATTTGCTGCTGGTAAGTGGATTTGCCAGCCCCTGTGCAGAATTCTGGTTGTTCTCCACCATTTTAATGAAAAATCCTGCAGTTCAAAAGAAAACTGGTATGCCTTCCAATTTCTGAGTCTGTATGGAACAATCAATCCATGTTTTCACAAGCTTTTTCTTTACAGTTATTAAATCTACACACTTGAGCAGAGGTTTAGATTCTCTTATAATCATCTTGGCTGTAGGAGCTGGGGGTTGAAGAAAAATGCCGTGTATTGCAAGACTTGTGAACAAAATGTGTGCTAGTGACACTATAAACCTTTACAGTTGTGAGCATTTTTCTTGTGCTACAGTAATAAAAATGAAAACTAATACCACAAACCTATAGGACTGTTTGTTCTATAAATTTATGACATACAGATTATATTCAGATTAATATAGAACATCTTTTAGAAGAAATTATTTCACATATAATAAAAAGTGTTGTTTAAATATTGTGGAAATACACCTTTTTCTATAGTTAAAAGCTGCATATTTGAGCAAAAGACTTGTGAGCAGATACCTGATGCAAGGCTTTTTTGTCATACCCAAGGGTATGTTTGAATCTCTACATGTTTGGTTTTTTTGTCACCTACTCTACATGTTTGGGGGTTTTTGTCACATGTAATATATTATTTAGTGTCACAATTTACATTTTATCTTCCCCCAAATTTTATGAGCTTTTTCTGCTGGTATACATTGTTTGTGTTATTTGTAGATATATTAAAAGTCTCTAGTCTCAAGGCTTATCTACAACAAAAAATAACTTGTGCAGAGGAAAGGAACAAAGGAATCGTACATTGAAACCAGATTAGCAATTGACTGAGTGTATTCTTGGTTCAGAACAACTGCATTCTCCTTGATAGTCTAATAAAATAAAAATTAAATACATAAAAAATTGTTTAAATAGAAAATGTCAGTTTATTTTGGAAAAAAAAGACATGCAGTAAATCCGAAATAGAGTAACTGGGTAGACAGGCCCTTGCCAAATCTGCTCACTTGCTGCTGACTAGCATAAAATGTCAGTCTGGTTTTGATGAAGTACTATAAAACCACTTTTGTGGGTGGGAGATGTGCAGATTTTGGGCTATTCATTTGTGGTCCTGAAAAGATTAGCCAGAAGTTTCATGATGCGTGATTACAGCTTTTTGGAACTGCAGTTATCTAAATAAGCAATAACATTGCACTCTGTTAGCAAAAGTTTTCATGCATAAAGTTGACTCTGACTGATGGCTTCTAAACACTGTAGTCTTTGTTGATACTAATCTTGGATGAGTTTCATGAAAACCATATGTATCAAAGGTGTATCTAGGAGTGTGAATGTGTATATTGATAGATATATATATATATTAAAAAAATTAAAAGTATATAGTATATGCCTATGTATATCCATGTGTATATTCATATACACTTACATATCTAGCTGTGTGTACTTGTATATGTCAAAGATACAGCTAGGTAATGTGCTTGCCTAGGGGAGGATATGAGCCAGCCCTCCCCTATTTCTGCAAGCTGATTTTCTGGGGATTGAGTGAGGATGGAGAACACATCTATTTCTGTGGAAAACAAAAATAATATTCTGAGAGCTTATTGTTTTAAAAATTTGGGATTTAAGATCCTTGTTCGCTGTGTCTGGTGACTGCAATGTGTTCTGCAATGCTACAATTGGTTGTGCTTCTTCTGCAGCCTTACCAGTGACCCATATTGGGTATGGGCATGCACACAGTCATGGGAGAACTTGTCCTCAGATGCCATCTGCTCCATGGCAACTGACATATATATGCTATTATCCCACCTCAGATATGAAGTCATTCACAGTACCTGAGTTAGCTGAGAGGAAAAGGGCAGCTGGGGGTTGGACTCCAGAGCTCGCTTCCAACCTCAGTTATTCTGTGATACCTTGGTGCCCCACAGTAATATACTTGTATGGTCCATACTCCCAACTTTGATTTAGATGAAGAGCTTCACAACCTTAGAACCTATCCCTGTGTATGCTGTAATTAAGAGAGCTGATGGAGGGAAGAAGATGGACTGAAGTCCTTCTAAGCATCTCTCCCATAGTGAACATGAGCCTCAGTGGTGGAAAAAAAATACTGTAGATCAGATGCAGACATTTTTGTACTCTTTTCAGTTATAGCTATACTTCTCTGTAATTGAGTTAAATATTTTAAATCAAAGTCTGTACCCAAAATTAAGGGTCCTTCCTGGATTAGGGTAATGGAGCACTGTGCAAAAGGTGACATTTTCAACATTACAGAAAGGTTACAAAGCAACTGCCATAATGCCTGGGGCAGAAGTGCCCAATGCAGTACACATGTAAAAAGAACATTTAAAAATGGCCGCATCTGGATTTTGCCTTTAAAACACCATTTAGTTTGTTTAAAAAGATGTTCCCAGGATTCATGAATGTCACAAATAGTGATTAGTTATGCTCTTTCTTATGCTGTGATCCCATTTTATTTCAACAGCCAAGCATGGTCAAAGTGGATAACACGAGAATCCCTCCCCTGGCTTTGTACAGATGATTTGGCTTAATTTCTATCCCTGGTGTCATTTAAGACCTTCTATAGCCAAAGGTGATACCTTTTGAATAAAACATAGAACTGATCTACCTGCTCTAAGCTGTTTTTATGAGTTCTTATATATTTTCCCCAAAAAGTTTCAGTGAGTATCCTTTCACCTGTTTTCATTTTCTCCAGAAATTATTTGAAGTGTAGTCTGTCATGTCCTTACATAGAAATAGTGCACTTAAAGGGCTGGAAAGAAATTGTTTACTCTGTAGTTACTCTCTCTGTATTGTTCGCTAAAAATCAGGAAATCTCATGTGTTAAGTCTTAATCAATGTGCTCTTCAGGAAACCTTCAAATGTATTAAAGATGTGGGGTTTTTTTATACTTGAACTGTTTCCCCTTGATGATTAGCTTCACACAGGGGATGATTTCTTGCATTACACTATTATGCATCTACTATCAAGAGAAAACAAGTCAAACTGGCAGATTTGAGCAGAGCTGCCTTTTAATATTTTATGCACATTAACTAAATGCAGTGGTCTGGATTTGGCTCTGTCAGCTCACAGAGCATCCAGAAGGTGAGTAATGGTGATGTTTCTTCTACTGTGATCTTGAGAGTGGAGTCATTTCCTTCACAGAGCTTGCTGAGGTTATGTTTGAGTTGAAATGTGGCAGTTCAATCCATGGACCATATGTGTTTGATTTCTGTATATGGTTGACTGTAGTGAATACTGTATGCCATTTCTGTCCTAGGTGTAATTTCCCTCTCAAAATCCCTGCATGTGAGCATGAGAGATACTGAGAAGTAAACCATTCTGCTTTCTTGTTGCTTTTCACTTTTACTGTGATATTAGAGTACTGTGTGGCCTCCCTATGTTAGACCTATCATTTAGTTATACACTCTGTTTCCTATCTCTGCATGCCATCATGCATCTGTCTCGGGACCTAACATCATCTTCCTTAAAAACCACTGGTGAGGATTCAGTTAAAAACCTGTTGAGTACCTATGTAGATGGTATCCAGTGATGACCCTTATACACATGCTTGTTGACTGCTTTGGAAAACTCCAAGAGTTTTAAAGGTGGAACTTCCCTGAACACTATTTTGATTCTTTCCAAGCAGATGATGTTTATCCAGGTATCCACTAACTCTGGCTGTTACTGTATTGTGTTTTTCCTGGTACAGACATCAAGATTACAGGCCTGTAGTTCCCCAAAACAAGTTTTAATGATTGGTTTGCAACTTTTGTGTCTTCATGTACCAAGATAATCTTAAGTGAAGATCACATACCACTAGTAATTCACCTGTTTCATTCTCCAGTGCTCTCTTGGATGAATGTGGTCCTGTCCTGGCAATTTGTTGGTGTTCATTTTGATTATGGTTATCATTACCTCTTTTATGCTTAATTTAGCTTCAAACAGATCCTTTGCCAAACTTCACCGTGTTCCCAAATACATGCACACTAACTTGCCAGGGTTCTGGTATGAGAATTACGTGTTTCTTCTAAGACGTATACCATGCAAAGAGTTCTTTTGGTTGCACAACGTCTTCTTGCCCTAGCATCACCTTGCCCCACTGGACTGTCTGGTGGATTTTGTGCTCCTGATGGGTTGGAAGAAGGATTTATGGCTGGTCTGAATTCCTTTCACTAGTCACTGCTTAAAGTGCTTTTGGCTGTCTAATTGTATTTTTACCTTTAATCTGCTGGAGTTTATGGTCCTTGTGATTTTCTTCAGCTTGTAAATTCAGCTTTTTGAATGATGTATTCTAATTCTAGTGATTTCTTTTAGTTTGCTGTTAGTCACGCTGGCTTCTTTCACTTTATCAAGCCCTTCCTAATAGGTGTGTGTTAGCATGGTGTTTCCAGTATTGTCTCCGTTAGCAGTCTTTATGCTGTCTGTAAGGACTTAATTTTCTTAGCTACCACTTTTAGCTTATTGTTTAAAAATCTTCACAATTTTTTTATAGCTCCACCTTCTGAAGGTTAGTGCAGTAATGCTGGATTATTTTAGCACACATTTCCCCTGTTAAATAAGCTGTTAAAGAGCAACTTCTACTGCATGGTTTTGCACCAGGTGTCACTTGTACCAGCTCAAGTACTTGCATTTTACTCTTGCAGCCTCCCTAGCCGACTTTGCTGTAGGACAATCGCCGATAGCATCCAGACATTTCACCTGTTAAGCCACCCAAAGCCCTTCTGTTTTCTGCCCTTGCTGCCTCTCTGATTTCTCTCAGCACATCAGGTAGACTTGCTAATACAGCCACGTCGTTGACTTCATAGGTTGTATGGATAATTTAGAGTGATCAGTTTAGTTCTAAAGGAAAAGAACTACGAATTTTTATGTGCAAGGAGAGGTGTATTTACATAACCGTTTCTAAAACTGTTGAGTGAGTTGACTGAGCAGGCAGCAGATGAACAATAAAAGGGAAGGAAAATGCCAAAATAGAACATTGTAATTGATGATGGATGTGCCATTGATGAACAAGAAAATTGAGGTTATTTTATTAGTCTTTTCTAAGTAATGTAATATACTTCTACTTACAAAAGAGCCTTATTTCTTACAGATTAAATTCTTTAGAATATTCATATTGTAATAACCGTAACTTTTCAATTTTGAAACATACTAAAAGGATAAATTATCTGCCTTTTTTCCTGTATTTTGCAAGGCTCTTCTTCAAAGGAACAGTGAATTCTACTTGACTGCATTATAAAGGCATTAAATTCTAAAATTTGCAAATTATCACTGTAATGCAAAAAGAGCATTTTGTATATTTAATTTTGTGAATTATTTTATATTTTATGCTTTAATTTCATTCTAAAATATAAGGCATAAATATTTATTTAACACTGAGCACTGGAGTTGAAATGAAGTCAGTTTGCAGGCATTGTTCTTAACAGAGTTCATTCTGACCCCACTTTTAATAAAATGAGTTTGAGTGTTATGTTATCAGAGGGAACAGTCAAATTAATATATTCTGAGAAGCTTCTCTTTTTTCTTAATAATGTGAAAAGCTTACGAACTGGAGCCTGGAAAGTTCCTAGTTGGAAGGGGAAGGAGGAGAAGCAAAGTAAATGTATAAAGACAGAGTGGGAGAAGTGGTAAAAATAATGAGAGATATAAAAAGAAAAGGGAATAAAAGATTCTTAGTTGACTGTAGTAGGAAAAATATTTTGATAGCAAGTGGAAAAAGAGAAGAGACTGAAACAGCAAAAAACAGTAGTTTTGGTTCTCTGATGTTCCAGTGTGCGTCCTCTTCATATTGTTTTAGTGTTGTGTGCAGGCCTTCCCCAGTCATCTGGCATGGCTGTTTGGAGAGGAGCCTCTTGTTAACACTTGTTTGTGCTGCCAGAGCAACACCAAAATATTTCATTAAAAAGAGGGAACAGCAGCCTGAGCAAATAATTAAATAACAGGTTTCCGTAGCTTCTGACACTGTCTGACAGGACAGATAAAAATGTATGTATTTGTGCTGAAAGAGGACAGAAAGTTGTCTCATCCTACTTTCCTGGAGTGATAAGCATTTGCAGCTTGCAATTTGACAAGATTGACAGGTTGAGACTTGGGTTGCAGATTGTGCTGGCTGGCACTAAGATGCTTTCAAAAAATCTGCAGAAACTTGGCTATTTGTGCCCCACTGCTCAGATCAGCAGCAGTAGCATCTGTTCTTCCCCATGCACTAAACCTGAATTACAGCTCCTAGCGTGTGATTTACCAAATAAAAGTTCCAGCTGTTGACACAACAAAATCCTGCATGCCCGCGTGCTCAGTCCACCAGCCCAGATGGGTTTGTTCTCTAGGTGGCAGGCGTTGCCACCTGCTCCTTGGAGTACTAGAGGTTTGAATACCCTCTGATGTCTTCAGTTAATAACATTGCAGTGGCAGTTTCTTCTTCTTGCCTTTGCCTCAGCAAGAGCCAGTCATGCCTCAGTGCCTCACCTCAGACTTGTCCATTTTTGACTTGCATTTCTGACAGGTTCCAGGTGAGGAAAAGAAACAACAAAAATGGCCATCCTGGACACGATGATACTGTAAGTATTCCTGATGTAGTGTTCTGCCATGTCTTTCAAGGCAGTATACATCTCCTTTCAGTGTTAAATAACATTAGCAGGATTCCCTTAAGAGAAGAGAGTGGGTCTTTACTGTCATTTCATCTTTATGTAGCTCAGCAAGCCACTGCTCCCTCAGCTGCCAGCATCTATCACCAAAGAAACTGTATACTCCTCTGCTTCTCTGATAATCCACCTCAGAGTCCATCTCCCCATGTCATTGAGCACTGCCAGAGATCTATTCTGTGCTTCTGAATCTGGGAAAACTGCAAATGCTGCTTCATGGTAGAAGCTCCAGAATTTCTTTATCATATTACACCCAGACCTTCATCATTTACATGTAAAAATGGAAGACATTCTTGTAAGGAACAGTTTTCTGAGAATACCATGGGTTTGTGAGGGATGTTGCTCTGCTTTTCTGGCACATTCTCTGTGGAACTGTTTTACCAAATGGGTAGTAGGTTAAGGTACATGCAAGTACAGAAGAGTTTTAGAGGCAGGGGGAGATGTTGCGTTTTAATTCTGCTTTAGGAAGAGGTCGAGGATCACTAGTGTCCCATTTATAGGACCTGCTTCTTGTGAAATCCTAAGATCAGAGGTAAAGGTTGTGTTCCCATTTAAAGATTTAAGTGTCTCTCCCAGCCCTTTACCAAAAGGAAATCCCTTTTAGTCTCTGCTTCTAAGTCAGTGTCTGAAAGTAATGGCAGCAACTTAGTACGGAGCTGTTAGGGAACTGAGCTTCCTAATTAATATTTGGGGGGCTGAGATCCCTTTTATCCCTTTGCCATACCTGCTTTTTCCTGTGGATCATACTGATCTTTGCTTTTAAAGTTCATTCCAAAGATGGTGGTTGCCTTCTGTCTCACAGTGTCTCTTTTTCTTCTGGCCTTTCTTTTACCTCTTTTTCTGCCAGGTAATGATGCTTCTTCGGGTTTGACTTTATTTCCTTTTCTCTGAAGTAATCAGTTTGAGTTACTTTCTTTTTTATATAGCTACTGTTAAGAGAATAATTTTCAGAGCTATCTACATGGATTAAGGATCTGCCTTCCTAGTGTCAAAGACAATAATCTCCACAATTTTGAAAGTCAAGTGTCGTTGTCTGGAGAAACGTGCTGGGCAGGGAGACTGGGTTTTTCTTCTGGTATTTAATAAGGCTTTTATATGGTCATCTTCAAACATCCATCTTAAGCCTGCCTCTACTGATGAAACTTCCTTTTGTTGTGTGGTCCTGCAGTGCTTGCATGTTTTCTCTCCTGTCAGGAAAGATATCTTTGCCCTTTACCCTCTTCTGCTTTTGGGCATACCGTGTTTGCCTCTACATACCTACCTTCTCTGTGGTGGCACTGTTTCTATGCTAGCAGGAGGAGTTCCTGAGCAGAAAAGTGAAAGCACTCATTTCCTATTCTTCCTTCTTTTAATCTCTAAGAGACAGAGACACTCTGGTTATTTCTTTGTCTACCCCTGTGCAAGATGATGTTTGTCATCTTTTCTGTCCTTCCCTACCCCAGTCATCTCTGTGAGTGAAAAAGCTCTTCTCTCATATATCTCCTGCCCCTTATTTGTCAACACTTAGCCCAACTTGCAGTACAACAGGGTCACTGTGTTAATGTGTAGAACTGATACCAAGCCTTGTCACACAGTCCTTAAGTTCAGAGGTACGTCAGAAATTTGTATTGTCTCTTAAAGGTCAGATCTACTAAAGAAACATTTAGTAGTTAGTAGTTTGGACATTACAGGCCTCTGAGAAGGAGCCATATTTGAATACTCACTGGAGATTAGAAGAGTCCTGGTCTGTCACTCAAGTAGACCTCTTCCTAATGAGGGCTTATTCTGTATTTGCAGTATTTTTATTCTACTTGTCCTGTGCTTTTTAACTCTCCAGCCATTTTATTAATTCTTTCCATTTCACCTCTGTTATACATTCTTATCTTTTTCTCCAGTTTATGAACATCTGCCTAGTGGTGTCCAGCACTAATTTGAAAATAACATTCCAGCTGTGGTTTCTGTGTAGTTGAATACAGAGAGGAATGTTCTTTCAATCTGTGATCCACGAAGCGATGCTTTGTAGCTGGTACACATTTCTAAATACTTCTAGGAGGTATGCCATTCCTCATCCCTGACTTGCTCTGGGCTTTATACCATAACCCAGGTGGTACAATACCTGAACACATTTCTGAAAGGTATTCAGTTGCAAGGAAGAATGTCTTTTTAATGCAGACTACTTCTTTGTTCTCCTTCTGCCAAGTGAGAGAATGAGAAGGAATGCAAGCATTTTTTCTCTCTTACTCTTCATGTAATCCTCATTCTTGCCCAGTGATGCTCTGCCCTAGCACTAATGAGTATGTGAAATCAAGCTGGTTTTGTCTTCACTGGTTTACAGCTCAAAACAGTGAATTTTATTTTTTTTTCCTCAAAGAGATCATCTGATACGCCAGAGCTCTAAATTAAGATACTGCGTGACTTGCAGATTCTGAATTGGTGAGCTGTTCAGTTCATTTTCCCTGTCGTTAGCTGTTAGAAAGCACTATGTGAAATTTGTAATGTGATATTTTTCTGAATTTTACGATACTAAGTCTGTCCTATTCAACAATCCAATTAAGTACTACTGGCTGCATTCTGAAGGTGAAGCAGTTAAATGACAACTGGAAACACAGTGCAGTGAGAAATGCCTTCCATATGCATTTTGTAATCCTTGTCCTTATGAATGGTTTTTTGTGGTTTGGATTTTTTAGGGTGTTTTTTTTTGCTTTTTTTACATAAGAAAAGTAGTTTAAGCTCTTCATCCCTGTGCTTATTATCTCTAGAATTTAATCTTGCTGCAGTTAGCTCATCTACAGTCAGCAGTCTGACATAACTTGTTTTCTTGGAGCTGCATCTCTAAGTTTGTCCCTAAAGCATAATTGTCAACCATGAAATTAAATAACTTAGTACTGCTGTAAAGTGACCAAGGAAGTTGCACAGTTTGGGTGGCAGAAGCTGATAAGCCATATAGCTGATGAACAGAAGTACAGTCCGTTTCCTGCTCATTAAGGGCATCATTCTCTAGCTGAGGTTAGGGACTTTTATTTCTGTAGTACCTAGTGTACAAGAGAACTGTAGCATGAATATAAAAGAATTATTTTGAGTTATTCAACTATGTGTTTCTAGAAGAAAATTTTTTTTTATATGATGATACATCCAGTCTTGGCATCATACAAACAGATGTCAATGAGAGATTTTTCCCAAGAAAGCCTACAACTGAGTCTAAAAATGAAGGTGTAAGATGGGCACTGAATGCAAGTTGGTATCTGAGGAGCAAAGGAAAAGCCTGATCATTTCCCCAGTGGAAAAGTTCAGGAATGTGTCTTCAAGATTGTGATGTTGTTGCAACTTGTTTTCTTACCCCATTAATCAGAATGATAAAGTGGTGACAGGAGGTATTCCACTTGCATCTGGAATGATTCCTGATGTACACTCATGACTGATGCAGTTCATTTTAGAGAGGTCTGTAAGAGAGCAGCATCAAGCAGACACAGACTATGCCAATTGGAAAGAAAGAGTCTATCATAAATTCTAACCCAGTGAAGAGAGAGTTGTTTGCCTGCTCAGAGGTTTTTCCTTAGTATGCCAAATTCAAGTATCTTGCCAGGAGTCAGGACATCTTTCAAAAGTTTTATGCAAAACCATGGAACAGAGGTCCCTTCTGTGATCAGAAACCACTCTGCTCTTCCCTTACTTCAGAGGAGGTGAAACACTGTTTTGAAGGGATCTTGTAAGACAAACTAGAAAAGTTTTAAGATACTGTTTTTATTGCTACTGTGGAGACAGGCAGTACGGTCTGATTAGAATAAAGGTTTTGTTTGACTAAAGTTAGATGGGAGTTTACTGCATACATGCAATTTCCAAATCTACCAAAACTGAAGATAATTATAGACCAGATAAAGTCCCATATATTAAAGTCTACATGAAACATTTTAAAATCCTTTCTTCCCCCTCCTTTTTTTTTGACATCCTGTCAGTAGTGTTGCAGAAGAGTTAACAGCAAACATACAAGCGTCCTTGGGTATTTTTTGCCAAGTTATATTTGTTTGTCTGTCTGTGTAAGAGCCACCCTTACTGGTGCATATCCATGTGGGGACCTTCTCAATGTGAGAGTAGCCATAATATATCAAGGCCAGAGCTGGCTCTGAAAATCAGGGTGTTACCTCTCTATTGTGAGAATGCCCTTCCTGTGGAAGATGAAATTAAATTATGATAATTCTAAATCACTGTATAGTGTTGTAAATTAGATGTAGATGAAGCATCATATATGTGATAAGAAGATTGTTGTCTGTTGATTTTAATAGCCTTCAGGATGACAATTTGAGAATGAGAGAAACACATAGATTAAGATTGTGATCACCATTATATAGAGATTTTGATAGTAGAAAGCAAGAATGGGCATTTCTAGGTTTTTTAGTAGTTCCTGCAGCTGTTATTGATCATGTAGATATGAGATGATATAAGATCCTTCCATAACATGACTCAGTTTAAAGTTTCCTATAAAATGGGGTCTGAGGCTGTGACAGCATTACCATCTAAGAGTTGCTGAAGACTCTTTAGCAAGATAGGAAGGGAAATGATGGTGCTTGAAGCCAGCCACTCCTGTGTTGCCTGTGGACAATCTGTTGAAACCAATTTTCTGATTTCAGTGGAAGCAGCTCAGCAGCCTGCAGCTCTGGCAATTCCTTGGGGGCCCTTTTGTTTGATGCAGGTGAACAGGGGACAGCAAGTCCAAGGCAGCTGACCTTGAACAGGGATCATCAATCAGCTGTTGGTAACAAAGCAGTGTGAAAATACCAAAGGCTCAATGAAAATAGCTGTATGTACGTTCTTTTAATCTAAAAAATGCATTTCTTGTATTCCCAGGCAATGCATTTTCAAAAAGACCGCAGGCAAAAATACCTGCTTTAGTATAAATTGTAGGTATACAGGTTGACAGTGATTGCCATCTTGTGTACAGTGATCTTCCTAGAAATGCGCAGTACCTGCTTTGTCTCAATTACAGCTGCCATAAAACTTTAATGTAAGCATCTCACATGAGGGTCTACTTTACTTAATAAAAGTGCAGTTGTACTCTTTTTAATTACACTAGCAAGTTAAGACAGCATGATTGGCTTGGTAACTGTGAATGTGAGTCTTGGAAGGTAAGTGCCTCTAGGGATTCCTGTTAGTAGGTCTCTTGCCAGGTATTGCAAGACATGGGAGGAGGGGTTAATTGATAGCTCAATTAAATCTCTTTAATATTAAAGTGATTAGTGTGATATACTTTGCAGGTGCAGTATACAATACTGCTGTTTGTGATAGCTAGTTTCTACTTTTCTAGTGCTATATAAAGAGCATGTTAATTTTAAACACCAGTCTCTTTAATACCATCATTCACTTGACTTTTTTTTTTCTTGAGGGCTAATAATCCAATATAATGAGTAATTCATGTAGCATAGCATTATCTTTTAGGTACTTAGTTTCTGTACTTAGCATACAAGCTTGTAATGCCAGATTAGTATTTTTAACTATTAAATCTGTAACATTAATGAATGTTCTTTCTCACGAGAAAGGAAAATAAATCCTTTAAAAAATCACTTGAGGCAGGGCGTTCCTGCTTGCTCCTTCCTGAAGCCTATGTAAGCACAGCATTTCCAAGAGACCTTTAGCCAGCCTAAAGAGTAGCTGGCCATGCTGCATGTGTGTTCTGATACGCTAGGGCTGGATACAGAGAGAGCAGCCCTCCAGGATCGCTGCTTCCACACACCCTGTGTGCGTGTTCAGTCATGGTTGCTCCTCAGTCAAGTGGTCTCTCTGGCCTTCTAACCGCCCATGTCTCCAGCGCTGCGTGGTCCTCCAGGTTGTAAGAGTTGAAGCATGCAGACTGGCAAAGATCTCAGCCCTGTCTCCAGGGGTGGGTGCAGGGAGCATCAGTTGGATTAGGAGAGGCAGCCAAACCACAGCACAAAGCTTCGCTGAAGCTGCTGTGGAGCAGAAGGCAAGCACACCAAACATCAGGCACCTGGCCGCAGCTAAATAACGAATTCCTGGTGTGTTAGACAAGACGTGGTATTCTGTGTTCATTCATGGGACTGTGGTGTCTGCATGGCCTTGCTCGAGGGGAAAGAAGTAGCTCACCTTTCTGAAAGGCAGCGATATAAGTTGTCTGAAGATTTGGGATGTCACTGTTTTGCTTCATTTAGGTCATTTGTCTTGCAACTATAAGCCTGAAATGTTTTGGTTTTTTTCTCTAATGAAGTTATTTGGCAAATGCAGGACTAATAGCCCTAGAAATACAAAATGCACAGTCCCAGCTTGAGTTATAACAGTTTTAATTTTAAGCAGTGAACAAGACTCCAGGGTGATGTATCTTTATCAAGAACATCCCTATTAATAAGGCTTAATATGAGTAAAGCATCATCTTGGAAGTCTGCCATCGTTGTTTTAGAAGTAGCATGCAGACAAGAATGGATGTAGTTTAATTGTGGTAAGGTTAAAGGATCCTGCAGGGGTCCAGAGAATTAGCGTTTGCTCCAATTTCTTCTGGAATTTAGACCTTTCAATAGACTGACTTTTCCACAGTCTATCTCAAATTCCTTTCAGGTATTCTGAGCTATTAATTCAGTTGATAAAATTTGATTTAGTAACTTAGCCAAGGCAATTGTCAGAATATACAGTACTGAAGTATTCTGCTAATGTCAATAGTGGCATGATCTTTATCCACATTTTCATTAGTGTTTATGATATGCAGAAGCTAGCTACTTTATAATAGGGACAGATATGAAAAGAATATAATACCTTCTGGATCAGTCCAAATTGTTAATTCAGTAGTAGAAGCCTTTCTGAAATGGAATCCTAACAATTTCTGAAATGGATCCTAATGATTTGAATGGCCAAACACTTAAAAGATTTGCTGCGTTTTGGTGGTGGGGCAGCATTTTGTACTTTGGAGGCACTTCAGGGATCTTCAGGTTAGGGATGCTAGATGTCCTTATTTTGAGTATAGATAATTCCAAAGATGGATCTTATGGAAAGTTGCATAACTGCTTCCCTAAATAAACTGAGTTACCCAAATGTTTTTCTTGGAGATGCCCTGTGGTGTCATTTCTGACAGTACAAGCTATGTCCTCACTATGGTACACAGGGCACTTGGTAGGTGCCAAAGGTTGTTACTCTTTCTGGAGAAAAGCAGCAGAGTGTGGACACTACAGTAGAATATAATACAGACTACTCCAAGTTATGGTCATACTAAATATGTATTAATTCCTGGAAATCAATACTATTTATGGATATATAGCACCTGATGCTGTTTACCACAGATGAGACCATTTGTCTTGATTTTTGTTTTTTTTAAATCTTGATAATAGTGAAATCTGATTTCACCTGTAATACAGTATAATGATGTTTTAATGCTGACAGTAAATCTGTACTTGACTTAGTACTGTGAGGTATCTAAGTCTTCCCATGTGTTCAAGCTGGTTTGTGTATGGGGTTTTACTATAATAAAATTGTGTTGTTTCGTTGTGCACCACAAAATAAATTGCAACAAAGATGCTTTTACAATCTTCTGCTTCTCAGCCTTGGGAAGGAGGAAACAGCATCACCCATTCATGTAAGAAATCAGTTCCTTTGTACTGAGACAGCACACAAAATCTGTTGCATAATAAAAAGCTTTTAAAATAAACTTCAAGAGGAATTACTGTTGTTAACTTCAAAAGCTTTCAGTTAAAATTCTTATGAATTAGCTATGGAGAAAGGTGTTGTTATTACTCTATTACTATGCAGCAAGGTGCATTACTGTCAAAGATGTGTATTTTGCAGTAATCTGCAAACTGCATACAGTTTGCTCTGCATAACTTACCACAGCACAGTACAGAACACATCTGGCCACTTGTTTGGTGCAGAGCTGAAGACAAACATTCCTGCTATGGAATAAATGCATTATTTCTTGTTCTGCAGTCTGCCTCCTGTGCACTTGTTCCAATGAGTGTACATACAAGCAGGTTTGTAACCTGTGAGTATGCAGCCTGAACTGCATAAATTTGCTCATGAATTTAAAAAAAACAACCAACAACCTAGCATTTTAAAAACTAATTCTAACATTTAAAAAAAACCCCAAAAAACCTAAAACCAAACAAACAAAAAGAAAGCCCAAACAGAACAAAGCTGGGCCATTATTTAAATTAACTTTAAATGATGAACTTGTTATTGCCTTAGGAGATACCTGGATTTTATTTGGTTTGACAACAGGAAGGACATGCATGTGCTGTGTATTTGTTTATTTGGCTAATCACAGAAGGGAGTGGTAACTTAACTTGATCCAATGTGTAAGAGAAATGAAGAGTACTTAAATGGCAGGAAATGCAGGACTTCATGTGTCTCTCATTTTTCATCTTCTTTTGTTTTATTTTGCAGTCTACTCCTTTACACCTAGCAGCAGGCTACAACAGAGTTCGAATAGTCCAACTTCTGCTTCAGCATGGTGCAGATGTGCATGCAAAGGACAAAGGGTATGTAAAATGAATTCATTTATTATCTGTTTGCAGCAGTGGTTTTGTGTTAATTACAATAAAGAATTATTTCTGTTTCATGTTGCAGAATAATCTCAAATATTTGGCTTAGAATGCAACATTTGCTTCCAAAATCTGAATGTGGTTCATCATTAATAAACTTTTGTTAGAGCCCAAATAACAGGTTAGCTGTGATTTGCGCTTGGTTTAAGTCTTTTATTACACTTTTAAATTTTTTTCCAAACCTTATTCTTTACTTCCATGCACAGACGACCCTGTGAAATCATTGACTAATAGCATTATTTTAGGGAAGGCAATGGAGAGGCTTAGTGAAAAAACGTGCATTGAAAAATTTATCTATAGTCTCAGTATCTTGTCGCGTATATATGAATGTAATTCCAAGTAATATCAATATGCTCATGGGGTCACAACTAGTGGTCCTTGGAGGTCTATCTTGATTGATGTTGCCAGCAAAAATCAAGATACAGTAGAAGCTCAACTATTCTATTTTTGCAGCAAGGATGGTAGTTATGTAAGATACCAACAAAAAGTGCACAGCAGTCAGAAATCTGTAACGATGTGTTGTACATTGTTCTCAGACATACATTTCTGAACTCTAAGGTGACGATTCTCTTGATGGTCTGATAGGAAGGATTAGTCCTAACATTGTAGACTTTGGGCCCCTGGTTAAAGGCATGCATTTTGTATTCAGAGTCCATAGAGGTAAGATATGAACAAGTGTGTGTTCTGTCTCCATCAGCAAACTTGAGGCACTTCCTAGATCTTCATTTTCTGCTGAGTCCAGCTTAGTGTTAAAAGACATTTTAAATTAAGATCTTAACTTTTTTTTCTTTCTTTTCCAAAGCCAGTCTCAAGTGTACTTAAACTCTTGAAGACTGACTAATTGTAGCACTCTTGTCTGTACATTCATCCCAATGGCTTTTTTGATCAGAATTGTTGTGCCATGCATGATGACACATTATGTAAGTCAAAAAACCCCACAATAAAGCTGCATGTAATACCTATTCAGGTAGATCCAGTATTGTTAAGCAAGTTTTAGGTATTTCACACCTTTCTGAAATTTCAGCATTACCTGGTAGAAAATTCCAGCTTAGATGCTTTAATGAAGCTTGAATGATCTACTTGGAAAGTATGAAAAGTAATTCAGTTGAACTTGAGCAGGGGATGGGGAAGGAAAGAAAGGAAAAATGATACATTTACTTTGTATTAAACTTAAAAACCATCCAAACATACTTAGAATGTCTGACATCCTGTAAGCTCCCACTTTTTTTAGCAGCATCACACATTTACAATCAGTGTGGTGTTTTGTTTTTCCTTACTGTTTCTTATTTATACATAATTTATAAGTAAACAGGTTACAAATAAATGCCATTTATCATTTATGGAGCTAAATTAGGTTACATTGATTTTATAGACCTGTTAGATTCTCTTCAATGGGTTCACTTCAGAGAGAGTCCTGAGGAACTGTGCTGCATCTTCAAAATGGTCATCACTTCTGGTTACTCCCAAAGAGGACCATAGCCAAGGAAACAGCTCTTTTTCCAGTGGTCCTTTTGTTGCCTTACTGCTATTGTGTACAAAGTCAGAATGTGCTGGAAAAGAAAAGGGGAGGGTGTATGCTGCAGAAGTGGCCAGGTGCATTGTTGCGGTGACTGTCTTTGCTGATGGGACCTTGAAGGCTGCAGTCCTCTTAGATGACCATCATTTTGGAAGAGGACAGGTTTTTTGAGTGTTCTAATGACTGGATACTCTCCCTGTGTCTCATACGTACACTTGTAAATTGTAATTAAGAAAAGTAACAATGGAAAATAAGTTTGAAAAATTTCCCCAAAGTAAATTCCCTCTCCTGTGACAAGTGCAATGCTGCTGCTGAGAGCACCTACCCTAAAATTAAGTTTACCCTGTTGTCTCGTACTTTCTGTCCTAATGCTCTTTGAGTTGATTTTGCAATTCTGGGAATCATCCCCTGTATTTTCCATAAATGTTGAAGGGTTAGTTATTGTTTTCGGTGTATTATGCATCCTGATTTGTTGAGCCATAACTAGCCTGTCTTGCTTGGGTTGAATTAAACTCATTTTGTCCTCTTGTAATAACTGTCCTCTTTGCATCTCCCTTTCAATGCATGACTTTTTTATTACATCTTGCCCTTATGACTAGATCCCTGTTATTTACTTTGCTAGTGTCATTTTTAGGTATGGCCTCCAGTAATATAGCTGTACAAAAATTACAGCAACTCTCTTAGAAGTATCTTGCACAGTTAAATTGGTTGTACTGTGAAAAAAAAATAAATGGAGTAAAATCAAGTCATTCCACAGTCTGGAACAGCGATTTCAGTCTTCTTTCTATGGATTTTTGTACATCTTCATAACATAGCTAGGAGTTACGTTAGCGTTATCTGGGGAGTTTTGCCTTTCACATAGCATTTTAAATAAACAGGAGTTCATATTTAGACAGAAACAGAGCACTGACTTCTCTTGAGCAAATTGAATGTGGAATGGGACTTTTTCCCCCCTTAATAGCTTTAAGAAACATAATTTCAAAGCCAGTTAATGCTAATCTTAGTGATAGATTAAACATCTGTGACCTGTTAGGACAAAAAAAACCCAAAAAACCCCCCAAAAAAGCCCCCAAAACACACAACATTTTATTGCTGATCTTAAGTAACATGTAGTTTGGGAAGGTTAGATTTTTCCATTAGTTTGTGAATCTTAATTTTTAAATTTTTGAATATTTAAATATTTTAGGTTTAATTTGATTTCTTTTCATCTCTCAGTGAATTGTTCCTCCTTCTTTAAAAATGCTGCTTAAGTAAATTTGTCATTTGCCTTCTTCCATACAGTGGTCTTGTGCCTCTTCATAATGCATGTTCATATGGACACTATGAGGTTACAGAGCTGCTGCTTAAGGTAAGCAGAAGGATAGAAAATAATTACTGTAGATTTAGATGTGTTAGGTGAGGTATGAACTGTTTATACCACAGTTGAAAAGGAAGGTGGGTTTTTTTTTTTGTCCTATAGTAACAGGTTTCAAACATCCTGTATGTCATTTCAGAAGCCTGCAGCTTTAGGTCTTTCTATGGTACAGTATACATGTTTTTTTTCCCCCACCTAATTTCTTTGGACAGATAGTAGAGTTTCATTTGTTTGAATTTTTCTTCCGATTTTTTTGAGGATTCAACAGTATTTTTGTATATACAGATATTTTTATAATTCATTTTTTGTCTGTGTGTTCATATGAAACAATGGAGCCAGTTTTAATAAAGAAATGAAAATCTGTAAGCTTTTAGTTGTTGAAGATGATTTCTTAATGTAAGGCTTTCTTTGCTCCGCTAGCATGGTGCCTGTGTGAATGCTATGGACCTCTGGCAATTTACCCCCTTGCACGAGGCTGCTTCCAAGAACCGTGTGGAGGTCTGCTCCCTCCTGCTGAGTCATGGTGCGGATCCCACGTTGGTCAACTGCCACGGCAAGAGTGCAGTTGATATGGCTCCAACACCTGAGCTACGGGAGAGACTGACCTGTAAGTGTCTTCAGACTGGAAACAGTTGTCAGTGGGTGTAAAGGGGTGTTTTCCTTTCAAGCCATCTTCCTTGTACTTCACAAGTAGGTGCAAAGCAGCAGAGTAACTGCAGCTGTGCCTCTCACTTCCAAGTATGCAGATACCTCTAATAAACCTTTCATGATATTGCCTGGTTTTCTTAGGTTTAAAATGGTTTAAGGCACTGCTGAATCATTGACTCTGGGGGTGTTTTATGCTTAAAGTCCAGTTAAGTCCTATAAGAGGCTCTATGTCGAGGCTGTGTATCACACGTAAAGCGTAACTTTCAGAAGGTAGGTAGCTTCGGTGTGCAAACTTGGAGATGGAAGTTCCAGCACCTTCTCTTGTAGTCTTTGCAATTCTTTTGCTGTTTACAAAACAATGTTTCAACTCTAATTTGAATTTGTCTGCCTTGCTTTGACCTCTTTTGGGGATGTTTTTTCTCATCATTATAAACGCTAAAAGATAATTAAATGAGACAGGTATGGAAACAAAGCATTATGAAGTTGCAGAAAACTCCTTCTTGAGCAGTAGATTCTGAAATCAATTATAAATACACTTTTCATTTTGTCTGTCACCTTTCCAGTATAGCAGAAGCCCCGAACACACTAAGAATGTGATCCTGCACTATTCACAATCACACCTAGTCAGGTTGTTGTCTGTCACTATTCTTTGCATGTGAAGGTGATGAGATTCTGTATTTATAGTTCCTGGAGAGGAGTGGGGAAAGGTTCATGTCCATTAATATCCACTGAAATGTGTACACAATTGTGAGTGTTATGCCAAACTTGACATTATCTTGATGGGACATCCGGTATTTGCATACCCAGAACAACGTGTTTAGTGTATTCTCGAGTTCTTTGGTTTTATATTTTAGGAATAATATTACATTTATTTGTTATTTCAAGATGTATTTGTACTTGTGCTTTGAGTAATGCTTTGTTTACAAAGAAATTTGAATTTATTTGAAATGAAAACTTAGAAGTTACATTTATTTTTATTCCTAAATCCATAAATGCACCAGATGTTAAAACAAGGGTGGGAGAAGAAAGCCCCTCTTAACAAGCTTAGCATTTCAAGCTTGCTTATGAAAGAAAAATATTTTTTAATAATTTTTCTATTTTTGCTGAGATCATTGAGCTTTGGTTTTTTTCTAGTTCCCAGGTTCAGATGTCATTCTTTCTAACTTACTTTTCATTTGTACATTTTAAGAGAAACACTTTTAGACTTTTTCAAATTCAAAATTATTTAAAACTAAAAACAACTAGTTTCTGAACTGAACAAGATGTGACACTGAAAATAACAAAATTACCTCTACATACTTGCAAAGATGCAGCTGCTATCAAAACCTGTTTCATCTTTGTAGCAGACTGGCTTCAAATTATTAGCTGGTTAGCTTTCTTTAAGACCAATAGCTTAATGTTTTATATTTCAATTATTAATATTTTATATATATATAATTATAAATAATTTTTATGTATTTATTCAGGCTTTTCCTTGAATTATTTGTAGTTGTAAATACCATAAGGTATTTGAAAAGCAGCTGTAATGCTTTTTTCTGAAAAGCACGTAATAGCATTGTGCCTACTTGAACGCATGTATAGGTTATTCAGAGGTCACATATGCATTTAATATCAAGTGGGTAGAGGATAAGAGGGAGAAAAGCTATAAGGATTTTACTCAAGAAATCACTTCCCCTCTCACTTTCGAATGTCCGTTTGGTTTCCATAAACCATGTTTCATGTGCTGTGTCCCAGGTCAGCTAATACCTGAAGATGTACAGAAATACTCTTATTTCCTCTTGAGTATAACTACCTTTCTCCAATAACAACATAGATGTGACGTTGCTGAACATTAAATACATCTTTTTGTCCCTCTAACAGATGAATTCAAAGGACACTCTTTACTGCAAGCAGCCAGAGAGGCAGACCTAGCCAAAGTGAAAAAGACACTTGCTTTGGAGATCATTAATTTTAAGCAGCCACAGTCACATGAGACTGCACTGGTGAGATTATACAGTCAAGCCATTTGTTTTATGATAAATGTGGTGGTAGTGCTAGTTGAGGAGTTCTATTTCTACACTATGAAAATATATTCATCATCTGAGATTGAGGATTTGCCATCACTTTATATATAAAAATTCAATCGCTGTTATAGAAAAAACACTATATAATTTTTTATCACTTTTTTCTCCTTCCTGGTAGATTACAGAAGCCCGCCAGCCACTCCTCACCTGTTTACTTTTCACTCTCTTGCTTTTTTCCCATCACCCTCTTTTTTTATTGGTCAGTTGCAGTGTTTTTTCTGGGGTTAAATTCTATTCCAGTGGCCCAGTATTTCCTTAACGTTTTATGTGGACAAACTTGGATTACAAATTTTCTTCATAGGGTATGTAAAATTGTGGTGAAAATAGATGCTAGGTGTCTATCACAGGGTCTTACAGGATTGGAATATTACTGACAATACCACATTAGCTATGGAAACAGAGGTCTTTGAGACTGTCCTGGCAGTATCCTGCTCTTACTTCATTGTTTGAGGAAGCAGTGGAGGCAAAGAGCACAGCCAGTATCCCAGATGCAGTGAAGATACTGAAGTTGAGAGGGACTGATGGTATTATTAAAACTATTATAGTTATGATACTTTATTCCAGTGGAACGCTTTCTTCACAGTAGTAGATCTCAGCTGCAGGCATACAACTAGGTATTTAGCGTTATAAACATTGTGATTGTAATCAGAACTTTGTATGTTGAGTACTGAGTGTCCATATGCTCTGTTCTCTCCATGGAGGACCTAGTATCCTAGCCTGAACTTAGAAGCAAGACAGAGTAGAGATATTTAGAGGCTGAACATAAAGACGGTAGGAAATTTGGGATGGTGTTATGCTTTTCTTCCTGAGTATATCAGCTGCTGATATGTGGCATCTCTTTAGCTAGGCAATGATCACTTTGTAGTCATGTGGTCTTCTTTGCTATTCTCCACCTGCTCATTCTGCAGAGACAGCTAAGCAAAATGGGATGTTTAGCTCTGCTGATGTCTGGTTTCACTGTTCAGTAAGTGTTTGACTGTGATTTCTCAATTTTTGCCTCCCATACTTGAGATTTCCAAGTGGTCTCCCATCCAAGTGGCAGGATTTAGCATCCAGGATCAGATGAGATTATGTACAATCTAATTGAGCTATTCCTGTCCTAAGCATGGTATCTTTTACCATGGGCACTGGGGTCTGTGCCCTATTCCTCCACAAAGACCAAAGCAAGCACCTGGTTTATGTTTCAGTGTTGCTCTGAGGTTTGGCAATATTTCAGCATTTGTGTTGCTTTTAGTGCTGGTGTATCATATTGGCAGAAAATACAGATAGGTTGTTATCTGCAAAACCTCAAAAATACTACCATTCTTCAGAGAAAAAGTTGATCTTAATGTTTTTTACAAAGCTTGCTTTTCCAAAACTTGGACATGCTCTGCTGACTAACAGCAGTGTGGAAGCTTAAGTGGCATTTACTTCATAGTGAAGGCTGAAACTGGGCAAAAGATGGTTATCAGTACTATTGCTACTTATTAGCATTCTGTTTGGGGTCTATCTCATTGTAGAGGCTATTGTTTTGCTATTGGAAAGTTTGAGAACTCCCATTCCAGGAGACTATCTGCTTTTTATGGGTTACTGGTTTAAAACATGGGTAAACATATGAACAAAAATATTCGAAAGTATCTCCTATTTCTCATAGTCTGCTATCTTGAGACATCCAACTTGAGACAAGCATGTCTGGACTGATTTTTAAGCATGATGTTCAGCTTATCTGGAACCATGCTTGTGATTTCAGGCCTCAGGAATGCATTAGTAGGGCTGCTGTTGAAAATGTCAGGGCAGACTGAGTCTAATCTCTGCAGAGGATCAAAGTAAAAAGGGGAGAACAAAGCACTCACTTCTGGGTGCTGAATGCACAGACAAACCAGCAAGCAGACCCCAGCCACATGCAAGAGAACAGTTACACTTAGCAAAGGTCTGTATGGTGTTTCCACAAGGGCTGGCTTGAGGATTGAAACGCACTGTGTGAAAGATACCTCTTAGCAGAGATAAAGAGAACTTTATTGCCCATTTGTTTATTACATAATTTGTAACAGGGTGCATAACAGAGTTGCCATTAGGTTAACAAGTTCAGTACACACTGAAATAGAAGAAGAAACAAAGCAACATTCAAAAGTCATGTTAATCTGACAACAGCAGCAGAATCTTATTGGACCCCTTTGGAGTCCCTTTGTAGAAAGTTAGGCTGTTTCAAGCTCTTTGTCTTTACCTCCTTTGTGCATTATGTGCTGGTTTTGTCCTGATACCTTGTTAATGTAGTTGGGAACATACTGCTTTTCTTGTGACAAATAGCTTTAAAACAAAAATTGTTTTTCTGAGTACAATAATTTAGCATTGATCTCTAGCTTGTATTTTGGTCAGTATGTTATAAGTTTCAGCAGAAATATGATGGATTTTGTTTGTAAATTTTGTAGTCTGATGTTCAGCAGAATAATTAAGAGGTGAAGTCATGGATCTTAAAGCTCTTTGTCATCTTTGTAGTTGAAATATAATTTATATTTACTTTTTTGCAGCACTGTGCTGTGGCCGCTGTGCATCCCAAGCGGAAGCAAGTTACAGAACTATTGCTCAGGAAAGGAGCAAATGTTAATGAGAAAAACAAAGAGTAGGTTTCTGAAATTTTTTGGTTTTCCAAAGGACTCTGTTGTAGAAGGAATGTAAAACTAATATCTCCCCCGCCCCTTTTTTTTTTCCTAGTTTCATGACACCTTTGCATGTTGCAGCTGAAAAAGCTCATAATGATGTCATGGAAGTTCTGCATAAACATGGAGCAAAGGTAAATATACTTGAATATATATTATTTAAGGCAAAAGGCAAGAAGGGTTATATTGGTTAAATACAGTGTTAGTTTTTGTGATTGTTGTTGCTTTTTCTTCTGTATGCCTTGTGCTTCTCGCATTAACCTTGAGGTGTGTTTATCTTAAATCAGTACAGAATGTTCACAAATCCCATTTGAAAATTGGGTCTTCTAAGTAACTGAATACAGGCTTTAGGAGTCTAGCTTGCTCGTTTTTAATGAATGTTGCTACTCATTTCTAATAAATGTAGTCATCTAGGTGCCTCCTGTTGCTTTATTAGCAACATTAGACTACTAAATTTAGTAGTCTAATGCTGGGCATCCCTTAGCCCTTGCTTGTTTCTTATTCTTGGTAGATTGTTTTCCCATGCCTTTTAGCCACAGTAGGTACCAAGCAAAGTAATTTGTGACCCTGTGATGAAGCTTGCTTAGAAACACATGGTTCAGCAAGTTATTAGCTAAAGGTAGAGGAAAGTATAACTTTATTTAGGATGTCTTTTAAGCATCTTTCCTAAGTATTTCAGCACGATCTTTCTCTGAGTTTTAGTAGCAAACTTGACATTCATGGTAGTGATGTACTTAGCTACTTAATTTTCTCAGAAACTCTTCTTGATGGATACTTTCTTTGCATTGTTTAAAATATAAATGATCTCCTTATTTTTGCTTTTAAAGGGGTTCACATTACTCTTTGAGTCTTCATCTTCATTCAGGTAGCTAGAAATGAAAAAATATACCTGTAATAACAATCTAATGTGTCACGACATGCTAGGAGGTGCGAGCAATGTAATTGTATGCGTAGTTATTACTAAGTCTTTTTATTTTGAAACAATAAATTGTAATTTATAAGCCTGTATGAGAGCTCATTGCCAGATTTCAGTAGCTGATTCACTTCCATAGTACTTTAATGGCATCATAAAATAGCTTGATAACAATACCATGACAGAGTTTATCACATTTGAGAATCCATATGCAGTGGTGACATACCAAGATTATCCGAGGCAGGAAAGCAGGGCCAGAGGTCTCAGTTATAGTAGTGTGGTGGTTTAGTCCCTGCTGGGGTCTGAGACCACGCGGCCGCTGCCCCTCCCCCACAAAGGGAGTGAAATACAAAGCCCCAAGACTGAAATAAGGAGAGGTTTAATACAACAGTGCAACAGCAACACAACAAACAACAACAATAACAATAACAGTAATAACAATGAACAGAGCAAGATATCTACCGATACAGCAGTGAGAGCAGAGAGATCGCATAAACGCACGCATTTCCCGATTCTACCGAGCTCCTGCGCTTGGGCGCCAGGATGTGACGTCAGCATGGTATTGAATAACCCGGCTAGAGCTTCCCCCCCACTGCTGGGGAAACTTAACCCTATCCTAGCTAAACCAGGACATAGTAGTTAAAACTATTCGTTATCATTTTCCCAGATTCACTCTTAGTAGCATTCCTATGCACTGAAAATGAAAAAACTTCATTTTGCCGTAGGAGTAGATACCTCATGGCTTTATGGATCTGATTTTGCACATGAATTCAGTACTGATGATACTTGGGTAGGCACTGAACTGGACATGCTGGAATTTCAAGCGTGCTGATACCCAAGTACTATCTGCTTTGAAATACAAGGAGTTTCTATGTGCTGAAGGTTTCTGGAAAGCCTGCTACTATACTGTAGATATTTAAATTAGCACTCCCTTGAAAATCTAGTTTTGTGTAGCCAGGTTAGGAGTAAGCTCGAAGACATCATCCTTACAGGAATGGCCCACTTCTATTGTTTGTGTCAGTAGCACATTCTGACAATGGCTTGTAATCTTTTTCCGTCCTGAAGCAGGGGTTCCTAAATCATGATCCACTTGTAGACTGAGTGATGGTGGCAAGTGGCCCACAGTTATCTACAGAACCATTCTGAGTCATGTGTTCCATTGTTTTTTCAGTTGACAGTATGCAAATAGAGGTCATGGTGGTCATTAAAACTCTTCATTCACATCCTGGTATATGCTTGCTGTGTTACTCTGAGGATAGCCATTCACATTTACGATCTAGCAAAGCACTTAAAAGTGTGTGGCAGGAGACCACTCATAGTTAAAATTAAGCATATATTTCCATACTGCAATGGATCAGGTCCCTCTTTATTGGTGGCCAAAGTTCCTTAGCTGTAAAATGGTACATAATGCGATCACGGTTTTTCATCAGAGATAGGTCATTAAGGCTTATGAAGCACTTCAAAGTTCCCAGATGGAATATGCTCTAGAGTATTAATTAGTTAACTGGACATATTTCATCATTCTAAAATGTTTGTCTTGCTTGTATATTATAATTCAACCTCATGCTCATGCTTTGACTGTAGGCACTCAGTTAATCAGACACTTAACATTGATATTTCTTTGTTTCTCATTGTTGGGACATGGCAGCTTTAATACCTGAAGCATGATACAGGTTTTGGATTTTTTTTTTCCATTTGTTGTGTTTCTGGAAGCTTTTTCTTCCTGTTTACTCTTTTGTGCCTTGAATTTATTACTTCATAAGAGGTAGTCAGATGTACTAAGCTCTTTGATCCTGTCTAGTTGTACTTTTTACAAGAGAGGTTTCTCACGAGCTGTTGAATCTAATCACCCTGCAAGAGCAGCCTCACGGTGAATATCCATTTGTTCTTCGAGCAGCACTCTCCTGCAGTTTAAATACCTCTTTTCCATTTTGATGCTTCCTTTGCTGAGGTATTTGCAGTGAACAAACTGATTCTTCTTAGCCTTTGTTTGGGTAGGCTAAAAGCCTCAAACACTTAGTCTTCCCTTCCCTCATAAGGGAACATTGCCACTTCCTAATCATGCTTATAACCCTTCTCTTTAGTAGCACCAGAGGAATTCTTGGAGCTCAGGCAATGAGAATGGAATTCATTCCCCCACTGCCTTGCATGATGGCACTTCCATATCTCTAATGTAAATGCTGGACTAATGCATACTGGGATCATGTTTGCCTTTTTAATAGACATGACACAGTAGTACTCAGACCCATCCTGTGGTCTTGTAGTACACAGAGAAGCTCAATTTTTTTTTTACTAATTTTTCATATTCGTGCCCTTCAGCATTCTCCTGTGCCAAGATCATTAATGAAAATATTAAAACAAAATTATCTTACAACCAGTCACTGAGCAGCCCTCCCTCTTTCAATATATTCAGTTCCCATGTGATCCCATATCAAATGCTTACTGAAGTGTGGATGGATGAGACCTACCATATTTTCTTTACTCTGCAACCATTTCTTCCATCAAAGGAAAGGTACTGTGTAAATCAGCTTTAATCTACCTTCTGGAAACCACTACTGATTATAGAGAGAGTAACAATTTGAAAAAGATGAGTAACTGGGGCTTCAAAGAAAGTGGAACTTTTTTCTTCTGAAATACAGTACCAAAAAGCAGACAGCTGATCCACAAAAAAAACCATCTACTAATGGATTTGGGAGACAGTCATGTAAAGTTTTGTAGATTGAAAATCATTTGTGATTGTTTTAGCAATATAAAAAAACCTGTAGTTTTCATGAGGAGCAGCTGTGATCTGTCAGACAGCTAAAGTGATATAATATGTGAAGTATGTATGTTTGGGAAATGGGCTGAAGCATGGTCAAGACTGCTTTAGGGAATTTGTTTGGGATAAATGAGATACGATTTGTGGTCTTAGAACTGGATTTAATTATCCTTAATGTTATCACTGTGTAAATTTCCTGTTGAAGTATGTCAGACTATAATAAAAAGTGAAGGACTGCTTGAATAACATGTGCTTGATCTAGACTTATTTGGTAGGTTGACCCTGGCTTGGACACCAGGTGCCCACCAAAGCTGCTCTATCACTCCCCTCCTCAGCTGGACAGGGGAGAGAGAATATAACAAAAGGCTTGTGTGTCAAGAGAAGGACAGGGAAAGATCATTCGCCAATTACCTTCATGGGCAAAACAGACAACTTGGGGAAATTTGTTTCATTTATTACCAATCAAACCAGAGTAGGATAATGAGAAATAAAACTAAATCTTAAAAAGACCTTCCCCCCACCCCTCCCTTCTTCCTGGACTTAACTTTACTCCCGATTTCTCTACCTCCTCCCTTCAGTGGTGTAGGGGAATGAGGAATAGGGGTTGTGATCAGTTCATCACATGTTGTCTCTGCTGCTCCTTCCTCCTCAACAGGAGCACTCCTCACACTCTTCCTCTGCTCCAGTGTGGGGTCCTTCCCATGGGACACAGTCCTCCATGAACTTCTCACACCCGAGTCCTTCCCACAGGCTGCAGTTCTTCACAAACTGCTCCAGTGTGGGTCCCTTCCGTGGGGTCAGAAGTCCTGCCAGCAAACCTGCTCTAGCATGGGCTCCTCTTTCAGTCAGTGCACGGGTCCTGCCAGGAGCCTGCTCCAACACGGGCTTCCCACGGGGTCACAACCTCCTTCGGGCACATACACCTGCTCTGGCATGGTATCCTCCATGGGCTGTAGGTGGAGGTCTGCTCCACCGTTAACCTCCAGGGGCTGCAGGGGAATCTCTGCTCCGGTGCCTGGAGCACCTCCTCCCCCTCCTTCTTCACCAACCTTGGTGTCTGCAGAGTTGTTTCTCTCACGTATTCTCACTCCTCTCTCTCCTGCTGCAATTGCTCCTGCACAGTAACTTTTCCGCCTTCTTAAATATGTTATCACAGAGGTGCTAACACCATCGCCGATGGACTCGGCCTTGGACAGTGGTGGGTTTGTCTTGGAGCCAGCTGGCATTGGCTCTGTTGGACATAGGGGAAGCTTCTGGCAGCTTCTCACAGAAGCCACCCCTGTAGGCCCCCCCACGACCTAAACCTTGCCATGCAAACCCAATACAACTTATTTTACAGAAATATTTCTAAGAACACTAGTATTGCCAAGAGTCAGCGTATACCCACTAATTGCTTATTTTGGTGTGTCTTGCTGGCCCTTACTGAGGACACAGACTAGATTTGTAATTCGAACTGTGAAGAAGTCCTCAGTGCACATCACTTGCACATCAGCATGGTATGTCTAATCAATGCCCATTCCATGGTCAGTGAAGATACTTTCATTAACTTGCTACTTCAGTTTGCAGAAATTGACTGCCAACTGTACATCTAAAGCACAGGTGAGAAACCTTGGGGTTTCTTAGAATGTTCTTCAGGAACGTTGATCATAAAAGTCTGTGGTTTTAATGCCATACCCAGTTTTAACTTGTTTGCCTGAACTGCAGTGTGAAACAGTGTTTCACACCATTGCTTATTTGATGTTGAATGTCCTCAAAGTACCTTATGAAAAATAAAAGCAGAGTCTTTAAAGAATCCTCAAAAATAAACTATTTTTTATTAGACCCACGAGCAAATCTTCAAGTGCCACAATTGTATCTTTGAAGATGGTCGAAATCCTTTGTTTAAAAAGAAAATCATTTGAAGGTGGTGAACTAATGAAAAAGTGGCTTTCATCCTGTTTTGTTGTATTGCTAGATAGTTGGATACCTCTTATAACTAGCTCCTTGTCTGAATTTACAGATACATGGGAAATTTAATATGTTCAGAAAGACAGTCGGCTTTCTAGCAGTGCAGAAGAAAAGGATTAAAGTCTTTTGTGAACTGGAATGATTGTTGGAAAGAAAGACCTGCAAGCATGCAAGTTCGCTGGTACCTTGGGCAAGTGTGGAGATGTTATGAATGCTATTTGTTTAACTGTGTTATGTTGCTAAAGGATAATGTTGAAACTATTCTTCTGCAAGAGAAAAGGAGCTTTTCTAAGGTCATGTTAGACAGATAGTGTCCCTGTTCATGATGGTAGCAGAAATGGCTTCATTCTGCTCTGCTAGATCTTTGCATAATACTGTTATTTCTGTGTGTTGGAGTAGCATGTTGCCAGCCTTTCATGATCATGGATTTGACAACTGTCATCATCTGTCTAGATCCTCACAACAGACTTAAATGGTTTTTAATAACCTTGTTGCATAATACATTTGCTTCCAACATTTCAGTAGAGGTATGATCTTCTCAGGAAAGAATAAGCACTGAAAAATTAAATTTCCTTTCAGAAATGCAGCAGGTTCTGGACTATGATGGTTAACATCATGAAGAGCTGTGTGATCTGTTGCGATTGTGTGGTTCAACTTTTCTCACTGCTTAGACATCCAAACTTAGTGACATTAAGCTTAAGCTTTTATGCAAAGGGACAACTGTGGAACATATGGCTGGATCGTTTAGGAGCTTTCAGAGTGAAACTAGACCTTTTTTCCTTTTTTTTTTTTTCTTTTGACAGAGCTTGAAATTGCCACCAGCCTCTCTTCACTTCTATTTTGTTTATTGTTAGTGGTGCACAAAGATAAAAGACGTACTGCATGTTGTCTTCAGAACAAATGCATCAGGAGAGCAGTTAGAATGCTTGCATTGTGCAGGGAAGCATACCCTGGTACTGAAACGGCTGGCAGAGCACAAGTTTCACATATAGTTTTTAGAATGTACGTCTTTTAGAAAGATCTCCCAGAGAAAATGGCAGTGCTTGGAGGCTGTTGCGTTTTGTGCTGCTGTAGCGTCAAGGAGTAGTAGGATATTTAGGGCATTTGATACCAACAGAAAGCTGATATGCTTATGATGTCTTGCAAAAAAAAGTTTCCTGAGCGGGTCCCAGCTGTTGAGCTGCCACAAGTGCCTGGCAGCCAAGGGAGTATTGCTGTAGCTGTGTATACTGCTCTGAGGCAGCAGCAGTGCAGGGGGGGGAAAATATCTTCAGTGAGTGATGAGACACAACCATTTTGATTTCTCTACTGCATATATCCAGGATGGGGAAGAGGAAATGAAAGGGATAAAAGGAAAGGACAGAAGGGATTCTGTAGTGGGAAATACTGTATAGGATGGTATCCTTCCATGGAAAGCCTTACTTAAAAACACTTTTCATTTGATAACTTCATTACGCTTTTATATTGCGGTTTGAGCAGTGGAGTGACTGTTTTCATGCTAAAAGGGGAAGAAACCAGATCCAGAGCTAGTGTGCTGTGGAATAAAAGCTGTCAAATCTGTCATTTTTAACTCCTTGCAGAAAACTCATCCGTAAAGTAATTCAGAGCTGTAGCCTTCTAATTTCAGACTGCTTATAAAGGGGACCAGTTGAATATTTCTCATTTTTTTTTATTAATGCAGCTGGAACAATCTGTCTTCTCAGCACACAAATAAGGCCGTACACCTTGGATATGTTACATTTTGTCAAATAGAATTTAAGCTTTAGCTTTGAATTTGAAAGTGCATATGTTTTTAGACATAGTATTGGGCAGGCATATGTCTTACCAGGTTTGATTTTTATGAGAGTTTAATCTCAGTTTGTATTTCAATTTGTAATGCTCAAATTGATTTTCATTTGGAAATAAATCCCATTGCCTTCAGCCTTAGTGCGGTACATTCTTGGGTTGATTTTAGACAAGTGCTGTGTAATTGGCGAGAGCAGATCTGCCTCAAAGTGAACATATTCCCCATGAAATTGCTCTGCAAAGCCTCATTCTGCTCCTGAGGGAAAGAACAGCTTCATGTGGTGTGTATGTCCCTCTGTCAGCTGCAGCCCTCTTTGTCCCAGAACTAAGCAGGCATTTCTCCAAATGGCTGGCGTTCTTCTGCCACAAGAATCGATTGTCGGCAAAGATAATTATTTGGAGGTGAAAGGAGACCTGCATACGACATGTGAGATGATGGATCTGATGACTGTACCAGTGTTCTTTTCAAATGAATATTAACATTTTTTCCAGGTACACAGTCAGTAATGAGTTGTGCAGTGTGAATGCCTTTTTCAGTGTGAATTGCTGTTTTTCAATAATTTGTTCAGTATAGAAATGTTTAACACAGGAATTCAGTGTTACAGAAGACAATAATCATGATTATCTTTCTTGGGTGAACGTAATGTGTCAGCTACTTCCAGAATCTACAAGTCTCATTTCATGCTGCCTTTACCATCACTAAACCTGTACAGCCCCAGACTTCTGCTTTACTCTGTGCCCTTATCAGTGATGAAAGGTATCCGGTGTCCTGAAACAGATGAGGATCATCATGTGAACAAAATGATGGATTTGGGACATTCAGTGTCTGGTTAATATTTATGATAGCAGTAAGTTTTTATTTAAAACAAAACTTTTAGGGAAATCCCATTAGAGCAGCATGAGCTGAGCACGGTTACAAGAAGGCAGAACTCTTCTCCTGTACATCTTCCTACAAGAGAGGTTTGTGATCTGAGAAATTCCTGCTTTTTACCAGCCTGTAGAATTGTTCAGGGATCTAGAAGAATTTCAGACAATATCAAATCACACTCTGCTTTATTTATGTGGTACTTCTTTGTTCTTTCCCGTGCCTTGTTGCATTGCAGGTATTTTACTTTATTTTTTTACCCTATCTGGTAGTAGATATTTTCTACATAGTTATCCCCCTAATTGAGTTTCATTTAGCTACAAAATATGAATCTTACTCAAAATGTTTTTTCGCTAGTTTTCATGGAAAGGTAGTAGGATTTGCAGGCTGCGTTTTAAGGAGAAAAAACAAGCAAAACCTTTGTTCACATTTTGAGAAGGTAAAAAGGTGGTTTTGTACAGTAACAGAGTCTATTATGCATGCGGTTCACAGCCTGCAGTCCGTAGGCTTGGAAACAGATAACAGGTTGTGAGTTGCTTGCAGAGAATATAGAGTAGTTCTGTATTTCATAAACTGGTAAAAAAGCTGTTGGACATTTGCATTTAAATTTGTCATGAATCGCTGCTAGGTACAAAGTATCTTCTTGAAAGGTTATTTTCATGAACATTTTTTTTCCTGCTTTTTAAAGCTATTATTCTCTTCCTTTCTCTGATAGTGCTATCTGGAGATGCTTCCAGTTATTTAGATGCTCTGTTAGATCTTGACAGACAGGTTGCCATTGTATCATACTCTTTGAAAGCAGTACTCCATTTTGCCTGTTTATACTGTCTTGTATTGGGTGGAATTATATCCAGTTAAACTTAACATTTCTGTAAAAGTACAAAAAGTGAGGAGGAAATGGACTGTTTGTATCCAACCTCCTTTTTTTCTTTTCCTCTCCTTCATAGAATGCCTAATCTGACATCTTTATTTTGCTTTAATTCTTGGTGGTGAGTAATCTTAATTCCCCTTTTGAGGATGACAGATGGTAATTTCCTTGAAGCTGAAAGATCTTTGAATTGTTTGGTTAATTATTTACCTCTTTCTCCTCTTCTGTGAATTCTGCCTTGCTTGCATAGGGTTGATCTTCAATGAATTTGTCAAAAGCTTGATCGCTGTTTTAAGTATAGTTTTGAGGATCCTGTGTTGTCTGTTAGCCACGCAAACAAATAACCTGCATTGTTAGAATACAGGAAAGCATCTGCAGTTAATTATCTTTACATTGGAAATATAAATTACATTTACCTATTTTGTTATTTGGTTTTGTTTAGTTGTAATGCAGAGGGATTGACAGATAAATTTGTATGCTGGAAAACTCTTGTTATTGCTCTTATTAAGGGCAGGGACAGGTGCAGGCTTTTAATTATATCAATATTTTATTTTATATTGCTGCTGATTTTTCAGATGAATGCACTGGACACACTGGGTCAAACAGCATTGCACAGGGCTGCGTTAGCAGGTCACTTGCAAACCTGCCGGCTCTTGCTGAATTACGGCTCTGATCCCTCCATCATCTCTTTACAAGGCTTCACAGCAGCACAGATGGGAAATGAAGCAGTGCAACAGATTCTAAGTGGTGGGTAAAAAATAAAGGCTTGTGTATCTGAACTTCAGCTTCTCCCTTTCCTTTACAGGTGTGGGTCTTATTTCTTTTTCAATGCAAGAGACTTGCAGTAGTTTTCTCATCCCTCCCTTCTGCCATCATGTGCACAGATCTACAGTATGTACTGTGTAATACTTTTCAGAAGAAAACCACAACAAAACTAAAAAAGCCCCACTCAATTCGGTGATTTTGTGCATATCAGGAAGAAAATAAACATCTTGTGGATTTAGAGCATGCTGCTGTACAGGGAGATTGTAGAAGGGCTGATGTAGGGAGTTTGGAATTTTTTTGGTGACAAGTTCCAGGGCAACTGGAATATTGCTAATCATGTGAGAAAACTTTTTCCTCTCATCAGCCACCCTGTTAGGTACTCCATACTTCAGCAGTCACAAGCAGAGTGTTACTGGCAGAAAAGTACTGGTAGTTGCTAAACCATTTGAACTTATACTTCAAATCTCTTGCTTGTCCTGCAGAAAAGGATTTTACTGTGAAAGTACTCTGGATACTGTTTAGATAACAATGTGTTTATATCTTGCATTAAAAAGGTAAATAGATGTTTGAAGAAGGTGACGCTATTTTTCATGTAAGTGCTTGAGAGTTTGCATCCTCTTACCCATGTCACTTTTGAATTTTTGAGAGTAGGGAGAAGAATAATTGCATCGGTAGCTACTGCAGAGCAAGTAATTTACCTTACAGTGGGATATGCATGTAGTCAAAAAAAGGCACATATCCAGATAGATGAGAAAAACTTATGGTAGCTAGAAACTTCATTTCCTTCCATGTTCTCAACAACATTGCCTTAAAGCAGGCAAAATAAGAGACATTTTACAGCAGTGCAAGGAAGGACTGTTTTGAAGTGTACCCAGTCCTGAGACATAGCTGGTTACATATAGCTGGATTCATGGGTAGCATTATCTGTTTTAAAGTATGCACATGGCTGTATCTATGTGTATTGAGAGAGAAGAATGTTAGCTATGAATCAGAAGAAAGTAAACATATTCCCTGCCATTAAAGAGGATAGGAGTTTGATTTTAAAAAATAGTAAACTTACAAGTATTCTGAAAACATTGGATTTTGATTTAAAAATTCATTTCCACTGATCTATTTTTTCTAGGAAAACTATTTTCAGATGTCACACTACTGCTTTTCATTGGAGAGGTAGCAGCCTTTCTCTTACATCCATGAAGGTGTTCAAAACTGAGATTCAAAAGCTGAAAAAATGCATATAGTGTAGGGTTGTTAAGTTCTCTGTGTTTCAAAGCAAGTAAATGCTGAAATTATTTACAAAATATTACTGTGTGTTCATTTTTGTAGATTGGGTTAAAGAAATATTTTTTTTAATGGTGGAGTTATTTTGATATTGTTACCTGACTCATGAGTTCACAGCTTAAAATATTTTCTGTATAGCATCATTTTTTTTTCTCACATTGGGTTGGAATGCTGAGCTACTTCCCAACTGTGAAGTAACAACCATGAAAGCAGCTTTCCGATGGCATAGTAGTCAGTGGATACAACTTTACTCTATCTGCTTGTGATTTTGGTTGCAAATGATAAGAGTATGGCCATATAATGTAAGAAAGGTCATCAAGTGAGCTTGTTAATTTTTTCAAATGCTTATTGGAAAATGCTGCTTGTTTTGCTTTTCTTGAAGCCTTCTGGTGCTCAAATTCTAATCTAGTGGAATTGAAATTACTCTTCCCTGTAATAATTAGACTGTGTTTCTGATTGATTTTCTTTTTTACCCTGATCAAAGTCAGGGTCTTGGCTATCTTGTGAAGACAAAGACAGGAGTCCAGAGAAGAGATAAATAATGCTAAGGATCCAGCTTTGGATCCAGTGTAGCACTTAGCCGCATCTATACTCTTTGTACCTCAGGATGCTGAGGTGGTGGTGGTGCTGTTGGGGAGAGCAAGAGAAGGCAAATAACTTAATATGAAGAAGGTGTGAGCTGAAATCTTAACCTGTTCCAACAACAGGAGTTTGATGCATGCTAATACTGTGCCCACAGTCACTAACATTTGTGCCAAACCCCCGCTGCCATCCTTCTTTCACAGCATGTGTTTGAATCACACAGAATCATAGAATCGTTAAGGTTGGAAAAGACCTTTAAGATCATTGAGTCTGACTGCTTTCTAGTGGAACTGCTTCAGAGGATCGAGATAAACTTGAGGAAAGGAGCGGGCAGCTTTAACTGTATTGAAGGTGCCACTATCCCTCTTCTCTGAGCTTTCTCAGCCTTTCCTTCAACTGAGAACATTTCTTCACCTAACAGTTGAGCCTGTAGGAGTTGCTTCTCACTCCTTTCTCTTACTCTTCTTCTTGCAGTGAGTATACAGGTGTGGTGGTTTGACCTTGGCTAAATGCCAGGTACCCACCAAGTCACTCTATCACTTCCCTCCCCTTCCTCTTTTTTTCTCAACAGGACAAAGAGGGGAAAGAAAATAAGATAGGTTAAAAAAAACCCCAGCCCTTGTGGGTAAAACAAAAGCAGTTTTAATATAAGCAAAGAGAAGCAAAAGTCCACGCATGGAAGCAAAAAAAAGAAAACTGATTTATTCTCTACTTCCCATTAACAGGCGATGTCGGGCCTTCTCAGGAAGCAGGGCTCCGATACGCGTAGTGGTTGCCTTGGAGGACCAAGGGTGACCCCACCCCCTTCCTCCTTTCTCCCAGCTTTATACTGAGCAGACGTCATATGGTATGGAATATCCCTTTGGTCAGTTCGGGTCAACTGTCTTGGTGTTGTCCCCCCCAAGATCTTGCCCACCCCGTCCCACTGGGGGGGAAAATGTTGGAAAGAGCCTTGGTGCTGTGTAAGCACTACTCAGCAGTAGCCACAACACCAGTGTGCTATCAACACCCTGCCAGCTCCCAACATAAAACACAGCACCATGAGGGCTGCTATAGGGGAAAACCAATTCCGGCTCAGCCAGACCCAGTACAGTCTTCCCACCTTATTCCATACCATTTACGTCATGCCCAGGTCCCACATAACACTCATTTATCCATTCCGTAATCTTTCTTCACTCCTCTAGATGTTCAGTGACTTGGCTCCCATCTGTGTTCAGGACAGGAGCAGTATGTTTGACTGTCGGACTCCAGCACCGGCTAGGTTTGGGTCATCATTGCACATATCTGGTTCACTCTTCGTCATTCCTACTTCCTCCATCACTTTTTGCAACATACAACTCAGCCCACAGATTATTTTTCCCCCAAGGTTAAATCTCCTTGAGGCACACACTGAGTAGCCCCATCCTCCCGCATTACCCTCCAAGTACATCCAGGTCCCTGAGCAAAAACAATCCCACGAGTGGGCTTGCCTTTTCCCAAGAGAGGAGCAATCCACACTGCCTTCCCCAGCCATTTCCCTGTGTGTACTACAGGGACCTTATCTCCTCCCACAGTATGAAGGGGTTTTGTTTGGGCAGGACCAGGACGGTTAACAGATCCTCTGGTGTTAATTAGCCAAGTGACTTCTGCTAAATTTATATCCCAGTGCTTCCATCCCCCATTGTCCAATGCTCTCAACATAGTCTTCAACAGTCCATTGTATCTTTCAATCTTTCCAGATGCTTGTGGGTAATAAGGGATGTGATACACCCACTCAATGCCGTGTTTCTTTGCCCAGGAGTTTATGAGATTATTTCGAAAATGGGTCCCATTGTCTGATTCGATTCTTTCAGGAGTACCATGTCGCCATAAAATTTGCCTTTCAAGACCTAAGATGGTATTTCGGGCAGTGGCATGATTTACAGGGTACATTTCGAGCCAACCAGTAGTTGCTTCCACCATGGTGAGTATGTATCGCTTGCCTTGGCGTGTTTGTGGCAGTGGTCCAATATAGTCAATTTGCCAGGCCTCACCATATCAAAAACTCAGCCATCGCCCTCTGTTCCAGGGAGACTTTACTCGTGTGGCTCACTTGATTGCAGCACATGTTTCACATTCATGAGTGACCTGTGAGATGGCCTCCATGGTCTGGTCCACCCCTTGATCACGAGCCCATCTGTACGTTGCATCTCTCCCGAGATGCCCGGATGTTTCATGGGCCCACTGAGCTACAAATAGCTCACCCTTGCGTTCCCAGCCCAGGTCCAGCCAAGCTACTTCAATTTTGGCAGCCTTGTCTACTTGCTCATTGGTTTGATGTTCTTCCGTGGTATGGCTTTTGGGCACGTGAGCATCTACATGACGTACCTTTAGAGCCATGTTTTCCACTCGGGCAGCGATGTCCTGCCACAATGCAGCAGCCCAGATGGGTTTACCTCTGCGCTGCCAATTGGTCTTCTTCCACTCCTGTAGCCACCCCCACAGGGCATTAGCCACCATCCAGGAGTCAGTGTAGAGATACAATACTGGCCACTTTTCTCATTCAGCAATCTTTAGGGCTAGTTGGATTGCTTTTACTTCTGTAAACTGACTTGACTCACCCTCTCCTTCAGTGGTCTCAATAACTTGTCTTGTGGGACTCCACACAGCAGCTTTCCACTTCCAGTGGTTTCCTACCACACGACAGGATCCATCAGTAAACAGAGCATACCGCCTTTCATCTTCTGGTAACTCATTCTATGGTGGTGCCTCTTGGGCACGAGCCAGCTCCTCAGGCCATGCTCCAAAATCTCTACCTTCTGGCCAGTTCCAGGATTCCTGGACGGTTGGGTTTTCCCAGTCGAGCTCGTTGCATGATTAACGCTACCCATTTACTCCAGGTAGCACTTGCATGGTGTGTAGAAGGGATGTTTCCTCTGAACATCCAATGTAGTACAGGCAATCGCGGTGCCAAGAGGAGCTGTGCTTCTGTACCAACAACTTCGGAAGCGGCTCGAATCCCCTCATATGCTGCCAGTATCTCCTTTTCAGTCGGAGCGTAGTGGGCTTCTGATCCTCAATATCCCTGGCTCCAAAATCCTAATGGTCGACCTCGAGTTTCACCTGGTATCTTCTGCCAGAGGCTCCATTTGAGGCCATGCTCCCCAGTTGCTGTGTAAAGTACATTTTGTACAGCTGGTCCGGTCCGAACAGGCCCGAGAGCTACCGCCTGAGCTATCTCCTGTTTGATGTGCACAAAGGCTTGTTGTTGCGCAAGACCCCACTCAAAATGGTTCTTCTTTCGGGCTACCTGATAGAGAGGTCTCACAAGCTGACTGTAACCTGGAATATGCATTCTCCAAAATCCCACAAGTCCTAAGAAAGCTTGTGTTTCCTTCTTGTTGGTCGATGGAGACATAGTTGCTATCTTGTTGACAACATCCATAGGCACATGATGGCATCCATCTTACTATTTTATTCCCAAGAACTGAATCTCCTGTGCTGGTCCCTTGACCTTGCTTTTCTTTATGGCAAACCTAACTCTCAGAAGAATCTCAATTACTCTTTGTCCTTTCTTGAACACTTCTTCTGCCTCGTTGCCCCACACAATGATGTCATCGATGTACTGTAGATGTTCAGGGGCATCACCCTTTTCCAGTGCAGTTTGAATTAGTCCATGACAAATAGTGGGGCTGTGCTTCCACCCCTGGGGTAGTCGATTCCAGGTATATTGGACACCCCTCCACGTGAAAGCAAACTGTGGCCTGCACTCTTCTGCCAAAGGAATTGAAAAGAATGCATTGGCAATGTCGATTGTGGCGTACCACTTGGCTGCCTTTGACTTCAGTTCATACTGGAGCTCTAACATATCTGGTACAGCAGCACTCAGTGGTGGCGTCACTTCGTTCAGGCCACGATAGTCTACTGTTAACCTCCACCCTCCGTCAGACTTTCGCACCAGCCATATTGGGCTATTAAAAGGCGAATGTGTCTTACTGATGACACCTTGGCTCTCCAGTTGACGAATCAGTTCTTGGATGGGAGCCAGAGAGTCTCAGTTCGTGCAATACTGCCGTCGCTGCACGGTCCTTGTAGCATTTGGCACCTGTTGTTCTTCAACTCGCAACAGTCCTACAACAAAAGGATCTTCTGAGAGGCCAGGCAGATTAGACAACTGTTTGACTTTCTCTGTGTTCACACTGGCCACACCAAAAGCCCATTGGTATCCTTTTGGGTCTCTGAAGTACCCCCTCTTGAGGTAGTCAGTGCCCAAGATACAAGGGGCTTCTGGGCCAGTTACAGTGGGATGTTTTTCCCACTTGTCCCCGGTCAAGCTAACCTCGGCCTCCAGTACTGACAGTTCTTGACATCCGCCTGTCACTCCTGAGATCCAGATAGGTTCTGCCCCTCTATAACTTGATGGCATTAATGTACACTGTGCCCCAGTGTCGATTAAAGCCTGGTACTTCTGTTGATTTGATGTGCCAGGCCATCGAATCCACACTGTCCAATACACCCGATCATCCCTTTCCTCCCTCTGTTTGAGTTCTGTTATTCCCTCTTCCAATTCCTTTGCTGAAGGACCAGCTTCTTCCTCTTCTTTCTCCTCCCTTATTAATCGAGGGTATGGGCCTGTTGTTCTCCTTGTCCACTGTTTCTTTTTTACTACTGGGGCAATCTCTGCTGCTGTTGTTGTTGTTTGAGTTCCCATCTCAACCACAGTCCTTTGACAGTACTGAACTGCAGCTCGATAAGCATAGGCCAGGCCCCAGTACAGCGCTAGGAGTTGCTGATTTTCATCGGGATAGACAAGGCACCCTTCTATCAGGTGTTGTGTCAATTTTGTGGGGTTGCTTGCCTGTTCAGGGGTAAGATCCCAGGCTACAGGAGGTGATAACCATCCTAGGAATCTGCCCAAATCCTTCCACTCCCCCTGCCACCCAGGGACAGGCCGCCTCAGGGCACATTTTGGTATTGACTCACCCAAAATTTGCCTTCTCTTACACCAAAAACCTACCGAGCTCCATACAGCCCACAATAGGCGAACAGCATTAATGAACAGTATCAAAGAGCTAACATAAGGATGAATAAGTACCTCGTGAGCCTGCAGAATAAAACCACTCATGATGTTCCCAATTTCTTCCAGCATGTTCCCGAGCTTAGCAAAATAAAGATAAGCAGAGCAATAAACAAACCTGTGACCAGCACAAGAGCTTGTCGCTTAATAACTGCTATAGCTATAGCACACTTAATATAAAACTGCTGTTGTCTTGCCCCACATTGGGCGCCAAAAAAGACTCTGGTGGTTTGACCTTGGCTAAATGCCAGGTACCCACCAAGTCGCTCTATCACTTCCCTCCCCTTCCTCTTTTTTTCTCAACAGGACAAAGAGGGGAAAGAAAATAAGATAGGAAAAAAAACCCAACCCTTGTGGGTAAAGCAAAAGCAGTTTTAATATAAGCAGAGAAAGCAAAGGTCCGCATGCGGAAGCAAAAAAAAGAAAACAGATTTATTCTCTACTTCCCAATAACAGGCGATGTCGGACCTTCTCAGGAAGCAGGGCTCCAACACGCGTAGTGGTAATCTCGGAGGACCAAGGGTGACCCCACCCCCTTCCTCCTTTCTCCCAGCTTTATACTGAGCAGACGTCATATGGTATGGAATATCCCTTTGGTCAGTTCGGGTCAGCTGTCCTGGTTGTGTCCCCTCCCAAGATCTTGCCCACCCCATCCCACTGTGGGGGGGGAAATGTCAGAAAGAGCCTTGGTGCTGTGTAAGCACTACTCAGCAGTAGCCACAACACCAGTGTGCTATCAACACCCTGCCAGCTCCCAACATAAAACACAGCACCATGAGGGCTGCTACAGGGGAAAACCAATTCCGGCTCAGCCAGACCCAGTACAGCAGGCAAGGAGATAGCAAAAGGCCACGAAACACTGATCAAGAAGAGAAAATAGGGCTGCAATAGGAAATACTACCTCAACATGAATTGATAAATTGATGTTCTTATGTAAGGATGGCTAATTAAGAATATCTCTTTCTACCCCTTTTCCACTCCTGTGATCTAGTCACAGGTTCCATTGCAAGTCAGGAATTGACTGGATTCTGCAGACACTGTTGGTCTGTAAGAAGTACCTTCTCACAAGGTCTCTGCAGTTTACTCTTGGGACATAGTACCAGTTCTCTACATTTAAAGAAGTCTTTTAAGCATTTTTGATGGAGTCACATGCCCATCTAGAATGAGTTTAGACTGTTAACAACACTCTGTCTTTCTTACAGCATTCTTACAGAATATTGCAACCCCAAGTTCACCTTGCCCCATATGTTTTGCGCTAGGCAGTCACTTCTGTTGCTGATCAGGCAACATGCTGCCAAAACTTCTATTCCATTAATCCTTGAGCTTGAGAGGAGTGGCTTCTACAATAGAAAGCAGTTTCTATTAAAAATGAAGTGATCAAGGTTGTCTTTTCACCTCCTTTTTGAGCAACACTGAAGAGCTCTAGGGACAGCTAATCCACTGCTCCTTTCCAGCCACTTCTTCCTCTTCCCTCAGTGCATGCTTGCTTTATCACAGCCATATTTCTAGTAAGAAGTATGGTAAAAAAGAGTCTTGAGGCCAAAACCCGTCATTGTCTTACAGTAATTTAAAAAGGAAAAAAGGTACCTCTCTAAAGGTCTCCTTTTAATCACTATGTCATTCTTCTGATTCTGTTTTTAACCACTCCATGTTTATAACAAGGGACAGATCTCATTGCTATGAAGTACAGTATGGAACTGGAGCATCATAAAGTGAGCAGTCACCATGTGGCCAGAGCCATCTTAGAAATCTCATCTCCTTGTCATTGCTTCATAGTATGAAACATATCATGAATGCAGAGTGCAGAGGCTGTAATTCAGCTGCTGAACAGAGAACATTTAACCATGGCTGTGCACTGGTGCCTCATGCAGTTTGCTGAAATTGTTAAGAAAAGGTGCTTTTGAACTTCAGCAAAACTTTGAATCTGTCCCAGTAAGCATGTAGATTTCTTAAATGCAGAAATGGTCGTTTTTACTGTGCATAAGATTAGTAAAGCATTGAAATGCCATTTGGCAGAATAATGTCAGCTCTGGAGTCTAAATCTGTCTGGTTTACACTGAAACGAAGGCTCCTTATTCAGTCATTTAGGCAATATGAACTTGAACATCACAATTCCAGCTACATTTTTACAAGTGACAACAGACTCCCCCACCCCGCCCCAGTTTGGAAAATATGTAGAGCATAAGTTAATATAACTTAATGATCCTAAGTAATCCTAAACCATCTTTTTCCCTATGTAGAAAGTACACCTGTGCGCACATCTGATGTGGATTATCGGTTGTTAGAAGCATCCAAAGCTGGAGACTTGGAAACCGTGAAGGTAGGTTTGAGCAATTTGTGTTAATTTTCCACTTTGTATTGCTGTGCAAGGCTTGTGGAAGCCTCTGCTACAAGAGTTGTGTAAGTAGTGTCCAGTGGATGGTAAATAATAAAAAATGGGAAGGCAAACCTCTTGATTTTTTTTCTAGAAGGTAGTGCATTAAGATGTGCTGACGTGTTTCTCCTGAGTTTTTTGGTTGTTCATTCTCTCAGCCCTTCACACAGACATGTCTTCAATGGACTCAGATGCAATGTTGCAGATGCAGCCATAATTCTTTTAAGTGGATGCTGTGATCCTCAGAATCACAGTTTAGTAGCAACAAGCCTCAGGTGCATGATTCAATCAGAAGACAAGCAGATAAAAGTGTTAACGGGTAGCAGACTTCAAATTTTAAGCCATCCTTAATCTGAAGGTGAGGTGTCAGGCCATGGAACCCCAACATCACAGGAAGGTTTGATCTTGTCTTTCATACTTGGTCTGTGGACAAAATAGCCTACAGATAGACTGTTCTGTATGCATTCTCACCTTAAACTTCAACATGATACGTATTAAACAGCAGCAGTTTTGTGCACTAGCAGCTCCTTTAACTGCCAAGCTCTGTATCTCTAGATTTCCGAAGACAACATAAGCTGGAAATGGTAACGTATCTGGAGAAAGTTACATGGCCTTGAACCTGGTGCTTGATGACTTAGAGGCTCACCCTTTCTAATACATTAGGAATGTTTCCATACTGCTTCTGTCATTTAAGCCTTGTTTGTTATAGCAGTACTTTCAGCCATAAATTTAGAGCAGCTATTTTTTTAACTTTGCCGAAATGGAAAGAAATTTCCGGAAACCTAACTTCTAAAAATATGTATATAATAATAAATGGATCAAATTTTGTGTTGGAGTGTTTGGGGATGATAGTTTGGGGTTTTTCTTTTGGGTTTTTGTTTGTTTGACTGTTTTTTGTCTGTTTTGTGGGGGTTTTTGTTTTAATCTGTACTAGATTTTGGGTTCTTCTTTTGTCTTTGCAGCAACTTTGCAGCCCTCAGAATGTGAACTGTAGAGATTTGGAAGGCCGTCATTCAACACCACTGCACTTTGCTGCAGGATATAACCGTGTATCAGTGGTGGAGTATCTGTTGCACCATGGGGCAGATGTGCATGCCAAAGATAAAGGGTACGTCTCATTCCATGATATGCTCCGCTGTTTTCTATTAGTGTGAGACTTCTACCCCCCTCTATTCATTTTGCTTTGGATTTCAGTAACCAACATGTTTTCCTCTTGAAAATTTTTCTCTTCTCTTTCTTTCTTGTTCTGCGTTGTTCTGGACATCACTGTAGGGAGATTTATAGACCATTAAGGCATACTTTGCTTTCTGGCAAAGCCGTTGTCAAGTACCTATCTGGCACTGTAATACATGGTCCTTTTCTTCCCTCTTTTGCGGTTTTTGAAGATTTTGTTGTGCTTAAAAGCAGCTTTTAAGTTATTTCAGGTGATCTAAAATTAGTTTTGAATTGCATGGGGTAAAACACCAGGTTATCTCTGGTCATTTTTCTAATTCTGTTAGTTAGCTTAATTATTAAGTTAGTTAATCAGTTAATATTCAGTTAAATGATATGAACAGTTTACAGTTTTTTGCATTATATGCAAAGTGATCATGTAGAATAGCATTATGTTTTACCTTTCACTCCAATATATTGGTTCAGGGACAGGGATAATTCATTTCCAATGCTAAAACATTTCTGATAATGAATCATCGGGCTCTTCCTGAAAGAAATGTTTGAGTAGCTTTCTGTATCTATCAGGTGTGCAGTGCTTACTAATAACTGTACTTGAAACCCATTCTATAGTGTTATATACATTTTCTCAAATTTGCACTCAAATATCCAAAGTCAGAACATGCAGCAATTCTTGCAATTTAGTTTTTGGCTGTTAACAGCATTGAAGTTACTTGCTTGTGGAAGTAGTAACATTGGTACTTGCTAAGTATTTAAAAGTCTTGTGGATGAGAACTGAAGGAGGATAATGAAGTTTTAATTGATGTTTTAATAGCAAGGAAATAAAGCCGTGAGAATTGGAAAGATTGAAAGACACCAATAATGTCTGGTGGAAGTGGGAGTTTTATCTACTGGAACTCTGTATGTTTGCATGTTGGATTTTATTTTTTGTAGCTGTTAATACTTTCTCTTTGATTAGTGGCTTAGTACCCCTGCACAATGCCTGTTCTTATGGACACTATGAAGTGGCTGAACTCTTAGTGAGGCACGGTGCTTCTGTCAACGTGGCAGACCTATGGAAATTCACTCCTCTGCATGAAGCAGCAGCAAAAGGAAAATACGAAATCTGCAAGCTGCTTTTAAAAGTATGTGATCTGGTGTTCTCAGATGTGTCTTTAAATGTGTATATATTTATTTTTGCTCAAGATTAATTAATGCAGTTAATTGCATTCAGTGAGTTCTTTATGGTGTCTTTGAATCTATTTTCATCTTACAACTGTCAGATGGTTTCTCGTGTAATGTCAGTTCATTTACAAAGAATCATCAGTACAATTACTTTTTGCAGTATGTGTATTAATACTATTAGCCAAATAGGACAAGACTCTCAAACGGGAAAAAGCAGCTGAATTTGTGTAAAAATACGAAATCCCCACCTTATCCTGTTCATCCCTTTCTGGAACAGTTCCTGCAGTTAAGTAAACCTTTGTAAATACTTATGCAAGAGTGTGTTACAGAGCAATAACTGAAGGTGGATCCTAAATGGTGTCTGGCATGTGAGAATTTAAAACTATAAAGTTAATGTATAATTTATCAAGCTCCTGGAGGAAATGCATATTAATATACTGTGGAATAAATATTCATTATAATTAGTGGAAGAACCTGTTAAAAAGCATGAGGTAATGCCAGCATGTTTCCAGTGAGAAACATGAGTTTGAGAGACTTCTTAACATAAGGTCATATCCTGCCGTGGGAGGGTAAAAGAGGGTGCTAGAGTAGAATTCCTTACCAGTCTTGTTTTAGCCTTGCCTACTTCATGTCCCTCTGAAGCACAGCGTTTAAAATAGGAGTAAGTCAGAATATGGATAGGCTTAAAATGATGAAGCTCTTCCCATCCACTTCTCTTTTCATTTGCTTCTGCAAAGACCCACTGTTTCCCTCCTATCTCATTAACTATTTCAGTTGATACCAAAAAAAAAGCATTCAGAGGGCATGGCACATCAGTTTGAAACACATCTGCAGTAGAAACCAGAAGATATTCAGAGATGTCTGTGGAGTAGGCACGATGATGGCCCTGGTAGTAACGCCTGAATACAGACATTAGCACAGCATTACTTTATAGACATTGGAGGTCTCTGGAGTTTTCTGATCATTCCACTGGGAATGTAGTCATTTTTTGCATTCAAAGAATCCTGAAGGGATGTACGACAGGAAATAGAAAAGTGCTGAAATCTTTCTTTTTGAAATCACTCTTGCACAAGACCTAAATCTGCACTTGAGGTGACAGTTCTGTAAAGCCTTTGGGTGTCCGTGGATATGTGTTCACAGTGCAGTTTGCGCAGGGCTTCTCCTGCTGTGTCTCTTATGCTGGCTGGCAGTGCTGTCAGTTCTGCTGAGATGTGGATGTTAAGCTTGACTCCTCCTGACTTGCACTATTTCTGTCCTGTTCTGCTTGAAGAAGGAAACAAAAATGTACAGGCATTTTGGAGAGACTTTCTTTTTTCATCACCTTTCTTTAAAATTACCACCTTCATTTGTTTCTATGCCCTTGAAGGGATCTCAGAAGACACTTCCTCTTCATTTAGATATTTATTGTGAAGAGTATTTGAATAGTTCCAGTTTTGATGAGTTTTAAATAAAGGGATCTAAGGTCATATCTTGGAAAAATCACAGCAGTTTAAAAGGCTTTGTGCAAAGAATGCTCTCTTCCCAAAAGCACAGTTGTGGAACTGGTTTTGTGTAACCAGTACTGTGTCCCTTGCTGTTTACCCTTTACACCCTGAGCATTGCTGTAGTGCTTTCAAATACAAGGCAGTTAATTCCTTCCGCTCTCCCCATCCCCAGCTCATTCCCCATGGCTCACCCTAATGCAGCTCTGCCAGCAGCGCCAGTAAGAAATGGCAATGTAGACTTGCTGGCAGGGGTTGAACCACTGTGTTTGATTATTCTGGAGGAGCCAGCCAGAGAACTATAGTGCCAGCAGCTGCCTCTGCCTTATCTGTCTTTGTTTTTCCCCACTGCTGCTGAGAGTGATCAGGGAAGGAGCTGTCCTCCCACAAAACTGTACGTGAACATGACTCACACCATATGCTGTATATAGATGTATGTTCCCCTTCTTGTCCCGTGCTCCAGCACTGTGTTCTTATCACTGGCTGATCTGCATGCTTTACCAGCACAGATATACTCCAGCAGTCATCCAAATCCACTTTCTCCACTTTCCCGCCAAAATGTTTTCTTCACTCCTTTCTAGGACCTATAAACTGCTTAAGAGGGTGCTGTTATCTATTGAAAGTGTAGAAATTAGAATTTTTCTAGTTCCGTTCTGAAACAAGTGCCTTTCAATAGCAGGGTGATATTTATTGAAACCTGGGGCCTGGCTTCACTAGTTCAGAAAGGTGTTCTAAGGAAACACCCCTGCCAGCCAGTTTGCAGAAGGGAAGGATTGGCGGGCGAGGTATTTGCAGTTGGCTTTTCTTTAACACCTGCTGTGACCGTAGGATATAGCTAAATGCAGGTTATGCTCCTGAACCTACTGCAATTGCAAGTAGAGCAGTGGCAGCTCTCACAGAGGGCTGCCATTCTTGCCTGTAGAGTTGAGATTCACACAGCTGTGTTGCAGACTAGTGCTTTAGGCCTCAGCCTCCTGGATTTATTCTCACGTGCCTACTAATTTATACAGTTGTTACTGCATGATGGCAGGTCGGCAAAATCTCCCATCTCCTATCTTGTGCCACAAAATAGTGACACACTATTTTGTACTGCTCTGCTCATGGTTGTGACAGCAGTATTCCACTTTGCTCTTTGCAGCATGGAGCTGATCCGACAAAAAAGAATCGAGATGGGAACACTCCTCTAGATTTGGTGAAAGAGGGAGACACAGATATCCAGGACTTACTAAGAGGAGACGCTGCCTTGCTAGATGCTGCCAAGAAGGGGTGCCTGGCACGAGTGCAGAAGCTATGTACTCAAGAAAATATCAATTGCAGAGACACACAGGGAAGAAATTCAACACCACTACATCTTGCAGGTGGGTGACTCACCCAGTTTTGAAGGCTTGTATATTTATGATAGGGCTACAGAAGTTAATCACCAAAACCAGGGTTGCTACAGTAAGAGTTTCACAGAGGATTGTCCTTTACAAAGAGTTGTTAGCTATGGCAGCTGTATTTCAGGAGATAATAAAGTTACTAGGAAAGAGGAGCTTTTGCAGTCAAAAAATTGCTTTAGCTTTTCTGTCTAATAGTTTTTCTTTGGTTTAGCTCTCCTAATACCTGATTTCTTTTCCTGTGCCTTTTCTACAGCTGGTTACAACAATTTGGAAGTAGCTGAATACCTTCTTGAACATGGTGCTGATGTTAATGCCCAGGACAAAGGAGGATTAATCCCCCTACACAATGCAGCATCCTATGGGGTAGGTGCAGGCATTCTTGCCATGGAGTAGACCAGCAAGGAACTCCTTAAAGTCATATCCAAAGCCAGTTATTTTGCAGCTGTCTTGCTGTGAACATAGTTCAGGTTTTGATGGCATGAAATACTTGCTGGACTAAGTTGCTGTTGTGAGTCCTGTTTGCAGTCCTACAGATCTAAGACACAGATTTGGGTGTACTCCAGCAGTTAAAGGCTGAGGTTTGGAAAGATCACTAGAACATAGCTTTTATGCAGGCAAGCAGAGGCATGGCATTGATCAGTGTTAAATTTGGGGTGACTGTTGAAACAGAAAAGACTTCAAGTTGTCACTGAAAGATTTGGATGGAAGGAAGAGAACAATACCAGGGGATTATGTGTACATGATGACAGGGAAGTGAAGATCTGTTACAGCTGGTCTCTGGTGGGGAGCTATTGCTAAAGCTAAAGTGTTGAAGGACTACTGAGTTTGTAGTATGGGTGTCCTTCTGGGTAAGCTGTCTACTGCAGTGGGATTGCAGTGGCTGATTCAAACCATTTTGGATGAAGCAGGCACTCCTTCATATATGAGAGAGCATCTGTGTGCATACCAGTTGCACAGATGCCTGATAGATTGCTTATAACCAGCTGTTAATTGTGGATGAGGTGGGAAAGAAATCTCTTACAAATAATTGTACAGACACTGCTTGAGAAGCTCCCAGCAGGGTACTTATGGTCAGGCAGATGACGTGAAGCTCAAGTAGTATTTTTGATGGTCTCATGATATGCTTTGTCTGTTACTACCTTGCACAAGAGCAGCAAAATCTGGGAGAGATGATCTTAACAGAACTATGATTGCTTTCGTTTGAGAGCCAAATAAAAAGTACAGTGTTCACCTTGCTTTTAAGGAGAGCGTATCAATGAAACTCAGCCTGCATTGTTTGCATTGGTTCTCTACATCAGCCTGGAATCCCAGTGTCCTGAAGAGCAAAAAGCTCCAAATCCTGCTGAAGGTTTAGAAATGCAACACAGAATTCTTCTGTGATACTGGGTCCTAATACCAAACTATATTGTTCGTCAGCATCTGCCATAAGCATTAAATTCCCAGGACATTGCTTAGATTTAGAGATAAATTCTGTTGCAAAGATTGTGTTCTTTCTTTTCAAGCATGAGAAACCAAATCACACATTTTATGCAAAGGCAAAACATACCTTACTGGCACAGGGAAATGTTAGAAATTGGTTCAAGCTGATTATCATATCTAAAAATCTTAATGCCAGTCTAATCTGGTTGCCTTACTTTCTCTAGGAAAAGTTAATGAGGCAGTGTTTTGGTGCTTTTCCATCAGCTTATTTAGTTAAGAGTTGCTGTATACCTTTCCTGTGGTGGCCCACGCTTCTCTTTGAGCTGTCATCAGCCCATTCAGATCTCTGTGGTGGGAGGTAGAGAGGAGATGAGTACCAGTTTCATAAGTTCATAGCTGGCAGCTTTCACAGGTTCAACTTTTTCCTCACAAAGTGTCTTCAGTTCTCCCACCCAGCACTTCATGCTGCATGTCCCTCAGTAGGGTTTCATGTGGCAGAAAAGTCACAGGAACAGCAATTGCTTTAAAAGTTTGGCAGAGAGGAAAAATAAGGTTGGCAGTCTTTTCAAACCACAGTTTTTCAGAGAGCAAGACCTTTTACAAGAGCTGCTGAGTCACTTAATTGCCATTGAGAGGAAAAAATGTAATCCATAGGCAAGTCTTTGCACTTCTTACAATTTCAATGTTTCACGTTCCTACCTACTCATTTTGACTAGCTGCTCTTTTATTTCTTAGCTGTATTGCACAAGTAATTTTACTGGTCGGAGGCAGCCAAATATTTTATTTGCCGGTTTTCTGTCTCCTATTTTAACTTGGGGAACTTCAAGGATGGGATATTGATCAGAGCGTGGGGTTATAAGATCATTACTTTTATAGCCCATGTAAAACAGTTGTCCCTTATGATACTCATAATGCGTTTTAATAGTTACAGTTCTCTCATAAAATATGACTGAAGAAAGGACAAATTTGTGCTGCCATGGGTGTGTTCAAAGTCTTGCAATAAATTGCAAAAAAAAAAAAGTACAATAAAGACTTCTGCCTACAGACATTCAAGTGGTGGCTCAGCAGTACAACACATTGATCTTTAGAGCTTCTAGTATCATATCACAAATGTTGCAGCCCTGTAAATTTGTGTTGCCAGTTCAAATTTATCTACATATATTTTGACAGTTAGCTCTATTGGTTTTATGCTGGATCAAGTATCACGTCTGCTTCTGCAGCTGACGCAAACTTCATGCTATGTACTTGGGGTGATTTGGCAGAAATATAATTCAGTGCCTGATCCCAATTATACATGTGCTGGTGGATGATCTGGTAGTGCACAGATACGGATGACCATGGAGCTGCAGTATAAAGTGGTACCTGAAGAGGTGTGCTGCTACGTAGACACAGGAGGCAGAGAAGTGAGTTAAAGGAAGGAGAAATTACAGGGGTCTCTAAGCACCATTATCTCCAGCATGAAAAAGGAAATACGTGTTTTACCAGTGTCCTGTTGATTAAGATATTCTTGTGTTTTCCAGCATGTGGATATAGCAGCACTGTTGATCAAATACAATACATGTGTAAATGCAACAGATAAATGGGCGTTCACACCATTGCATGAAGCTGCACAAAAAGGAAGGACACAGCTCTGTGCTCTGCTGTTAGCTCATGGAGCAGATCCAACCATGAAGAATCAAGAGGGTCAGACACCACTAGACCTGGCAACAGTAAGTTCATGTTAGCGTGCCAGCCACAGACTGCTCTGGGGGATTCGCTCTGCATATTAAATGGCTTTCTATGGCTCCATGGCATCAGTGGTCCTCACCTTTTGCTGTGCTGAGGCAGAGGGAGATGAGTATCTCTAGGTCGCCTGTTTGTGACTTTTTTACTTGTAGGTCCAGGCTTTTTTCTTTGGCTGAGATCTTAATGTGGCTTGTGATTTCAGGTTTGCTTCTGCTTAAGGAGTCATTCCTGGGATCAATCTTCTTATTGCCAGAAATAACCTATCTGAAATGTCCCCAGTGATGGTCAATCTGTGTACTGTTGGTGATTATTTCTGTGAACCTAGGAGGAAAATCAGATGGGAGTGTAGAGGAAGGGATCATTTAGAGGATGATTATGCTCAGTGCCTGCATATTACCTCAGTTCTTTTTTGTCTAACTCCAAAACAACATTCTAAAATTTGCAGGTGGCTATCAAACTTTTTCTAAAATGCGCATCTGGAAACTTTCTTGTTAGTGGTGGTAGTGACAGCTGGTTAAAAAGCCTAATAACATTACATGAACATCTCTGTCCTGGGTCAACCAGTCTTGATGGAATAGATAATGCAACAAAATTGGATGCTCTGTCTGCTTATAGCGCGAGTATCTTTTAAGGCCATTGATTGATTGATTTGTGGAGAGTTTAAGAAATATCCTTCAGAATAATCTGAGCTCTAGAAAACTTGCTTTGTGATGAGGGATACAAATACTATTTGATTTCTCTGGAGGAAAATAAGGATGTCTTAATCATGTTCTCAAGAACATGCAAGGAGGAAACTGTTGAAGATGAGAGTCCTGATAAATTTAGTCAACAAAGGCTAAACCAAATTTTTAGTTAAGTTCATACTTCTCCTGTAGCTCCTGTCCTTTTTTTCTATTATAACACTATAAAATGTGATTATAGCAAAGGCAGTGGTAGAGTTTTTCCATTGAGACCTTGGTCTAGTGCAAAATGCTTCACCAGAAGCCTGACAGAGAAATTATGAGAAGGCATTGCCTGGCCTAGGGTGTGATTTCAGATGAAGCTGCTGCATTGCTGTTCCTGTCTTTAACACCTATAAAGTCATTCTGCCAAAAAGGAGATTAAATGTACCTTCTTACATACCTTTAGAAATGGGAACAACTTGATTCACATATGTCTGAGCAGTGAATCAGCAAGTTCTTGCAACCATGAATTTCTGTGTTACAAAAGTTGGCAGTTTTCTTTTTAATGGGGGAATAGAACAATCAATTAAAACAATTTAAAAGAAAAAATCTTTCCAGAGATCAGTGACTTGTGATAATATAGAACCTCATGTTGAATGTTCTTTCTCTTTTTCAGGCTGATGATATCCGAGCTTTGCTGATAGATGCGATGCCCCCAGAAGCTTTGCCTACATGCTTTAAGCCTCAAGCTACTGTTGTTAGTGCCTCCCTGATCTCACCAGCATCTACACCGTCCTGCCTCTCCGCTGCCAGCAGTATAGATAACCTCACTGGGCCGCTGGCAGAACTAGCCGTAGGAGGGGCATCAAATGCTGGTGATGGAGCAGCAGGAACTGAAAGGAAGGAAGGAGAAGGTGCATTTGCTGTTGGACAGGTTTACGTTGCCAGAAGTACAGTAGCTTAGTATCACAGTAGGCCTTGCTTTATCTGAAAAGCATTTCTGACTAGCCAGAAAATGTTGTACAGCTTGAACCGTTACCTGCATTTTAAAGTGTCTGATGCTTGCTCTGTTTTCATGCGCTCTGCCAGGAGCATTGTTGGCTCTTCATCTGTGTTTGCTATCAGTGATTAGGCCTGACTACAAAGGCAGATCTGATTAGGTGCCCAGACGTCCGTGGTTGATTTTATACAGAAAATCCAATGAGAATTATTTTGATGAATGAATTATGATTGTGATGGGTGGGGGATTTTGCTAAGGCTTTTTAAACCCTTTGATTAGTATCCGGAATGCATGCTTTGTGTCAGCATCTAGGTGATTACTTAGCAAAAATACACACACCCTTCATTTCCTTCTGTTTGCAATATGAGCCCGTATTTGCCACAGATCGTTTGTGCTTTTTAATAGTTGATTCTGAGGAGGGAACAGTGATAAGCTTTGCACTGAGCTTTCACACAGTCGGAGTGGATTGTTTATTATAGACATAGACAGACTGATTGTAAAAAACAATCAGAGTTTTGAATTTTGAAAGAATCTGTGGTATTGCTTGATTATTTTTTTTTAAGGTGGGTTTTTTGGTGGTTGTTTTGTGGGTTTTTTTGGTTTTAATTCAGATGCATAGGATATAATGACTTGTTTCTTCTCTTATAGTTTCTGGTCTTGACATGAACATTACCCAGTTTCTAAAAAGCCTGGGTCTTGAACACCTTCGGGACATCTTTGAGACAGAACAAGTAAGTGGCAAGCATCATCTCTGTTTATACATTCAAAAGATAGACTAATCCAATAAATTTGTGTGACATTTTCATTCCTTAATTGAAAAAGGGAAACAAAAAAAACAACTTTACATTTGCAGAACAAGTATGTCCAAGAAAACTGCAAATGAGTTGTCAGATGCTTTATGGTGAAGCTGAGCAACCTGTGAAAATCTCTTTTGTTGTTTGATTTAGATAGCAGGTGTCTTTCACTCTCTTATACATACAGGTTGACTGCCAGTTTGGCTTGTATTCTGAGAGTTACACTGGACCTTCTGAACTTTGAACTTGACGGCTGTAACAAAGTTAGGTTGGAATGTCACCTGCACTTGTGCTTCAGCAGGCTTGATATCCAAAGAAGCCTTTTGCCACCTGTAGTCCTGCATGTGACACTTTGGTTAGATCTAGGAAACTCTCCAGTTTGACTATAAGCAGAAATAAATCTAGTTCACCAGGGCATAGTCACACTAGAGAATGCAGAAACTACATTTCCTAATAGGTTAGGACTATAACATTAATTGGGTTTTGCAGGGCTAACAAGTTTCAAATTGAGTTGAGAGATGGGAGACGAAAATCCTGTGGATTTATCAATAATTCATAATATATGAAAATAATGTAACTAATGTAACATCTTCTCAAGCTTACATTACTTTTTAGAGCAGTCTTTGTAGACTCTTTTTATGTACCATTTCTTAAATTTAACATGTTATGGTTAAGTAGATTATTTGTTTGCATGAACAAGTCGGACACAGCGGTGGAAGTGAAAGGTACAAGTGCAAGAGGCTGGATTTGATGGTTATTTTTTTTTCCCGTGCCTCTGCTGCTAATCTTTTATGAGGGGCCAGGAAACAAACATTTGAAATGTAATTGTTTGCATACAGCAAAAGTTCCAATGGCTTCCATAAAATGCCGTATAATCATTTTTCCCTTCTTATATATGAAGCATAAACTCTTTCCTTTAATTTGGAACTGCTTCTATTAAGCAGCACACCAACCTCAAACCAACCTGTATTCTACTTACATCTCTTTCTTTCTTATTATTTTTCGCACCATGCTGTTACCATGCTTGTTTTGTTCTACTTCTGCTTCCTTAACTCCTAACCTGTTTTTAAGATCTTCCCCTGCTAGTAAAATTTAATAATGCAAATCAGATTCACTATATTCATTCATCATTTTTAGACTGTTTAGCTTCTCTTGTAAGTTTCTTTCTAGAGAAAACACGCTCATCTTCCTTAAGCTTATTGTTTTACCTGGTTTTTCCGAGCACTGCAGTACCCTCGTGCACTTTTTCACCTTGGCTCTAGCCTCCTATTCATACTGGATCTGTGCTGATGCTTTCTGATACCTGGGTTTCTTCTGTGGTTTTTTAAGGTTCCGCTGCATGTGATGAATGTCCTCAGTGGCTTTTCCATGGCAATCCCAGTAGGGATGTTTTCTGCTCAGTTGGACAGATGTTCAGTGTAGCTATTAATTCCTTGCTTGAGTTGTTTTCTTTTGAATTAATAATAGTCAATTTGCAGTGGACAGAGTTCATACCTGCAAGTCTAGTTGTGCTAACAATCCAGTTTATTTTGAGTCAAGTTGTATGGTTTCCCATTATTTGCTGAGCTTCCCATTCTAGTTTAATGTGTAAAACTGGAATTAGGTTTTATATAATTATCTCCTCCAGATAAAATCTTTTTGTTTTTCACAGAATTACCTCAGTGCATAATTGCTTTATAGTAATAAAAATGTGTACTTTATTTAGCCTTTATCTCCTGTTCTTTAAAAGAAAAGTTTATTTGACATCATGTTTTAATTGCCTTTCTGCTTCCACCAATAATCTCTGTGACCTTGAAATTTAAAACCTTGTCAAGTGGTTGTAGATGTATATATATATTGCAACCAAATGAATAGTTGTATGTGTCCTCACAATGTTAATTATTTCCAAAAATAGTGGAGTAGTTGAGCATGATTTAGCATAGCTGACCCACTGGTTTGATACATATGCAAGTGCACGCATGGATGTATACACACAGTAATAGCATACACCATAATAATAATGATGTGAAACACACTTAACATTTATTAGTAAGCTTATAGAATATTAATTTGTTTGTGTAGTGAAAATAGTGAATTGCACAACAATGTGAAACTTTGAATGCTTCAAAAATATTCCCAGATTTACCCCATCATTTCCATGCATCCTCCTTCTACGTAAGTAAAAATGTTTTTGAGAACTTCCTGTGAGAACCAGCTCTTGTTAATTGCTGTAAGAGAAGTAAAAGTTTGCACAGCTTCAGGCTGTAGCAGCTGGGTATGGTCCTCTGATAGGGAGAGACTTGCCAGAAGGTGGCAGCAATTAGAAATGCAGCAAAACATGAAATATATGTACTCTCTTGGTTGCGTCATTAATACATTCCATTTTCTGAACTGATTGGTCTTCAGCCTTGGGAATTGGGCCAGGTTTAGCAAGTGATTTTTATGGTCTTTCACCTTTCCAGATAACCCTGGATGTGTTGGCAGACATGGGGCATGAGGAGCTTAAAGAAATTGGGATCAATGCGTATGGACATCGCCACAAATTAATAAAAGGTGTGGAGAGACTTCTAGGAGGGCAGCAAGGTAAATATGACACTTTACTGCTTAGTCTAAGTGTAGCATACAGCAGGCTCCCAGAAGTCACCTTTTGTAAACGTCGGCATTGTCACCAGGACTTGAAAGAATCCGAATGTCAGGAAAATGTACTTGCTGACAGATCTGGTGGCTGGGTGGGTTGTGACAGGTAAAGAATATGTTTAGGAGATACAGGACCAAGTGATCACTTGCCTTTCCAGAGGATGGACACCCCTGAGGCAGCTGTGGAAGCTGTGCCCATTTCCAGGGACTGTGTTTCACCCAGGCAGGAGCTTTTGGATTGATTGGCTCTACATACCTACCCACAGGCCAGCTGTATCCTGAAAGGTGGACCTGATGGAGTTTTTTGCTTCTCTTGAAAGCAGAAACAATAAAATGCAATTATGTTCCCCATGCATTTTCCTTTTGTCTTTTAAACCTCTGCTGCTAATGAAAGTACTTTATCTTTTCAAGCTTGTGCTTCTGCCTTGTGTTTGTTTTGCATTTCCTGTTGTACTGGAGTTATTTAAGAAAAATAATGATGATGATGGATACAAGTAAAGCTGGTATTGTTTTCTCCTGTTGATTTGTATTCCTTTAATTCCTTCTCTTCGCAGGCACCAATCCTTATTTGACTTTCCACTGCGTGAGTCAGGGGACCATTCTCCTTGACCTTGCTCCTGACGATAAGGAGTATCAGTCTGTAGAAGAAGAGGTATTGCAAGTACCTTTATTAATGCTCTAGTGACAGTGTATTTCTCTTTTCACTTATAACCCCTCAGAACTAAAGCATGCAATGCATGTTGAAAATGATAAAATATGCTTTGGTGTATGAATTGCATAGATCTGACATGAAGTTTAGGGCTCTTCATTTTTCTTTTTATATAGAGCAATGATGGAAATTATTTTGCTGTGTCCTGCCAATTTTTTTAGTAAGTGGTCTGTTTGCTCCCTTAGTGTTATCCCAGTTTTGCCTTTTTGCTGTTGCGTTTTGGATGTCATGTCCATAGCAAGGATTTCCACAGCTTTCCGGAGATAGGTGGACCTGTGAAAATCAAAGGCTGTGAGTGAAGGCCAAGAGATCAAGGCCTTGCAAGTCTGTAGGCATTCTCTGTGCTCAGGCTGTTTCTGCATGTGAACCAGCTTGTTTTCTCTTGTCTCAGTGGCTTAGTTAATCTGTAACCCAGATAAACAGCTCTTGGATAATTGAGAGTTGACTGTAATTTTGCCTCCCACACACACATGCTCTTTTATTTAAGTAAACTACAAGCAGATACCATTTTGAAAGAAAAATCGTAACAGAAAAAAGACTTTCTGAAGAATTGTGTTTGGAAGAAACTCCATTTTACTGCGCATTTGCTATTTCTGTAGTGTTTCTGCACTGTAGCACAGAAGTGTTTGGAGTCTTTTTAAAAGTCTAGATACTCAGGATTGCTGCCAGCTTAGCCTGGAATATTTTTGATTAGCAACTCTGTAAATGGGAGTTTGTGCAGATCTTCTGAATAAACTTTTCTGACAGAAAGGGTCACTTGTCTGCTACAGTAAATTGGGATATTTAGTTGAGCTGTTACTAAATGTTGTTGCTGTAGCTATAAATACCTCTGGAAAAGACATGATGAAACTGCTGAAATTCTCAGAGGCTGCTAATGACATAGGAAAATTTACAGTGCAAGCATTTTCCTATCACTAAGAAATACAAACTATACTCATTAGAAACACATTTGTTGTTACTTCAAAATGATCTTTTTGTATATTCTTTTCCAAAGATTGTGTTTTTTTCTAATCTAAAGCAGGTTTTTTAGCTGTGTATAATTTTGATAGCAAGTGCCACTATTCTCTTTCCTATGTAGATTTCTGTTACAAGATTGGAAGATTTCATCATCCAGCTTCTCTATTGTGGAACACCATCGTGCGTTGGGTGCCTGAAAAATAAGGGTGTACCTCACTTTAAAATTGAGTTGGGGTTTTTTTTGACACCTCTTAATTAATTTTCAATCAAGATTGTTGTTCCCAGTGATATATTGAGATATTGCATGAATACTTTGCCTTACTAGCAAGCTTTGTGTGCTGAACAATCAGTTGTGTTCATTTATGCAGATGCAAAGTACAATCCGGGAGCATCGGGATGGTGGAAATGCTGGCGGAATCTTCAACAGGTACAATGTCATCAGGGTAAGTTTCAAAACCTCTTAATTCTTTGTGGTAAAGTAAGTTGGTAGTTATGCAAGCAGGCAGAATTGGTTTAATGGAGCACCCTTTTACATTTTAAGTTCTTTGCTGAAATAATATTCAGGAGCAGAGTTAGAGCAACTGCTGAATGCTAAAGTTAGACTGATCCTGTGCTCTGCACATGAAATGAGAGAGAAGTATCCACTTGTGCTCTTAAGGGAGTCTGAGGAACTGATATTGAAGACAGAAGTGGTGAAGAGCCTGACTTAACGTTTCACAGCCTGATCTAATTTCAGAGATCTATAACTTCTGTATTTGACTTTGCAGCACAGATTTTTTTTCTTGCTTTTTTAAAGGAGATTTTTGGGGAGGGGGAAAGGATGAGCATGACTTTCTTAAAAGTTTCTATCTCCCTATGCTACTTTGGATCTTGACACCTTCTTCTTTGCCCCTGCCAACTAGAAAAATACCTTTTACAAGCCCTGGCCTATCAGAAACTGGAGTGTTGTCTTTCTGAGGGAAAGTACACTTTCTGGTTCCTTTTTTTGGAGAGGAGGAAATAGAGAAAATCAGAACAGAACTCAGTTCCTGAGCTCCAGCAAACCCCTGCTGTATATCTGTTTGAAAAGTGAGCCTTTGCAGAGGCTTTGCAACTTGGTGCGGTAGATCATATGTCCTGAAGCAAACTCTGCTTCCATCCTACTCCCAACCAAATGTAGTCCTTTACAGAAACCACCATGGTATTAGAGCATGTGGCTGGAACAATATCTCAAGGTAGATTAAACAGCACATCTCCTTATTTCTTTCTTCAGAAGTTGTTTCTTTTAATTAAAATTCAACCTAAACCAGACAGCAAGCTTCAAAAAGCTGGCCCAGATTGTTCAACAGAGGTCAAAGCAGAGGGGGAAGGAGTTTCAGACAGTTTGTATGACTTGGTGGTATTACAGACTTTGAGAGAAGAAGCCTCAAAGTCTTCCTTAAACCTGGGAACTTACGCTCCAATTTCACAACAGTTTTAACCATCTGTAAGCATGTGCTACCGACTTGTTTGAAAGACTGTAGCCTCACATGTAGAATAGCCATGGGGTTTCTTTATACCATTCATGTGTTTTACTCTGAGTTTCCCTGTCGAATTTATGCAAATTCTGTGAAACTATGCTACATTTTCATTCCAATTCAAGTATGGTTGGACCTGTTGTACCACTGCAGATTCAAAAGGTCGTGAACAAGAAGCTGCGGGAGAGATTCTGCCACAGACAGAAGGAGGTCTCGGAGGAGAATCATAATCATCACAATGAACGCATGTTGTTTCATGGTAAGGAAGTGATCTCTATTTGTATGAACTGGTATTTAGAAAAAAAATAAAATCTTACAAGGACCCACCGGCAATGTTAATGTCACTGTGTCACCATACTGTACAGTAATTGTATTTCTACCCTAGAAATGCGGGGGGGAAGGGGTGGTGGAGCTAGTCTATGTGGTTACTGCAATCTGAAAATCTACACTAGATAAAAAAATACTTTTTTTAAAAAAAAAAAAAAAACAAAAAAACAAGAAAGAAAATGTATTTTGCTAAGCCATATCTTAGTCATTTCCAGTAAAGTTGCTGGGAGGATATTACACTGCTGTGAGAAAGAGTATCTTCTAAACAAGGGGAGCAGCACACAGTAAAAGCATTTTACCCTGGCACTTCAGGCCACCATCAGGGAAAGGAATCAAAACCAACCATGAGTTTCAGCAAGTTGTTCTCTAGAAGCATCCAGAAGTGCCTACAAATGACAGTTGCCTGAGGGTCCTCCTGCCCTAGATCCTTCTATGATTCTGCATAGGAAAATGGTTTGGGGTATGGTTGTCTTGATATCTTGTCCCATCTTAACCAGTACTGACTTCTGGAGAAGGTGTGCATTGACAAGATAAATTGCACTGAAATGTGAGTGGGGGGAAAGCCGTTTAGTGAGATCTGTGAAATGAGTAAGAAATGAGTCATGCGTGGGATCTTGGTATATAACGATAAATCCCACACATCACTGCATCCTGCCTGGGTATCGCCCCCTTCCAGCTGACTGAGCACCCTTTCTGGTATTTAATGGTCTATTTGAGGCAGACAAGCTCCTCTTGACATAGTGTGCTGTATTACTATAGAGCTTAACAAGTATGTATGATAACACATCGTTTCGTGTCATTCTGTTCTAGGGTCTCCTTTTATTAATGCTATCATTCACAAGGGATTTGATGAAAGGCATGCATACATTGGAGGAATGTTTGGAGCTGGAATTTACTTTGCCGAGAACTCTTCAAAAAGCAACCAATATGTGTATGGGATAGGGGGTGGAACAGGCTGTCCCACACACAAAGACAGGTCCTGTTATATCTGCCACAGGTATGAGCCCAGCCTGTCCCTATACATAATTCTGTCTGTCCTGGTTTTTACAATCCTGGCACAGGATGAATTGCAGGGAAAGAATAGCCACTTGAGCTTGGTCATGGCAGGAAAAATGCAGTTTTACCGCTTGTCAAGGCTGAACAAAAAAGGATATAAATGCAGCGAGGCCCACAGAAAGGTCAAAAATTACATCTAAGCATACAGTGAGTATAAATCAAAGTGAATTGTGGCTCAGGAAAGAGGCTTGAGACAGCAAGTTTGAAAATGAAGAGTCAGGGGAAAATAGCAATTAAACTCCAGGCACTCTCAGAATAAAACTGCAGTGCAAAGTGGTGGTCAGCAGTATAATGTTGTACTATGGATCAGATAATTTTGGAGGTGGTGAACAGGACTTAATCACACCTTTGTTTTGTACTGGAGTAGATCAATGTGCTTTTCGCACTTTGACACCTGTCCATACCCTGCTGGTTGGAACACAGAGTTTCAGCTTCTTTCAACAGCTTTATATAAAATGAATTAGAACAGGCCTCCATGTGAGGGCTAAACAAAGTGTGTGTTTTCCCTTCTGCATGTCAACAAAGACCTTTTGTGACAGGTTTTATACAGCCTTAAAATGGGTTTCTAAAACTGTTTCTCAAAAAAACCTTGAGAAATTAATTGTAACAGACTCAAGAGTCTGAAATCATTCTGGAAGCATACAGCTCTGAATAAGATATTTTAAAATTACATTTTCTTTTTTCCTTTTAGACAAATGCTCTTCTGTAGAGTGACCCTTGGAAAGTCCTTTCTTCAGTTCAGCACAATGAAAATGGCTCATGCCCCTCCAGGGCACCATTCTGTTATTGGCCGGCCAAGCGTGAATGGACTTGCATATGCTGAATATGTTATCTATAGAGGAGAACAGGTATGTAGGTTAACAAGGACTGGGCTTATGGAAGGGCAGAGCTTGGAGCTGGAGAAGGGATGTGACTGGTTTCCGTACCAAGTGTGCTGTGATAACCTGGTTGATTAGATTTTTTTTTTTCATTTAAATGTATCAAGTGAGCAAATGCTATTCCTTTCCACTGAGCTGCTCTGATTTACACCATACAGAATTGCCTAACTTCCCCCTCTGCAGCACTGGTAGTCTGTTAAGAGTTGTAGTTTCTCTCAGGAGGCACTGGTTCCCCCATTGCATTTTACTGGCATTACTGAAGTAACAAGAACACGTGCATTTCTGGGGCTCTTGTAGGTAATATGGATTCTGGGCCTTCTACCTGTGGATTCCCAGCAGTGCTACTTCCCTGTCTGCCAGAGACTACCCTTAAAACGACAGCTGAAGTAGCACAACAATCTTCAGGCGTTGATTTTTAATCTGAATAACTCAGCTACACCATTACTCTAGAAGGTGGTTTGCTTACTACTCTGGATGGCTCAAAGATTATATAGTAAGTTCAGGTTGGAAGGAAACTTGGGGAGGTCACCTAGGCCAACCTCTTGTTCATGTGAATTCAGACCAGATTGCTGAGGGCTCTCTTTGACCAGGCAGGTCTCGAAGGCCTCAGAGAATGGTGTTTCACAGCCTCTCTCTGCAGCTTGTTCCTTTGTTTAATTATCCTCAGAACAAAAAGTATGTTCTTTGTATCCAATAGGATCCTCCCCTGTTTTATTAATCTCATTCTCCTGCTGCGTAGCTCAGAAAAGAATCTGACTCTGTTTTCTCAGTAGCCTTCCATACTTGATGGAAGATTGCTGTGAGGTCCCACAAAGCCTTCCCTCTTCTACACTGAAGAAGCTCATCTCCCTCAGCCTCTTCTGTTTTATCCTGTGCTCTCTCTCCCCCTGACTATCTTATACACTCAGGTGACTGGCTACACTGCTGTTGATGTACCGCAAGATGCTGGTAGCCTTTATTGCTGCCAGGATACACTGTTGATTCTCCTTTAGCTTGCTGTCACCAAAGGGCCCCCAGCACCTTTCAGCAGAGCTGCCTCCCATCCTGCAATGTTACAAGGAATTAGTTCATCCCAGGTGCATTTGCCCATGCTGGATTTTGTGAGGCTTCTGTTGGCCTGGTCTCCTCTCATCTGTCTAGGTTCCTGTGAATGGGGCCGTGCCTTCCAGCAACTTTAGCTTTGTTCTGGGACTGAACCTTCTACCAGCTGTTTTGAGAAAACGCTGAACAGATGCCTGGGTTACATGCTTTGGGTGTGCCAAGTATTTTACTGCCAGTCAAGGCATTTGCAGGTCACGTGGCAAGTCAGTGAGCATTTTAGGGTCAGACTACATTGGTTATCTGAGATTTTTTTAATAACTTACAAGCACTGACTGCTCTGTAGGATTAGCTAACAGGGAGAGTAACTGAGAGTAACCAGAATTCCTGTTGCACACATGTTTTCTGATGGTGCCTGCATAGAAGAAACATCTTTCTTTCTACTAGTGTATTAACAAAGGTATTAACTACATCGAGCAGTTCCCACTTAGTGTTGACTAGGTTTGAAATCTGCTTTTCCTTTTGCGCTCTGTGAACATAGAGATGATTCTTGCACTGTCCTTCCTGATCACTGTTTAGTAAAATCTAAAATGTGAACTTGCTGAGTATACCGTTGCATGAAGCAATGTTTTTTGTTTTTTCTTGACTTTCAGGCATACCCAGAGTATCTCATTACATACCAGATTGTGAAACCAGAAGCTCCCTCACAGACAGCAACAGCAGCAGAGCAAAAGACCTAGTAACTACTGAGCAGTGAAGAAGGATGAGAATTCAATCTTGGACTGGAAGGATACATGTTTCAGAAAATCAGTATCATATAAAATCCTTAACAACCTGGAAATAAGCTGTATGTCTTTTACAAAGCATTGCTGTCTTGATGAATACGATATGAGTAACTCTTGCATACTCAACTGCTACTGTTCCTTCTGAGGAAAGTTTACAAGGGACTGCCTTTTAATAACATATCTCAGGCTCCTAGTCTCTGCAGTTACCATGTGTAAAATAATGTTGTTTTGATCTAGACTTTGGGAACATTATTGTGCAAACGGAAATCTTTTATCAGTGCCATCTCGCATGTTAAAATTTCAGACACTACTATTCTAGTTATTTTATTTGCAGATAAATTGCATTAAGCCCGTAATTTTCTTTTCAGCATACACCATTCATTTTATGTTTTCAAGAGATCCTAGTCAACTATTTATTTTCCTTTTGTATTCTGAAGTTGAGCCGGAACCCTCTTAAAGATATTTTGCACAAAGTCAGTTTGACTAAAATCGCTAACAATGCAATATGAATTTCATCTGAGAAGGGGCTAGGTCCAGTCCAGTTCTTCGATATAGGGGTTTTTTTGCACACCTCTGAGAAACAATGAGTGAGTGTAACTTCAGACTGGAAACAGATTGTGTCAATTCGTTGCTTTGTCTGAGTTTTCTGGGGAAAGCCCCAGGAAGTGTTTGCAAGGGTAAAACCAGCTCTTGTGCTTGGAAAAACTTCATAAAGCAGGTCAATGCCCTCTGCTGGCATCTCTAAGAGAACATTTTATAAGGCTTCTATTAAGTACATGCCGTTTGTGAAATGTTCTCCAGTTACAGTGGCATGTGGTTTTGCTGGAAGATAGGTGAAAAGTCAGAAGATTGCATACACGAGGGCATATCTGGTTCATGTTCCTCTGTAATACAAGACCCAGTAAAAGGGTTTCAGACTGGTGAGGGAGAGTATATTATAGCAGTTTTGTGTCATATCTTTGTGTGTGACATCACAGTTGAAGAGCTTAAGGGGTTTACAAAAATAATTTTTTTAAATACCGATTTTACATTTTGATGAGAACAAAGTTTTAAAACATCAGTTGGTAAGTGGATTTGTTTGCAGGTCTACCAGAGAACAAAGCTAGGATTTATTCACTCTAATCCCCATCCCTGCAAGTTCCCAGGTTTATTTCACTAGGCCGGAGAAAGTTATTTGTAAGCATTGCATAGCACAGCATCAAACAATTTCGAAAGTCCCTCTCATGGAGGATATGCATTTAGCAAAAGTAGAAACTGATTTCTTTGTTTGTGTTGTTTTTACAGCTTCAGAGAAGGTTGAAAATTGAGCAGTATTAATTTTTTTCTTAACCACCAATACCAGGAGACATGCTTCAGCATTAAGCATGTAACGACTAGAGGAAAAAATGTTCCTTTGAACACAACAAGATGTACGTTTCCCTGTTGACCAGCACTATTTAGTATCTGATGATCCAGTTCACGCATTCAGGTTTTATCCCCCTTAAAGCAAGGAAATGACAGAATAGTGGGCTTTTAGTTTATAAAAACATTTATGCTCCCCACAAGTGGGATTTTGCTGACATGTTTGGATAAAACAAACTTAAACCTGAAAAGCTTTTCACTTCCAGCATTAAGACACAAAATTTTCATATTTAACATTAAGACATTAATGTTGAAGCAACTTATCCTCACAGAGGAATTTCACCCACTGCAAAGTCAGTCATTTGATGCCATCTGGCTACCTGCACATCATCTGTTTGTAATATCTCTAAAGAAAACCTTAGAAATAGCAATACTCCAACAGATCTTGAACTTTGGGTTTTATTTTCCTTGAGCTGGCAGTGGATATATGGTTCTCGCTTCATTTTGTGACCAGATTAAATATGTAGCTTTGAAGTCCAAGCCAGGCTCAAGCCATATACTTGGCCTTTTAATCAAATTTCATTGATAAAATTGGGTGCTTGTATTTTGGCTACTTGTTTAATAGTGTTAGGATTGCAAAGATCACCAGTAGGCTTTGAAGCTTTGTATTCATCATTTAAGTTTGGGGTTTGTTTTTAACTTAGTTAATAATGGAGTGGGGGGATGCGCCTATCTACACTAGGGTTTCAAATAGTGTTGAGAGTGAGTGTTGCTCACCATCCCCAGTTAGACATAGTTTTAAATGGTTAAAACAGTTGTGCTGCTTGGGTGAGCAAAACAGTTAATGTGATTGTGGAAGTTAAAAGCTTTACATCTTTCAAAACCAAGGACAAACCTGGAAACAAAAACCCCACCAAGCTCGCACCAGATCCTGTTCTTGCTTGTTGTTTCCTGTGTGCTGATTGAACTAACGGCTAGTCTGGATTTCTTCTGCAGCCTTGAACTTCTAGAGGATAAAAATACTGTCCAGTATCTTTGAACTGCCAGTGTTAACGTATCTGATGTTCTGTGCAGAGTAAAGGTGCTGTGTGAGGAAGTCATTTTGCAGTGGTTTTTGTCTTGTAATGGCGTGATCTCATATCCGTTTGTGGCCAGACACAGAGGAATACCGAGGCCTGAAGATGCGTCTGTGTTGTAGAAACCTGTGCAGGAGTAGTGTCTGCCTCTCCTGGCGTATGTTGTTGTAGCTCCTCTTATAATTTAAAACTAAGTAAGGAGTTGCCCATCAATATGGAAGTTACCCATGAAAAATCTGGTCATGGTTTTGGTGGCAGAGCTGTATTTGGCAGGTTGTTACACTACAGATGATGCTGCTTTAGCTGAGGGAGTTAATTTGATGCCTTCTAATTCTAGAGAATGGGACCTTAAAAACAGCACACCCCCAGGCAGCTGCTGCCTCCTGAGAAATGAAGCTTTTTGACTTCCTTCGAAGGGCAGTCCCCTGACAATGGGCTGCTCATTTGCAGCTTTGGGTCACCAATGGAGGCACAGTAGGAGCTGAGGATGCAAGAACACGCTGGGCTAAGCCATCTCTCATAGGCTTGGGAGCCTGGGCACCTCTCACTGGCTCCAGAAAGAGCTATTCCCACTGGGACAGAATGTGGCATCTGCTGGGGAAAGGGACAGTTGTCTTTCAGGCCTGTTGATGGTTTTTCTTTTTTTTCGTGTCCCTTAGCGGCAGCATTTTGAAACATCTGTGCAGTTTTCAACAGGGCCTTAATAGGCAAAACAAGAATGTAGCAAAGAAGGGATGGTTCTGCTCTCCATTGCTGAAATTGTTTCCATGAGACAGATGAATTAGGTACCTGCTGCAGAGTGACATTGCAGTCTGAATGCTGTCAACAAAACTTCTGTTAGGATTAAAAGCAGAGAGTACAGTACCTTAATAAGGTGTATCTTATTTTTCTCATCTTTATTTTTATCTGCCAATCTGTTTTGATCCCAGCTCCACGGAGACTGTTACAAACCTCTTGTACTAGTTCCACTGTTTCGCAGTCACTATTGGTCTGTAGTCCAAGGAATGAGCAATTTGTTTTTCTAACCTCTGTTTTGAATGTTTGCGTGTGATGTGATTGAAGCCCGCTGCATTATGCAGCTGAAATGAATTTCTCTTGCCTGCAAATTTTTATTCTTTACTTGTTGATAACAGGAATACCCCAGAACAAAATTCTACACTGAAGCAAAAAGGAAGCCCCCCAAAATGTTCTGCACTGCTGGCTTTGGTGGGCAGCAGACACAGAAAAAGCACGTGGTATGTGAGAATGAGTAGCTTCTAGAGAAGGTCGCTTCCTTGGCTCTGAAAACCATGTGATCCTACTGTTTGTTGTAGGTTAGAGGAGACCACCCTGGGAAGGTGTGAAATGCTGAGGGATACTAACGTATAAGGTTAGTAGGCCACTGTGTGGCCTATGGGAACTACTTAGTGGCAAATCTTTTCAAAAAAGACTCCTGCATCCCTGCAGTGAAGTCAGAGCTCCTGCACAGTACATGTGTTACCTAGAATTTCCACATGGGACTGTTAATGGAAATTACCCAGATTTTTTCAGAAGATGGGTAAAAGGAAGGGTCTGACCACAAAACAGATTAGTTTGAACATTGCTAATCATTCTCAGCAGCTGAAGGTCAGGAAATGTGTGAATTTATTTTTAAGGGGATTTCTCCCTTTTCATGCTGCTTTGCCACAGAAAAATCTAGCTCAGAAATCTAAAAGGAGATGCATCTAATGCATGCTTCGGTCATTTTAAGCCATGCTGCAGCCCCGCTGGGGAAGACATGGGAAAGTACAGATTGAATTCTCGCCACAGGTAGCAAGTGGCTTGTGAACATCCACAGACTTGAATCCACTGATGATGCTTTGGCCCAGGCCAGAGCACGCACTCCTGCCCCTTCACAGGGAGCGATGGAGTGGGAATGTTCCCACCTCTCTGAACACGTAGTAGGTGTGAAACCTCAGAGGATCAGGGGACAGCATATGCATGTTAAAACTTCGGAAGCAAGGTGAATGAGCCCATGAACTGGTAGGGAAGTCAAGAAACAGAGGCATTTCCCATTACACTACCACATATGCCTGTCAGGTCATACTGTCAGACTGGGTTCGAGGTATCTATTTCTGTCTTTCTGAACCTGTTGGTTCCATTCATTACTAATGTATTTTGATTAGAGTCTCTGTATTACAAGTCAATTTTCTTTCTTAACATCTGCAGAAGTTGCTTCAGCTTTGGAAATTTAAATTGGGATTTTTCTGTGCAACAGTCTTGTAAGCTTGTGTATCTTCATTCCTAATTGCTTTCTCTGCCAACCCAAATGGCAGTGTACCTGGGGGTTGAGTTTTTAAACCTTTTTTTGTATCTTGTTTTCATAACTATCCCTGTATGTTTCCTCTCTTGGATGCCAACTACCTGGAGCTGGGATATCTTTTATTTATTTCCTCCTTTACCCTCTTTTTCAAAGACGACGATGGGCAGGTTCTCAGCCTACCTACATGGTGGACTTTAGGTAACATCTCTGTAACAACCGAGTTTGATCTATAAATGTGCTTGGCTAAATGTCTGATCTGCAATACTTGTAATAGTTTAAAATTCAATAAATACATTTTTAACAGGTACTCTGTGGAAGCCAAGTGTTTGCACAAAGTGCCATTCTGTCTTGGTCTTAGGACAAACCTGTGCCAGCCACAACTGTTGAAAACGGTTTTATTTTTATTTTCTCCAAACAATTTGTTTTCTCCCTCCCTCAGGCAATAAATAAAAAGTTAATTTCTAAAAAAAAAAAAAAAAAGGAACAAAACCATACATATGTACATCAGCCACACAGGCATCTTGTGTGTTGGACTGGACTGGGGAGAAGGAGAGAGGCAGGGTAGGAAATAAGGCTCCAGGTGGGTTGAAGACGAGGCATTTTCTAGGCTTGGACCAAAAGCTGCAGCATCACCTCCCCAGGCAGTGGCAGGGGTGCAGGCAGCCCTGTGCCCCCACCCTTCCTGCTTAACCCAAGGCCCTGCCTGCAGCTCTGCTTGTCACCCCATGTAACTGGCTCAGGTAAGCAGCACCCACCACACACACCCGTGTCGGTCTGTGCAAGGGGGAAGACTGCCGCACAATAAAAAGAGGGTATGCTCCCTTTTCAACCCAGATGAGCTAGGGGCAGAAATACAGGGAGAAGGGGAGGTCTATCTTTTTTTTAAAAAAAAAAAACAAGACAGCAGAATAGGGATGGACAGAGATGAAGACCAGGCACTTGAGGAAACCCAGTATACTATTTTTCCCCTCCCCAGAAAAGCCTGGACAATGTCAGGGTTTGTGGCTTTTACAACTTTCGTGCTTTCAAAACATAAAATGAAAAAGCAAAAAAACCAAGATGAGGTAAGAAATTTCTCTACGAAAAAGACCTTGAGTCCAGGGTGAACGGCAGTGTCCAGCGCTATTGCTTAACTTCACGGGGCTCCATGCCCACCTGCCCCCTCCACGCCTGGCCCTGTCTGCCTGGCCTGCCTCGGCCCCTGAGCTAACAGCTGGGTGACGTGGTGATGGGGCTGTGCAGGTATGGGAGGCTGCTGGGGGTGGCATGGACACCGACAGAGACTGGGAAGCTGAAGACAAACTGGGAGGTGGGAGTGGAGGTGGCCTTGCCCCGCTCCCGCAGTGTCCCCGAGGGGCTGACAGCTTCCACTGCACATGAGGTGGCCAACACCTGCGACTCAAACTGCAGCAGCTGCCCCATGAAGCTGAAGTTAGGGGAGATGATGCTCCGGCGCTGCTTGACGAACTCGAAGGCCTCCTCCAGCTTGACACGCTTCTTCATCATCAGGTAAGCCAAGCAGATGGTGGCTGAGCGGGAGATACCAGCCTGGCAGTGGACCAGGACCCGGCCGCAACACTCCTTCACTGAGTCTGGAGGGCAACGGGAGGAGACGCGAGATCAACACCCTTCCAACAAAGCCAAACCCCTTGCCAAACCTGCAGGTGGTGGCTGACCTCCCTCCCACTAGTGCAACAAAGGGCCAGGACCCTGCTGAACCCCAGTCCCTCTGAGCCAAAGGCTCCAGGCCTTTGAGGCAAGAATCTCCCCCTGGTGAAACACACACAGGCACTCACCAATGTACTCGATCGCCTCCATGAACCAGGAGCTGATGTCAGCTTTATGGTTATCCTCCACGGGGATACACTTGTACTGGTAGTGCCCTTCAAAGTGGTTGGGGCAGTCTGAGGAGACATTCAGCAGGGCTGTGATGCCCAGTGCATCAAGCATGTCCCGCCGGGCAGCGTGGTAGGCGCTGCCAAGGTAGAGGAAGGGAAGGATTTCCACAGGACCACCCTGTTACAGAGAAAAACAAGAGAGATGGGGGTGACAAGGGGACAGCAGCAGGCAGGACACACATCCAGATGGCTTGGAGGCCCTGAGCAGTGCAGTAACTTGGCACCTCAAAAGAGGGAGCAGAGGCTGCCTTTCTGAGCTGTTAAACCTATTTCAGCCCTGCTCCTCTTCATCCCATTCAGGAATTTGGGCTTGTCCACTCCCTGGGGAGCACAATTGGGATCAGGACTGCCATGCTCTCCCATGAGAGGAGAGGGAGCAGGGCTCCAGCTCTGCAGGCCTAAGCTGAGGGACAGCAGGGATGCTCCAGCAAGACCAGGTTGCAATGCTGGAAGGAGCAGTCAAAAATAGCTGAGCGCTGGGCTTCTAGACATACCTGGTCATGAAGAGGGGTCCCACAGGAGCTGCAACCAAAATCCAGGGGCTCAGCACTGGTAGGGGGTGACACATTGCTCAGGGACTTGGTTTTTGCACAGAATTCGGGGTATTCCGAGGAGAAACGCTCATAACCCCCTGCAAGAAGAGAGGCACGAAGTGTTATCCCAGGCTACATTTGCAGCACTGCAAAACAGCATAGCCAGAGCTGACGCATTTGGCCGTGCCCTTCGCCACTAGATGATGCTGCAGCGATGGAGAGTCGTCTCCTGCCCCAGGATGAGCAACCAGGCTCCTGGCAGCAAGGGGGGAATCCTTGAGGCCCCACCACTCCCTAGGAGCTAGAGCTCCAAGAGCTCTGCAATGCTCGGGGCTGCCCAAAGTCTCTGGTCCAGGGTTTAGTCCCCTACATGCTGCCAGCCAACACCCCAGGCCAAGGCCAAGGCGCTCTCTAAGGTGATGGAGAGAGGATTTGTTGCCAGCGTTCTCTGATGGGAAAAGCTTCTCCCAGGCCAAAGCCTGTTCAGTTCCCAGACACATCATCCTGCCACAAAGCACAGGGAGGTCTCCCCAGCCTGACCCTCCAGCCCAGAGGTCCCCAAACAACAGGCCAGGGAAGCCCTGGCCCTGGCCAGGTCCAGTGAAGCTACCCCACAGCAAAGCTGCTCTCCAGGAGGTGTCCGCTGCCTCTCGAGGACATGGGTGCAAGCTGAACATGGAGGTGCACATCCTGTCAAAGAGCAGCTTGCTCTTCTGACCTGCTGCCAGGGGGATAAGCAAAGGTGACGTCAGATCTTCCGAATGGCAGGCAAAACAAGAGCCAACCCCATCAACTTCCCAGGACAGGGACACTGCAGCGTTGGCTGCAGAGAAACGCTTCTGGTGAGTTTTCCTTCTCTCATTCAAATCAAATTGACAACCCTGACATCCTTGTAGAGTCTGACCCTGAGCGTTAAAACCAGCGGAAATCGGGTATTTTACTATCACCACAGGAATCTAGCTAGACCAAGCCCCGATTCCCAGGACAGCTCCTGAAGACTCAGCCTAACTACAGGACCTTTGCCCGCAGATTTGGGCTTGCCAGAGCCCACACAGCAAGACAGGTATTCCTTCATCCAGCTTTTGGCCTGTATAAGGCTGGGTGTTTGGAGGACCAGTGGATGCCAACATCTCCAGCAAAGCAGCCCAGGAATCCCTAGGCAGCTAGAGACCAATATTGCCAGCACCCCAGGGTCCTTTATGGTTTTCTCCCCCTTTGCAAGGATGGGCTCCAGTACCTTAAAGCAGAGACCTGCATATGCATCACTGAATTTGCATTGTCCCTCCCACATGAGCAGGACAGTTTGCAGAGGCTGTGTTTCCAGGGCCTGACATCCCTTTGCAGTCCTACTGGTTCGATTTGGAGGAGCACCCAAAGACAAGTGCCCCTGTTAGCCATCTTCAGGAGGTCTGCTCTGAAAATCCCTGACCACATCACACTCCTGGTGGCCATCACACCAATGCCGCAAGGGAGAAGCTGCCCAGGGTAATGTGTGGAAGTGGGCTCCCTCCTCAGAAAGGCAAAGCAACCCTTTCAAAGAGTCAAAGGCATTTCTCTTCCACATATCTCATCAGATCGAATGCCCGTTCAGCCAAGCAGCACATCCAGCAGCTCATCCAGCAGCGTGCAGCTCCCGGCTGGGCGTGCAGGCCCAGCCCGGCACAGGAGCCACGCTGTGCAGGTGCCCATCGCCCAGCAACACCCACCAGGGCTGTTTCACAGGGAACCTGGCAGCAGCCTGACCTGCACAAAACAGATTCAGGTCTGCATCGTGACCTGCACCCCATAAATTTGCATTTGGGCAGGCGCAGTGCTGGGTTAGCGGGGGTCTTGTGATATCAGAGTGAGCTCAGTCATTTTAGTAGCTCTGTGGTAAGTGAGGAAGAAGTCTCTAGTGCCAAGACCGAGTCTCTAGGAGCCCATTCGTTACAAGTAAAGGACTGGAAACCCCAAACAACCTCCCATGAGAACCCACAGAAGCCCTCAGCTGACAAAGGCCACCCTTGAAGGTCAGCAGCGCTTCCTGCCACATGCGTGACTCCCAGCACCACGATGGTGAAGGACCCGAAAGCATGTGCAGGCACTCCTGCAGCAGCACATCGTATCGCATCTTGAAAGAGCTCCTGCTGTTTTTACTGTATCTAGTACAACAGAAGCGCCAACTCCTCCATCTATCAAGCCTCTTAATGGATTTGCTACTCTGCATACGTATCCTCACCCCTGCTGTAAGTAAACCAAGGAATAAATTAACTCTCAGGCTGTAAACAAAAAAGAAAAAACCCCGCAGAGCTCATCCAGGAACCCTGGCTGAGCATCCTCCTCCCCTAAATCATCTCACGGGGATTCTCAGCACCAGCAGTTCCAACTGTTCGCGGCATCTCGTTCGATCCGAGCCGACGCTGGGGGCATGGCGGGGGGAAAGCCCCGACCGCGACTGGAGTCGCAGAGGGGGCACAGAGCCAGCGCGGGGGCTTCTGCCCCCTGCGAGGGGACATCGGCGTGACACCGGGTGTCTGGTCCTGCACAAGCACCAACTCTGCGCCGCGGGACTGGGGGTGAACCCAGACAAAAAGCGGGGATGGCCCCCGCACCCGCCCCCTCCCCCGCTCCCACATGGAGCGGCTTCTGCCACCGGGTTTGCACCTCGCCCCCCGGGGTCTGCCTGACCGCCCACCCCACCCGCACCGCTCAGCCCGCGCGTGGGGGGGCTGCTCGCGCTGCCGGCCGTCCCGGCACCCCTGCTCCGGCGAGGCGGGGGGGCCGCACCCCAAACGCGGCACCGCCACACACTCCCCCGCTTCGGATCCCAACTTCTGGCAGGGCAGCCGGGAGCGCGGGAAGGGGCCGCGGCGGGCGGGAGGTCCCACCAGCCCCCCCACACACACACACCCCCACCGCGCACACACACACACACACAGCCCCACACACCCCCACACAGCCCCCCCACACAGCCCCCCCCGTCCCGCCGGTACCTGCCAGGAGGCGGATGTCGGCGCGCGCCGTGTCGCGGCGGAGCGCGCGCACCACCAGCGCCACGGTGCTGTCCTCGCGCAGGGCCTCGGCGCGCGGGCTGCGCTCGTCGTAGACCACGACGGCGGCGTAGAGCCCGGCCCGCAGCCGCGCCCGCACCTCCCCCTCGGCCGGCAGGATCTGCTCCAGGCTGACGGAGCCCTTGGCCCGCCGCCGCACGATCGTGTTGCAGCGCACGTTGAGCGCCCCGCGGATGTGGCCGGCGCTGTGCGCCAGGAAGGGCCGGCAGTCCAGCACCAGGCACCGGCCGCCGCCGCCGGCCTCGTCGCGGCACACCAGGCGCCGCAGGGCGCTGCCCTCCATCTCCCGCAGCCCCTCGGTAGCCACCATGGCGGGGGGACGGGACGGGACGGGACGGGACGGGACGGGACGGGACGGGAGGCGGGGGGGGGGGGGGTGCGCTGCTGCCGGTGCCGCTCGCGCAGCCCCGCGCGCGCGGCGGAGCCTTTACTACCCGCCGCCGGCAGCCGCCGCGCTCCCCCCCCAGCCCCGCCCCTTCATACCGCGCCGCGGCCGCATGAATGGACGGAAGGCGGCGGGCGGGCGCGGGCGACGTCACCGCCTCCATTCACAAAAAAATAAAAAAATACCCGGCTTCTCCGCCAGCCGGCCATGTTCTCCCCCTCGGTTTGTGAATGGGGTTTGTGAATGGGAGAGAGCGGCGCGGCGGGGGTGGGGGGCGGGGGGAGCCTTTGTCACCGCGGGGCAGCCCTGGGGCGCCCGGCCCGTGCGCGGTGTCAGCCCCGCCGGGCCCCCCGCCGGGCCCCACGCGCCGTGGGCACGCACCGCTGGGCACACACCCGTCCACACGCAGGCACACGCACACGGCCGGGCACACGCGCGGGCACACGCGCCTCTCTGCGCCTTTGTCCCCCGGCTCCCGTGGGGGCCGGACCGGCTGCCGCGGGAGGGGGCACTGAGCAGGGCCCGCCGGAACCTCTGCGGGGTCCCTCCTCTGAAACCTCTGCGGGGTCGCTCTGACCGCGGACCTGCCACGTTTTCCCCGTGGGAGAATGACAGCTCGGCAGCTGCAGCGCCTTCAAACCACCCCAGCACCCTGCCTGGGAAGCAGCCCCGTGGACGGCTCTCCAATTTGATTCCTCACAGGGAGGAACACTCACTGCTTTCGGCTAAAAGCCAAACAAGAAAAGTTGCATCCCTGAAGGGACCCCGAGAGGGTCTCCCCATAGCCACCACCTAAACACCAGGCAGGGCAGTTCGGCCAGAAGTCCTCTCTCGGGCTGCTGTCAGACTAAAGCAATGCTGCAAGCCCCAACACCAGCAACTGTGCACAGGGCATTGGCCAGCCCCGGGTGAGGCTGCTTCAGAAACCTGAAGGCGCTCAGCTCCCCTGATGCAGACCTGGCTGTGATGTAAGGTTAAGGATGCAGCAGATACCCAGGCCCATCTCCCCCAGTCGCTACTTTCCGCAGAGGGCAGTGCTTGGGCAGGAGCTCTGATGCCCCTCCCCTGCATTCCCAGTAGCAGGTTATTTGGGCAAGGCCAGCTAACACCTTGCTGTGTGTGCCTACCTGGGAAGAACCCAGCCCACCACGCATGGTTCGAGGCCTACAGCTGGTGACACTCCTGCGTCCCACTGCTGCCTCTCCCTTATGCTCTGCTCTCTGACCGCTGCCGGATTCTCCCCTCCATCTGCATCAGCCTGATCTTTGTACCCCAGCTTTCGCATGCTGCGCCAACCCCTCGCCATCCAAGCCAAATCAGATTACCTATGGGGGAAACGTAGCTGCCCCTTGTGTAATACACCCCACTCCATGAATATATTTGAGCCTGTTGCCTCATACAACAGGGGTGGAAGACTAATTTTCTCCCGTTGCAACCTGCATGAGATGCAAGGAGAGAAGCAACCTATCCCTACTGAAGTAAAGCAGACTCTGACTGGCCAGCAACACGCCAGGGACATGCTTTCTTCCTTTAGAGAATGCTGTCAGAGACCAAAAAACTCAAACTGAGAATGTGATTTCAAACTAATTAAAAAATATGGTCTCATAACGACATGATTTGAACTCAAGTTGGACCATCAGAAATGTCTCATGAAGTTTTACTCAAGAGCTGATGCCAGAATATACTGTCTTCGTTGCTCCTCTTGGGCAGGAGATGTTGGCTGCTACCACATGATGTGCTAGCCTGCTGTCTTCAATGCCTTCTGCACTATTCACTCCAGCTTTTACACTAAAATTGTATGATCAAGGGCACAGGGCATATGTCCTCGGAGGCAGAGAGTGACATCCTATTTTTTCGCTTTCTTGTCCAGCGTGCGACTGGGCCAAATTGGTCTGAGATGGGAGAGGAAGGCAACACTGTCACGGGTAGAGGAGGGGGATTTGGGCTGCTGTCCCTGGATGCTTGCATGAGCATTGATGGAGGACATTATTTCAGGATGGACCATGGATGGATGTGTGTGCGTGTCCATGTGCATCTGATGGAGATTTCCAAGTGGTTTTACTTGCCTGAACCCTCCTCTCCCTGTCGTGCATCCCTTTCTGCTGTCTGTGTGGAGGTGGCAGGTTCTTGGCTCTTTCTTCCTGGAAAATAAACTGCACACAGCCAGGCTGCTGGAAACAACATTGTGCACCCACACCAGCCATTCTCATGGCTGTGCTCCTGGCTGGTCACGTCTGGAGCTGACGCTGTGGTGGGGATGTCAGATCACAGGCAGCTGGCAGCGGAGAAATTGAGCCCAAAGGTGAGAGTGCCCAAACCGGACCAAACTGGTGCCACCCAGCCAGGATCCACCACTGGAGGAAAAGAGGGATCTCCCTCACTGCAGTTAGCTCAAAAGGAAATCTAATTAACTTGGTCTGTGGGGGTGTTATGATGGGACAACCAAGAGCCACCAGAAATGCTTGCAAAGCAGAAGCCACAGGGCAAAAGAAGCAGCACAATTACCTGGGGTGGAGGGGCAGGGGACACAGAAAGGACTGGGGAAAGGGGAGGGATGTGGGTGGGAGAAGGCCACATGGCTTCATGTCCTGACTTTGCAAACCTGGAGAAGCGTGAAAGCTAATATTCCTGTCAAATGGCATCCGTATGGTGCAAACTGAAATATATCCTGCTGGAAAACAAAAAGAAAAGAGAGAGAGAGCAAGAGACATTCATTTCCTTCACAACGGAGTCAAAAAATCCTCTTTTATAGGGCCCTGGCCAGAAGAGGTAATTGTTGAAGGAGGCTGGAGGGAAATGAATTGTCAAAGGAGGCGCATATTTGGATGATTAAATGTCAATATGTACCTTGAATTAAGGAAGAGGAATTTACACCTCATCCCACTGTGGCAGCGAAAACCAAATTAGAGCCAGGCTGTAAATTTGCCATCTATTGAGATACCAATTTGTTTGGCTATCTAAAGTCGTTTCCTGCCCAGAGAAATGCTGAAGCATAAGTCCCCCTGGGTGGGCAATGGCTGCTGTGGGCAGCTTGTAAGCTGCTGAGCTCAGTGAGCCCTCTGGGCTCCTCCAGACTTTCCTGGCTCTGCTCCCCACGGCTCCTGGCCCCAGTGCACACACGTAGGGTCCTGGCGTGCTGCGTCATGCTACCTCTCTACCGCCTGGGCTGGAACACAGGCCAGGATTTTGTTATGCTGGAGTTTTCCCAAGAGCTTGATTCCCTCCATCCTCCTGGTCAGATGGCTGCGGATGGACAAAGGCCAGAGCTGTATCCCCGCTGCTCTGGGCACGTGGCAGAGGGCGCAACGTAAGGATGCTGCCACCTTCCCCCAGCAGCTCCCAGCAGGCTAGCCGAAGGGTTGAGTGATTTGCCCTGGCATGCGCAGGAAGCCTTTGGCAGAAATGAAAGGCAGAATCAAGGTCTTAACAACTTGCAAGTCTGCGCTTACCCACAAAACCTGGCCTTCTCGGAGTGTCACAGGGTCATGGGTCCCTTCTGTCCTCATGCAGCACCTCCATGAAAGGAACGGTTCTCCTTTCATGGCATCTGCCTTTCTCACAGCTTTCCAGGCTGGGGAAAGCATCCTCCTGCCTGCAAAGGGCAGTGCAGCAGTGAAAGAGTTAACAGATTCATGTTAATAAATTCAGGCTCTCTTTTCCTCTAGGGCATATTTGCATATTAATGGAGGGGAATTGTAACGAACCTGTCTAGGGAGGCTAAAGGGAAAATTATGCAAGGTTGGCTGAGAAGGTGGAGGAGGGGAAGATGTTCATTTCCAGCCCCTCATCTGCAAAAGCATGTGAGCAACCTGAGCTCCAGGGCAGCGCCTCGCCAAGCGTGGGACACCCTGGAAGTGAAGGAAGTACCTGAGTGCAGGTGGCTATTCAGACCCACCTGCATCCCTCCTGTGCTGGCTTCTCACGGCTAAGCTTCACATTGCCCCAGACATTATTTTAAACCCAGAGCCACAACAGCAGATTTCAGCAGGCGTGACCCAAATTGTCACCCTGTCCTCCAAGGCATCCAGATAACATGCAGCTCTCGGTGGGCTGTCAGCAAAGCAGGTCATCCACTTGTTTGCAGCAGAGAATCTCTCTGGGCTTTTCAGCAGGGCTGCGCTTGGTGCAGGGGACAATGCAGCCAGGGAAGGGGCTGAAGCGCCTCCCTTTGCCATCCTTGCTCCTTCGCACTAGGCTGCAAGTAGCTGCAGCACAGTCTTGAACCCTGCCTCAATCTTTGTTGCCTCAAAGCCCCACACACCAGCCCAAAAGCCCATGAAAAATGACAGGAGCTTTGCCAGGTCTGCTTTCTCTGCTCTCTGCCGAGGCCTCAGTTTATAATCCCCACTCCAGTGAACTGCCCTGCAGATTTTATCTCAGGAAGGACAAATAATCTGTTGCTTTTGGCCTGCAACAGCAGATAGAGTGAGGGTTTATAGTCATGGGGAAATGAGATAGATATCACTAGATAGGAGACTAATTACTGGGCCCCTGATCTGATCTAGGTTAGGAGGTGGAAAAAGCAGCCTTTATTCTTGAAAGCAAAGCAGCTCTTCTTCAGAATAGCAATGGGGCGCTCCATGTTCCCCAATAGCTGCAGCTGGTTTGTGCCCATGCAAATGTGATCAGGGCAGGACCCACTCAAATCAGCAGGATGCAAAGTGGCCCAGGCCATTTTCTGCTGCAGGTTTGGTTTCCTCTCTCTCTCTCACCCCACTGCTCACCCCACTGCCTTTTACCACTGCCTCATCTCTGCCTGTAAAAGTCAGTGCGGCTCCAACCACGCTGGGTGAAAAACGTGAGGTCTGATCCAGGACGGGCAGTGAACAGGAGCAGGATTTTAAGAAGATCTATGGCTTCTGGTAGACAGTTAGCTCAGGCAGTGGGGAGGGGAGTTCCTCAACAGGCCCAAATGCCGCCTGTGAAAACAGGGAGGCTACCTCTGCAAAATCCCTATGCTGTTTCTTTTTGTCCTGTCTGGTTTTGTGGGGAAGTGTGAGGGGACCCAAACTGCAGGGTTTGGAGGTCAGCTGCTGGTGGCATTCCCGAGGACTGGGTGGTGGGTAAGGGCCTGTGGATGTGATGCGTCACTCTGGCTCTGAAGGATTTAGGAGCCCGGTGGTCCCACAGGCATGGCAGACTTGCCCCTCAATATCAGGAGAAGCCAGAGACCGGCCCTGATACGGGGCCCAGGAGGTGCAGAGCCAATCTGGCTGTCCCCTGGGCAGAGCATCTTCCAGCACGAGGTTCAATTTGAGTGGTGGCCGGTTGGATGCAGGGTCATCGCTGAACCTTTCTACAGCCTTTGCGGACAAGGGCAAGCCACACTGGTAAGCTGCTTCCTGACATAAGAATCTGCATGAACTGTCCTTGAAGTTTTGTCATTTTTGATAAAACTGTGGTGCTGTGCTGGCTGTCAGACCCCATCAGTACCCTGTGCCCATCCCCTTTGGTCTCCCACCTTCTCCAAAAGCCCTGAATCTTTCCCCATTCCAGGTGTCAGGACACACATGGTCTATGATCATGTTATTACAACCATGGATTATAAATCAGAGGTATAAGTGAGGTGGATAAAACAAGCACATGGGTCCCTTAATCCCAAAATCTCAAGTGCCATGGGGATTAGACTAATATCTTTGGCTGCAGGATTTGGGGATGCAGCAGAGCCAGAGAAGTGAATCTGTGAAAGCAAGCTGATCCACTCCTCTTAGTTTGCTGTAAGACAGATTCGATATAAGGGATCTGCTTTGGAAACTACGTTGAAGCCAGTAAGGGATGTGGCATTTTAACCTTTAACATAACCTGTGACATTTTGGCTTTAACACACATTGGATCCCACGTGGTTATGAAGCCAGAGATCACTCCTGAAAGCTCTCCAGCACCAGTGTAGTATTTAATGACAGGCATGCAGATCCTAGCAGCTGCCTTCTTTGGGGACATCGCTGTTTGCAAGTTGAAAGAGAAATGTCCCACTTGAATTTCGCAGTGTTCAGTTAAGCATCCGGCCTCTGTGATAGGATTGAAGCTGAGCTTTGAATGACTTTTTTGCTAGGAAGAAAGGGCTGGGGAAGAAACATTTCTCCCCTGGGCTTAAGATCATAAATAAGGCAGCCTTATGTAAGTGTGACTATAACCTATTTATACATAGTGTCAGACTCATACAATCAGGCTATGAATGACAAATCTGCCACTAATAACTGTGAATATAAGAGTGGCATCTATCTGAGTTTTGAAACAGCAGTGGAAATGCATGTTGTTCTGTCAGCAGTAACTGGGGCTCCCCTCCAAATTATACTGAGGCGGGGTGACTTGTGTCTGGCACTTCTTATACAGGCACAGTGGGTGCAGGTGGCTTCAGGCAGCTCCTTTGCACACATTCCTGATCCCAAGGCCCAAATAGCAGGCACCAGGGGAATGGAAACCTGCCACCTTTCCTAGGACCCAGGCTCTTGTCCATCAAACAGTGGGCCAGGCAGGATCTGGGGTCCTCAGAGGCTCTTCCAACAGGACTGTGCCTGTTATGAGGCTTGGAGATACTGGGTGTTCATCCAGGTGTCAGGGCACGGGAACCAAAATTGTCAGCTATCAAGGTCAAACCAACCTAAGGAACACCAGCTCACATGCAGTGTTAACCAGGGGAACACCTTGCTGCAGTGCCCTGTGGATGCTCAGAGGTTATAGGGTTTCAAAACCAAAAGGATGAATTCCTGGAAGCAAACTTCATCGGGGGTTATTAAACACAGGGAGATTGCTGAGTCAGAAATGTTCAGAGGCTAGAGGTATATCTGGAGTCCTTATGGCATACACTTGTCCTGCTTCTGTATATCTGTCCCTAATATTGACGCTGCTCAGTGTAAGCTGAGCAGAGTGATTTGAACCAAAATGGCCACACTTAGGCTAATGCAGCCTTAGCTGTGTGGTTGACTTGGTTGTCAACTTGGTTGACATGGCCTGATGCCTGCCTGGGATCAAGATAATGGCAATTGTACCTAAAAAATCAGAGGAAGATTCAAACCCAGAAATGACTCCTGAGACACAGAGAAGCAGTCATCGTAATTGCGACGAGACAAAACCCCAAATCAGGTTTGAGTTTAAAGCCAGGCTTTTTTCTTCTCCACCACCTCTCAGCCTGGGTTCTGCCTCGAGCACTCTCTCAGCATGGCAAACAATTGCACATCACTGCTTCTGCCCGGGTCCCTCTCGTGGCCCCTGTGCCAGCAGCTGTGGGCCCCGGAGACCTGAGCATCACAGCCGTCTGCAGGAGGCTGTGACAAGAGGAGAAAGTCTGAAATCCCTGTGGGGCTCCTTTGTGCCTCCAGCTAATCTTCCTTCCCTGCTTCACAGATGAGCTCAGCTCCTGCTGCGGCCCGAACACACAAATCCATCGGGGACGCATGGCCCTGGCTTGTCATGCCTTGCTGTCCCCCACCGGAGATGAAGCAGCCACAGGGTCAAGTGTGGATGGCCAAGGGGGTCAGAAGTGATCACAGCTGCCGTGGTATTTTCCTAGACACCCCCAGCAGAGCCCTGTGACTGATTCACCTCCTGTCTTGGTGCATCAGGCGTTGACTCACACCCAAAATGCGTCAGATGGTTGTATCCATGAAGGGCTTCATGGACTTTGTTTCAAGCGTCCCCACTGAACTTTGAAGCTGGACCTTCTTTTGGAAGGGGAAGCAGATGGGAGACCTTTGCTGGCGATGATCTGGGCCTCCGCAGGAGCATGAAACTGGGCTGGACAACTCTCCCAGCCTCCTGCAATTTGCTTCTCCGTGTTTTCCTGTGCCAGTGTGAGGTGTCTCTCGCAAAAAAAAAAAAAAAACACCTGATCTGAGAAAGGCCTGGTCCTGCTGCCTTTGCAGTCATGACAAAGCCCTTTGTAGCTCCAGCAGGGACAGAGGGAAGCAGCAGAGACCTTAAGCTTTCAGGCTGCTGCTAAACAGATGCTCTTGTGGCTGCAGTCAACTTCTGCAGCAGCTGGCATGCAGAGGGATAGGCACATGCCACAGCCTGGCTGGCAAGAGTTTACGCTCTTAAAAATCTCTCCCAGGAGCTTGCTCCTTCTGCACTCTGCTTTGCCCAAGGAATTCGTTAAAGGGAAAAGAAAACCCTTAACAGAATAGGAAACACTCTGACAGACCCCTTGATGTCCAGGCCAGCCAGAGCCCATAACTGACCTAGTGACTCTGAACAGTCGCCCCCAAACCAGGTGACTTAAGCCAGGAATGGTGTTGAATACCAGCAGTGCTGGCTCAGCAGAAATCAGGAAAAAAAGAAGTCAAAACAGTAAGCTGTAGAACAGCAGAAACAGCAGAAACAGTAAAACTATGTGCAGATGTATTTGGTAGATGTCCTGGCCAGTCCAAAAACACTGGGAGCACTGAAAGGTTGTTTATACTCCAGCCATAATATAGAGATGTAAAAAGTCCAGCTGGATCAATGACCTGGCTGTAAGTGCAGCTAACCTGCTTCAGGCACCTCAGAAACAGCCTGAACCCAGGTGAGCGAGCCAGTGCTTCCCAGGCGACTCTTCCCATCTTGTGCAATGTGCCTGGGGGAATCCCCGAGCCAGTGCTGGGATCTGTGCCCCTAATAACCCCTAATAGATATTTCCTCCATGAATAGGCTCAGGTACTTTTTGAACCCATGCAAATGTTTGAGCATCCACAGCATCCTGCAGCAAAGAGTTCCACTGCTGCATTATGCCAGAGCCACTTCCTTGGGCTTGCTTTGAACCTGCCACCTCCTTGTTTCACTCCTCCTCTCCATTTCTGTCCTGGAAGAGACAGTCGTTTCAAACCCATTTCCCTCCAGCTGTGGGAGCAGAAGAAATGGCATCTTACTTGCTGCTTTATTTGGGGACCTAACAGTGTTGCCCTGAACTAACTAATAAAAACAAAGTGTAATTCTGCACAACTAATTCAGGAAAATATTGCCCCTTTTGCATCTTGTTTACTTTGTGACATGAAGGATGCACAGGCTTGTTTCTACTCAGCATTTGTAGACTGCACTTCACTGTCAAGACTCGCTAAATAATTTTGTCAGGACATCATCTTCTGAGAATGACACCATATAGCACCATGTTCTTCTCAGGGGATGGAAAAGATTTATGAAAGTCTTTCTACGAGGCGAGGGCTCCCCAGGTTGCTGGTCATTCAAGCCCTATCATTCTGGGCTCTAAGCTCCAGCTCAGTGAGCTCATGGGGTGTAACATGATTTGCAGAGAGGAAGTTGTTTTTGCAGAGTTTGGCATGATGTGGGAGCCCATGCGCATTTGTGCTGGTCTGTGCTGCCAGCACACGCTCGCCAGTGGCTGACAATAAAGGGAGAAGTAGTCAAATTATCACCTCTGAAGGCAAAAAGGAATGAATAGATAGTCTCTAGCAAGCTTTGCACAGGAGGTAAAAGGTATGGGTGGGACAAGTCATGTACACACACAAATAGGTATGTCAGGTCTGGGGGTTGTTCTCGTCTGTTTTCAGCATCACTGCCTTGAGTCCCCAATACACAGCTCCAGTGACAAGGCCATCTGTTTTGCCATGACAGCTGGCAGCTAGCAGAGGCCAGCATGAATAGTCTGCCTCCTTCAGAGCCAGCGTTCTGCCAGACTTGCTAAGAAAAGCAATTTCAGCTGTGCCAGATGAAAGCCACCTGCTGCCCCAGTCAGAGGCACGGGACGTGTGGGCACCACGGCACCGGGCTCTCCCAGACTCACACCACAGCTCTCTTCTGCTGCAAGGCAACAAGGTCCCTGGACAGGGGAGGTCCCCAGCAACATCTCTTTTCACCCCTGCGTTTTACAGGGAGAAGCTACAGTAGGGCTGTTCTCCCTGGGTGGACCTTCCCTGGTTTTTTTTTTTCATTTTCTTTTGAAAAATTAAGGATTTTCCTCTCTCTCTCTTTCAGTATCCTCGGTGTGACAATTACTCAGTGGCTGAGGGAGAGCATGGTGAGTAATGGTGCTGGGCGTGAGGAAAGACTGACATAGGAAAATGCAGCGAGGAGGAGGAAGGGGCGCAGACAGTGAGGCCCCACAGGCTCTCCAAAGGGCAGAGCAACGGTGACAAAGTGCACAAAAGAGGAAGCAAAAGAAAAAAATGGGGAACTGCCAGCCCTCCACTGGGTGTCCCCTGGGGAAGGTGTGCAAGACCCAATCCCCAGAGCACATTATCCAGCAATGCATGGCCAGCTGGGCACTGGGGCCTCACAACTGCCTGCTCCAGCCCTTCTGTGCCACCTCTGGGAGCCTTTTTGGGAGGCACTGCCCTTGCTAGTACCACAGTCCTGAAACCCATCTGCCTGGTGCTGATTCCACACACCTTGCTCCAAGGGGAGAGGGATTGTCTGTAATCACAGGGGTCCCCTGGGGATGGCCACCTCCTACCCAATATTTGCTAGGCTTCCTCATGTAGAGAAGGGACCTGGCACCCCTTCTGGGAAAGCCAGCTCCAGCCACTGCCTTTGAAGCATCCTGCAACTTCTCAGCATCCTTGGGCTCTCCTGAATAGAGGAATACCCATCTGGTGGACCTGACCCAGGTCTGAATGCATTGCTCAGAGAAGTTCATCTGAACTATAATGTCCAATGTTGCCTTAAAAAGATGACCAGACACTTTTTAACAGAAGTAGCCTTGAGACTATCCCAATAGAAATAGGGACTCACACAAAATTTTGGGAGGGAGGGATAGGCCCATCTGCCAGCATCAGTGATGCCACCAGGAGGCTTTGTTTGAAGAAGAGAAACAGAGAAAATTTACCCAGAAGCAAGGACCTCAACAGTGTTACCACCACATTAAGGGACCCTCATGAATCAGGATTAGCACCTGGGATCTCCCGCCGAGGTCAAAGCCAGAGGTGCAATTGCAACCCATGGCAGTCCCTGCACCCCCCTTGCACCATGCACTGGTTTCAGTTCCACCCAAAACTCCTCCTAGGCTTAAGTGTGTGGTATAAGACAGAAGAGGAAAGGAAAATTTCCAAGAGAAGGTTTTTTTCAGAGCTGTCCGTTGTGTTTATCTGGCCTTATAAAAGCTTACTTCACCTGCAAGGAAAATTTCTGTAAATGTGGCCACACAACTTCTTTGCAGAAAAAGTTTGAAGGCCACAATGGTATCTCTCCTGTAGACCTCCTGGGCCAACCTGCCTGACTTTCCCTCCCTGTATTTGGAGAGCAAATTGGCAGGGATGTGCTTTTGCTTCCTTACATGAGGGCTGGCCTCCCTCTTTCTGTGTGCTTGGGAAAAACTGCAAAGGTCACAGGACAAAGATGAACTTTCTAATTCTCATCAAATTTTCTGAGATAATTTTCACCTTTCCCTCCCTGTGTTACACATGCCCCTGTCAGCTCTGGTGCTGCACAGCTAAGGAAACTCACCCTGCATCACTGAGATGTCCCACCTTGTCCTACCCTGTCCTGTCCATCAGGAAAGGGCGATGAGGAAAGAGTCCATTTCTTCTACCACGCTTACTTTTTTCTGAACTTCCTTGATTGAGCCGTTTGGAAAAAGATAGCTATGCCAAAGCACTAAGGACTGTAAAGAGCCTGTAAACATGAAAACCATGAAGGCAGAGCATCCTTCCTCCCCAGGAAAGTGCAACCAGGGCATACGGCAAGCACTCATGTGCACGTGCCCGTGGTGTCAAGGTCTCAACGGGAAAGGGACTGGGATGAACCAGTGGTTTCAATTGTACACATGAATTTTTGCCACAGTCTTACCAATTCAGTGCTGAGTATTTTGGGGCACACACATGCCTAAGCATTGCCAGTACCCATTGCACGGGGAGCAAGAGCACGCTTAGCCAGCATGGACTGGTTTTGTATTAGTCCATTTCCTTTTCCCTGACAGAGGAGAAATTTGTCGTACATTAGCATTGTTTCCTACCCGCTTGGAAAGGAAGAAGTGGGTGGTGGCCACATCCCTCTCTCTGAAGGCTGTCCCAGTGAAGGGGGCCTCAGAGCTGGAGGGGAGGGAGCAGAGGGGCCCCACTTCACCACGGCATCCGCTCAAGACATGTCAGACTCAGCTTTTAACCTGCCATCACACAGCCAAGGGTCAGCCCTATCTGCAACACACCCTTTTCATCCTCATCTAACCGTCACAGCAGCACAGACAGCTCCTCACTGCCGCCCAGCAATGCTGGCTGAAGACCTGCCTTCCCACAGCATCCCTTCCTTAGTTTGAAATCCCTGGCAGGCAAGATGTCCTCTTTGTTCCTCTTTTCCCTAGAAGCTATGCCATTCCACATTGTCCATCGCTCAGCAGGAAGTTTTCTGGCATGACTGCAGGTGCCGGCAGGGAGGTTGGGTAGCTGCTGTGGCCGCTGGCCATGAGACACAAAGTCCCAGCAGGGAAGGCTGGCCAGGCTCACGAATGACCGCTACTTGCTGAATGTAATGAGCAAATATTGTTAACAAGCAGCTGTAATCTCCTGGCTTTGTGTCCTCCCCCTTTCCACACACAGAGGCAATGTCAGGGTGTCAGGGCAGGCGTCTCCCTCCTTGACACCCTGTGTGCTTGCAACCTGGGACCAGCAAGAGATGCTCTCCAGAGCTGCACCAGCCAGCATGGCCGTTCCCCGCTTCCCTTGGCCCTGCAACCTCTGGGCCAGAGCAGCTATTATACCTACCGTATGGCTTCTCAAATCCCCCCAGCATGTGATGGTGTAGGGATACATATGCTTAAGCCCAGATAGCCACCCACCCAGACCAATTTAATGCCCATCTCACTCCAGTGTGGGGCAAGAGGGTCCAGACCCCTCAACTCAAACAGATATTCAGCCTTGCTGGCATATTTGGGCCCTTAGATGCTCCCACTGAGGGCCAGTGCTCTTTGGCTGACTCTAGCATTATCATTTTGTTGGTGGAAAAGATGTTAGGATTAGGGGCAGAGGAAAGAAAGGGTTGGAAACGTGCTCCGTTTCCTAGAGGCGGCTGCTTGTTCCTCTTCCCAAATTGCCCAGTCAACCACAAGATGAGTCACTGGTCTCCCGCATTTCCACCTGACCCACTTTTGGCTTGTTGGGGCTGACTGCAGAGCTTTTTTTTCTAGGATGCACATATGCACAGCCATGGAGCTGCGATGCTTTGGGCTTCTCCTGTGTGAAATAACCTGGAAGCAGGGAAGCTTTTCATCCCTGGGCTTCCCTTGAAGGCATAAAATGATGCCCATCCCAGGCCACCATCATCCAGGCTCCAGTGAGAAGGTCCTGGGGGCCTTGCCTGAACTCTGTGCAGCTGCTGCAGGGAGGTTTGACCCCCAGCAGCTCCAAGCTGAGCCCGGGGGTCCAGGGCTGTGAAGCCGTTATCCTGTGGTTAGGTTTCCCCCTGGGGAAGCTGAAAGGAGTAAACAGCAGATGGGACAGCTCATTCTGCTCGCCTGCTAATGGGTTTCAGCAGGCTGCTCCTAATTTGCATCGCTCCTGTCTGTGGAAAGGTACTGTCATGAGTCAGGATGCTCATGCAGCCCAAAGGAAGAGCATCTCTCAGAGACGCTCAGATGCCTGTGCCCACCAGGTGCCTGTTCGCTTCCACAGTGCTGTGTCCAGCATGGACCTCTCCTTTTCCAAAACCAGGAACAGCACTGTTTTGAACCACAGTTGAAATGGTTATCTGAGAAACACAGATTAGTGGCAGAAAGCAGAAATGGCATCTCAGGCACAGGAACAGCCCTGGGCAGCAATATAAATAGACATGCGCTTGCTCCACTTTATGCATGGTGGTGTCATGGTTTTTTTTTTTCCCACCGCCCAAGGGAAATTCCCAGGGGTGAAATGTCCATCCCAATCGTATTTTCCATGTCCAGCTCCTTGTACTTCCTATTTGCTCAGCCATCATATCTTGAAGGGTGTTGCAGGGACTTGCGTTGCAACCAGATCATGCCTTGCTTTCACCTCCCTTTGCTGGCCAGTAAGGCAGGGCTTGTTCCTCTGTCCCCAGCTGTAATTGCATGCCTGTCTCTCTCTCTCTGGCTCCTTGTGCAGTATGTCCATGACCGCCTGAAAGAGCCCCTGCCTGGCCTCCGTCACCTGCAGCCACTCCCGGGCTTGCTTGCCTCTCACCATGCTTTGTTGCAGTCTCTCGCTTAGGATCCCAAATTCAGGTAAGTGTCTCAACACCTCAAGTCAATGGCTATGGCCCTCATGGCTCGGGTGCAGGGCAGCAAAAAAGCCCAAGCCTGCCCACAGGGCACAGTGGGACTCTCAGAAGAAACTCACTGAAGAGAGGCAGCGAAGGGGCAGGTTGCCCTTATTTGGCTGCTAAAGGTACAAGGACTATTTAGGGTAGCAAAAGCCCACTTTGGCTCAGTACCTGTCCCACACAGGACAACGTCCAGGTTATCCCAGCCCCAGCTCCAGGTCCAATCGTGTTGAATGGAGGACATTTAGTGTTAGCCTTAAAAACCTCCCTTAGCCAGCTGCCAGCAGGCAGGTACAAGGTCCATGTCCATGCACTGCCTGTGTGTACCCCAAAGATGCCCACAGCCCCCTGTGGCAGGGCAGCTGTAAAGTGGCACCCCCTTTCAGCTCTCTGCAGTGCCTGGCAAAGCCTGCAAACAATTGAGCCAGCAAACAAATAATGCGGTTCCTGCCCACAGGCTGTAAAACGTGGGAGAAGGAGGCCATCATCTCAGCGAGTGGATTCCCGGGCATCTGACCACAGCGAGGGCTGGGGGCTGAGTGCTGATGAAATGGCCTGTTTATGTTTTCAGCACACATGGCCCTAATTACTGGTGTCTGTGCAGTAATCCATGCTCTGCGGGCAAGCCAGAAGGCGAGGTTGGGCACACCTGCCTGGCGTGTGGGACCCAGCCTGGAGCACTGGCAGGGTCTGGCAGGATGGTGAAGTGCCCGTGCCCCATGTGTGTGAGGCACCCAGCCTCTGCCTGTGCCTGGTCATGTCCACCATCCCCCGAACCAGGGCCACGCTGCCCAGCAGAAACCCACCCAGAGCCAGCCTGAGGGTCATGCCAGGCCCCGTCTCCCAGATTTTGGGCAGGTTTGGGGTGCAAGGGGTTTGCCTGGGCTGGAAACGTGCAGATCAAGGCAGGGCTGTGGCTAAGCCCTCCCAGCCGCAGCCATGCCGGAGTCGGCCACACCCTGAGTCCCATCCGAACAAGTGGCTCCCTTGGCCAAGGTGCACTCCTCCACAAATGCTTACAATATTTGGCACTTGCTAAGTCCCTGGCTCTCTGCGCCAAGATTTTGGGTGGTGTGACAGCTATTCGTTACACCCTGGAAAAGTGGGAGACTGCATTTGTTTGGAAATCGGGAGTTGTTTATTTGACTCTTCCCATGATCTTCTCTGACAAATGAGAAGCTATTTAATGAGGCTTTTCTTACTTTTTTAATGGGAACTACAACTTCTGACATGACTTTTCTCATATGAGCCCATAACCATAGTACCTACGATGAACTGCAGCTACTTGTAGCCTCATAAAACAAAAGGTGCCAGATCCTTTTCATGCCCTTTCCTCTGTCCCTGAGAGCAGCTTGTGGCAGAGTCCTGTCGCATCCATCCTGTTAAGCTCCTTTTCACTCCAGAGCAGGGCACCTGAACTGCTGACTGGGTTTCTTTCCCAGTCACAGCCTAACACTGTGCCCCATTGCTGAGGTTCCCATCTGGGAAACTTCTTTGCAGGTGACTCACAAAGATAAAACCCACTCCTCATGTCAAACCCTGAAAGTACCTAGCACAGTATTTGCAGGAGGGTGCAGACGTGCCTGGAGTCACTGGCATTCAAGACACTGCACTCAGCCAAGTCTGGGAGCATTAATGAAGCTGGCCTGGATTTACACCAGCACAACAGAACGAAATTCAGGCTTTGATTAAAATAGAGAGAAGTCAAGGAAATCCCACGTAAATGTAATAGATGTCAAAGGAAGATGATGGTTTTTCACTGGTGAGGAATAAACATTTGTACTGAAAGTCAATTAAGTGAGCAAGTAGTACGCTTTTCCCCGGTCTTCAATTTGGGAATTACATCAATTCCCTAAATCTCCCTTTGGAGATGACTTTTAGCTCCGCTGTTAAATATCACTGCTGGAATTGCAATGAGAGGAAATCAGTGGTATTCACTGATATATGGACCTGCCAGGAGAGAATGGGGTTCATCTGAAAATATGGCCATAATTCTTCTCCTTGCATTATTTCCCCACTTCCTGCACTTCTCTGCCTCTCCCTTTGTACATTAGTCGTCCAGGCTGAAACACTCAGCTCAGCATGTCCTCGATTGCAGCAGGAGTGGGGTGCCTCCACAGAGACAAGCCAAAGGGACCCCCAAGAGGGACTGAGCAAAATTTGGGTTGAAGTCACCATCTCCTAGAGCTCTCCTCAGTCGCTAGGGCATAGCTGTTAAATGCCCAGCACTTCCTTGGCGCTGCCTCTAGCCCCCGGAGCCCACCCTGCCTGCCAGTGTCTCAGCTCACTCCAGTCACCCCATCCTTGGGACAATGCCCGCAACACCCAGCAATTACTCATTTTTGGCAAGCAATTTAGCAGCCCCAAGTTGCTCATAGTGCAGCAAACATCCTGTGAGCACCAGAAGCAAGGGGGGGGGGGGGCACAGGATGCGAAGTGCAAAGCTTATCAGAAAGGCCCCCACAGGAAACGCAATGATGAATATAGAAACCTGATCAAACCACAGCCGGAAACGGGCTGCTGAAGGCTCAGAGAGATGCTGGGCTCTCTTGTGACCTGCCAAATTGCTATCTGCTTCCTTCCAGCAAAATTAAAAGAGGGGTAATGTTTTCTGAGGAGGAAAGTTGAATGCACATGGGCAGAAGGTGTCCAACCCACTAGATGTGCGTGTGTGTGTACTTGCTTTTGCAGGAGCTTGCTAAATTTCAACCCTCTCTCATATACACGTCAACTCCAGCCTGTGCTTCTTCACTAGGTGCTGGGTCAGATCCCCAAAGCATGAGGCTGTCAGCACTATCCAGCACCTCCACGGCTGGCCCCAGCCCTGGGGCGCTGCACCCACTCCCACCCGTCGCCCACAGCCCGTGCAGCCTCCTGGGCTCCTCCACGTGCCCGGGGCAGGCCCGCTCACGTTTGGTAGGGACGCTTCTGCCCGGCGGTGGGCGTCAGCTGGTAACGCCAGGAGACCTGCTGAGGCCGCCGCCTCGACAGACTCCTACAGGTGCATTGCTTAAGGGTGAAACACAGAGTGGGACTGCCCGCAGAAATAACAGCCTCGGCAAGAAAGCACCCGGCTCACGGGCCGGAGGGCCCCTCTGCCGTACCTGTGCTCTCTGAGTGTCTGCCTGACTCCCCAGGTGGGGTCTCCATAACAGCATCCTCAGTCCCAGCAGTGGCCACTGAATGAACCCATCTCATTCGCCCTGGGAGCCCAGGACTAGAAAGCCAAGGGGGAAGAGATATCCTGGCAGTCTAGGCTTACAGGCGTCCATAATATGTCATTTAAAATGTTCCCCCTCCCTGGGGATAGTCTGTTGGTGTTGAAATTCATTTGCATTAGCTATTTTAAGTGCTGGCCTCTTTCTCCAAAAAGCCCTGGAGCTGGAAAGCTTCTTGGGTTACCTCATGCACTGCTCATGCCAGTTCCTAATACTTTCTGCCTCTCCAGTAAAACAAACAGGTTTTGCCTGCAGATCCCAACTTATCCATTGCATGCCACCACCAGGTTGGTGTTCGTCTTGAACACAGTATTGTGCCTGCTTCAGCCATGGAGAACCATGTAGCAAGCTCCCACACTTATTCACTCAGGCCTAGTAATTAATCAGCTAGCAAGGGCAATGGTTAAACAGCACTCAGTACCATACACAGGCACATAATGGCACAATTAAATCTCCTGAATAGATGTCAAATGACTTCCTTAAGATAGCTGCTAAGCTCAGACAGTTCAGAGAGTTTTTAATACCAGATGCTAATGGACAATGCTCAAATGTAAGCCTGGGTTAATTAAATCATGCCGCATCAATCAAGCATGAATACAGCCTAGTTGGCATTTTCAGTTTATCATTAATATGTGACCCCCACTAGGCCCAGAATTAATCAGTACAACTAAATATTCTGCCCCTAGCAATAACACCAGTGCTCCCTGGGACCCGTCATGGTCAGGCACAGACCTTAACCCAGGCTGCCTGGCCAGTGAGTGCTGCTTTTCTGCCAAGAAAAGCAGACTCTGTGTGGGTGACTGAGACCCCACAGGGCTCACCCTTAGCTCAGCCAGGGCCATGTAAGAAGGACCTAGAGCACTGTCCAGCGATGGGCATGTTTGCAGTGGGAAGGTGCTGCAGGGAGCCCATCCCACCCAGAGGAGCAACAGGGGAGGAGGACGAACCAGGGGATGCAGCAAAGATGGACAAATTCTGTGTTCTGCCAGAGGCTTTGAAGCCACGTGTCAGTAGGCCTTTCTACACGTTTGTTTCCTCATCTGTAATAAAATAAGTAAAATAGCACTTAGTTGCCTCATAGGGTGTGTGAGCTGTACTTAATTGGTATGCGCAACCGATTCAAAGGTTCTGGGAAGAGGGGAGAATTGAGAGGAGCTAAATGGTGCTCATGCTCCTGCACTATGCTGTGTTCTTGTGTACTGCACCCTTCAAAGGATGAAGTGTCCCATGTCACCACTTCCCTTTAACAGTAAACCCCATTTTGAAGTCAGACGGAGACATCCTTCCCTGTCTTGTCTTGACACGCAAGATGTCTTTGTAACCTTGACACCTTGACCATCAACATGCAAGAGTCTGTTCTGACACAAGAAGACAAATGTGCTTTTTGAATGCAGAAAAATACTGCGAGATAAATTGTCCTTCAAAACAACCCGCCTCAAGGCACCGGAGCAGAAAGATGGAGGTGAACTGAGAGAAAGTTGGAGGGAACCTGGATTTACAGAGTGCTGTAGCTCTCCGCTCTGCACTGCTGTCACGAGACAGTACAAACATATCACCAGTCCTTGGCTGTGGGTTCTAGTTTCCTTTGCACTGAAGTGTTGGTAATGTTATTCAAGAGTCACTTCAAATATGAAATAAACACTGTTTTCCAGGTGCCATTGTATTTAGCCTGCTTTCTGTCACCTCTCTGGGCTGCAGTCCTAGGTGCCTTACGACACCCTCTTTTTCCATGTGCTCCATCTCCCTGCTCCTCTGGATGATATCAAAGTTTAATTTTCCTTTGACTTTGCCTCATCCTGGTCTTCAACAAATACTGAGACCTCGCAGCACAAGTTGTCTAAGCCACCAGAGTTGTTGACTGCTGGCATGCCTTCACAACTTCCTTGAACATACCAACTTCAGGCCCGTATGCAGAAGACTAGGCTCTGGTGTGCCCGTATGGCTGAGACCTGCACAGAAGTGTGTGCCCAGGGAGAAAACCGAGCTTTCAGAGGTCTTCATTGCCACAGCGGTTTCTGCCCAAGGGAAAATAATTGAAGAGTAATGACAGACATCACTGGTATGCCAGTCACTGGAATATTGTCTCATTGAGATGATGGGAGTGCTTCTCTGTAGGCTAGATGACATGAGCACTGTAAAAGAAACTTGTAACAAGCTAATGGGCCAAATGAACCAGGATTGCATCTGCCAGCTCCTTATGCAGCATGAAGCCACACAACGACACATGGTTCCTCACAGAGGAGCTGTGAAGCTAAGAAGAAAGATGAAAAAAGAGAAAAGAAAGAAGAGGTGATGAAGAAAAATAAAATCAGCTGGTTCAGCTTAGGGTCATGCACAGGCAGAGTCAGTCCCTGCCACGGCACTGACTAAAAGCTGAATGAATGAAGGGACAGGGCTCCTACCAATACTCCCTTGCATCCAGTCACTCATCAAATTCAGGCAGGACATTTTCTACACACATGCAGGTAATTAATTCAGACATCAGGAAAAAGACACTGGAGACTTATTGCTCACTTAATTAAAGAAAATAAAATTGAAAGAACCAGCACAACCTGGCAGGAGCTCAGCTCCATGCTTCCCAGACAGGCAAAGGCTCAGCCTTGATATTAAATGTCAAATGTAGCTAGACAATATGCATCACTGGCAAATAATCAGTACTTTAGGAAGGACATCCTCTGTTCAGATCACTCAAGACACCTCCTGTTCCCCCAGTGAGGCAGAGAAGTCCTTCACATGTGATGGTGAGACTGCTAGCCATGTCTAGAGATGTGCAGGCTCTGGTAAAGGCTCTGCAAGATAGACACCCCACTCCATCCTATAAGGTGGTCCAGGGGTCAGTTCCTCTCTGATTTTATCGTTTCTTCCCTTCAAACCCTGCGTGCTATTCCTCTGTACCCTAGGATGGAAAACCCAGCATGGGCAGAGATCTCCTCAAGGCAGTACCCAGAAATAAATCATGGCTGGGACCTGTAGGCTGCTGCTGTCTCCCAGGACAGCAAAGCACAGGTAATTCAGCCTGTGTCTCAGGAGACCAGTGAATGTCCATCTGTTGACATGGGGGACATTGAAGGCCCAGGCTGCAGTTGCTATCTCACATGCCATAGGTAAGGGAGAGACCCAGCCACTGCCAGCCGGTGATTCATCCTTCCTAAGACAGTTCAAATGAATCATCTGATGCAGGTATCTCCTCCTCTGCTTCAGCCACAACAGGAGTTTGTCTGTCCTGCTTTGAGACATTGTCTGTTTGGTATTACCCATCTCATGTGAGACCTTTAGCAAGATCAAGTCTAGATTTACTAAGCATCTGAGGAGCTACTGGGACTTGACCTTCCACCCAGGCCTTCACACCAGTGTAAGGGTGTTGAGCCCTGGACCGGGACAGTGGGTTTGTGATGTTAGAACAGCTTAGCTGGAGGCTAGCATTTAGTGTATCACAGTTAAGCACCACCACACTTCAGTCAAAGAGGCTTGCATTGTGGATGGGACCCAGGCTGGAGATGTTACTCAAGTTACAAGCCACATTGACCTGCTAGGGAAGAAAGCCAGGAAGAGATGGCTAATTTAGCATTCTTCATATCAGCAGATAACTCACTCAACTCACCAACACTTCGCTTTTCATGCAAGTCTTGTTTGAAGGTTTATTATTAATGCAGTTGAACTGACTTCTCTGACTACAGCTGGGATATCTCTACCACTGGCAGATGTTGCTTTGGGTCAGACACCAATATAAATAACCAGAGCTGGCTGAAATTAGAAGTCCTGGCTTGTTTGAGGACAGCACTCTGGCTTGTTGGGTGATTTCAGGTAAGACTCTTTACCTGATTTTCCCCATCTGTCCAATAAGGGTAACTGCTCCAACTTCAGAAATGCACAGAGGCTGAGGTTTGTTCTCACATGAGGATTGTCCTTTGACCCATCCTTAGTGAGAACACTTTTCAAAACCCTGTTTTAAAACTTCTGTGGGAGTTAGGCAGGCGCTCAGGATGAGGTGGGCACACCAGCTTGGCCAGGGGACAGGAAGAGGAATTCCCAATCTCCTGTTCTCACTGACATAGCTCATCCCACCCATGACACAGTTTAGTCAGCACAGCATTCACAAACCTATTGGAAAAACAACCAAATCATTAAAAACAGAACCTAAACCCCCTAAAACCCAAGCCTACAAAAGGCAGTTATCCTTGCACAGCTCTCTCAGACTCCGGTGAAGGACTCTGAGTGCATCAGATTTAACAGGCAGGTCAGTTCAATCATGCAGGATGTGGAGAAAATGCAGAGCACCTGTTACATAATGCAGAAAGTCAGAAAATATCACAGAATTTTCTTGCCACTTCAAGACATTAATCTTGGGAGCTACTATAGACACATTCAACAGTAATGGTCCATTCTTTCCTCTATGACTAAGAGAAATAAAAAAATGCAGGTCAACAGGGCATGATCCTTGAAGGTGTCCCCAAAAAAGCCCCAAAAGCTCATTTGATGGATGAATCACCTTCAGCAACATGGTAAAGCCTCTTGAATTGTGCAAATGGATTAGGACTTACAACAAGTTTTCTGCAAAACCATGCAACAACTTATAAGATAATGAAAGGACAGAGAAACTGGGTGGAGAGGAAGCCAGGGACATGGAGGACATCAATGTATTTAATGAAAGCAACCTGTGAAACAGAAAAAAAAACAATCTTCAGCCAGACTGATAATTTTAACTACACCAGAAAATCACCTTTCCAAAGAGGATGGATATTTAGGCTTGTTGACAAACCTCCTTCTAAGGTAGGTCTTTCTCTTTGACTGATCCTACTCTTAACCTGGTGAGGACAGGACAGAGTACTGCAGCAATTCAGCTTTGCACTGTGCATGTTACTACCACACAGTGCATTTCAGCTTGTGTCCGGGGGTTGCTTGTAACTGATGGCAGCAACAAGATGTGAGGTTTAGTCTGCAAAAGCAGGATTAAGCCACAATCATTATCAGTTATTTCAAATCACCTACCATGTACCTCTTCAAGCTTCCATCAAAAAACCATGGATGTGAGGACTCTGATGTTATAGCTACAGTTATGGAGGTTGTAAGTGCAGTGACCTACCAAGACTCTATGTATGGACCCAAACATGTGGTCCAGGAGTTGGGCTTCCTTCAGAAGAGATTGTTCTTAATAAAATGTTTCATCACTATTCAATTTCCTTTGTGGCTCAAAGGTTGTCTCCTCTATTATCTATAAATATTCTGGTGATCCTATCATGGACATGCTCATTCCACAAGCTGATTGCTGTTGCAAAAGCTGACTTAGACAGTAGGACCACAAAAGGAAAAATTTTAGACTTAGAGCTATGCACACTCTTAGCACTTGGCTGAATCACACACACAGTGATGTCCGGCTCCAAGCTGGCAAAACTGATAAATTGTCTTAGAAATACATTGACTTTCCCTGCCATGTAAAATTAAGCTTGGATCCAGCAGACTGTCTTTTGTGTGTGCTTGTGGCTAATTTCTTAAAGGAGAGTAGGCAGAAGGAGAGTCAGAGGGAAGCACACCCGGGCCTGTGCTGCTTGGCTCACATGTTGATGAGCCAGGATGATACAGGGGCTGGGAGAAGCAAATGACACTAGGTGACACTTTCCAGAGAAGGGACATCTTTGCACAGTGCATAGTTAAAGCATGGGCACACTGAACCACAGGATATTGTGCATACTAAAAGCTCACACAACTTCAAAGAGCAATTAGACAAATTCATGACAGAAAAATCCATCAAGGTCTATTAATTGCAAAGACAGAGTCTCTGCTTCAGGAATTCCCTCAGTCCCACACACCCAGAGGCCAGGACAGTACCCTAGGATAGTATCAGAACATGCTAGCCCCATGCTTTTACTTCTTGTTAGGCATTTTTTTCTTGTCCCTTAATAGAGAGAGGATAGATGGGCTGAGTAGTGCTGGCCTCACGTCAATGTGTAGCCATGGGATGTTGACCTGGGAATACCACAGACCTACACAGGACTTTCTGCCCGTGAAGAAAATTCCCTCCGACTCCAAGTAGCAAAGCCATAAGACTACAAACAAAACTGCCAAGAAAAAAACCCTTTTCTTTTTATCTTGGACCATATCTGTAAACCCCATAGAAAAGTCCCCAGGAGCAAGATCTATTGTTAATGTGAAGAGGCAGAGAAGAAAGCTACTGTTTTGCCTGAACTGCCCCTCTGATTTGAAGGCACCATCCCGGCCTCCTGTTGATTTTTTCTTCCCAGAGGCTAAAATGCACATGAATCATTAACAAGCTCGTAGAGCCCATGTGCACTATCATGGTTTGCGTAATTAATCCTGAGCCAATGTGATTCAGCGAATTAATAAAGTTGCTGTTGCTGGGGTGGAAATTCCTGTTACCTGCAGCAGGGCTGGATTTGCTCTTCATCTGCATCTGCACATTTGCAGATGCCTGTGATCACAGCAGCAGGCGCTATATGCAGGGTGTATAGATAAGGGTTAAATATGCACAGAGCAGAAGAGAATGAGAAGAAATGCATCATGATCCAAAGTCTTAGTGACTCTTCTTTCCAAGAAAGAGGGCTCATCATGGCTCCTGCACAAGAGATCAAGTTTGTCATGATGAGTGTCCATATGTCTAGAACCTGGGAAGACATCTCCAACACTTTGGTGTTTTGGTCTTTCTACCCATTCAAGTGGTTTCTTCACTTAGCATCTTCTCTTAATTACCTTTATCTTAGAGATCCCTGTTGAGTGGAGCAGAGGGAACTAGCCTGGTTAAAGGGAAGCAACCCTGCGGACCTAGACAGGAGAGAAGTCTCATCTCCCCTCCATTGTCCATCTGCACTCTAACACACAGAAGCAAGTAGATGAGATGCTCAGGTTTTACCTGAGTAACAGGACTTGGTTTAATTTCAGAATATTCAGCTGCAGGAGCCAGTTGTACATGCTCCAGACACTAAGTTTTTTGCAAGCCCTTTTTCAACATTTGGCCTGTGATTCCTCCAATACCATTGTCCAGGTGAGCTGTCTGGGTTTGGCCTTCATTGAATTTAAGACTCTCCTGCTGTTGAATGCAAAAATCTGTCTGTATCTGAGGACATCAAGACCCTGTTGACCATCTCCTTCTGGAGGGTAATTTTGTTAATTCCTGCTTGATAGCTGCTATGGAAGAGTCTTGGTCTTGCCAGTGATCTAGAGAGATCCCAAAGGTCTCAGTAAAGTGCTGAGGATCTGGGCTGGAAATGTTCAGTTTGATGGTATCCTTCTCTCCCCATGTGTCTCATGCACTAGGTTAGATGTCTGTCGCTTTTATTGATCTCTTGTTTGTTCTGTCTTGAGAATCAACAAGGCGCTTGTCCCAGCCAGCCAAAAAGCATGTCTGACATTGGCCTAGCTGATATCCACCCCTCCCTGGGCACAGAGCCCATCCGTACAACATGAGCAACTCACACGCGTTTGTGACGACAAGGCAGCTTTTCTGCATCAAGAGGACATTGTGTTTTTAGAGTGAGCAAGAAAGGAGTCATATAAAAGTAGTCACTCAACTTCCTTTCCCAACACGGGTTTCACAGACTCCTCGGTTACTATTTACCAGGTACGGTTGGTCCAGTCAAGCAGGCAGGTCTGAGTGTACACAACTGTATGCGGTTCGAGGTGCTCATCTGCTTTTTTTAAAATACAATTTGGTTTCTTTTACAGCCAAAAGTGAAACTGGGATGAAGTGTTGAAAAAAACAGCATGGTAGTGGAGAGCTTGCACAAAACCAGAGTGGTAAATTTTCTATCAGTGCTCACTCTGTTGAGTGATAGAAAAACTCCTGTGCAATATGTCCTGAGCAGCCTTCTGCTCACCATCAAGGGAGGGAAAAATGTTATTTGTCCTAAACACAGATGTGGTAAAAATAGAAATTGAATCCTAGGCCATATTTAGCATTTCAATTAAATGACCTCATTTTTAACGAGCGTACCTAGATGATTCACATATTAGAAAAATCAGGCTATATACAGAGCTGTTCAAATGGGAAAATATAGCATGCCCAGCTACACATGGAAGATATAAGGCATCATATCTTCACACTACTGACGAGATTTCAGTGGTGATGTCTCTGCCATTCCTTGCTTCTCTTTTTCCCAATAAATGTGAACTGCAATCTACCTTGTGCTAGGACATAGTTCCTCTCCCCAAAGTTAAGAGAAAGGAGGTGAAAGACAGCCCAGCTAGAGCTGTTTGATCTAGAAGAGGAGGAAACACCCCATGCTCAAGAGGCCAGCTGAGATCAGGGCAAAGACGCGAAGTAAGGCAAATACTGATGGGTAGGAGGAAATAAATCTGTCCCAGAAGAGCACGGCAGCCCTGGATCAGGGCCCAGAGCCTTGGTGGCACCTCCATCCTTGGGGACCATCCACCATCAGACCTGACCTGGCTGCGAGGGTGTGGTGGAGAGGAGACGCACAGGGACCCCCAGACCTCCCTTCCCACCTAAAACTTCCTGTAATTTTACAAACCTGTGAGCTGCCCAAATCTACCCCAAAGGATGGGGTTGAATGCACCAGAAAATCTAAGCAACAAAACTTTGGCCATAAAATTGTCATGGGAATGAGCTGTGGAAACAAAATGACTGTATTAGCAGACTGGCTTGAGCATTAGTATAAACCTATCATTCTGTCAGAAAGGACAAATATTTCCTGCAGAGTTAATAGAGTTCTACTGGGTTGCTCTTAATAGTTGTTTATTTTATTTTCCACTGTTCATAATAAACCTCTGTGCATCTGAAAATAGTGCTCTCTAATGAGTACTGTATGAGTACCCATGCATTATTGGTGTGCATGGGTGTGTTTGTGTGTGGTGATGACACCTCAGGTATATGTAGAGGGCTACTCAGATACTTTGAAAAATGCATATTCACTGAGAAAACGGAAATGTTTTTGGTTCACAAAAGTTTCACCAAATCCAAAACTGGGTTAGCACATGATTGCAATCCTTGGCAGTCACTGCCAGACCCCTGCCTTTGGGGGAGATGTGCACAGAAAAAAATCCTGCAAGGAAGGCAAGGGACAGTTAAAGGAATAATCAGAAGATCTTTTTTTTTTAAATAAAATGGTTTGCTCTGATCCATGCCAACATTAACTGTCAGAAAAATGATGTTTCCCCTGAATATGAAGCCTTGATGGTTTTTTTCAGTAACACTCCAGTGAAATGCTCTGTCACCCTTCTCTTGAGATTTTTGTCACAAATTGCTCTCCTGATAAGATTCAAGATCCTGACATGCAAAATGAAACAAAGAAGATGGATAGAGCAGGCTGATGATTTCCAGCACTAAATCTTGGTACTACATGAAAGTCTTAACTAAAATATGGCATGTCTTCTTAATGAATAAGTTATTTTTCATTTTGTTTAAGACATTTTGGTTCATCGAGGCACCTGGACAACAGCTGGGTTGTCTTACAGATCACAGGTGCTCAAAACCAGGGTTCAACTCAAAAGCAGTCAGTGGGTGGGAGGAGCTGAGAAACAAAAGACAAATTTGACTCAAAATTTTGCACAGAATTTGGTCAATGTAGATCAAATCAGTGCTGGAGCAGGGAGATGGGTGAATGCTCAGCAGTGTGCAACAGCCAGGGAGAATGTGTTTTTAACTGAAGGGGGACAAGGTATTTTTAAAGGGCTCCTGGGTGAGCTCCATGTCTTTGGTTTTGCTTGGCTGAGTGCAGCTGAAAAATTAGTCATGGAAAGATTTGCACCTCATGGATCCTAGGAGATTATGCCTGCAGTGACTGTCCCCATTCCATGTACAAGCAAATTAAAAGAAGTCAGGGCCAATTTATTTGAAGATCTTTTCCATGTCGAGCACTGTCTTCGGATGCATCAATGGATTTTTATCTCTAGGCCCACCTTTGAGCTAGACTAACCTCCTTGTAGAGTATCCACCACATAGCATTAGAAGTGCTTCTTTCTTTCCGCTGCCTTTTTTCAGATGACTAATCTCTGGAGTGGCTGTCTACGGTGGGGTACAGCCACCTCTTTATTTTATCCAGAGATGTCAGTTGGAGCATGCTCTCACCTGGTTGAGTTCTTCAAAACAAAGTCCAGGACTGGAAATAACGATGCCTGCTGAGAAATGTGGTACCAGCTGACTGCATTGTTCAACATGGCCTTCATTGTCTTTTTTCTGTCAAAACAAGGTGAGGGGTTTTTTTGTCAAAATTGGTGACTTTTCCATGGGATAATTCTACCCAGCTCTGAAATGCCCCCTTTTCTGTCTGAAATATCTCTGGTATTTCAGCTGAAGCATCACCATTTCCTTCCTACTGAAAATGTTCAGGGTTTTTTTGGAATTGCACTCATGGGATTGTGTGTGGGGGTCATATGTGTTGTCATTTGGTGATGGGGGAAGGTCTGAAAATGCCAGGAACATTGTTTCCTGTATAACAAGTTTCTGTGTGTGCATTAGTGTGTCTGTGAAAGAAAAGACAGAAACGTCATCCTAACCGTGGTGGTGCTGGACACCTTCCATTTCTGTAGCAGGCTGCAATGTGGGTCACAGGCTGTTTTACAAAAGCTGTCTCTCAGACTGTCTTTTCTCTGGCTGATGCTTTTTAAGCACCACCACTGCCAGATCACATTCCCTAGAGGAAGCAGAGAGGTACCAGGTCTGTGCAGCCAGCTTGCTCTGCCAGCACAGCATTCAGGACAAGTAAGAGCATCCTTGTTCTGACTACATTCAGGCAACAGAAAGCCAGAAATATTAAAATAACAAAGTGCCATCCATGTTCCTTGGATCTGCAGGCAAGCACTGCTCAGTGCCACCATGCTGCTGGCAGGGCAGCACAGAGCCAGTAATTCAGCTCCAAAACGTTGTCTAGTAAATCAGCAGAAGTGAAGGATGCCCAGATAATGGCCTTGAAAGGACAGGGTACCTGAGAAGAAATGACCTTCCCAAACAAAACCAGGAGATGATTGCTTAGTGTGGGATAACAGGAACTCTTCTACTTTTTGAGTGATGCAAATGGACAGAGAGGAAAATCACTCCTTCACCTGCGGGAGCAGTTCTTCTGTGCCCAGCAAGAAGGCTAAACCCCAGTCTGGTGTGTTATTTCACTTCCTTCTCACCAAGCAGAAGAGGACAAGCTGGCATCAGAGACTGCGCTGTGTGCATGTTTCAGGTTCCCCACACAGCCTGGTATGGGCCTGGCAGAGGGAACCCGGGTTCAGTCTCTTGTTCTTTCTCTACCCTAAACTGGTGGTGGAAAACCTGTCATCTTTTCAAGAAAGCCACTGGACAGAGAAGGAAAAGTTTGAAGGAAAAGGAAGAAAAGATTGTAATAGAAGCACCAAAACCGCTGAGATAAGGCAGCTGACTAGTTTTTCATATATGACATGCAGACAAACAGCCATCGAGAGCTGACTGATGAGTTTGTTAGACATCTTGGAAGTCCTCTAAGAAGGTACTTACGAGGCTGGTCTCCTGACCTCCAGCTAGCTGAAAGCACCCTCAAACACTGTCCCTCTTCCTGTGATGACCTGCTGCCATCTGCCAGAGCACATGGCAGAGCAGTGGCCGTGCCTCAGCCCCAGGAAGAAGGTGTCAGGGAGACAAAGCAAAGATGAAATTTCCTCTGAACATTTCATGCACAGTGCAGGATTTGACAGTCTCCCAGGAGAGCAGGAAGGCCCATCCCTTTGAGAGCAGTTCCCCAGAATCCCAGCTTCTCGGATTTCATTCTCTGGGGCCCCACCATTAGCTGCTCCCAGCACTGCATCCTCTGCCACAGAAGGATGCACAAATCATGCAAACAAGTGGTGTCTCACAGCTGGTATGGCACCTCACTCTGGTCCATGCTTCATTGCAGAAGGTTATCGGGTCAGTTAAGCACAATTTCCCCTTCATAAGTCTGCGCTAACTACTCCTCATCACCTTCTTGTCCTTCATGGGTCTGGAAATGATTTCCAGGATTAGTTGAGGTGAGGCTGGCTGGTCTGAGTTCCCCATATCTTCCTTTCTCATCTTCCTGAAGACAGGAGTGGCACTTGCTTTCTTCCAGTCTTGAGGAACTGCACCCAGTGGCCATGATAGCAGACACACCAAAGATGGGGGAAGCACTAGACAGGCAAAGGCCCTGGATGTCATGTCCAACAGTTCCTCACCTCTTTACTGATATTTCCTCAGCCAAATTAAGCCAAAAAATGGAACAGCTGAGATATTACACAGTCTTGTACTCTGATGCTGAGGATTTTCTTGCCCGGCCATATTTTGCAGCTCATTAGGGCATGGGCTTGTCTTTAATTGACCCAGATGCTTAAATGTAAACTCATAGTTAAGGACGTTGCTGGATCTGGATCTAAATTTCTGAAGGAGAGATTGCTGTTGTGAGCAATCCCACTGCTTCTCCTGGCCACTTCTGTGGTCTCTGTTCCTGCCAACACTCCTGACTGCCTCTGTACGCATGTGTGGCCCCCCCTGCAGAAAGAAGACGGGCACCTTTAAACCTTTAAGGTAATTATTAGTTTAGCTTCAAAAGCACATACATGCAGGAAGAGTTTCGAGTTCACACCCAAAGCAAGAGAAGCCACATGAGGATCTCTGGAAGAGCAATTGTGCCTGAATGGAGCTGAAGGAAGATCTCTTTAAAAGCCTCAGTTTTTGAGAAGATGAATAAACATTGGAAGCCAGATGCTTGGGATTCACTCTGAGGTCTCTCTGTGTCTTATAAGTGCCTACCAGCCTCTGAGGCTGGAGCAAAGGCTGGCGCATCTGGAGGGGATGCTGAAGTAATGACAATTTTACTTCTGCAGAGAATCAAAAAGCTGTGGCCATGGGGAAAACAAACATGGGAAGTCTGGAGAATGGAAAAAAAGTCACAGAATTGGACCAGAAAGCCCCCCTTCTATTTAGTGTTTTCCATGAAGCACAAGACTACATATTATTATTTTCTTTAATATATCCTCTCAATCACATTATGGGAATCTGCAGATTTCTGACTGACCTTAAAATTCCCACTCCTCCTGTCAAACTAAATCAAATCCTAAATTCCAGTCCTTCCCCCAAAATGACTGGATTGGACAGATGTTTTGGATCTGAAGCCAGATCCATGAGCCACGGAGCCTGACAGCCATTGGTGGGTCTCCTCAGTACACAGGGCAACACGTGAGGAACGATGGGGCCCTGCCAGGGCTGGGCGAGAGGGAAGGCGTGTGGCAGAAAGACACAGTCTCCGTGACCCATGTGGGTGGATTTGGCTCCTTTCTTTGGAAATGCTGTCGATGGTGACAGACACTCCCTCTGGACGCTGTGAGCCAGGCTCCCAAACCACCCTCACATGTACAACGTGGCTCTCACCTTCTGCCAGCCAGAGGCTCCCATGGGGCAATTTGCCAAGTACAGGAGGGATCGGGAAGCAAAGGTAGCTTTAGGGTCTTCAATACGTGCATTTTCTCCAGTCTATGGGGCAGCAACCTCCAAAAATATGGAGAAAGAAATCTTTGGAGCTACTTTTTGCTCCATTCCCCACTGGTGGATGATCTTAAAGGGATTTTGCAACTATATAGCAAAGAAACGGGAAGTCTCTGGGAAATACCCCTGCACTACACAAGCAGTGTTCAGATGCACAATATTCAGAGCAGCATCTGCCAGGATGAAGGTCCCTAAGGCCCCTCTGATCCCCCAGCTAGGATGTGTCCTCACCTTGGTGATAGAGCTAGCAACACATGTGCTGAAAAGCCCCACCAATCCCACCCGTGGGAGACAGCAGTGATCACCTGGGACAGGTGAGTGCATCCTTGTGTATTTGCTTTCTTTCTGAAACTAGTCATTATAGAGGGTGTCACTTGCTTTCAGCTGACAGAAAGCAAGGCGTTGTTACAGCAGTCTTCTTTGCATGTCAGAACTTTCTCACGGTCAGAAGTGCTCCTGGGCATGGGAAGGGTAGAGAAAGGAGTGGTGTCGCCCTCTGAATGTATGTCTCATGCATTGAGGAAACACTCACACAAGCCAGGAGGAACAGGAACTGTGCTGAGGTGATTGCATCAGGTCCTTTGCATCAGTATCTCACCATCCCAGCCATTTCAGTATGCCTTTCTCTACTTTGACCTGCTTCTCTTAAAATGAGTAGGGTTTTCCTGTGGATTTCTCAAGTCTTGCTCCCTGCTTGTGGGGCACCTTGTGCTCTGACTTCAACAAGCTTGCCAGACCCTATGGTACCACGGGAGCTGGTCTGCCTCTAGGTATCTCTGACTGTTTCAGAGCAATGGTAGCACCTCACAGCTGAACTGGAGAGGACAACTCCAAGGGGCAAGTTACTGTACTGTTTGGTGCCTCCACAACATGCAGCTATCCCAATTAGGGTTACCTGCAGACTCAGTCCTCCTCTAGTAGCCCTTCTTGTTGCTCTGCTATGAATCCTGTGAAGTTGTCCCTCTGTGGAGCCAACTCTTCTTTCCGAATGCTGCATTGCTCCCAGGCCCTCCTCCCACCTTCCTTCAGCACAGCACACCTTTCTGGCCAGAATCCATCCAGTATCATCATTAGAAGGTTTGTTGATCCCCAGAATAACACCTGCACGTTCTTTAGCAAGCACTGAATTTAGTTCGTGCCTGTTTTGCCCTATGTGTACTGTCCTTGAGTCACATAGTGCTTGCTGACTCACAGAAAGCATTCAGGTGAAAAGTGGCAAGAATGGTAGGATGCAGGCTGGATAGCCTCTCTCCCAATGGGAGGTGGATGAGGCTCATCTGTTTAGCCTACAAATAGACCTCATACCTCTACATGCATCCTTATGGAAGGAAGGTTTCTGACAGTTGAGGTTTCTAATTTATAGCAAACACAAAACAGAATCTAGAGTTTGGACATGGTTACCAGATGAATGCAGACTGGAAGCAAAGCCAAACATTTTCTAAACAAGGTAGTGGAGTACCTGGGGAGAATGGACACCCCTCCATCATTTAACATTTCAAGCAAGTACTTGTCATGGAAGGGAGAAAAGCACACTATATATGAAATCTTCTCAGAAGCAGCCCTGCCACATGCTTCTAATGAAATCTTCATCCTTCCTTGTGTTCTGGTCAAACATTACTCTATTATGCTTATGGCTACCAGAGACATGGTACTTTTGCTCTGAATCACTCCCAGAAGACATGAGGCACTTGCAAGAGTCAGGGGACACTAACCCTATAGCCCCCGCTCCAAGGAGGAATTACAACTCTACCAGGAGTGAAGAAGAAAAACACCTCTATCCATTCACATGTACAGAATGCACTGGCAGACTGTCCGTGGGGTATGTCTGGGGCACTCCAACCAGGAAAGGCCAGTCTGGTGCTGCTAGTCTCCCCACAGTGCTCAATCTGGGACTCTAACACTGTGATGTCTCTTGCAAGTTCCTTTCTGACAGAGTTTTGCCAAGACAGGACAGCCTCCACTAGAATGAAGACTGAAGCCAAGACGAGATAAAGCAGGTGGAGTGATTTATCATGCTGGAATAGCTATTTCGTATTTCTCAGCTCAGCCCTTTTGCATGGCTTGCAGATATTCACCCTGGGTGTGTGTTTGAAAGTCCCCTGTGCCTGCAGAATATCTACGTGGTTTTAAGCAGGCCCTTAACCAAAACATCAGAAGCAAAGCAGATGCAATTTCTCTAGCTAACTGTGTTGGACCCTGAGGCCTCTGGAAAACTGTAGCGAGGTCCCCACAGCTTCTGGGATGAATGAGGGCCATGTTAGTGGCACTGAAGGGATGGCAGCCAGCTGTGAGTTTTGCTGGCTGCACGTGTGTTTACCTCATTCATTCACATCTCACATGTAGGGAGCTGTGGATTCAATTAGAAAATAATACCCATTTGCAGCTGATTGCCTGAGACATCAGCTTTAATAGCAGCTGGAGAGAGTTAGATGCCTGAATTGGTTCTGAGCTGCACTTCCTAGTTATTATGCTTCTAATTATGGCAAACCTGCTATTTGTCAACAATGTTTTATCAAAGGTGGGGAGACATGACACTCATCTTTTGGGAGGTGGCTCAGACTTTCTATTAGGTATTACACAAGATGGAGTCTGCCATATACCTGCTTGCCTTTCAAAGAAGCATCTGGGCTTTTTCTGTGGCAATGAGGATGTGTAGACAGCCTGTGAACAGTCAGTCTGGCAACTTGGTGGCATACCTGTTTCTCTTCTGATACACGGGGGCTTACACATGCTCCAGCATATTTTTTACTCCATCTGGACCAAATCTGTGAGAAGATCTGTTCTAGAAACCATTAAAATTTTCATTCCAATCAGGGCAGCAGATAGGTGGGAAGTGGTCTATAGCCTAGGACAAAACTTTGCTAACAGGTTATGCTTGTAAAGAGAGAGCAAACAGTACTTCTTGTTCCTGTTGCAGCAATTCAGCAAGGGTTCTTCAGTGGATCTTGGTAGCTTGGTCTTGAGGACCCCCTAAGAGACAATTTCTCCTGATAGAACTTGGTTCAGAAATGCAGCACTTGTCCATTATACAAGAGTGTGACATGCTCTGCTTGCCTTGATGTAGAACATAGAGCAGGAGCTCTCACGCTGTCTAATCCAGCCTCCTGCAGTCAGAGGCAACCACTGAGTAGTCATTCAGTCCTGACAGGGACAAAGGGTTGCAGTCCATGAGCTATAGAGCAACTCTAATGCTCTTAAGCAAGCTTAAGATTCTCTACCCAAAAAAACCTACCCCGAAAGCAACAAAAATTCCTACTCTAGGAAGACAGCAAGAGAGCTCAAGGTTATTGCCAATGTCCTTGGTGTCTGCAAGGGAGAGGAATTTGGTAAGTGAAATTCCCATGTGTGCCTAGTAAATAGATCACATCCCTGTAACAGAAGGCAAAACAACAACTAACCCAACCTTGCTTTTGCTAGCCAATTTGACTTGAAATTCCTTCCCAACTCCAGATTTGATGGTGTGTTTAACTCTGGGCAAGATACACCAGGCAGGGACTTGGAAAGCTCACTAGCATCCACAAATGCAACAGAATCCTCCATACTTAGCTGTGGTCAATCTCCAATGTTCAAGCAAGGGGTGTTTCACATCTTTCCTTCAAGCACGAGTTCTGCTTGCCTTTTTCATGTGGCAGTCCTAATTGTGGCCACTGCCTCAGGCATTGACAAAGTCTATCTCAAGACATGAAAAGACAATTCCTTTTGCAGTGTCCTTGGTAGCATACCCCTCATTGGCTTCATGATGACCCAACATCTTGCTCTTGCAGAGGGATACGATCAAGCCCATTGGTGATATTAGCCTCTTTCAGGACAAAAAGAGACCAAAGATCCCAGAGAACTGGAGCTTCAAAGCAGCAGCACTGTTAGCAAGACAGCTGGCTACTCTCTTCCCAGAGAGCTCTTCCATGGGAACAAAAAACAGCCCGTACTGTGAAAATCACAGGAACCAGTTCTGGGCAGGACAGAGGCATAGTAAACAACTTTCACCTTCCTGTGACCCTACTGCACATCACTGTAGCCCATGTGCAGCATATTATGGATATATAGTAATCCCACAAAGAACAGGTGACTATAAAACTACAGAACACCAAAAGGCATGTAGCTAAACCATAATCTTAAGTGTTAACATGTCATGAGGTCTTATGGTATTTCCTGCAACCTCTGAAACCCTGAGGCCCCAGGATCCTGTGGCTCTGAGAAAATCTCAGCATTTTATTTAAAATATCTCCAGAAGATAGAGATTTCTTTCCCACTTTATGGGAAAACTTGCGTTTGTTCTAAAGGCATTTATTACCTCTTTTAGATCTCATGTGTTTTTAGGGGCTGGCAATACATAAACCATCTTGTTCATCAGCTGGATTTATAAGACTGAGCATACTCTCTCCAATTTCAAGGATGACACAAAATTGGGGGGAGCAGCTGATATGCTGGCAGGCAGGGCTGTAATTCAGGGGGAGTGCAGTGGACTGCAGTACAGTGCCAAGAGGAATCTTATGAAGTTTAACCAAGGCAAAGGCAGCCTCCTGCACCTGGGATGAAGTGACCCCTGACACCAGGACAGGCTGGGGGCTGACTGACTGGGAAGGAACTCTGCAGAAAAGGGCCCGAGAGTCCTGGTGGACAAGAAGGTGAACACGAGCCAGCAGTGTGCCTTCACAATAATGAAGCCCAACTGCATCTCAGTTAACATTAACAAAAGCACAGCCAGCAGATTGAGGGAAATTATTATTCCCCTCTGCTTCACACTCATGAGGCTGCATCTGAAGGGCTGTGTCCAGTTTCGAGTCCCTTCAGTGCAAGAGAGGTATCGATAAACTGGAGCAAGTTTGGCAGAGGCCACCAACATGGTCAGGACCTGGAGCACATGTTATATGAGGAGAGAAGCTGAAGGGTTTGTCCTTGTTCAGCATGGACAAGAGTCTGACTCTAGCTTCCCTGTAATCCCCCATTTGGCAAAGGCAGATAGCAGCTAGATTCCGCCCCCACCCCCCCCCACCCTACATACACATCTTTCTCTTCTCCAGACTGAGCATACCCAGTTCCCTCATCATCTCTTTGTACATCATGTGCTTCTCCTCATATTCCAGCTGACTGCACCTCACTTGGTTGTGAGAGCTGCCAGCACTGCAGTTTGTGAATGTCACCACAGGGCAAAGAGCTGGGGGCTAGGGGAAGAGGAACAAATGAAGTCATCGATGAAGTACTTATGACAGTCTTTGCACCAGGATCCCTTTGTTTTGCAGAAGCTGAGGTCTATGACTAGAAGAGGCAGAGAACTCACACTGCTTTCCCCAGCCCCATCACTGTTGTGCACCCGTACGAGTTGCCTCTCAGAAGAGGGTGAGGTTTTTTCACTGTACTTCAGGCACACCATGAGCTATGAGCAATCATTTGGACTTGATGGCTGTTCTGCAATCCACTGCCTACTCTGGGGGATTAGCGTATCTAATGAGTCTCCTGCCTCTTCTAATTGTTGCCCCTATACAATTACTGAAAAAGCTGCCTCAACATGACCCAATATTCTCTCCCCACACTTGCTAATTGCCACAAGTCCTTACTCTTGTGCACGTGGCTATAGCTACTGGGAAATGTTCTCTTGCTCAGATAAAAACTAACACAGGCATTTAAACTGGGTGGCTTTGTTTATTCGTTCAGCTAGAAAAAAATAGGTGGGGGAAGAGCCAGCTGAGCAAACAGCATGAAATGAGGTGAGACACTAATATTTTGTTTAGGCCTATGCCATGCAGTGGGATCCAGAAGACATGTTCCCAGTGAGGGGCCCCAAAGGGAAGCACTCCTAACTAACCTATCTGTGGTCCAAGAAATGGCACATTTTGGGATACTGAGCATGGACTGGTTCCAAGAAAAACAACAAAACTGTCTCCTCTAAATGAGCCTAAGAGATAGCTGAGTGAGTCTACTTGTGGCTGACAGCATTGGCGTGACCAAGAGAAGCTGGAATAAATCCTTGAGATCTAACACAGGTACTCCAGTCATGAGTCCCTCTATTAGGAATTGTTGGCCACAGCTCATTTGCATTCTTTCTTGTCTACTGATTCCACTGCCCAAATTCCTTATCTCCTATGACACAGCTGGCTCTGGCCAGTTGTTCTCCAAGGTTGAGAAGTGAGAAACCACCTGACAAGCTTCCATTTTCAGCTATCCTCTTCCAACATCCTCAGATGTTTCTGCACCCCTAGTGCTGAGTTAGGGGATTGAAATGGGGATGAGGTTCCTTGATTTATACATTTGATTTTAATGAAGACTGTGATGAGAAAGGATAAGGACTGTAAATTCCTCCCCTACTAACAATTTTGCTGTTGGGGTGAGACAAGTCCTTGAACAGAGGGAATAATTTTACAGACATTGTTTCCTACAATGCCCTCTTCTCATCGCTAGTTATGGTTGCACCAAGCAGCAACCTTAGATTGCAGACCCTTGAAGCCAGGCAGAATGACCCCCTCTCCTGGATCTGCATCATGGGGTTTATGTGAAACTGAAGTCATCTCTTTTCTTTCTCTTTTTTGTTCCATTTTAATTTCATTCAGGCTTTCAAAGGAAAAACAAACAGTGGACTCAGGTTTACTACCAGGTACCAAATGTATTTGTAGTGCACCATCCCAGAATCTTGCTCAGATTCATCTGAAAATTTTCTTCTGCTCCCCTAACAATTTGGATACCAATCGGATTCAGTAGTACAAGTATGTGCAGATGCACTTATGTTTCAGATACAAATAGGAAACAACCAAAAGGTGCCTGTAAGAGGAATCATCACGTCCCCATTGCATATGTATCTTAATCTGCCTTCTTTCTACTTTGAAGGATTGGCAGCTTCTACACAACAGGCCCCGAGCTCACAAAGTGCTGTACCTTGAAAGGTAGGGTGAAGAATACCCATTTATGAACTGCATGAACTATACAGAAAACTTTAGTGCATGCTGGCCACCCATGCATCTCAGCAACGACTGTTCAAATTACACCTTGAAGAGAAAGTAGAGCCATGGAGTATGACTCCTACAATGAACAGGCTTCATCTAAACACAGTAATTAAGGTATTGTGCAACCACTCTGCTTCTTAAGTATCTGCAATAATTACGCCCCAGGAAAGTAAGCCCAACACATGTTCACAACCTTCCCCTAACATATGGGCTGTTTACACATTCAAGTTCCCATCCCATATTCTTGGCAGCTTAGGAAAAGCGTCTTAAAAATATGTGGCCACATTGTTGAAATGGTAGTCTGACAATGCCATTCAATTCAAAGGTTTTTGAAATTCATCCTTGAAAAGAAACTGGTAGGTTCAAGGTTCAGACATGAGCTTCTGTACTTGTACATTCAAATAACAGCCACCATTCCATACACACCAGTGTCACCAGCTTTTGCGGTGTTTTAGCCCATGTCTTGTGCTTCTGTTTCCCTGGTAACTGTCACACTTGCACTCTCACGCAAGAAGTCCCAAGGATCTGTCTCGCAAATTCCAGGATCCCACCATGAGTCAAGTCTGGAAAAGATGGAAAAGTTCTGCCTTCCTGTGAGAAGGCTCAGTCACGGCAAAAGGGCAGCCAAGAGGCTACAGAGAACTGGAATTTTACTTGAGCCCTGCTGTGTGCTAGTAGTACAGCCACAACTAGCTCAAATCAGTTGTGACTGAAGTCTGCTCAGAGATCTGGTCAGGGTTTGGCTGAATCCATGTGACTCTGATAGCCTGGAAGCTGACAGCTGCTACAAACAAGCCAAATTTCTTTCTTGTTTTACGCCTGTGGTTACTAAGATACTCACATTATCACCTCTTTTTCCTGTTTGTGATTTTGAGGTCTAAGACTAATAATTGTGACATGGGAACACATCCAAAAAGCTCAGATAAAAGATTGCAATATACGGCAACAAAATACAGAAGCCACTGAATGACACTTACTCCTCAGGCCCTAATACTGATTCTTAAACACCCTTCTTTCCTTCACACATGGGCTATTTCATCTGCATTTCTTATTAACCTTTTCCCTTCGTTTTTAAAGACTGTTTCACATAGTTGGATTTATGCAGTGATATAAGCAGGGCAGAAGGCAAATACATGTAACATAGACTGTACCATGCAAATAATCGGGGAGACAAGGAATGGGGCTTGTTGAATTCTTTCTGGCATAATTTCACCAATTTACTGTTTGTGAATTACCTACAAACCTATTTTTTCTCCAGCCCAATATCTGCTAGATGCTTATCAGCCAGTGGACACTCAACTTCATCTGAGTGCCACTGCATTTGTTATTTAGGCTGTATGACTGGTCACTGAAATCACCCATCATTTCTTCCAGCTCACTGCATAATAATAAACCACAAATAAGACCAGTTCCTGCTGAAACAACCTGAACTTGCCCACAGACCTGAGGTTCTTCAAATAAGACAGCCTCTCCCCAGGGGATACTTGGCAAGTTATGATCAAACCTCTGCAAGCTGAACATCAAGTATTTTGAATTTCCACAGCAGCAGTGCCATGAGCCTGAGCCACAAGAATATATAGAATCAGGAGGAAATCCTTCCTGGAGAAGTGGCTTCTGAACAGATGGTAAGGAGATGAACCCATGTCATGCCAAAAAATGCCCCAGTTGTTTGAAAAGACACGGCTTTTCCTGGGCTAATATTTTGTATAGATTTGGGCTTAACAGTGAAGTCTGTAGATCAAAGGGATGTCTATGCTTAACTGTCCCTTCAGTCTCTTGCTTAATAGGAAGAGGAATATTTATGTCAGGTCTGGATTTTCATATTCTTGTCACCATCGTTATTATATATAAAATAGGAAAGGAAGAATCACATCCTGATTTTCTCTGTGCATTGCTGCTCTTTACCACATCAAGGGCAATCCAGACGAAAGACATTGCAATATTGCATTTATTTGGTGAATATGGAAACAACTTAAGGTCCCTGGAACTCTGGTGGCTGCCACCACTCTCTTTGCTTGTTCTATGCTCCATGCCATGTGCTGCCTAGAAAGCAAGATGGACTGGCCATACAGAGAGGATGCAAACTGTCCCAGACAAATCCAGATAAACTACCAAATTTGGGAATGCCTCATGGAGCCCAGCCCACGTTCCAGGCCTTGTTGAGGTGCACTCCTCTTGACTCATAGCACAAAGTTGACAAACTACCCACAAAGGCCTCTGAATTCTCTCTGTAATTAATGAGCCACAGGAAAACCTCAGAGGAGAGAGAAGGGAGTAATTTAACAGAGCTCTCAGAATGACACAGGATGCTGAAATGCTGAAGAGTTAAACCTGTCCCTTCTCACCAACCTGCCCCTTAACAAGGCATCCCAGAGGCCATCCCTCTGAAGGGGAAGGTCCCAGCTCCAGGACAGATGATTTTGGGGTTAGTTTTCCGAGTCATGAGTCTGGCTTCCTTCCACCTTGTAGGTTTTATTCAGCAGATGGCAAAACCAAGCAGTATTACTTGATGGAAAGCTTCCCATCAATTTCCATGGCAATTGAAAGAGGCCTCATTCTGTTGCTGATCTTCCTGAGATGCTACTCCTGAGACATGGTCTATCCCTCTGCTGCCCCAAACACCTTCTGATGTCTTAGGATCCAGATCTAGACAATAGTATGTCTTGTGTGCAAGACTCCCTCCTTCTTCTCCCTTCCTCCATCCCATAGTTTTATTTATAATACTAGTTTGGGACATGGCAGGAGACCTTTTCTTATACAACTCTGAATCCACAGTACTTTGGTCACATCATCCTATTTCGTTGGTATTTCCCCCAAATACATCTGCTTAAAGCGTTTGAGAATAATTTAAATCTGCTGAGTGAAGAGGAACTTCTACTATGAGGGGAATTCCTCCTCTCCCCTCCAGCCTACGTCTCTAGTAAATGAGTCCACCTCATTCTGGGCTTGCATTTGTAACCATCTGTGACATTTAAGAAAAGCTGAATGAATTCATCATCACAACATGGTGTGCAGCAAAGAGCTCATAATTTCCCAGCCATTTACTTAAATTACTGTAGAATAAGTGAATTTAACTAAATTACAATGAGGAGAAGGGAGAAAATGGCCTTGTTGCCTTTGATTTCAATACCTAAGTACCAAATTTACTACCTCATTACATCTTCTGATGTCTTAAAGAAGCAGGAAGAAGAGGTACATGTGTATGCTTTAAACCACTTATCTAATCAAACCTTCTGCTAATTTTGGAGTGGGAAGGTTGGGAGACAAAAGATACATTTTTCCCTCCCAAACGCATACTGCTAAAATGGCACCTGGTGTATTTTTCCTCCTGCCCTAGTCCATCCTACTGTCACCTCAGTGTAAGCTGCTTCTCCATGGGTAAGTCATGATTCAGCATATTGTCCTGCCATGATGAGGAAGTCCAGTTTAGCCAGATATCGCTCTGTGCATTGGCTGCTTTGTGAAATCAGCCTCTAGTACAAAAGGCATTAGAACAGTCAAAGCCTAGCAGTGGCCTTGGTGTCCATGCTGTGAGCATAAAATTTTCAAGCCTTGGCTCAGGTGTGGAAGTGGAGATCTGCAGCCAACCTGCTGCAGAACAAATAGCATCAGGCCTAAGAAGGCAGGGTCTTCACTCTGGATGGTTTCTTCTAGGTTTCCTGTGCAAAACCCCTACTTGCAGGCAGTAACACCTCTGACTCCCTTGTCTGACTCAAGCCACTCTGATTCTTCTACTGTCCTGACAAACAACAACTGTGCAGACACATAGCAGGTTTAAAATTGGTAGACTATTCCAGACACTTGCCAACATACTGCTCCTTGCCAAACTAGTCTCAGCTGCCTTTCTACAGGCTTTTGCAATGGTGTAGCTCATTTTAAAGGTCAAAACTGAGGGCACATTTGCTTGATGAGGGCTGTTGGGCTGCTCTCCCAGAGCCCTCTTGTGGCAATGAGGAAGAGCCAAGTAAAGGCCCTTGCCTCTCTGAAAGACGAGAGGATTTTGGGAGGTGCCTTGGATGGGTTTTGCCATCTGGCTACGGCACACCACGGACCGAACTCAGAGCTGCCCTCAGCAGACACATCTCTGCTTGGCTGGAGCAGAGATGTTTACACCACAGATTGGCTGATGCAAGACCCAAACCAGTCTTCAGTTCTGAATATTTGTTGCTGTCCTCTCAGTTTGCCAGGGAAGAAGTTGCTGCCAATGTCTTTTCATGGCTTCACATGAGAAAAGGGGAAGTAATGCAGTAATTTTGAATGGGTTGGGAGTTTAAAGAGGCTCATAAATTTTAACAGAAATGCCTCATCCGCTAAATCTGGATTGGGTGCATTTCTAGGTTGACCTATATGTCACCACAGCCAACCAGGACTCAAAGTTTATTTCAGTCAGAGATTAAACTAAACTTCACCCCAGATTTTCACCCAGAGCCTACCTGAGACATGGTAGACCATATCTCAGGTAGAAAACAGACCCAAGATGCTCACATCGTATGGCTCCTGGAGCTGGTACCAGAGTAATATTGAACAGCAGGACAGGTGATGTCACTGATAGCATCCTACTGCTCTACACCACGCCTAAAAGCCTCTCAGGTCTGATTCTCAAGGAAGGTGTCAATTCATAGATCTCCCCCCACTCCAAAACACAGGTCTGCATCTTGCTCTTCTGCAACTTATACAAAGGAGGTTGTGGCGTTTTTTAAGGTTTATTACTGCTGTCAAAAGAGGCAAATAAACCAGAAGGTAGTAGTCTTGCAACGCAACTTTTGCCCAAAATACAAAATGTCAGAGTATTACGGCAATTCCTGCTCCATCTCATTGATATAATCTACACAATGCCAACCAAGAAAAACATCTTCTTTAGCACAGTGATCCAGAAAAAAAATATATGTGACCAAAAATTACCCTTACAGCTGAAGCACCACAAACCTGCCTTTTTCCTACACAGAACAGTTTGATCTGCCAGGAAAGGTGCACACAGCACAAGCTGTTATCCTTGCTCTTGGTTCTGAAGAGAGAAGAGATCATTTTGTTCAGTTGGCATGAAGTTCTGCACAGGATAGAAATTCCTGCAGGAAGACCAGAATCTTCAGCTGAAGGTGAAGATAAGGACTGTTTGGTCTTGACCCAAGAAGTCCACAGGACAGTGTCCTTCAAACTGTATCAGTGTGTTGTTCCTGTGACTAATTAAATATCTGTGCTGGTAAAGATGCAAGTTTGCATTGATTTGTATTGTCCAAACTATTTACTTCATAGGATTTCTTGTGATTTTATTTCACAGGATTGGAGAGATGTGATGACATCCTTAGTTTACTTAGTCCAACCTCTGTTAGCCAAAGAAATCCAATCATCATCTGATCTTGGGAGGAGGGAAATTTTATATTTAATGGAGACAAGAGGACAAATTTTCCAGGCAGCATATTACATTCTTCCTCCTGAATCACAATTTCTTTTTCTTTTTCTTTTGCCTTTTCAGGAACAATAGCTAGAACACAGACAACAATGCTGTTAGTGCATCTCTGAGCCCTGCCTTGATTTTTACAGCAGGATCACACTGACAGCTCACATTTGGTCCATGCTTCTTTACAACCCCCAGATGTTACTTCTGAAGTACTGCTCAAACAATTATTTTCCATGCATGAAAATATAGCTCACACACTCACAAGGTCTTTAATTCCATCCAGCTAGCACGGTATTGAGAATTTAACTTCTTCTGAAGTGCAAAGTGCTACACCTGTCTTTTATCAAATTTTACCTCATTGATTGCAGACTTGATCTCCAGTTTGACAGATCATGCTGAACTTCTAATCCTTGCTGTCAAAGTTCTTGTGATCTGGCCCCACAAATTAAACAGCATGCCCCTTGGTCCTTTGCCCAAATTATTAACAGAAATTTGAAATGTGATGGGTGATGCATCCCTTGCAGGTGAATCTGTAAGTCAGGAAACTGCTGATAACTACTCTTTTTCTTCTTCTTTTAATAAGGGTGCATATGGAAGGCATGTCCGATAAGAAGTGGCTGAGTACTTTGGGTTTGTCTAGTTTGAAGAAAAGGAAGCTGAAGGGTGACCTCATTGCTCTCTGAGCTTCCTGAGGAGGGGAACTGGAGAGGAAGGTGCTGAGCTCTTCTCTCTGGTATCCAGTGACAGGACGTGTGGGAATGGTTCACGTTAAGATAGAGAATGGTTCAAAGCTGTGCCATGAGAGGTTTAGACTGGACATTAGGAAGCATTTCTTTATCGAGAGAGTGGTCAAACACTGGAACAGGCTTTCTTGAGAGGTGATCGATGCCCTAAGCCTGTCAGTGTTTAAGAGGCATTTGGACAATGCCCTTAATAACATGCTTTAACTTTTGATCAGCCCTGAAGTGGTCAGGCAGTTGGACTTAGATGATCATTGTAGGTCCCTTCAAACTCAACTTTTCTGTTCTGTTCTATTCTATGCTAATTTTTAACAAGAGTCTAACCTGTACTATAATTCCTGACTTGATCCTGAGACTGTCACCTGGGTCAACCTTGAAACATCTTCTGTCAAGGCATATCACACTTATGACCTGCCCTGATTTCAAGGCCAGCTGACCTACCACAGGAGAAAGTTAGGTTAACTTGATATGATCTCCCACATCAGCCATAAATGTATTGGCAGCACTGAAGTGTTTCCATGGAATTTTGGTTTCATGCAACATTCGTTGTTGATGGTTCTTGATAATCAGGCTGCCTTTCAGTAAGGGCTTTGGTGGAAGCACAGGTTTTGATTTTGACCATGTCCAGTTTATAGGCACATTAAATGGTAGGACAGAGCCAGAGAAAAACAGATTATGCATTTTGGTTACCCACATGATGTCCACTCCTTCTTGGTCCCCATACCAAAGGCCACCAACAAGGATGTCCCTACAGCGAAGTGTGCAGCTCTCCTTTACAACATCTGTGGCCACTACAGGCCAGCAATGAGCACAGTGCTTCCCATCACAACATTCTCTAACCTGACATTAAAACCCACCAAAAAAAAAAAAAAAACGCCTGAGAAAAAACATGAGCTTGGATATTTTCTTATGCTGCACTATTTAAAGGCAAAAAGACTTCTCTTTCCCATTACAAATGGAAATAATTCCTATGTTTCCATCCGTGAGTGATACTGCCCCGATAATGCACAAAACCACTCCAAGACAGAGGCATCAATTGTACTGAGACGCACTTCTTGGAAAAGAAAATTTAAAAGTGTGTTCCATTTTTACAGTATTAATTAAAGCACGGGGGGAAGTGGTTTCTAGTCCTGTTCTGTGAACTAGCTTTTTCCATTCTCTGCTAGATTCACAGAGGTTTGGGAAGCTGTTAGCATGCAGATAACTAAAAAGAAAGTAATTCCAACTTGATTCAATCTGATGCCCAAGTCTCAAAGAGAAGGAAGAAGACATGATGCACAGGGAGCTCCCTGAACACTACCCTCGTCTTCTGCTGCTTAGAGCTTTCCCAGACGTTGGGTTGCCATTTTTCCTGCCAGACACCCACCTATTTTGAAATCTTCATGACAACTGGCTCAGCTGTTTGCAAGAACAAAGCCAAGGACAAATCAAGCCATTGGCCTGTGTTATAACACTCTAGACTCTCTTCTGAAAATTTCAGCTGCCCACAAGGTTATACTTTCATGTACCATGTAATATGCATCTGCCTCAGCTCATGATGTTGCTGAAGACAGGGGAAGGTTTGCCAGCCAACCCTAAAAATAAACTCCCAGCAGTTTATACATCCACCAAGTTTTGGATAGTTTTTTCATCACCTTCCAGAGAAACTGCAAATTGAAGCACAAACCTTGGAAGTTTTTGATTTGTTTTTTAGCTGGGACAAAAGACAGACTTTTTCCCCAGCCTCAATTTCAGAAACAGCCAAACTTGTTTTAACTGAAAAAAATTCAGCCCAAGGCAGAGGGTGACACTGAGAATTTCACTTCTGACATTTTGACTGTTAGACGCAAGTAAAATAGGTTTTTACAAGAAGCATCAGGCAATCATAACAAGAGGCACTGCAAACAGTGCAGCCTATAATACCTCTGTAATACAATCAGTTCCCATATAGTTTGCTCTTCCAGAGTGATTGCTGGGCCATTATTTTGTCAGCTCACTGGTAAATCAGAATAAAAGCCCACATCTAACTGGAGCAACTTTTAGCATCTAAACAAAAGAAATCAGTATAGGGTTGTGCACCATCTGAACTGGAGAGGAACCACAACACACAAAATGGAGACAGGAAGGATTTACTGTGCTCTGAAAGCAGTCTTGGTCTTGTCTCTCCACGAGGGTGTAGTAGCTCTTCTCCAAACAACATCTCACTGTGAAAGAAGGAGGTCTGTTCCACCTCTGTGGCCTTCAACTAGTCTCTAAAGCACCTGCCTGATGCTCTGACTCAAATTCCTTGCATGCCTGATATGGGACATGGCCTTGAGTAGGAGCCTCCAGCTTCCCAGCAGAGTCTCATGCCTCTCTCCTGAGTCGTTTCTATTTGGAGTAACGTTGGGCTGGGTTTGGTGAAACTCAGCCTCAGCCAGAAGCCCAATGCACAGAAACTTTTAGGCAACAACCCAGACTGGGGTTTAGTCATTGGAATTTCTTTTTAAACAAAAGGACTTCCAAAAATACCTATTTAGTTGTGTTGGAGCTAAAATAACTCCTTCATCCTTCACAATGTATTCTAAACATACATGTGTCAGAAAGCTAAGCACCTGTTGGACTAGCTGGCATCTTTTCAACTTATCCACTAATGCCTCACTTCCTCTGTGTGCTGACACAGCTCTTATTGGGAAAATTTCTGCTTTCACAGGCAACTAGGAGGGATGAGGAGATCTTAAGCAGAGATCACCGAGGAAGCGGTTTGTGGACACAAAAATGTTCATGAGCAGATTAGAGTGGGTTTTACACAGAGGCCAAGTCACAGAGACAGTGACTGATTGTGCCCTGGCTACAGAGGGCTACATGACCTGGAGGAAGACCTGTTCTTGTGGGGCAATCTGCATTCAGAGTGAGCCCTGTGTGGTGGGAGATGCTGAAAGGGTCTCTGGTGCTGCTCCCTAAAATGTCCTTTATCCTGATGTCAGGGTTCCTATGGCAATGGGAAAACTGAGTCATCACAATGGCAGAAGAGTGGGGTTGGCATTGAACACTTCCCCATATAAGCCGCAGTTTATATGAAGTATCCAGCTCATACCTATGCCTTCCATAACCTTGTCATGCACTTGAGGTGATCAGAGGGTTTCAGCTCTTGTCACCATTTAGAAGTTTTTTGTCTTTCATATTTTAGCAAAAAAATCTTTTGGGGTCTCTTGGTATCTTTTTTCTTTGAAAAGTTATACAGTATTTTTCCAGTCATTTGTTCTTACTTTTTCCAAAGCAGCAATTTAGTGAGAAGGAATTTAAAAGGCAGTCCAACCGAGGTTGGCCTCATGACCCCCCACACTGTGTTTGGAGTTCATGGCAGCCACTGCTATCCTCACAAGACCACAGAAAGTGTAGGGATGTTGCCTGTTTACTCTGCACACAATGTGGGAGAGATCTGATCCACTTTACTTGGGAAACAGATGATAAAAGTGTGTCTTCAGCCTCTGCCAGCAGGTACCCAATGTCCCATCTGCCCATGGAGCTCAGTCTGTCTTCAGATGCACTACTTTTTCATCACCTGCTCTTTCATCATTGCCATTTCCATCAGAAATTTCCAGCCTTCCTGGGGGAGCTATTGGGTCTGTTTGCCATCTGTCCTTCTCATTCCCCTGAGAACACTTGGACACTGTTTCATTTAGTGTTGTTTTTTTAAGTAAGTTCAACATCTTTTGATAATAAATTGCTCTTGATATCCCTTGGAGGCACTTCCATCTCCTTTGGTGACCTCTTGCTCCTTCTGTGCATTACCATGGCTTAGTGTTCACCTGCCCTCTTGCCATTTCATCGGTCCACATTTGATGACAGAATAACCCCTGAGTCATGATCCTATTACTCTTCTGGAGAGTGCTTACTACTACCCAAGATTACTTTCCCCCTTAGCATCTTAGCATTACTATCTTCTCGTTTGCATTCTTTTTTGTATGTGTTCTCTATTTCATTTCTTGATTTTCACTTCACATCTTTACTTCTGGCACTCCCCTTTTTTTTGCTCTTGAAAAACAAAGGTAATAAAACCTACAACGGCTTTTCAGATAAGATTTTTTTTTCTAATTAACTTTTTAATGGTTTCCTTTGAGAGAATAAAAAGGATTTGTGTATACCGAACACAGAAAGGGACAAATACGGATAAACCCAAAGATTCATCTAGGATTAATAGGTTATTTAATCTAGGTTAAATAATTGGAAGAGGTGGACAAGATTATTTAAGGTGATGCACAGAAAAGAACAGAAAATGAAAGCAAAATCTGGGAGTGCTTTCACTTAGCCAACTTCCACAGACAAAAATAAAGCAAAGTTCTTCTAATCTGATAAAAATACAGAATTGGGCAAATGTATCAATTCATCTAAGACTGAATTTTGCCTCTGTCTCTTCCATGTTGGGATTAAGAGAATTTTTCAAATTTCCTTTAAACTTTTTTTTTAAAAGAAGACAGCTGATATTTCCTCCTTCACATGCCTGCAAAAGCTGAAGCTTGAAGAAAGACTTCAAGCACAAGGCTCAGACTAATACTGCTGGAGTTGGCAATGCTGGAATTTGTTTTACAGCAGCAGTCTCACTTCATCTCCTAAACCAACATTTTCCTCTGAAACTTCCAGACTGCATTATTGGTTACTAGAGAAAAAAATTTAAAATGTTGAGGGAAGTACCAAAAGGAAGCCTATGGAGGAGCTCAACTGATTATTCACAGGAAGCATTTCTGAGCTCTCTCCTCAGCTTCCATGGTTTCTTTGGGTGACATCAAAGAGAAATGTCTTCTCCTTCTATGTCCTGTCTCCTTTTATTCTTTCTTCTTTTGTCAGCAGTCCTTCTCAGAGCAGTGAGGAACTCTACCTAGACAGGTATTTCCAGAGTGCAGAGCCTTATCCACCATGGTTCTCTGCTGTCATTCCTTCTCTCCCAGACAGTTTGTTCTCGGTACCAGGACATGGTTTGTGGTCTGCTTGACGTTTCAGTGCTTTGAAGCAAGCAGTCACAACAGACTCAAAAATGTTTAGATTGATGGATGTAAAAAACATCCCTTGGATGCTGTTGCTTTGTTTGCCCAAGGGCTGTTGGGCTCCCATTGCCCAAGTGTGCTGATTTAATGCATCAAGGAAGTCATATCAGTGGCATTGCAGGAAACAGCTTTCCCTGATGATCCAAGGGGCTCTAAAGTGGTGTTTGATAGCCTGTGGCTCTTCTGTGCTTCATATACTCAAGACGTAAGTTGTGGTCTAGCCATGGTATGTGCTATGGCTTCTGCTGAAGTGTGGGTGCTGTACTTAGGGCCTGCAGGTTATTTCTACAGTCCTGTCTTTTCTAGCAGGCAGTCTGTGAAGTAAATGCATTGTCACTTGAGGGTCTCCTGAAACTGGGGTCGTCTCTGCTCTGCTCCGCTACCTCTTGCAGAGAAGCCCTGGCTACAAAATATGAAGGACACATCGCCTCTTACTCTGCCAGCTCTGCTATCATTCAGACAGCAGTATACAAACATGAACCAGTCTCCTGAGATTCCTAAACTTGTCCTGGATCCCAGACTGAGCCTCTCCTTCTTCCACTTTCTTTTCTTCAGAGGCCGGCTCCTGGCTTTTTTATGTGCTAGAGAGAGCTATGTGCCTTGAGTCTCTGCAGGGCTCTGATGACCATGTTTCCCATCCCATAGCCTCCATTGAGAGCTGACGGTGTCCTCAACTAGCAAGCAAAATTTAAGCAGGTTGCCCAGCCAGTTCTCCCATCCTACCACACCAACAGAGCCAGAACTGTTCCCCAGATATTGCATTTCAGTAGGGAATCACAATTGTACCTTGCATGTTTCATTTGGGGTTGTGAGGGGTTTCTTTTCAGGGAGAGGGAATACATCCTCTAACTGTGTATTAGTGTTCAAGTGCCGAGTTGGTGAACTCCTTCTGGCTCAGGTGAGTGACAGAGAGAAATTCTGACTCATTTGCAACAACAAAGGAAGCGGAGTATACCATGTGCTCAGAATTAGGGGCAGCAGGCAAGATTACAGCTGGAAAGGCTGCCTGCTGAGAGCACAGTGTATTTAGAAGCATCTAAAATTATTTGTGTGACTCAATACTGTTTTCCTAACACTGAGAGCAGCATGTGGTAACTCTCCCCCTTAGGATGCTCTTTTTATCCGCCTTGATTTTTTTACGTGTGAATGGGAAGGGGGAAGAAAAATGAAGAAGAGGGAGAATTTCTCTGCTATTTAATCAAAAACAAACAACTCTTTGCACTTCTGCAGCAATTCAAGGTGTTTTGCAGATGTGCTTGGAGGTGTTGGACTTGGACCTGGATCAGTATCACATGGTATCTGCTGTTGTACCCAAGAGCAAAGTTGTGCAGTTATCGCTAAGCGGTTCTGATTGAGCTGAACAGTTTGTTTGTCCTGGAACAAAGCCTTTTCTTTCTGTCAAAGACAATTTTACACAGTCAAAGCCATGGCAATGTGTGGACACCACTATGAATCCTGCAATGTCTAATACAGCAATCTGAGAAGCCAGGAGGACTCAACAGTAGCAGCACTAGGAAATGCTAAGTTCAGATGGTAAGGACTATACTACAACTTATTCACCTTTATATTAGAGAGGTCTTTGGCGATCCAGAACTACCAAATAGTATTTAATTTTCTTCCCATTTTTGTCAGCTGCTCAAACCCTGTTCTCCCCTCACCCATAACAGTATGCCCCTTCAGAAAAATCTCATCTGATGGGATCATGTAGAAAGTGATACCTGTTGTCAGTGCATGGAGAATCTATTAAATGAGCTGTCCCAGGATTTTATTTCCTACCCAGGTAATAAAGCTAGGTACCTCCTGTCTTCTCTTAATCTGCTTCACATATGGTTCCAGCCATTACTTTTGCCTCTGTCTACTGGATCAAGCAAGGCTTCGTTGTCAGGAATGCTCTGAGAGTTCCCAGTGGTTGGGGATCGTGACTGAGCTACCTCTTTGCCAGCTCATTTGAGCCCAGAGCTTGCTGAGAAGCTTAAAGGAAAGACAGTTTCTCATCACAGTGTGTCTTTGCAGGTCCAAATGGACCTCCTGCCAGGCAGGTGAGTGGGCACAGACACTGCTGTGCAGTCGTGATGAAAACATGGCAGTGCCCGAGCCAGCTATTCCCTTCAATGATTCATTATTTCCCCTCTTATCTCCTTCCCTAACCAGCTTTGTGGACAAAATTAGCAGCTACCTGCTGTATGCCTAGTGCTACCCTTCACAGCACAGAAGAAAATATTAATTCATCATAAATGGAAGCAAATGAACCCACATTAAGCAGGAAGCAGCTTATACTTGTATTATTGCATCAAAGTGAATGGTATGCTTTGACTCATCTAATAGAGGACATCACAGAGAAGAGCCTGCTAGGCAGAACAGAGGAAGTCCGGATCTGGATGAGAAAGCATCTAATGACACCAGGAGCCATCTCTAAAGCTGTGTGAGTATCAACCAGAGCATGTTTCTTTCTTCAAATCTCCTTGCACATCATGTAGCTGTCTGGGCAGGAGCTCCTCTTGATTCACCCAAACCACAGAAAAGGGAAAATGGGCCCACAGCAAGAGATGTCTTAGCCTTCCCCCTCTCCACAACCACCTCGAGTGCCCAGCACTTGTACTCTGAAAACTAAAATTGCAGAGAGCAGAAAAATCCAACTGAGAAGGAGCATGGATTAATGTGCAACTCATGTAGATGGATACCCTACCTGAATTCTTTTGGATCCACTGTTTTTGTCTGGGTACTTGTCATCTGCCCAGGATCTGCTGGTGGAAATAATCTACCTTCCATTCATAGAAAGGACTCAACCTAGACTTAAAGGAAAGGCACGAAAATGACAGCTATCTGCCAGCAGAGAAATGGAGGCTGTCCATGTGTGCAACTGACTGCTACCTGCTCACAGCCAGAACATCTGCACAGAGGTCATTGCACCAATGAATGAGGCCTTAGTCAGGTCCTTTTCCAGATGTCTTTCAGTCACACTGCAGAGGATACAAGGAGTCACAGCAATGCTCTTCTTTAGGGATAGTGAATACATTGATGAAACAATTGTTCCACCTCCAAAACACTGCTCCCACCTCCACTTCTTCCCCTAAATTGCTTTCCCCATAATTAGCATTCCAACAGAAGTGCATTTCAGCCTGCAAAAAGACAAGCTCCAGACAGGATGGCTTTTCCACCTTGTTCATTCAAGGTCAGCTCCAGTCCTACGGCACCAGCTTATTTTTTCCAACAAAGCATTACAAAACCATGGTAATGGGATCGACCTCTGCCTGCAAGCTGCTAATGACTTCCTGGGTGAGCATCCAGGGAATGAATCCACTCTGATCTGCATGCCGCTGGGGGAATTCATTCGCTGGTAGAGCATTACTTAGCTGACTTTCAGCACTTTCATGGAAAAAAGGGGCTCAGCAATGGCTGGGTGAAATCCACAGCTTGCCAGGGGGGCTGGCTGTTGTCAGATGTCGTTAAATCTCACAACACTGCACAGCCACTACATGTCCCTCGCAGACAGGGTGTTTTCATTCAACAGTTATTTGGGAGCAAAGTGCACCAAGTACCTTAGGCAAGCATTACTGTTAACTCTCATTATTCACCACTGGTTTTGCTATTACTCTACACCTAAGAGAGGGCACAGTGACTTAGATCACAGGAGGGCAGTGAAGGAATTCACAGACCACAGCATGAGCAGGCATGAACTCATGTCCCACACAGGTGCAGCAAGGCACGTATGGTCCAAAAACCTTTCTCACGCTCTCTGCAGTCCAGAGCTGGCTGCAGAGCCCTTCTAGGGCATATGGCAGACATGCAAGAGGAGGTTGCATCCCTTATTTCATGTAATGCAGAATCAGGAAAAGAAAAGGAAGGAAAAAAGGTTTTCCTGAGAACAACATCCGTCACAAATGAGACTGAGCCAGACTTGTGTGTTAAGCTGCATTGTGAATAAGGTCCAGCAATTGAATTGGCTCTTCAGAAAAATAAACCAAAAGCATGCTGAAAGCAGGCCTATTCCTGTTAGCATTTTGGACCCAGCTCCTTTCTGAGCTCTGACTTGCAGAGCCATTCCATAAGTCCAGAGGATGGAACAGATGAGTTTCTCTACTTCAAATTGTCCTGAAAAACCTGGTCTAACAGTTAGGGTGGCCCTGCTTGGTGCAGGGTTTGGAGACAACTCTCCAGAGGTTCTTTTCCATCTAAATCTCTTTATGATGCTATGATAATTCCTGCTAAAAGGCATATGAGGGAAAAGCACAATACTTTTAATTTTTGCAGGTCTCCTCTTTTGGCACAGGTCTTTTTAGCCTCTAACAGCCAGCACAGGCCTCTCAGGAAGTGTAGTCTCCTCTCCAAAGAAACATGCATATGCAACAACCCTTCCAGTACTGCTCATTAGCACCCTTTCATTGTCCTCTATTTTTTGCAATTACTGAATAAGCAAAAAATCACTAAAAGTTTTTCTTGTCTTTCCACTGAACTTACAGAAGGACCAGTTTACGCTGGAATGACTCAACAGGCTTTGCAGCCATCCAGCTGCACAGGGATCCATGGGGACCTATGAAACTTGAATATTGCAAGTCAATAAATATGGGAAGTCAGTGCACTTGAATTTCAAGCTGTCTGGTTTATTGACTCAACAGTATGGTCCAGTTGCCCAAGAAGAAGGCTGTGAGACAGGTCTCCTGACTTGTCAGGGCCCTGAGTGCACATAAACATATACACAATGGCTCCATTTAAGTCCAGCCCTGGGCCTTCAATTCTGGTTTGAGCTGGGCTGCGGTTTTACTCAGCCACAGCTATGCCTGTGCCTAACCATGGACCCTATTGGTCTGGGCTCTCATCTGCAGGTTGGCTTCCCGAGTTGCCTTAGGACATGTCTTGTCACCATGAATTTGCCTGATGTTCTTCATTCTTGGCTGAACCTGGCTGTCATCTAGGCCTGGGTACTGTGAATTGGGGCCCTGGTTTGTAAAGCCTTGCTGGCTGTGTCACCATGCTTGGCTCCTGTCCTTTAGGGAGGACCTAACGCTAGCCCTCACTGCTCCTGGATACCAACTCTGCTATCAGGGTCCTTGATCACCTTGGGCTTGCTTTAGCTCTGGGGCTTTTCAGTGCAGCAATTAATGATGGATGGGGACTGCAGCCCAAGCCAAGTCCGAGTCACCAGAGAAGCCAGCCAGATATGTGGCTGTGCTCCCTTGTGTGGCTGTCTTCAGTTTAACATTAGGTTAGATTCTTGTTCAGGATTTGTCCTAGACTTAGCTGTTTTTCACATAGTGCAGAAAATGGGCTTGTCACATCTTGTTCCATCAGTAGAGGGGAGAATCAGGAGCATCAGAGTCAGGCTGGGCATTGTGAGCTGAGCACTTAGTGCCAGGAGCCTGTTAGGAGCTGAGAAGTCTTTCATGGGGACACACAAGGTGAGCACAGGCCAAAGTGAGACTTTGATTTCACTGTCTGTCTTTATCTGTGGTTTGAAGATACACAAGCAGCTCTTTTGGGTTTGTGAATGTGCACCAAATGTGTGGCTTTCTGATAAGAAAAAGGATCATAAAAAAAAATCAAGATCACAAACCTGGTTCTAGTACTGCTTCAGCTTTCAGCTCAACAGGCAATCCATTTCCTCTGTGAAGAGGTGGCGGATTTTTGTTACTTGTGCTTTCAGGTGAAGGCTCCCAGTACTGGCAAATTTCTGCTTGGGCTGAGAGCTTCCTTCATTCTTCCCCCACCAGTGAAATCCACATTTACAGCTGGTGGAGTCTTCAAATACAAAAAGAAAACAGGAAAACCAAAGCCTAGACTGCTATGCCAGTGTGACAATTATAAGTCTGTAACATTAGATATGCTTATGAACCCTTTCCCTTGTGTCTGATGGATCATCTGACATACAGGCATCCAAACTGAGTGAGCTGGTGTAGCTATTTCCAGATGGGCTTCATCTCATCCCAGGGTGGGTGTATAAACTGAGCGGATGATTCATTCTCTGCAGGTATTAGTCTTTAGAGTCTTTACAGTCCTATCATAAGCTTCAGAAATGGTGCTTTGTTGTTTATCAGCACCTGCTTAAAAGAAGCAAGTACAAAACCAGTAATGTCTCATTGCAACAAATCTCGTCAAACTTGGAACTGAGCATCTAAGAGCAGAGAGATGTAGGTGTGCTATACTGCCTTCCTTCTGCCACTCAAAAAGTGGATGAACAAATGAAAATTTTAATGCTGTTGTAGATGGGAAAAAATCCCCACTGACAGGAAAGGGTTAAGTTCCAGTGGAGTGACCCAAAAAGGAAGACCAGAGTAGCTTTTCAAAAATTTTTTTTTTTCATCTTCTTTCCCCAAACCTTTCTCTGAGTGGCAATCTCTTTTTCTTTATTCCCACAGAGAACAATGATCCTTTTGCTTGACCAAGGAAATACTAGGTACTTACAAAAGCAAAGAACTACCTTAAATTGCTTGGGCAGCAGGAGCAGTTGGTTCAATTAATTGCTTAACTTTGCAGAAACATCTGGCATGCTGTTTACATCCTGTGAGAAGCAGACTTCCATTAGGAACGGAGTAAAGAAGATGAATGAAAATCTGCAGGGACCCACCCACAGACTTCAGCAAGCATAAGATCTTTAGCCTATTCCTATTGAAACCAGCCTGCAAAATACATCTGCTCACACAGTCAGAATTTCAGAGCAACACATCTTTCAGGTGCTTACAGGAGCTTTGATCCTAAGAATGGCAGCAAATTGGGATGATGAAAAGAGTCTAATTATCATTATTATTATTATTGCAGGTAGAGTTAGACTGTCTGACACTGGAAAGTGTTCCTGGACTTCATTCATATGTGTTCCAGCAAGGACACAAGGACCAGAGACAACATGGTGCAAACTGAACCACAGATTGAAGTCTTCATGCAAAACCTGTATACATGTGAGCTCATTGGAAAACATGACCAGCATGGCACAGAGGGCTTCACAGGGTTTATTGCAAAGGTTTTGTGTGTGTAAAGGAGGCAGGAGAAACTGCATAAGCAGCCAGAGAAGACAGAGAGGAACCAGAGCCAGAGCCATGGATTACTTGACCCATGAAAAAAGAAATTGAGTTTCTTGGGTAGAGTACTGGCAAAAAAAGGTTTCAGCTCTTTCCAGGCTTTTCCTCCAGAAAACAACATTGCTCCTCATCAAAATGAAAGGCATGATTTCTAAACTACAATGCTGCTTTGAAAAGTCAGGGCAGATTAGCTGGCCTTGCATGTGCTGTGGTATGCACTTGGTGCTCCAAAATGGCAGGTGAAGACTTTGGTCTCTCTGATGTATGGGAAGCTCCAGGAAGGTGGCTGGCTGGCTCAAAGACCCTTTCCTGACCCATAGCACATAAGCTGGCTCTTCTTTCTTAGAATCAGTTCTAAAACACACATCTCCCCCAAGGATCTGGATGGTGAAGACTTGGGTCAGGATAAGGAAAGTGAATCCAAAAATGGTACAGACCCAGTGGGAGCCATTCCCAAACCTCTTGATGGGTTAAAAATCTTCACGTTCAATACTCCCAAGAGAGAAAGACCTGGGTGGACCAAGAAATCCTTCCCATGTTTACCAAACACAAAGTGGCAGGGAGGGAACAGATCTAAAAAAAAAAAATCTTGTAAAGAATTTATTTACCAGTGGAGGGACCAATTCCTTCTGTCTTTCTCCCTGCATCTGGCTTTGCTATTATCTTGAGCAGCCCACCAGCACAGAGCAAGCAGAAATGTGTAGAGTGGGTGGGTTGGTATGGCTCATCTCATACATCATCTGCAGCTAACTGCTGGGACTGTATGAAGCTTGCAGGCTGCAGGAGATTTAATTAAGAGGTGATGTATGTTGCACTGGGGACAGGGCTCTTGCCTTGGCATGCTGTGTTTCTATTGCATGCTTGTGACACTGAACATAAATGTTTTTCCTTCTTCCTAACATCAATTCTTGTTCCAATAAAACCAGTGCCTGAGTGGTCCTGTGAGAGCAAAAGTCCCATTGTACTCCCTTAACGTGGTGGGGGAGTAATTCTGAGACCCTCAGCCCCGCTTGTCCATTTCTTTCTTGACAGGAAGGACATTTTTAGCCCACACTGTTCCTGGAGCCCACTTGAGGACAAAGAGACAGGGGCACAGCAAAGCCCGCTGAGGTGTGGAGCCCTGATGGGAAGCCCAGGAACACCCCCACCTTGTGGGGTCACAGCTGCCACCTGAAAGCTACCCTTCCAGCAAGCATCTGCTTCCCTGCGTTTCAGTGTGCTGCCATGCAGGAACATTCATCACGGGCAAGCAGCAATGCTGAGCTAAAATTAGAAAGAATCATTTCCGATAGAATAATAAATTAAGGGTGTCTTTTGCAGGACCTTCCCTTGTGTGGGTTAGGAGGTGTTTTGGCTTCAATTTAGCCGTTGCATATCAGTCATCTCACCCTGTGCCTTCCCTGACATTTTCCAGCTCTGCCTTCTCTGTCTTTCAGTCCTTCAGCCACCTTCTTTCATTATTGTTGAAGCCTAATTAACAACAATTTCAGTCCTCTTTCTTGAGGAGGCAGCTCATGTACACAGCTACCTGATCTGGCTTGTGTAAATGAATATGCAGAGAGAAAATGGTTGCTCTGGAGTGAATATGAGGTAGCAACACATTGGGAGGACTCTGCTGACACAGAACTCTGAGGCCATGGCATACACTGCTGGAGAGCATTAGCAGAGACCATTCAGAGGTTTGCCTCCCTCAGGGCTGGTTTCTGTTCTTTTTATTGATGGTAGATTACTTTCCAAGCTCCCCTCTGAACTGAGGAGAAACCACTTAATTTTAAAATGATGGATCACTTCAGTGCTTCTCACTTTTGAACTCCAAAAGGAGCAGAGTGGAAGCCACAATGATCGCCACTTTAAAGGTTGCGTTGGCCACTGCATTAAGGTATATTTTTATCAGGAGTGATCTCTCATTCCCCTAGTGGGTAGAGAACTTCCACTGCCTGGAATTTATTCTCAATTACATTTTTAGCGCAGTCTGTGCTCAGCCAGGGTATGACATCCATCAGCCTGAGTTCAAACACTGTAAGTGCCACTTCATATCACCAGGCCTCATATCACCACAATTAGATCTCTCAACAACCTTGGTCCTATCATGCTTCTTGCAACCCATAGCCATCATCTTCCTCACTTGTTGTAGCTTTATCTTCTCAGCTCTCACAAAGCAGCTGCTTGGAAAGCAGCCAATACTACCAGCTTCTGCATCCAATAGCACGCAAGTGGAACACCTGAGACAAGCCTTGAGAGCTCTGACAGTTCCTCCTGACTGGCCCTGTGTTGCCTCAGTACCAGAGACCTTAAGGAGTTTGTATCCTGCTCCCCAAAAGGCTAGTTCCCAGAAACTCTCCTCCCCTTGTCCAGGATCTTTGGTGCAGATGGACTGAAATGTTGAGTCTCACAGCTGCCACCTCATAAGCCAGGGTGGCTGAGAGTTTTCTCATCTCATTTCAGCCATCTTCTTCAAGCTCAGTATTGTGAAGTTCCTGGACAGAGCCAGGCATCTCCAGGTGGGGACTCTTGCCCCCTACCTGATATCCAGGAGAGAAGAATGGAACCCATCTAGAGATGAAGTATTTGGACTAAAGAGTGTGTCTGCATGGTCCTGCTCTAAGGTGCAGACTCCATCCCCTCTGGGAGTGACCTAACAGTAGTCATTCCCCCCTTTTCAGAGTCATCTTCTGGCAAGAGGGCAATGGATGAACTTCTCTTGGGTTCCATCAGGCTTTCTCCAGGCTAAGGCTAGCCTCTGGGACTATGTCAGTCATCTGTTCACAGACAGGGCACCAGGGGACCTGAAAAAACTCCACCACTGCTGGCAGTCTCAACCCAATCCCCACTCTTTGGACTCAGTGAACCCAGGCAGTGTTGGACTTTTGCCTCAACCTACATCCCAGCAGTGAATACAAAAGTGTCACCACGTAAAGCCCAACTGAACTAATCTAGTTATGGAAAACATCTCACTATGCACCCCTTGGTACCAGCTATGACCTCTTTAACACATTCTTGTCAACCCACTCTTCCTAAAGCACAAGCCAGAAATAGACTATGGCAGTGACTCAGAAAGGGAAAGAAGAGGAGAAGAGTCATACTGACTCAAATACTGAGGTGGGCCTCCAGAGGATGGCACATGGGACTCTGCAGCTCGCAGCTCTCCATGTCTCAACTGCCAAAGTTCCCTCCCCAAAACCTGCAGCATTCTGGAAATGTTGGTGTTGCTCTCTTGGTAGAGGAGCTGATGCTGTGCTGACTCTGCAGTGTGACTCAAAGGCATCACTTCTCCAGTAGGTCTGGACCATGGGCTGAAGTCCCAGTAGCTTTATCCAGGCTGGTAAATAACATGGGCCAAGACTGTCTGGCCTAGAGGGCAAGCAGCACAGCAAAGCTCACATTTGTACAGCTAAACTCTCTTCTCTATCTATACATACTGGGAGTGCTCCCTGTCCTTTTGTTTCACCTGAACCATGGCCAGGCACTGCTGCAATATGGGACGGTCAGACCCACAACAGAGATGTGGATGGTCTCACAACACAGATCTAACTAGGAAAGCCAAGATAAAGAGCACTCATGTTTAAGTGCTTTCCTAAGTTGGTCCAACTCTTGTTAGCACCAACTGCCCAGCTAACAAGCATCTTGTCCACAGACAACATCACTCTACGGCACAGCTGAATGGGAGGCTTTTCCATGGGAAAGAGGAGATAATTTGCAAAAGGATAAACAGACACATTTCCCTAGAAGGAGAGAGCAGACGTTCGTTACCAGCAGCTAAATGCTTTCCCTTTTCTCTCTTCCTGTTTTTTTCATGTTCTGTGCATTTTATCCTTTGTCCAACAATATAGCTCAGATAATAATAACACATGGACTCTCTGGGTCTAGAAGCCTGTGTTGGGTGACTGGATAAAATAGGGTAAATTACAGCAAAACATAGAGAAGGACAATCCCAGAGAATGGCCCTATCCCTCATCCCCTCCACATCACCAGGAGCAGTGGGATCCCTTCGCAGTCTGCTCAACAAATCAGCAGGGACTCAGTGCTGCAGGGAAAGCAGGTCCACAGAGAATGCAACCACATCCTCACCTCTTACAGGAACACATTTGGCTTCCCATGCTTTCCTCACCATCTGAAGCCTAGTCCACAGGAGTGTTAGTTCCTCTGGCTGGTTGTGAAAGATCAGCAGAGATCAGCCGAGGGGTGGCACTGAAGTAGCTGAGCAGTCCTGTGGCTCCTGGATACTCATCTCATCTATTTAAATGTCCTTCTTTTTGCAACTTGGAGACCATGACTGAGGAAGTACCTGCCCCAGCCATCATTTCCCTTCAGCAGAAGTCAGGAGAAAATTTCTCCTTTGAACTAGTTAGAGCAGTTCTGAAACTGGTTTTGTGTCCGTGACCACCTACAGTCCTTCAGCCCCTTCAACTTTGGAATTGCTCTGCCTGAAACATTCAAAATCAAGCTGCTCTTTGCGTTCCCCAAAACACAAGGACATCTGTGACCTGGTCTGAGCAGAGGAGTTACCTGCTTTCTGACTCTATCCCAGTGCTTGATTTTTTTACAGCAGGAGCTTTTGACTCCAAAAAATCGTAGTTTTGATCAATGCAACCTCTAGCTAGAGCTGGGAAAGCCTGACCCTGAGTTGTCTTCCTTCTACTAAATATCACATTCTGCTTCAGAACAGGAAGACTCCTGAAGATGTCAGAAATTTTTTAATGCATCATTTTGCCTCACCTCTTTCTGGGAAACAGACAACTCACCTGAGCTGCAACTTTCCAAAAAAGGTCAAGCCTGGGCCAGGCAGGCACCAAGGACATTGTTGCTTGAGTGAATAACATTTTGCCTAGAGATCAACCCCATCTTTTAAATGAAAACATCGAGGAAATCTCTATGCACCTTTCTGCACCTGGACCAGAGCAGCTCTTTGAGGGAAGGAAGCTAAACTGCTGCCCAGCTCATTAGCACTGTGTAAAACCACAGCAAAAGGCTTTCCCAGCTGGCAGTCCACATCCATGCAGGCAATGTGCAGCCACTGTAACTGCTCTCTCGTGCTCACTTTTCCTGGCTTTTCAGAAGCGAGCAGCATCTAATGTATCTCAAGGGCCAAGTCCTCTGATTTTAAAAAAACCTGACAAGTACCACTGTTCTTTAATTTAAAGAGACATTTAGTATCTGATCACAACAAATGGGTCCTTATTCTTAAGGTCCCACTGAGTAACAGCAAAAAAAACCCCAACCTTGAAATAGAGACACATCACTTTTCTCAGGAAATCAGAGAGAATCTTGAAGTTTATTTAATTCAGCAATTTTGGAGTCTTCTGGCAGTATTCCTGGTCATACAGGTGGTAGGTATGTGTGTGCACAAGTGCATGCCTCTGATCTGTTTCTGACCTTGATTACACCAGGGTTAATCCAAGTCAGCCCACTGCTGTCCAGGAGGTGCTTCAAACTTATGCTGAGATTACAAGAGTTTCCTCTGAGAACCTTACTGTCACGTAAGCAGCACAGTGCAAAACCAAGCACATCAACTTTCTGCAGTGTTCATCTGTCACTCCTTCTCGTGACACCCCAGCTTTCGGCATGAGCCGAGCCCCCATCATGAATGTATAATTGACTCTGCAGTTCGCTGAGATGGATCTATAATTGCTTTTGTTATTGCCAACTGTGGGTTAACCACAGCTGACCCTTAACATTTTTCCCTGTGCACAAAGGAACTTCAGCTTCTGGGGTCTGAAACTGTGTCACAAAGATTTGTGCTAAACAGAAACTAAGCCAGTCACAAGGCTCTCAGTGCTGGAGAGAGCACATCGCTCCTTCCCCTTACTCTCCCACTAGGGTGGCTTATAATTAGCACAGCCCAACCAATAAAGCAGTGTCAGATAGCAATCACGCTTCCGGAAGTTATTTATGAGCAGGAGCAAACATGTTTCATGTAAACTTGTGTCGTAGTCTGGCAGGTTACCCCTGGGAATTTCTTGGTCGGAGCTGCAGTTGCAGCTGGCACTCTGCTCCACGCAGCACAATGTTCAGCAGCCCTCTGGCAGCACGCTGGGAAGGTGTTTGGCCTCTCTCTCATCCCTGGGGGAGCATGGCTTGCATTTGCTTTGGGATGGACAAATTGTGCCCTTCAATGAGTACTTTCTCCCTTCTCAGTGCAGATCTGTGTCCTTCCTACCTTCCTACTATTCCACTCACATTTTGGCCTGTCAAGAGAGCAAAGAACAGAGAAGACCATCCAACCAACTGCTCTTCCTTCACTCAGTTTGAGGTTAAATTCCACTTATCCCATGCCATTTCAGATTTCAGCAGATCAACACAGAGGAGATGCATTTAGCACCTTAGCAAGATGCTAGAAAGAGAGAGTGAGGTGGAAAGAAATAAAGACCTTTTTTCTAGGTATCCAGGAGACACAACAGCAAGGGCTGTCAACCAACACAGCATGGGAGGGAGGGTTGAAGACCCTCTGTAGTTGTCTCTCACATTCTGGTGTAGGACTTACTTCACGATGGTCATTTTAAGCACGTCTTCCTCAGTCATCCTTGGAACTGGCCATTGCTCAAGCCTGACCCCAAAGACAAGGGAACAGACTCCAGGGCAACATATTGGCTAGGGAAGGAACTGACCCCTTAGCTAATTATGTGTTTCCCAAGGTTTAGACAGCAGCTGAGCAGGATGGTTGAAGATCTGCCTGATGGCATTTTTTGGTGCCCAGGGCAATCACATTCCCTGTGTCCTAATTTCCCTCTTTACTCCCTTACCTGGTGGGAGACACTATAAGGAGAGGCAGGGGAAGGAAATTGAAGTGCTGAGGTCCCACAGTAACAGGGGCTCATAACTCAGGAAAGCAACCTCCCAGTGTCTCACGTCTGAGGAACATCCCTGAGACATATTTATTTGCTCCTCACACCATCCCTTTCTGGCTGAAGCCCCTGAAGCTTGAACCATCACCTGGAAAAGACATCCTGGGGCAGGAGAGAGACTGTGGCACTAGGAAGTACCTGGGGATTATAAGTCTGCCAGCTGGCATTGCTCTTGAAAATTGTCCTGGCTGAGGTCCTGACATTCTGTCTTTCTTCCTGACATGGGATTTGATATACATACAATGTTGAACCATCATGGACCACCATCCCAACCTGATACATGCAGAAAGTTGCATGTCCTTGCTCATTCCAGACACCTGACAGAAAATTGCACCTGGAAGGACCAAAAGGTCTTACTTGCTTTGGAAAATCTTGTTAATCCAGTTTGTCTGGTGTGAAATAACAGTTCCCACTCCTTAACAAAGGAAAGACCTAAAATGAATTATCTAAAGAAATCAAAGGCTGAAATGTCTTATAGCCCAGGTATCCATAATGCAAGCTGGAAGGTGTATTTAATGGGTTTTGAATGTATCAGAAAAGGAAAAGCTATAAGGCTGATATCATTAAAGGCAGCAAATCCATCCTAGTAAAGACAATGGATTTAATCTGATTCTAACATTTCTGATTAGCTTTTCTCCTTATGAACACTTTGATTGTCTGAACATTGCTCTTTTACTTACTGATTTTTTAATGCAATTAATACTCATTTCAACATTGCCATCAAGAGCATCTTTTCATTTGCTTTTACAAACAGAAAGGCAAAGTCTGCTGTAATCAAAAGATGCACTCCAGACACGTGAAATACAGTACCACAATGTGCCTTACAACGATCAATTGATAAATTACATCAGCTCATCATTCCCAGGAAGGATTTATTACTGAGGTAAAAGGAACAAATAGTTACAGCAAGAGATGGTTTGTTTTTTCTTGCTGATTTATGCAAAAACTCTGTTCCGGCACTCACTTAAATTAAAGTGTTAAGGGAAGAATACATTGTCATATGAATCCATATAGAGAAAAGCTGTGCAGTGTATCGTAGAAGAAGGGATGCTCACAATGCTGTCTTCATCATTCAGTCCAGTTAGTTGCTTCCACCAAAAACAAAAGCTGGATTGTTAAATGTGGAGGGAAATGGAAGGAATAAAATCTTATGAAGAAAATGCCATGGAGAAAAAAATAAAGTATAAAAAATGTTTTAAAAGCAGAGAAAAAAAGAATGGATTCAAAGTTACTGTAACAAACTTCTATCACGTCAAGACATTTTTCACTTTGTTGTCTCAGGAGATTCTGCAAGACTTTTCATTTTCATTCTGCTCAAGTTGCAAGAAAACACCAAAACCTGGAGAACATTTGCCTGATTTCCTCCCCTTGCCATTGCCATTCTCAGCAAGGCTTGAACAAGAGTATGGATACATTTTGTTAAGACCTCTTTCTTTATGTCTTTAATCTGACCATGGAGCCCCAGAAGAAATCCAGTCTCTCTCTCAGCTGCCTTGCATATGCAGGCAGTACTTTAAGGCAATGCTGGTTGTTAGATGTGCCTGCATGGACTACAACATACAGACAGTTTAGCTAACACATCATGACCACAAATGCGGCAGGAAATTAACATCTTTAAGAGATCACACCTACCCATAACTTTGGCTGAGGAGCATCAAAAATCCATTTTTATTAGGCTCAGTGGGAGAACTGTCACATGTAGTAAGGAAAACTAGCACATAACTCCTGTTCCATCTCTCCTTGAGTCTTTCTGTGCCTTTCTGAGCCAACCTGGCTATATTTTTGCAGTGTGTCTCATAATTTTCTAAATGCTGGACTGGACATTTGCCTTGGAAGGCATTCCTGGCTCCCTGCCATAATTTTGCAGTAACGAGCTCTTGCATAGGAAGTCGCCTCAGCCCCAGGCTGGGGTGTCTCCTGGCATAAATTCTCCCTGTCTCTTAGATGGCATCAATCATTCATAGCCTTGTCCTGTTCAGAGCATCTGCTTCCCATTCTCTTCCTTAGTTTCCTCCTGATTAATTGATGAAATTGTTGAGTGTGGTTGCCCAGGAAACTGCCATTTCCTTAAGCTTTTTTGGCCTCCTTTATGGGAGAAACCAGGAAATCTTCACAGGAACCCTGAAGGGACAGCAAGGTTGAACAGGACCCACCTTTCATCAGGACAACAGAGGCTAAGACACCAAAATACAGCCAGGCTGTTCCCAGGCTGCCTCAGTGTCTGAGGGCAGAGGTGAGAGCACAAGGAGAGGAAGGACCATGTGTTTTTCCTGTCATATTCAGCATCCCAGTGGCAAACAAGCCACCCTCCGGGCAGTTTTCCCTCGGGCAATGTCTACAACGGTTCTCAAACTCCTGCCCATGACATCATATGGGTAGCATGAACCTTGGTGCAAGGCAGAAGTGGGCAACCTTGTACCACTACTGCCTGGCCTCTTCTACCCCTGCTCTTCAGCACCTAAACTCCCTGGCTGCCTGGTCATGATGCTCCTGGGCAGCTTGCAGGTGACCAGCGGCACCACCAGGAGAGATGCAGCTAATGTGAGCACAAAAGCATGGCAACCTCTCTGGAAGCCTATGGCAATGCTGCCTCATGCAAACAAGCCCCAGGGCCAGCACATCAATAGCTTCTAAAAGAAGAGATTAGGGCAGAGACAACAGTGATATTAAAGGCCATCTTCAGCTGCAGAGCTAGGAAAGAGGCCTTGAAGAGCCTGAGCCTCAGGCCTGTGGTGGTTTTCTCCCTCTCCAATGCCCACACATCATGCTTACTGCAAAGCCCAGTCCTGCACAAAGAGGACTCTGCAGTGTGAGTCAAATCCTGCCTCCCAGGGCTGCCAGGGGACCAGTCCCATCCATTCTTTGCAAAGGCACCAGGCATGTCTACCCCAGGCTGAAGAATGAGCTCAGAGCTTACTGACATGATAACGGCCAACACTGGGACTCTATCATAAGACTTGGTTTATGGGCGAGACTCATTACAAGACAGCAATTGAGACATAATGTGCCTCATGGCAAATTTCATAACTTGTGAGAAGCCTGATGGACTAGAGTATCTTTTCTGGATGCACTCTGGCTTCACTCCTGCATGAGGCAGGAACCAGCGTCAGGAGGACCCTAGAGTGGGTGCAAGCTAGGGTATCTCTCTCCTTTAGCACAAAAGGGAGGAGCTTTGATTTCAGATTGTTCATCTCACTGCCTCTATTCAAAGCTACTAGTGCCAGTGCTTTTCTGCCATCATTCTTTTTCAGTAGTGTTTGCTGATCACTGAAAGGGCTCATGATATGCTGCTTTCTTAGGTTGACTTTCTCTGCTTTTATTTGGCTGAAGGAGAGAGCAAACAACATCTCTGGCAGCCCAGAGATGCTTATGGTCCCACCAGCTTTCACTCACAGCAGCCAAATAATCCTTAAAAGTGAGACTTGAATTCTACTTGATGTTAAAAAACAAGTACTACAGCCACTGGAGGCTGATGAGAGATGACACAAGACAGCAAAATCACTTGGTATTAGCCAGCAGAGATGCTGCAAATGACCCTCAGCAAGTTTTCTTTCCCCAGCAAACACACAAAGTATTGCATGCACTGGCCCAACCATGGAAGACCACTGTATGGGTCCCAGCAGGCATAAACACTGATCAGTGACGTGCTTTCTGACCTGCCATGGCTGTAGTTGGGATGTGGCTCATATCTGGGGCAAATTCAACTATACAGTTCTCAGTAGCTTTTGGTACTCCACGCTCTAGGCTGGATCCTCGAGCAGCTAAAATCACTGGGGAGGGTCTTATTCCCCTTCCAAGGGAAGTTAAATAAAGCAGCCTGGTCTATGCAGAGGAAGTCCAGGCTTGGGAACAAGGAGTTTAAATTTCTGTCTTTGCCACTCATCTTGGTAGTCTTGGTCTCTTCTCCCAGTTCTTTCTCTGGTCACACAACCTTTGGGCAGGGACTGCTTCCCACTCTGCATATTTACAACCCCTAGAACGCTGAACACTGAGCCACCAGAACTCACTGTAGACTAAAAACAAATAGGAAAACCCAAGTCTTTGGCTTTGTCTCTCCAGAGCTTTTGGATTAAATTCACCATTTCCCTGAGGAGAACAAGCCTTCAGAGCTACTTATATCAATAAAAGAAGAAGGGACCAGCGCATCACTGTCCTATCAGCCCCAGAGACTGTGTATCCTGTGTCACCTCTGCTTTCCCATTTACAGCCCAGCTTCCCCCACAATGGAAACAGGAGTTAGCAAGCAGAGTACTGCACTGACACTCCACAAGGAAAGAAAACAAGAAAACAAGTGGGGCTGGTGCATATGGACTGAAGCTCCCCTAATGCCCAGAGAGGCAGTGGGTGCCCAGCCTAGGGGATAGAGGCTTGCTGTAGCAAAGAAGAACCTGCTTGGTTTACAGGCAAAAAGCCACAAGAATTTTTTAATGAGGATTTCAGTGGATAGAAATTGCTTCCTGGGCAATGGCTAATGATAGCTAATAGGGACCCCAGAAACAACATGACAGCACCTTCTTATTTTCTCTTGCTTGTAATCAGTGTCTGGTTGTTACTTTCATCCTCCTAAGTAGTATAATGGACAATTGCATTCACATTTCTACTCCCTTATTTTACCAGAGATGTCACCATTCCTATTTTTTCTATAAACATAGAAATGCAAGATTTCTTCCCCCTCCCATTGCTTCAGTTCTCAACTAAACTAAAGAGGCAGAAGCCAGTAAAAAGTTTATTAGCAGACCTCTCCAGAGGATCAATTTAGCATGGTTATGCATAATACAGCTTTACTTCTTTTATTTTTCCTTAAATAAAAAAAGATAGAAAAGGGAGTTGTTTTAAATTTATGAGCTGATGAGACAGTGAGTAATGGTGAATCACTGTTTAATATTTTAGTCAACCATCTGCAAGGTGAGCTGTACTCCCATTTCATATTGCTAGAGCTAAGAAGTCACCTCAAGTTTCATGAATAGAATCAGTCTTGCATCAACCCCCAAAGGCTGTATTTAGGACCAAAACCAATCATCTTCCACCCAGGGCTCTCAAACACACAACCTTTGAACACAAGAGAAAACAAGCACAACTATAAGCTGGGTGGGGGGTGAATAACACAATGAATTAAAAAAGCTGCAAGGATAAAGCTGGCTTTTTTGCTAGCTCACAGCGATTCTGCAGGCAGAGTTACAGGGAAGAGCAGCTTTCTGACCGTGCACAGAGGACGGTGCTTATGGCTGTCTATGTGCCGGCTTGTGATTGCCTTATCTTCCTGTGTTTCCAACACAATTACTAGCACTCCAGAGGCTCTAAACCTCAGGCCAGCCTGGGATTTTCCAGCCAGTTTCCCAGAGGAAGCAGACACAAGCTTCTCTCTCCTGTTTCTCCTTCCTCCAGCCCAGCGACATATGCAGAGTGTCTCCATGTCTCAGTGCCACAGCTACCCTGGGAGAAAGCACAACAGTGCTTGCAAGGGAGGAGGAAGCAGCATCGTCTTGTGCAAAGGAGATTTGTCAGCAGTCTGGCACCTGCAGATCCACACTGCCAGGGGACAAACATGTCGTGCAGGGCATGCCCACACATGTCCACCTGCAGGGACAGTGTCAGAGCAGAAAAGATGCAATGCCTGTTGTATCCCTTCCAGGCTTCGCATGGTACCTCTCCCATGGGGAAAAACTCAAAGATTCTGAAATCCCAGGTGGCTCAATAAAGCCTCCCTTAGACCTGCTGTTTCAAAATTTCTCCTTCCTCCTGTTCCCAGTGCTGAAATCCTCACCAGCCTCTTGGTCTTAGCTGCTCTTATGATAGCATAGTCTCTCCAGACTGGCTACTTAACTGTTTCTTGTCCACCACTCATACCCAGGTCCTCTGCTGCCATTGACAAGAGCTGTCTCTCTAGCATGTGCAACCAGCAAAAAAAAAGTCTCTAGGCCCAACCTCTCAGTCTGTCTTTCTCCAAGGGCATCTTCAAGTTCCTTTCCTTGATTAATACATGCTAAGACTGACTAATTTCATACCTTTCATCTCTGTAGCTGCTTTACAGCAGGGAAAAATGCAATTTCCTCTAGCTTGTCAAGTGTCACAAGAGCTTTGTGAACCATGACAATGTACATTGCTTGCTGCTGCTCACCACCCCACTCCCCCAAAATCTAATGGGATATGAATAACAGTTTTGCAATAAATGTGAGTTATTAAATTACTATACAGAGCCAGTGCTACAGAGAAGGGTACTGCGAGCCTCTGTGACCCAGCAGAAATACAGGTCTCCATACAGTGCAGGAAGAGGACAACCACTGCAAAGGAAACTACATCAGTTGCCCCAGAGCTGATTTCAATGGAGAGTGGAAAACCTTCATGCCTTCTTATGCATCTTTTACATCTGGAGGAAGACCGCTTATGTCCATGGTCTTTACATTGCTGCAAATGACAGAAAAACTTTTGTGCATCCAGTTCCTTCACAATGTTTTATTTATACACATATGAACAAGCAGTTAGTCTCCACATTGCTTTGCAGACCTTTCTTCCACAGGAAGTGTTTCAACAACAATGCAGTGAAATCTGATGTCAGCACAAAGTCCATGGTTGCTCCTTCTCTCCCTAAAAATAACCTGCTTCATACCATGTAAAAGAAATTTGGGGACACTTAGGTGAGCTGATTTAGACCAGAAAGATATCTCCCTCTCTTCTCATGCCAGTGGTTCACCACCCACCCTGTTAAATACTATGCAAAATTATTTGCCATAGGTATTTCTCAATGTCTATTTTTTTATTGGACCTGACCCTACCAACTGAAAGAGCCTTCTGGCATATGGTGTCTTATCTCTGACAACACATGGAGACACCATGTTCAGGTGACCTCCTGCACTTCTTACTTAATTGGGCAGATTTGGCACTGTTTTAGTGCTAAAGAAGTTCCTGATATTATCCAGGATTCTTTCCTCAGAGATATTATCTGGCACTCAGAAAAGTGTGGATTTGTTTTCTGAATGCTCTGTTTCCTCCATAAAAATTCAAAAAGCTTGCTCACAGGCTTGAAGGACGTCTCTTGAAGGACAGTAACAGAACAAAACCAAACATTCTAAGCAACACTTTCTTTTGTCTTTTCCAGGTCTTCCAAGTGAAGCAAAATAAAGAACAAGAGAGCTTTCCATCCTCTCAGTTTTTCAGACATAAGAAAAGATCTCCAAGCAAACACATTTCCCTGGTTTTTGAGGCAAGAAAAGCAAAGGAAAGAGTTGGTAGAGGAAAAGAGAATCTTTCCTATCTCTTTAACATTTAAGGAAGGAAAATTTTATGGGTTTTTAAAAAATTAACATGAAGCTCTGATATTTTGATCCCTCCCCCAAGCTGTACATGCTTTGATGCACTCAGGAACTCCTTCTCAAAGTACTCTCTTGAGTCACCCTTGACTCTCCATGCATTCACCCACTCTGTGGTGCAGTGAGCATGGCCTGAATGACAGCGACCACCCGGTGAGACAAGGGTTCCCATCTTCATGCCACTTCAACCCCCTTTTCTCACTGAATCCACCACATGACAGGATAAAAAAAGAGATGGTGAAAGCACTATTGTAATGCTCCAGTTCTGCCAGGAGAGTCCAGCGCAAGAGTGGAAAAAGACACCCTCCTACCAGCACGTACGGTCATTTTGCTTTCCTGGATTTGTCTGACTCTCTTATTGTTCCCCTTTCTCCACTCACTCGTTGTACCACACAGAGCTGCGATCTGAAAGCCTCGTGTGTATTCATCAGTGCTTCAGAGCAGATGATTCACCTACCCTTCTTTATAATTTTATCTCCCATCAGCTGAGAAGTCAAAGTCTGCATAATGCACCATTGTTGTTTTCAGGAGCAGGCTTGTCGCTGTGATACAAATGATACCAGGAAAAATGTATGATTTGAATTGAAACAGAGGGTCGGCAGGTACCATTCTAAAGCTCCGGAGCTAGCAGATTAAAAATAACAACAATGACATCGTGTCTTCTAACAACTGGGAAGAAAATAATAATAATAATAAATACAATAGCCCTGACTGTGGCACTGCGTGTGAAGGTGAAGGTTAGAGGGTCTATTGTCCACACTGGGCAGAAAATAAACAGTGCTGCTTGTTTTACGTCCTTTACAACCAATTGTAGCTACATCCAAGCTCTGCCTTTTGCCTGGCTCCCACCCTGCATCTGGGAGGGCTGTACTGGTCTCCAAGAGAGGAGCTCTGAGGAGGGCATCAGCCCTGTGGGCCAGCAGCTGCCCAGCTGCAGCAGCCACCCTTGTTTGGCATAGAAATATTGAGGACGACAGGGACCGAGAGTGCATCTGTGTCAGATCCAGCTCAGGGTCTGCCATAGGTTGTTAATCCCTGAACGGCATCAGGTAGCCATGCAGAAAAATGGATTAGCCCCTCTGGCAGGGAAATCTGACATAGCTCTGGGTGACACACCAAGGACTGAGGTTTTCTGCACAATCAGCAAAGACCAGTGGGGTTTGCTCAACAGCAAAGTGCTCTCATGTCACAGATGTGCAAGAGCAGCTCAGGTTGGGTATCAACAGCACCTTACAGCTCTTTGGACCCGAGACATGCTCTCCCAGTCATCATTGTGCTTTTTGTTTACCTCAGTGCACCTCGGCCAACTTCAGTAGAAATGTCATCTTCTGGCAGCTCCAGGAAGTTCTAGAGAGAAAAAAACGCTTTGTTTTAAGGGGAGTCAGCTCCCCAGACAATGGTTTGGTTCAGGGAGACTGAGAGAAGCAGGAGGACATACTCAGGGGAAAAGGAAATCTATGACACTTCAGGTAACAAGACTGGCAAGACTTGTCAAACTATTCCCTACGTTAGAAAGTGGCCCCTCAGCTCCACCTGTAGTTAAAGGAGGAGAAAAGATGTATAACAGCTCCCAAACTGGGCTTTGGTTCCCAACCACCCTCCCTGAAGGCAACATATGATAAGCATCTTAAAAGGCAGAGGTGGTGCAAATATATTCCTACACTGGCAAGAAATCTTTCACTGCTCTAAGCTGTGGTTCCACACAGGCTGGATTGATCCTTCAGTTGCATTACCACCAGCATGGTTATTAATCACCTTTAGTACGTACTAGCCTTCAGTGACTACAAATCCTTAGCAGTTCCTCTGGGCAGCTGCATCACATACCCCTTGCTGCTCCATGGCGTGAGAGAGACACAATAACCTGAAAAGCAGTGACTCGCATAACCACTGGTGTTCTTGGAAAAAGCAAGCTTTGAAACAGAAATTGGCTGAGAAACAAACATCCCACAAGGACATCCAAGAATTGGCATGCTCCTACATGAGGTGTTCAGGATAATGTAACAATGTGTTATCCTTCTGAGCACAGCCCAAAGTTCATCCCTAGAGCTACGCAGATAAAACAAGCTCTGAAAACAGTGTTGCTGGTATAACTACAGCTGCAATATAACCTTCAAAACAGCCGTCTTCTGGTCGCCTGCGTTCATCAGGCTCACGTATTACCTACCCACTGATCAACAAAGCAATGCAGTCAGGTACGTGTCATGTAGACCTGGCCAAGAGAAATCTGAAACAGGTCAGGTGTAGGTCCACCCACCAGAGAGTGACTGTTGCTTGTTCTCCACAAAGACGGCACACCCAAGAAATCACATCTGCCCTTATTTCCTAATGAAAGCCATCCTGCAAGGCAAACCAGAGCACAAAACAGTATTTACTATATTCCTTAATCCTTAGAAGAATTGCTCCCTTTGCCTCGAAATCAGCAGCAGTCTTCATCTGTTTGGTTGGTAAAGCCAGTATTTATTGGTCAGAACACACTTATGGCTAAAAGCTGCCCTACACCAGGTCAAAGCATCTCATGCCACCACCATTCCAACAGAGAGCCCAGCACAGCCCCCCATGCTTTCTGATGTTCACCTGTCTTCTGGGAAAAGTCTCTGTGGCATGCAGATCCTCCAATATGGATCTGATTCTGGTCTTGTGGCTGATGGATGAGACACTGAGCACCACCTGCAACAGTTCACCTGCAGCAACTGTCTCCAGAGACTACGACTTTTGGAAACACAGTCTGCTTGGAGAAAGTAAATGGGTTAATTTTTCTTGAGAAGAGCCCACAAGAAGCCAAGGACCTGCTTTGGTTTACTGTCTACTACTTCACTGTAAATCCACAGGAAGCTCAGCTAACAGCCAACAGAGACAAGCATGAGTAGGGAGCGTGCACCGGGTTTCCAAACCATACCACAGGGCCTAGTGATAAATACAGAGCTGGTCTGAAAACACAAGGATTTTGCAGTTACTGAGTGAGCAGGTCAAAGCAGACCCCATCTGTGCTCCATTTTCTGCAGAGAAACATGCATACCTTCAAAACAGTGCTACTAGGTCTTAAACCTTCTCCATCTGCTGCCTGCGATGTTTGCCTGGACCGTAACAAACGTGTTGCCACTTCCAGCACCCAGCAGTGATTGATGCTGCGTTAAGAGGACACCAGTGGTTCCGGTCTATTTACATTTCCAAGGATCTTGGCTGGATTTTACGCTGTCATTTTCTTTCGGTATACCAGATGTGGGAGACCAAAGGGTACAAAAATTACTGCGACGCTCAAGCGAGGAAATGCTACTGTTGAGAAAACATCCTATTTATGACATATTTTAAAAGGAGCCCATCTTTAAGAGTTTTAAAGAGCTGCCACTAGCAACAAATGAGACTGCTAATTTGGCCTGGCAAGCGGCGCTTGCTAAACACCATTTCAGGTTTTAATTCATCACATGTAGATTTGGAATTGGAATTCTACTAGCAAAACCATCATCAGTGTGTTTTTGCAATCCCAGCTCCCTTTCTTTTCACATCAAGCCTGTCTCCCCCTCTCCCTCTGTCTGTCACAGCTGTCAGCTGCCATCAGCCAGGAAGGCAGATGAGCCAGTCCCAGCCTTGCAGATCTGACCCAATCTCCTGCGAAACAGATGCCCAGGCCCCAGGTCCTCTTTGCTCCCCAGCCCTTTGTTTGTCTGCAGAAACTGTATGTGCTACTTTTCCCCTGCAAAGGGAGGAAGAACAACTGACTTCCTGGGAAGCAGACAAGGAATAAAATGCTTCACACATTCACTCACACTGAGAGCTGACATCCAAGAGCCTGCTTGTGCCACTACAGATCAGATGAGCAACAACCACCATGTCTCCCCTTCCACCCGAGTTATCACCCAGCAGCTCCCACAGGGAGGTCTCCTGTTTCTTCTCGGTTTCACCACTGCCATGAAGTTGCTCAGAGAAGGATGCTACTGATGCTAGTTTGACTCCAGCCATGCCAAAGGAATGGCAATTTTGGGGGAAAATCTGAAGAGTTAGATCCCCTCTCCAGCACAGATCTCTGCTTCCAGGCAGAGTCAGCCCTGCCAAGATCTATATGTGAATAAAGTTATCCTTTTCTCACCCAGGTGTTTCCCCATGACCACGACCACAGCTGGGGGAAAGGTTGCAATGATGCCAGCCCTAAAAGTCCCCTGTGGAAAGAGTCCTGGTACCAAAGTGAGGTCTCGGAGGAAATGTGTCCCTGTTTGGGCAGTCCTCCAACACAGCCCTCTTGGCTACTCTGATGACCCCATTAGTTTTCCCTGATCTGTACCCAAGTAAAAAACTCCTTAGCACCTGCAAGACAGACACAGTGATGTCCTCTGGCTAGGAACTAGATAAAGGATTCCTAATTCACTTGCACAAAATTTTCCCTCCAATGTGCCATGCTGCCAGCACCCTGCCTCCCACAGCAGCCAGGAGTGCATCTGTGTATACAGAGCCTGCAATGGGACAAGCACAGAGCAACCACATCTTGCCAAGTACCTTGGGGCCATCCTGAGACACAATTTGTATGTTTAAAACAAGGAGTTGTATTTACATAGCACCATGCTCCAATTTTCTTCTGTTGGAAACCAACCATTTAACAGGAAAGAACTGAACTAGCAATCTCTTCTGTTTCATGTTTCTGGTATTTTGATATCTATTTATTTACTGTTTTACACGGCTTGCTATTGTAAGGCACAGGAGATGAACATCACATTCGAGCAACTACCAAAAATCAGACCCCAGCTTTTTTTGCAATTGGGCTTTCGAGAGTTAAGCATAGACTAAGGAGTGGGGGGTGCCTGTGCCAAGAGACTAGAGCTGGCAGCCAGGCAAGAGCCATGCAGCAGGAGGAGGGCAGGTTTCCCACCCTGCCTTTGCTGATCGGGGGAGGTGGGCTGCCATTCCCAGGGAAAGGAGCTGTCTAGATCCAAGCGAAGGAGTCATGTTTTGAAAACTGCTTTCTGAATGAGTCAGCAGAGCCAGCCGTCTCCCAAGGCACCGGAGCCTGCCAGAGGGAAGAGCAGATAGTTTTGTTGGTTTTTTCCCTTCTGCTGTTGAGGTCTATTATTCACCATCTTGAAGTACGTCAACAGCCTTGGGAAGCCGTTTTTTGAGTAGAATACTTCTTGACTTTTCTATTTCTGAGGAAGTTTTCCAACCTGTCTTGCTGCTGTGTTGTCAAAGCCAGCCTGTGACAGCAAGGTCTGCAGAAGAAAACAGAGCAGGCCAAAACATTATTCCTGCAGGCCTGGCCTATAGATGCTTTTCCCTTCCAGGCAGGGAAAGCTGCAGTCACTACAGTCCTCTTCATCAGAAGGACACACTGAAATCTCTCTCCCTTCAGAGATACCCCCTTCCACTTCCCTCTTTCCTCCTCTATTTCACAGGTATCCAAATACCTTTTCTTTCAGAGGTGACTTCACTGGTACACACCTAATTCAATACTGAGCAGCCTGGATTTACCTTTGGGTCTGCTGCTTCTATTTCAGACCTGAGGAAGGATCAAAAACATGCCCTTTAGCCAGTGATAGCTGTTGCTTTAAGAAGGATATGCTCTCTCTTGCCCTGAGTTTTTCCAGTCAAGGTAACTGATGTACTTAAAATTACTTTAAAGGGACACAGTAAATGCTTCAGCTCTTCAAGTTAAGACTCATTCAAGTTAAGAACGTTTTTGGAAGAGATACTTGAGCCAGAACAGACTCTTCTCTGTGCTATTCCTCTACCCTGGCTATGCAAATTTTACACCCCCAAAGGGCTGGCATCTCTCATATCGACCATGGCACAGGGCTACAAGGGCTAATCTCCTAACCTTTGTCCCATTCTGGCCTGACCATCATCCTCTGGACAGTTTTGAACCTGTGACTGTGCCAGGCACAAAGCCATGGGTGAAAGGCAGTTTGTGAATATCTGGGGCAGGAGGTATTGTCTTTGCACAGGCCAGGGTTACGCACAATAATTTGGCTATGAGATGGTCCAAACTTGACATTCCCCTGGTTGTCATGATGACAAATGTGAAAAATAGAGCTCTGTTTTACACACCCATGCAAAAAAACCCCATAGCTTGACTGGTCCCAGAGAATGAGCTAGCATCTTCTCTCTCAGCATGAGGACAGGGAGAGGGTCTCCTGCAATATAAATGCATAGAAACAAGGAACACTGATACTCCATGCATCTGCCAGCATCAGCTTGGGGCAGGCAGAAGCTAGGAGAAACAGCATCTCCACGGTATATCCTACCACATGGCAAAGTGTAAGCTCTTGATGAGCCCAAAATCTAAAAATCATAACCCCCCCCAGACATCTAAAGCCATAGACACAACCAAAGACTTTTATTTGAATCTTCCCCACCGCCTCTTCTTCTCCCAGCGCAAACTAATTACTAGACTCTCTCTTTTCCTAAAAAGGCTGACTACTTCTTCATCCCTGCAAGTCAGGCACCCTTATCCCTCTAATTGCTTGATTGATTAGCATAATTAAGTTGAACCCAGAGTAATTGCTCCTGACCTGCCTCTGCTTGGAAGAAGCAGCTTCCATTCCCAACCTGGTAATGGACTTGTGTGCTGGCAAACATGTCTGCCCCCTCTCTGATGTATCTGTCAGCCTGGTAAAAGATACGAGCTCTTCCTACAGACCACACTCCACCGGCTTCCTAAGGCAGGATGCTAGGCTGCTTTTTGCAGGCCCTTTGCCATGAATAAATGTACGTCACTAAGAAACAGCTTGATAGTAAAATGGCCAGAACAGCAATATATGAAAATCTGTGTCTGGCTGCACTTGGCTAGGATTAGCTCCATCAGATGAAGCAAAATTAATGCTAATTTGTTGCTGCTGCAGCCAGCTTTCCTACCTCTGACGTCCTATGGGAGCAAGGATTACCATTGAGCTAGCAGGATCGTTTAAATCCAGTTGTGGTCTACTCCTGGAAACAAGTTTTACACCCAATTCTTTATAGTCCAGTGCCTCTTTTTGTGATTTTTTTTTAAAGCCAAGGAGAATTGCTGTGATCCCTTATTCTGATCTGTATAGCACAAGGCCAGGTAATTTTGTCCAGCAACTTCTGCACTGACTTCATTCTTTACGATCACTTTGGAAAGTTATCCAGTACCATTCCCTCCACAATACCATTCCTTGCAAATGACTATTTTTTCACACAGATCAATAACTGAGATGTCAAATACCCTGTGCTATCACACTTGGTGGCTCTAACTTTAATCTATGCTCAAGCCACTTTGCTTTAGTGTGGAAAAACAGCTGAAGTTGTACTTTATCCACAACTCCCAGTTCCCTGGGCTCAAAGCACCTGCAGCAATCAGAAGGAACAGAAACAATACATACGATAGAAATGTCCGAATTCTGTTAAAACACAAGGCTTCTGTCTGCTTTTTACAAGTTAGTATACAACAGAAATCGAGACAATGTCTTTAAAACCCCCAGCTAATGCATCCTGCAGGCCACAGAAGAGGGTTCAGAGTACACCAGTATATCTCAGAGGTTTTTTGTGGGTTGGGTTTTTTTTAGTTTCTCCTTCCCATGATAACCTTTCAACCCAGGCTTTGTGCTCTTTGTGTGTTTATCAGCAAAGCACATCCAGATGCCCTTCAAGGGAGAAATGACTCATACCTGACTCACAATCGCTCAAGCAAAGCTGCAACCTTCAGTTCATTTCCTGGGAGAAGCATCTGTTAGATTCATCTTGGAAGATTAAGCATTTCTCACTGTCATTTTACAGATGGAGGCATTTGTGACTGGCTGAGGAAGGGTCAACTGATTCTCCGCAATGGATGGAAAACAAACTTCTCTGGGCAGTTGAAGCGACACACTGAGGACTGTGAAGATGCTCTTCAGCAAGTGCTGTCAGCCCACTCCCTGTACATAACTCTTGCCTTGCAGAAGGACCTCTAGTTTCACCATACGCCTTCAAAAAAACCCACCCTTGCCATGACAAGTGTGCAACTGTGCGAAGCAGGCAGCCAGCATGCTCCCTGCCCACATTATCCCTACGCTGTCACCACCGTCTCATCTCTCTTGTCTCTCTTGCTGGCTGATTAACTGCCACTCAGGAAATGCAAATGGCCCTCCAGTCCCTGCTCCCCTGACTGCAGTCACAGCCTTTAAGTTACCTATCTGGCAATAAATAACAAATGCACTGGGAGGCCATTGCAGAAGCCACCTTGTTTCACAGAGCTGGCAACTTTTCAGCCCCAAAGGTTTCCTAGCTGGTTCTGCACTGCCAAGGGCCCCTTCCTAATGTGACCTTTCATTCCCAGAGGACTAAAAGAAGCAGATTCACTAGGCACATCGAACAAGGGAAGTGCTGGAAATCTATTTTTTTCTTCCTATCTTCCCTTTGAAGAAGCCTTAGTCCCTCTTTAGGCTAAGTCCCCATATACAGGATTCGCTTCACATAACTTTAGGACTCTAAAAGATACTTGTATCTGCCATATATCCCCCTTTTTTTTTTTAGAAACATAGAGAGACCTAGTGAGGTTACTGCCCCATCCTTCAGATGCACAAATCTTAGGACCAGAGGAAGATCTCCCATTCCTCCCCATGAGAACTTGATCACATGGATGTTTATACACACACATCCCAGTAAGCCCAACCCTGCCGTGGTATATGGCTTTGCCTTCCTCCTTATGCTTTCAAATAGTATGGAAATGCTAATAATGATTCACATTCCTCTGGTTACCACTGTCTCCCTTCTTGGCTGAATAATCACAGATAATTCACTTGTCTGGATATGACTCACAGCTACTTTATTTCACACAAAGCAATTTCTAATTGCATGTTGTATGTCTGTGTTATGAAACCCAGTGCTAACTGTTATTACAAAATTAGTGCAGAAAACTCAAGGGGAAGGAAAACCACAGTGAGAAACCAAGTAACAACCCACAAACGGGCAGGCCAAAACTGTTTGGTTTCCCATCTCTAGTACAGGAAGATTTTCCACACAGACCCAAGCATTTCCTAGTCACTCACCCAGTAACTTAGAGGCAGCGAGACAACTGGGCTCCTTCTCTACCCTCAGACAGGTTGAAAGTATTTTGGCAACAGAATATGATGGGGATTTGGTCTGGGTGTGATTGTCCTTGTATCTATGCTCAATAAGCTCTACAGCAACACTGACAGAGTCCCACGTGGCAGCTGTGAGCTACCAGGGAGGCAAGTCCTGTCCTCTGCCCCATGTCCCAGTTGTCATGGCACTTTCACAAGAGTTTTATGTGCCTCCAAAAGGGCAGGCAGTCAACCATAATGTATCATGGCTAGAGAAAAAGGAGCTGATCTTATAGACCTGGCCATTTTTCACATTTCTGGGTAGGACCAAGTCAGGAATGTGTGAATTTTCAATTTTGCTCAGACCCTAGCTCCACCTGCTCCAGTGACCTCCTTCAAAGCATTGCCATTGCCAGACACTTGGGACAAAGTTGGGTAAAGCCTCGTAGGAGGCAGACAAGGGATAATCCATCCCATGGGCTAAATTTTATCCCCACTTCTAATGCAACGTTTAGACTGTTAAATAATACAGAGTCGGAGAGAAAGATGAACTCCAGAAACCTGATCGTCCAAACTACCTAAGCATTCATACACTATAGGTATGATTTGGTCATGTACCAACTGAATCTTTCCCCAGGACATGGCTCAAAGGACAGCACACACCAGTGACCACTGCCAAGAGCTATACGGTCAAGGTCAGTTTGAGCTCCATCACCCTGTATGTTCCTCTAACACTGTCCCAGCAGGCTGTACTTCCTCACAGTCCTGCATACCACATGCTTCCAATTTTGTGCTATGAAAACATTGTTCCTGGATTCTGAAACACATCCCTGTCATTACTTTGAATACTTTAAACTAGAAAAACATTCTTACAAAATGAATACAGGCATGTCTTGCTATTCACTGAGGACGTATTTCTTCTCTAAATATCTACAGCGAGACATGGGCAGAATGGCGAGCTCAAGGTAAATCATTAACCATCCCTTTGCATCCATGGGGACTAGAAAGGATCCTGATTCTGTGTGAAGAAGGGAGCTGCTAGACGCTGTGAGAAAGCACCCACAGGCAATCAAAGACCATGAAAGGGAGAAGTAATGCCAAACAAGACTCACCATGCATGCTGGGGAGGCAGATTCTTAGTAGCGAGGGGTGCTTAAACACCTGGACAGATTGCCACAGGGCACAATGTTCTCCATCACTATCAATATTTATACAAAGATGAGACATCTTCTGACAAGGAAATCACAGCTCAGCCAGAAGCTTTCTGGCGTGAAACACAAGGCATTGGGTGGGAGTCGCTGATCTGTACTATGCAGGTGGCCAGCCTAGTTAGAGTTAATGGTCTTTTCTGGCTTCAGAGCCAGAGGAAATATTGTGATTTAATCAAGCACGGAAAACCCACATGGGCAAAGGCTCATCTCTGGAAGACTGCCAAGTCTCTGCAGTTGGGCTGCAAATGAAGTGCCCAGTCCTTCACGTGCATCACTGGCAATCAGAGGAGCTGGTCCCAGGACCCCAGAATAACACAGATGTTCAGGATATTCAGGATTTGCGCTGTAAGAAACCAATGAAAACAAATAAGATGGATATGAGGCAGACTTCGTGTACCCAAGGAAAACAAAACATAGGGACAGGGCTGAGTGATCATTCAGGCCCATAAGGGGACAGGCATGGTGGGAAAACTGGCATTGTCTTTCCTCAAATACCTCCTCTTCACCTAGCCCAGTGATTCCCTCTACTTTCATTCATGTAAAACACAAGAATATGAATGAGAAACCCTGCGAAGTGGAGAGGAGGAGGGGGAAAGGAGGAGAAAGGATTTCATGCTACCAGGGCAACCGTCACCATGGCAACTATTTAATTAATGAGCTGCTGATGAACCCTACCAATATGGCTCTAGTGAAGTCATGCTGTAGTAATTACCAGAGTTTCATTCATCCTGTCCTGGCGGGGGCTGCGCGGGCAGCCTGGAGAAGCCTGCAAGCTCTGACAGACGGGAGAGAACAGCTTGCTGAATCAATGGAAGGGGAGCGCGTGCCTGGGAGCGTGCTCCATTACTCCTCCGAGCCAGCTCCCCGGGCACTCAAGCAGAGACCACATGCCGTCCAATCCATCTTCCATCCCCACACTGCCAAAGGGCAACCCAGCTGGCCTCGTGCCACCGGCACAGGCAGCATTCACAAGCAGTCTGCAGAGCCAGCTCTCCTCCTCCCTGCTATGCCTTCAACCTCCAGAAGACGATACAGAAAATAAGCAAATGAGCTGGTGGTTTGCCTTCTCTGGCTGGAGGATTTCTCTTTTCACTCAGCAGACAGCAGCATAACAGCTGCATGGGCATCCCAAGTGGGAAAAGAGCTCCTGATAAACACAGTGAGGTCTCCAGAGGTGCATATGTACTAGGAACTCTAAGGAGATGAGGGCTATTCCATACAGAAGGTGGATAAATAAAAACACCATAGACAAGACGTAAAGTAAAAAATACTACTAAAGGTGAGCATCAGGTCAGCTAATTTACCTATTCTCATGAGACAAGAAGATGCTCCATGATACTGCAAGTGCTGAAAACACATCACACCACTACCCGGAAGTGTTACCTGCTCCACAAAGATCCTCAAGCTTTGTGAGACATGCACATTATTTACACCAAATCACAAGGATAGGACATCTTACAGTCCCATTTGATTGAAAGAGATGGAAGCGTACAAACTCATGTGCTGCAGGACATACCCTTTTTTAGCACTCGCTATAGACAAGCCCACTTTGCCTGCTTTAGAAAACAAACTAGTCTTCCAAATGTTTTCACAGCAACTGAGAGAAATCACAAAGATACGCATCTCATTCACCTAAATCTCAGCCCATGGGATTAGCTTTGCACCCTGGAACTGCCACCACAGTAAGAATAACCATACATCGTAAAGAATTCACTGTACAGCATACTGATTATCCTGGAGATTGGAGATCAGGGCCAGAAGTGGTGGGATTTATTTTCCTAGCCTTTAAACAAGCACACCTACATCTGAACTGATCATCCAGACTCCCTTTATAATTGACAGGGAGAAATAAGCACCTCTTGTTACTAGTTTCAGATGTCTATCCAAGGATAATTTCCTCCTTAAGGACACAGCATCTATCAAATCAGTGAGTTTGGATGGAAATATGATGGACCTCTGTACCTGGAGGGACCTGTTCTGATAGAGCTTCCTCATTCCTATTCTCCACACAAGCACTAAGTTGGCCTGAGCCAATGGTTAAATATAGGAGCATGGTTAAGTATGCCTGGCAGGAAACAGTTTATGTGCTCATGTGAAATACCAAGGCATCATCCAGGCTGAGTTGGCTAATCTTTAATTGTCTGGTACTTCAGGATCACAACAGGAGAGAAAAAGAGTAGTCTGGATCATGACTGCCTTCTGGGGTATCACATCCTGTATGTATTCTGAGAACACACATTTACATCATAGCCTAAGATCCAGATCATGGGGTAAAAGCCATCTTCCAGCACCTCTCTTTTCCCAAAGCGCTAGGGAGGAAGCACATATACTAGCTGGATAGATGGACACAGATTATTTTCCATACTATAGAGAGTTACCATTCAGATCAACACAATATATTCAGAACCAAGCTAAAAGTCACCACATAAACCTGAGTCCCAGGGTCCTTTGGTATGTCTTGCACCAGCTGCTGAGGAATATCATTTCTATTTTCTGACACCATCAAACACTTGCCAAAGAGTTTGGTTTTGAGGCTTCAGTTTTCAGCAGTGTCATAAACAGGGTCTGACACTGTATTTTGGATAAGCTGGTGCTGACAGGGCAAGGGAACATGCAGCATCCCTGATCTCAGCAGCACACAGCTGCCTTCCTCTGCTGGCTAGTGGGATGTGATGTCTTCCACTTTGGGCTCCAGATCAAACAGTGAGAAAGTTAGCCTCATCAAGGCACCTCTGAAGACTGTTAAAAGGAACACAAGAACTCTTCTCTGAGCAATTACTTTTAATTTCCTTGGTCAGGCCAACTGGGGCAGGATCAGAAGCAGTGCCATGCCAACATCACACTTGCAGTAACCCTCAGCTGTTAGGGTCACTTTTAGATGGTCATATTTAAAAATGAACAGAAGTTTGAAAGACAGATTATATACAATTTATGAGTACACAGCAATTATCTGTTGGCTAATACACTCACACAAAATGGTTGGGACTAACATGCACACCAACTAAGGGGACCCAGTGCTGACTGCCTAGACAGTAGACTCAGTCAGATGGAAAAGGATTAGTTTTTACTGCTCCCTGGAGTGGGCTAGGCCTTCATCTTGCTGATCTGCCATCTTCCAACCCCCCACTGCTTTTCCTCATGATTTTTCCACCTTTTCACATCAGTATATGCCCACTTGAACCAGGAAAAAACAACATACTCATTTGCCCAAGGGGCAAAACTTGGCTGTTTCTCAGCACTTTGTCAGCCATGTAAATCGGTACTAGTTAGCTCCCAGTTTGCGTTAGTATAGGGAATATCCACTTTATAAACTACCTAGAAACACCAGTGCTCACAGGGAAGTTCTTGCTGTCTTTCCACCATCAGGACCTAAGCCTCCATTACTGTAACATATTTAGTAACTCATGGCTCCCCTGTGAGCTAGGGACTGGATATGAGAGGGGAGTCATTTCACCTGACCTTAGGTGCCCATCTTAGAATGAGACAAAGTGCTCATCTCTCCACACTCAGTAGGAGGAAATTCAGACCACTAGCACAGGGATAGATGGTGGTATATCTCAATCTGGACAGGTTAATCATAAAAAAGATTATTTGTTATACCAGTTACACTGAGCTATAGATTTAGGCATGCATTGCAATGCTCAGGTGGAAATGAAATGCCTAAATCCACACTTAGCCCCCAACATCTCTAGCCAGTATCCTTCTCACTCCACTGATATTTAACTCACCTGCAAACACTCAGTCTGACTGGCCCACTACTGCCAAATCTGAGCATTGTCTGAGCATTTGAGACCAGATCCACACCTGAAAACAAGGTGGTCTTCTAGACAATGTCCTGAAAGATGTGAGCAGAGTGCTAAAAGTGTCTCTACCAGGGTGCCTCTTTCCTATTAATATTGCACACTGATGGTGTTTATACAAGAGCTGGTTGCAACATTGCTCAAATCTCATAAAATCTAAATTCAGTTTCCTTTAAACTTCATTGCGGGGCTCTAAATGCAAACAATTCAGTCACCCTGATCCAAATCTGTCACCACTGAATCAGTCTGTATTTCTGTGGCAAAAAAAAAAAAAAAAAAAAAAAAAAAACCCACGAGAAACCTTTTGCCTAGCTTCCAGGCTCATTCTTTACAGCGTTTAAACATAAGATAAGACAGCAACCTCAAAATTTTCTCTTAGGAAAAGTAAATTTTTTTTAGAAAAAGGGAACTTTCTCATCCGTGCCAGTACTAAAATATCCATGGCAAAGCACTGCTGTGAAGCAAGAGCCACGAGGACCCCTCATAATTCAGCACATACAGGGTCGGCAACAGAGGTCTGCCGTTTTTTCCCTAAAATCCGTTCTATTTATACACATCTTGGCAGGCATGAAAGTACCTGCCAGATGGACAGATAACTGACATCCGGAAAAGACAGTCCACCAGCTGCTGTTAGCAGGGGTTGGGAAGCGTGGGGGCTGGTTAATAAGAAACCACTTACTTCCTCACGGCTGCTAGCTGCCCGCTCCCTTCCTAGGGCTTAATGGAATTTGGAGAGAGTATTTCAAGTCAGACCATCTGTCAGCACACATATATATCAGATGAGTCCCAGCACCTTGCTTGCACATCAAGCACAAAGCTTTGTTTCCTCACAGGAAGCTTTGTTGGTGCACTCTCCCTCATCTCTCTGACTTCCGAAGCAATTCCCACAGGGCAGGGTTTGACCATGGATGGTACTTACTGCTGATAAGCTGGCAAGCTGAGACCCACGCCAATGAGCAGAGGGCTCCTTGGATAACTGTTGGCTGCAAGACAGAGGCAGCTGTGCCCAGCAGAGGGATAAGAGGGGAGAAATAGCTTTCACACCACTCAGAAGCTGTGAGCCCTCAGACCACAGGCAGTCCTGGGTGGAAAGGCCCTGAGGGTGATGCTGGACACAAAGCTGAAGAAGCTGGCAGAACACTTCCCTTGAAAATAGAGCAAACCACGTCCTGGCCTACATTAGATGAGTGGCCAGCAGAGCAAGAGGAATTGTTAAAAAATCATGCCAGCTCTTACCCACTGCAAGAATCACAAAATTTTAAAAAGCACGCCTATTTGGGAATTCTCTAACAATATTCCTGATTTTATGCTCTTTGTCACTTACTTCTTAGTTTTGCTAAGAATTTCCCACCAAACAACATACAAACTGTGTTTATTAACATCCTGAAAGAAGATTTCTTACACCTCTCTGTGTTTAGCTTTTCTTATGCAATTTCAAAAACCAAACACACCCTTTTCCTTTCATTGCAAGCAGGGAGCCTGGCATAATCACAGGACTCCAGGAACTGGAGCTTTAAGACCATCTGCAACTTGTGAGAGCCTTCTGAAAAATTCACATTTTCCCCATGTTTCTCTTAAACACAGTGTTTTATTCTCCTTTTTAACCTAGAGCAATGCCTAGGCTCCTGTAACAGGTAACAGCTGAGCCCATGTGGGTAGGCTGAACAAATGGGCAAAAGGCTACAAGCACTTTTGCAGTCTGTTGATCAAGAGGACCACTGGAATAAAGTCACACGCACCTTTACACTACATCGGTATCTGTAGCTGGCTAAATCCCTTCACTTCTCCCTCTGCCTCCACACCCCCATTTGTAAAACAGCACCATGATGCCATCCTCCTTCATGACCTCCTGAGAAGCATGATTTATAAAAGCAAGGGACTGTCATCTTTCTGCTTAAAAGACCCCCGACTGCACACAGAACCTAATTAAAGTTAGTTCAACTGATGGATTAGTTTGCAGCTATTTTTGTTCTCTGAAAACCTAGACATAAGAGCAAGTACTCTGTTCTGATGCATTAACATGGTATTTACCTGTAGTTCATCCACTACATTTATTTCTATCTTATTAATACATGTCTGCAGAAGAAGAATAAATGGGAACAAACAGTTGTTTGGATATTCCTTCTTCTGGGTCATGTTATTTCAAACATCTGCCTCATACTAATAAGATACAGAAGTGACAAACATTACAGCTCCTCTGTGCCTATGATCTCATTTATAACTAGAATAATCTTCAGTAACTGCTGAAATCAAAGGAGCTACTTACAGTTTAAGGGCTGGTGCTGAGATCAACATCCACCTAATGTGATACCAGTTACGGATTCCACCACTCCTTGACAGTTTTGCAGACACTTGCAATTTCACCTATGAGTACCATTTCTCTTAAAGCACCAGATCTTGGAGCCTTAATTTGTTCTTTTGTTTTTCTTTTTCCTTTTTTTTTTTTTTTTTGCATTTCAATCCCATTGAGTTAGAAAGAAGTATGAGACATTCCAACAGTAAGAGATAATAAACAGCAAATTAGATAAATTTTAGATAATTTCACATTTTCCCAGGTGATTTCACACCTCTGAAGGTGTACTTGGGTTTGGAATTTAGCAATGCCAGACTAATTCTCTGAGTTGCTGCAAGCTGGTAAGTCACCACTGCTGACCCCTTGAGAGCAAGAGTTTTAGAAGCAGTGGCATCAGTATCAGATACATTGGACAGCCCAGTAATTTAACAAGGCTGATGATCATGTTTCAAATTTCTTTTTCAATACATTGGGTGCAAAAAACCCAAAGTCACTCTTTATCTCCCCCCAGATTCGGCCTTGTAAATGAATTTATTTTAAATTCCTTCTGTCTGAGAGAGGTCAGGGCTCCATTAAAAAACACGCACTGGCACCAGTTTGAAGCATTAGTGTCAGTTATCTTACTACACTGACAAAAGGGGACATGTGGGGTTAAAGCTCATTAATTTCTTGTAGCTTGTTTCATTCAAATGGTGTCTTTCCTGCTATAGCAGCATGACCTTGAAAAGACCTTGCTGAACCCCTGCTCTGTCAGAGTCTCGCTGCATATATTCACTTCCTTCATGTCTGGGAAGATACTCTGGAGACTAGAAATAAAGGGCTCCTCCTCCACAAGAGGGCAAGGGGTATTCAGGGATGGCAAGAGCTGCCCTGAACAATATGTTGCTGCCTGTTCATTAGGGGAGTTGTAGTAACACGTGGGTGATCACCAGCAATGACTGATCAATATTCTGGGGGTAGAAGCCAGAGGAATGAAACAGGACAAGGCAAACCCAGCCTCCCAGCAAGCTGTAGGGATGGTCTCAAATGGGGATGGTACTGCAAGCCTCAGTTGAACTGATGCCACAAGCTGAAGGCAGAAACAACACTGGAGGATGTCTGGGCTGCTTCCATGATAGCATTTAGATATCTCAGCTGAAAAAAATCAGGAAATAGCTGGTTTTCTGTTGGGACAAAAATCACATTTTAAGGTGAGTCAGCTGCAAACAGGCCCCATTGCTGAGGAATGCTGGCCTAGAAACAAAACTGTTGTTTCCAGTTCTCTTTGGTACAGCTACCGTTCAAACCTGGTTTGTTTTTATACTCTTCCCATACTTCACAGCTGCCAGCATCACAAAGGCACCCTCCTAACCTCTCAGTACTATTGCCAACAGCCAGGGCAATGACAAGCTTCCACTATAGCGTCAGTCTGGGAACGGTGAAGCAAGAGCAGTAGGTAGTCCCTAGGAGTAGGACATAACTATTAAAAGTTGCCAGTTCATATAAGTACTCCATTGTCACTCATTTCAGCATGAAATTTGCTGTAAGGGCATAATCTCAAGTGTTCTGGAACAATAATCTACCGCATCGCAATTCTTGAAGACCTCTTAATGAAGAGAAACATTTGAAATTAATACTTGGCTACTAGAGGAATTGGCCAGTTCATCAGGACTTTATTACTGTTAACATATTATCTTTCCCACATAAAGTTTAATTAATGCAATGAGAAGAGAGAGCTGCACAAGCAGCAGCAAGCCCAGAAATGTCAGAAGGGGCAGCAAGCCCCAACCAATCACCCCAGACTTGTCCTGGACAGGGACAACCGATAGAAGTCAATGCTACAATAGAATCAAACAGCTAAAGATAAATTTAACCTATTTTTAAAATAGTTGAAATCTCATAGGCAATGTCCCTTACTTTGAGAGTTAACATTTCAAAACAGCCCAGTAGAAGATATTGTGAGATTAGATATCAGTTCTGGAAGATTTGTTCATTTTCAGTAGATGTAACAGTGGATCATATGATAAAGTGAAAAAAATCTGGAAATCTCTGAGTTCAGGATCAGGCCATTCTGGTGAATTCCACTCTTCTCCTGGAATTTCCTAAACTTCTGGAATTCAGCATAGAAGGGTGTTCAATAGACAATTCTTTTGTAACAGTTGCTAATTTATTTATGGAGGAATTGTTTGCATCAGTCAGCTGGTCAGTTTGACAATTTTGATATATACTGTTGAGTATTTAAAGAAATGTTAAATTTATATGCATTCAATACAGTTAATTTCATCATAGAGTATACAGGTTTCTTTAAAAGTCTGCTTCTAATTGTGAAGCAAGCAACATTTCCTAATAGTCTTCCAGAAAAAGCTTCACATCCAAAACGATTTCTTGGTTTCCGCAATACCACTTGAAGCCACCAAGGAAGCCCTCAATATATCTTCACCTTTTCTTTAACAAAAAGACCGTGGCATGTCCAATTTCTTATTCTTGAGTATGTGCGTCTCCCAGTTTGTCAGTAAATATAGGTGATTTAAAAAGACCATTGCTTAAAACTGCTGTTCAACTTGATTTGATGATTGCTTTTGTATGAAGGTTGTGAAAAGGTCCTTTCATATTTGCATAAACTTGGAAGAGGGAAATAAGGACCAAGATAAACCCATGTAAGCACAGAGATATTCAAGGACAGCATGTTAAGATGGAGCTGCTCTGGACAGTCATGTTGCTTCCTTCCTTGTGGGAGGCTTATTGGGCAGAAAGCAGTCTGCACTGAGCAACACCACGGGGTGAGGGGCTGAGATAGGACCTGGTGCCTAGATCCTACAGACACTTCTGCCCATGATGGATCAAGTTCTCAAGTTCTTCCAAGCAAAGTCAATGCACTAACACACTAGGAAATTACTTGTACACTTCAGATACAGTGCAGTCTCCTTTATCTTCCCCTGAGCAGGATTTACACAAAAAGTAATTCTTTCTGATGCCAAACTCATAATTCAGTTCAATTACTTGCTGTATTAAATTGCTGAATCCAGTGATTTATTGATTCAGTCTTAATTGGGACCTTATTTCCATCCTTGCCTTGTTCCTCTTTAATTAGTTTCATGAAACTGCAGTAAATTAGCCTAATAATGTGCTTGATAAGCACACATTTGCTCACTTTTTTCTTTTACTAAAATCCATAAAGAGTACATGGGGCTGGTCTACCCCTTCAAGTTTTGACATGAGCCATGAACATTTGATTCTGTCCAATATCTAAAGCCTAAATTCACAAAGGCATTTAGAAGTCTAAAATCCACGTTAATAGAATCCGTTTTCATTTCTTTATTTATTTACTTAAATTAATCAATACCTTTTGCCACCTTCCCTGCAAAAGTAGGAAGCCTTCTCTTGCTGAGAGTCCAGTGAGCCCAGCATAAAAAATAGTGCTGTTTCATTCTGCACAGGGCTCCTGCTTATAGGTTAGTTGTGTTGGCATCTGGCTAGTTCCCAGTCATCATACAGGCCATCACACACAAGTAATGCCAAGGACTATTGCACGCTCTCCACAATCACATGCTACTCTCTTCTGTGGGGAAACAGTCCAAGCACTTATACCAGAAGCAAGTCTGAACTTTACAGATGGGCTCATTATCAGAGAAAATCTCAGTCTGAAAGGTCTCTAATCCCCAAACTATAAGAGCTCATTCTTTTGTCTATGTTGGACTTTCTGCACCAATGAAAACAAACAAGGTCCATAACTAGCTTATCTTCTTTCCACTTCACCACCCATCACTCAAAAGGTTGGTTCCACTACCTCTTTCCAGATGTCTTCCATACTGCGTTGCACAAGTACTACATACCAACTCTGCATGCCAAAGGCTGGGGACTGGCTGGGACCATTGTCTACTCACCGAAGGGACTGGGACTTTCAAAGAGAGCCTGAAACAGCAAAGCCCTGAAAATATCCTGTATGTCCTACCACTTCCACCTGAAAAACACACTTCCTACTCTGCAGGAAGAGGAGAATGCAAACAGATGTCTGTGCAGACATGCAGCCTAACTCCAGGTGCACAGCATCAGAAATAAATGTTCAGTGAAGAGTGGCATCTGTAAGTATCCTTTATTCTTTGGCTGTATTAGCCTCTGACATAGGTTGCTTTCTGTGTCCAGAACAACCAACATAACTAAATCCATTAAATAAAAAAAAAAAAAAAAAAAAAAAAGAGGGTAGAATAGGGTTCTTAAGGAGCTTCTTTAATGAAAATCTATCAATTGCTGCCAGAAGAGCTGTGTTATCACAGCAATGTCTATCTAACCATGTAGTTTAAGTCGTATTTCAAGAAGGAAGGGTGTTCATTAGCTTTTGTTCCAATCTGTAGTTTTCTAGTCCCTGGAGGAGCCTTATGTTAGACACCCATGCCAGAAATAAAAACAGAGGGCGAATGGTCCCTCCTTTTTCTGTTGGTGTAACTCCACTGTTGTGTGCTCCCCAGAGTAAATCTCAGTAAGATCTGCCTCTTCCCCCACCCCAAATGAGTCCTTAGCCTCACTCAATTTTCTGTTTGTCTGACTGCCAAGTTAAAGAACAATTATTAGCAGAATGATCCCCAAACAAGCACTGAACAGGAAACAAAGTTGAGTAACTAACCAGAAAGCTCTGCAAACCACAGCCAGGGTTTTCTGCTCGCTTAGAGCTCTGCCTGGCACCACTGGGAGCCACCGTGACACATTCACGCCACCCTGGTGCAGAAAGGACCTCTGCTTAGCAGAAGGGAGTGGAAGTGGGTCAGACAGTGGGAAGCTGATACCTAATGCAGGCACAAAATGAGAGACACATTTGTAACAGTCTGGAAATCCACAAGTGGATCCACACACCCTGGTAACCATCACTTGGAGTTTTTAAATCAAGATTGAGCCTGTGTATGTTCCTTAGTGAAATGTCACATAGGGAAGTCTCATGGTCCAGACCACTGCAGTCCTCTCAGGCCTTCCAATCTCTTTCTGTACAGCCCTCACAAAGTGCTATGGCCATTTTAGCTCTTTTGAAAACTGCGTTTCTCATCTACATCATATTACCTTGTGATAAGAGAACTCCTGAGGTTCCTGGGCAGTGATCACAACCAGCCCTGGGAACTGGACACAAAGACCCCACCACAGTCAGGAGTTTTGCCTTCAGGCAGACAGTGAAGGACAATTTAGCCCTTTATTACCACAAGCAAATGGTCATCTCTAGCAGCAGAATGATCATGCCAAATACCATTTCCAATTTGTGAGCCTTTCCAACAAACGAATCAATTACCACTCCTAGCTGGCATCATTACACAGTCTTGCTCCCTTCTGCATTGTTTGCTCAGTAATATTGCTCTGTGTCTTCATTAACTCGCAGTGATTTGGAAAGAAACAACCATAATTCATATTCCAAAAGTCATCCTCCCATGTACCTATTCACTCACCATTCCTAATTAAGTTCATGAAAGATTAATTCCTTAATGATTATGATTTGTAATGTTAATTAATTAGCTGCTTTTCTATTAAGCATTCAGAGGTTTCCAGCATTGCACTGATTCCTTAATTAGCCTGTGGTGAGTGTAAAAAAGAAAAAGTGAGTAACCCGCTTCATTCTCTTTGTCCCTTAGACAAATTATCTGCTGCTTGGTCTTCCAGACCATGTCCTTTCTAAGTCCATGCAGAATCCCTTTCCTCCACTGCTGCAAATGTACCTGCTTTGCTCACTCATTTTTCTGACAGGATAACATAACCAAGGAACAAACACAGTTGACTCACATCACTCTTTCCCTGGGCAGAAAGTACTTTGATACGAACCCTGACTCTCTTCATGCTCCCCAAGGTGGGCAGACCTGCAATTGAAAAGCTGCCTGTTACACCAAGATGGCCTTCTCTAACATTTGGTTTGCAACGACAATCCCCAGGATTGCTGACCTCTGCCAGCATCCAGGATGGTATGTACATTGCAATTCCAGTTAGTCTGCCAGGAGCTCCCTGCAACTTCAGCTTCATCACAGGTCCGCACACAACCTTTCTGCTGGGACCCAGTGAAGTGTAAACCAGTTGCAGCACACTGTAATCTCCATGAAGGTGCTTTTATTACAGCATAAGTGCTTCTCTGATTAAATATGAGGTGTTTGGATAATTTCTCATAAAGCCAGCTTGCACTGAAGTAGACGTGCCTTAGGACAGCCACATCAGGCTGATATGAGATTCTTGGTAGCTAGAGGACCTGACAGGTAGAAAGTTCTCTTGTCAACATCATATGCATCTGTCAGGAAGTCTCCACATCAGCTGGTGACAGGGACACATGAGGATTCAAGATGGAGACCACAGCTGAGCCATGTCCCCAGATCACCTCAGGTGACCTTTCAGTTTAGATGCTTTCTGCCACTCCAAGTAAACCTTGCCCCTGTGTCTCGTTCCCATCAGGAAAAGCTAAGCAATTCTTGAAGCATTTCTCTTCAACTCTTCCTACTGTTTCTTCTGCTCGGTGACTCACTCCCAAGTATACCCACAACCTGCTAAGCCATTGCTGCTGGAAAGCCCCACCGAACACAACACTGCAGCTCAATCAAAATAAATACCACGTGTCTCCTTCCCCTCAGCACCAACACAGGCAAACCTGGGAGCTGAAGAGACCCCAGCCCTCCAAAATGGGGCTCAGAGTGTTACATCTTAATCGATAAAACAACCAAAGGAGGGTTGTGAAAGAATGCGAGGAATTGATAAAGGAACTGGTAAAGCTGACAGAACCCTGAAGAAACAACACTGTAGTTAAAACAAGGAAACACCGATGAGCACAAGGGATGACCCCATAAAATCATCAAGCAGGGAAATACCAAGATAAATACCCAGGAACAAAAGCTGCTAATTGATCCAAGCAGAGAACTACAACTATGAGTAAGCTTTCCTCATTAACATAGTAAAAACCCACCATCGAGCAGGGAAAAGCCCCTTACCACGAAAAGCCCCTTCCTCACTGAACGTGAACAGTTAAAGAGGGTACTGTGGCTTTAAATGGAGACAAGACCTCGCAAGGACCAATGAGAACGAGGATGGCCAAATTTATCAGTGAAAAGCACTGATAACTGTCGCTCGGGGTGTATAAATGCTTACTGTGTGTTAACTAAGGTGTGCTAGCTTTGTGGAATTACCACCTACCCCTGCCCAGATAAGAATTAAACAGGTATCTCGACTGTGTTTTTCGGCTCGTTGCACACCGGGTAAAAGAACCCAGATTTTGGAACAACAAGAGTGAGACACAGTACGGAGCAGACAAATCCTGCATGAATTACCAGGGAAAGGGGAAGGGGCTCAGCTAGGAATGGTGCTTGCTACCTGCTACCAGCCCTTGCTCACAGCTCCTGGGCGCCTCTGGGACTGCCAGGCAGGGCTCTGAAAGGCTGGGTGAGGTCTCACATGCCCCCAAACATCCTCACCACTGCAAGCCCTCTCACTCGTGCTGCCCTGACAACGTATGTCGGTGCACCTAGCCCAGCAGAACGGGCTCTTTCATACCGAATTACAGATGTCTCCAGCACGGCAAGGAAAGGAAGCGGTTGTGCATTGCTGATACTGCGGGGATGAGCACACTACGTTACAGTACAGTATTATCCAGTGACAGCATATACGGTCCATTGATCTCTTCAGCCTAACAAAACGTTGCAAACAGAATCAGTCATGCAAGCACGCAACACAGAGCACATACTGTGAGCAAGGCTGCCACCACATGGTACAAGGACAGACCTGCAGGCTCCCTCAGCCAGAGCAGGAGTGGGAAAAACCACCCTCACACCTCCAACGAGCCCTGGCCTCACTAACCAGCTATGGCCAAATCCTGATGTCTCAGCCTGATCAATTAATTTGGTCAGGAACTGTTGTTCTTACACCCTTCCCTCTACTCCAAGTCATTAAAAGAAAGCACGGGAGGCTTGCAAAACAGGGATTGCTGAGACGCAGATGAGATCTGGCTGTTCTCACTAGGGAAGATTTCAATCAAGTGAACCAGTTCAAGAGTGCCCCAAAGATCAGAAAAGTCTGGGCTCAGCGGAGCCTGAGGGCACTGATAGACAAAAATACACCAAGGTCTTGCAGTTCCTAAACTAGCATTGCTTGTGGGCATGAAATTAATCCAAAGTCATGATACTTCCAGTAATGGCTGGGCTTCTAATGTTGAACTACAGAGCAGTTCCGGTAAGTGTGATTCTGCTCTGCGATAACAGAATCATCTGCAAAAGATGGAAAATATTTTTTCTTCCTCCCTTTCAGCCCCCTCAAAATACTCCCCAAAAATCTGAGGGGAGAGATGAGTTCAGAATCTAGAGGAAAACAGATTTTTTCATTACAGATGAAAATTGCCTTTATTGTTGGAAAAAACACCATATGGATAAAAAACATCTCAAACACTATTTTAAAAAAGCTTCCTCTAGAATGCAGGCCTACCAATACACACACCAGATGCCAGATACTGCCCCAAATGTAGAAGCAAGAAGAGCAAGAAAAACTACAGCTTTGTGACAGAGTAGTACAGGCCAGGTCAGGTCATAAAAGTGTGAGGGGGAAACAAAGCTGAGATTTACCTTCCTCCATCATCCTCAAGCCCAGGCAGGGTTTCGGGGACTCCTGCCTTTTGTAGGTCTTCTATACAGCAGTGCCACGCAGAAATGGTGCCTCCAACAAGCCCGACGCTTTATCACCTCCTCCTCCTCCTTTTGCTGATTCCCTCCCTTGACTGATGGCAGGTTTCTAATGAAAATACAGACCCCACAGCTGTGGCTGGCAGTGTTGCAAGGCAGTAAGATGCACACACATCCATCATGAAGTGATACCTCTGGCACTTGCCTTCACAGGGAAGGCACAGCCTTAAGCAACATTGAGCCTTCATGGGGATGGCATCTAGCACCTTTGCAGCCAATTCATCTCCATCTCCAAGCCATCACTTAACTTTCTTGGTGAATAAAGGTCTTTTTATCCTCTGTTTTACCAGACTATCCATTAGGCAGACAGGCGTCAAAGCCTGACTGACCCTGACTGTGATATACTCACCAATTCTGAAATTCTTATCTGTAGTTCATCCTCACTCCTGGAGACCATAAAGTATGTTGGGAGGCTTTTCCCAGGATAAGAATACCTTTGTTTATGGGGTCAGAGAGCGCTGCAGCACACATTGCCATGAAACACACTCAGGGCACAGCATTGCATAAACAGGGCACAGGGAATATGGAGATGCTGACCCTACTGCCTGTCGTCCCTTCCACCTGCCCTCCCTCTGCCATGGTCATAGCCACCAGCAACCCTTTCCCTCTGGCACTGATCAGATCCAGTGCCCTTGTCCCACAAACCCAGCCCAAGGACACTGCATAGAAGCTCTGCTGAGAGAGAGATGGCAAACACAGGCTTTGCCTGGATTAGGCATTTCTCAGGTGACCACTCCATTCACAGTGCCTCTTCCTGCAGGGTGAAGAAAGAGAAGAGGATGTGAGGCTGTCTCTGAAAGCAGCTTTGGATGGATACTGCCCTGGCTGAAACCACTCACTTGGTGAGAAATATGTGTCCCTTAAAGAAAATGCCTTCGACTTTGCAAAGTGCTTTCCCACATGGAAATAAGACAAGTGTTGCTGGATCAATTCACTTTCAAGCACTGTGCTGATTCAGTAGCAGCTTTGCTCCCATCCCCATGAACAATCTCTGCCCTTTCACAGCTGAAAACAGTTTCTACTGATCCACCAGTCTGGCTGTTGCTCTACAGCTGCAGGTCATCTATGGGGTTTAACCTTAGCACCCAGAAAAAGGTGAGCAGCCTTCCAGGCAGGTTCCCTTAACCGTCTCTTTTAACAGCTTCAGCAGTTAGAATATGATTTTAGAGCCTGTCTTCAAAGTTTCTGCTCTTTGAGAAAACTTTTGACATAAGAAATGCCACTGGGACCAGCTACCTTCCTCCAAAGTGGTTATGATCCCAGGGCAAATCACTGAGATGAAGTGCGTTTTCCTTGTAGCAGGATGTGTGGCCCTGGTCTGCCATGCATCATTTAAACTAGCACACAGACAGACAGCAGAAGTCAAAGCCAGCACCTGTAAATCTGTCCATGACAGATCAAGTAGATAGATGTGCTTAGTCGAGTTGAAAACAACAGCAGAAAAAAAGTTATGGAGGAGAAGAAAAGGAAAACTATGTTGATTACTGCCCATCAGGACACCCCTTCAGGAGCTTCGTGGAGGCTCCAGGGACTACTAATGCCCTCATTTAAGACAGTATCACAGTAATCCACACACTTTTTTCTGCCAGGCAGAAGGGTGCTGCTTTGTGCTGTGATGGTGACTGACAGCATAAGCAGATCCTCCAGGAGCATGTGGGTAACTCACAGCAGCCCTTTCCCCACCGTCCCACAGCACATGCAGCAGTGCCGTCCAGCAGCATTAACCACAGGTCAGCAACACTCCTTAGGGCCATAGTACGCTGCAGCACACACAGCCACCAGGAGATGCTCACCCCGCCTCCAGGGAGCACCCCCCATATTACACACAGATGGGAGGGAGCCAGGGATGCAAAGTGAGCAGTTGGCCAGCCAGTAAATTAATTTCAAAGACAGGCAGGGGATAGATGGGGTTTGTGTGGGAAACGGGAGAGGATAAGTTGCCCATCTGTGACTGATACAGCAGAGAACTTTGCAGGATGGAGCAAAATGAATGGGCACGGAGGGATCAAGGAAGGAGAAACTGAGCGGCATGTACATAATTGAATCCCTGAGGCCTGGATCCTGTCTTTTGGGCTATGTGGGATTGCAAATGTAGGAGTACAGCTGAAGTGAATGATTCATGGGCTGTGTGTGATAGACAGGACCCCCAGAGTGATCTTTTACTGGTGTGGGGGTGGGAATGCCACTGACAGAATGGTGAGGGAATGTGATGAGATGAGGAGCTTTCTCCACATCTTTCTGTGAACCTTTGAACCCAGCCTTTATGAAAACAGCCTGGATGAGTCTACCAAAAATTAGAGGTGATGCCACAGCTCAGCACTCAGGACCTGGCCAGGGAGGCAGCTTGTCAACTGGAACCAATCCCCCCTGCACAATAAACCCAGACTTACACCAAAGGCTTATTAGTCTGCTCAGTGCTGCTGACTTCTTCCCTACAGGAATCATTGTCAAGGAGACTAAAATGTTAGGAGAATCAGCTTTCCCCTCTGTCCTTCTCTGCCCTGCTGCTGTGCCAGGTTCAAGTTGGCAGGAATGGCCAATTAGCAAGTGCCAAACCATTTCTAGGGCATTCCCAGTCTCACCAGAAGCAGGGGCCGTCCAGTACCTTAGGAAAGAGGTTTTCAGCAGTGCCACCCCAGGCTGATGTGCTGAAAAGCAGCTCAGAAGCATTTTTCATTGTCCTGTCCTATGTTCCTTCAAGGGTGTTGCTTGCTTTTACGCCAGTAATTACTCAGGTGGAAAGACAAGCTCCCATACTTAGGGCAGGAGACTCACATGCATGGCACAAGTACAGCTGGGATGTGCCCAAGCACTGTGCCCTGCCAGCCTGCCTGAAGCAGCACAGGCAAGCCAGCTGCACCGTCCTGCTGCTTCAGTGCATGTAAACATCCTTCTCCATATGACTGGGGGCTGCAACAGGATATTACTGCAGGTTATGTGTGACTGTAGCATTCTTCTCACCAGCTTCCAGTCTCCAAGAAAGGCCATTAATGATGGCCAAGAGAAGAGAAAACTGGAGCAAATGCATAGCCAGACTTTTCCTGTGTTACCTTCCTGCATGCAGCAGTCTCCAGGAACCTGTTCAAGTGGGAATTTTCATGCTATTAAGGCCACCTATGGTTTCTTGCTCTGCAACTCAATTTTTTACTTCCATTTTTAAACTGTTAGCATCCACCACAAACTGTGGCAAAGAGGATATTCCATGCCACACTCCTGAATCCTCCAGTGTAAGGTAGCAGGAAATCCAGTGCCTTAGTCCCAATCCTCCTGGCATCTGGACCTCTCCCTACATCTGTTTAAAGTAGAAGAGGTGATAGATCAACTTTCTTTTGAGATTGTGAGCTAATTTTATACTGAGAACTGGTGTCTTCTAGCTTGTTCCCAACTTGCCCTGTCACCTAAGCCCATACTGCTCTTGTGCTTGAGCAAAGCTATAAGCAGCCTGACTCCCTGTTTGCAAAGAGACTCCATTTCACTAAATGGTGCTCTCCATTTGTCCCATCTTTGTGAAATAACATAGCTTTTTATTAGGCTCAGTGGCCTTACTCTCTGAGGCACTGGAAGAGGCCCAAAGTAGATGTTAATCCACTAATTCAAATGCTTTCCATGAATCAGAGAATAACAGAGAATGCTGCTAAGGTTTGTAATCCATATCCCCACCCAGTTTTTCCAGGTGGTAGAAGAGTAAGGAACATATTAAAGCCCTTTCTAGTGAAATGCAGGTGCTTCTGCGCTCCCAGAAATTGCCTGTGTCTCACTGATATGTTCCTGAGGACCTGATATCCCTGTAGCTTTGACACACCCATCCTAGCACAGGTATGAACAGCCAGTCCTTCTTTCCCAACAAAGGTGATACCTTTTCAAGTCACAGGAATAAATGGCACCACCAAATACATTTTCGATACCTGTGTTGAGCTGCATATCCAGCATTTTGTTGGTATTGAAATGTTGCAAAATGATACTAGTAAAGTTCCTAGCACAGGCATGAGTTTTGGGCTGTCTCTCACTGGAAGTCTCCATCCTTCCAGTGTCTGACGCCCACTGATTTCAGGAGGATAGATGATGTAAGTAAATGCAGTGTGAATTGGCGGATGAAATCTCTGAATGGATTTCAGGGACAGGGTCACAGTCATGGCAGTGATGGCTGGAAGGGACCTCTGGGTCTCTAGCACACCCTCCCACTCGGAACAGGACTACTGCCAACAGTACATCAGTGAAGTTGTAACCTTGTCTACCTGAGTCTTGGAAATCCCCGAGGATGAAGATGTCAGAGTCCACAAGTCTTCAACACATTTTTTTTTTTTCTGAGGAACACCAGGAGTGGGGCAAGTTCAGTTTTTCACAAGGGGACTCAATCACTTAAAAAGGAACATCAGATATGGATGAAGATTGAGAGCAACCCTGCAGAGAAGGGCTTGGGGGTACTGGTGCATGAAAAGCTGGACATGAGCCAGCAGTATGCGCTCAGAGCCCAGAAAGCCAACAGTATCCTGGGCTACATCAAAAGAAGCACGGCCAGTAGGTCAAGGGAGGTGATTCTCACCCTCTACTCTGCTGCCATGAGACCCCACCTTGGAGTGCTGTGTCCAGCTCTGGAGTCCTCAGCACAGGAAAGACATGGATCTGCTGGAGTGAGTCCAGAGGAGGGCCACAAAAATGATCATAAGGCTGGAGCACCTCTCCTATGAGGATAGGCTGAGAGAATTGGGATTCTTCAGCCTGGAGAAGAGAAGGCTCTGGGGAGACCTTATTGCGGCGTTTAAATACATAAAGAGGGCTTATAAGAAAGATGGGACAAACTTTTTAGTAGGGCGTCTTGCAATAGGACGAGGGGTAATGGTTCAAAACTGAAAGAGGGTAGATTCAGACTAGATATAAGGAAGAAATTGTTTACGATGAGGGTGGTGAAACACTGGCACAGGTTGCCCAGAGAGGTGGTAGATGTCCTATCCCTGGAAAGAGTCAAGGTCAGGTTGGACAGGGCTCTGAGTAACCTGATCTAGTTGAAGATGTCCCTGTTCATTGCAGGAGGATTGGACTAGATGATCTTTAAAGGTCTCTTCCAACCCAGACCATTCTATGACTCTATAATGGCATTTAACATTCTCTGTCTAAAAGCTTTTCTCGATGTTGAATCCATTCCACATTCAACCAAATTATTTTTGCTGCAGTTTGTTGATATCCACCTTAATCACTGGCTATTTCTTTTAAGACCTACTCATTACTGACTGTCTATAAAAACTATTCCTGTTTTGCTTAGCCAGGTTTGGGGAGACAGAGAACAAACTTTCTCATCCTGGAATAAGCTGGGGCCACCCACACCATGACCTTGTGCTTGAGGTTGCCACTTCAGTCCAATGTGGCTGGGGTACTTGGGGATTTTTAGCAGTAGGTCTTTGCTCACCTAGCTGATTTGCACAGATTTAAGAGAGGAAACACTCCCACAGGCAGACCCAAGCAGTTGAGCACCTCCAGCAAGCAGGGCAGTCATGAGTGGCTGAGGATAAACTATACAGGTGGAGCCATAAAAGGACCTTCCTGTCACCAACACTAGGTTGGTCACAGACAATGGCCAATCTTTGCAGTAGTACATCTCAGAAGCACCTGGCTAGCACTCACTCAAGCAGCAGCATGACCAAGGAGAGCCAGAAGGGTTTCAACTCCAAAGGTTTTTGCTCAACAGCTTGGTTTTTTTGTTTCTTCCAAGACACAGCCAGACTACAGGCCAGCCCTGCTGGAAGCAGTGGTAAACACTCAGTCACTCCTTCCTCTACAGCCACTTTCTTCTTAGGTGAATCTGAGGCTCTGAATTATGCCCTTTGTTCTCCAGGCCATAGACTCTCACATGTAACACTTCTTTACTCCAAGAGAAGAACACAGGCACCCACTTGTGGTGTGAAACCTGCCCTTAGTCAATTTTGCTGCTCTTAACATCTTTCAGTGACAAAATCTCTATGTCTTGGGTCACAACTTTGCTAGTACCTAACCACTGGGCAGTAGAATAATATGAAGTTTATATAAACTCACTAAAGGAACCTCTTCCTTTCAGGGAGTCATATACATTTACTTAGAAAAGTGACTGAAGTTCAAATAAATTCTAGCTTCCAAGCACAGAGGGTTATTCCACTAAGCATAAAGCAGAAACAGACCTTCTCTGTAGGGATGTAACTTCTAATTATGTGTTGCTTCATGCAGCCTATATGCTAGGATCATTATTATCATCCACGTTTATTAATGAGATACCTGATGTTAACAAGAAGATAACTTCTAGGAGATATGCAAATAATTCTGCAATTTTCTTTTCCAGTGACTCAGCATTCATATCAGAAATGTGTTAACAGGATACAAAGGCTATTAAGAAGCCCTCTGCATAATTATCCTCTTCCTTGCCTCCGGTTCTTAATTTATGGAAGAAAATGGGTATTTTCTAATAGATACTCCACCTTGCCAGAAGAAAAGTTGTGTAAGTTATCTTTTCTTCTGTTTAAAATCTAATTTCTTTAATTTTCCCTTCTTTAAAGACCTGTCTAAAATTTTATTCAAATAAGGAAAAGTTAAATACTCTCAGTGGAAAGAAATTTAAACAAGTGAAACGAAATGCTTTCAGCACTGAGGAGGCTGAACTGGCACCAAGTTAAAAAATGAGTGTCACGCTGAGAATTAATAAAGCACTTGCAGATTACTTTTCCATATTTTCTCTGCAACATTAAGGGAAAGCATCCAGGACAGAACACATGGCTGTGACTGAGTTCCTGTTACTGTCACAGAGAGACAATAGAAGCAGTGTTAAACCACAACGGTCCCATTCCCCCATTTATTCTGGGATCAAGTGCAACAAATTGATAAGCACATAATTAACTCATTAGAAAATACATTAGTGTGGAGAATGTTTTCCTGGGGGGCAGCTATTCTCTTAGGTGACGTGATGACAGTACACATCCATCTTGTGCTTGCTGTGCTGGAGTTGTTCAGGAGAAAGCTGGTCTGGGCTGCCAACAGCTGGGGCATTGAGCTCTTACTTGGTTTGTTGTGTTTGGGTTTTGTCCTGTGCAAACACAGCTCTGTCCAAGAGCTCTGCACTTAACTGTTTAGTGACATGAACTTAAGAAATAAACAACTTAAGACTCCTGCCCTTGGTTTTGCTTTCTTCACTTTCCCCTTGGTTTTGTTATCTTCACCTTCAGCTGGCACCTTTTCCTTTGAAAAATCACACCTTCAAGAAGCAAGGAAACCCACCGCAGGCTAACTCACCAGTATTTAACCCCTGATGCTCCTTCTCCCAAGGAAATCTCTCTGGGACATAAAGGAACCCAAGGATGGCAAAGCCAGCAAGCACCCCACTAATAACAAGGTAACAGAAAGATGCCCTCTTCTCAAATAGCTTAGCAGGCAAAGCTGGGGCAAAAACTTGGGCAAAGCTAGGGAAGGAGATCAAGCAGAGAGAAATACCCCTCTACATGCTTCACCAGCCACAAAACGTTCTGATGAGGCAGCTTGCTTAAAATATCCAAGCCAGTGGCTTTTGCATGAAACATCCCTTGTAATAGGTACTAATATCAAAGGTGTGCTCTGAATGGACATCTAACACTGCAATCAATTTGCAGAAGTTACCCCTGGAGGAAGAAGAACATATTCAGCAGATAATAAAACACAGCAGAGAGGGACCAGTCCTGGAGATTCCTGGAATGTGTGGGAGACAACTTCCTGACGCAGCTGGTGAGAGAACCAACCAGAGAAGGTGCCCTGCTGGATCTCCTCTTTGTGAGCAGAGAAGGACTGATGGATGATGTGGCGGTTGGAGGACAACTAGGGCACAACGATCATGAAATAATAGAGTTCTCTATTCTTAGAGAGGCCAGGAGAGGGCTAAGCAGAACTGACATCCTGGACTTCCAAAGGGCTGACTTTGTCTTGTTTGGGCACCTGCTTGACAGGATCCCTTGGGAGACGGTCCTGAAGGGTATAGGGGTCCAGGAAGGCTGGGCACTCTTTAAGAAGGAAGTGTTAATGGCTCAGGAGCAGGCGGTCCCCAGGTGCTGTAAGAGAAGCTGGTGACAGAGAAGACCACCCTGGCTAAACAGGGAGCTTTGGCTGCAACTCAGGGAGAAAAGGAGAGTTTACAGCCTTTGGAAGAAGGGGCTAGCCACTCACAGTGATTACAAAGAGGCTGTGAGGCTATGGAGGGCGGAAATCAGGAGGTCTAAAGCCCAGCTGGAAATTAATCTGGCTTCAGCAATCAAGGACAACAAGAAACATTTCTATAAGTATGTCAGTAGCAAAAGAAAGACCAGGGAGAGCTTCCATCCCCTGCTAGACACAGGAGGAAACATGGTAACAAGTGATGAGGAAAAGGCTGAGGGGCTTAATGCCTTCTTTGCCTCAGTCTTTAATAACAAGACTAGTTGTACTGAGGGAATCCAGCCTCCTCAGCCAGAAGACAGAGACTGGGAGAATGACCCCCCCACAATCCAGGAGGAGATAGTCAGTGAACTACTGCATCACATAGACACACACAAGTCTATGGGACCGGATGGGATACACCCGAGGGTGCTGAAGGAGCTGGCTGGGGTGCTCGCCAAGCCGCTTTCCATCATTTACCAGCAGTCCTGGCTGACCGGGGAGGTCCCGACAGATTGGAAATTGGCCAATGTGACACCCATATATAAGAAGGGTTGGAAGGATGATATGGGAAATTACAGGCCTGTCAGCTTGACTTCGGTGACCGGGAAGCTGATGGAGCAGCTCATCCTGAGTACCATCATACAACACATGCAGGACAACCAGATTATCAGGCCCAGGCAGCATGGGTTTATGAAAGGCAGGTCCTGCTTGACAAACCTGATCTCCTTCTACCACAGGGCCACCTGCTTATTGGATGAGGGAAAGGCTGTGGATGTTGTCTACCTTGACTTTAGTAAGGCCTTTGACACCATTTCCCACAGCATTCTCCTGGCAAAACTGGCTGCTCGTGGCTTGGATGGGCACACGCTTTGCTGGGTAAAAAAGTGGCTGGATGGCCGGGCCCAAAGAGTTGTGGTGAATGGAGTTAAATCCAGTTGGCGGCTGGTCACGAGTGGTGTCCCCCAGGGCTCGGTTTTGGGGCCACTCCTGTTTAACATCTTTATTGATGATCTAGATGAAGGGATCAAGTGCGCCCTCAGTAAGTTTGCAGATGACACCAAGTTGGGTGGGAGTGTTGATCTGCTCGAGGGTAGGGAGGCTCTGCAGAGAGATCTGGACAGGCTGGAGCGATGGGCTAAGGCCAACTGTATGAGGTTCAATAAGGCCAAATGCCGGGTGCTGCACTTGGGCCACAACAACCCCCAGCAGCGCTACAGGCTTGGGGAGGAGTGGCTGGAGAGCTGCCAGTCAGAGAGGGACCTGGGGGTGTTGATTGACAGCTGGCTGAACATGAGCCAGCAGTGTGCCCAGGTGGCCAAGAAGGCAAATGGCATCCTGGCTTGCATCAGAAATAGCGTGGCCAGCAGGGACAGGGAAGGGATCTTACCCCTGTACTCGGCACTGGTGAGGCCACACCTCGATGACTGTGTTCAGTTTTGGGCCCCTCACTACAAAAAGGACCTTGAATTACTCGAGCGTGTCCAGAGAAGGGCAACGAAGCTGGTGAAGGGTCTGGAGCACATGTCGTACGAGGAGCGGCTGAGGGAACTGGGGTTGTTTAGTCTGGAGAAGAGGAGGCTGAGGGGAGACCTCATCGCCCTCTACAACTACCTGAAAGGAGGTTGCAGAGAGCTGGGGATGAGTCTCTTTAACCAAATAACAAGCGATAGGACAAGAGGTAATGGCCTCAAGTTGCACCAGGGAAGGTTTAGACTGGATATTAGGAAGCATTTCTTTACAGAACCGGTTGTTAGGTGTTGGAATGGGCTGCCCAGGGAGGTGGTGGAGTCCCCATCCCCGGAGGTGTTTAAGAGTCGGGTCGACATAGTGCTGAGGGATCTGGTGTAGTTGGGAACTGTCAGTGTTAGGTTAATGGTTGGACTGGATGATCTTCAAGGTCCTTTCCAACCTAGACGATTCTGTGATTCTGTGAAAATAACCTCCCTATGATACCATGTCAGAAGAACACAGGGGAAGAAAAGTCATGCTTGGAAGGACTTGGAGGCTTACACAAAGACAAGAGGGATGTGTGTGATGCCTGCATATGTACCTATATGGGACATACCAAAACACTTGACAGGTCTAAACCCCAGCACATATACACAAGCATAGGCCATTTTAAAAGAAGCCCATACCCTAGATTTTAGCAAACTGCATAAAAACAATTCCAGAGCCAGACTCTGTGTAAAGACTCTGGCTCCGCAAAGCTAACCACTCTTATCAGCGACTAGCAGATGAGATTCTCTTTAGAGAGCAGTGCTGCCAAGACACCCAGTTGTGCTGGCAGGACAGTGTGCCAGACCTTTCCAGGCCCCACTGGCCTGGATTCCCACGACTTCGGATGCAGGTAGGTTGGCTTTATTGCTGGGACTGTATTAATTTTCTCTTTCTCTTGCCAGGAACACACTCATAGCTCAGCACAAGCAATCTCATCTCAGTTTATGACGAGACAGGGGCTATGACCTTAACACCCACATGGCACTGCACATATATTTCCAACTTCCCCCTGTTGCCCAAGCCACTCTGCAATCCAATCACAATGCTGACAAGGCAAAGTCAAGCAGGGAAGCCCAGGAAATGCTGAAATTATAGCTGGGCACCCACCACTAATGCTGCTGCCCCCCTGCAGAGCCCCGACGTTAAAGCTTTTCATCCTGTGAGTGTGGTCCTAGTAAGGTGTCTGCACTGCTCTGTGCATGGAAGAAGCAGAGCATGGTTAGTTGCTGACCACTGGATATTTTGGGGGTTCCCCGTGGAAATAGCAGGGATAAGCGACCCCACGGGGACCTACTGGTAGGGTAGGCACAGGCTTGCTGGCCAAGGACAGCATTCGGGCACCTGAACCCCACATTCCCCCAGCACCCCGAGGGAGGGTCCCTATCCCTTCTCCACCCCCGGAGGTGCCTCTGGAGGTGCCTGCCCCCCTCCCCACGCCCACAGGCGAGACGACAGCACATCCCACCCCGCCTCTCCCCACGCCCCCAGCCCCACGGCTGCAGCCGCTCCCCGCGGCGGGTCCTTACTCCATGGTTCTCCGGTATGTCCCGGGGCCATCCCCCTCCTGTGAGTGCCCCACGGCTCCTCAACCCCCACGTCCCACCCTCCCCGTGGCATCCAAGCGCCGCCCAGCCCCTCCCAGCGCCGGCGCTCCGCCCGCGCCGCCCCTCGCGCTCCCCTGCGGCCGTTGCGCCCCAACGGCCCCGACTCGCCCCCGTCCGTTCGCCGACATGGCCGTGCCGGTGCCGGTTCTGGTGCTGCTGCCCGCCCTCCTCGCCGGTACAGAGCACGGCGCCGGGCCAGTGGCGGTCCAGGGGGGCGAGCCAGTCCCGGGGAAGCGGGAACCGGGCCCGTCCCGTGCCCCGGCCGGACCCGTCCCAGGGAAGGGGAAACCTGAACCGGTACCGGGCACCGGCCGGCTTTAGGGGGGCGGCGGAAGAATCTAAGCCGGTAGCGGGCATTGACCATCCGGGGGCAGGGGGGAGAACCGACACAGGACGGTGCCGGGCACCGGCTGGTCGGGGACGGGACTGGTAACGGACACCGGCTGGTCCCGCGGGAGGTCGGGGTGGGATCCGGGCGGGACCAGGCGCCGCTAACGCCCGTTGCTCTCCACAGGGCTCCTCTCGTGTCCCGGCGCCGTTGCCAGCATCCCGGTGAGTGCCGCCAGCCCCGTCGTCCCCGGGAGGGAGGATCCCACCCGCCCTCCGTGTCGCCAGCCGGGCCGCCCCTTCCCCAGGGCCCCGGGCCTGACGCGCGGTGGGGGAGTGCGCCTGGCCCTGGCTCCGGAGTCCCGGGGCTGAGCAGGGGTACCGGAGGGCTGGCCCGGCTCCTCGAGGGGCAGGCGGGTAACGGCGGGTGAAACCTCCGGAGGAGCCAGGTCACCCCGCCGGTAGCCCCGCTCAGCCCCGGGAGATGCCCCAGGCGGTCTCTCCCCACGGCTCAGGGACCCCGGGAGCCTGGCAGCCGCCTGCGCAGGGCAGCGGCACACATGCCCTGGTGATCGCCATCTCTTACCACCTCAATCCGTGATTGCCCTTTACAGGGACTCGACATCCGTGTGTCCCGCTGACGTTAAGACGTCGGAAGGAGCTGCGTTTCATAGCACGCGTGTGTCCTGACAGCACAGCTCACGCCGTGCCAGGCTGTAGAAGCCAACCCTCAGGCGATAAATTCCCCTAAGAGCATGAAAGATAATGTGGCACTTGATAACTGCTGTGCCAGCTCCTGTTGAGTGCTCCTTTCTGTGCCGGAGCGTGCCAGTATTCCTCAGAAGCGCTCAGATCAGAAGCTGCTGATCTGAAAGGGCTCAAGAGACTTGTTTCAAATGGTGTGTCTTACACTTCTTATGTTCTTACACTTCTTACACATCTTCCCTAGCCCGCCTGCTCCGAGTATGGTGTGCCTGGATGTCCAAGGGACTACAATCCAGTTTGTGGGACTGATGGAGAGACCTACTCAAACGAGTGTGTGCTCTGCCTTTCAAACAGGTAGTCACTTAATTGACATCCTAACCTTCCCTTCCCTATAGGCAAGCAAAATATTCACTCTCACATCCCAATCGACTGATAGATTATTGGCTTTGGATCGTTCACACTCTGTTAAACTGCAGCTTTAGCAGTGTCTTCTCAACCATCAATCCCTTGCAACAGCTTTTACCATGACACCTGTGAACGGCTTGGATTGGATTCAGTTAGCTGGGAGTAGTGAATGTTCACTTTTGTAATTCTTAAGAAGGAGCATCTCAGAGAGGGGTTGCCTGTCACGTTCACACAATGCCACATTACCATTAAATGTAATACCAGACTCTTCCACACTCTCCATCACAAAACATGAAATATCCCACCTAAAATACAGATTTTACTACAGAATGTTTACATTCAAGATCCAATCTCCTATACTTCCTCTCACAGAGAAGAGTAAGGATGCCAGATGTTAGGAGAAAATACTATTTTGCCATTCAGATTCTTTAAAAATCAATAAAAAGACTTCCTAATACTTGAGAGAGGGTATTTTATTCTTTAATAATTTAATCCTTTTTTAAAATAAAACCATACAAACTCAGTACTTAATGAGCACTGTTACCCCCCATTATGCATCGCTGCATTTAACTGAACACATAGAAACACATGGGACAGTCCACTTTATAAAATGTCTGTTAAATTCCAAGTGTAGTGCTTCTCTTCTAAAATATTTTTCTTCTCCTTGCAGTGAAAATAAAAAGGATGTCCAAATTTTCAAGATGGGAAGATGCTGATATGGCAGATGGTTACTTTTCAAGAAAAGAAGGACACAGACATTCCAAATGGAAACAATGCCTTAAATACACCTTCTATGTAGCCTGTCTTAAAAAATAAATTTGCTTGTTCAAACAAAGTATTGTTACTGTATTAAAACCAATGTTTATAAGCATAGCCGTGAATGTTCTTATGACCTGAACCCCAATATATTTTCTCATGCAAGACAGACCATAGGGTAAGAAAGAGATGTCCTGACTGTATACCAGTAGGTCCGTTGTTCAGAGAAGGAAATGAACCGGTACCCCGTGCCATTCCCACAGCATCGCCTGGGAGCAAGGAGACCCCAGCACCTCTGATGCAGGCAGTGCTGGCAGCAGCAGCTGCTCCTTGTTTCTGGGAGGATCTGAGCCCACAGGTGCCAACGACCCCTGGGGAGCCACCGGAGGCGCTTCCTGTGGCAGCTACCAAACTGGTGACAGCAGCCTGACATGTACCAAGCCTCTGCCCCAGCCTCCCTACCTGCAGGTCCTACTGCTGGCGGAGGGCAGTGACCTGGGCACCCTCCACTCCTGATGCAAGTAAGGGATGTTTTGGAGTGCTAGAGGTGTGGGCAGGGGACACATGCTGCTCCCCAGCCCTCTGGGCTCTGCTCCCTGGGGTGCCGGTGTCACCGCCCTGGGCTGGCACCCAAGAGTCACTTCCTGTGGTAAACACCAAAGCAAAACCGGAAAATTCAAGACTCGTGTAAAAGGGTGCACTCAGGAGTGGGTCTGGTGGACCTTCCCACAAGGAGGGTGTGCAAGCACTCGGCTTCCAACCTTTCCTTGCACATGTGCACATGGGCAGAGAGTCTTTCTTACATTTGTTTGCCTCTGTTCTGCTAAACACCTATGTTTTTTGCACATTGTTTGAAATTAATTGTATTTGTGTTGGCTTACAGTGTGTTGGTAAAACACAGATGGCTTCTACCTTTGATCCAAGCCAAGTGGCACCTGCTCTAGCCCTGGCCCCAGACAATGGCTTCGTCAGGCTTTGCTGGGCAGCAGCAGTGCAGGCAGAGATCTAGGGCACACTTCATGCCTGATGAACATTCACAGGTCAGTGACTTTGGTTTTGAAAAATGATCATGCTTTTGTCTTACGGTTCCTTTAAAGGGTGGAAACTATCCTTATCTTCAGCACATGTCTGCTTTCATTTTCTTCATACAAAGACTAATTTCCGATGGAGGGATGTCATGTGTGGCACAACTGGAGGACTGGAAGCTTAGGATAAAGAGGTCATGTGGAGACATGAATATGTGGTTAAGAAAGAAAGATGACCAGTGCCTCCCAACAAGGTATCAGTTGCAGATGGAAAGTCAATTTCTTTATGAGTGGCAAATCTATTTGAGAAAGTTCATGTGTGCTCCCAGCTGTTGTTTCCACATCCAGATCTGGAAATTTTCACTTTTCCAAATCATACCAAATGCCAAAGCAGTTGTGCACTATGCCATGAATTAACAAGTGGATGGAAATAAGCAACAAGTGGATGGAAACAATATAAAAAAATATCTATTCTGATAACTAATTGTGCTTACAAGGGAACTTCAACTCCAGTCTTGTTAGTTGTAGAAATGTTCCTTCAGTATTTGATGAAAGAGTGCATAGCGTTGCATTTTTTTTTGCAAAACTCAGAAAAAATATCTGGTTTTGTAAACACCACTAAATAAAACAAATGCAAATAAAAACCAGCATGTAGGCTGATGATTATAATCCCACTAGAGCACTGGTCCCAGCATATGAATGCTTAAGATATAATCTTAGAGCTGACTTTAAATATTCCTATTTTTCTGCGTATTTGAAAAGTAATGAATTCAGCACTGCATGTAATTACTCACCAAATCTGTCCCAAAATCCGCACATTATTTTCTGTACATTAAAAAGTTCTGGCAATTCTCACAGGTAAATGTTGACAGCAAGATCTGTGAAGAAGAAGTGTAGATTATGACACGGATCCTACTTCTTTCTAGTCTTAACCAAGATGAGATACCTCTTGTTCAGTAGAGATCTGCAGAGAAGGTGGGTGGAATGGTTCCTGTGCTTGGGAATGTCTAGAACACGTTAGAGCCTTGGAGGTGAATGTCACTTCACAGGAACTTCTGCACTACTATCTCTGAAGACTAAGGGAGAAGGATTACTATGTAGCAGCAGTTCCTTATTGTGGTCTGAAATAATCTTCGTGGGCATTTGATGCATTTTTAAGTAATGTTTCAACATTCATTATAGTGTATTTTACTATGAAGCTATATTCTTGCTTTATGTAGTGCCATCTTTTCAAGGTGCTTTGCAATGCTGAAAACTAAAATGTAGAAAAATAAATTACTCTCAGTGTTGTAAACTGGATCCTTCCAGAGCTGAATGTAAAACATTACTTGTATGCTTTCCCAAACTAAAAAAAAAAAAAAAAAAACAAAAAGCAAAAAACCAAAACCCAAACCAGTAATATACTCCAGTTTGGTGTTTATGAACCTTTACAGATCAAAAAGTTGATGTCTCAGAATTTCAGTGTGGTGGACTTAATCTCTGGTTTACATCCGAATTTTGTGATGCATGTGGGACAATGCTAGAAAGGCTTAATCATATCATATCTTAATCCTCACTCAAAAAAAAAAAAAACTTTCTCAAACTCAAAAAAAATGCCCAGTAATATACTCCAGTTGTATGTTTATGAAGCTTTATACCTCAAGAAGATGGTGAATTTCAGTATGATGGGCTTAATTTTTATTTTAAGTTAAAATTGTACATTACCTTTAGGACAATGCTGGTCTTATTCATATGAAGAGTAGGATTCACGCTTCTAGACTAGGACTCTAATGTCCTGTGAAGCCTTAGGACAAGGCTTACTTGTATGAAGAGTCCTCACTCTTCTGATTTAAACCAATTGCCTTCAGTGCTACTGTTAGAGGTCCATTTTACATGAGTGAGATAGGAAGTTGTCTAGATGACTGAGTGCTAGAACAGCACAATTAAATGGCAGAGAGGGAAAGACAGCCTGTGGGTCTGCATCAGTGGCTACAGTGGGCTGGCATTGATAACTTCCACATGCTCTGACTGCCCAAAATTTGGACAACAATCTAGTTGTTCCCATAATTGTCACCTAGCTGCCTGTTTGGCTACAGGAGTGGTTTCACTGCTGGCAACTCTAGCCTCTGCTGCTCAGGGAAGTCTCCCAGCAAGGAGATTTTTGAAGCCAGACTATGCTCCTGTCCTTCCTATTTCTGGAGTCATTGGATTCTGAAGGTGTGTTACTTGGAGGGGAAGGTGATTGGGCAGGCTCAGAGCGTGCTGAAGTACCCAGGCGCTGAGGCCATCGCCACACTGCACTGGGTCTAGCAACCCTCTCAGTCTTGGTACCCAGAGCTCCTTGGAGCAGGTAGCATTAACTTTTCCACTAAACCAAGGCAGAAGTATTTCTTTTCTCTTGAGATTATTTTCCTTTTAAACTTTTGACATTGCTCTTCTTATTGTAATAAAAAAACAGAATAACTGAAAGCAGGAGTTGCCCAGAATATCTGTATTTTTGTAATCTTCTTTTAATCTGACTTTTGTTTTCATGTGTCTTACTGTTGTTTATCCTTCAGGTGAACTGTTTTTTGGATGAACAGTTCAGAAAGTTTGTTGCAACTGCTGTAGCTATGTTGCCCAACTTTCCTTTTGCACTCTCTTGTTGCATTTTAAATTGTGCTTTATACTTCTTGCTGGTTTTCAAACTGTTTAAACACCCATTTCCAGTTGGAGCAAAGAGGTGTACCTCCCTTTAACAGTGAGACTAGTGTATAGCATTGTCATGCCATGCCTGGTTCTGACAGGAATTGATAAAATCCCAGCCTCCTGGAAATTAAAAATTGACTAGTACATGAATACTCACCAGTGTTTGGTGACCACCAGGTTTGATTTATCAGATGCATTAAAATCCATAAGTCACTTTGATTGCTCAAAGTGTTGACCAGCATCTATTAATGGCATTTATGAATTAGCTAAAATCACTAACGTAGAAGGATGGTATTGTAACCTTTAGACACCAACAAACCTTCACAGAATCACAGAATCATTCAGGTTGGAAAAGACCCTTGGGATCATCGAGTCCAACCATCAGCCCTGCTCTACAAAGTTCTCCCCTACACCATATCCCCCAACATCTCATCTAAACCACCCTTAAACACATCCAGGGATGGTGACTCCACCCCCTCCCTGGGCAGCCTATTCCACTGTCTGACCACTCTTTCTGTGAAAATTTTTTTCCTTGCTGTTAGCATGGTAAATATTTAGTCTGTTGAAAACCTTATGCCAAACATTCTCGTTAGCTCATTACATCTGCATGAAGCTAACAAGGGATTATACTAGCTGAATGGCATGATTGTGAAACAAGATATGAGAGGATGTCTTTTCTGACTGAGCTCAGATGATTGATAATATTTTGTTTTATTAGTATTTTATGATATTTTCTAGCTTTCCAGGATCAGCACAGTCTTGATCTGACTGGGAGGAAAATGTGCAGTCATCCATCTAGGTCAAATAAAGGTCAGAAGATGTCTTACTGGCTTTTGCTAATGAAGGGTAGATATGAATAGTTTTGTTTCTGGTTGAGCTACAAGAAGAGCTTTTTTAATTGATTATTTCCCAACTGTCCCTCCCATGGAAAATTTTTTAAAAATTTGTCCAGGAAACATATGTAAACAAAATGCTCCCTGAACTCCATTGCACTGTTGCCCAGCAGACACTGCGGGTGTGTTTTCTGGGACAGATGGGCTCCAGCTTCCAGTTTAGCTGTGGGTCTTTTGGAAGTGCTCAGCCCCTTTGCTTCAGGCACTCTTTTGAGGGTTTGCAGGATTTCTCAACCAGAGGCGGTGATACAGAGAAATGATTACTTGTTTTGAGACTTATTTACTTATAGCAAACTGCTTAGCAACTTATTTCCTTACTTATAGCAACTTACAGTATTACTTATAGTATTTTTGAATATTGCTAAGAATCCTCTTTGCCCAGACTGTTCTGTTGAATTTTAGCAAGGACTACTGTGTTCATCAAAACAAAGCAGTCCATACAACCCCCTGGACAGGACCTGAGCTTACTGAACTTCAGGCCAAGTGTTTGCATAGCCAGGTAAATCCAAGTATTCGTGGAGGGTTTCTTGAACGGGGCCAGGGGGGATTGAATTCTGTTGAGTCATGATGAGATGGGAGGTTTCTGGGGTCCCAGAGTGTTTAAGTGACGGACCAGCGGGTAACCTGTTGATAACATCTCGAGTGGCTTACTGGGCTGGGGGTGTGGACCCTAAGGAGAGGTAACAAAGCCTGTGCCATTAAGGTGAAGGGACTGTCAGAACTGGCGGAAGGAAGTACAAAAGGCGGCTTGCGTTCAGGCGATGGGTGAGGGGGGGGCTACGGAATACCGCTTGCCGTGCCGGTGCGCGCCGGTCACCTTAGAGCTCTTATTAGAGGGCTCCCGGATGCCTTAAAGATACATGTCCAGTCCCTCAGAGAAAGAAAGGGTGCGAAGGGCTATTGAATGCAACCAGCAAAACACCCCTTCCCCCCCCCCCCCCCCCCCCCCCGCATGCACGCGTTAACGTGGGGTAGAAGTGTTACAGGATCGGGTTGTTTGGGGGCGAGAGATGGGCTGGGCTGGGCTGGGCTGGGCTGACGGGGGAGGGTGGAGATGGCAGCCGGAGGGTGCGGTCCGTCAGTCGCAAACTCCACCTGGAGCAGGTCCCTCATGGGGAGTTTAAACCGGTTGGTGCAATTGCTGGAGAGGAAGACTCGAGAACAAAGGAAAAATTTTTGGGTTTGATGTTTTGGCGGTGTTATAAATGCAGAGGCAGAACCAGAAAATATTTTTATAAATTTATTGGAATAAGAACACGCAAAAAAAGGCTTGGTACGCCGAGAAGCCGGGGGGGGCTTTCCCCTCCACACCGACGCACACTTGGTGGAGCTATGGCCCCCCACCCTCCTATGGTCTACCCTGACGCATATTCACAAAATAGGCGTAATTCTCCCCAAAAAGTTTCCACCTCCTGGGTGCGCAAGCACAATAGAGCTTCTCGAACCTTCCCCAGTCCGCACATGTGTACTAGAGTCTCTCGAACTTTTCCCGGGTCTTTCTGGTGTTGCTAGGGGCTTCTGACAGGGTCCCTCCAGTACTTCTCCATTGCGCAATAGCAGTCCATAGGAGTCTGTGTTTACAGAAAAAGAACTCCGAACCATTTTAACAACAAAACCACGATAAATCCCCTTTAACTTATATACATTGCAAAGTACCTGCAGCATACCTGCTCCTCACATTAAAGTCACTATATTTTATAACACGAATCACCATCATATTCTTCACAGTGGGTAAACAATGGTGTTTACCAGATGGCAGAGTGTGGAGTTTTGGAGGTAGGGGGCAGACTGCAATCTAAAGCCACCCATGTCTCTCAATATCCATTACCTCCTGTTGCCAAACGGCGTATTTTGGGGGTGATTAATGATCTTGAAAAAAAGATTATAAATGGTACACATTCCGCTTGTAATTCTCCAGTGGCCAGTCTACAAACCGAGCAAAAGGTGGCAATTAACAGTCAATGAATGCCCATGCAGGCCCTTTGTCAGCTGCGGTGCTGGCCAGGGCTGGGCTGGTGAGCACACCCCAGGTCTGGGACGGGTTCCTTGTGGTCCCTTTTGTGAAGAATATGGTGGTGATTCGTGTTCAGAAAATATAATGACTTTAATATAAAGAGCAGGTGTGCTGCTATTTTGCAATGTATATATGTTAAAAGAGATTTGTCGTGGTTTTATGGTTAAAATGGTTTGGAGGGGTTTTTTTCTCCTCAGTAAACACAGACTCATATGGACTGTTGTTATGCAGGTGGAAAATTACTGGAGGGACCCCTGTCAGAAGCCCCCAGCAACACCGGACTGCGCAGGTGGAAAATTACTGGAGGAACCCCTGTCAGAAGCCCCTAGGAACACCAGAAAGCCCGGGAAAGTTAGAGGGGCCCTGCTGCGCATGTGAAGACCAGGATGGGACTATAAAAGGGAGTGACGCAGCACCACCTACTGTCCGTCGGTGCGGAGCAGAAGCCGTCGTTGCTCGCCGGCGTACCGAGCCTTTTTGTTTTACTTGTTGTTATTGCAGTAAATTTATAAAAGTTATTTTTGGCCTTGCCTCTGCATTTATAACAATTTGGTGACCCCGACGTGATACTGCGGAACCCGTGGAGTGTTGGTTTTCAGGGGAGGCGCCCCACCTTTTAGGTGGCCCCTGGACTCCGGTGCTCTTTTGGATCGGCAGTATCCCGAACAAAAGGCAGATGATTAGACAAGCTGGGACGCGTTTATGGGAACAACAAAATCAAGCGGGGCTGCCGGCAGATCAGAAATGGCCCGATGTCCGCCCTAATTGGGATCGTCAGCAAGAGCAGAGCCGGCAGGACATGAGGGACCTTAGAAATGTAATAGTGGCCGGCATTAGAGAAGCGGTTCTTCGGGAGCAAAACATTAACAAAGCCTTTAGCGAGCATCAAGGGAGAGATGAATCGCCCACTGATTGGCTAGAAAGATTAAGAAAGAATTTACAAATGTATTCGGGGGTAGACCCGACCTCCCCGGTGGGGGAGGCTTTATTAAAAACTCAATTCGTAGCCAAATCATGCGGTGATACCAGAAGGAAGTTAGAAAAGTTAGACGATTGGCAAGACCGGGGTCTGCAGGAGCTGTTAAGCACAGAAGGTGTATGTTAGAAGGGACGAAGAAAAGCAGAAAGCGAAGGCGAAAAGACTTGTTGCGGCAGTCAGGGAAACTCAGCGGAGAGAGGAGAAGGAACCTCGGAGATCTCGCTCTAATGAATCACCTGGAGCTTTGGGTGGTGAAAAGAGAGGGACAGTAATTGGAGAAAACGCATTAGCATGCTATTATTGTGGAAAGAAGGGACATTTGCAGCGGAGTTGTAGAAAGCCGGAGCGGGATGAAAGGATGTTTAAAGAAGAATAGGGGTGTCAGGGACTCTATTTCCTGGGGACAAAGACATCAAAGGAGCCCTTGATAAAATTGAAATTAGGTCCCCAGGGAGAGGAGTTTGAATTTTTAGTAGATACGGGTGCCGAAAAATCAACTGTGAGAAATATTCCGAGGGGATGTGAAGTGAAAAAAGAAACTGCTCTAGTAATAGTAGCTGAAGGGAAACCATTTAAAGTACCAGTTGTCGGGGATGTTGAAATAGAATCCCAACATCATATAGTTATAGGGGATTTATTGTTGCTACCAGAGGCTGAAAATAAGCTTTTGGGAAGAGATTTGATTACGGAGCTGAATTTAAAAATAATAGTACAAGAAAAATAAAAATTTATACATCAACGGAAAAAGAGCAACAGATCCTAAAGTCTGGTATACAAAAGGGGAGATTGGAAAGCTTGAAATAAAGCCTATTAAAATTGATATAATTGATCCGGAGAAACCAATTAGGATAAAACAATACCCCATTCCCCTAAAGGGTCGAGATGGGTTGAAACCAATACTAGACGAATTACTAAGTAAAGGCACATTGGAACCTTGCATGTCTCCACATAATACACCTATTTTACCGGGTTTAAAATCAGACGGATCTTACAGATCGGTACAAGTTTTAAGGGCTGGGAATCAGCGAACTGTGGCTCGGTTCCCTGTGGTAGCAAACCTCTATATGCTACTTAACCAACTATCCCCTGACTATATTTGGTACAGTGTAATTGATTTAAAGGATGCATTTTGGTCCTGCCCCCTAGACGAAGGGAGCAGAGACTATTTTGCATTTGAATGGGAAGATCCATCTAATAATAGAAAACAACAACTCAGATGGACAGTACTTCCCCAAGGGTTTACTAAATCGCCTAACCTTTTGGGGCAGGCATTAGAGAAATTACTGCTGACATTCAAGTCATCCTCAGAAATAAAGCTCTTACAATATGTAGATGATTTATTAATAGGTGGACAAACTGAGGATGATGTCAGTATGGGGACTACAGAATTGCTGAATTTTTTAGGAGAAAAAGGATTAAAGGTTTTGAAGTCTAAATTACAGTTTGTGGAAAATTAAGTACTTAGGACACTGGCTCAGTAAAGGGAAAAGGAAATTAGATCCTGAAAGGATATCAGGAATACTGTCTTTATCACCACCCAAAACAAAAAGAGAAATTCGTCAGGTATTAGGATTATTAGGCTACTGCAGACAATGGATAGAGGGATATAGTGAAAAGGTAAAATTTTTATATGAAAAGCTAGTGTCTGACAGGTTGAAATGGACTGAGGAGGATGAGAATAGGTTTCAGAAACTGAAAGAAACACTGACTGAGCCTCCAGTGTTAAGTTTACCAGATGTTAAAAGGCCTTTTCAATTGTTTATAACTACCTCAAATCAAACTGCTTGTGGGGTTCTAACCCAAGATTGGGCTGTAAGTAAGAAACCAATTGGACATTTTTCAAAATTATTAGATCCTGTAAGCAGGGGCTGGCCAACATGCTTACAATCTTTGGTGGCAGCAGCCTTACTGATTGAAGAGGCACGAAAGGTGACTTTTGGAGCTAATATTACAGTGTTTTCCCCTCATGATGTGCCTGGGGTACTGCAGCAAAAGGCTGAGAAATGGCTCACTGATAGTCGGCTATTGAAATATGAGACTATCTTAATGGAAGCACCAGAATTAGAACTGAGAGTAATGGGTGCTCAAACCCCTGCTCAATTTTTATATGGGGATCCTAGGGGTGAATTAAGTCACAATTGCATTGAAGTAATAGAATTACAAACAAAGATAAGACCTGATCTAGAAGAAACTGAATTACCTCAAGACAAAAGGTTGTTTATAGATGGGTCCTCTAGGGTTGTAGATGGGAAACGAAAATCAGGGTATGCAATAGTCAATGGAACCAAGTTAGTGGTTAAAGAATCAGGCCCTCTCAGTCCTGCATGGTCAGCTCAAGCATGTGAACTGTATGCTCTATATCGAGCTCTTGAAATTTTAAAAGACACAAAAGGCACTATATATACGGATTCCAAATATGCCTTTGGGGTGGTTCACACCTTTGGAAAGATCTGGGAAGATAGAGGAATGATTAATACTCAAGGAAAAGATCTGGTGCATCAAGAATTAATAGTTCAAGTATTGCAGGCACTGAGAGGTCCTGAAGAAATTGCAGTAGTACACATAAAAGGACATCAAAAGGGAACAGGATATCAAATCAGAGGTAATAATCTAGTAGATGAAGAGGCAAAGAAAGCAGCCTTAAGGGAACCAATAAAGTTATATGTAATTGAACAGGAGATAGATTACAGGAAAAAGATACATAGCCCTCAGGAGCTAACCAAGATTCAGAAATTGGGGGCTACTATGATAGATGGGAAATGGATTCTTCCAGACAATAAGGTAATATTACCTAAAAGATACACTAGAAGAATAATAAATAGACTACACCAAAGCACTAAGGGAACTAAGGCTTTGAGGGATCATTTCCTAAGACATTTTGGTTGTATTGGAATATATGAAATTGCAAAACAAGCTACTTAGAGTTGTTTAATATGTCAAAAGATTAACAAAAGAACTATGAGACAGACCGCAGCTGGTGGAAGGAAAACAGCTTATGGACCTTTTGAGAGGATCCAGATAGATTTCACAGAACTAACGAAAGTTGGGAGATACAGAAATTTACTGGTAATGGAGGATCAATTAACTCACTAGGTAGAAGCCTTTCCTACCACCAGAATGACTGCTCAATCAGTAGCTAAAATATTATTAGAACAAATTATACCACGATTTGGAATAGTAAAAGTGTTTGATTCAGATCAGGGTACTCATTTTACATCTAAAGTTATAAAATTAATTACAGAAGCTCTGGGCATTACTTGGGAATATCATACTCCATGGCATCCACAAAGTTCTGGATGGGTAGAGCGAATGAATCAGACCTTGAAACAGCAGTTATCTAAATTAATGATGGAAACCAGATTTTCATGGAAGCAGAGATCGCTTTGCTCCCCTACAGGCAGGAGTGCCATTTACATTGTGGGTCTCCCTCAGAGATACTGGCACTCACTGACAATTGCTCACTAGGCACTGGCTCAAGAGCTCGCCAAAACCATCCTGCGCAGTTTAGTGCTATGTGCAATTAGATCGTTATTGCCACACATGGCAGATAGAGAAGGAAACACCCAAATCAATTCAATCAGGTAACAGGAGCTGCTTGGCTGCCAGGGTGATCCAGGAGGGGGCACACAAGGAATACAGTGGGTTTTGATACCCCCTACTACCTCCATACGAATGGGCATAGTCGACATTCTTGGGAGGTCTTTGCTAAATAAAGGTGGAAAAAATCAGCCTATTAATGCCCAGTGGATAATTCCTGATTTTTAACTCGATGCCTCTGATCTAAGGCCTAGTTCTGGTTTTTCGTAAGGATCTTGGAGAAACAGATGACTTCGGCATCCTGATGGGCGATGGTGATGGTGATCCATATGGACAGTCAGGACTTGGACAACAATGTGGTGGCGAGATAATCTTGTGACATTGGCAGGATTGGGAGGAATATGATTGAACTTGGTGCTGGTCTGTTACTGCCGCTTTAGGTCAACAAATGAAGAAAGTGGCTAGAGACTGGAGGCAAGTGTTGCTGTGTTAAGCATTAATTGGTTGGTTGGATATGTTTGACTCTTCCTTGTTAGAATGGTTAATTGGCTTCCTTCAGTTTTGACTGTAACAGATTGTATGGGGTTACCGTTGAGATTGGTTTGTATGATCATCTAGGAATGACAATCCACAACGAGTGTGGAGACTCACCGGGACCGGCACTCCCTGTAACCTTGGAGGGGAGAGGTGACTGCACCACCACTTCAAGGGAAGCAGCCGAATCATGACTGTAGTCACGGGGTGGATGGTGTGGCAGGTGCGCCCCCCCCCGGCGCCCAGTGAAGACAGGGCTTCTTGGCTGCTGAACCGCAGCGGCTGTGGAGTGCCCCTGTTCTCGGGGCTTCACTGTAGTTGGGGCCTTTGGCCAGTGGGAGCCGCTGTTGACCACGGAACGGGTTCAGCGGGGTATAAATAGCGTCACCTGGGGGAGCCATTTTGAGCGCCTCCCCTGGAGCAGCATGGGGCGGTGGAGGACTCTCCCCTGGGGTCGGGACGCCGCCCAAGGCAACTCCTTGAGGCCCTCAAAAGTACCTCATGGTTGAGAGCCCTCACTTGTTAGGTGAGTGAGAGAGCGTTCTGGGTTGTCGTTAAACCCGAGGAAGTGGTGCTTTGTTCTGCGTTTTGGGTTGTCCTTAAAAGCGAGGAAGTTGTTCTGTTCTCTCACAGACATTTGAACCTGACACTGAATAGTTGTGGAGGGCTAGTTAATTGTGTCGACAGTAAATTTTTAATTTTTGTTGGTTTATTTGAGAGCCCCTGTAACGCATACATATTTCGCTGAATCCAAACACTTTTGTCTGTCTGTTTGTACGTCTCGTGTTTATTAATATACATAGATATATACATACAGATTTAGGATACCTCATAGTGTAAATCCTGTCATTTTCTAATCGGTAGTTAAGTCACTATTTTAATCATATTCTACTGACATATTCTGTAAATTCTTAAACTGGTTAACGATTAAGTGCTACTAGTCATCAATAAACCTTGATTTGCTGCTGCGTCACTGCTGTGTTAATATTTCTAGCCGTGACACTGATAAAGCTGGCCTCTGTCTACTTAAGGCTCAGGTAGGTGTCTGAACTGCCTGGCTGCACTGCAAACCTCATCTCGATGGTGATGTCCATCTCAGAAGTGCTTGCCAGCTGGAACCTGCAGGACCAGGAGGAGGGCAGCACCGTTAGCCGGCAGTGGCGCGACTGGGACAAAAGCAGCCAGGCCGATCTCACCAACACCGAGACCCAGCAGGTGACTTTCTCCATGTCCAAGTAGGAGCACATGCAGAGGGTGCGCAGGAGGCGTGAGCTCTGATCCCTCCGCAGCTTGTCGTTGTGGTGGTGCAGAAAGCCCAACATATCGCCCAGCAGCTGCTCCCTCCAGCACATGCACTCCAGTGCCATGTGGATGCGGAGGGGCCTTGCTGGCAGCTGCCCTGTGGTGTCCTGCTCCAGGCTGAAAGAGTGCCCAGGGGGTGGCTGCAAGATCACGAAGAGGCCATAGGAGATGCTGTCCTCCTCGATGCTCCAGGTTTCCCCGGTGCTGTCCATTCCAGTGGCTGGGTGCATGAGCGGCATGAAAGTGCTCATGCAAAGCACTCGGCAGACGCCAAGGAGGTCACCCACCAGCTCCTTCAGCACCTTGCACATCTCGAGCAGGCGATGCCTTGACAATGGGCTGAACATAGCCAAAGACGCGTCAATGCTGTGTGCTTCGCTGAGGTCTTCCTGCTCCTGCTTGTCCTCCTCCTCCTTGCTTCTGCAGCTGTCCTGCTCACTGTAGCTCTTTGAGAAAAGCTTTGTTTTCTTCACCGGCCAGCAGGCCTGGGCCATCAGGAGCAGGACTCCTGCAAGAGTCCGACACAGCCACGGCTGCAACACAGAAAGCAGCGTGGCTTCCTGTGCAGCTCTGCTCTCCTCAGTTTCCTGCAGCAGCCGAGCCGTCTCCTGACGCAGGTACTCCTCACGCTGCTGCATGGACTTGGCCATGGCCACATCAATCTGGTCACCGCTCTTCTGCGCATGCAGAGCCAGGGTGAGGGTGACTGCTGCAGCCATGGCCTAGAGGAGAAGGGAGAAAAGGGGGCTCAGCAGGGCTGGGCAGGGGGGAGCACGGGGCCAGGGGAGCAGGGCAGGAGCCACCTAGAGCTGGGGGCTGGTCGGAGAGGGGGTGAGGGAGGTTAGAGGGAGCAAGGGCAGGGCGTGGGATCCACAGGCTGTCCCAGGAAAGCCTTTGGGTACTGGTGTCGACAGGTTTGAAGGGGCCACAGGCCCTGGAGACAGCATGGGGCCCACCCTGGTCAAGCCACCCTGATGGCCAGCCTGTGGCTGGGCTGCACCCCATGAAAGGGCAAGGGACACCTGAGTAAGAGTCTCCTGAGGCCCCATCCTGGGCACACAAGAGCGTCCTGTGGAGCCACGGGTACCCGGCACATCCCCAAAGCCTCTCTGGGCACCTGCCACCACTGGAAGCCCTGGGCACCTCTGCCCCCAGGCCCTGAGGGGCTTGGCTCTCGCTCTGGTTTAGAACCCCCCTGGCCATCTGCCCTGTCCCCCATCCAGCCCAGCCTTCCCCCTGCATGCTGCACTCACCAAGCGCTCAAGTCAAAAGGCAGCAGGACTGCCTGATGATGTTGCTGGGCACAGCCCCCATTGTCACCTGTCCTCTGTGATGTCACTGCCACCACAGCAGCATCACCCAGACAGCAAGCCCCAGCCTTCAGCCCCACTGCCCGGCTTGGCGTGTCCTGGGCGTCTTCATGCCAAGTATGAACCTGTCTGGCAAGAGTGAGCTCCCAGGGGCTCTTGTGACAAAGCGGCAGACACCCCCCAAAACCGCAATTGAAATGAAAGTGGGCACTGTAGGTGGATGTCCCTGGCTTACATGGAGAGGTGCAAAGTTTTCTGGGCCACGTGGTCTGACCCCAAGTCGTCTTGAAGAGCTATGAGCCCTTGGACAGAGACAAAACTCCTCCTCCCTCTGCTCCTCTTGGATTCCTTTTTGGACTGACTTACGGCCACTTGATCCCCTCGTCCAGCTCATTGATAAAAGTATTAACAGAAGTGGCCCCAGTGCTGAGCCCTGGGGAACACCACATGGGACCGGATGACAACTGGATTTAACTCCGTTCGCCACAACTCTTTGGGCTTGGCCATCCAGCCCGTTTTTTACCCAGCAAAGAATACACCCGTCCAAGCCATGAGGAACCAGTTTCTCCAGGAGAAGGCAGGGGGCAATATGCAGTTTGTGGCAATTTTTGTGCCTGGAAGTTAGGTAGTTTTGCAACCATAAAGTTTAAAACTTGACTATAGGTATTGTTGTCAGTTGAGAGCTAGATAATACTCATGTCAAAGAGGAGAAAGCAGTAAGCAAGTCATCTGCCTGGATCGGGCAAGGTAAAGATTTCCTAAACTCTGGGCATAAGGGTCTGTAAACTCTTAGTAGCACCTGCTATTATTTGATTGAGCCCAAAGAGAGCAAAAACGTGCATATTTTGGGGACTTCTGCTACTCCTACACAGAGGAAGAAGGATGCCCTTTAAAAAAGTAGTCAGAAGAAGAAAAGGAGATTTTTGAGCTCTGAAAAGAAAACCAAGTGTTTGGGCTCATGGGGAGGGAAAGAAATGTTTGTTGTCCCCAGCCAAACACTGCCTTTAGACTCTGCCATGCACCAGTAAGCCAGAAAACACATATAAGAGATAATGTGCTAGAATGTGGAAACACATATGAGGAATAATGTGCTATGTGCAGAAGAGCTGAATGGGCAGCAGGGGCTAGAATTAGTATCTTGCTAAAAAAGTATCTGCTAAGCGAAGTGTATTTCAAGGGAAACAGGCTCTGGAAAGCCTGGTCCAGCGCTCCCTTGCCGTGCAGACAGGCCATCACTGGACAGCAGGAGCAGCACAGTGATGGGGACACAGCTCTCCAGTGGGGTCTCTCAGCTCAGCCCCTCTGTGCCCACCCTACTGAAAAGGGTTCCTTGTGGCCAGGACATCAGCTTAAGAAACAGGAGACATGGCCCTACACCAAGCCCTCTCTGGAAAAGACCTCACTAGCCAGGACTAGGCCTGAGCCAAGAAACAGCCTTTGAAGACGGGAGAAAGAACGACCCAGGGAAGCCAGACACGCTGGCCATATGTAGTATCAGCCAGCCGAGAGACAGGCACAGAGACACTCAGAGCAACATGAAGGCGATCTCACCGCAGCACCAGAAGCCTCAGCTTGCCAGTGAGCCCCAGGACCCAACCTCACTGTCGATGGCAACTGGCACCCCCAGCCTCTTGTGTCCCCCAAACTACTCCCCTCCAGCAGGACAAGGAGCAAAAACACAGGCCGCAGGCAACAGTGGGACTTTCTTAATCAGGGGTGCAGGTACAGCTTCTTTCGCTCAGGTTTGTTAGGGTGTTTGTGCTTGTTTGAGCCTGCTGGGCTCTCCCATGGGTTGAGCACTCTCCAGCTGCTTGCCTGTGCAGCACAGCACCCTGCTCCCACTGCTCCTGTCTGGAAAGCACCCCCATCTGCCAGCCCAGTCACTGCCTACTGAGAGAGATGGCAAGGAGCATCCTCCTCCAGCCTGGAGCCTCTCTGCCAGACATGCTGGACATAACCAACCCTCTGACAATGGCTCCAAAGCTGGAGCAAGGGGAGCTCCAGGAGCAGGGGATGTCCCGCTGCATCTGACCTGCTCCCTGGGGCGGTGAGGCTGTAAGAGCAATGAGGGAGCCAACCATGAGTGCCTCTGTTGTGCTAACCTAGCTGTCCCCATGGCCAGCCATGTAGAGAAAACTTTTGGCAGCTAGCACCCAGGTTGCTGCAATGCCTTTGTCAGTGCCAGCTTCCCGAGAGCAGCAAAACGCAGGCTGCTAAAGGGAAAAAACAATTTTTTTATGTTAATTGCACAGGGCCCCTGAAGCCACTCCCCAACACCCGGCAGCTGGAGCAGAAGGCCAGTCTCCATCATGTCCCTTCCCTGTTCACCGTCACTCTGCAAGTCATCTTGGTCATCTGCCAGTGCCATGGGGGCCCTGCGGGTGCCCCGGGGGCTGCAGCATGTGTTGCAGGTGCCCCAGGGGCTGTGACGTGTATCACACAGGGACGACCCATCCTACTCACAGTCTTGGGGCCTGTGGCAGCGCCCCAGCAGCTGGTGACACCAGGGTCACCTCTCAGCGGGCGCCCAGCGTGGCTCTGTGCCACCCGCCCAAACTGCTCCAACAGAAACCACAGGGACTGCTGCCAGCTGCGTGTTGCCGCTCAGCCGGTTCAGACCAGGACTGATTTTAGCAAGCATTTTCCAGCCTCCCACCTCCCTGACTTGCTCCGTAGAAAATGCACAACCATCCAAATCTCTGGAAGGGCCCTCACTCTTCTTCACATCCCTCTTGCACTCCAGGGGTAGAGAACGGATCTGCATGTCTCCTCTAGCCTCTTCCCTGCTTCTCACCAGTGCCAGAGCCCATATTTTCCTGGGCTGGGCACAGCAGGCAGCTCACACGTGTGATGCCCTGCCGGCTCTCTCTGCGTGCTAGGGCACGCTCTGCCTACAAGCAATTGCAGCGCTGCTGAAAAGCCTCCTGGCAAGGAACTGCACATATCAGCGCCTGGTTTAGTCACATCAAAACAATCTGGTTAGTAAGAGAGGGAGGAGGGAGGACGACTCTACCCCAGGCAGAGACTGCACATGGAAATACCGATGAGATGACACTGTTCTCTGAGAAATATTGGAGCAACTGGAGGAGCAATAAAACACTACATTTTCCATCCACATGGCTGTATCCCATGGACAAAGAAAAGGCAGGGGTCTTACTGGAAGTCATATCTGATTCTTGTCTATCTGGCCTGGATCAATTCTGATTATGAGGATAGAAAGGCTGAAGCCTGCCCACTAAAATAAAAGGAAAATGCATGAAGGAGAGTGCAGCTGAGGCAGTTGCTGCTCCAGTAACAAGGGCAGCAAGGAGCCACCTGTACCTACTTTTTCCTCTTCCCCCTGCCCGGGGCATGATCTGGGTGAGCACTGTGTGCTGCTGGCTCTTGGGCTGCAGCTCCTGTTGTTGCTCACCCAGGGAAAAACTGATCAAAAGATCAGTGATTCAGTCATTCAGTGATTCCTGGGTTTTGGGGTATCCAACAAAGGCAACTGTTAGCTGCACCCTGCAGAGCAACTGATTTCTTACACTATTCTGGAGCAAGTGGGTTTTGCGGGTAGGAATCTCATCTGATTAGCTGCAAGAGTTGTCCTGTGAGTCAGTACTGGCTGGTTAGGAAATTTCTCTAACTGAATGGAAGCCCCAAAATTCTGTAAAGCCTTTTTTCCAGCCATATTTTTTAGGTCAGTAGCCAGAAAACCCAAGCACATTAGGAAAAAAATACTGGAAAAGAAACAGAAGATGTTTTTTGCAGTTTCCCTTTGCATTCGTGTGTTCAGGAGGAGAAGGGAAGGTTTTGCTTTCTCTCTGACAATTGGCTTGTGGGGATGTCTCTGGAAAGCCCACATTTTTTAACTCACATACTTAAAAAAAGAAAAAATCTCTGCTTAATGTCCAGATAGGAGGTGCTGATACTAAGCCTCATTTTCAAGAAGCAGAACATGGCAAAATCCAGGAGAGATACAGGCATGCAAAGGAGGCAGTATGAACAAGTCAGAAAAGCTAAATTATATCCTATTCTCTCCTGATGACTTAACAAATTGCTTCTCTCCTGTCGTCTTCATTTTTTTTCCAGCCTGTCTCCTTGCAGTGTTAGAGAGACAACATTTGGGCCAGGATGACCACGAACTATGTGTCCAATGCCCCTCACAAAGTGACTGCAGTCAACATGTTGCCGTAGTGCAAGCACTGGATGATATTCAAGCCTGTGCAAGAGGGGTCCAGAGGAGTGGGATGCTGAACACAGGCTGCAGCTGCCAACTCCTTGCTGCAGTGCCACAGTATCATGCAAAATTGTCAAATGCACATCACAACAGCTGTATTTTTTCCTCCCTGTAGGGAGGAAAACTCTGTGATGGGCCTGGATGCATCCTGCATTTTGTTTCTATTTAATCTAACCCTCCTGACAAAGGGACAATCTCTGGGGCCAGGATCTCCTCATACCAGCTGAAGTATAAACTCCAGCAGTACTTTGGCCCTCTCCCAGGAAGAGAAATGGGGCCTAAAAGACTTCAGGATCAGAAAAGCATTAGCATTTGCCAGCCAGATGTGGACAGATTTGTGATGTGACTTTCACACTGTCACTGCAGGACTCCCAGCACCTCTGAAGCCATTTCAGTGGCATGTCTCAGCCTGAAGCACATCACTGCTAGCGCTCCCAGTGCAAGTCTGGGCTGGGTTCACAAGTTAAGGGACAAGGTTTTTTCCACATTAAAGACTTTCTCTCTGTTGACAGTAATAAAGGAGGGAAGAGAGGAGCTGATCCTGTTCCCGCAGGCCAGGTTACTCACATTTTGCAATGCCTGGGGCACACGCATGAAAGAGAATAAAAGACAGCATACAAACGTAAGAAAATCTTTCTGAGCCAGAATATTTTCCCATCTGTCCTGTCTCCAAGGGCGGCCAAGAGCAGGTGCCAGAGCAGAGCATAGCATGGGGCAGCTAAGTAGCAATACCCACCAGAGCTCCCCCAAGTACATGGCAGTACACAATTCAGGGCTTCTGCTTGGACTTCCCACATGGAGTTCAAAATCCAGGGCTGTGTCCTGCTGCAAGGGTCTGCTGCAGCCCCCTTGAATGCACCCCGATCCCTCCATCCATGGCTGCTGGAGCCATCCCATCGGACACATCTTCCAACCTGCTTGTCCCCATCCAGCGCTACCCATGCTCTTGTTGCTTAGCACCAGTGATAAACATGACATATCCCCTTGGCTGGGTGCCTGCCCAAGGCATGCAGGATCAAGTCTTCTCCCAAAATCATCCTCCGGCAGCCACTGAACAGCAGCACTTGGTTGATCAGGCAGTGTAGCTATCCCTGTAGCAAAAAGATTCACTGATCAGCGTCATCCTGCTAGGAAAATTGGCACAGGTCTGCATACACTTTGGTGCAGATCTCTTTGCAATCTCCTTGCCTTGGCCCGGGTTTCCCCCCACATCGCAAAACCACTCCATCTTCAGGGTAGTTTTGGCTCATTGCTAAACATATGGCAGGTTTTTTGCCTGGGTTTGTCCAGCCACTTCTCCCCAGGGGCTCCCTGCCCCTGGCTCCAGTCAGCTCGACAGTTTTTTGCATCCAGTGCCAGTTTTCCTTTTGCTCTGGCAGATAACCTCAGTCATTGCATCCTATACTCAGTTTCTCATGAGCCCTTTCTCCAGCCTCTCTGATTGTTCAGCATCCCCTTCCAGCTGTCTGTGAGCTGAGAGAAATTCAACTCCTCCCCACCCCACAATATGTCTCTTTTAAAGCTGCTGTCTAATGCTTCCAGCCCACCCCACTGGGAACTGCAGGCTCCCAGGCACTTAACAAAGGAGAGTATAGATCTTTGGCAGAAGAGGGTGCCCTACCCTCTTCCCCATCCCCAGCCAGGCTCCTGCCCTGTGCCTCTGAGGGCACTTGTGCTGCAGCAGCAGGTCAGATCCAGGACCCAGTCCTGCCCCTTTACCCAGCCTGGCAGGATCACTGTACTGGCAAAAGCAACAGCAGAATCAGGAGCCTTAAACCTGGACAAATCCTCTGCAGAGGACTAAAGTGAGATGAAAAGCCAGCCCTGCACAGCAGTGACTGCTGCTGTGCTCCATTAGCAAAGCCAGGAGTGGGTCTCCCCACACCTGGGGAGCAGGTGGCAGCCTGGCTGAGGGGGCAGCGGTGGGGGCCCCAGGGTCCCCAGAGGGGCAGGCAAGCTTGGCGGGAGCCCAAATGAACGTCTGAGCGCAGTTTCCACCGCACCCTGCCATCACCCTTCCTGCACCCTGTAGGAAACAGCCCCAGCGGCCCTCACCCGGGGCCTGCAGGACGGCGTCCACCAGCCCTGAGCGTGGCAGGACAAGCCATGACGGCTCCCGGTGCCACCCGTCCGGAGAGCCCTGCAGCACGTACAACCATGCGTTGAGCCCTGCCAAAGAGAGTGGATGCCAAACCTGAATTACCAGCCCAGAGAGTGGCTGTGGATCCCGGGAGCTTTGTGATTTGTAGCAGGTTTTTCAGGTCCCCGCCTGTCACACACACGCAGATACTTAAGCAGTCACCCAAGGACCTGCGGGGTTCTTGTTCTACACACTTCTGGTCTCTGACAGCTCCAGGTAAGTGCAGGCTTTGAGCTGGGGGTGCTGGGGTAGATTTGCAGTTGGGGATGGTGGGGAAGGGGGGATGGAGGGAGGATGTGACCTGCGCTTACTGATGCTGGGAGGTTGGAGCAGCACCTGGCGGGGCTGTGGTGGGAAAGCTTCATGCCTGGGGCAGGGAGAGGGTCACGAAGGCAGCCAGAGACCCCAGGCTGGGGGTACCACAGGGACCTGCCTCTGCTTCAGCAGCTGCTGTGCTCTTGTTTGCTTTGTTCCCATCTGATATTATCTTCTAAAAGGCTGAACGGGTAGTTTACCGGATGCATGACAGGTGGTTTTTCCTTATTTACGGTAGGGTCTGTTTTATTTTTAAAGCCTTCGTCCCACCTTATCCTGTGCACCATGCCGGCTGATGTTATCCACAGCCACCCCACAGCAGGAGTCCTGCGAAAAGCTTGGGACAGGACATGGCTCTGCAGCAAAGCAAGAGAGGGCAGGAGGTCTCCTTTGCATTGAGAACTGCTATTTTAATCCCTGCAGTGGAAGGAAATAGCTGCAAGCTAAAGCCAGATGCAGATGCATCCCAGCCCTAACAGTGGGGAGAGCACTGGGGAAGGGGTCAAGAAGCCCAGCAGGGGCTATGGGGCCCCATCAGCTGGGCAAGAGCTACTGCTCAGAGTTTTCCAGGGGCTTCAGGTGCAGTAAATTGTTAGAAAGCTGCACAGACAGACAGCTATTGTGCCTGCCATTCAAAAAAGCAAAGCTGAGCACACAGAGATCATGTCTTTTCTGGAAAAGTGGCTGCTTTCTGCCAGGATAGGCAGTGCTGACTGCACTAGCAGAGGGATGTCCTCTCCTGTTTCTGGCCAGAGCTGGGAGCCCTGCTAGTAACCTCAGGGTGTCTCTGGGGAGCTGGGTGCAACCACAGGACATGAGCAGTATAATTGTGGAGTGAGGTCTCTCTCCACCTCACTGATCCTACCTCACATCTAGGTCTGGTCACTCAGGGCCTTGTCCAGCTGATTTTTAGAGATCACCAAGGATGGAGATGCCGCCACTCTCTGGTCCCTGTCCCCATGTTGGACCACCCCACACTATGAAGATTTTTTTCCCAACATCTAATAAGACTTTCTCTTGCTGCAATTTGTGTCCATCAGCCATTGCCTTTTTCCTGCTCACTCCAAAATGGTCCTGGAGGTGCATTTAAATGCCCCATAAGCCACACTAAGAGCACCAGGTGCTGCCTGCACAGCCTCCACGTACACAGCAATGCTGCTGGAGCCACCCACAGCCCAGGCAACCCACGAACCCCTTGCAAGCTTCAGCTGGTGGCTGCTCTCACATTGCTCCACCTAAAACCAAGACAACTAGTTAGTCAGAGCCAAGTGTGAATTTCCCAGCTTGACACATAGGACAGAGCAGGTGTCACCAGTGCTGTGGTTTCACTGTGACAGTGCATCTGACATTGTCATTTCCGCCTGGGTGAGTAACCCCCCGCCACTGAACTCTCATCCCTGTGCTGCCCAGGGGAGATAGCAGTGGGCATGGCACTGCTCACAGAGCTGAATGATAACCACAGGTTCCCAGCCTTTCTGAAAGCCAAATAGATGATTTACATCCATTGCACTGAAAAAGCCATTTTTTTCCAATGCCTGCAAAAATTTAGGCAGAAAAAAGCAGTGAGCAGTGATGCTCTTCAAAGCTGAGCAAAACAGTTGTGATTCTCCATATTTCTGCCAGAAAGAAATGTAAGCAAGAAAATCACCTTTCCTGTACAGGGGAGAGGTCCTGTGCAGCCTGAAGAGCAGGCTCCAGGCCTGAGCTTAAATGGGGCTCCATTTAAGTAGCGAGTAGGTGAGTAGTGGTCCAGATACAGCCAATGAGGACATTTAGGGACTCCTGGTGCCCTCAAGTCCTGTCATATACCCCAAATTTTTAGCAGCTGAGAGGCACCAAGTGCTGGGTGCCACAAGCTACACAGGGCCACATGACTCCTGCAAACCTACAGGGCCCAGTGGAGCATTGTGGGGAGACATGCAGAGCCCTCCATGACACCCAGGGTTTTCAGCTTTTTCTGAAAGCCTTCTCACAGCCTTTGAGAGGCAGGAACTGTTCTTCCTCCAGAGCAGGGGTAGAGGGGAGACAAGGAAAAACCATGAGATATCACATCCTGCGTGCTAGGGCACCCTGAACTGCCAGAAAGTAGAAGATACTGTGTCCTACGGGGAAATGCCTCAGGAATTGGGAGATTATCAGAAATAGAAACAGCTATGCAGATGAAACATGAAAGTTGAACCTCATGTTCCTCATGCAAATCAATGCACACACATGAATGTACATTAATGCACCATGCTGCAAACGATGATTTATGAACCACCAGGACATGTTGCTCCTGGTGGCCCAGGCTAGATGCATGATCCAGAGGTGATGAGGAACCCTGTGGTGACTGGGCTTTCTAGAAGAAGGGCAGGTCACTCAGTGGGGTGCTGAACAAGGAGGAATTGAAGGACTTGAGCTTGGCCTCATCTGCACTTTGACCTCATGGAGAGCCTGACAGCCACAGTGCTGGAGAGCAGCACCTCAAGTCCAGGGGATTTCCTTCTCCCCCTGCATCTTTTCCAGAGGTCTCCAAATGCCCAAGTAGGTGAGCAGCATTCACCTGGCCCCCACCAGCTCACCCGCATGAGGGACTGAACTTTGTCTGTCCCCTTCCTATATGGACAGGTCTGAACTGAGCTGATGCCAGGAAAGCCCAGGCGGCTGCTGCCGCACATCCATGGCAGACACAGCCAACTCAGCATGCAGCACCTGGGGTTAAAGATGGTTTTTCCCCAGTCCATCCAGGCGTGATGGATGATGCTGTCTACCAGCACACTCCATTATGCTCAGAGGTGCTCCAGCCTTATGCAACCACTGTGTTACAATCACTATTTACCAAGTGACTCAAGCAGAGTGGGCTGTTTCACAACCAGCCCTGGTCTATTTATAAGCCCCTACTCAAATGCCAAAGGATCCTTTTATTAGTCAAAGCATCTCCTACAGACAAGTCTCTGTGGGGTCTTTGCTTTTTGAGGTAAAGCTCAAAGAAGAGGATCTCTCTAGCCTCTCATGAATAGCAGAGTTGGCTCTCTGTAAGCTGCAAGGCAGTTTTGGAGCTGAGCCCCATCCCAGCAGTGCTGTCAGCAAGTGAGAGCCCTGGGGCATTCAGTACACTCCAGAGTACCAAGTGGGTGAAGGTGAGTTATCTGTCAACCAGGAAAGCAGTTGGGTTTAAAGCTACGCCATAGGGGTGCAGCATAATGGAAGTGCCTGGGTTACACCCCAGAGCCAAAGGGAAGAAGCTGGACTGCAAGGTGAAGGCAGGGCAGGTCTGAAGCCGATGGCCCAGAGGAGTCCCAAAGCAGGCCGAGGGCTCCTGGCAGCATGGAGAGCCAGCAACACCAACCAACCCACCTGACAGAGACGGCCAGGCAACTCGGGCCAGGCAACTCGGACAGCAGGAGAGTAGATCAAGAAAGGCCACATTTTTGCATCCAGGTCCTCCCCTGCCAACACCCCACCGTTGGGTTTGGAATCACCGAAATGATTCAGCATCAAGGGACTTCTGCATGCTTTTGGGGGCAATGCCTTGTATTTTAGTTGACCGAATTGGCAGGCTCGACCCTCTGCCATGCGGGAGCAAACTTGGAGCCCTGCAGAAGAGAGGTGTGGGACTTACCCAAGGTGTACGACTTATCCAAGGTGTACTTACTGGTTTTGCTCTTGCTCTTGTGCCACGTCTGCCAGAGATTCGTGCAAAGCACAAGTGGGACAAACATTACCCTTGAGGAGAATGTGGGGTCCTTTCTTCTCCTATTGCCAGGAGCACCAAGCACTGATCACAGCCGAAGGCAGTGAGTGCTTGAGCAAGACATGCACGGGGTATGGTCCTCTGAGGACTGACCCTTCACTTATAGACTGAAAAACAAACAAACAGTTCAGCAGTGCTCAAGAAAAACACTAACTGTTTATGCCCATGCATGATAACATTAAATATTAGCAAAAACAAAGCAGCTCATCTGCTTGTCACCAGCTTTGTGTAATGTCTGGCCACGCTGCTAGGAGGAAGACCAGGACACTGATCATGAGGGAAAATGGGGTGATTGCTGGGTCCAGGCCCATGCTCCCAAAAGATCCTGCATCCTCTTGTTTGTGATTCCTCTGCACAAACTTGCCTGGTTGCTGAGAAGGAAAAAAAAAACAACCACTAGGCTGGATGCCAGATACTGTCCCCTCACCCAGAGAATAAGTAATGTTTTTTAATTAATGTCTTTAAATTAACCCCCTCAACATGCCCGTTGCTGTGACATCACTCCTAAGTGACGCCCAGGCCTAAATACGGCTGTAAACAGGAATCGTCCCCACGGGAGTCACACTGGCTATAAATACAGCAACAGGGGAGTGCTGAGCAGAGGACAGGCTGCAGTTTTCTGACAGCTAAGGATGGTAAGACAGCTCAGCTGGGCACTGTTGGCATGCGGTCACCACAGTGGGGAAACTGAGGCAGGAGTTGCTGGGGGGCTGGGGCTCACAGCTGAGCTCCTCAGCATGCCTTTGGGAAGGGAGTTGTGCCCTGCCGCAGCCAGAGGCCACTGGGGAGGGGGGATCTGGGGGAACAGAGATGGCAAATCTGGGGCTCAGCAAGTGTGGCCCTGCTGGCCACTCCCAGCTTGGGCAATGATGCCGGCCCCCCTCCACAGTGCCTGGCCCCATAGCCCTGCCCCGGGAAGCGATGGCCACGGAGAAGCCAGTGACTCCCACTGAGGAGCAGCTAGAGATCCTGGAGTACAACTTCTGCAAGGTGAACAAGCATCCTGACCCCACCACGCTGTGCCTCATCGCAGCCGAGACCGGGCTCTCCGAGGAGCAGACTCTGGTGAGTGTGCGCCCCTTGCATGCCTCTGTGCCGCACACACTCCTCCCACATCTCCTGCCTGTCCTGTCTCTGGCTCTCTATTGTACCCCCTGCACTCTTCTGTTACCCCACACACTTCGTACTGCACCCCCCCACCCCTCATGCTCCCTCCACACCCCCTGCACCCCTCTGTGCCCCTGCACTCCTTACCTGCACTCCTTACTTTCACTCCCTGCACCACTCTGCACTGCTCGCACTCCTTACGTGCACTCCTTACTTTCACTCCCTGCACCACTCTGCACTGCTCATACTCCTTACTGTACCTCATACTGCACCCACAAGTCTCCTCTGCACCTCTGCAACCCCCAGTGCACCCCTAACCCCACACTGCACCCACAGAGCTCTACTGCACCATTGCATTTCCCTGTACCCTGCATCCTCCCTGCACCCCACATGTTCCTGCCCCTGCATCCCCAAAGACCTTTCCCCTGCAATTGCAGCCCCTTCATCCCACAGGCCTCCTGCACAGCAGTCCTTTGCTCCCCTCCCCCCCCGCACAGGAGCCCCATCCCCAGCCTGGGCTTGGCGACCAGGCTAGTGCTTCCCACAGCCAGAACAAGGGCACACCCCGAGCGTCACTGGCTGGCAGTGGAGCCCTGCATATACAACCCCTGCATGCTGTCTTTCCTTCCAACCCATTTCTGGTGGTCTCTGGTGCCCAAACCACTGCTGGCTTTATGGTCTGAAGCAACTACAGTCATTTTAAAACAGATGTAGGAAAGATGCAACTCCTGCAGGACATACTCAGGCTGTGCACACTCCCCCTCACTGCAGTTAGCTACTTCAGTGGCCCCAAGCCCAGATGTCAGGCAGGTCTGTCAGCCTCTCTAGGAGACATAGAGGCCTCCAAATGTCCTTCGACAGAAACAATCTGCCACTGTCTGGGACTTCCACCGAGCCCTGTGCTCCATCTGGCTACTTGCAAGCTAACCTGGTCTTCAGAAGCAAACGGCTCCTTCCCAATTCCTTCAGGTTGCAGTGCAGCCATTTTTGATGCAGGTGTTTTATGAGCTACTTAGACCCATAGCAGCATTGATGGGTACAGAAAAGAAATCCAACCCACTGAAAAGTTAGCAGTATTTTGCAGAGAGCTGCCAAGCCTGGCTCTCCCTGGGCAAAGCCAAAGGGATATGAGAGCCAAGCAGGCAATGCCAGCATTTAGCCTTTCCCAGAGAAGGATGCTGGTATAACATCCATTGCACTGATAGTCCTTGGCTGAAGTGGAAAAGGAGACCCCTCCTCTACTGTGTTTTGGTGAGAGGCAGGTACTGCTGCTTGTTTGAGGCAGCAAGGAGGCAGTACCCCTGAAATACCTTTTCTTCCTTAGAAATGGCACTGCTTCATTTTTTTTTTTTTCCTAAAGCAAGTTGTAAACACAGGCCAAATATGCCCAGGACACCTCTGGAGATGTCTTAAAATCTTCCCTAATAGCCATCTTTTTTCATGAATCCAAAGTGCTCCTAGAGATCTGGAGATGAAGGTCATGTTAGGGACAGGATTGAGACTGGGATGGAAGGCTGCAAAGTGCCTGCATTGCGTATGACACAGAGACTCATTGCTTCTGACACATGGAGTGCTTTATCAGCTAGATATAGCAGCCATTTTAATAAAAAATTTAGTAAAAATGAGATCCAAAGAGGTACTGAGTCAACAGGAGATGATGGTTTAGGACAGGAAGTGAAATTTTGGGGAGGAGGCTCGGCAGGCAATCATCTGACTGGATGTGGTCCAGGGCAGTGCTAGCTCAAGAGCCACTTGTAGAGAGCACTGTGGTTGTATCATTATGGACCACAATAGCTTCAAAAATAGCCATGAACAAATATAGCAACAAAATGAGCAGCAACAAAGCAACTCACAGGCACACTCCCAAACAAAAGGCTGAGCTGTGCTTCCGGCACACATGAGTTACATCTCTCTTCTTAGGGAGGTAGTGTGGCTTTATCCAGCTGCATTTTATCTAACAGTTGAAACTGTGACTGGTTGAAGTGGCATCAGCAGCTCTGGGAGCTGGCTTAGAGATGCTAAGTTACTACAGAATAATGTAGTCATGCATATTGCTTGAAGACTAAGATAATTTTTAACCCATTTTTTTAATCTATTTGTTCTTAAATTTGTTGAGAGCCACTGTGTTGTCCCTTTCATCCTTTCTGAAGCAGGTCAGCTTTTGATTCCTGTCATTTTTGAACCTGCAGTGATTGTATCACTGCTCCAGCCGTTTAAACAGACACCATCCAGCAGCCCCTTAGCCAATCTCTTACTCTGTTTGCAAGAAAAACCTGGACCCACAGCAATAAAATGAAGACTCACACATGCTGTCAAGGTCTGAAGGGAGCTTGAAAGAGGTGCACACATAGGTAACAAGACTGATCGGTCGGGAGCAGCTGCCCTGCTGCCTGAACTGCCTGGGAACAGCGCAGTGCCTTTCTACAAGATAGCAGTACCATGAATTTCCCTCCCCTGGTCCCACGTGCTGCCCACATCTGTACCTTTAGTGAGGTTATTCAGAGGGTTGGCTCAACCCAGTCCACTCAATCTGTTTTTTTTTCCTCCAGAAATGGTTCAAGCAGCGCCTGGCAGAGTGGAGGAAGTCTGAAGGGCTGCCCTCAGAAAGCGGGTCTGTCAGGGACTAGAGGATGCTGCTCCGATCCCCATGCCTGCTGTAAATGATGGTGAAGCTCTACTGAGTGGGTTTCCTTGAGGTTCTTCTGTTGCAATAGGTTTTGAGATACAAAGTAATACCCTGCTATTTAACATAGTTTTATTTAAAGTGTACATAACCAGGAAAAAATATTATATATATATATGTGTGTGTGTGTGTGTGTGTGTATACAGCTTCTGATGGCTGCATAACCTATGTAGTGATTCCCATCCATTAACAGTAGCTGCACAGGGCAAGGCAGTCTCAAGCCCTTGTCCCTGGCTTGCAGAAAAGCTGCCATGAAAGGTTCAAACATAGAAGGGGGGGAAAAAAAATTATTTTCCTTATGATCCCCAGAGGCAAAGTATGTATGCTAGCTTCAATATACAGATCATCCAGAGAGGAGGGCACCTGGACAACCAGATGGGTTGTTCAGGTGGTCTTGATTAGCTCAAGTTGCCCGAGTCAGCTCAGGAAATAGGCAAACCGAGTGCCTACACCATAATCAGACTAAGACAAGCGCCCCTTGACTGCATTTCTCACATTTCTGTTAAAGGTCACAAAAGGGAAGGAACTGGTCTTTTCTTTTTTTTTTTCCAATGCATTAATAAAAAAACAAAGTTTTTTGATGAGAGGAGCTGTGTTATGTCCCTGCTTGTGCTCCCTGCCCCAATGGCAGAGACAGACTCCTTACTCTGGGAGGGCAACACTTCTCCAAGGCAGCCTCAGTGGACACTGTGGGTTCTCCCTCTTGCCAGAGGGACAGGCCACAGACATGGGAAACCTCCTCTTCTAGGGCATCCACGGGTCCATCCATGGCAGCCCACACAGCCCCACGCACACCCCAAGCCCCGAGGTGGCAGAGGCTGGCGGTGCTGGGGTTCCCCTGCAGGGCGGGGGGGCCAGACCGCAGCCTCCATCTGGCCATTCTCAAGCCCGAGGGATGCAGTTGCGCTGGGGCTCTTGCACAAAACCCAAACTCTTATCCATCCTGGTACAGGACAATGCATGGGCTGAAAAATAACCAGCACCATTGCCCAGTGACCTTACCTTGTTCAAAAGGGTTCAAAAATCTTCTGCTCAGTGGATTATTGAATCAATTAGTGGATCTTCTGATTAATCCTCTCTGGCTTGTGGTCACCTGCCTCTACTTCTTTGTAAGGAGAATCAGCTTAACCCAGGGAAGATTAAGATACACTGGCACTGAAACTGCCACACGCTTTCATTTATGGCTTTTGTCCCTTGCTGGAGAGCAGCTCGCCTCAGTATTTCCAGCCCATCACCAGTAGTTGGGCTGCCAGTGCAAAGCACGCCACATTCACAGGAAACAGATAAAAGCAATGTCCCTGTGCCATGTCCCACACAGGCTGTGTTGTTCCCGGGCAATCCAGCTGCCAAACTGACTCAGCCACAGACCCTACTGGAGCTCAGAGTTCGTTCTGCAGAGTCTGGCACTGATACCTGTTTTCTTCTTAGTCTTTGCAATGTGCCCTCTCCCTTACTTTGCTTTTCTGAGTTAGGCCCCAAAAATCACAATGCAGAGCTCCATTATTTTGCCCAGGGTCACACAACTGAGTATCTGAACTGCAAATTTAACTCATGAAACTTGTATCAAAGATGCATGCAAAGCAAAGCGCTGGATCTGCCTGTTCTCCAGGCAGTTGAGAAAATGGGCCCCAAATCCAAGTCAACCCAACACATGTGCCACCCCAGCACTTCCAAAGTCTGTACTAAGGATTTGCACCTTATCAAATTCAGCCCTGGATCTGGAATTTTGCAGCCTTTTGTGCTTCTACTTCTGTCACAGGCACAAAACTTGGAGCGTTGCTAAGAAGATCTCTAAACTTTAGCAAAAATTTTGAAACCCAAGGTCAGGAATTGTGTTGCATCAACCTACTGCATGCCGTTGGCTTTGGTTTGCCACACTTCCTTATGTGAAAGAACAGTTCCTGTGCTGGCTTCCCCCCGCAGCTGTTTCACTGCTTCTTTAACTATTACAGTAAAAAGATAAGAAGGGTGATAAACTCCAGACATAACACATCCTAGGCAGAGAGGCTTCCCACATTAGGTCAAATTCTGCTCATTTCCCCTGGTGACTATTTTGTTCTTAAGGAATGACCATTTTATTTAACTCCCCAGATAAGCCCAGTAAAAGTGGCTGCTTGTAAGAAAGTGTTCCTGGTGGGTGCTGCCTCCGCGCTGTGTTCAAGTAGGTTTTCCAGCCACAGCCCAGCCCAAAGAGGGTGATGTTCCAAGGGCTGATGGAGGCAACTGGCACAAGCAGCAGACTGTGTTTCTGAGGGAGCTCAGCGCTTAATCGGACGAGCCAGGTCTTGGATCCGAGCAGAGCAAGTTGCCTTCTTAGCAGTCTCCTTCACCGTGAACGCGTCTGGGTCGAATTGAGCTGAGTCCGTAGGAGGCCTGGGGGGAATGATGACAGAGCTGGTCAATTCCAGCTGGAGTGGGGCCAGCTCTCAAAGCTGACGCACCTCCACCCGAGCCCTGCCCTTTCCTGTCAAGAGGCCAGAAGCAGTCATGCCTCTGCTGTTGTCACCAGGATGCTAGTGAGGGGATGCCCCATCTCTCACTGAAGCTGTCACAGCCACTGCAGCCAGGCATTCCCCCTCACCCTCTGTGAAACATCCTACCCAGCGCTTCCTGCAGCCCAGGCTGAGGCCAGCTGCATCATGCTGGGCAGCATGAATGTGCTACTGTGCCGTGTGTCAGCTGGTTGTTTTTTATAATTGCAATTAATAATTAAGAAGTCCCAACCAGTAATTCCTACTGGAACTAGAAAGTTCCTATTTCTTCTCTTTTTATTCTCCTTCCACCTCAAAAATGCTTTTTAAGCCACAATCCATGTAGCATTAGCACATCCAGTCATATAAATTCCATGCATTTTGGAAGTGGAAGAGCTGTGGTTTAATCATGCTGGCTAAACCCAGATCAACAAGGTGCCATGGCCTGCACAAAATGGGCTGACAGTTGATCATTTCCCCATGGCAGGTAAGCAGGACCTACCTTTTGCAAGGCTGGGCCAGTTCCATGAGCCTTGGTGTGGCCACCGCGTGCTTCGCAGTCTTTGTCACTGGCCACTCAGCATCCCGCAGGGGCACATAATCAGGATGCAATCTTTTTGCCCTAGCCAGCTCCAGGGTCCGAGGGCTCGCAATTGCCTCCTGAGCCAACTTGGAAACCTGTGGAAGAATGGGGAGGAAGGTCCCTACCAGGTGCTCTTGGCATTCAAGGGTGACCAGCCTGTAACCCAGTGTCCCCAGGTTCACAGCCACTGACCACACACAGACAGGGCACGATCCTGTCCACAGCTGTGTCTGGCACCAGACAAGCTGTGGAAGGAGAAATCACTGCCTGGCCAGTCCCATAACCTGCTCTCCAGCCTCCTCTTACTCCAACCCATCCCCCAGCACTGGAGATCCCAATTAGACACTTGTCCATCTCTCCCCATCCTCACAGCTGCAGCCTAGGCACAGGTCTGCCCTTCTCTGGGGATGTCTGCTGGGGGTCAGTTCACGCTCTAGATGGAGCACAAGTCCTGCTCTCTAGCCCAGGAAGCAGCTACATCAGCCTCACTGACAGCAGCACATCCAGGGCTGTCACAAAGAGAGCCACCAGCGACTGAGCACCCCTGCCCTCCCCTCTCCCCGGCGTCACTGCCGCGCATGGTCGTGGGGGGATGCTGCCTTACCGGACGAATGACAGAGTCAAGAAAGCTGCACTCATAGCAGCAGGTCACCTCCCTGACCCGGGGCTCTGCGAGACGCTGTAACCGCGAGGATGCTCTGGCCAAGACCGCAGCATTTGTAACCCGTGTTGGCACCTGCGTGGGTTCAGAATGGGGAATGGATGTGCAGACACGGAGCTTGACACAGCAGCCCACAGGGACACACTCCCTCCCCAAAGGAATGAACACCCAGCACCCTTCCTCTGCAGACATGGCCACAAGAAGGAGCCTCTTACTTTCCCAGCACCCGTTATTTTTCTTTCACTGGAACTATAAGGTGATTTTGGCATTATTGGGATTTGTATGTCTCAGCCAATATGGCTTTTCCCCTCAGCTGTTGCCCACTCAGAGCCGGAGAGGAATGCCTGTAATAAGAGCCTGTGTAGCCAGGTAAAAGCACAGAGAAATTTCTTCCAGAGTGATGTTTTTCATATTCATCTTCCTGGCTGAATCAAATAATTTCCCTGCTAACAAGAGACACTCAGAATTCAGGGTAAAAGTGCTAGTGCAGTTAACTGCATTCTTACAGCAAAAGTGATTACTGCTCCAGCATGGGACTTCTTCCCCTATTTTTCACAGGGTTACCGATGCCAAAGCCTGCTCCAATACAGCCTCCCTTATTTCCCAGCCCAGAGTCTGCAGCCAGAAAACCTAGCCTTTGCCATGGAAATTACTATAATCCAAGATTGCCCCAAGCCCTTTCACCCCTGCCAAAGCAATGACCCACCTCAATGGAGCAAGTTCAGAAATAAGTCTCTAAATTAGGCTTCTGGTAAAACATAGTTAAAATATACATAGTATTTACAGGCTCGTGCTCCCTCTATACAGAGACAGCAGCACAGCTGCCCAACTGCAAACATGACTGTACTCCCTAGGAGCTGAACAGGCCATTCTCGTCGCGTTTCTCCACCTTCTGCTTTATCAGGGGATGCAGCCCAGATGCCTCCCTCGTCTCTCCTGCTATTCTAGGCTGCTCCAGCCTAGCTGTTTTCTGTCCCTCAGCAAGGGGATTTTCAAAGACAGCATCTCACTCCAAAAAGGCAGTTTCTCTCAGTATCACAAACCCCAGCAGAACCAGACAGTTTCTCCCCTCCATAGCACACACTGGGCACATCCAGAGGCATGATACAGGGAGTAAAACTCAGGACAGTTTGCTGTATCACTGTCCCCTCCAAATCTCACTCAACCACCTCCTCACCTCTCTGGCCAGCAGGAACTCTGGGTGCACCTTTGGCCGGGCAAGCTCCATGATCCGTGGGGAGGCTTTATAGCTCCGTGCAGCTGGTGACACGGGCCACTCAGGGGACTGGCGAGGTCTGGAAGCAGAGAGTCATGGCACTGCTACTCACAGATATTCCCCCACATGGGTTAAACCAGGCTGCATCTGAGACGTTTGAGCATCATATTTGCTGCAGTAGAAGGCAACTTTGTCTTGTGGCCATTTCCAGTGGAGAAGCCACTCATCCCATGAGAGAATCCAGAGGTCCTAATCCCAGCAGAGTCCCTGCTCTGCATTTTGCCCTCTGTTACACCCATCCTCTGTTCCTGTATTTATTACTTTGAAGCTACACCGATGCTACAAGAGCCAAGGGCCTACCTATAGCACCCTACAGGCTTTCTGACCTCTCACCTTTGCTGCAGGTAAGCAGCTGAGCATTTTTTAGGTTCAGACAACTTCAGCAGCCGATCAGAAGGGAAGTCAAAATCCACTAGCAGGGGACGCTCCCAGATTGTCGATTCCCGTCCACAGCTGTACAAGAAGAGGGGTCTTGAGGAACAACAACACAGAAGAGTTAGTAAAAAGCAACTGACAGAGAACATGATCCTGGCAGATGGTATCCTAAGTCTGGTTAAGCATCCATGCCTGCTGCATGTACAAAAGTTGGAAAAGCCATGAACAAATGGGCATTTACACTTGAAATTTCCTGACTTTAAAGGTATATGCTGTTTGCACATGCAAAGTCCTCTTTTAAGCACCCTCAGCGCATTGCTTTCAAAGTCTAGGCCTTTCCCTGAACCATTTCAAGAAGCCACTCCACAACACACACCTGGCAGCATCTCTGTTGTTCAGCTCTGCCAATTTAGAAATCTCTTTGTTGCAATGGCTTAATAGCACCTTGTGCTCTTGCAGCTCCTTTCACCTTGGGATCTCCCCAGACTTGCCTAGTGCATCCTCATCCAACTTTCCATCAGCCATAACTGTTGGAAGATGCCTGTCATCACCAGAGAAGAGGTGAGCAGAAAGACAGGAACGGCTGCCAGATGGACACTGTTAGTCAGAGGTAGAAGTTCTCAGGGGGATGAGAGCTCTTGAACTGATGACAGTGGCAGAGGAGAGAAAACTACTGACACGCATGTCTTGACATCCCTCCGGGTAGAGGAAAGCCCGGAGTGCAACAGAGTTTCATCTCCATTCTCATTGCTAGGACTTCTTACAGACTAGCAACCACCACCCTGTCTCCGAAAGAGCTTCATCCCCTCCAACAGAGCTACAGATGAATTGCTCCAAGTAATGGAGCATCACCCAGCACCACTGAAGTTTACATTTTTTACATCATTTTTCACTCCTATTACCAAACATGGACTAGTTTTTCATCACACAGTGACAGCAGAGGTTTAACTCAAGGCAAGAGACCTTTCCAGCCAGCAGGATGCTGCAAGATTTCTCTGTTCATAGCACTTCCTAACTTTTATTCTCAAGATGTAGGTCAGGCTCCAAGAGGATGCAGGAGATCACTAATTGTGTCCAGGTGCCTGGCTGGGCTGCATCAGCCCCAGTATGGACAGGTGTGGTGGTTTAGCTCCTGCCGGGGTCTGAGACCACGCGGCCGCTACCCCTCCCCCACAAAGGGAGTGAAATACAAAGCCCCAAGACTGAAATAAGGAAAGGTTTAATACAACAGTGCAATAGCAACACAACAAACAACAACAATAACAATAACAGTAATAGTGATAGCAATGAACAGAGCAAAATAGCTACCAAATACAGCAGTGAGAAGCACGATGTACAAAACCACGCGTGCACCGCGCTCCCGCGCCAGGAAAATGTGACCTGCCAGGATGTGACGTTGGCATGGTATCTGAATAACCCAGCTAGAGCTCCCCCCCACTGCTGGGGAAACTTAACCCTATCCTGGTTAAACCAGGACAACAGGGAACACTCTAGGGACAGACAGTCCCTCTGTATGCACAGGTGTGACACACACATGCTTCCATCAAGGCATACATGCACATGATATCTCTGCTTCCAAGCCAAGGCAGAGCTGTCCGTTGTTTTTTTTGTTACAGCAGAGGAACATGCTCCCATGTGCTTGAAGACTGACATCAAGGCAAGGCTGCTCCAAACCCAGAGCTCTAATCAGACCAGCAACCACCACATGTTGCAGAAGCCAGGAAGCAGGGTATGAGGAAATAAAAGGGCACCAAAACTTAGCACTCCCCAGTTCCTCCTGGAAGTCAAGCACTCAGGGTGACTACACTCCTATGGCACTTTCTTCCCTGCTACAGATGGCCCCTGTTCCAAGGACCAGTACACCCTGGTGGGTCACAGTGGCATGGAGCTCCCTGGGGGCAGCAGCAGCAGGAGACAAGATAGCATCTCCCCCTTTCCCTGGGAGCCAGCACATCCCCCTGATTAGAGAAGACCCTCTGAGTTGCCTCATTCCCCAGGATGTCCTACCACATTACTGACCTGCACTGGTGTTTGCCAAAATCTTTCTTGGGCTTGGCCAGTGCCACTGTTCTTGGAGATGGTCGAGCTGTCAAAGCATCCCACAAGAGGGTCCAGATCATCTCTTGGTTTCCCCACACAAGCCTAGCAAGAAGAGCATGGGTGTGAAATTTTAGAAACAATGCACAAATGTGAAATATGCTTGCTGGGGTTATCATTCCCTGCCTAGGATGGGACACACACAGAGTCCCTACAGCTCCCCACTGCTGTAAAGTGCCGTTGCCATCCACTGAGCACTCACCTTCTCTGGCACTGAATTTCCTAACACTGTCCAGGTGTTGTTGACAACTCAAAAAGAAAAGAGCCTTCAAGTGATGAGTGTGGTTGTACAGTTACTAGTGGATATGCAGAAAGGGTCATTTCATTACATCTCTGAAACCCCTGGGGGAGTTTCATGATTGCATTTTTCTTGCCTCACCATTACCACCTATCTATACCACAGGTATGACAGTAAAAATAATAATAATAATGTTATGGTCAGGGTGTGCCATGGAAAGTGGGTGAGGTTTTGCAGCACGTTAGTGGTTACTCTCCTGTGCCCAGGGCAAATTTGGAGTTGTTCATCCCCCACTGAGAGAGAGACCATGGTGGGAGAAGGTACCAGGGTATTCAGGACAGGGAACAGCAGGACAATGGGTTTGTGGAGCCTTTTTCGAGTAGAGACACCCACCCAGACCATGGAGAAGAGACATTATTAAGAGATTGTTGCCCTGGCTTGTCAAGCCATAGCTTGACCACATAATGCAAACGGCAACTCTGTTCCTAAAGCTGGACTGTGTCCTCCAGGATACAGCAGCCTGCAGCTCCAGTGAGGTCCAGCCTCCTCACACCACAGTACCATCCTACCCAGCAACATCTCAGTGGGGCAGCTCAGATGGGGCAGCAAAGGCAAGACTTGGGTCAAGCCCAGTTTTTGGACTGAAAACAAGAAAGAGCAAATTGAAGAGTCCCTCATGCAATGAACATCTCAATCTGCTTTTCTGGAGCCACTTGTGCTCTTGAGAAGCAAGCAGCAGCAAGACGAAAGCAAAGGGTCTGCACCAGCTGAAGCCCCATCAGTCCCCAGCCCTCGAGCCAGAGCTGTCTGGGCACATCCTTACTTGGGATCATGTGCACAAGCTGCTTCCCTGGGTTCTGCAAGTTCTCGTATCCTGCCAAAATTGCAGAAAAGGACGAATGTGCCACTAAACATACAGTTAAACAAACAAAGCATAAAGAAGCTACTACTGTACTCAAAGCCATATAACACACTCTTGAACCCCGTGCTTTTGCCTCCATCGCTTACGAGTGTGTATAAGGGATCTCCCTCCAAGTAACTTTCCATCCATCCATTTAATGTGGTGAACTCACCAGGCCATGGATTTCTGTGCTATCTCTTGGATTGCAGAGACACAAATTTGCAATTCTGCCCTGACTGCAGGGTCCCTTTGGGACATGGCAGAGAGCAGGGGAAGTTACTTTTCTGATTAATAACATGCCATGCAATCCCAGCACATAGGAGATGGATGATCTCCCAGCCTAAAGGAGCCAAAATGAACAGAAACACCAGTTATCAACAATCTTGTGGTTTACTAAAAGGCACCATGGAGACAGCACTGTTCCCACATGGTTTTAGGACCACAGGTAAAGACATATTTTTTTATTTATCATTTTCTTTCAGTTCGTTTAGCACAGGGGTTTTAGATGCTATAGAGACACTGGAATATACATGGTCTATGCCCTAGGAGCAGCACTGAAATGTTTTTACTGAATATTCATCAGATCAAAACCTTTCAGGAAGATCAGATATCGCTGTCTGCTCCTGCTGCTCAAGTGTCCCAGGCCTGAAATCCCAGTGGCTGGGAAGCGCTTGTTTTGTGAGCCTGGGTACAAAGAGAAGGACGAGATGACACCAGTGCCACAAGTACGTTGCAGAACTTGCTGGTGTCACGGACCAAGCCCACACCCACCCGCTGGGGCTACAGGTGCCTGTCTCCCAGCAGCTGGGGAGCAACCACAGGATGCAGGCAGCTGTGGAAGTGCCCCACCACGGGAAAAGCACAGAAGGTGAAAGCCTGGGGCATTGTTTCCCTGCTTAGTATCACCCGACAAGAAGGCAGCATAGCCCTAGAGAGGAGCAGGGACACCAATAGAGATGTTTGCTGCCAGAAAAAAAGTCTGTGCTTTGGGGACATACCTGTGGTTTCTCTGATGGGGCTGATACCTCTAGTGAGGAGCCCAGCCCCAGCAAACACTTGCCAGAGAGCTCAGCTCCACAGAGACCCTTGCGATGGCAGGCTGCTGTTAGAGTGTCCTCGCCACACGCTCCCTGCGAGATGCCTGCTGATTTATCTCCCCGTCATGCCTAACCACCAGTCACAACACTGCACAGTTCCCACTGAGATCCCACAGAGGGAACTGCCTGGGAGACTTTGGCCCCCTGCCGCCAGTTCAAGATGGAACACGATCTGGAAGGCAGCTACCATTTCAGGAGCCAAAACCCAATTTCAGCTGTTCATTCCCAAGCGGCTCCCCAGAGGTTTTTCCTTGCAAAGGGGCAAAGAGGTGAAGGATAACCATGCAGAGGTGTCCCCCCCAGCCTAGCTGCGTTGCAGAGCTGGAACCATCTCGGCAGACAGGCTCATCCTGCAACAGATCCCCCACATCACCACAAGTGCACATGGCCCTAGTGCCCCACATCGCTGGCTTGGACACTGCTGCACAAAGCTTGCACCCCCTTGACCCAGCCAAGGGACAAGTGACACGTATGTCCAAATCAGGTCCCTCAACTCACTTGACAATTGTTTTGGTTTTTTTCCAATTACAAAAAAAGATTACTTTCTACTCTTTTTATCATGGCAAAAGCTCTGGACAGACAGGCATCCCCACACAGGATGCACCTGCAGCAGCTCTGCAACTTAGAGTTAAGCCACCTCACTGACAAGGGGACAGCTCTGGGGCAGCCTTTGCCATTTGGCCCCTCTCATGCTTCCCAGCAGGTGAAAACGAGGCCTTGTTACAGCCATAGAAACGCCTCCTCTCCGCTGCCTGAGCTCAAACAGACTCACTGCTTAAGGGGGATCAACTCCCTTTGAGATCAATCCCTTGTAAAGCAAAGGGTCACAGCTTCTGTTTTGAAGGGACAGGACAGTCAGACATTGTTTGTCATGAGAAGCAGAGGAAGGGGAAAACCAGGCATCATTTCCTCTGTATGTTTATCACAGTGTCATCGACGCAGTGCTCTGCGTAAATCCCCAATTGAAGCCTCCCCAAGAGACGTGGGGCACGGCCTGGACACCCAGCCAGGAGGTTGGGGCTGGGTTTCTTACCTGTCACGTGAGCGCGCAGACAAGTAACGAGAAACTGCAAAGACAAGAAGAGGTGAATTTAAAAGCTTGGTAACACCTGCAGCCTGGGCTGCCTGCTCCTCAGTGTGAAATAAACCCAAAGCAGATGATGTTTCTGCATCTCCTTATGATACAGTTGCTTGGCAGCTATTTGTAGTGTTTTTCCCTGTTACCTTCCTGGTGCAGCTGCATAGTAATGTGCTTGCACGTGAAGTGCTCCTCTCTGGTGGCTGCTCTTCACCCGGCGGTGCTGGCAGCCCCCAAGGCCGCAGGACAGAGCACCCCCAGCACCACATCCCCTCACCAGCATCCTCCTCCTGGGAGCACCAGCAGCCACTGCCAACCTGCAGGCTCCCACCCAGCTCAGTGTAGCTACCCCTTACCATTGCCTTCAATAACTTCAAGGGGACATCTTGAGAGCCTCAGGGGAGTAGCGGCTGTATTAAACCGGGACTTTGCAGCAGTAACAAGACAAGCCGCTATGTTTTAAAGTGGGAGGCCAGAAAGCCAGAGACTTGGTGACACCGGCACTGTGGGGAAACCGGGCATGGATGCTGGGGAGCTACATGCCCCAATGTCAGCAGCGGCCATGCCATGGGCATCGCTTTCCCCGGCAGGTGCTCAGAGCTGTGGTGCCCAGAGCCTGTTGGCGCCAGCCAGCCACACCACACACGGGAGTCCTCCCACAGCAGAGCCCCCGAGCCCCAGTGGGGTGAGGGGCCAGGGCGCGGGGGAGCCACCGCCACCACAGGAGGGGTGGCCTCCACCAACAGCCACAGCCCCCGACACCTGTGACCGGCCTCCGCCGCCCCGTCCACCCACCGGTGCATGGCCTGGCCGCCACCATGGCGCACGCTCCTGTTGCCATAGCAATGGTGGCAGCCACAGCCCCACCGGTTCCGCAGCAGTGGAAACCGCTCCTCCAGCGTTCGGTTCACCAGTGGGCCCCAGGGAGCTGGCCCCTGGCCACCAGCGGAGGCCACCAGCGGAGGCCAGGGCCCACTGGCAGGGCAGTGCGTGCAGGTGCTGGGCACCCGGCCCGCACAGATGGGTGAACAGACCCGTTTCAAAGGTGGCTGTCCAGAAAAGGCCTCGGGATCTTCTGCGGCGCTCCTTGTTCAGGTAAATGAAGCCCAGACCACTGGTTAGGGTAAAATTTTCTGCTTTATGAATCTGTTCCAAGGGACAAAACTGTAAAACCCTCATACAGTAAATGCACTTGCAAAACAGGTCCTTTACAGAACTGCTCCTGGAGTGTAAGTACAAGGACACTGGGAGAGTGACACTCCTCAGCAACTCATCTGCCTCACCTGCTGTGCTAACAGAAATCACTTTCAAAAAAACAACAGGCTTTTCACATGTAAAACTGCTTGCTCGAGGACAACCTGTACTAAACCAAAATAAGCGGCTCAGCCTGATGGAGGAGTCTCCCACTTTCTGTGCCAATTTAACTTAAATGCTTCCAGTCACTACCTTAAATTACACTGTTTTGTTTTTTCCCTGTAGGCAAAGAAACACTTAATGTCTTACTGCTTTCATTTTCTCATTCTTATCCACTAAAGAAGCAGTAACCAACCCAATTTGCCACTCCCTTAAAAACCAGCTCCAATACAGCAACAACAAAAATTGTACTGTCAAAAATGCTAGTTGCAGCACTTTAAATTTCTGACACTGTCAAGAAGTGAGGTCTCATTTTTAACAGAACAACACCGCTAACAGGGTCCTGTAAATCCTGTGAAGTAAACATATTTCAGTTTGAGCCTGAGACATCAAGCCAGGTTAAATTTATTGGATACAACTTTGTTCCACTGAAGTCAATGCCTGATTCCCACCTGGCAAGAAGCCATCTCAGTCCATCTAAGCTATATATCCCCTTAACTGCTGTCCTAATTTTCCCCTACAAATACACTAAAAATAGACTACTTTTCAGATGTATTTTCAAACCACTATAAATTAGATTTTCTTACCAACTAGACATCATTTTCAGAAGAATTTCACACCCACAAGGAAAAGATATCTGTACATTTCAGTCACCACGCAGCAAACTGACCATACACTAACACCTCGTTTCCCGCAGCTCAATTATCACATTGTAGGAAAAGAGATGTCACTGTGCTTCCAAAACCAGCTGTGCTATCAGCTCCTTGGCATCCTTCATGCTGGAGGAGATCTCGGAGCCATCTTCTGCCACATGGGTACCAATCAAGAACATCTTCCTCTCGTCCCCAATATCAGAGAGTGCCAGAGCATCGTGAATATCGGTGATGCAATATGCACCTTCAAGGTCCTGATATGCAAAAACAAAACAACCCTGTTAGTTGCATGAGGTGGCAGCACCATTCCTGCTTTGAGCCACTGCCTTCATCCAGGGAGGGGAAAGGTCTCAAAGGCTCCGGGGGCACCATTTTTACGTACCTTCTATGAGATCAAGTTCCCATGCCCTAAAATGCTTTGGGAAAAAAAACGTTTATCTTTAACCTAATTTATTTCCAAATAAATAAGGGTACAGTTCTGTTTCTAGTAATACCAGTGTTTCTGATAATGTAAGACTACCTATACAAGGCAGACAAAAGTCTTGCTGGCCCAAGGTACCAGGCACCCAGCACAGAGTTACAAGAACGTGGCAAATGTACAACAGTCATGCCCTGTACACCTTCTCAGCCACCAGCATTTCTGACTCCAGGACCTAGAGAATCAGTAGTAGCATTTGTGTTTGATGAAGCCAAAGCCTGCACTTGCATTCAAGAGTGACACGAAGGACTACTAGTAATATGCCGAAGTTACTAGAAATTTAGGAGGTAACAATGTAAAGCAAATCAAGCACACAGCCCTCATAAAAGAAAACCTGGGCTTAAAACCCCTGGGCTGTTCTGTCATCTGACTGTATCATAGGCACAATTCTATTCCAGGTACAGCACCAGTCATTGGCACTTTCACAAAGATCTTAGGAGAAAGCACTGCCTTGTGGGGAAAGCTGCTCTTTCAGCAGCAGCCTGAGGAGCAACAACCAATCTGAAGGCAAACAACGGTGCTTCACTTTTCAGCTGCTGCGAGGTAAAGTGATACTTCTAGACTGATGTTCAGAACAGAAACCTAACTCCAAGTCTAACTGCAGTCTCTCCCTTGCGGCTCCCAAATCTTGCAACTCTAGAGCAGTTTCCACCATTATTTCCACCCACAGCTATGACTGCACCATCTCTGAGCACAGGACCTGCATCTTGCAGATCCAAAACTCAACCTCAGATTATTTTCTTTTGCGGTCAACAGGTGTCCCAGAAAGACCTCCAGCTCCCAGTCATGCAGCCTCCTTAAAGGCAAGAAACCTCCTTTGAAAGGCTTTGTTGCTGTTTTCAGAGCTGCTGCCAGCCCAAGCTCAGCTAGCAGCAGGGAATTCTTACCTGCTTGTTGGCCAGAACCACCACTGGCAGGGTGGAGTTATTCTGGATCAGTTGATGAAGCAGCTGTTTCGCCACAGGCAGTCGGGCATGATCAGCCGCGTCCACAACGTAGATTAGCAACAGCACTTTGGGTAAATACATCTTCCAGTATGAACGCAGAGATTCACTGCCCCCAACTGGAAGAGAAGAAGGCAGCACAGGATTCACCAAGTAATCCCAGCAGCGCTGCTCCCAGACGTGTGGACAGCAGGCCCTGGGCTGAAAACCCAAGGTATCTGGGTTACCAAAAGCTCAAAGTATTTGGCCCACTGTATATGAGACTGAAAATAGCTTTATTTTCTCTGGTCAAGTCCCATGCAGGCATATGTGCATGCTCTGAGGAGAGGAAAAAAAAAAAAAAACAAACACTTTCCATTTTAAGCTCTTATTTTGAGAGGATTCTGGGTTCAGTTTCTTTATGGTTGCTTTCTGCCTTGTTGGTTCTTGCACTCAAGCAAATCAGAAGAGTAGAAAAAGGTTCAGTGTCCATAAAAACCATGTGAGAATGTCCCCATATAACTTATCTCCACATGTCCATCTCATCTTAAGACAAAGCAGGCCTACAACTTCCAAAGAAGTAATTCAGCTCTGAGGTGGAGCTTATCAGATTTGTATGACACTAGGGACTAGGTCAAAACTCCCACAGCTTTCATACTGTCAATAACCAGAGATGCTTAGGAAGAGAGAAAAATCAAGCCCCAGCAGACTCTTCAGGCAATCCTTGGGAGAAAGCTTTGTACAGGATACATTTCTACCTGAGCTCTTCTCTGCTGGATACATAGGAAAACTGTCCATCTTCAAAACCTCACCTAATTCTGTGGTGAAACCATATGCAGCAAGTTGCTTGAGACTTGTTCCCATGAAGGGACAAAAAGAGTTTGGTAGTTTGCTGAGTTTAATAGGAGCAGGAATAGCTAACAGTATATTAAGTATTTCAGATGTGTTTTCAGTTCTCCAGGTCTTCTCCTAGGTACACTGCAGAACCACTTGCTCAAGAGTGCTGATGTGCTCAAAAGGCACATCTCCCAAAAGCAGTAAGTTTTCAAAGCAATACATTTGGGGTTCCCTATAACTGTCTCCTGTCTTACACAGAAGCTCTTTTCAAAACTGACTTAATAGTCATGTTTTACTGCCCTCGGTGACTTTGTTCTGTTCCAAAGCAATTTTGCTTTCACTTAAGTCAAAATGATTCAGTAGTTTCAAGAACATAGACAGGGAAGCAACATTTCCTGCTAGGGCGTGCCTGACTCTTCAAGAGCCCCAGCGCATCTGCAGGCAGAACTGCAAGTCTGCCACTGTGGAAAGGAGCCCAAGGGCTGTGACTGACACATCACCCTTGGGACAGATGCTTCTGATTCTGTACTGTGACGTTGTGGGGGCTCACCACCGTTCCCTCTGTTAAGTGCATTCATGCATAGCATAACCCAGGGGTCAGCAACCTCACAGAGAACATTTTTTCTCAAACCAGTAGGAACTCAGCAGAAGCCAGGAGCTCCTATCCTTTGCAGAGGCAAGATACCACACACTTATCTATATGATGGTACAAAGAAAAAGAAGTTTCCTATCTGTCTAAGCCAGCAAAATAAAAACTCTGCTGTCTACTGATCATCTTGCGCTATGTGATCACAGCATAGGCTGCTAACCCCTGGACTAGGCAATGGTACAGACTGGGTAACCAGATTACAGAGCCATGCACGGATTTACCTGGCTGAAACTGGCCTGAGACATTTCATTTCCCATGGGTCAGATCGCAGCCATCACATCTCAGTCACTACCAACCTGGACCAGAGAGGGAAGGATGACTCAGAAACAGTAGGTTCTGCCGTGGGGTGCACAGCGCTGGGCCCAGGCCATCCCCAGGCAGGAGCAAAGATACTGTAGGTTTCTCTGGGCTCAGCTACACAAAGCAACCCCCAGCAGGAGACACAGGTGTCTCGTACCTATTAGGAAAGGGGCACAGACTGCAAGCATCTCTGGACAGATGATTTCCCTAAGACACCACAGAGACTCCTATGGTAGTAGGACTGGGAATTAAATCCTGCCTTAGCAGCCCCATCCTCACCTCCCAGAGACTTACCTGGGAACAGCACAATTGTTTTAGGCCTGCTGACAAAGGTAGGGAGGCCTCTGTGGGCTAGCTGCCAGTCGAGCACTGGTACAACTGCCAGTCAAGCACTGGTACAGGACAGTGCAGAAACAGCAGGAAGCAAAGCGCAGCTTCTGCCTCCACAGAAGACAGGCACCAGTGAGGCTAGGATGTCAGCCCCTCTGCACCAGGGACTGACCTGATTGCAGGGCCTCTACGTTCCCCATCAGATAGCTGCACCTAGAACAGCTGGGACACCCCAAACGCATCACAGGAGATGCTTTCTGCAGGCAGAGTCAATACCCAAAATTCAGTGCTAAGGACAACACAGAAAGTTTAGCGAACACCTACATTCAAAAGCCATTGAAGACTGGAAAACACCACTTATGAGACTTTGGAACAAAAAGGGTACAAAGCTTTTCTCTTCCTCCTCTGTTCTTTCAACTTATTACTTACACCTCTTCTGCTCTTACCCTTTGCCAGGCATAAGCAACAAGGAGAAGCTATACAACACACAACGGCGACAGGGCTTACTGGGGACACCTCTGCCTTAGGCTGGTTTCACACAATCAGGCTTGTTACCCTTCTCTCTCTGGGAGCAGAACTCCCTGGAGGACAGGGCTGAACGAACACAGATCCCTTCTAATGCCAGTGTTATAGTTCTGTTCAAGAAACAGGGTGGGAAATCAGAATCCCCAAGGAAAAAATAATCACAACTTCATGGTATCAGTGCAGGCACTAGAGAATATGAAGGTTTTAAAATATGGTCCTGATCCCTAGGACATAGGATAGGAACTTATTTTATGTTCTGTACTAAAGTTCACTCACTCTCCAGGAACTCCATGTGGGACTCTTCGGTGTTGATGCAGACGGCATTGAAGCCCTCAGTGGGAGCCACGCTGTGCTTGACGTGGTTAGTTGCCAGGGAGTGGAGAACGCTGGTCTTCCCAGCCCCATCCAGGCCCAGCACCAGTATCTGCTTGCTGTGTCCTTTACCCTGCAAGGAGAGGGCAGCTCGCTTAGCCAGGCAGTCGGGGCATGTGGGAAGCTTAGCGGGGCTGGGGGAAAAAAGGAGGCGTAACAAGGGCTCGGGAGGGAAGGGCAAAAGCTACTTCAGGGAGAAGAGGGAGAAGATGCCAGCTGGGCTCCTGGCCGCAGCGCAGGCGAGGCGATGGGAAGCCGGAGACACCCGCCCGCCCAGACCAGACGCAGCTGGGGAGAAAAGCGGAGAGAGCGGCCCCGGCCTGCCCGCCCCGCCGCGGCCTCGGCCTCGCCGTCCGGCCCGACCCAAGGCCTCGCCGCGCTGCCGGGGAACGCGATGGGGGCGGCGGGGCCCGGTCGCACCGAGGCGGGTGGGGGCGGCGCAGCCCGGCCGAGAGGCCCCGGGCGGCCCCGCTGGCGCTCCGCGACCCAGCGGTCTCACCCGCTGCCCCGACCCGGCCCCGGTACCTGCTCGGCGGCGGCGGCGGCGGCAGGGCGGGCGGCGGGTGGCGCGGCCCGGCTCCGCAGGCGGGCCCAGGCCCAGGCCGCCAGGGCCGCGCCGCCCGCCGCGGCCAGCGCCGCCCCCCACAGCGCGGCGGGCCGCAGGCGGGTGCCCATGGCCGCCCCGGACCGGCCCGCTCCGCTCCGCGCCCGGACACACTCACCCCCGGGGACGGACGGAGCGAGCTCCCCCTGCAGCCCTAAATGCACAGCTCTCTCCCCCCGAGCTGGGTTCTCGAAGTCAGGTTGAGAATTCCAGAGTTTCAGTAAAATAGCGAACCGTTTCACAGGTGGATTTTTGCTGCTAGAGGAAGGCAGGCTGTCCCCACAGCTGCTGCCCTCTGCCCCCCCACAGTGGGATTTGCTCCCAGCTTGTTTCTAGCTGGGCACCCATCGCCCAGGGAAGCGGTCAGGGCACTGTCCAGACAGCCCGGTCAGGGCTCCAGCAGTGCCACACGTCAGCTTCTCCATCTGGTCAGAGGTCCTGCCAGGTTTAACCAGAGAAGACGCCTCGAGAACGTAAGAGTTGCATTCTCCTCACTCCAAATCACCCTCCAGAAACTGCATGGCTGCAGGACAGTGTGCTCTCTCCTGCAGTCACCAGCTGCTGGCTAAGAGGAGGCACAGCACCTCCTTTCTCTTCAGCACTCCATTGGCAGCAAGTGACTCTGCCAGTCAGGCATAAAGTTCTGTTCTCACTCAGAGCACAATGCATATTCAACCCCCTTTCCAGATGGTCCCAGTGTGCAGACAAGGTAATAAAGACTGGATTCTACTTAGATTTTTATTCAATGGGGACTCAAGGCAGGGTTTAAGCCACAGTAACATTTCCCTTGCTCCCCACCTCTTCAGGCCTTTGCTTTAAATTCAGAGACAGAAGTCTTTGCCTTTTGGGCTTACATCTGACAACTTTCCCTGAGGTGCTATTTCTACCCCCTGGAAGTCCACGCATGGAAAAATGCTTTAGCTACACTGAGACCAAACAAGAAGTTGCAAGAGATGCTTGAGGGCTACCTGTGGGGTGCTAGGAAAGCAGACACATCTTCCATCTCATCCCCAGCTTCCACTCGAGAAGCGCAATGCCTCTTCACTGCAGCCCACCATCACAACCAGCCACTTTGGTTTAGCTCACTCTTCTTTTCCAAAGCCCTCTAGAACGAGGCAGTTGGCTTGCAAAAAAAGGGGACACTGAGTCAGCTGCCACAAACTTCACCATGCTTTCTCCTCACAGCCTTGTTCTCCCCCTTCAGATTATTTTCTGTATCATCTAGCTCATACATTGTTTTCCAAGACCCTCCATGCCTGTGCTGTTTGGTGCTCAATGACTGACTGGGACAAGACACAGAAGATAGTGTTTGCATCATGCATAGTCAGAGACATTGTCAGATAAATCTGTTAAAGGCCTTAATTAACATAGGCAGGAGGAGCATAAATCTACATTTCAATAAGTTTTTGATTATTGCACATCTTTTGTTTACATTTGGCAACGTGGAGAGATTTCTTCTTAGGGGCTGCAGTTGAGTTTGACGGCAACACCCTAGGTCACAGTGGGGGCAAGTGTGAGGAAGGCAACTTGGTGAGCAGACACACAGTGGTGCCTATATCAGCCCATCTCCCCCCAGACCACTGACAGGCAGGACAGAGATCCGGATGCCAAGAGTCTTTCACCAGCACTTGCTTTTGACCTTTATTCTGCAACCAGCATCACCAACTGAGGCAGGGAGGTTACACATCCTGCTTTTTTACCACCCTCCTTTAGCCCCTTTCTTCTTCTTCTGTTGCTGTTTCTTCTTGGTGGCCGGGGCACCAGCAGGTTTTTGGTGCCTGGGAGGGATGACGTTACTTGTGGCTGATACAGCTGCAGCACTGCCGGGCCGAGGGGAGGTAGGTGGGCTGCTGGCAGTCCTACTGGCATCCCTGCAGGGAAGATGAGAGAAAGAGGTACCATGTGGGTTCACAACCACCTGCAAGATGTGGCACTTCTGCAGGAAGCCAACAGCAAAAAATAGCAGCTGCTCCACAAGACAGCATTAGGTAGCATTATGCATGGAAGGGCACTCATGCAAGGGGATCTTAAATAAGCTTCAATATACATAGAAGGGCTGATGGATGATGGGAACATGTCTCAAAGGGCAGCAACCACCTTCTAACTGATGTTCGCTAGATAGCCTAAGTCATCAGCCAAGAAAGCAAGACTAACTTTTGAATAGACATATGACAGCTCATGCAACACATGAGAAGCCCTCCAGGCCCCCAGGCCTAGGCAGTGCAAACCCAACATCCTTTCTCTCTCCTTAACTACAAAGGCATCTTTGTGTCAGCTCTCCTTGCAAACACTGCTCAAGCCAACAGTGCCACAAAAGGCTTTTCATGCTTCTGTTTTGAGACAGCTGTGTAAAGAGAAACTATCAGACAGCACTGGCAATTCACTACATTGCTATCATTTTAGAACTACTTCCTTCTCTCAGATGCTAGTAAGTCACCACCTTGCTGTCAGGCCTCACACACAATGGTAAACCCTGATTCCAGCTCAAATAGTGTCAACTTAGAAGGAAGCACAGTGTTTTCCCAAATCATGGCTAATGGTTCTGCAGCCACTCAAAGACTTGAAAGCAAATAGCTCAAGGGAAAGCATGCAAAATTCACCTCATCTTCAAACCTAATAAAAGCACATTAAAACTCTGGGAATTTTATTTGCACCTTGGCACCTTCAAGCATGCCTACCATATCATTTGGGTTTTCAGCAACCTATAGCGATCTTTGGGAAGAGCAGCTGAAGGTTCAAGCAGCAAAGTACGGTTTCACTTGTGTCACCCACAGTTGCTGCAGTGACAAAGCCACAGAAAAGCAGCACAAACGCAGCCCTCCCAGCTGCCCAGGAGTGATTCCCCACACCATGCCCTGCAAAATGGGTACTTACAGTTCAGAGGAGCCAGTTGTGGTTGAACCCTGAGTCCCCTTGCCAACCTGATCCTTCTTCTTGCCCTTCTTCCGTCCACGATAGTAGGAACGCTCTCGCATTGGAAGCCACCGCTCAGGGTCAGGAGTCACCTTGGGGTCGTAGTTCTTAGGCAGCTTTCCTGCAGAACATCCAAGCACCAGGAAATGGGATTGGAGTCAACACACTAGAGAGGCATCACCAAGGGACACACATGGGATGTCAGTAGCCAGGAAGCATGGAGTCCAGCAAACCCACATCATCTTATCAGGGTGTTACTACTGCTGAAAAATGTCCCATCCAAACAAGCTGTCATGAAGATCTGGGTTCACAGGGACCCAGTCCCAGCAAAGGCTCCAGCTCCTGGAGAGCTGAAGGCTGGCTATTTGAAGAAACAATCTGACAAGCTCTCTGAAGCTGTGCTGTGTCAACAGCTAGGAAACTTACCCTTCTTTTTTTTCTTCTTCTTCTTCACATCTCCTTGTCTGAAAAGCAAGAAGGGAAACAGACACTATGACACAGCACGGACACAGCACACAAGTCAATTAAAAACTCGCTCTGTAAGAAGCTAAACCATTCCCATCTCTCTCAAAACTTGGTCTGCAGCTACCTGAAGCTCCCTGCAGTTAAACAGGCTCCTTTTTCACCATCCTGCCTTCCAACAGCAATGTCCCCACCACACCAGTTCTTGTGCCACCCCAAAGAATGACTGCATCAGAGCTACAGCAGCCCACTTTACCCTGGCTCCTTCTGCTGGTTGTCCCCAGTGAGCTTCCCAGCTTTCTTCCGAACATAGGTTGCTCCATGGGAGTTCTCCAGCGCATCAACATCTACCTTCAGTGACATGGTATCCGAGGAAGGCAAGTGTTTGCTAAGACTGCAAGGGAAGAGTTCAGGGATGCAAACTGGCAAGCAAAAAAATAAACACCCAGGTTTGTCTAGATAGCAACGGACAACTTCAGCTTGAACAAATTTGGCCTGTTAGCAATGTAGACACCCGAGAGGCCTACAGGGCTAGTTCCAGCTCTCTCACCAGCTTCCTGCATAAGCTGGGATGAGCTGCTTCATCGCCATCTGCCTCATTTTTCCCTTCTTTGATATGGGGACAGAAGCAGCAACTTCCTTGGAAAGCTGCTCAGGGTGGCAAAAGCAGTATGTGAACATGGTATTTTGGGTCAGTGAGAGCTTAGCCATATTTTATGGGGCACAGTCCTGCATTACTACCACAGGTTTAAGATTCCAGCAGAAAAGATGAAGGAGCTCCTATTTTTGGTTCCACCTCGTCTTAAGTTATCAATTCTCAGAGAAGAAGGCCAAAGACAAAAAGGTCCTGGGATCCAGCCATAACCAAACCAATTAGGGAAATAATGTAGCTCCAGACAACTTGACCTGGATATGTAGCTGCTCTGGAGATGTTCCTTGCCTTTCTTCAGGTGAAAGTGGGACTGAATTCCACACACAGTTGAAATCCAAGGGAGCAATGTTCAAATGCCTCTTTCTTTGCTCTGATGCCACCATCAAAAGGATACACTTTAGCTTTTTCAGGGTCCACCAGGGAGTAGGCAGAGATGAGCTGTGCCAGGGTATGCACATCTTTTGGGTTTTGCCTTTGTAGAAAAAGAAAAAAAAAATGACCAAGTTACCAAGGAACAGACTCATCCCAAAGACTGGTATCACCATTCAGTGCTTGCTGCTGCAGCACAGCTGCTGTCTGTGGGGACAGGCACGTCAGTCTGTTGTCTCCTCCAGAGCACATCACCAAACACCACTGGTGCAGCCAAAAGGAGGTGCAGACATCTCCACAGTATCATGAAGCAGGCAACAAAAGACGAAAATCCCTCAGGTCCCAGTAGCAAAGGCAAGTTAACAGTCCCCCCAAAAAAATCCCATCAGGTACATAACAAAAACTAAAACGTAGACATCCATGGTTTATGCAGCACTACAAAAAATGATGCATCTCAGTCCCAAAGCAACCTTCACTGCACACAAGAGGCAACTGGGACAAATCAAACAGGTTTTCAAGTGAACACCAGCTATAGATCAAACAAATGATCCCCTCTCCTTCCAAAATACGGCTTTGCATTGGAGCCCCTGGGCAAAAGCAATTCTAAGGGAGGGCTACCAGTCAACCGACACTGTCAGACACTGCCTGGCACCAGACAGCTTGCAAAGGTCTCTGGATGGAGACTCCCTGGTTCAGCAACCACCCAACTCACTTCCAGAGCTCCTCCAAGTCGCTGATTGCTTCCTTCTTCCTGCCATGCTTTAATTTGAAGTTGGCAGCTTCCCTTATCAGTGACAGATGGACAGGAGACTTCGGCTGAAAGACAAAGCAGTCATAATTTGCTCCTAACTATCACAGCATGGAGCCCAGCTCTAGCTGGCTTTAATGCCCCTGAGACCTGGCCAAGGAGAACTGAGTTGGCACCCTGTCATGCAAAAAGTAGACCACCTTTGCACTCCAGGGTGTGAGGCAGAATTGCATGAGACAAGGCTGCTTGCTGCTCCACAATGTTTTCTAATCAGGGAGAAGGCCCGATTGCTACATTTGGGCACTCCTTACCCCCACTTTTATCTGACAGGAGCTGCTGCTCCCTTTTCACAACACATCTGAAGTAATGAAACAGTGATAAAACAAATCTTCACAAAACAGGAGCTCACAGGTCTCCAAAACCCCAACTGGGTGTGCTGCTGGGGCTATGCATCAATGGGAAAGCTGAACAGGACTAGCTATAAAGACTGGGACAAAGCCTTGCACATTAGCTCCTCTGGTCCGACTTGCCTGGAATTGCTGATACCACTGGATAGCCTGTGTGAAGACCTCAATTGCACTGTCAATGTCCTCTTCATGACTGTACATTGTCACCAACGCAGACACCTGCAAACATTCAAGAGCAGCTTATAGCAAGTCTTCACATAAGCTGTCTATAGCCAGAGAGTCAGCAGTTAGATGATAGGATTTCCCAAAATCAGACTCAATGTGAGCTTTCTGCTCTGCCCCTGAAAACCAGCTGTGGTAACAGGCAGGATACCCAGGCTTGACCTTCCTACCCAGGTCCCTCCCAAAGAAATGTCCCCACCAATCTTTCTCCTACAGTACAAGCTCAACTGCATTCACAGGAAGAACCTTCTTTGCTTGCCACTGGACACAGTATCATTAGAAACCCTTTTTCTTCCCCCATTCTTTATCCCAAGAGCCATGAAAAAAGAAATCAGCACTGAAGAGATGATACAGACACCACCTGTTTGTTTACACCCCAGTCACAACTAGAGGTGACACACAGGGCAAGAGCAGATATTGCTGACTGCCCCATAAATTACTTTGATCATTCGCACTTGCAACTGGAACAGTCCTGCAACTGTCAGCTGCTGCTCAAGATCCTTATGCTGTACACCTGAGCAGTTTCAAAGTCATCAAGCTTTTCTGAATACCAGATGTAGACATGTGTGCAGAACAGGGTGATGCTGCAGGATAGAACATATGGCACTGTCTCCCTAATGCCTGTTGTCCTAAAGCTGCTTCAAAAACTTCCCAACAGTACGTACCAGGGAAGCAGCTGCTCCAGTCATGTTATGCAAGTAAATCCAGGCAACATGCAGGTCTGAGGGATTACAAGAGTGTGTGAACATAGGCAGAGAGCATCTCTGCTGACGGGCAGAGTACTTCTGTGGCTAAGTTCAGGGCACCTGATGCAAGTTATAATCCCACCTTTGTCCAAGACAAGGAAGATGGACTCAGATTCCCTGCAGACACTCAGGTCAAGTGAAAACCACAGAGAAGAGGCAACAGGGAGCGGGCAGTACAAAGCTGTGCTACAAGGGAAAAACCTCACAGTTCAGACTGAGTTTTGCTTACCATACCAGGCTTGTGCTGCAGTTCTTCTATGCTCCTCAGGATCATGCAGGCTTTGGTGACACTGCCTAGAAGAGAGACAGGAAGGAACATGCTCTGAGTGTCACAATAACACTTTACCCTTCCTGTGAACTTACAGCCAAAGGTAAACAATGGGGAGATAATGATCCCCTTCTTGGAATACCTCCCTGTTTCCAGGAATAAAGGACAGGCCTCTACACAAAGGACCTTTCTGCCCTTGCCATATCCTGCCAAGGGCTCAGGAGCAAGTTTTTGCGAGCAGGGTCTTCTCTTCCAGGAGCAACTCTGCACTGCCTGACTGCATACGGGAACGGTAGCATCAGGGAGCCCTGCCTCACTCCCAAAACCCTCCTGCCCCAGAACAGATTCAGCCCTATCATTCACAAATACTGTGGGCATCTATGCCAGGCATCTGTGGAGCCTAGACATCCAGACATTAAGCTACGAGCGTTATCCTGCCACAGACACATATATAGAATACCTGACTGCAAGCATCTCTGCTCTGCACCCCTGTCACAACAGTGACTGCAGCAAAGATTGCCCTACAGCCTGTTTTTCTCACCCCTTGTACAATTATCATGTGCAGACACTTCCCAACAAAGGAGGACACTGGATACCTTGAGCAATTTTCAGCTGGGCCATCGTCAGCTTGATCTCAGCTGCATTGGCAGGGTGCTGGTCTGCAAAGTCCTGAAAGTCAGAGGAAAGAACAATTCAACATGTGTGTGGGCGCCAGGCTGCTGCTGTGGTGAATCATCTCTCATGCTCAGTCACAGCAAGCTGGCAAGAGCCAAAGGAAGCTTTCCAGCACAGGCAGGCTTCAGCACATAGCAGAGGAGGGCCCCAAACTGTGCCAGCGGCCCATTGTCCTCTCAGATTTCCATCTCAGGGCACTCACTCCCTCCCAAAAGGAGGCTGTTGCAAACTGCTTGCAAGCAGAGCAGCAGAGCCCACTGCTTACCCTAGAAGAAGTCTACTACAGTTTCCTAAGCATAAAAATCAGAGGTGAAAGGGAACGATTTCCCTTAAAAGCAGCATCATTCAGTCAGGCATAAATACTTTCTACAGCAGCATTAAACCAAACCAAAATAAGCACAATACCTCTGGAAATTTAAACATGATAAAACAAACTAAAGGAAACAGCATATGAGAACACAAAGCACAAGTTTAAATGGAGCTTGGCCAAAGGAGTACTTTCTCTTAACCTACCTGCAAGAGCCCTACGGCCTTTGCATGCTGCTTCTCGCGACACAGTTGAGCTGCCTGGATAAGCACAGGGAGCAGATGCTCAGGGCTCTGCGACTGCAGGCTCGCTGACAGCTTGCGGCACTGATCTGCCTGAGGAGCGGGAAGAGAGAATACACTTTTCTCAACCTCTGCAAGCTTCCAATGCAGGACTAACATACCAGTTGTATCTAAGAAGAGATGCTAGTGAAGGCTTCCCTGAAATAGGTATGCAGAACCAAGAACAAATCCTCTTAGTAGTACTTCAGATGCATCTAAGAACCCCACACACCTCTTCTGTCTTCTAGTCATCTCCACACCATCCTTCCTACATTAACACTCAAGTCACTACACAACTGGCTGGCTGTTCTTTTAGGGATGATTGTTTTTTTCCTCCTCACTTATGTGCCTAAACCAAATGGTTGTTATCTTCAGACACAGAACAAATGCGTATCAATTTTTGCCTAGTAAAACTCCCATGGAGAATATTAAATTGCTAGCTACTTACTGCAGATCAGTTTCCCCTACCTGGTTAGTGTACATTGCCAGCAAAGCTTTGTTGAATTCAATTGCCTGGAGCTGTTTCTTGGAGAGTTTATGCTCAACACCTTCTGCATTGGTCAGCTTCACCTTTTTCTTCGAGTCAAAGACATTTTGGTCCTGGAGGAATCACACATCATGAGAAGATTTCACAACATTCCTTGAAGAAAAAGTCTCTGGGTCTGCGATTTAACTTCTGTTTAGGGAAAAGTCTTTACTCATTATCCCCCTTCTCTCCACAGAAGCAGAGAAACAAGCTGAGTAACCATCAGGAAGGCTGCATTAAAAGCAGTGAGGTAATTCTATACCTTGTTAATTGTGATGATGTTATTTGCAATGACAGCAAGCAGTCCTACATCTGTTGGCCTGCAGAGAAGCAGAAAGCACATTATTATTAAACAGTGGTCTCTACAGATAGAAGACTTACCATTTGTTTTAGAAAAGCCCTTACTTCAACTTGATTATTTGATTGTAGAGCTGTAGAGCATCCTCTGTACGACCTTGCAGTTGCATGATATAAGCCATCTGACCATGAATAATGGCCAGTTCAGCCTCAATGTCTTCCTCTGTCACATCCTGAAGGAAAATCAAGGCAAAAAGAAAAAAAGCTGCCATCTCACCTCTCTTCCCCTGGCTTCAACATTTTGCTGGCAAATGCTCTCTTGGGCAGCATTAGCAGCAAAGTACCCCAGTTACTACAGGTGAAGGTTGTAGCCACAGCACAAATACAAGCACATCTGTGTTAAACCAGGAGAAAAGCAAGCTTCACCTGCTCTTGCAAGTATCTGAAGATACCCATAACTTGTGCATTGAATCTGCCCTTCTGTGTGAACCAACGACAATGATTACAAATTTCCTATGTTTCCCAACACTCACTCAGCGTGTTCATCCATAGCATGAGTGGGCCACAGGGAGGTTTCAGACAATCTGTATCCATCCTGCCTGCACCAGCATAGGCAACTGTGCAAGGAGCACAGCAGCAAGCAGCCTGCAGCATTAGCTTCCCTTCTGCAACAACCAAGATTGCTGCCCCCGCCTCAGACGCGGGTACCAGCAGCAGTGGCAAGTCTTGCTGGGTAATACTGCACAGCAGCTCTGCCTATCCTCCAGCTATCTGCAGTACACTTTATGACTGCACCCTCGTTCACACTGGTGCAAAGCAAACACTTTCCAGAACAACATCAAGAACTTACAGAGTCTTCTGACAGCGACTGGCGGCAGAGCTCTAGAAGGAAAAACAAATTAAAGAACACAATTTAGAAGGCTTCAGGGGGAAAAAAATAGCCTAGAAGCACAGGGGAACATATACTTTTTTCATGTATCCCTGAAACTTCTGCAGCATTACAAGGGTACATCAGACTACAAGGTGATGATGGATGGGACTGAGCATGAGGGAGAAGACTAAATGACGTAGAAGAAATATCAAAGGCACAGGAGATACTGGCCCACCCACAGACACTTTCTGAGAGCAGAATCACACATATTTTCTCTCCTGAGCAAATCTCCTTAAACCTAGCTCCTGATCTTTTCCATAGGGATCACTCGGCTGCAACTGCTCACCATCCTGTGAGTTATTTTAAGTGCTGCAGCCTGAAATATTCAGATTACACCACCCTTTATGGGGCAGCAACTCCATCAGTTTTCAAGTACACATGCTAACCACTTAGCTTTCTCATATACCTCACCAGAACATCACTTGTTTTGCTCTCCAAAGGACTACTGTCATAGCTCAAATTACAGATGCTTAATAAATCAGTTGTATTGGAGAGCTGCTATTCTATCATCAAAATCAGGACAGAACTGACCTATTTATCTCCAAGAGCAATTACATCAGAAAGAAACTAATTCTTCCTAATTCTCTCCCCTGCATTAGGTTTGCATGGCAAGGTTTTGGTAGCAGGGCAGTGGGGCTACAGGGGTGGCTTATGTAAGAAGCTGCCAGAAGCTTCCCCTATGTCCAATGCAGCCAATGCCAGCTGGCTCCAAGACAGACCTGCCGCTGTCCAAGGCCAAACCCATCAGCAATGGTGACAGCGCCTCTGTGGTAACATATTTAAGAAGGTAAAAAACCAACTGTGCAACAGCAATTGCGGCTGGAGATGAGAATATGTGAGAGGAACAACTCTGCAGACACCAAGGGCAGTGAAGAAGGAGGGGGAGGAGGTGCTCCAGGTGCTGGAGCAGAGATTCCCCTGCAGCCCGTGGTGCAGACCATGGTGAGGCAGCCTGTGCCCCTGCAGCCCGTGGAGGTCCATGGTGGAGCAGATGCCCACCAGCAGCCTGTAAGGAACCCCACACCAGAGCAGGTGGATGCCCAAAAGAGGCTGTGACCCCATGGAAAACCTGCGCTGGGGCAGGCTCCTGGCAGGAGCTGTGGCCCTGTGGAGAGTGGAGCCCACGCTGGAGCAGGTTTGCTGGCAGGACTTGTGACCCCGTGGGGGACCCACACTGGAGCAGTCTGTTCCTGAAGGACTGCACCCCATGGAAGGGACCCACACTGGAGCAGTTTGTGACAAACTGCAGCCCATGGGAAGGACCCACATTGGAAAAGTTTATGGAGGGCTCTCTCCTGTGGGAGAGACACCACACTGGAGCAGGGGAAGAGCGTGAGGAGTCCTTCCCCTGAGGAGGAAGGAGCAGCAGAGGCAACGTCTGATGAACTGACTGCAACCCCCATTCCCCATCCTCCTGCGCCACTGGCAGGGAGAAGGCAGAGAAATCAGGAGTGAAGTTGAGCCCGGGAAGAAGGGAGGGGTAGGGAGAAGGTGTTTTAAGATTTGTTTTATTTCTCATTATCCTACTCTTATTGGATTGGCAATAAATTAATTTTCCCAAGTTGAGCCTGTTTTGCCCATGAAGATAATTGGTGAATGATCTCTCCCTATCCTTATCTTGACCCACAAGCCTTTTGTTATATTTTCTTCCCCGTCCAAGTGAAGAGGGGAGTGATAGAGCAGCTTTGGTGGGCACCTGGCATCCAACCAGGGCCAACCCACCACACCCACTCACCCTCTTTTTTTTTTTTTTAATAAAACACACAAAAAATTCCCCTTCCACCCCATAGGAAAACATCCTCTTCGCAAAAAAAGCTCATTTATTGGTTTATACTAATTTCATACCTAATTCAGATCATGAACTATTTCTAATTTTTTATAGTATATGTTTATATATATACATATACTAACAAAACCAGGAGGCAGAATAGATCAAACATCTCATGCTTATGAGAAGAGATTACACTCATGCCTACTTCCTACTTCAAAAAACTGCTCAAAGGCATTGAACAACAATCAGGGGGCCAGGACATGCTATATGCCACATAGCCCTGGAAAAGAGCTGCAGAGGAATGCTTCTACAAAAACAACAGCTCTGTCGGGAACCACCAACAAATCCTGCTGTTGTCTGGTTTTAAATTTTCAAAACCTCTTTCCCTCTCATTAAACATGTCTATAGAGTAACTACTTCCATCACACAAAGCTTCCTTCTCACCTCACCATGTTTTTACCTTCTGCTTTCTGTAGTTTTTTCATTGCTTCATTCAACTTTCCTTGCCCAATCAATGCACACGCACTGTTATAACACAGTTCGTAGGTAGCTTCTCGAAGGCCCAAATCCTCCTAGCATGAAAAACAAATGTAACACTGCATAAACACCAACTGATCTATACAGATTTGACAGGCAACAGATACAAACTTCTTTTTTTTTTTTTTTCACACACATTCAAACTATTCCTTGGAAAATAAATTTAGAGGCAATTTTAAAAGGGCACACACCTCGCAAATAAGTCACAGTGCAAAGGATCTGACCTCACACTACACAACAAAGTCAGAGGCAACTGACAGGGCAGCAGCAAAACTCCAGCCTCATCTTGGAGACTATTTAGGCTGCTGAAAGAAGGTAGGTAAGAACTGCTACTCTAGAGGACTAAGAAGTGGATCCACAGTGCTGAACAGAAACTGAGCATGCTGTGCACACCACCAAGGACAAAGATTTCTGAAAACATGAGAACATTACGATCTGCACTGCTCATTAACAAAAATATTCCCAAGCATGGCTGGGTGATCCAGGCAGTTAACTTTACCCTGGGCAAGAGGGTAATGAGACAGGAAAGTGCTAGTCACCACAGGTGTTGTGGGTAATGGAGGCTCAGAGAGATGCACTTCCTGCTCTGCTGTGACATCTACTAATACAAGTCTCCTAGAGATCAAAGATGAAGGTTAACTCATGAACAATAACAGCATTTATTCCTCCATAAAACCACTAGGTGATCTTCAATATGCTCAGAAGTCATTAAGATACACAAACACATTTCTATCCTGTTAAATATCTATGATTTCATATCCTCTACGCCTTGGCTCTCACTCTTACACACATGCACGCACACTTACTTACTGGCATCACCTTCTCCCATGTGCTTTGTGCTGCCACAACAGCAGAGAGGTTGGTTTTTCTCTCTTCCTCATATTCATCCTGGGAGTTGCGGATGAGATCCCTGTATGCAGCCAGACAATCGTCGTAACGCTCCAACCTGTACAACTGAGAAGGGAAAGGGATTAGCCTTCAGAATAGTATTTCCCTGTGTATGCTAGTAACTACAGCCTCCTTCCTCCCTCCCCATGGACTGGCAGCAGCAGAGCATTACATGTTTTAAGCTGAACATTACTAACCTAAAGGTAGGTTTGCACCTACTTTTAAGGGCAATCTCTATAGACTACATTTGCAAGGACTCAAACAATGACACCAGATACCTGCACACAAATAGCACAGTTCTTACTCCGAAAACAGCTTCTTTAAAAGCAGCAGTTGACACAGTTTTGTCCTCAAACAGCATTTTTCCAGATTAAATCACCTCTCTATGAGAGATTAAATGATGGTCTTTCACGCAGCTGAGAGAAGACAGCCGATTCTTCACAAAACTGTTCTGCTCAACCAGGGAGAAACCAGAGAAGAAATGCAACTTCTTCTCTGCTTCACTTCTAACGCCTGAGAAACCATTCCTGGACAGGTATCTAATGCAAGCAGATGGCTCAAACACAAATAAATCTCATCAGCTCTCTTCCATCCTCCAAGCCCTCAGCCAGACGGCTATTATCAGGCCAGACCCAGGAAGGGAGAGGGAGCCACAAATGTATTGCTTTGGTTCAGTGGCAATAAGATGAAAACTCTGACTCCAGTAACAGGTGACTGAAGCTCCACATAAATTGGAGCAGTTGGGAACTATACCTCTCCTTACCTTCAACACAGAGAAGGAAATTACATCGCCATACTTGCCCCACATTAGAGGAGGAACAAGACATCCAGTATATGAAACTCCCACCAGGAAGAAAAGCTTCTAATTACCACTTGTCCATAAAGCTCCTTCAGTTTGTCTGTCTGCTGACTGGCACTCTGAATGGTTTTGAGAGCATTTTCAATACGATTCAACCTGTATTCACAGTAGGCCTTCTCAAAGGCAATAATGTCACTGCAAGGACAAGACAAAGGCTGAGAGAATGCACTGTAGTCTTCATTCAACAGCATTCACCCACCCAAACACACTTGTTTAAGCAGCCCTAATTAGTCACAGACTGCTACATTCCCAAAGAGCCAAACACCAGAGGTGAGCACATGATCCCAGATTACTGAATTATATATCTGTTGAGCACTGAAAATATCTTAAACCTACTCTGTGTTCAACAGAGAAGGAATATCAAAACTTCACCTAAAAGAAGTTCCTTTTTTCTGGTGTTTCCAGACACATGGCATTTCAAATCCATCGTCCCCCCCACCTCCTACTGATTATATGAATCAAATGCTTAAAGGTAAAACAATACCAAACTTTATTATGTGTCTCCTCCTTAAAGAGAATGCATATTATAGCAAAAGGTTGTTACTGCAAACTTTCAAAACCAATCGACTCATACAGAGAGGAAAGGAAATGGTATAAAACACAGTCCCTCTTATAGTCTGATACTAAGCCAACGGTAACATTAACCTATTTTGAAATATCAGTGCAGCCGAACTGCAGCAAAAGGGTTTGCTGATGTTAACATAAAACTGGCTTCAAACCAAGCTCAAGCCAGCAGGGAAGCATTGTCAAACAAGCAGAGCCTTGAATGCTATGTTCCACCTACGCCATGAATGCTGTATTCCACCTACCCTCCATTTAACCCAAAGGAAAATTAATCAGTGATTCCCTTAGTTCATCATTGGTGCAACTTGTCACCAGCTATTTCTTTGCCTATTTGAAATTATCTCAGTCCAGCTGAGTATTAAGGGAGGCTAAAAACAAATGAATGGCATTAAGAATTAAAGCAAAGCAGTGGGCCTCAGTGCAGGACAGGGCAACTTTAAGACAGAGCAAGAACCACCACTCTCCCTGCTCTGAAGGATACAGGAACAGACACACAGTAGAGCCAAGATAAAGAAATTATAGGCAGAACTCTGAAGCCTGTTGAATTCAGAAAAATTATTCCTCCTCCTCACCATGTACTGAAAAACCAAGCTAAAAAACCCCTTCCATCCCAGGAAAGAACAAAGTTGTGAATAAGCTAATTATGTTTTATTCAGATGTGAACATAAACGAGGGTATGTTTCATTGCACTGATACTACAACACACTTTTTGGGAAAGCTCCTTAACAAGAGCAGTATTTGAAATACAAAAATTTTGCTGCCAAGCAGTTCACGGGTAGCAATTTTCATCCTAGCTGTTGCACAAAGAGCATCTTTATTAGGAAGAAAATTAGAGTCTGCTTAGTGACACAACTAGGAAGCTTGACTTGTTCTCAAACACAAGTTGTCTCCAAGGTCCTGATTTCGTGAACATGCACAAAGGGCTTCTACCACCCCAAAAGCTGAAGCAGTACCTTCAGGCTGGCAAAGAAAAGGACCCCGAGGAGCAGTACGATGAGGCAGCCAAGCAAAGCTAACTTCTCGCTGCCACTGGCAAGGGCTCCTCCCTCCTCTCTTCACTCCCCATGAGATCTGTCTTCTTCCCTTATACCAGCTATGGTGCTCAGCCACGTCAACAAGGAGAATCAGCTCCTGAGGTGGCTGAAAACTAGATTAGGGACAATCCCTTCAACAGTAACAGCAAGATGTTAAACTTATCTCAAGCTCACCCAGACCACCTCTCACACCCAGAATAAAACGGTATTTCACTGAGAAGCCCAATCCTAATGGCTCTGAGCACCTGCTTTTTATTTTGCTGCCTATTAGTCCCCTCCACTGAAGCTGCAGCACCTTCTGAGGGACTTGCGGTTTCATATTTCTTAGAGTACAGCAAGACACAACTCACCTGGTTAACACTTTAGTGTGGGTGTTGATTACGCCGAGGGCTTCCTTGAAGCTCCCGTTCTGGATAAGACACACTACTTTACACTGAAGTGCAGTCACATCATCTTTGCTGATCTGCAGTACTGAGGGAGAAAACAGTTTCACCACAACAATCTAACTCTTTATTAGATACATTAAGACTTTGTAAAAGCCATATGCTGTTGCAGTTCCAAAAACCCATCACAGAGAGCAGTCTCATCAATTTAAAAGGGTCCTGGCATGGCAATTTAAAAGGGTCCTGGCATCATTCAGATGATGAAGCAAATCCCAGCATAGATGAATCCAGTATAAATACTGAACCTACCTGAAGTGACCGCTGTGCTAACATGCCTGGAACAGAGCTGTACCAAAGGAGCTGTACACACCTGTACAAACCTTTCACTGGCATTTCACTTCCAGGCAGAGAACACAGTGCCAAAACCTGAGTGCCACGTAAAACACATACAGGAAGAAAAGCACCTGATACAGAGAACAGTATGGCTCTAGACAGGTAGCCACTTTATATACCAATACTTTCTGCCAGTGGAAGGCAGCGAAGGAGAAGCAGGAGAGAGAAATTGGGTTTGGTATTTGATTTTTTCGTGTGATACCAACTCTCTGATCTGCCAGGACAGGAGATGAGTCCTTGCTCCCTACAAACAGCAAAGAGAACTTTTAGCCTTATGCCGCAATCCGATTTTGGATGCCAATCTATCAAAACAACACATCTCAATGTGGACTCTCACTCTCAAGCAAGTTATTACTCACAAGTCATTTAGTCCATATGCACAACAACACTCCTCCAACTCCCAGGGGGAAAAACCCTCCTTCCTCCCACGATCAAAACTGAAGGAAAACCCACGACTACCTCTGAAGGCCTGGCCCACAGCAAGGGCTACATGATGCAACAGAAGCAGCCGATGGTCCCGCTGCGGAAGCGGGGGCCTAGGCGGCTGCCCCGCTCGGCTCCCCCACCCGCTCTTCCCTCTCCCCTCACACAGCAGAGCCTCCAGAGGCGTGCCGGAGCGCCGCCGGGCGCCCTGTCCCGCAGCCCTGCTCCCGCAGCCCAGCACGAAGCCGACGGGCGGAAACCGCCCCTTCCCCGCCGCAGCCGTGCCCCCGCACAAGGCCAAGCCCCCCCGGGCAGAGATCACGGTGAGCGACGCCGGCTGGGAAGGATACGAGGCGGAGGGGACAAGGACGCCGGGAGCGGCCCCGCGCCCGGCCCGCACGCAGCCTTCTCCCGGCGGCGTGCGGCCCCGCAGCGGGGCCCGGTACCGACATGGCGGCGGGGGCCGGCACGTCGTGCGTGCGGGCGGGCGCTCACTCACTCACTTTTGTTAACGGACTTGAGCGCGCGGGCGAAGTCCCCGTTCTGGCCGCAGCGGTTCACCTCGCTCCACAGCGCCGCCGCGGCCCCCGCGCCGCCCGCCGCCGCTGCTGCCGCCGCCATCTTGGAACCGGGAGGAGAAACACATCGGGGGCGGGGCCGGAGGCTGCCCCGGAAGCGGAAGGGCCGCGCGCGCCGGCAGCCACGTCGCGAAGGGCCGGAGGGCTCCGCCCTCCGCCGGGCCTCCCGCTCTTCCGACGGTGCGGCCCCCTCACACCGCCATCGGCCCTGCCCGCAGCTGATGTCTGCTAGCTGGCGCCTGCAAGTTGAGGCCTCTAACAATTAGTGATCCATTATACCTTAAATATTAAATTAGTTTACCAAACAATGTTTAACAAGGCCTGAGTGATTAAAATGTACAGAGAAAATATCCTAACCTTGAGAACAGATACATCCTGGCAGAAATGCTCAAACAAGGCAGATAAAAAAACCCATGTTGGTGGGACAACAGAGTTGGGAAACATCCAAGGAGAAAAAATTGTCATCAAAAGACTTGTGACTGTAAAAGGGAAAAAGGAGTAGGGACCTAATTCCCCAAACGACCACCAATGACCACCTGAGACCCCTGTGCATCATAGTGTAATTTTGCAACAAAACATTATGTAAATATAATAGGCAGAAAGGTGGTGACTTCTTGGAAAATGTATGAATATTCATGTCTTCAAGGTATATAAAGGATGAACTTTTGTTTTAGTGCATGCATGTTAGGTGGAATGATCCCCCATGCATCCAGCACTGCAGTGAAGAATGCCTGCTTTCTAAAACGCCAAAACAAGTCTTAGAGAGTTCCTCTGCCAGCTTTTACGGTAAGACAGCCTCCCCCCACACCCCGACCCCTCACACCACCATCATCCCTGCCCGCAGCCTCCCCCCATGCCCTGACCCTTCACACCACCATCCGGCCTTCTCCCTCAAAAGCACCTGACAGTAGGCCTGGGGATTCACCTGCTGAGCTGATGCACTATGATACTTCTTCATTACACACAACATTGCGAGTTCAGTCTGATCTCATGAACACATTGTCTGCAGCTGTAGCATCTTGGTTACTGCCAAATCGCTCAGCTCCACTTCTCTTCCAATGTTTTAACTGAAGAACTTTTTTTTCCTTTGTTAATATTTTAAACAACTTTTTTGCCCCCCCTTTCAGATTAAACTAAAAAAAAAAAAAAAAAACCAAAATAAAGAGATGGCACTGAAGTGAGCGTGTGTGGGGAGAGGGAAGGGGGCAATTGCCCCCCTACCCAAAAAAAGGATTTTCCACCAATTCCTATTACTTTCTTCTGCTAAAAGACTGCCATCAGTCATCAGTTTTCACATTTCAGAAATGTCATGAGTGATTACAAATATTACAAAGCCTGGGTTTTTTAAATAAAAATTATAGTTATGAATACATCAGTGGGTGAAGGTGGCTATCACTTTGTATCATATCAACATATCAGAATTCGGACTTCAAACACAAGCTGAAGATCAACTGCAGATGCAACATAAAACCAACAAAGCCAGCTCAGTGCAAGTACAATCGAGCCTCTTTTTATAGTCACCTCTTTTTAGGGTTGTCCAAGGTGAATGACACAAATACTCTGAAAGACTATTGAGTAATCTGGTGACATCTCTTCAACAGGAATGACAACCACATTAAAGAAGAAAAAAACCAATACTTTAAACAAAATACTCTTTTATTAGAGTATTTTTGATTAAACATACAGAACTCAAGATTGCTATTTAAAATTTTTATCATTCGAAGTTTTTCCCTCTAGAAGGATAACGCTCAGTGCATATTATATGGAAGGATCATACCTCTCAAGTGTCTAGCTCATACATCAGACCAATACTGCACGTACTCAGTGTACAAGCAAACAAAGGTAATGCTGCAATGCAATTAGCATACAAAAAATGCACCGCCAATACATACAGAGTCAGCTCTATGGCCAGTGATCCAGAGAATAGCATCACATGGAGAAGTAGGCTTAGCAGCACTGGAATGAAAAAGAAAACACAGTTCCTGACCACAAAAAGGGAGTTGGTAACAGATTCAGGAGATTTGTACAAGCCCTAAGCATTCCTCCTTTGCAACCGCAAAGGACTGCAAATCTAGTCACTGGTTTGGAAGATTTTCTGAAGCACCTGTCATGCTAGGGGCAGGGATGCAGAAGTATCATTGAAAAAGGTGAGGAAAGGAGTGATTCCACAGCCCCTACACACCTCCGAACTTCACCATCACAGGCAGTCTGGTGAAGCACACGCTTACTGCTGAAAGACCATCTGCTATAGACTGGCTTCTGCACTAGGGTCTTGGCACCTATTTCTTCCTCTACCAGCACGGACAAAATTGAGCTCTTATTTTATACGCAGGATGACATTAAGAAGGCAGCACATGTAGGTAGCTACACCCCTGCTGCCCCTACCTGCTGGTATCAGTTCCTTGAGCGTACCGTGTAAGTAACTACATTACTATCAGACTTCAAATATTCAAGCTTTATAGTTTGTTTATATCTGCACACAAATACTACAGCTAAGACCTGCAATTCTGTGCCTTTTCATACTTCTCCACTGTTAAACAAAACCTAAGCAATCATCAGCTTTTAATTACGCACAATAATTTTCCTAGCCTTTTTTTAAAAATAATTGAACAAAAATATAGTTTAGAAGTATGTTTGGTCAAGTTTATCACTGCATGTGGTACAATCAAACCTGGCTAACTGGCACGCATCAACTATCTCATGATGGAATGTCTAATGGCAGGTTTCTTTAAATGAAAAATCCAGACAATTGAGAGGTATGCAGAAAACTTGTCTTAAATATTTGAAGCTACATGTGCATTCTTACAGAACACAAGCTACAGTTACAGACATAACATTAAATCTTCTTAACTGATAGTGCATAAGAACTTAAAAACAGTCAGTGAAATCAGTTCAGCCAGTGACTTCCATAAAAGTCATGCCTCAACTGCATTGTGTGAAGGGGAAAAAAAAAAATAAAAATCATTCTTAGCCAAGTTTAACACAAAGTTTTAATCTACATTTGAAAAGCTGTTTTATTATATATATATACTATGTATAAAATAAATTAAAAAGGGGAAGGAGGAAATAGCTTTGTATATGCTTCAAATTAACACAGACCAGTAGTTCCATAAATGAACATTTTACCATCTTTGTGGTAAAAAGTTGACATAAAAGTTCAAAACCATACAATACTTATAAATAGAAAGAGTTCAAAAGATACTTTTTTAAAAAATGGAATTTAAACATCATTTTCCCTTCCCCTACAATACACTTTAGTTTTGTATGTCATAGCATCAATACATTTACAGAGTATTTGAATGTCACATCCACACAAGAATTGATAACAAGGCAGGTAAAAGTGCTAGCGGTGTTAAAATTTAGGACTTTTCCCAAATAACTCTACCTGCTCCTCAGCCTTCTCCTGAAATGAAGGCTTTCAACATTCATCACCCAGTTTGAGGTATGGGCAGAAGAAAAATCTGCAGCTGTTACTCCCCACCCCATCCTGCCTCTGCTAAAATATAGCAACAACCTATTGATCTGGTTATTGACAATAGTGGGGCACAATCTCGTACCTCCATTCAGCTTGGATATAATTTAATCACTACCTAAAAAAGGTGATTTTGAAACACAGTATTAATGCTTAACTTAAAACAAAAAAAACAACCAACTTTAAATCTTATTTGAAACCATGTTTAAATGTTCTTGTTCCAGATTTAAAGCTTCACATAAACACCGGACAGAAGGATGACAATTTTAAACCAAGAGAGCACCTAAAAACATACCATAGGTAAAAATGAAATCAATCATCCCTCCACTTCATAAAAATGTAGAAACCCTGTCAGCAACAGTAGTACACTCAGAATGAACAAGGTGAAAAGGAGCATCTAGAATACTCAAGAGGCTTGCTACGCTACTTCTCTTTATTGCCCATTCTCTCATTTGTATGGATGGCCACTGCATGACGAGATGCCTGTGATAGTTCTCGTATCTTCCTTTCACCACTGCTGCCAGCTGAAGTCGTCATTGCTGCCAAAGACCAAGAAAAATCCTAGGATCGTGGCAAAGATGACTGTATTCCCCGTAAGAACAAGTGCACAGGCGCCCCAGTAAATCTGTGAACAAGGGGAACTCCGTTAGACATGTTTTGAACTGAATACTGACAAGACAAAAGGTAACATCTTAATGTCACATTCTAGACAAAGTTCAGCAACAGGTCCGTGATGCAAGAAGGTGGTATCTCATTAGTTGTGGGTACGCCAAGAAGAATGACTCGACCAATTCACAGTTAGCCAAGCAGCACTGCAAGTTTCTTCTAAGTTCAAAGCGCTGGCTAGCAGGCACAGCTGTTCTGCTGCAACATCCAAAAATAGCAAAGTTAGGCTAGGCAACAGCATCAAACACATCTGCAGCCCAGCTATACTTGCTAACCATGCTATAAGACATTTTTAAACTGCCATTTAAGGATGCAGGTCTTCAAAATGCCAGCAGACATCCCAGTAACAAAAAAGGAGGTGAATGTTTTCCAAGGAGAGTAAGTGGATTAGTCAAAGGGTGTGAGGCATTCAAACCGACTATCTGAAATGTTCTTGCCTAAAGAGATTTTAGGAAATCACACTCCGTGTTTTTTGACTTAGTAGCATGCTCTGAAATTCAGACAAACAAGGTCATATTTTAAAGGATTTTAGTGAAAAGCCGTATACTGGGAAAGATGAAATGACAACTTGGAAGTTTAAAAAAGTAACACCACATATCACTTACAGTGAGTACAAAAACACATTGTTTACTCATGCTTCTTTAGGCCAACTACTCCACAAATTGCCTTCAAAATATTCTATACACTTTTATATTTGGTTACTTCCTGTTAAGTTTTCACACTATTTTCTATCTTATTTTCTCTGCATTGCATATAGGATGTTAGCGTTTATTCCACGACCACGTGAAGCAACTGGAAATCACAACATTCTGCCATGCTTCTGTTTCTAGTATTAGTTTTTCTTGCCAAAAGAACTCTTACTCTGTTTCCACTGCAAGCATCTTAAGTACATATGTGTAAGAGTTGCTTAGCGCATGAGAGCTTTACCTTTGGTAAAAAAAACCGTAAAGAACAGAGTTTTCTAGCAAAAAAAAAATCATAGATGGAAATATTACTAACCAGTTCTGCTCTTGCAAACACTATCGGTAGCCCGAACGCTGAGACAACAATGCCTGTTGTAAGAAATATTGCTAGCTCCTTGCAGGCATTACTTGTAGCATCTGTGTCATCTACCAATCTTCTTGCTATGCAGTATGGGATAGGAGAAAGGATGTAAAAAAACAGAACAAACAGTGGCCAGTACTGGCTGAAAAAGAAAGGAGAAGAAAAGTTAAAAGTTAACTTGATTTACTTCTTGTTCTTCCTAAAAATCAATGCAAGGCATCTTCCCCATCCAGCATCCACATTCAGGAAAGCAGACACAAGCCCAGAGAAAGCTGACATTAATCCAACAGACCATGTTTGTGAGCGGCTTCAGCTGACCTCAACAGCAGCAGCAGAGAGCTCACTAACAGGATATTCATAAAGCAAGATTTCACTAAGCAAGCCTAAATCTAACACCACCTCACAAGATGAGCTTAACTCTCAAATTTAATCTGTCAGCTTTACTTAAGAATTGCAGAGATACCTCTGTAGAGCCCTCACGTCATTTTGCCCATAAGCTTTCAGGGCACATACATGGAACAGAGTATTGTTCTCAGCCAACAGTCAGCCACTATGGGGCACCAAGACTTTTTTTAAAATCTGAATGCAACCAACAAAAACCTACAAGAATTACACCATCATATTTGGCAACATCTTCTGTTATTGCTTGCAGCTCACCAGACTAGATTTCTCAGACACACCAATGCAGCTACACATTGTTTCAGTAAAACTTTATTACATTGTTTGAAGGGTGACTGCACAATGATCTCCTTCCTAAGGGTTTGTGTCACCAGTCCTGGTTTTATAACAAAAGAAAGCTGGCATAAGAAAGCTAGTCATATATGTAGAGAACTGCAACTCACAACCATTAACAGGACTATCAACAGGATATTTGATATTTATTTAACATTAAATAAGTAAATTCAAAAGATTTTCTGTAAAGTTAGCATTCACTTGCAAAGGGTCAAAGCCATAAGCCTAACTTTCTGAAATTTTGGTCTACTGCTTCATATCTTCTGGAAACTAAGAAATAGGTCTCAATAGACTGAAAGCACAAATAGCAGCTGCAATTATTCCAGACACTACATTACCAAACGTGGTACACAGCCAAGGGACCACCTGTCAGTCACCAACAGCCCAATTACCACTAAGTAGCCAGGGAAAATGCAAACGCCTCCCTGATATACATACTTGCGGTCTACTTCGGAAGGTGCTATCTGCTTATCAGCCAAAGAGGGACAACGCTGGACACATGTTATGACAGTGCATTTTTAACAGTTTGCAGCCAGGCCTAATAATTTAACTTTTGTTGCCATCACTCCTATGGTGAATTAACTCCTGGATGATCTTTGCTTTCTGCCCCAGTCTTTTGAAGCAAAGAAAAAAAAGCCCCAAAAGCCCTCCTACACACAGAGGACTTCTCAGTCGATCATTATGAAAGTCAAACTATTCTGAAGTTAAAGACACCCAAAAAAGAAATGAAGAATAAGAAGAGAGCGCACATTACTTGTATTGGGGGAGGGCACATCCAAGCATCAAGAACATTAGTCCGACTGCTCCCCCAAAGGACAGGCTGATCAAGGCTACAACGAGAACACAAACCGACAACAGAGGAAAAGGTCAGTACAGTGTGAAACGCCGACACAACCTTCAAATAAACGCGACCAAGGTTCTGCCACAGCGAGGGCCCAGGGCGGGGCCAGCCGCGCTGCTCTATCCCTGCCGAGGCAGAGCTCCCCCCGCCCCTCCAGGATGGCAGCTTCCCAGGAGCCCAGCCGCGGAAGGCGGCTCAGGGCAGCCCCGGACGCCCGGCAGAGCGGGGCTGGCCGGCTCCCGCGGCGGCTGCCGGCCCCTCCCGCCCGAGGAGGGCCGCACGGCCCCTCACCGCCCCTCCCTGCGAGGGCCGCCCCGCTGCCGCACGGCGCGCCGGGCCTCCCAAAGGGGCGCGACCCCACCCGCAGAGGCGCCGGGGCCGCCCTCCCCACCCCAGCCACCGTAGGGCCCACCGGCGGGAGCGAGGGGGGGCCGTCCCGCGCCACCGTTGCCAGGGAAACCGCTCCCCCCCACCCCCCGCACCTTTGATGCCGGCCATGACGCCGCCCGTCCCACGAGCCGCACAGGCGGAGGGGCGCGCGCCCAGAAGCGGAACTGGCGCGGCCGGGAGCCGCTTCCGGGAAAGGAGCGCGCAGGCGCCCTCGGCCGCTCCGGCCACGTGACGCACGCTGCGTGCTGCGCGCGTGAAGCGCCCCCGGCGCTAGCTCTGCCCCCTCCCCGAAGCGCGGGAAGCTGCAGTGCTGTCCCTCGAAGCAAAAGGCCCTCCCGCCGCGCGCCGCTCCCTCGCCGCCCATTGGCCCTGACGGCTACTGGGGCGGGGCTTCAGGGGAGCCCCGCACTGCGCATGCTTCACTTTAGTCCCCGCCCCTTCCTGTAGGATCAGCCAATGGGAGACGTCGTACCCGAAAAAGAGGGTTGACTCACGTTAGGGCTGTCATGGCGGCTGCCGGGCGGGCTGGGGCCGGTCCTGGGCTTTTCTTGTTCTTCCTCTGGGCTGTCGTGGGCCCCGCGCAGTGCTGGGACCAGCCGGGTGAGATCCGTGGGGCTGGGTATGTCTCCGCAAGGCCCCTCCCGGCCGAAGGAGCCTTGAGCCCCTCAGCTGCCTCTTCCGCTTCTCGCGTCACCATGGCGGTGGGGCGGGGACGCGGCGCAGCGCTACTGGGCTAGTGGCGGCCTGGTACAGGGAAGGGGGCGCGCTGGGGCGTGCACCAGGAGGGCCTTTTGGATTGGGCTCTCTTTAAATCGGTTTGTGCCGTAGTAGTAATCCCGCTGTGCGGTCAGTGGCGGTTGTACGCTCCGAGAGGAATAACCCAGAGCCCCTTCCGAAGTAAATGGGGAACTCTGCCGTGTTCCCCCTCTTTTGCGTCTGATGCTTCTTGGAGCTTCGCCTCTTGAACAAGCACGCTATTGCGTCCTTTTTATTTTCAGCCTTTTTCTGAAAGGAGGCCGTTGTGGCTAAGGGGAACACATCTGGGCAAACGCTGACCTTTGTGCTCCGTTTCAGGGAGGGTTCTGCTGAGGGAGGTACAGGCGCTCACTCTCTACAGAGGTCAGTACACGGCATTCCGGCGGACAGCTGCGGTCCCTCAGTTACGGTGCACAGGAGGCACTGCTGGATGTTCCCATGTCCCTGAGGTTGTTCAGTGTTACAATAGAGGTTGGGATGGCTATGATGTACAGGTAACTATTTAAAACTTGTTAAACATTTAACGAAATAATCTTCTCCCAGACTTGGTAACGTCTGAAGGAGAAAAGAGTAATAATGGGCTAAGGTGTCAGTTCAATTTGCTTTTTGTTAGACGACCTATGACAACTAAAACTTAACCCAAATACTTGTTAGGTTTGGATTTTCTAGAGCTGCTGTAGGTAATCTTTGAAATATCCCTGAAGGTTCTAATGTAAAAACACTGCATAGTAAATATTCATTGGTTTTAATTAAAATGTTGCTCGAGTTTATGAAATCAAACTCGTGTGAACCCCAGAGGGTGCTCTTGCTTTGATATTGCTGTGTGGATTTCTGATTTTTATTACAGTAGGAAGGGCTATAAATATTTGCATTATTTCAGCTCTACATTTTAAAAATAAATTTCAGATTTACGTGGCTTCTTCTTGCATGTTAGTACATCAGTACTACTCAGTAAATAGTCATGTGTTTCTGTTTTGTTAGCTATTACCTAGACTTCTGCCAATAGATTAACCAGGAATCAAGGCTGAAAATAATTGTTAAAACTGATACAGTATTGTAAAAATACAGTGAAATTTGAATTGGCAGTTGGTGCTGCTGTCCTGAGTTATTAATTTAGAAACTACTACTTTTTTTTCTGAAATTTGTGTCACTTGCAGTTAGAGGTGATACCTAAGTTCAGATACTTCAAGGAAGTGTGAGACTGAGGAATCTACATACATTCAACTGCAGAATCACAATCTGATTGTTAAGTGTTGCATATGAATGCCCAATGATGTCTGTCCCAATTTTTTTTGGTTTCTGTATGGACACTAATGGAATCGGGTACACTGGATTTCAGGCTTCCATACTCTGTTTTTGTAGTTACCATCCAGTTTACATGGGACAGGCATTTATGAACTAACTGTTGCACAGGGTATGGGTTATTTTTAGAAGTATTCCTATACCTAAAGAAGGGATACTTCAAAAACCTGTTCAGTGTAGAAAAACAAAATCTTCCAGAGTTGTAACTCTTCTGTGTTCTGAAAGATTGGATTTTTTTTTAACTTTTAGGATTTTAAAAACCATTCTTGGTTAACTTCAAATTCCTAGTCTTTTTCAAGACAAGAGTGCTCAGAAATTTCTTACCCTGTGGCCTTTTAGGTGATCTGTTAGCAATTACAGCTTTATTTCAGAGCATATTTGGGGAAGTGGAAAGGTATTTTCATCTCTGGAGCAGGAGGTTTAACTTTGTATTGTGTTTATTTTTTCAGTGGCAGTGCAAAGCAGACCTGGAACATATATACCGCTTTGGACAAATCGAAGTGAGCTGTGAAGGCTATGATTATCCGGATGATCCTTACATCTTAAGAGGCTCCTGTAGTTTGCTGTTCAGGCTAGAGCTGACTGAGGAAGGTGAAAGGAAAGTGAAGAACTCTGGAAGCTTTGGCTCTAGCTATTATCAGTCAAGAAAGAATTCTTCTGATTCTGGTGCTGGAGTGATTGTTTTAATTGTTCTTCTGGTTCTTGCTTTTGGAGTATACAAGCTCTTCCTTAGCAACCAGCAGCCTCAGCAGAGTTTTGGTGACAGTGATGGATTCACTAGGCCTTCCTGGCAGAGTGAGCAGGCACCTCCTCCTGGTTTTAAGCCCAGCTTCACAGGTAGGGCTCTAAGCTGTTTATAGTACTTAGAAGAGCAAGCAGGATTGTGCTGTTTTATCAACAGTAAGTGCAGGTGGGATAGACTTAAAACCAATGCTTTGGCAGTTGACTGCTGAATTGACTGCAGAGCCTGCAGCCAGCTTTGCATTCTGTTCTTTGTTCAAAAGTGAAAATAAGAACTTGGTTTCCCACAGGCTTTCAGGGCAGGCTGTGCAGCAAGCTGCCCTTTGAACCTTTGAAAATCCATCTCCCCATGCTCTGCAAGCATTCTTTTCACACTCTGTGAAATAGGAGGATTGTGACAGCGAAGAATAATTTTCATAAGTAATCTGGAAGAGAGAATAGCCTCACGCAGGCGGAAACAAGCTTATGCCAAAGAAGCGCTTTGAAACTTTACAGAAGGGTCTTTCAGCTGTTGGGCTACCTGACCCCTGGTTTCATTCACAAAACAGTTGATGGAGTTAAGTATCATGTACCAGTCCTCTGTTTAGCTGGTGCTTCAGCTCCCAGCAGTTGAAAGATTTGGTTCCCAGAGCAGGGAACAGCGCCTGTGAACTATCATTAGAGGTGCAGCACCTGAATCTCATGTGGTGCCTTTTATCTGAAGTTGGAAATTTTATAAGCAGTGACAAGGCTGCTGCTAGGAAAAGATGGGCTGCTTCTTTTCCCATAAAACTGATGACTTTTGTCACTTAATAAATGGTCTGCCTTAGATGGTCATAGTGTCTAAGGGAAAGAAACATTATTAGTCTGGTGTCTGACCAACTTATTTAACCCTCTTAAACACCTGAGATGCTCACAGCACTGGAACTCAAATTATATTCTGACAAATTGTATCATCTCCATCTTTTTTTTTTTTTTTTTGTGAGATAGAGAAAGGATTCTAGCAAGTAAATAAATAGCAAGGATTAAGCTTACTTAGTCAAAAGCTTATATTTTTGTAATGCTTTTTTTAATACTTTTTTCCAGGTTTGCTCAAGCTACTTGGCCAACAGAGGGTGCCAATGTAACTCTTTTGGATACCCTTGTGCCAGGCATGTGCAGCAGAAACTTTCAGATGTACCTGCAGCAGAAAATTACAGGGATTCTGCTTCTGTATTACTAGTGGCTTTACAGATTGGTTTCCATGTAGTTATTTCAGACTTCACACAGTCTATGCTGCGTGTGCTTCCATGACCTTGTGTGGGCATGCCACTTGCTGCTGGCGTTGTTGTGGTACTTAGTAAGAGCCCTGGTCATAAGATGGGGCTCTGTCATACTGGACACAGGCAGAACAGAGCAAAGGGTTGCTTGCTTTTTTTTCCTGTCCTGTTCCTTGTCAATTAATTGCACCGATGCATTTTTCATTGCAGGAGTCTGAAATGCAGCAAGGGTAGTGCCTTGAAAATATGTTTACTTGATGATTACTGAAAATTAAGACTTTTAAAATGCACATTGGGAGCCATATAAGGCTTAACTTATGGCATTTTTAGTAACGAGTGTCAATGATTTTTCCTTAGATTTCAGAGTATGGAGGAAAACCTCTTGAATGTGGGGCCAGCTTAAAAATATTAAGTGTTATGGTACTGCATGCATTTAGTGTCTGCCTTAAATTTTGGCAGCAGAGCAAAAGCTCATCTCCGAGTGTGTACCTCCATGTGTTCCAGGAATGTATTAGTCTTTGAAAATCTGAACGGCCATGCAAAGCAATGTTGTTCACTTATTGCTGTTAATATTTAATTTGCCTCATTTTAAATCCCCTTAACATGCAGAATGTGTCCTGTGAAACTTGTTTAGCTAGCCTATCTTAATTAAATTCTACTTTTCCCTGTTAGTGGTTTGACATGATCCTTAGTGTTTACTCTAGATATTTCAACAAAAAATGACTCAGTTTTCTGAGTCAATGTTCAGCCATGGTGCTTTTGAACAAATGAGTTGGTTAATCTTCCCGATTAACATCGTTTTTACAGCAAATTAAGTACTTTTTTTTTTTCTGTTCCAAATGAGCATAGTTTAATGCCTATATCATCCCAATGAGAGTTTATCTTTCTCCCAATGCATTCAAAATGAAATTAAACATCAAATCTGATGTCGACTTAAACTGATTACTTAAATTATTTTTTTTATTTTCCATGACTTCAAACAATCCACACCAGTTTGAAGACAAACCAGGCCCTATATAACTTTTACATACAAAATCTCTGGTCCACTTGTTTAGAAGGGCATATTTCAGGGAGACACTAATGTTATCTTCAGTCTTTGCCTTTTACACTTCCTTATGTGTTAAACCTGTGGTTGAGCTTATTCTTGCATTTGTATTTTTCTCTAGACCAGAACATTATTCTCCCTTAATTTTCATTTTCTCTTTTTATTTCTAAATGGAAGACATTTGGTTCTGAGTCAGAACCTGATGTTATGCAGGTCACATGTAAAAAAATCTTTGACTCCCCCCTACCCCCCACAACCTACTTGATATGCTTGCAGTTTCATCAAGGTATTTGTCAAGCTTGGTGACTCATGCATAATAAATTTTGCAATGTGATTGCAGTTAGCATGTCTTTTGATAACAAATACCAGACTAGGATTACCAGAAACAATACAAAGTAATGTTAGCTATTAGACTGAGCCACTGTTACTCAAAATTTGCAGCTGTTCTGAGTGAGATTAGAAGCTGTGTGTTTTAGCGGTTAGTTCACTGTTTGGTTTTATGTACTTGATTTCTGTTTCTGTGTCTGCTTCTGGCCTGGTGTGTAACCTTGAACAGATTATTCTTTCTTCGTTTCCTTTTCTATTTTTAACCTAACTTGTCTGTCTATAAATCTACAGGCAGGGACTCTTTGCCATGTTTTGCAAACATCAGGACAGCGAGATTCAGTGGAAGCTAATTTTTAATGTAAAACTCTTTACATTAGTGTTCATTTCTATGGGGGTTTTTTCTGCTTTCCAAACTGTAAGACCTTTCAGGTTAAGCTTGATCAAGAATCTACTGAAGTCAAGAGGAGTTTGTTGTCTAATTCTCCATTATCTTAACAGGGGAGAGTCTTGTTGCAACAGCTGGCTTGAGGATTGGGTGCCACTAACTGATGTGTTTTCCATTTTAATTTTGTTTAAGAAGGCAATGGCTTTGGGACTCATTCCCATCATGGAACCAATTCAGGACCAGGGTTTTGGACTGGATTAGGAGCTGGAGGCTTGCTAGGCTACTTGGCTGGCAGTCACAGGTAAAATACACATACTATCAGATTTTGAATATTTCAGCTTTCAGGGGGTGTGCCATATACTATGTTTACATTGCAGGGAATCTTTAGAGCTGAAGCAGTTTTCTCTGTTTATCGAATAACTGCATGTGTATCAAGTCTAATCCTGTAGTAATATAGTAATGCAGTAATATAACAGATTAACTATAGCCACATATGTTTTCTTATATTGAAAGGTTGGGAGCAAGATCATGTAGAGAGGAGTGTGTTAAAGCATCTTTCTCCATTGTAAAGGTGTTTTTTGGTTATAACAGAAGTCTTATCAAGATTGCCTGTTTATTAAGGAAGTCAAAACTTGGGCTATAAGAGAATTTCTAGTATACAATGTGCAGTCTTGATCTCATAATCAAGTAAGATGAAGCTGAGACAGTGGTACCATCAACAGTAGAAATTGCCTATAAATTCACTTTGAGTAGAGCTTTAGAGGTTGAAAAGTCATATCTTAATTTCAATTATCTTAAAGATCTTTTCCAACCAAAATGATTCTATGAGTCTATGATCTTGTTTTATTATATTAGCCCCACTAAGAATTCTTAAAAGGTATAATGTGTTAAAAGGTTTTATTTGTAAATTTCAACAGTAGGGAATTCCGTATCCATGGAAGCAAGTAATTTTAAATCAGTGAGTCAAAGGTTGTGATGTGTTAGTCTTACTGATACAATCTTTTCAAAATAGTTAAGAGGGATGTTTTCTTTTGTCTTACATGGCTGGGATGTAGGTGTTGCCAAAATGAGTTTAAAGCCTCAGATGTCAAATCTACTTTCCTGTCTGACAGAATCTAAGATCATAATTTCAGAAGGAAAAATTTTCTCATTTGCTATTGTTAGAATTGCCTATCCTGAAGGATGAGGTTTAATTTCCTTTTGAAAGTCTACAGATGAATATCCTTGCTCTCAACATGTTAATTACATTAAATAGGGAGGCACTGCCTGCTTACAGTTTTCCCTCAGAGATGCAGTCCCCTTGTTTTGGAATGGTAACTTCATAATTTTTCATGAGGTCACTAATGAAGCGCCTTCCTTCTGCTCTCTCATCAGAGCACAGCCGCGTTCCCCGTATTACAGTATGTGGACAGATGCCACAGCTGCCCCTCCAATGAATGGGCAGTCAAGCAATTCCACACAAGGTACCAGTTCAGGAACAAGAACTGCTTCTGGTAAGACAAAAGACCTTTTAATCTCCTGACGCTCAAGAGACTTTGTCCTATCAAAAATACACAGATGTTAGTTGAGGTTCAGCAAGCATTCTTTGTTTTATTTTACCAATTGGTACAGGTGGGCACGTAACAATGTCCCTTATTTCTGTTTCCTATGGAAGTAGAGCAGCATCGTGGGTCGTGAAACTCCCCACAGGTCTACAGTGGGCATGGCACCAGTATTGGCTTTGTCTTCATCTGCAAGGTGCATTAGTTTAAGGCTTTCCCCTTTGGTGTGCCCCACGCATGCCCTTCTCTAGCAGACATGTGCAAACATGATTTCTTTGTAAAAACGGGTTGTCTAATCTGCAAGAATAGAATATTTTTCAGGCCAGTCAGCCCACAGTTGCTTGCTGTTATACTTTATGTGGTTATGTTTAACTCATCTCGCTTGCCACCTTTAGCCTTTTTAGAACTAGAGAGCCCAGTGGAAAGGCTATGGTGGAGCTGACACTTCTTTTCCTCTTTGCAGGCTTTGGGGGCACAAAACGAAGATGAAATCCTTGACGTTATTACATCTGAGTGATTGAACTAATTCTTACTGTGTACTAGTACTTTTTTTTATTAGTGGTAGGCTTCAGAAGTGGATACAAGAAGAGGTGTGAAGGACTAGGCAAAGAATTCCTCTCCTTCCCTGTGGAAATGTGGACCCTCACTCTTGTTTAGGGTATCTCAGGTCCTGGAACATCTGCTATTTCAAAACAGTGGCTTCTCATAAGATACAAAATAGACACATCCAAGTTAAGAAGGATGTTACAGTGCCCGTATATCTGTTTATACTTGAGGGATTATAGCAATGGTAGCCTTACCAGATAATTCAAAGCAAGTATCTTACTCATGTTCTGGGCTTAATTTCATTTAATCCAGAATTTCTGAGTTTTTTTCTTGGTGGTCCAGTGTCTGAAAGACTAGCGTGTAATTCATGTGATGCCTAAGGATTGCTGCTCTTTGAAGCTACTTTTGTTTTTGTAAAATTCATGTGTACATCGCTCTTAAATGCAGTCAGCTACTCAGATGAGTGTTGGGGTTGTTCCTTAGTGGAAAAGAGCAAAACTATATATAGAGACTAACATTAATATAATGTTTGTATCTTTGCTATGTGACTGTTGGAGCCAAAATTTGCCAGTTTGAGGACATTCCATGTTTTAGGGTTTATCCAAGTGGCTGTGCAAACCTGGGGTATTTTATGTATAAATTATGAAAAAAAACAAACAAACAAAAAACAACAACAACAAAAAAAACCCACACCAAAAACCACCAAAAAAACCCAAAAACCTGCAATGAAACAAGATGGTCCTTCTCTGATTTGGACCTTTTTCTGGAAAACTGAGGTAATTCTAATTCAGGTGGCTATAGACACTTTCCCTATATGGAGGCTCCAGAGTTTTCTTTGTAGGTGGATGTTAGCAACGCTGTGAAAACTTCTGATGTGAACAGTCTGTCCTTCTAGATGACCTGTCCAGGACACAGTAAACCAAAGGTGCTCATTGCAAAAGGGAGCATTCTTAATCCAAAACTAGTAGTATCTCTAGAACATAGCAGGCCTTGAGATTAAGCAAAGAAAGGAAATTGAATGTTTAATGGGATGTAAACTTTCCCAAATGTGTTTTTAAAACCAAAATGCTGTCAGAGTGGGAAGCAGAGAGGCCTTGCTTTGTTCTGTGATGATATTTTGGGGCTCTGAGAAGTGTCTCATAGTTCTTGCGTGATTGACTATGCCATGGGAGAGTCATTACTGGAGGGAAAAAAAAGAACAAAAAACCCCAGAGTAATTTCTCAGGATTGGGGAGGGAGGGGAGAAGGTGAGTGAAAAATGGGCTGCTTGACCACCAGGTCTTCTCCAGAGGTCATCCTAGTACAGCTTAGAAGTGTGTGTGCACAGCTTTTCTATGCTGGCAGCAGTCTGCAAAGCATAGCTTTCATCCTTGTGAAAATACCATGTCTGGGAACTGATGTAAACTATTACAGCAAAAGCAAAGCACTGTTTTGCTGATACAAGCTGCATCTCCACAAGGAGATTTAGCAGGTGTGGCTAGTCTGGGAAAGTGACTTCAGTGTTACTCATCAAAAAGCAACTATGTCCATTCATGAGTACAGAAATAATTGGCTCAAATGATAATGCCAGAGTTCAATGTCTGGCTTAAGCGCCAAAAAAAAAAAAAAAAAAAATAATTCTAGCAGTCAACATAAACTATGAAAAATTGTAGAGCTTGTACTGGAAATGCGGGAATCGTGAAAAAGTTGATAATTTGAGGGTAAATTAATGGTTTGCTGCTCAGAGCTGCTTGTGGATTGGGAGAAAATACCTTCACTACAGCCTGCTCTATCAACCTAGAAAGGGAAATGACAGAGACCTTCCTGCTGGACTATTAGAGAGTTTTACCTTTTATGAGGAAATGTATATGCTAACCCTTTTATCTTTTTGACAAAATATAGTAAAATAATTGTTTTAAATGTGGAGTTTTTATTTATTTCTAAGTGTATTCAGGTTGAAACTTGTCACAGTCAATATTCTTTGCCAACTAATTACAGAACAATGAAACTGGATTTTTGCTAACTGGATAATTTGAAGCTGAAGTTTGCTCTCAAATGATGATGTGTTATGAAATGTTTCAGTTTTCATTTGTATGTATAGTTTCTGCATGAAATGTGATTTGATGCATAAACTTGATGAATTACTATAGTTTCTGAATCTGTTTGTAGGATGTTTTTGCCCTTCTCTTTAAAGTAATGAAATAAAAAGGAGTATTTTTGTCTTTTAAAGCACTATCTTGAGGTCTGCAGGGTTGGCACTGTCTGTTTTTCAAGGTTGGCTATGTCTCATCATCCACTTCCCGGGTGGTGTGATAACATCCTTTACACCCCAGATGCAGAGACAGTAAGCTGTATATTGTTTCAACAAACTAAACAATACTGGGAACAGAGTTATTTTATTGATCGGATTTTCAATTACAAAATACTGAACCATGTAAAGAAATGGAGGATTTCTTGTAAATGAAGGTTTCACATCTGAGTCTGCAGAAAAGCTCCGTTATGTTGGTGAGCTCTTGGTTTTACAAGGTGATGAGCTGAACTTTTCAAAAGAAGTTATGATTGCTGCTGCTGTTCCAGGTTGTGAGTAGAGCAAAACTCCTGTGATAGCATCTGACAGACCTGCTGCTTATACTGAGAATGTGTCACTGCTGAACAGAGATGGTACTAAAGCAGAGTTAAACAGAGGCCTGCAAATTCTGATATCAGAGTTTCTTTGATCAAAGATCAAGGATGTTGGCGAGGCTCCTGAACTTGTGGAAGGCAGCTTAGAGCTCATACTTGTTCAGGAAGGAAGCTCAAGGTCTCTCACATCTGATCTGGAAGGTCATAGTTGTCTTCTGCTCCTGGATAGGGTTTTGGCAGCATCTTCACAGCAACTTCATGGTTGCAAGGCATATGAAAATGCTTAAACTGTTAAATGCTGTTGTAGGATAATTGCAGTCCTACTTGGCACCTGGGACTAGTTCTGCTCATACTCAGACATGGCTTACATTCTCACACAAAACTAAAGCTCATTACAGGAACGAAACTCCTGGTTTTACAGCTGACTTCCTCTGAAGCATGTGATGAAAGAAAAAAAAGATGCACAGAGATAAGCTTTCTCTATGCCATTCTGTCTTATGACTCAACTCCCAGGTCAGATCTTGGCTGGTTCTGCAGACACTCATGCTTTGCAACTTGCTCTTTTCTCTGGGTGCAAGGTGTAGGTTAGACTTATCATCTCACCTTGCTGATATGTTGTTTTTAAAAAAAAAAATAATCTTCCATGATCATCACTTTACGTCACTAAGTTCCAAAAGGAACTTTTGGAAAGCCAGGTAGCACGATTTCCAGCAGTAGGAGTTGTTGCACAGAGAAATTGCTGGAATAAAGTAGCAAGCAATGCCTGCCGGCACAGCCATCTAAAAGCTGAAAATGCAGTATTTGTATGCAGACTGTTGTCCACTTAGCACGAATTACAAGTGGTGTATTTTTCCCTCCTTAGTAAAGCAAATTAGCATTAGTTCTTAATATTTTCAGAGTACCTGTCAACCAGTGATTCTGCTACAGCAGTAGCCCAGCTGCCTCCAAACTATAGGAGCAAAGCCGCAAAAATAAAATTTAAAAAAATCTCACAGAGATGTTATCCGTACCAACAGACAATGCTTTTGTCTCATGTAACGTGTAATGAAACATTGTCAGGTCCCTTGTTTTCCTTACCTACCTATTGAGGCAGTTCAGGGTTAAGTGCTGCTTGGGAGAGACTCCATATATCCCTCAGCATATTTTGCTGAAACCTTCCTCTGCAGCTGATTCTCTTGCTTTCCCAATGTCTGTCTGTCTACAGCAGTTTTCACTTTCTGACATCTCTGTTTCTATTGCAGCTGTGTTTTGCCAGTGCTAATGAAAATAATCAGCAGAATCCCTTTATGTGGCCTGTATTTCTTATCTCCCACTGTCTCTGTCTTACAGCTCCCTCTGTTCCTGCTGAGTGTCAATGTTTCTTCAGTAAAAAAGTGACAAGCACTTGCAAAAAGTACATTTTGCTGGGAATGGCTGGAGTAGATTGAGATGAAGTCAAGTGAGCAAACTGGTGGGCTGCAAATTGACCTTTGTGGGCAGTATGTCTGTGAAAATAACTTTTTTCAGCCTGTGTCAGGGAGGCATTTTTGTCAAGGGTACAGTATTGGCAGCTGGTGGCTGGAACAGATTAAGGACTGATGAACTGGCAGCATGGAGAAGACCTGAAAACATCCTCTCCATCCTACCTTAGGAATGACTAAGACTTGTATAACTAGGAAGCTGGCCTAGAATGTGCTAGTTCAGCCACTCCACAGGCATGCCATTGTAAATCCTGTAGGTAGATGTGTGTTTAAAGATATCAGATGCTTCTGAAAATGCCACAGTGCTAGTGCCAAGCACAAGAAGGGGAACTTGGCCCTGCATCCATGTTTCTTTCCCACCACAGTGTGTCTTGGAATGAACCGAGAAGGCCGAAAATGGAAAGAGCAGCAAGCAAGCATGATGAAGTTTAGCAAGTTTACACCTGCACTAGCCAAAGCCAGGCTTGCAGATGGAGCCTTTACCCTGGTATGTCTTGTCTGCTCGCTCTTTTCACACAACAGCAGGAAATACTAGGTAGCTGTGATTGAAGTTGTATCAGGATTATTTTACTGGGCTTGAAAGTTTCATCCTACATCCCTAAAGATGTCCTAAGGGCAATTGATGTCCTAAGGGCAATTATCAGTGATATGTATTGACACCTCTTGCTCTGAGGACCATCTGAGCCATAGCCTGATTCAGTCTTCAAACTATCCACTGTGAAGTTTAGTGGAGACGAATCAGTCTGCTTGAATACCAGGTTCTCTTGAGTTACTCCAAAGGGAGTTTTTGCTCATTTCCTGCATTTGCCTTGATTTCCCCAGCACTGAGACTCTTGTGCAGTCGTTGCACTACAACTGTATTTGTATGTCATTGTCCAGGATCCCCTCAGACCCAGCCTTGCAATTGTAGCCCTGAGATCATGGCCCCTGCTAACCATCTTCTGTAGGCCTCCTGTGCCCTTGTAATCAGCGTGGGGGGATGTATTTATTGAGGCAGCACTGGAATTAGCAGCAATCCAAAATATCTTTTGCTGCTGCTGAGTAATAGGAGTTATTCATTTCCCAGTCAGCGCCTGTAGTCATTTTCATGTCATTTAGTGGCTGTAAACGCATCGCATCTGCTTTAATGGACAGAAAATAGTTGATGGAAAAAGAAAAAAAGCGTAATGAACATAGAGAAAATATTGAAGTGGAACAACTTTGTAGAGCTGACCTTCATGCTGGGAATACTTTATCAACATTATTTTTCCAGGAGGAGGAGGAGTACTTTATTGCTGTGGATTTGAATAATACCACCAGTGCTTTCTGCACCACTCCAGCAAGAGCAGGAGATTAGAACTGTAACAGGTTTGGTGTTCAATAAAGTCAGATCTGTTTGGGGCTCTTTGTAGTTTGATACACAGCTTGCAAAGAATGGGTACCACTAACAAGTCAAGTTAGATCAGTGCAGAAATTCATGTGGTTGTAGCAATAGACAGAAACAAACTGATCTGTGCTGTTTCTGAAATTGAGGTTAAAATGAAGCTCAAAGTAGGCTGAAACAGCTCAGAAAGCTGCACCTGTCTTTGCTTTCCAGTCGAGATCCTGTTCAGCACAAATTGTCATCTGCTGCTGACACCTACTGTCAGGAGTGAAGTGGTCTTTATGTAGGCAAACCCTGTGTCTTCATCCTGACTATTAGAAAACCAGCCAGCCCCCCTGGGTCACAGTGCAGTGTGATTGTCTCTTGGCAAGCTTGGCTGGTTAGATCTGTTACCATAAGATGTTTTGGCTTACATTTCTACGAGCTCTCCTTCATAACAGGTGGAAGAATTTATTTCCTTTTTAACAAAGAGCTGGGAATTTGGCTGTAACTAAGTGAATGTGTATAGAGCTGAAACGGTGCAAACATAAGTGATGAGAGGAAGACCACGCTTGAGTCAAGTAACCCAGTTTTACCCAAGATACTAATACATTCCCTTTAGCTCAGCTGATGCAGCTGCTAAAGAGAAATGAGGGTTTGGACAGATAGTGACTTTCCTGTTGCAAAGCTGCTTTGTGCATAACTGAGAAATGGAACATTCTGCAGCAGCTGAGAGAGAAACACCATGTGAACCATCTCCAACAGCATTCAACCAGGGGAGAGCAGGGAGTCCCAGACAGGAACTGGTGAGTGTTTCTAGCCTGAACATGCTACCGAGGCATCTGTTCCTCTCCAGTCTTTGTTTGTTCAAGCACCTGAGAGGCCTTATGGAGCAACGAGTGCTACCACTTAGCCTCAGCTTGGCAGACCTCCAAGTCAAGAGGCTGTGGGCGAGGGAAGATTGTATTTGATGACCTTTGGACAGCATGTCAGGAGAGGCCCAGGGAGACAGCTGAGCTACAGGAATGTTTCATGCCCTGGAACGACAAATGAAGCAAGGGCAAGGAATGGTCAGCAGCAGAGACCTTTGAAAAACAATGTAGGATGCTCTGGTGAAGCCAGTCGACATACTGAAGTATGTTCTTGTGCTCTATGCATGCTAAAGGAGCTGCATCCACCAGTCTGCACGTGGCTTATGAGAGCACTGTATACATTCAGCTGCTGGGTCAGGCCGCCCCTGCTGTTCTCTTCCTCTCCTCCCAAATGTATGGCTTAACCACACATTTTCACAATCTTGCCAGCTCAGAGATGCATGCATCTCAAAATACAGGCCCTCTGTTTGGTTTATGAGACTCCTTACCACAGGACATCGTAAGGGCCAAAACCAAACATGAGATGGAAGGGATTAGGCAATTTCTCAGAAAGTAAACACATCAGTGACTGAGCCATTATGTGACTTCTGGCTCAGAAAGCCCTAGATCTTGAATTCCAGAAGCAGAAGGTGTTAATGGCCTCTGTCAGAACCGGGGTACCTGGCTGGACAGCTTTCCTCCGAGGCAGTATGACAGCTTTTACATCCTTATCTACCAGGACAAGCCTCCCAGCACAGCCTCCTAGTACAGAAAGGTAATGCTAGCTGAAAAGCGCTTTTCCCAGTGCAGTTTACTGAAGTTCTGCTGTAATTGCACTAGAGGTTTTGCTGGCGTAGGTGGAAGGGGAGAAGAGTACGGGTATTTTGCATTCCTGTCCCAGTATACGTTCTTGGCAGAAAATTTAAATGTAGGCCCAACTGAATAATAAAGTTACAATCATTGGCAGCCCTTTATTCAGCATTTTTGTTAGACAAATGATTTGAATAAGAAGCTACCCTTATTGCATCCAGGCACCTTCATGCTTTGCAGACAAGACTGCTAAACAAGTGTTAATTTTTCGAAGTGCCAGATGAAGGCAGGTAACATTATTACCTGTCTTCCAGGAAAGTTTGTGCATGAAACATTAATGTTAAGATTTTAATGATGAAATAAAATCCACATTTTTCTTCTCAGTAAGTGGCCTGATTTCCCACTGAAATCAGGAGAAAAGGCATAGTCAACATTTTGGACAACCATGCCATTTTTACTGAACATCCTGAATAAACAAAAAGCCAATTATTAAATATTTCATTTGCGTTTCAAGAGATGGAGCTGTAGTCTGTGCTATATTACAGTGTGTGCTATATTACAGTGGTCACAGAACATCTAGATCTACAGAAGATAGATCTTAAGATCTCATAGATCTTAACAAATAAAAACTCAGTGCACTACTCTGCATTTGCAGCCAAGATAGGGATGTTGTAGGAGCTGCTTCTAGCCATAGCAGTCTACTTTTATAAGCCACATGAGAACTACAGGGAGAAGAAGTACCTTTTATTAGCATAAAACAGAGCTTGCATTTGTTTTTTTCTTTGCTCTTTCTCTTCGATAAGCTTTTTCAGCTTATTTTTCCCTAACAACTTACCATGCTACCGAAGCCCGCTGAGTTCAGATGACAACAGCATCTGTCTCAGAGGAGGTCTCCGAGCCGGCAGGCTGGCTAACAAGGGCAGAGTTAACAGGCATGTTTTTCTTATCCTGCAGTAGTGCCTCAGGGCACCAGCCCAAACTGGGAGAGGCAATCCATGAACTGGGTGCTGTATCCTCCCCCCCCCCCCGCCCAGTAAGGCACAATCCCTGTCCTGCTGGGCCCCCAGACAAAAGGCAGGATCACCCTGCAGGGATGGGTGGGATGCGGTTTTTCCGGTTCTTTTCTTACTTTGTGGGCAGAGTTTTGTTAGTCCGAGATGAGCTGTAGAGATACTTGAAAGAAAAGAGTGAAAAGGGAGACATTTGTAACTGGGCTTTGAGACTGAACTGCCCATCTAGGTCAATCAGTGAGCCGGCAGCCCATACCTAGAGCGATCAGTTTGGGGCCTGTTTTTTTCTGTTTTCCCACTCAGTAAAAAAAAGGTACAAGAGAAAAGTCATTTTCTCTGCACAGAGCGCTGAATTTTCCATATTTAAATGCTAGGCCTCGCTTAAATCTGGGCATTAGCCAGTATTGTTGTGCTGGTGTGGCAGTATCAGTGAAACCTCTCTTGAAACTGTGCTGCAACCCCACAACTTGCCCTGGGAACAGAACGGCAAAAAACACCCTCGGGGGCTTTGTCCTGCCGGTGAACGGGTGTCCTACCCTGTGCGGCCTTCCCAGCGCAGAAAGCCACAGCATCACCAACACTTCAGGGTTTGGAAAAGCCTGTAAAAACTCCAGGGAAGTGGGCAGAGAGTGTGCTTGGGAAAATGCTCATACACTTCACTGATTCTTGGGGATTATTTCAGCCTGGTGAAACGATGTTTCTGTTGACTGAACAATTACTGGAGGTGAAGTGGAAAGGACACATAGTTTATATGTTTATCTAGGCTATGTTTTCTTTTTTTTTCCCCCTAGTATAGTTGTGCTGGTGCAAACAGCAAAGGTTGGAGAGCTGGGCTGGAGTGAACAGTGACTTGATACAATGAGATGCATTCGCGTGTGTCTTCCGGGAAAAAAACCTGTGCACTGAAGCGAGCGGCAGAGATGCTTTTACTGCATCTCTACACCAAACACTGGATGTATTTCAGTCTTACCGCATGATTTACGGTACCCTCCCTTCACTAGTGTCCAATCTCTGACCCCTTTCATCCCTGGAACTGGAAAGGTACAGCTCTTCCAGAGAGTGAAACTCAGGATTAAATAATATTGCCTGATTGTGAGAAGGCGAGCGTGTGCATGGAGCGAGTGGGAGGACAGGCAGCGGCTCTTGTGCTGGGGAAGATACGGCAAAGACTCAGTGAAGGAGGGAACGGAGGAAGAAAGAGCTCAATTAAAGATGGGGTGAACATCCCAGATGTGTTCGGCGGAGTGGCACTTCCAAGCCAGCAGGCATAGGAAGCCTGGTGAGAAACAGGAGCTAGAGGATTGTGGGTTAAACCCCGAGGTGTTTAGGAAAGTTAGGTGGAATTTCTGAACCTGAGGTGAAAAAAACAGACTTCCCAGCAGGAGAGTTATTGAAAGCAGATGTGCAGCGTGGAGTTTGACCTGCTGGGAATGAAGGGGAAATCAAGGGACAGGGCCGTGGTCGGAACAGCTGAGCCCCACCGCACAACCGCATGTTCTTTCTAAAGATGGCTTTCCTCCTCCTCCCGTATTCTTCCTCTTACCCAGTAATTGCCCATTACATCCTCTCTCCTCCCCACATAATCCCTGTCGCTGTCAATTAGCCAGTGGCAAAGAGCAGAGGGCTGTTGCTTAAGAAACAATCGCTCATCCACAGAACTGTTGTCAAACAGCAGGCCCACCGTTCCCTATCCTGCCAGCACCCAAGACAAAAGAAGTAGCGCTCCAAATCCAGTCACACCAGTACACTCTCTTCTGTTCTCATGCGAGAAAGGCTTTTAAAAACAGTTGCAGCTGCACCTCTGTTTAGGCTACTGCACTGTAACTCCCAAGCACAACATTACCCTCCCCTCCAAACAGTTACTCGGGCAACTTTATTTGTCTGGTTTGGAAGCCAGGAATTGCTGCAGAGGATTAGGTGCTATGTGCACTTGTTATGGTTTTGCTACATAAAAACAAACAAACAAAACAAAACAAAACGAAAACACCAAAAAAACCCGACACCCGACTGCACAGCTTCCAACTGCAAACTTAAAGAGCAGGCTTGCCACAGCACTCGGTACCTACCAGCTCTCCCTTCCGTGGCCTGAAATAATTTGGAAACCCAGCCACATAAATATGAACTGTGTAGAGCCTGGTGGCGCAAAATTAACTGTTCAGAGCATCTTGAAATGACCGGGACTCAACAGGATGTGTTTGTGCCAGGTTCATGCTTTGAGTCAGGCAGCTGTGGTAGGTTAGGTCCGGCGGTGGCAGCCTGAACACTGGATATACTGCTCAGTAAAATCATGGCCACAGCAGTGGGTAACAGGCGTATGTTAGGAGCCAAAAGACATTTTGAAAAGGCTGTGTGAAAATAGGTAGAAATCTTAAGCCTGATTGCTTATTGAGAAATGCCCTGTGAGTAGAAAAATTACTTTCGGTAAGTACTTATCTGAAAAGTCTTTGCCTTTTTGAGCGCAATATTTTGTACTGCATGAAATTATGGCTTCGATGAAGTTTGCCCCTTCACAGTATCAACTGCTACCCAAGAAGGGAGCAAAACCATAACAAATGCAATCTATACTGTGTGCTTTTCTGAAAGGTGTAAGAACGAGTAGCTAAGTCCGGATAACCATCTGTAAACTGGTATTCCCGCAAACTGACCCTGCAGTACATTCATTTTAGGCAGAAGAGCTAACATGGCATTTCCACTCACCCTGCAAGGCGGGATAAGCTGGCGCTGCTGACCAAAGAGGAGCTTTTTGGAGAGGTAGTTTTAATAGCTGTTGTTTTAATGATCCTGTTCACCACACAGATGCAGAAACCTTCATGCTGGAAGGAGGGAGGAGGTGCCACAGCCCAATGGCTACGAGTCAAAGAGTTTTACTATTTGAAAAAAATAATTTGTTAGATTCCTGTCATCACAAGACCTGCATATTCTGAAAGCTGTAGAACAAGCTTTCGCAAAACGATTAAGAGCAGAATTTCTGAAATGCAAGTGATGCTGCATGCAGCTTGAAATTTTGGCCCATTCTGACCTTCAGACATGAGATGTGTTATAAGTAGCAAATTATGCAAACAGTACGAACTACAAACGGAGACCTTTTTTAACCCAGGCAGCAATGCTTCTTCTCCACTAACACCAAAAGAGAGTCCTCTCAGAGCACAATACTGCAAAGTGTATATATCATGTGAGGCTCTGAATAGGTTTTTAGAAGTTCAGTAGAGCCGACATTGTCTTTTTAAAGAAGTGTCTATTTTCCTGGCAGTGAAGCAATTAATATTAAAGTTTTTTAGAACACTGGAACTATAAACACGTTTTTACAATGTTAACATAGACAGTTACAGCAAATTGGCATACTTGCAGAGTACAAAAGTTGAGAAATCTGGTCAGACTGGTTTCTGAAAGGCGAGAGATCTCTGTTGAAGTGATAAACATTAAAATACTATTAAGATAACATTAATAGTGGTGCTTTCAGAGAAGCCTAAGCAATCTGGTCACTCAAAAAAACAGATGAGGAAAACCAGACGGTGCAAAAAAAAAAAACCACCACGCTTCCAGGGAATGAACCTAAAAGGGCACTTGTGTCAAATCCAATTGTGAAATTATACACAAAGGAAAGAACCTAAGTTCCCTTAGGAACCTCGAGTCATCTAAAATGCTTTAACAGTTCTAAATGTGGCGCCTTTATTTTTATAACAGATGGATGTTAATATTGAAGTGTGCTTTCTATTACAAACCCAATTTCAACTCCCTGCTCCCCAGCTGATCCAGAATGGAAACAATCCATCTTAGCATTTAATGTCAAGTTTCTTGTTTTGGCAGAAGTTCTTATTTACTATTGCATTTTTCTGCAGACATTACAGGCTTTGATGTGGATCATTCCTTTCAGGATACATATTCACTGCAGAATTATCTACATTCAAGCTGCTCGAAAGCATCCTGACCACAAAATAATTGCTGTAGCCACTTCCGTGTGCCGCTAAGATTTCTTGGGGTGCACATGTGGGATTTTTTGGAAAGCACTGGAGAACTAACAGCACTTGACTGCTGGCGCAGCTAAGGAGTGGCGTAACTTGAGTTTTAACCTATAAATCTGATGGGGCAGCCACTAGAGTTAAGGGGGTTTGTGAATGGCTCAGACTTGACTTAGGGACAATGTTCAACTTAGAGCTCAAAGGAGCTTTTCACCGGGGAACGCATCTTTTGTGTTGGGCTGGGATAAGTAGAGCATTGAGCAAAGAGCTGTCTGCGAATAAGGCAAGTTCTTCAGGAACAGGGGTAGGCAACAGTGATGTTGAAACCACTTGCGGAAGCTGGACTGAAAGCTGGGTTAGATTTTTCAGAGCCAAGTAGTCTGAGCCAGTCGCATCCTATCTTTTGGAAAGGCAAAGCTTTGGTGTGAGTCTGTCCTCACATGTGCTCAGTTTTCTCTGCCTGAAGAGCAGCTCAGAGCTGTAGCCTGCGTTAATATCAGAGCATGGCTGTGGTCCAAGCACCCCACTCCAAACTAGGGGAAACAGCCTGAGAGCAGCGAAACAGGAGGAGAGACATGTGGAGGTTGCAAGAGCATGATGCTTTGGCAAGGGACCTCAGGTTAAGATTTTAGGGCAACCTCTTTAAAATAAATATATAACATTATATAAATATATATCATTTCATAACATAACATACCCGTATTACAGAGTTCCTCTTGTGGATGAAGGAAATCACAGGCATCTATGGGGGTTGGAGAAGGAACTTGCCCTTGGGAACCAGAAATACATGATGTAGAAGTGGGGCCAGCTGGGAAGATTTGCAAGCGCAGTTGGCATTTCTGTCACTGCTAATGAACAAGTCTTTAAAAAAAAGAAGAAAATTATACAATGAAGAAACACTTCTAGAAGTGTAAATTGTAGAAGTTTAAAAATTTTTCCAAAGAGGTGGGAAACATCAAAACTCCTTTAAAACTACTTAGAAAATGAAGCTTTTTGAAAGAAAGGTTCTTAGGTTATTTACATGCTTGGCTAAGTTTTACTCGGGAGCTTTCTGAAAGCTGAAAGTGACACATTACTGTTAAAAAATCACTGAAATAGTGCAAGAATCCACTTCTATAGTTTCCTGGAAAAAAACCCTCCAGCATAAAATCCAAATCACCCTGGGTCTTCATCAGACACCGAAAAAAAGATGCAAAGAGCTGACTCATGACCTAACTGTGGTGGTGTTTCAAACTGAAGGGTAACGGCGCGTGGCTGTCGCAGGCGCACTGGCAAGGAGGGCGGCAAGGCGCGTCCAGTGCGCACCCCAAACCTCTGCTGTGCAGGCCGCGAGGGTTATTACTCACCATCCACAAGCGTATTCATCACACTTTGGAGCTAGTCCTAGTCCTAAAATCTCAGTGTTTGTTTACATATCGATTTAAGTGATGATGTGGATTCTGACGAACACAGATAGAAGCGCTCCTGGAGGAGTTAGCGGGCTGTGGTCTGCATCCCCCGGTCTGGTACGCACAGCCTGACCCCAGCACCTGTACTGTTCGATTTAATTAAATAGCGTACAGTTGTTTTGAAGCCAAACTCCTCTACGCTGCTTTAAAGCCTTCGGGGGACTGGTTTGATCAGAGCCTCTACTGACGACAGTTAGAAAAGAAACAACTTTCAAAACCCAGCGAGAAATATGGCATATGAAATCCCTCAGCCATCGGGGGGAGAAGCTTCAAAATGTTCCACAACTCGAAATGCAGCTTGGGAGTGTCGGCACTAACAGGGCTCAGCTGAGCTGAAATTCCCGTTGGGGTACAGACTGAACAGGAACAGATCAAGGATGCTCGTTAGATACCCCATTTAAACATCTGACAAAATATGCTCCTTCAACAATTGCCAACGTAGTTTGAATTCTCTGATTATTTTTGCACCTAGGAAAAACCCCCATTTGCTTTCCCTGGTTTTGGAGAAGTTTCCGCTTTGCCAGCCAGGGAGGCTGCCCCCGTATCTGCGGCCACTGCCCCATGGTGCAGCAAAGTCCGCTTTGAAGTTGGCCGGGTGAAACAAGGAGTGGGGTTTTTGCAGCCTCTCAGCGATGTCAGCTCATTAAGTACTCAGCTCCCACTGAAAAGTTTGAAATTTACGAATCGGCTCAACCTGAAAAATTTCAGGCCTGAGGTGACTTTTCAGATATTAGTGTCGAGGAGCCGCGCGAGTGCCCAAGAGAGGAAAGAGACACTCGGAGCTTGGGTTCCTCATCTAGGACTGGAGTTTATCGCCAACCCAACCAGGACCGGCCGCTGCTCTTGCGCTCCCCCTCGTAGGGACCTGCCACGGCAAGCGAGCAACTCCTGGGTGTTTTTTTCCTAATTTCGGAACGAAAAGGATCCACTGTGGAGCAGTGGGGTCCTAAACTGCTCGAGGGGCCGCACGTGTGGAGGGGGGCCCACGCCGCGGCGGAGCGGGCGAAGGTGATGCCGCGGGCAGCACCGTGGGGCGGGTCGGTTGGGCTTTCCTTTCCCCGCCGGGGACGAAGGAGAGCGGGGCAGCCCGCCGGACACCGACAGGCCCCCGCTGCCCCCGGGAACGGACCTTCTCCGCGGGTGGAGGCCACGGACGCCACCGCCGGGGGGGGGGGGGCCTCCGCCCTGCCCGGGCCCCCCTCCCCCGTGTGACCCCCCCGCACCCCACCGCCGCCGGGGCCGCTACGGCTGCGGCAGCCCGGTCTCCCGCCGCCACCCCCCGCCCTCGGGTCACCCCATGGCGCGGGGGGGGGCGGGGCGGGGCGCGCGGCACCGGTGGGGGCGGGCGGGGCGGGGCGGGGCCGCCGCTGCGCGCTGTGTGCTGGAATGCGCGGCGCCTCCCGCCCCGCCGCCGCCGCCGCCGCCAGCAGCGCCTCCCCGCCTCGCGCGCGCCCGGCCCCGCGCGCACCGCCCCGCGCCCCGCAGCAGCCGCGCGGCCGGGCGGCCCCGCGCCGCCGGTGAGTGCGGCGGGGCCCGGGCCCGGGGGGTGGTGGTGGGGAGGCGGCTGGGCCGGGCCGGGCCGGGCCGGGCCGGGTCGGGCCGGGCCGGGCCGGGCGAGAGGCGCTGTCCAGGGCTGATCTGCGGCCGGCGGGCGGGCGGGCGGGCGGGCGGGCGGGGGCAGCCGGGCCCGGCGGGGCGGGGGGGGGGGGGGGGGGATCAGCACCACGGCTAAGGAGCCGCGGCCGCCGCCGGCGCCGTGCCGTCCGCGGGGGCGCTCGCCGGGCCTCGCCGCCGCCGGAAGGCGATGCCGTCGCCGGGCGGGCCGGGCCGGGCCGGGCGCAGCCCCAGGCCGTGGGCCCGGGGCGGAGGCCCGGGGCGCCTCTCGCCCTCTCGCCGCCGTGACCTTGCCGGTACCGAGCCGGTTTCCCCCACCCCACTCCCCCGCTCCGGCGCCGCTGCCCTGCCCTGCCCGCCGCGGGGGGGAGGAAGAAGCCAAGCCCTTGCCTCGCCTCCCGTCCCCGCGGGCTGGCGGCAGGGGGAGCGGCGGGGTGGCCGTGCCCGGCCGGGCCCCCTCGGCGGCGGCGGGCGGGCCGGGGGCGGCGGCGGGCGGCGCGGGGAGGGCCGCTTTGTGTGGGCAGGCAGAAAATGGCCGCATGCCTGGCAGGGAGGGAGGGCGGCGGCGGCGGGGGCACGGCCCGGCCCGGCTCCCTCGGCCGCCTCCCCCGCCTCCCGCGGCGGATGTGCGCCGGGCCGCGGTGGGGGCGGCGGCCGGGCCGGGCCGCCCCCTTTTGTTGGCGGCCTTGGGCCCGGCGGGGTCCCTCGGGCAGCCGGCAGCCGGGCGGGGGCCCTCGGCGGGGCCCGGCGGCCTCAGCACCCACCCGCGGGCGCCTGCGCCGCCCCCGGTGTCTGACATGGCGGGGCCTCGCGGGAGCTGGTGGGTCCCGCGGCCCCCGTGGGAGCGGGCAGCGCTGCCAGCCGGCCCGGCGAACCGCCCCGGGCCCTGCGGGACCGAGGCCGTGGGACCCCGCTGTCAGTGCTCTCCCCCGCCCGGCCTCCACAGGGTGGGATCCTGCACCGCACGTAGGGCGGAACCACACAGGCCTTTCGGGAGAGAACAGGGACCCCCACCCGCCCCCCGAGGCCGAGCGGGGTCGGTGGTAGTGGGGGAGCCCTCGCCCCGGGTCCTGCCTCCCGCTGCCCCTGCGCCTCAGCAGAGAAGTTTAATTTTCTAGTGGTGCCTGGAGGGCTGCTTGGACAGCACAAAGCAGAGGTGGCTTTTCAGCAACTCGGGTGCTCACAGGTGTTCTTTTCTCTTCCAACAGAATCCCTGCCATGGCAACTCAAGTGCTGGGACAGTCGGGTGGGAGCAGCCTCTTTCCTGGCAGTGCTAATATTGGTATGGCATTGTCCAACGACATGTATGACTTACACGACCTTTCTAAAGCTGAACTGGCAGCTCCTCAGCTTATTATGCTGGCAAATGTGGCCTTGACGGGAGAAGTCAATGGCAACTGCTGCGATTACCTGGTTGGAGAAGAGAGGCAAATGGCAGAACTGACAACGGTGGGGGATAGCAACTTCTCAGACAGCGATGGAGAGGGTATGGAAGATACCCAGGCTGCAGAGAGTGACCGTGAGGCACCTGAAAATGTGGAATTAAGCTCTCTGGAAGTTCCTAGTGTGGAAACCCAAGGTGCAACTGCTTGCCCCCCTCCTAAGACTCCCGGTGTGGACAAAGATGTCTCATTGGAAGCACCAGGTACTCCAGAAAGCACAGAGGACAAGTGTAAGAGCTTGAAGAGCAAGCCGTTTCGTTGTAAGCCTTGCCAGTATGAGGCAGAGTCGGAAGAGGAGTTTGTGCATCACATCAGGGTTCACAGTGCTAAGAAATTCTTTGTGGAAGAAAATGCAGAAAAGCAAGCCCAGGTGAAGGAGTCTGATTCTTGCACTGCAGAAGAAGTGGATTTCTCTAAGGGCCCGATCCGTTGTGATCGTTGTGGCTATAACACTAACAGATATGATCACTATCTGGCTCACTTGAAGCACCACAACAAAGCAGGGGAAAATGAGAGAGTCTACAAGTGTACCATATGCACTTATACTACCGTCAGTGAATATCACTGGAAGAAACACCTAAGAAATCATTTTCCCAGGAAAGTGTATACCTGCTCACAATGCTCCTATTTTTCAGACAGGAAGAACAATTATATTCAACATATTCGAACTCACACAGGTAAGTCTTTCATCTTTTTTAAGTGTAGTAGGAGTACTGAGAAACTGTGATGAATGGAGCAAGCCGAGAGTCTTATTTCCAAAGTTCGTTCCACAGCGATAAAGCTCTGCGCTCTCTCCTCTCGGTGCTACCAGGTTTATAGCCTCATGGAAAGGTGGATTTGGTTTGAACTCCAGCCTGCAGTCCTAGGGGACTGAGAAAATCTCTCAATGTCAGGGGCCCAAGAGGAGATGAAGAGCATCCTGTTGAGTAATTTTAAGCCAGGTTTTTGAAGAGTGCATGACAGATTGTGCCAGTGATGACTGTCAGGGTCTATGACACAAAAGCCTGATGTACTGTAAAAACAAAACAGGCAGGTTGACAAAAAGTGCCTAAATCACATGGGTAGTTTTGAAAATGGTGCCTTCAGACTGAACTGAAACTTGACTAAGCTGTAATTACAGAGAAGAAAGAGCTGATACACACATGCAGAAGAGCCATCCAGCATCTACAAAGTCGGAGTAAGTGTTGTGTTCCCAGTGAATGAATTCCTCTTAATGTACAGGGGCCTCGTTTTTTCTAAGGTCTGCATCACTGCAGTAGGCAGAAGTAGACACATACTTCTGCTGGCCTAAAGGAAGCCTTCAAGGGAGTCTTTGGCCTGATTTCCTGTCTTCTCCTAACGTCGGTTTGTAATCGTAATCTCAAGGAAAAGCGTGAGGCCCCTTTCTGCTCTGGTTCATACCAAGTGGAATTGGAGGACATTCAGTGTTGCTGCTGTCCTGTGAGCTGGGGCCGCAGGTGTTTTAGGAGATACCTTGCTTTCTATCAGGAGACCCTTGCCAGCCTCTCACATGGGGAGACCTGAAGCGTACCCAGACTTGAGACTCCTTTCTAGGAGGCGACAACGTAGCTGCCTCACCTCTCTGGGCAGTGAGGTGCAGTTGCTTTGCCTCCTGATCTCTTCTGTGGAAGCAGGAGTGCAGTTCAGACCTTTCTTGCAGCTGCCAGAAGCTTTTATTACTACCTTGTCAAGGCTTTCTGAGAAGAGGGCTGACTTGCTAACCATCTTCTAGCGTGATGACCTGACTCGGTTCCCCTTTATTGTAAGCTGTGCCAGCTGAGCAAAACACTGGGGAATTTCTCCTTTGAAGTCATGTTTTGTCCTAGCAGTGAGACGAATGGTCTGGAGGCTTCAGTTCAGTTGTCTGCAGCTGTCTGGAAGGGGAGGGCTGGACTCGGGCGGCCTCGGGGCTGGGCTTGAGCTTGTGTGCAGAAGTTTGTGTTCGTCAGCATGCTTTAGCATCTGCTTTGACAGGGTTGGGAGGGTCTGCTGGGATTTTTAGTACATTAAGACATACTCTTCTTTTAACAATAGCCACGTGCTGTTGTTTAGAGGATACCATCAATTTAAAAATCAGTCCTGTCTAAATATTTTTTTCCTAAACAAGTAAACAAAGATTATTGTGAGAGGTGTTAGGAAAATGGTGTGGTTTATCTTCCAGTTTGTTTTCTTCCTGTGTATTGGGGGAGATAACAGGAAAGAGACCAGGAAAAAAATGACAAAATAATAGGAGAAAAACAAAATAAATCATCCGGGGAACTCATGGCCAAATATGAGCCTATGCTGTGGTGCTTGTTTTACATTTGTCTCGACTTTAAATTCATCCGTGCTTGTGTTTGTACATGACATTAGGTCCCCCCTCTGATCTCTGAAAGCTCTTGTTGAGTTTTACAGGGACTAACCATGAAAGTGTGTTTGCTGAGGAAGCGCTCTGTTACCACTGCATTTGACCAATTTATCAGTCAACTGGATTAAAATTTTTTAAAAAAGCATGTTAAACTATGTAGGATATTGTCCAGTTCCTCTTTTCTTCTTTAAAAATAGTGTGCAATCAAGGTTTCTGGTTCTTTGGTTTGCCATGTCTTTTCATTATTTTAATTAAGCTGAAATGAGTGATAATGCTTATGATTTCAGCATTTTTTAGTCCACCCCGGTAGTTGTTTCTTTGCTAGCTCTTAACTAAAAAGTTAAGATCTTTCAGCCAGTTCTCACGTGATAAAAATCTTTCAAATACGTTAGTAGACTGATTTAGGAATATGCCTTTATTCCAGTAACATCGTTTTTGTGGGAGAGAGTGTGGAAGCTAAAGGAAGAGTATTGGAAGAATGAATAAGCTAATGGCAGGTATATTTATACACCAGGCTAAAAGTTTTTGCTGGCATTAAACTGTCTGAATGATACTAAGATATCTTTGGATATAGTTTTAATTTAAAAGTTAAGAAAAATATTTGTTGGGAAAAAAATGAGAGGGATACATACATACTTCATTTTCTTCCTATTTTATGGGTTCAGAATGTTAGGAAGAAAGTTGGAATTTTTTGTTTCTTTGGTTTCCTGATTGCTAGTAGGTTAAATAATTTTGGATGGATACTTTTCTTTCTCTCCTATTTTTTGTACTTCACCTGACTTTTTCTGTGTGGGAAAATGCCTCCTTGCAGATAATTGGATTCTGCTGTGTTTGAGCCATCCAGTTTTCTGAAACACTGACTCTGTGCGGAGTACAGTTTCACAAGATCAAATGCACTGCTGGTGCTGGAGAAAGGCAGTCTCAGTTTTCTCCCTGTATCCTGGGACTGGTTGATTCAGCTCACTAAAATGGCAGTAAAATAATCCTTACTTCCTCCCCACGTTGGTTTTCTGCTGGTTAGTGAACCGAATCGATTTACTAAGGACACATACAAATACCAGACGTGGCCGGCAGCAGGGAAGGGGGCTGCATGCTGGTACCTTGCATGGTGGGAGAAGCACCTATCCTCTGCATGTTTGGGGATCACGAGTAGGCAGGCAGAGGTTATCTTCTTGGCCTGTTGCTTGCATCCGTGGTGGAAAGCAGGTGTCCATGAACCCATCGTGTACTGGAACGTACCTTGCAGCTCTCAATAGTGCTTGTGTGGCAGGCTCCTGACAAATATGGGGGACCTTGGGCAGAGGGGTGGTTTAAGGACCCTGCAGATGGTCATAAGCTTGTCAGCTGGGAAAGCTACATCTGGAAGAACCGATCTGCTGCAGGGGGGGGTGGCTGGAGATGTTCAGGGCCGTCCCTTCCTCTGTTCATTGGGCAGAAAGGACCCTTTGTGTCAGGGACAGACCTACCTGGACTTGTTGGTGCTCATTAGATGTGTTAGACCAAGTTTTGACTTGACTTACTCTATCAACTATCCACACCACTGATCCTGGAACTGTACTAGGTACAAGACAGTGCAGCATTGTTCTCATTTTTTTTTTCTTTTTACTTGTTAGAAGCAATTTCTAGAAAACTTAATTGAAAATCATCTGCAGGGCTATATAAATAAGACATCTACTTCAGGCAGTTGCAGTGTTCACCGCTTAGCTTTGGGCTGTCTTTTTTTATTTTGGTTGTCATGGGGGATCTTTCTTCCTTGCCGCTGTGTTGGAAGTTTGATAGAAGCAGTTTTGTTTCAAGCAGACATAACTTTTAATGGCATTACAAGAAAAGCTTTATAAAGAGATGATCTTAAACTTGTTCACTGGTGTCGGTCTGCCTGTTCATTTGCATAGAGTTAAGTGCCTGCTTAAGCTTTTGCTAGGTTGGGGCTTATTCGTTAAGTGTCTTGTGGAGAGGTTTTTTTGGTGGCTTGTTTGCATATAATGAGCTTGTAAAATTACAATAAAAATCCTCTGGGGAATAGCATTTTATAAAACAGCCCTTACAGTGTAGTCATGCATTTAATTCTCAAGTGGCAATAACACATTTTAAATTAGTTGCATTCATCATACTTTAAATCCAGTACGTTTTGTTGCTGTGCCCTGTATAAAATACCTGAAAGAAAGCCTTTTCCACATTCCTAACGTTGTAGGTAACTTTAAAGATATGAAATTTCAGGTAATGGGAAGAAGACATGACTGAATATTCCAGGACCTTTGGCCACATATTTTCAGATTGTAAGGAGTCATTTAAAAACAAAACCATTTCTTCGTAACAAAAGGACTAACCCTCCCTTGTACATGACTTAATCTTATTGTGTGTATTGCACCAATCTCCTGCCTTGTTTTAACTGGAAAGGGAGGGGGGTTATGGTTGTTAGGGTGAATTTACCTTTAAACTGCTGATTTAATAGAGAATGATAGTCTAAATGTTTGATGGGAGGAAGAAATGTGGGATTAGTCTGCATTACAAAGACTGCTTCTACTGCTGTTTCGGCAAAGGCCAGCAGTGGAGCCTCACATCACATACTGGCAAATGAAGGTCTTTGCTGCTGCGATAGAGCTGTGCCTCTGAAAGTGAATAAACGGCCTGTATGCGGGGCTTTTGCTGACATCCAGGTCTCAGTGATTTGGAGAGCACGTTGGTTGTATGCCTCAACTGATGTAGCAAAATGCTGTAGTGTGATTCTGACTGTGACCTGAGTAAATATTACCACCAACTTAATTTTCCCTTCCCAACTTCACTCCCTCTTCTGTTGGGGGTATCCACCTGAGACTAAAAAGTGTTTTTATAACTTGAAGTGCGGACAAGGCCGCCTAGATCTCTTGGCTGTGCTAGCAGCTTGGGGCAAACACCCCTGGTACTTACCTGGACCTGCCTAACAGCTGCTAATTCTAAAACTGTCTGCCTTTATTTGAGGCTTGTCTTCACTTGAAAAGGATTTTCAAGTATCATTATACTGATAGTTGCACAAGCTAACTGTCCCTTGTGGAGACCTAGTTTATGGCAGGTTAGTTTCCATTAGTTCTCCAGAAACGACGACTCTGCAGGCAGAGGGATTTGAATCTTCAAAATAAATGTTGCTGCTACACTTGAGCTTTTGCTAGCAGCATAGTTTCGCTGAGCAGGGCATCATGCTTTTCCACGCTCCAAGCTAATTTCACTCTGCCAATAAAACTTTGGAAGTAGAGACCCAGTCTCTATCTGCACTTGTCTTCTGACAAATGGAGGTCCACGCTGAATGGATGGTTGCTCTCCATCTTAATCCAGATTAAACATGGAGGTTTCAGGTAAGGCGTTATGTGAACCAAGAGTATTCATGGTTTCTTACAGGGTCTGTATCTTTTGTGCATCTTCTGAGTGCTGGGAGAAAAATACTGTACAAAAGTCAGCTCTGGTGGCTTAGTGCTTCCTAAAGGTGGCCGTCCTCATCACCTTTTCCCTGAGGTTTCCGTCTGACCCCAGATGAACATGATGGTGTGCCTCTCTTATAGTCTGCCCCTTCACTGCCCTCGTTGATAACACATTGATGACATGTTGCACTGGTCCAGCTTGGGCATATGCTTCTCACTGTGTCCCTTTGCTGAGATATAGTGTGCCCTCAAGTACAACTTGGGGATCTGTGACAGCCTCACATGTGTGGCTCAGCAACCCAAGTTTGGGAATCAGCTGTGTTTCAGTAACAAATATGCTGTTTGTTTTTACAGGAGAGCGACCCTATCAATGTGCTATGTGTCCTTATTCCAGCTCTCAGAAGACCCATTTAACCAGGCACATGCGCACCCACTCAGGTTGGTAAGGGGCGGCAGCAGCATGACTCAGGAGAAGGGGGTGGTTCACAGAATCACAGCGTGGTTGAAGTTGGAAGGGACCTCTGGAGGTCATCTGGTTCAGCCCCCCTGCTCAAGCAGGGCCCACCTAGAGCAGGCTGCCCAGTTCTGTGTGAGATGTCATCTCATCCAGTACAGCCTGAGCTCCTATTTTAACAGGGAAGGTTGTCTTTACCTGCTAAGGAAATGCAGAGTGTCATTAATAAAAGTGCTAACAGGGTATAGATCTTTTTCTTTCCCTTTTACTTTGCAAGGTGTATTCTGAGGTTCATAGGGCTACTCTAGTAGTCCTAGTAATCTAGTAGCAAATACAACATTGTGATGATATATGAACAGATTCATGTCTTCTGTCTGCTGCCATAACTCAGTCCAAATCAATGAATCTGGGAAGATTTGAGCATTTGAAAGTGTCCTCTGTGATGTCTGCAATTTCATCTCATCCAGGAGTTCTGAGGGAACCCTTAGCTTTTGGTCAGTATTACAGGAAGATGTAAAATAGCATCTGCTTGTGGCAAGGTGACACACAGGAGAAAAAAAGCAAACTCAGAGGGTGTTCACAAGTGACTTGGTCTTGAGACACTAAAAGACAAATTAGCAGTTTTCACTAGCCTTTATTTCTCATTACTGGTCATAAGCTGTGGTGTTACAAACATTTGCTCTCTTGTGAATCTCTTTTTGAATGAATTAATAGCATTTTTGTGAGTTGTAACAGCGTAGGCATGCTAGACACAAGGACAGTTGTCCTTTGTGACCCTGGTAGAGGAGTTCAGGTAGATCACAGTCTGTGCGTTTGGTTTGTTAATATCTGAATCGACCAGATGTAAGTGAATTCCTAATCCTAGCAAACAGTAGTGAAAGTCTCCTGAACAGTAATTGTTTCAATTTCAATATATGAGGCTTTTAATTGAAACCAGAAGGCAGGCAAAACTGTAGTGGAGGGGGGTTTTGGACCCATTAAAAACAGCCAGCTTTAAAACGACACGCAAATATTTTGGTTTGAGAATTTTGTGAATGAAGTATTCCGCTTCCAGAAAAAAAAATAGTTTTTGGCTGAACCTCTGGGCTCAATGCAAATTTGGAAATGGTTTGGTCTGCACTGAGCCTGGAAACTGTTTCCTGAACATCTTACTCTCCCTTTGTCTGTGCAAGGAAGTCTCAAATCCGAAGGAGATGAGGAGTGGGATCTGCCCTTGGCCCGTGACTCAAAGGTCTGGGAGGGAGGGTGTGAGCTGTGCTGATAGAAGTGGGAGTGCACATGGGACTCTTGCTATCAGGGGCGTTTTATTAATAGCTCTCATAACTTCTCTTGCATGTCCATGCCGCATTGCCCAGGCAGCTGAACCTTTTCTGTGGCATTTTCTGGACTCCTGCAGTTCACAGGGTGGTCTTTTAAGGCAAACTGGTGCTGGACCTTTCTTCAAATGTCAGATAGTGAACGACTGGTTTAGAACCTACTTCACAGCTGTAGTCTTAGCCATCTCGGTACATGTCCTTTCCACTTGTGCAACAAAACCCCTGAATTTAGTAGAGGTGATGGACACAAACTTCACACACAATCTTTGAGTTACCCTATTGCAGCTACCTTGTGAGCACTCCATGCAGTTCGAACAGCTTGTTCATACGTACATAAGAGAGAGGCTGTTCTTGTCCTCGCTCTGTGTAACATGTTCCTTGAAGTATAGGTGATAAAGGTCCATACTTGAGAGAAGGATGAACAGTGAAGCACATCAAGCTTAAACTTGCAGAATATGTCACCAGGAAGGAAGGAAAGAAGACAGGCTGAAGATGATAGGGAAGCAAAGTAACCCTTCTTTAAATAATAAAGAGATGCTGCAGGCAGACGTGAAATGATTTAGACTCTTAAACAAGCGTCCTCATACTTGCTGCCAGGGAGGCAGCATGGCCTTTTAACAGAGTTTGTGAGGGCGTTGCAGATCAGCCCTGTGGCTAACACACAGACACCACAGTCATAGTGACTTCATCTTCGCTGCAGGCTGCTCTGGTCTCCTGAGTCGTGCTGCAGAGGAGCAGCATGAGTACGGGCAGTGTTGAGGCAGCAGGTTGCAGGGGTGGGAGAAGTACTATTGTACCATGAGCAGAAGGGGCTGGAGTGGATTTTCAGCATACTTAGGAATTGGCGTGCATTAGTTCTGCAGATCAGTTTTGAGATGCTGGTTCGGAGCTCAGGAGCATCCCAAATTCCTCAGCTGAATTTGCACATGCACAGATGTTCTCGAAGTATTTCTGGACTTGAGTCGTTGCGCTAGAAGTGTTTTTCCTATTTGCTTTGAAGTGTAAATTGAAAGCCACTTCTGCAGTGGCATGCACTAAGGCAGAACATTTCAGGAACACTTCTGCAAGAGTCATTGCACAACTGTAAACGCAAATTTCAGTAGTAACATGATGGCTTTGGACTGCATCTGGTTGGCTTGCCAAGAGTAGCCTGCAGCCAGTACATCATGTGTTTGAGACACCATAACAGTGAACTGAATTATCAGAGGTAAAGATCATCTGAGCAGCGTGCCCCTTTCACGTGCTTTGGTTTTTGCTAGCTTCTTTTCCCTCATTTCCTTTTCAATGCAAACATGAAGTATGCTAAATCTGTGTAAAGTTGGACTTTTTTGAAACGTTTGTGTGAAACTGCTATTCATCAAATGTTACATTTCCATTTTTCTACAATGCATTCAATGGACCAGTTGGGTATGGATTCCATTTGCTAATATTACTGTAGAGAGATCTCTGCCGGTATGTATGCATAGCCAGAACCTGTGACGTTGTTACTGCTTGTTTGGTTTTGGATCCCCTTCCTCCCAACCCTCACCCTTCTCTCTTTTTTTGTATTTTGTTCCTAGTGTCTTGTGAATGTGTTTGTGATACGTGGATTTCTTATGTTGACTTCACTTAATTTTAAAGGCGCATGGATATTTTTTTTTCTTTTTGAGTTTCATATTTCTGTATCTGTATTAGTGGGAAGTGATTGCCCCCCCCCCCCCCCCCCATGCTTAATAATCACCATCATTCCCTTCCACCCTTCCTTCCTTAGGTGAGAAGCCATTCAAATGTGATCAGTGCAGCTATGTGGCCTCAAACCAGCATGAAGTAACTCGTCATGCAAGGCAGGTTCACAATGGGCCGAAGCCTCTGACCTGCCCACACTGTGACTACAAAACAGCTGACCGCAGCAATTTCAAAAAGCACGTTGAGCTCCACGTCAATCCGCGCCAGTTTCTCTGTCCTGTTTGTGATTATGCAGCATCTAAAAAATGTAACCTGCAGTATCACATCAAATCCAGGCATCCTGATTGTTCTGACATCACCATGGATGTTTCAAAGGTAAAGCTACGGACTAAAAAGAGTGAAGCTGACTTTTCTGAGAGCATTAATGACAAAGCAGAGAAGGAACAAACTAAAGGGGATTCAGCTGCAAAGAAAACTGAGAAAATTGTGAAAGTGGAGAAAAAAGATAATTTGGCAAAGGAAAAGAAGCCGACGAACAATGTTTCTGCAGGTCAGGTGACAACCAGAAGTCGGAAATCAGCTTCAGAAAACAAGGAGGTGGATATTAAAACTGAGAAAAATACTGAGAAAACATGTAAAACAAAGAAGATCAAAAGAAAGGCAGAGGCTGAAGTAACTTCCTCAAAGCAAGAGCCTGCAAATGATACCTCAACAGTAACAAAAAAGAAAAAGAAAGTGGAAGCTAAACCCAGAGACTGCCAGGAAGCTCAAAAAAGTGACATTGTACCAGAGGAGGAGCCTAAAAAGCAAAATTCTTGCCTCAAGAAAAACAGAAAAAAGAAAGCTCTGAAAAATAAGCACAGTAAGAAAAGCAGTAAACTCGATCAGGAGAAGATCGAGGAAGAGGAGATGCCAGATGAGCGTCATATCACAGAAGAAGATGGATGTGTGAAGCCTGACGCTGAGAGCAGTGACCAGAAGGAGCAAGATCCCACTGACACAGCGGCATTAAACGACGATGGTAGTCATGCTCTCAAGGGGGAGAGCGCTGATGCCAAAGGAGGCTGTGTAGAAGACCCAGGGCAGCTTTGTCTGCCAGCTCAGGATGCAAACACAGAAGCTGAGGTAGAGGACCAAGAAATGCCTGCTGCAGCAACAGAGAGCGAAGAGGCTGTTGGTGAAAAAGAGGAGGAGAGAAAGCCGGACAGAGGGGAAGGCACTTGCTCTGAGGAATCTTCCCATGCAGTGTCTTCTGAAAAGGGCTTGGATGTGCCCATGGATGTGGTACCAGATCTGGCGCCTGAGAAGGAGCCAGAGGAAACCTTCATGGCAGAAACTGTGAGTAACTCAGACCTACTGGACCTGACCAAGACGTGCCTGCCAGTGACAGAGCCAGCAGGAGATGCCGTGCCGGCACCTGCGCCCCCAGAAGGGTGTATGCAAAGCCCTCAAGTAGCTCTGGCCTTATCATCTCCGGATAACACAGCAGTGAATGAATCTCAGGAAATGGATGAGGATGAGGGCATCCACAGCCACGAAGGCAGCGACATAAGTGACAACATATCAGAAGGAAGCGATGACTCGGGGTTAAATGGCGCTCGCTCTGTACAAGAAGAAACAAGTCCAAAGACATCACAAGGAGCTGCAGACACTGCAGTCGCCAGGGAGAACTATGTGTGCATTTTTTGTGACCGCTCATTTAAAAAGGAAGGTGAATACAGCAAGCACCTCAATCGCCACTTAGTCAATGTGTATTATCTTGAGAAGGCAACAAAAGGTCAGGAGTAGAAATAGCTGTGGTTTGGGGGAATCTTCTTTTGTACGATCTTATACAGTTTATGTACAGATATTGTAGATTTATTTTTTTTTTTTTAAGCACGGTTTGCTTTAGTGTCTGCATTGGTTTGGTTTTTAAGTTGAAAATATTTTGGACACTTTTCTGTGTAATGGTGAACTCATTAATTATTGGATCTCTTCATTAGAGAAGGCAGATGGGGTGTATGAGGCTGTGTCCTGTAAAGTCAGTGTAAGCTTCTAGTATATTAGCTTATGCAATTCTTTTATAAATTGAGTTTTAGGAACAAGACTGTAGCTAACAATACACAAGTTGGATGTTTATAGAGCCATTGGCATTAGTTGCTTTTTGTTCTAGCAGCCAACTCCTCCTCTCTCTCCCCAATTCCCTTCCCCTTTTTTTTATTAGTTCTCTATGTGTCTTGATGTTCAAAGTGTTAAACTACTTGATGGTTTTTCTACCAGGAAGATAGCTTCTATTACATAAAGAGCACTTTGTAAAAGAAATCAAAGTTGGCTAGTGATGAACATAACTGTTTAAGATAATTGTGAACGTACATTTCAGATCCCCTAAGCGTGAATGGTGAGCCAAGATTTGGGAGTAGTCCTTCCAACTTTTGATTGGAGAATCGCTGTTTTGATTAATATCTTAATGACTATGATATGTAATTGGCTTTGTTGTGGGGGAGCAAGTTTATTATTTTTAATTTCTGCTTTTTTTTTTTTGATTGTGCTTTAAGAGCTTAAAATATTGCACATTGTTTTTGATTTTTACCTATGCAGTTTAATCCTTTAGGAATAGCGCTTGTGCAGTACATGTACACTTTATATATGCATGTTTGATTTTGCTTGTGTAAGTTTTTTTTTTTTATTTGGAAATGTTCAGATTCGTTGCTTACCATGGGACAGTTTTCTGTGACAGTTTTCTGTGATGCTCTTTACTGCAGATTTTTCTTGTTTTCCTGGGGTATTATTAGTTGTGCATGAAATTATTAATTGCTTGGCTATATATTTTTGACTGACTTTAAAATTGTATAGTTCTTGAGCAAAAGGATACCAATGCAGTTTCAAAACACTATAGGATTTATCATGGAAATGCCACTTCTGATGTTTTGAATACACATACAGAGTAATAAATTGTAATTTGGGATCACCAGACAGGAAAATACTCACTCTCAGTGGAAAGGGTCTGCAGCTTCTGCAAGTCCAGATCTTCTTTTTTCCTCTCCTTTTCCTTTCCGTGATGGACAGCGGTCAAACTCCATGAGCTTAAAATAAATAAAATAGTACCAGTGATAGAAGTATGGTTCATCTAACATCCCCCACGCCAAAAAAACAGATAAATCAACTGGTAAGCAACAAACCTGGCATTAAAAACTGTAGGAATTCCTGCTCCTTATTCATTCAGGTTGCATTTAATAAAGTCATCCGGCTTCCATGCAGAGAGAAACACGTAGGTGATCAGATTGTCATCTCCAGTCTCTGTGTCATACCAGGATTTTTAAATTCTGAACAGGTTTAATTTATGGCACACACAAACACAAGAGAGATTGCATACTTACTGCTTGTAGCCAACCAGTGGCAAAATGTAAACACAGTCCAAACCAGCAGGGAAAAAACAAAACCCTTCAGTCCCATCTGTGCACTCTTCTGTCAGCTGCCTTTCCAGTGGGAACAGTTGGGGACAGCTTCTCTGGTTGTCAGCTCCAAAGAAGCAAATTTGGAGGCAGGTGTTATTTGGAGAGTGGAGTTGAGGAGCTCAGACACTATTTGTCAGAGCACTTTATGGCAAATACTCTCAATGTAACTCTGGAATAAACCCTATTCTCTGCATGTCCCCACAGCATCTTCCCCTCCAAACAAACCCATTGCCTTGAATGAATAGAGAGCAACAATGCTACATTGCTTCTGCTTTTGGGAGAGATTGGTAATAGGAGGCCAAAGATTTGAGAGGGAAGGCATCCCTCGTGGCAGAAATCAATTGTATAATGTATAGTGAGTTTTTGTTTGCTTAGATAGTGTTCAATCCTTACCTTGGCTGCGACAATCATTGTCAACTGAAGATCAAGTTGCAACTATATTTATGTTAAACATTAAGAAAATAAACCTAGTTGAATTGTTTTCCTAAACAACCAGTTGTAATAGACTTAGATGTATTTTTTTTTCTTCATAATAGTGTTTCCTTTATATATAAATGTTGCCACCATTTGTGAGCGATGTGAGCAGATGCTGGGAATTCCAGGACTGTGTAGAGGTTTTATAGCTCCCTTCATACCCTTGCAAAGAGCCTTTGCCGTCTTGTGAGAGACTTCAAGGACTTTAGCTGTGTTCAAATAAACTTGTGGACTGTCCTGATATTTTTTCTGGTTTGTTTTTGAATGAAAATAATGGTGTTGACTGACTTTAAATCTCTGTCTATGAGATAAAAACAAAGATGTGGTTCTCTCAGATACTCTGCTGCACATTTCGGTGAAGTGGTCAAGGTTTCAATGCTTCATCTGACAAGAACTCTTTGAGGATGATGGTCAGCTCCTGTTCGGCAGTGTTTCTTACCACGAGATTAGAAACTGAAAATAAATTATTAACATATTAAGAAGAAGGAATGTTGATTCTTTCTATCCGAGACCCATCAACAATGTCCTGAAATACCTAATGTTGGCGCAGAACTGTGTTGGAATTCTCTGCTTGGTTAAGACCAACGTTAGGGAGTATGTTATGGTAAAACAGCAAGGATGTAATGCATTATGTGTACCTAAAATGTTAGACGTTGCTAATATTAAGTATTTGAGGGGGAGTGCAGGTCAGATAACCCACCATATATGGTGGGTCTTACATTGCTGTATCTCCCGTTAAACAATGCCTTTTTTTTGTTGTTGTTGTTCTTTTTCAATATTCTTAAATTATTTTGTGTTGGTTTTGCCAATGCTAGCGTTTTTGTGTTTATTGGCAATAATACTTGTACGAGTGTTCAACCTCCAGTATGTGGTTGAAAGGATTAGCACACTGATACTCCTACACTGCCAGCCCTCGGTTGAGCAACGTGGTGTTTTGGGCTTTTGCTGTATGAATCTATACATTCAAAGTAACTGCCCTGAGGAATGGTCTAGAAGTGGGTAGCTAGGCATTAATAATCCATGGTATTGTAATTGGTATTTCTGGATTTTGATGATCTAGGATGGAACTTTAGTCACTTAAAAGAAGAATGTTTAACAACTGACAGGCCAGTTAAGATATGGTAACGTCATTGATTTCAACAGATTTAATGTAGCTGAAAGGTATTAAATCAAATTCAAGAGTTTTCTTGAATGTCAGTTGTGTAGATATGTGGCGTGCATTCAATATTAACAGAATCCAAATAGCTAATGGAATTGTTTTATGTGTACATATATTTTCCCCTTCTAAAATTACACTAGCTAACAAACTTTTGTAAGCTGGCATGGAAACTTGTTTATGATGTTTAGTTGCACCATGTTTGAGCTTTTACAGTGCAATACTTGTATTCTCTGAATTAAACCAAAGGTAATTTTTTTTTCATGCTCTCTCTACTGTAGTGCATGACAGTCTTTTCTACATTTGTAATAGATGTAAAACAAGCCAGATCATACATCCTGTTTTTACCTAAAACATGTATAAGAAGTCTTTTGTTCAAAATGTAGTATAAAGTTAAACTAAATTGCATTATATTAACCCTTACAAGTGTATTTTCCTAAGCATAGTTATGATTAAATAAACTTTATTAAGGAACTTGGAGCTTCTATCTCCCACTTATTAATGGCTATGAAAGCCATTTGTAACTAAAGGCAGGAGCAGCACAAGCATGGTTGACAGAGCTCTTCAGGACCTCAAGCCAGCACGGTCTGGGGAGCCAGTATACAGATGCCACGTGTGTGCGCACACGGGCTTGACTGCAAACAGGGACAACGTCTCCAGAAATAGGTTCTTTCTCCAGTTCAACACATTATATTCATTTCCCTGCCTGCTTCAGTGAGGGCAGGGCACAAAGTGGGGGATGCATGCACACGGCCGAGGTTCAGACTTAATGCTGGACCTGTTTGTGACTTGGCAGGACAGGCCCGATGGGCGTGAAAGGCATAGTCCCTGCCACATGAGAAGAAATGCAGCTTGATGGAAACTGGAATTTAAATTTGAGTTTCAGATGTAATGCAGGTGGCAATTCCTCCTGCATTCCAAAGGGGTCTCCGGTGCTGTCTCATTTGGGGAATTAACAGTAGGTTTATAAAAATTATGTCACCCATCATCCCTATGGCTATGATACTGTCTGTATAGATACTGAAAATGTCTTGAGAGCTGTGGAGCTTGGTGTAGCCTGTACGGGTTTTCATCTCTCTGTCAGCCTGGCCCTCTTACAAAACCTGAGCTGGATTAGCCCATGATGCTAACCTGCCTTCTAGGGCTTGGTCATTCTTACCTCCTACTAATGCAGAACAATTCCTATTTGCCAAGGCATCGAGGCAAATGATGTTTAATGAACTTGTGGGGATAGTTGTACATGCAGCTGCCGCAGCTTTGAACAGTTTGAAACTTCTATGCTAGAAGGATAAGAAGTGAGCTTTTGTCTTCTCTGATTAAATGTTTTCTTATAAACAACACTCCCCCCAGGGTCATCTTAGTCTGTCAGTGGGAATCTGGGGTTCTGAGCCATGCAATCAGTAGGCAAGCAGCAAAGAGCCGGGTGCACTGTTACCACAGGGCATAGACTTGGAGGGCTGCAGGGTGGCAGGGCTGTCATCACCTGGGTAAGGGGCAGGTTTTGGTTTGCTCCTCTTGAAGTCCTGTAGACGGTGTGTATGCAGTTTAGGGTAAAGCCGGTGTAGGGACAGGGAACAGGAGTGATGCCTGAGCCTGCCCATGGACTGCAAGGGAGATGCTCTGGGAGCATGGCATAGAGACAGCAGGGTCTGGATACTTGTGTGCCTCTTTGCCTGTGCTGTGTGAGTTAATGATTTCAGAATGGATCAATAGAGGAGGCCCTGCCCTTTGTACCACCAGCTAGTGCTGCCCCCCACCCCCAGGAAGGTGTTCTGGGGACAAACTAGCTGAAACAGGAGAACACAAGTGGGTTGGTAACCTGAGAAACCATTTTCCCTTAAGCCTGCAGTCAGGTCATCCTTATCTTTGACTAGCTCCTTGCACCTTGGTGGAAAACCTGCTAGTTTTTTCCTGATAGAAAACCAGGATAAAACCTGCTAGGCTGAAAACATGCATAGAAGCTGCTTTATGCTAAGTTGTTTTTTTACAGAACTGGGTAGCTAAGCACAAGTGCATGTCTCCATGGTACCTTGCAGGCCAGCAAACTGCCAGCAAACTGCCAGCAAACTCCTGCCCAGTCACCCAGATGCCCGAAAGGTGAGTTACCTCAAGTGGGGGATAGCTTAGCTTTCTGCTGGCTTGTATGGAGACAGAGCAAGTTCATGTCTTAATTCAGCTGCCTTATTCAGGCTTTGCTGATGCTCTGAAGGAGTCGAAATGCTAGGTTCCTGATTTTGGTTTGGTGGTTTGTTTGTTTGTTTGTTTGTTTTTAAAGCTTAGCCATGCTGACACAAGTGGCTTTACCTTGTTCACGTACAGTATAACCTACACGTAAGAAAAGGTAATTCTAGAAGGGCAAAACCCTACCCTTGGTCAGGTTGTATTTTTAAGCTTGGTAACTTGAGTTCCCTGCATCTCCCTCCTTTACTGGAGGCACCTGACCTGTGGCAAGACAATGTCATGGCAGTGCTCTGACACCCTCAGGCTCAAGCTAGGTGGCTGAACCTGCCCCTTGCCCACGGACTGGTCGGAGGAGCCATTGTTGGCTCCTTTAGCCCTGTATAGGTCAGAGCACTCAAACTGCTGTCATCTGTAGCAGAGGCTGTGCTGGAGGTGAGGGGATAGATGAGGTTTGTGGCTGGGTTTGTGTCCATCACAGACAGACGAAGGAGAGTTGTGGCAAAAAGTTGAGTGGAAAGATGGTGACCAGTCCCTTGGTGAGGATGCCAGGGCAGGAACATCGGCAGTGCCCTGGGTGGTTATAAAGCGGCAGGACCACCTTCTGAGTGCTGACACAGGTGTGTGCTGCCTTAAGCAGGGACTCAGGAGGTGAAACTGCCAAGGGGCAGTAATTTTTAAGTGGGGATTTCAGGAGCACATGCTTGCAGCATAGCACGCACTTGTGCAATGCACCTAACACAAAGCTGTGGCATTGCAGGCATGCACCCTGCACTCACAGCATAGCACATGCTCCCCAACTAACACATGGGTAGCATAGCACGTGTTCGCCTGCCCTCTGATCTGGCCTGGCTGTTTGCACTCTGTTCAGTATCCCTGTGCCCTGTAATCATGGAGGAAAACCAAAAAGAAGGCTGAGCCCCTTTCCCGTCACTGTGCTGGGAGTCCTAGTTTTAATAAAGGGTTTGTGTGCTGCTCTAGTTCTTCCAAAAGGCACTAAGCCCTGGACCTGCCCAGAGCTGGCCACAATAGCCCTGATGGTTTGAGGGCTTTTTCTTTTTCTCCTCTTTCTTGATTTGGTGCTGCCTGGTGAGGCTGGGGCACAGAATAGTTCAAAGATGTGACCACAGCCACACTGTGACACCCAGTGTGTGGCATGGGATGCTACCACCACCTCATCCTCAACAGCAGCTGGGTAAGAATTCCCCCTGGTGTTTCAGGTCGCTGCTGGCTGACCTGCATGGGCAAAACTCTCCTCTGCCACTGCAGGAACCACAGGGATGGGTCAATGCACTGCCCTGGCATGGACCCACCATCAAGTTTCTGCTCCATCAGCAATCATGATGGGCAACTCCCAGCAGTTTACCTGCAAGATCAGTGAAGACACTTGCTAGTGAGGGGAGTTTATGGGCAATTGCAAACTGTGAATCACAAGAAAATCACCAGGAAGGAGATGCTTGAAACTTCTGGTAAATTAGGCTCCCAGCCCAATGCACCTCTCCCCACATTACAGGCTATTTTGGGAGTGTTAACAGTGGGCAAAATGTCAAACCTTATGTGGGACTTGTTCTGCTCTTGCCATGAAAAGCAGCGGCGATTTCCCTAGGCTGGGAGTCCCCTGCCGTGAGCAGCTCTGAAAAGGGAATAGCCACTGGGCAAGGAAAGGAAGCTGCCTTTTGTTTTCGGTGAGCTGGCACCACATCGGATGCGTGCCAAAGCAAACCAACCCACAGGCTCCCAGCCGCAGCAGCACGTCCCTGCTTGCAGGGTGGCGGGGAGATGCAGCCCTCCCTTGCCTGGCCCAGTTCTGCATGCCACACTGCCCCGCTTCAACCTAGCTCTCTGTGCTTGGCCAGGAAGTTGAGGAGCATCCCTGTCCAGGTATAAAAACACCCCTGGGTACTGCAACCCCCCGACAGCTCAAAGGCACTGCCAGCCAGCTTTAGCTGTTACACATTCAAATCTGTCCTTCTCTAGGATTTTACTTGTATTTTAACTACCCCATCTGAAGCTGTGAGCTGTTTTTTTGTGCAGTTCTCCAGAAAACTGAGTAGTTCTGAATACTCTCTTCTGGAGCAGCTATGATTGCACCCTGCTAGTGCACACTGGGACACCCATGAAGAGCAAACTTTACCAGGGGGTTGGACCTTCCCAGCCCTCTCTTTATGCCTCAGTTTTGCACAGACTCAAACCACCTTTGCTTTTGGTTCCTCTGCTAAGATGAAATCAGCCATTGTCCACAGGCATGGTAAAAATTGTCTTACATTTCAGGCTGTCTGGCATAAACCAGACACAAACCCTCCATTTGAGAAGCGTTTCCAAGCAGGTCTTCAGCTCCTGTGTAATTCAGCCCTGGGAACTCATAAAAGGCATATCTATGCTTTCATTGAGGCAGTAATTGCTTCCACATTACAACCTCCTGCATACCAGGGTTTAGCATGTGTCAGGAGCATCCATTTTTGTTCCCAGCTGGGGCTGTTGATAGCTGACTGCTGCTCTCATGGCAGAGCATGGCTTTTGCAAAAGCCCTTCAACACCTGCCCAACACCAAAGTCCTGCGCTGCCCCAGCTTGCCCCTTGCACATCTGAGTTGGACACAAAAGGACGTGGGGCATGGGAGGCATGCATGCCCCCTCCCTGCACATCCCGGTGTTAGCAGCAAGCCTTTTCTCCTGGGTATGCTTCCGCTACCCCCGAGCCCACATGCAGCCCACCTGTCCTTGTAGAAAGGTTGGTGGTTGTTTTTTTTTTTTCCCCAAACCCAGGCAACCTGCTATGCCAAACACTTGCCTTGGCTACAATTTTTCACATCCAGCCCGGGGGCTGAGGACCACCGCTGTAACAGAGGCAGGTCTTCCAGTTGCTCTTTCCGCATGTGGAGATGTTTGCCTTTCATGTTGTCTTTCCCAGACATACAGCAGCAGAGGAATGTTATAGGGGATGCCTGGTTTGGATTTGTCAAGCTAGTTTGAACAGACCGCAGCCAGACCCTTTTCCTGCCTCCCAGTTTAGCTGAGAGCACTGTGACTTTTTCCATGCCTGCTTTTCTCAGACTGCTCCACATAATCCCAACAAATGAGAAGGCACAGGCTTCTGCTTTCCACTGTCTGTTGTCCCCCCCCCACCCCCTTAAATGAAGTATGTTACTGGCACTAGACAGGTTCTCTTCAAGGCACAAAACATCGTGTATCTGTGTGACAGCATAAGGAAAAACCAATGTCTGTAGTTAGTTCTGGCTGGAAATGTCATTTTAGGCAGCAGGATGGGGCTAGTGCCGGGTTTCTGCAGGCTGGCCCTGTTGAGCTGTCTAAACGTAGCTGCAGGCCAGTGAAGAGGCATCTTTAAGCATCATGCAGACTAAAGCAACTTCTCCAGCCCAGGCTGCACACCCACAAAGGAGCACACACAGACAGTGGTGGGAAGGGAAGCCCAAATAATGCCCTGACTGGCTACTCCCAGGGCCATCATCGGAGCCATCAGCCCATCAAAGGCCCATCTGCACAAACCTAGAGCTGCACAGGGCCACAACGGGAGATAGGAACCCAACTGAGGGACTCCTGAGGAATGAACAGCTGTCTGGGCCCCTCCCAGGGCTGTGTTTGCAGAGCCATCAGTCCCTCTGGCCAGGAGCAAATTCCATCACAATGTCTTTCTCTTGGAGACAGATCTTGTCAATGTTTATAAACACCTGAAAGGAGGGTATAAAGATGACAGGGCCAGGCTCTTTTCAGTGGTGCCCAGTGTCAGGACAGGAGGCAATGGGCACAAACTGAAACACAGAGGGTTTCTTCTGAACATCGGGAAACACTTTTTTACTGTGAGGGTTGCCCAGGGAGGTTGTGGTCTCCATCCCTGCAGATAGTAAAAAACCATCTAGACACAATCCTGGGCAGCCTGCTCCAGGTGGCCTTGCTTGAGCAGGGAGGTGGGCCAGAGAACCTCCAGATGTCACTTCAATGCCAACCATCCTGTGAGTCTGTGTATCTCAGAGCTCTCCAGGTCACCTTTTGGGCTAAGGAGGATTGTTGTCTAGGAGTGTGACACACATCAGGGGATGCAGCAGAAGAACATTTTGAGATTGCACAATATTTGTTCAGGGGAGGAATCATGGGTGGAAAAAGGGAGGGATTTAGGTGATTTGGGGAACAAGCATGGGAAATAGAGGGCTAGTTATGTATAAATAGTTGGCTCGTCAGTACGCTTGTCTGTCACTGCCCTGCACCTGATCAGCACAATCTATCCTGTGTCCTTATTAAATTCCTTTCTAACTGGGTGAGGGCTCTGTATTCTGTGTCCATATGGGGACATGACGGCAGCAACTGGAGTCAGACTGTGGGTTGAAGGAGCTGTGTGTCCATGGTGCAGCAACTGAAGTGGGGACAGGTGTGCTATCACTAGTGAGGATCAAGCTGGATTAGCTGGAGAACAGGTGAAATGGCCTGGCAGAAAAGGGGTGTGGGGGTCTCTAAGGGCCAGCTCAGAGTGTCAGAACATCTGGATAGCTCTGGGAGACTGTAAGGCCATGGGGCCAGCAGAGTCCTCACCTGTTGTGTGTCTATGAGGGAGGCTGTCTGTACCAGTAACTGGAGTGGGGCTGCAGCCTCGGTATGACACACTTCCCTCTAACACTGGTCTTCCTGCTGGAGTTTTCATGTAGTTCGCAGGATGCTCATGCCCCCACGAGTGCTTTGTCAGTGATTCAAAAAGGAAAGAAAGGAGTGTCTTTGAAAAGTTTTATTCTACACCCTCACTTTTAGAAACCTTTACACAAGCTACAAACCAAATCAAAGCAGTGAGCTGCAAATTTCCTCTTCAAGCACATGAGCAGACCTGCTTTTCATTAATTCACCTTCCCTGTGTCCAAAAGCAGCGTGTTGCACTCCCTTGTCTGCCCCAGATGTTGAAGGGCTGAAAGGACCTGATTTTTGGTCGATGTTGAATTACTATCAGCCACTAGGAGGGTCATACCCACACTGCAGCATTCCTTGCTTCCCCCCACTCCCTCCACCACCTCCTTCCACTTTGGAAATGCCGTAAAGCCTCCAAGAACAAGGTGATTTCTGACCTGTGGGAGCATGTCTGCAAAAGAAGACCTACTCTATGAGAAGCAAAGCCAGCCCAGGGCAGGCGAGTTTCCATCCCATATTTCAAGAGGAAACAGGTAAAGGGATTTGCTCAGAGATACCGGCAGGTCCCAGGGAAAAGCCTCTCACAGCAAGGTACCAGTTGCCCAGCTCATTCAAAATGGCTGCAGTTCAGTGGCTGGATCAGGTGTGGACTTGTGGAGTTCCTCCCCAGGCGTGCTTTCAAAAATGTGTCTGTCTGCCTTTAAAAAGGAGTCCAAGCTCCCCTGAATACCAATAAGCAAAAAGGTTCTCCACAGGCTGTTCTGTCTTCTACCTCGCTCAATTGATGAGAAGTGCTATCTTTTCCCTGTGGTTTTCAGGTTTTCCACCAGGGAGGAAGGCTTTTTGGTCCTATAGGCAGCAGTGCCTGCAATCCGGGACCCTCTGATGGTACTGATGTATGGCAAAAGGGGAGGCTCCCGCACCACCAACGCAGTGCCCTCAGGAGTATAGGCCCGGAGCAGCAATTTCTCTTCTGCGTGAGCCGTCACTGCCACCCAGCCTGTACAGTCAAAAAAAATACAGTCAGTCAGTGAGACAAGTCACTAGGATCAGAACGAGGGTTCTGGCACAAACTCAGTGCTTCTCATGTTGGTGAAGAACCTGAGTTACAAAGGTGTGATTTCTTTGAGAAAGCTAACTCAAATAATACCCAGCCCTTTCCCAATAGAAGATAACACCTAAATCCACATCTTACTCTCCCCAGACACAGAACTTAAGAGGGATGGTAGGAACTACCAAAACCACAACAATAAAGCTTTCCAATCCATGGCCCTTTCCCTCTCACCTGGACAGCCAACAGTGTCACAGCCATTCCTGATGCTGTGGAACTTGTATGGCAGCCAGAGCATAAAGTATTGCAATATGGTCATCCTGTACAAGCGTGGTTGTCAATCTCCATTCTCAGAGGTTGCCAAGCCTCAGCTGGACACAAGTCATGCCTGCCCTGATTTTGTGCTGGTGACAGTCCTGCTCTGAGCAGGAAATACAGCTTCATCCCTTCAGAGGCCTCTTCCCATCAATGTTTCTAGGATGCAGACCCTGCAAAACAAACTAATGAAGAAATATTAAACTACCTGCAGAGGAAAGCTTGATATCTGCGACTGCTTCAGTGGTACCAATTCCTTTCAGTGTAATGTCCTGAGGGACAAGCGGAGGGAACTCTTTCATTCGCTCTTCCCCACCCATGGGAACCTAAGATCAAAACATGGAGAAAAGATTTAACAGTCAAGAGATGCTTCAGCACTACCTTAAACTGGTGAGCAAGGCACAAGTGGGAATAAAGATATTAGACCGTTGTTAGCCATGTAAGAGCTGGCTTGAATATCCTACGGAGTTTTCAGGTTTGCCAAGAACAGAATCGGGATCACATCCAGAGCAAGCCAGTGGGAGCTCAGAGGTGAGCAAAGATGGAGTGCCCGCTGCAGGACCCAGCTGGTGGCTCAAGCCAGCCGCCCTGATGCGAGGGACAGGGGACAGCACCTGTTCTCGACGTGCACAGGAATGGAGCTGCCAGAACAGGGACAGCTCACCCTGTCCCCCAGCAATCTGCAAGTGCTACACAGTATGTGGCAATACCAAGGAAAAAGTCAGACCACCAGAAGATGAAGGGATGTGCAGAGGATCCAGCGGGGAAAGAATAAGAAAGCCATGTTTTTCAACTGCAATCTGTTCTGAAACCCCATCTCAGGTGCTCTTTCCTAACACAGCTGCAGCCACGCAGCCTGTGGAAGAGTGCTGCACACTGCAGATCTCTACTCTCCCACCACAGAAGTCCTGAACTCTTGACTGTGCTGGGTTTGTGTGTGTGGCAGAGTTTTGGTAGTGGGGGAAGGGGCTACAGAGGTGGCCCCTGTGAGAAGTTTCTCGAAGCTCCCCCAGCTCCAAGTCAGACCATCCTTTGCACCAAGGCCAAGACAATTAGCGATGGTGGCTGTACCTCTATGATAATGTATTTAAGAAGGTGAACCTGGGAGGAGGAGTGGGAGTTGTGAGGGAGACACCTCTGCAAACTCTGAGGTCAGTGGAAGAAAGGAGGAGGAGGAGTGGGGGGGGAGGTTTGCCAGAGTGGAGACTCCCCTGCAGCCCATGGTGAGAGGGCAGGCTGTGCCCCTGCAGCCCATGGAGGACCCCACGCCAGAGCTGGTGACTGTGCCTGAAGAAGGTCAGGACTCTGAGGGAAGCCCATGCTGTTGTAGTTCAACGCTGGGAGGACAACGCATGGGAGAGACCCACGCTGGAGCAGTTCGTGAAGAGCTGTAGGGAAGGACTCATGTTGGAGAAAGTTCATGGAGGACTGTCTCTTGTGGGAGGGACCCCACGCTGGAGCAGGGAAAAGTGTGAGGCGTCCTCCCCCTGAGGAGGAAGGAGCAGTGGGACTGACTGCACCCCCCATTCCCTGCCCCCTGTGCCACTGGAGGGGAGGAGGTAGAGAAATTGGGAGCAAAGCTGAGTTGGGGAAGAAGGGAGGCGTGGGGGGAAGGTGTTTTTAAGATGTGGTAATGCTTCTCACTGTCCTACTCTGTCTGTTAAGTGGTGGTGGTGGTGTCTGAATTAAATTTATTTTCTTTTTATTCCCCTAACGAGTCTGTCTTGACCATAGCTGGTGACCATAGTGGGCGAGTCATCCCTCCCTGTCCTTGTCTTGACCAAGGAACCTTTTGTTGTATTCTCTCCTTCCCATTCCTGAGGGGGAAGGAGTGAAGGAGTGGCTGCGTGGTGCTCAGTTGCCCTCTGGGCTCAAGCCAGACACTGACACATGCTGTTTTTTCCTGTCAATTGTGCCCCAGCTGGGGCGGGCATTTCAGCAGGCAGGGAGGACAGCCTGGGCACCTGCAACCCAGAGCCCACGACAGCACCTCCTCTTACCTTTAGTAACTCTTGGCCAGCGTGTTTCTCATAGATGGCATCTGCGTTATTCAGGGTAGAAATGTGGACTGGCAACAGGTTAGAAGCCATGACAGAAAACCAGGCAGACTTTTCTCCCTGAAACCAATAACAAGAGGAGGATGGATGTTACAATAACAGAAAAGCAGCCCCAAATTGCTCTCTCCTGCTCCATTTCTTTCCTGCATGTTGAAAACTTGTTCGACTGATGTCCACTCCTTGTCTGAGTGGTCCTTGCCTGTGTCACCGCAGAGCAGCCAGGATTTATATAAACAGGGAAGCTGAGCTTCCAGGAGAGAAGCACCCATGTCTTACCATCCTGCCTCAAAGTACTCCCAATACCATATCCCCTGCCATCACATCTGGCAAATCATCCAAGAGGTATCTTTGCTCAAGTTTAATTCCCAAGAACAAACTCAGTGTGGTTATGTAGTGTGAGAGGTGATGGACATCTCCTGTCTGGTGCTTCTTCTCCTATCGCTTTACATTTCTAACATGCATCTCCCATCAAACTATACTTGGTTCCAAGCTGCTCTCAAACTATGCAAAGACCGAATGTGGAGCAATTTCAGCAGGCACTCTTGTAACTTTTGCACAAAAAGCAAACAAGGCCAGAGAGAGAAGAAACCTTTACAAACACTGCTAGCAGCCTGAAATACGGAAACTCAAGTTTAGCAATTCCTTCAAGTTCCTCACAGACCTGATCTGAGGCAGGGGCTCCTCTGTCATGATCTGAGCACAACTGTCTTCCTCCAAGGTCTCTGGAAGATGTACATTTGCAAGGCCAATACAGCAATGGGCTGAGACAGATACCAAGGACCTGTGGGACCCTAAACATGCATGGCTCAGCTTGCTAAGAGCATCATTACATGGAGGAAGCCTAACTGCCAGCCCTGCTGCACTGGACAGGTCTCTGAGCCTGATGCTCTCATCAGGAGATGGTGTGGCACTTTTTTACCCTGACCTCAGGTTCCCTAGGCTGCCAACACCAGCTGTGTTCTCCACAACTTTCAAGAACAAAAGTCATCCCTCACAACAAAACAACCCCTTGGGCGGCCCTGTAGCTGCCTGATCTCACAGTGTTTCTGCAGAGGGTGTTTACTGTCAGCAAAATGTCACCTGTATCGCTGTCCTACTTTGTCAGGGATGCAAATCCAGGTGCTTTCTTGAGTCCCTGATAGTGCCCAACCAACATGCCTAGGAAGTTCTTTTCCTAGAGCTTTGCCCAATACAGTATGGATAAAGACAGGTTTTCTTCTGCTGGGTTGCTCTCATCACAAACAGCATTTTTTTTCCTGAGTGAGGCATTACTCTTCTGTACTGCCAAGCTGTTTTTTGGGACAGGGCTCCGCATTCTCACCTTAACTATGATGGAGCTCTCCTGCCATACTGGTACATTATTACTTACAGAATCCTGTCCCCTCCACCTTTCTGGTTTTCTTCCAGCAGGTCAAAAGTGTCCTCAGCAAAGTAACAATTCAACATTTTATGGTGATCTTGGAAAGCTGACTGAAACAAAGGAATAGCCATACACACATGCCCTTCCCAAACTGGGGCAAACTACTGAGGAAGGCATTATCATTAAGTGCTAGATCCATAGCTGGAAGAAACCACCACTTCCAGAGGGAACATCATGGGAGGTCAGCTCCACACACTTCAATAAACATGTATGGCATGGGATTTCTAATAAATGGAAGGAATTGGCAGGGACACACACACACACAGAGCACCTTTTAAAAATATTTTTACAGAAACTAAAATACATGTGCATTTAATTGCTTCCTTGGGCAAATTCTTCAGAGGTCTGTGTCAGGAAAGCAAAATGCCCATGCTTTTCTCTCATGGCAAACAGCTTTCATGAAACACAGAAATGAGGAAACCCAACTATTTTCCAGTTAATTCTGGCACTCTCCTCCCTCCCTCTCTGCCTTGTGCCTTTGTATGTTATGGGAAGCACATTAAGCTGAAGGCGTCTGTCAGCATTCAAAAGCAGTTACTGTCATACAATATAAAATACTGCATGCTGGTAACAAGTATCAAACCTTTCAACTGCAACTCCCCATCCCAAGGCATTCTGACTTTATGCGTGCTTTACTAACAGATTCATCACCGCAAAAGCAGCAAAGAAAGGGTCTGGAAAAGCTACCCAGAAAGCCTTTTATCATCTGGTACTATAACAAGAGATGAAGCAGCTGCTCACAGAATCCTTTCTTCCCTTACCTCTAAGTAGTCTATACGTCCCAAGGCTGCTAAAAACAAAACCATTCCTGGCTTGAGAATGAAGGTTCGTGGAACAATGGCATGTGTTGGCAAAACCAGCTTTACTTCTTTCTCTGTCAGGAGATTTAAAACCTGCAAAATAAATTGTACTGCCATAACTCATTCCAGATGTTTTAATGGGTCAATGAAATTAATATTGGTATTATACTGATAGAGGAGAAAGAACAAGTAAAGCAGTGTGAAGAACATCTAACAGAACAGTTCAATTCTGGTCCACGTGGTAAGTGAGAAACAGGATGAGGCAGGGATATCACGAATCTCCACGGCAATGCAGGGTCCATAACAAAGTATAAGAGCTGCCAGCAGCCTGCTGGACCACAGATTTGGGAATTCTGGGTCTGGCTGGAACAAGCTCACACAAGATTTACTGTGCTTTAGCATGAGTGCCGCCATGTGCAGAACTGGAGACCACCTTCAGCTATGACATTTGAGTTATTCCACTTACGTAGTGACACAAAGTACCAAATCAATACTAGCAGCAAAGCTAGTCTCAAATGTCTCACTGAGAGAAAAGTGCTGGATCACACTGTGACATAACTCAAACTGCAGGATGACCAACCTGCCACACAGCATGGATCCCTACCCCAGGCACAGCGAAACAAGCTCTCCCCTCTGTGAGGCCTCCCGAATGCTCCTGCTGCCTGTCTTACTCTCCTTCCTTTCCCTCCATCTCCTAGCTTAACTGGCTCATCTGTTTCGGTGCTAACTTGTTTCAGTGAAATGATCCACCCCAAAGCCAGCAACTTAACCAGTAACGCTGCAGCCACAGCGGTCTGATTACTTCCTAAAGAAGCAACTGTTCAAACCCAGCTATGAAACAACGCAGGCACAGAAGTTCAGAGGAAGAGAATAGTCTCCAGGTTGACAGTATCTCTTTCCTAAACACAGGGAACTGACAGCAGTAATGCTTCAGACTCTGTCCCCCATGCATACTACAGTCATGCAAATACAAGTTTGTAGCAGTCTGGCCATGAGGATTTAACCTCAATTCAGCATTAAAAGACTGAACTAACATGGGTTGTGGTGCAGCCAGTACCCTGAATGCTCTTCCTAAGTTCACAGGCAGACAATCTTTAGCTTGAAAGTCAGGGGAGCCTTCAACACTGATTCTTAAAGACGAGGAGGCTTTGTCCTGCTAGCTGCAGGCTTTCTGATCTGTTTGGCAATGCTTAATCCAAGATTTGAGTTATCAGTAATCCTATCCTAGACTTTCCAGAAGCTTGGCTTTGGAAAGAGTCATGAAGAAGCAGCTAAAAACAAACCTCCAAGGAATAAGGACAAAAATTTAATTCCATCATATGCTAACAGCCACTTTCCTTCCCTCTTCTTCCAAAAGAAAAAAAACTCAAACCTGCTCATAACTAAAAAACTCCCCTGACAAAATCTGCCACATAAACCATCTGCTTGTCCTACATTCAGATCGAACACTGACCACAGGAACTAAATTTGATCTGAAACTTGGCAGGTAGTTCTCCAAAGGCACAGCAAGAATAATCAAAGTCAGGAACAGCAAAGCCCACTTTCTTTCCACACCTATTCAACTCCAAAAGAAGAAAGAACATATCCAATCTCCAGCCACCAAACCAGGTCTCTAAGCTGATGACTGTACAGTTCTTGCACTTCATTCTCTATATCCTGTACTTTTTAATCTTCCCTAAAAGATGACCTGTAGCTCTGCACAGGTATCAAACTGATCAAAAAAATCTAAACACAACTTTTTTGGACGTGTGCTGAAACACTGAAGTAAGGCCTCATGTACTGGAGCTATTAACAGGAACACTGCAGATCTTGTCAGCTTCAGGAGAATGCTTTCTCAAAGATTTGGTTCAGTCACACAACACTGGTTATCCTCCTAAGCTCCACCTTTTTCAGCAGGCTGGTAGAGCTTAAAAAGTGCAAACTTAATCAGGTCATGCTAGTATAAACTTGCTTACAGCACTATCATTTACTTCCCTTCATTTAGATGTTAACAAAGTTTGATGACGCACTCATACAGTTCCTTTGTAAAGATCAGTAGGCACTATTCAGAAATGCAACAGTGTTAACACAATGAACTCTTCCCAGATAAATACAAACCATATTTTAACACAATTGCCCAAACCAAAAGAATCCTAACCCCAGGACTGCAGCAGAAATACAGCTGTGCCTGTGGGAGAGCTAAGGCAGAACAGTCCTCCCAAACCCTGTCATCCCAAAACACAGCATCACAGAGTACCTACACAGTTTTCCTTTACAATCCCTGGAGTGTCAAAACACCAGCGAGCATCCTTCACTTCATTGTATGTGAACTCCTCCCTTTCCTCACGCTTCCTAGGGGAATGTCTGGGGTCTTCATCTATGCTGTATGAGAGCGCATCAGGGTCAAAGTCAACCACAGGTATACCCTTCTGCCGTTGAAATGTTCTTCCAACTCTTCCTGGATTAAAACAAAAGGTTTCCTTGTAATTAATTTATTAACTTGCCTTTCCTTCAATCGGATATCTGTCCCTTCCCTTGCTTAAAAGGGATGCACATTGGTAATATAAAGGTGATAAAGATGCTATATAGCTAGAAATTTTGCGTTCAAAAGCCAAGATGATAAGAAATGTCTTCTATAATTCTTGCTTAGCATTCCTCAAGCCCCAGAACCTCAGCAGGGACCAGATCACACTCCATTATTTCCGTTTCACAGTAAAGCAGGCTGCCTTCTTTTTTGTGCCTTAGACTGTCAAACAGAATTATTTGAAAATCAGGGCTATCTTCTGGCAACTCCCTCTATTGGATATACTAAAATAATGTACGACCACTGTGGTCTGCAGCCAAAATGTGATTATTTAAAAACGAAACTTGTTTTCTTCCTTTGAGAGCGAGAGACGGCCTATAATGCAGTATCACTGTAAACTGCTAAGGTCTCTGAACTAGGTTAGCAAATGCTGATGGGAGGTGCACTGCACAGAGGACACCTGCGCAATGCTACTACAATGGCAGAAAAATAAGTACTCAAAAGAAATACTAATGATGCTCCTTACAGAGAAGCTAGAGGGCTTGCACCCATTAGTCAGGGAACAAAAATCAGTCAAAATAACTTGAATGCAAGTTTGGAAACTTTTTATTGCTACTACAGATAGCGTGTTCTTCCCATAATTAAATGGAAACTAGTTCTTTCAGAGTGGGAAGAAATTATTTGCCAAAACCAGCTGGATTCTACAGCAAATTAAGAAGTTAGCAGTCCTTTGTGTAATGCAGTATTTACATTGGAGCAGAGGGGCAATACCTTTACTCAGGCAATACTCACCTACTAAGTAACCTTGCTTTTTAAGGTGATTAAGATACTTTTTTTCTTCACTGCTTAGCTGATCTTCTGTTTTTGTTGCCTCCTCTTTCAGTCTCTTCTCCCTTCGAAATATCCTGTCACACGTAGGATTAATAATTGGAAATTTCAATAGGTTCAGTGTTGTTCCTGAAAAAAAGAAGGTGGCAATCTGACTACGTGGCACATTTAAGCTTTGAGGAACAAGAAAAAAAAAATTGTTTCTCCAACTTTTGGGTGAAATCCAGTAACACAAAGTTGGAGGTAGAAATACAGCTGCTCCCATAAAATACTAGCTGTGCCAGCCAAGATGGTGGAAATGAGGCACCCACCTGCTCAAGATCTGCACTCACCTATGGTTTGATGAAGTAAGCCTCAAAGCCAAGTGGTGTCAAGACTGACTTAATACACCCCAGGCAATTCCCACCTCCAGGCAGCTTGGTTTGGCCTATGATTACTTTACACGTGCTCACCAGTCCACCTCCCGGTCTCTCTAGAGTGGAGGGCACCCCTAATTGTTAGGGACATTGGATCAGGTACCACCCCTGCTGGAAGGGGAGCACACAGGCCGGCTCTGGTTCCCAAATCCCTTACTGCTACAAGATGCACAGCACGCTCTGTGCATGCCTCCCACCCTGAAGAAGGCGACGATTTGAAGCATAGCCCAGGACTGGAGCTCGCTGCCCACAATGACGATGCTTTGTGGTGGCAGGCACCCATTCGGTGACAGGTCCCCCTGCCCCAGGGGTGGCCGAGGGTAGGCCAGCTGGCCTCTGAGTACCCGACACCGTGCATAACCTGCGCCGTGATGGGAAGAGAGGTGCCCCTGACCTGGCCAGGGGGAGACGGTGGCCCTGTCGATGACGTTGGGGGCACGGGACTTGCAGTAGTCGGAGCGCAACAGGATGTTGAAGAGCGTCGACTTGCCGGAGTTGGTGGCGCCCAGCAGGTAGACGTCTCCGGCACACTTCCAGGAGCGCTGCAGCCGGCTGATCAGCCCCTCCAGGCCGAAGCCCGTCTTGGCACTCACGAGGCGGACGTCCACCAGCGGGGCTTCGCGCAGGCCGGCCTGGACACAGGCTGTCACCAGCCGCTCCCGCAGCCGCCCCAGGTGCCCAGGGGAGTTGGCGGGCAGCAGGTCCACCTTGTTGCCCACCACCAGCAGCCCGGCGGCGGGGACGTCGGGGCCCAGCAGCGCCGGCAGCTGGGGCAGCACCGGGTCAGGCAGCTCCAGCACGTCGAGGACGTAGAGGAGGAGCGGGCCGCGGCCGTGGCGCAGCGGGCGGCGCAGGGCGGCGCTCACCACCAGGCGGTGCTGCTCGGGCGGCAGCTGCAGCCGCAGGGCCCGGCCGCTGTGGGTCAGCAGCCAGCACCGCTGGCAGACGGCGCCCCGCAGCCCCGACGCGCTCTCCGACAGGCTCCGGTACTTCTCTGCCGGCACAAAGCCCGGCGCCGCGCCGTCGCAGCACTGCAGCTCAGCCCCGCAGCCCGAGCAGCTCAGACCGCTCGGCGGAACCGAGGGGTCGGGCTGTCCCGCCGCCACTGCCGCCGCCGCCGCCACCACCACCGGCCCCCGCTCCCGCTCCCGCCACTCCCTACCCAGCTGCCGCTGCTCCCGGCGGGGCAGCGTTGCCGTTGCCGCCCCCTCACTCAGCTCTGGCTCATACTCTAGAAAGACAAACCGCTCCTCCTCGCCGCTGGCTGGTGCCGCCACCCCGCGCCGCGGCACCAGAGCCCAGGACCGAGCGCGGGCCAGGTGGCCCAGGAGCAGCGGGACCAGGCGGCGCATGGCGGGGCCGGTGCCCCTAAGGCGGGAGACAGGGGACGTGGCGTAGCAACCGCGCATGCGCGCCCTCCGCTGCCTTCTGGGAGACGGCGCGCGCAGTCGCCCCGCTCCGTGAGTGACGTGCGCAGGGCGCGCAGGGGATTCTCCGTAGCTCTCTCGTCGCTCTTTCACCGTTGCTCCGCAGCTCCGCAGCGCGCCTCGACTCCGTTCCCGTCTCTGCCGCCGCCGCCCGCGGCTCTTCCCGCTGCCACCATGTACGACGCGGACGAAGGTGAGGGTGCTGCGGCTGCAGGCCGCTCCCTGCTGGGCCTTCTCCCCGGTTCAGCCCGGCGAGGGGGGGTAGGGCCCGCGGAAGGTGGAGGGGGTGGGGATGCGGTTGGGGATGGGGGTACGGTTGGGGATGGCGTTGAGATGGGGAGCGCTCTGGGTGCGGTGGGGTCTCCCACAGGCGTCTGCGGCCCTTGGGCGGCCAGGTGGGGTACTGGAGGGTCCCTCAGGTCGCCGTGTGCCGGCCCTGTTCAGCAGGTGAGGAGAGACACCGAGGTGGCTAGAGCGGGGCTTACATGTTGTGCTTCCCCGGCAGATATGCAGTATGATGAAGATGATGATGAAATTACCCCTGACTTGTGGCAAGAAGCCTGCTGGATCGTTATTAGGTGACTTGCTAAAGCTTAACTCTTTTTAACACTTAAAGGTCTTACAGGTGACATAGAATCACAGAATGGTTTGGGTTGGAAGGGACCCTGAAGAGCATCTAGTTCCCACATAGTCCCCCATGGGCAGGGACACCTTCCACCAAACCAGGTTGCTTAAGCCCCGTCCAACCTGGCCTTGAACACTGCCAGGGAGGGAGCAGCCACAGCTTCTCTGGGCAACCTGTTCCAGTGTCTCACCACCCTCATAGTAAAGAATTTCTTCCTTATATCTAATCTAAATCTACCTTCTTTCAGTTTAAAACCATTACCCCTTGTCTTATCCCTACGGTCCTTGATAAGGGGTCCCTCCCCATCTTTCCTGTAGGTCCCCTTTAAGTACTGGAAGGCCCCTATAAGGTCTCCCTGGAGCCTTCTCTTCTCCAGGCTGAACAACCCCAACTGTCTCAGCCTGTCCTCACAGGGGAGGTGCTCCAGCCCCCTGATCATCTTCGTGGCCTCCTCTGGACCCGCTCAAGCAGGTCCACGTCCTTCTTATGTTGGGGGCTCCAGAGCTGGACGTAGCACTGCAGGTGGGGTCTCACGAGAGCAGATTAGAGGGGGAGAGTCCCCTCCCCTGACCTGCTGGCCACGCTTCTCTTGATACAGCCCAGGATGTGGTTGGATTTCTGGGCTGTGAGTGCACATTGCTGGCTCATAGTCAGTTTTCCATCCCCCCACATTCTTCTCCACAGGGCTGCTCTCAATCCATTCATTGCCCAGCCTGTATTTGTGCTTGGGATTACCCTGACCCATGTGTCAAGGGCACTTGGCCTTGTTGAACTTCATGAGGTTTGCATGGCCCCACCTCTCAAGCCTGTCCAAGTCCCTCTGGATGGCACATCCCTTCCCTCCAGTGTGTCGACGGCACCACACAGCTTGGTGTTGTTGGCAACTTGCTGAGGATGCACTCGATCCCACTGTCCATGTCATTGACAAAGAGGGTAAACAGTGTCTGTCCCAACACCGACCAGTGAGGAACACCACTTGTCACTGCTCTACACTCGGACATCGAGCTGTTGACTGCAACTCCTTGAGTGTGAGTATCCAGCCAGTTCCTTATCCACCGAGTGTTCCACCCATCACATCTGTGTCTCTCCAATTTAGAGATGAGGATGTTGTGCAGGAGAGTGTCAAATGATTTGTACAAGTCCAGGTAGATGACATCAGTTGCTCTTCCTTTATCCATCAGCGCTGTAACCCCATCGTAGAAGGCCACCAAATTTGTCAGACATGATTTGCCCTTAGTGAAGCCATGTCAGCTGTCACCAATCACCTCCTTATTTTCCATGTGCCTTAGCATAGTTTCCAGGAGGATCCACTCTGTGATGTTGGCAGGCACAGAGATGAGACTGACTGGCCTGTAGTTCCCTAGGTCTTCCTTTTTGCCCCTTTTTAAAAATAGGGGTTATGTTTCTCCTTTTCTAGACAGTGGGAACTTCACCAGACTGCCACTATTTCTCAGATATGAGGGATGGTGGCTTAGACACTTCATCTGACAGTTCCCTCAGGACCCACGGATGCATCTCATCAGGTCCCATGGACTTGTGCACCTTCAGGTTCCTTAGATGGTCTTGAACCTCGTCTTCTCCTATACTGGGTGGTTTTTCATTCTCCCAGTCCTTGCCTTTGCATTCTTAATTTCAGTGGTGTGGCTGGAGAATTTGCCAGTGAAGACTGAGGCAAAAAATTCATTGAGTACCTCAGCTTTCTCCACATCCCGGATAACCAGGTCTCCTGTTTCCTTCCAGAGAGGACCTGCATTTTCCCTAGTCTTCCTTTTATCAGTGATGTAGCTATAGAAGCTTTTCTTGTTGCCCTTGTCCCTGGCCAAATTTAATTCTGTCAGGGCTTTGGCCTTCCTAACCTGATCCCTAGATGTTTGGACAACTTCTCTGTACTCCTCCTAGGCTATCTGTCCTTGCTTCCACCCTCTGTAGGCTTTGTTTTGGTGTTTGAGCTTGTCCAGGAGTTAGTTCCTTGTGCATCCATTCATGCCTCCTGGTGTTCTTACCTGACTACTTCTTTGTTGGGATGCATCGCTCCTGAGCTTGGAGGAGGTGATCTTTATATATTAATCAGCTTTCCTGGGCCCCTCTTCCCTCCAGGGCTTTATCCCATGCTACTCTACCGAGCAGAACCCTGAAGAGGCCAGTCTGCTCTCCTGAAGTCCAGGGTAGTGAGCTTGCTGTGCGCCCTCCTCGCTGCCCTAAGGATCTTGAGCTCCATGGTTACTAGACAAGGCTGCCCTTGAGCTTCATGCTCCCCACCAGCCCCTCCTTGTTGGTGAGAACAAGGTCCAGCATAGCACTTCTTGTTGGTTCTTCTATCACCTGGAGAAGGAAGTTATCATCAACACATTCCAAGAACCTTCTGGATTGTTTATGCCCTGCTGTGTTGTCCCTCCAACAGATATCAGGGTGGTCAAAGTCCCCCATGAAGACCAGGGCTTGTGAACGTGAGGCTGTTCCTATGTGTCTATAGAGGGCCTCGTCCACTCGGTCTTCCTGGTCAGGTCTATAATGTCTCCTGTCCCTGCTCTCCCTTTAGTCCTGACCCATGAGCTCTCAGCCGACTCCTCATCCTTCCCCAGGCAGAGCTCCATGCACTCAGTTGGTCACTGACATAGAGGGTGACACACACACACCCCCCCCCATCTCCCTGGCTATCATTCCATTTCCACACTCCAGTCATAGCAGTCATCCCATCACGTCTCCATGATGCCAGTAAGATCGTAGCCCTGCAGGCATGTGCATGTCTCTAGTTCCTCTTGTTCATTCCCCAAACTATGTGCATTTGCATAGAGGCATTTAAGTTTGGCCTGGATGAAGCTGACTTACTGGCTGGAATTCCTTTGTGCTGCTCCTTAGGTGCTCCCCTGCTGATCTGTGACCCCTCTCCAGGCTCTGGGCATCTATTGCTGGCACTGGCATCAAGCTGGTAGGATTGGGTTGGATTGAGGTTCCTCTCCCCCAGCAACTTTAGTGTAAAGCCCTCTTCACCAGCTTGGGAAGCCTATGAATGAAGATGCTCTTCCCCTTCTCTGACAGATGGACGCTATCAGCCCCCAGTAGACCAGGTTTCTCAAAGCATGTCCCATGGTCTAAGTAGCCGAACCCCTGGCTGTGGCACCAGTCCTGTAACCAATTGTTGATTTGCCAGATTCGACTGGCCCTTTCAAACCCCTTCCCTTTGACCAGGAGGATTGATGTAATCCCTCTTGATAATCCTCAGACTGCTTCTGGCTGTATCCCTGGTGCCCACATGAAACAACAGCAGCAGATAATAGCAGACTGTACGAGGCTCATTAGTCTCTCGGTGACACCGCTGACACGAGCCCCCGGTGAGCAGCACCCCTCTCTAGAGCGTGCGTCAGGTCGGCAGATGGTGCCTCTGTACCTCTCAGAAGAGTCGCCTACTACTGGCACCCGTCGCCTTTTCTTAGTCACGCTGGTTGTTCCATGGGGAGCACGCTGGGCTGCCTTACTCAGCTCCAACATCTCTCTTGATGTGATGGGTCTTTTCAGTCTGCAGAGAGGTGAAGCAGTTCTGCCAGGGCACCTCAGGCTTCGGGGGAAGTGTCTTCGTCCTGCAGGTCCTTGTCATTGCAAGCTTCCATTCTTCTGCATTAATGCACCCCCCCCCCCCCCCCCTTCTTTGTGTGCTGGTGGGGGAGTTTCTAGCTCTTTGGCCATGGGCTGTGGGTCCACTGCAGACTGTACTTGGAACCAGCTATCTAACTCCTTCTCAGCCTCCCTGATGCTCCGCAGCCCTCTCACCACATCCAGTTTGCTAGCAATATGTCACAGAAGCTGCAGGCTTGGTTATGCTGAATTCTGTGTTTTAGCATGTTCAGAGCAGAAGGGCTTTAAGCAGAAACAGCAGGGTTGTTGTCAGGGTCACCATTAGCTGGGGTCCTTATTTCTCCATGCGGGAACAGAAACGACGCAACACCAATGTGATGATCAGGTTGTCCATCTTTTTTTCTTTATTCCTTTTCTGGTTACATTTATACTCTACTAAGTTCCGTACACGCACTCATCTATCTTCTAATAGGCTACAGGTCATCTACACGCGCTGTTCACGCACCTCTACAAGCATTTGCATTGGTTAATTGCAATTAGCACGTAAAGCCCAAAACTTGTCAAAACTCCCTTATCTCATACCCTGTTTTGCTCAGACTTGTGTGCTTTTGCTGACCACAGGTGTTTCTCACTTATCTGCTATCTTGTGTGTTTTTGCCAGCCTTATTTTGCTGGCCTTGTCTTCGTCCTTGCATTCTTCTGTCTGCACTAACTTTCTCCTAGCGTGGCCCAGACTCCTACAGGTTGTCATTAGGGATCAAGAAGCCCTGCTGATCCCCAGGGGGGTACACTCTTTTGAATGAAGTGAGAAGTGATTTTGATTCCATATCAAGTACATGATTTTTCCCACTACTCTCACAGCTGATGCTGGCATTAGGAAGTTGGTATTTGGCAATTTCACCATGTTAGTGTTTCTAGCAAGACCTGAGTCTTCAGGACCTGCAGTTTCTTGTCACTGTTAAGGAGTGGGATGCTATGTGGAACTGAGTAAGAAGTGTTTCTCTTGCTAAGAGCATCATTCATAAAATGTGTATGACTGGTGTCTTAGAGCAGCAGTTGCAAACAGAAGGATAGGTCTGTGGGGGTGGTACCATAGGCTCTCTGGGTGGAGAGCAGAGATGAGAAGCTTTAGAGGCAGAAGGAGATCCTTTCTTTTGCAGCCCACTGAAGGGTTACTTTCAGTCAGGTGGGAGGTAACTAAGGCATGTCCTTCAGCTGAAGCTGCACCTCACTCCGTATCATGAAACACATTTTTTTATTGTGAGGGTGACCGAGCACCAGCACAAGTTGCCCAGAGAGGTCATGGAGTCTCTGTCCCTGTCCTTGGTGGTGTTCAAAAGCTGTTCTGGACATGGTCTTGGCCAGTCAGCTCTAGCTGACTTTGCTTGAATGAGGTGATAGGACAAGATGACCTCCAGAGGTCCCTTTCAACCTCAACCGTTCTGTGATACAGGTTGCCCTTTCCCTTCCTCCTTTCCCTTATGCAATAGTAGACTGTGCTGGCAAGACTTCACTGTGGCAACAGCACAGTAGCCAAGGATGTGTTGCCCTTCTTGGGGAAGCCTGAGGTTATTGGTAGGGAAGTAGTGCTTACCAGTTTTCTCTAGAGATCTTGGCAGTGATGGGGCAGAAGCTGAGGTGGTGTGGGTTCCCTGGCTAGCTTCAGGAATGTGAGGTAGAGGAGCTTGCTGGCAGGAGCTAATGCAGCGGACATGTTTAGATCATCCCATTGAAAGTTAGGATGTGGGGCTTTGAATTTAAGCTTTGATTTTTACAGTTAGGTTGTGCTGGGTTGAAGCTAGGTGACACAAAGACTAAGGGAAATCTGCAGTGGTGAAGCTGGGAATCTCTGTGTGGCTGGAACAGAGGCGATCCAAGCCAAGAGTGCTGAGAACTCAGTTTACTGCAGCTTGAACAATTAGTTAAGAAACGTAATATACCTACACTGTTGAAAACTTCAGCTGAAGCCACTTTTACTGAGGTTTGTCATCGCATTTCCCTTCTAATTTAAGATAGGCTGTGTGTACAGTCATGGCTTAACCAAGGCCGCAAGTCTGTCACTTTGTAGTGTCTGTGTTTTCAAGCAGGGAGAGAATTGTTAAACAATTTTGAGCATCTGTGTTTGAACTCATGCCTCATGAAAAGTGAATGTGTTTGTGGTGTATTTCATGAGTTTTGGAGGTTTTGTAATAAATATATCTTAAGCTTGTTGATGTTTGAAGCACGTGAATTAAATTAACATCTCTTGTTCATTAACCCACTCTTTTTTTTAGCTCCTATTTTGATGAAAAGGGTTTAGTCAGGCAACAGTTGGATTCTTTTGATGAGTTTATTCAGATGTCTGTGCAGAGAATTGTTGAAGATGCTCCACCAATTGATTTACAAGCTGAAGCCCAGCATGCCACAGGAGAAGTGGAAGAGCCGGTAAGTGGAGGCCCCTGGCAGAGGTGATATGTTTTTACAATGTAAAATGATTTTAGGTGGGTTTTATTCAACATCTGGAAATACATCTGAGTTATGACACTGCTCGCGCAGTCAATAGGACAGAAGTATGAACACTTTGGAGTCTGAGATACATGGCCAAGTTTCCCGATAGTCAGGTATGTGACTGGGAAACACATGCAAGAGCTTTGTTATCCATGGAATCAAACTTCCCTCTCCTATAGAGTTACTCTCTCCTGCTGGTTCAGTTGAGAAATTGTTAATTGAGTTGAGAAATGACCAGGAACAATTGGCTGCTGCAGCTCATGTTGTCAGTTACTGTAGGAAACTGTGCTGACAGGGATGTAGTAGAGCAAGTCACGTAGCCAAAAACATGCCATGTTTTGGTGGGATTTTGATTTTCAGTAGCTTTACCATGGTGAGAAAGGTTTATGGTTGAAAAGTTATCTGTTAGCTTTCTTCAGCTGAAGTTAGGGCCAGGTTTTCAAAGGGTGCCATTGGTCATCATCTTCCATTGGCACCATGTTCCAAAGAAGAACAAATTATTTAAGGTCTGCGCTGTGTGATGGCTCTTCTGCTCTTCTAGTGTGCACCTTCTACAATGGCTGTGGTGCTTTTGTCTGTGTCCCTCATCGTGTGATACCTGTTCCATAAGTGCATATAGTGAAGATCACTTGCCCTGCTATCAGTCACTACCTTGCTGCTTCCCTCTAGAGATTTAAAGGAACTTTAGGACACTGTTGTGGTTTAAATGCAGCCAGCAGCCAAACACCTCTTGCCTTATTTGAAGATACTGGATTAATTTAAGGAGACTGAGTGTATTGGACTAATTTGACTTCTTTCTCCCTCTACTCAGTCTCAAATTTTGAAGGCAATTTGGGTAATTTATAGTATATCAGAGGGTTTAGCAACCATGCTCAGAGATAGTAATTATGGTAGATGTGTTCTTGAGATTGCTTGCATGAGAACTTGGGAAACTTGATACTATACATGGGTGCTGTTGCAAATCCAGGAAAAAGGTGTTTCTTTGGGTAAGACTTGAGAGAATTTTTTTGACCTACAAAATGTTTGCCAACAAGGCTCTGCCACCTACTATCATAGGAAGTTTTCATGCCTTTTTAAAATCAGACTGTTTTCATGTCCTTTCCAATAATTCAAGTCTTTATTTACTGATCCTATAGAATCATCCTAGGAACTGGTGTTACCCAACTTGCTGTGTTTTCAGTTATAAATAACAGTTATCCTTCTTCAGTAGCAGTTTTGGTTAGTAATAAGTAAGAGAGAATATCTTGAATGCAGAAGGCCAATTATTGGTATATCTTGTGGATAGAGCAGCAATAACACTTCAGTTTGTCTGAAAGCTGTGGATTTTTTGATGAATTGATGCAGTAATCTGTTTAATCTCTAGAGGAAACAAATCAGTGCAGATGTTAAAAAGGTCGTTTCTGTGCCTTTGTGAGACAAAATATATGGGATGGATAATTTGCACCTTTGCTTTTAGCAGTGAGTCCAGAGAAAGGGCTTAATCTGAGGATTTTGAAAATGTATTTTAGAAAGGCTAGAACCACTTGTGACATAAACCATAAACTGACTTTTTTTTCTCTGCATTGGAGCTTGATTTGCTAGAGCAAGTGTTGCTTTGGTGGTGTGCTACAGCAGAGTCCTTACGGCTGAGATACGGTAAAATGCCTACATGGGATTCAAGTTTTGTTTTAGTGATAGATATTCTCAGCTGCCTTCTAGGCTTAGTTGGGGTGGCAGCACTGTAGTTCTTTATTTGTGTTAGCTTATGTTCTGCGGAGGGTTGTGGTGGGGAAATAGCAACTTGAAAAGAAGCTGTAAGGCAACAAGCCTTTTGACTTGTATACATGCAGGTCTGATGATGTCTTCATGTTTCTGTTCCCCCGTGGATTTTGGTGTGTGAAGGAACACTTTGTGAGTAGAGTGGCTCATCTCTAGGTCCTTCTGCATGCAAGGAGGCCAAGAGACAAGTTGCCTTGGCACGCTTGTGCACCAGGACTGAGACCACGCGTAAAAAATAGTTGAACAAAGCTACTGTTGTGTAACTGCTTGCTTTCTTTTAAGTTCTAGTTCTCCCTACCAGATACAAAAATGCACTTTGATAAGAGTATTGTTTTAAAACTTTTACCCCTTTATTTTAAATGCAAGGCTTTTGATTTAAGTGAACTGAATCTCTAAGTCTCATTGTGGTAGGATTCTGAGGGGTGAGTGGCTCTCAGAGCAAAATGTAGATCCTGAGAATTGTTCTGTTGCTGAAAGGTGTCTGTCATTTCACACCCATGGTTTCACTGTAACACGTGAAAGGATTTCTGTAGAACAGAACCAAAGCTATTAAATCTGATGTTTTAGGCGTGGATGCAGAGCTTTACAAAAGCTCACACTTGTTTGATACATCAGCTATGTCATTGTCTGCGTTGAAGCAGATTCACCTTTTTGCATCATGAAACTAGCAGTTTTATTTAAAGTTACATAAACAGTGTCTAAGTAGGCATATGTAAGGCATATCCTATTTGATAATATATTCACTGACTTGGCAGATTTTGAGTTTGTTAGCTATTTTATAGGAAGATGACCTATTTGGGTACTTTATTCTTCTCTTACTAATGGTTTTGACCCTTCAATTTCCTCTGTTTTTTTTATTCATGAGGCATTTAGAAATTATGGAAAGTTTTTGAGCGGTTTTTTGATCTAGTCATCTGAGGAGGGATTGTTTAGATACCTTGAGCTGAGGACATGTGGCAGCATTGGGTATTAAGCTCTAGGGCTGCTCTTGAACAAAAGAAAGCAGCTGTTTCTTCCGTTACAGGTAAATGTCATTTGTTTTCCAGCCCCGGTATCTGTTGAAGTTTGAACAAATCTATCTCTCCAAACCTACACATTGGGAAAGAGATGGAGCACCCTCACCTATGATGCCTAATGAAGCCAGACTGAGAAACCTCACGTAAGAATGAACGCTGTAGCAGATAAATACAAGGAAGGACTGGCCCTGCATTATTAATTGATAGTCTTTTTCCATTTAGTAGTGACTTGAAAATGTAATAATTACTGCTTTATTTAAATTTCAATGTCTACTTGTTAAATCTAGAAGGTAATTTGGTAATAATGCTTAATATTACCAGTGAGTGCTTGAATAACTGCCTTCATTATCCTTCTGTACAACCTGGAGCAGTAACTGGCAGGTAACACAATGGTGTTTTTATTCTGTAGGTATTCAGCCCCCTTGTATGTGGATATAACTAAAACAGTTATTAAAGAAGGGGAGGATCAGTTACAGACACAGCACCAGAAGACTTTTATAGGAAAAATTCCTATTATGTTACGTTCAACATACTGTTTGTTGAATGGCTTAACTGACCGTGATCTTTGTGAACTGAATGAATGCCCGCTTGATCCTGGTGGCTACTTCATCATTAATGGATCAGAAAAGGTAAGGGATTATACCTTGCACAGCCATCTTTACAGGCACTGAAAGTTCTGTTACTGTTATTCTGTTCCGTATGTTTTGCCAGGAGCTTAAGCGCTTTTATTCAAGTGTATTACTGTTACTGTGGTCACTCATGATCTTGTAGAAAGATGGGCTTTCAGTCCTCTGTTAGGACTTTCTTGAGCCACCTTTTCTTCTTCTTCAAGGCATGTTTACCTTCAGTTTCATAACTGTTTTGCACTGAATGCCACCAAGTACTCTAGATATTTTCCTTTCCATTTTCAACATTGCAGAGCAGCATGCACTCTAAAATAAGGTACTTCTTCACTCAGTGTCTCCTCTGGTTTGTTCACAGCTGTATAGATGCATTTTATTATCAGAATAGGTTATTCCCTCCATTGCTGTGGATTCAGTTTAGCAAATCATATCATCTCCATGTTTGTGCCTCATCAGAGAAACTGTCAGTTTTTTGTAACTGACACCTGGGCAAATGCAGCAAAAGAAATAGAAGTGTATTTTTCTTCGGGGGGGGTGGGGGTGGGGGGGTGAATCTGGCTTTGACCGTCAGAGCTGGCATTTAATTTAAATGCCTGTGTAGTGTGTTGGCCTTGGAAACAGATAGTGAAATTCTTTCTTTATCAGTGTTGTGCCTAAAGCTAACAGAAATGTCTCAGCACAGCTAGCAAATGCGATAAGTACATCATGGAGAACAGTGTTCTCGGAATCTTGTTTTGGTTATTCTACCTTACCTAAGTGTATGATTTGCTTAATACTGTATTTTTAAAATGTAGAGTATAATCCAACTGATTTTGGCAAATTGACTTCATGCTGTGCAGTGCTTTTAAAGCTAAGGCACCTGAAGGAATAGTAGAAACACACTGTGCTTGTTTGTCAGTTATTTACTAGTGTTCTTGTTTCTAACACAGGTTCTGATTGCTCAAGAGAAAATGGCTACAAACACAGTGTATGTGTTTGCAAAGAAAGACTCAAAATATGCCTACACAGGAGAGTGTAGATCTTGTCTGGAAAATTCCTCTCGACCAACAAGTACTATATGGGTCAGCATGCTGGCCAGAGGTGGGCAGGTATGCCTAAGCAGTAAGAGACCCTGCCCTGGGGCTTATGTTAAAGACTGGTTTACGAGTTTTATTACTGTTCTGTCTCTTCATGTCGTTTATTTTGGGGATTTTAAGAAGAAATTTCTTCTGATGCTAAGTTGTAAAGAAGGTAAAATTAAATGAAAATGTATTCTGTTTGTCATAGATTATGCCTGTCTCTGGGACAAATAATGTAAGAATTGAAATGAAGACTCAGTTTGTGGCAGGTGTAAGGGTGAAGCCAAAAAATAATTTTAGAATTACTGTAAATACATTCTTGGAAAATCCAAACAAGCTGCATCCTGCTTTTTGACAAAGGACAAGAATAGGAGCAGGGACCCTGTCTTTGCTGATGGCCAAGCTACTGTTTAGATGTGTTTTGCAGACCACATGTGAATTAATATTTAACATCTAATTCTGCCATCTGTGAGGGAAATAAGTGCTATTCATAACTTCAAAAGCAGAAGGTGTCAGTACTCATTTACCGTTGCACTGACGTTTGGAGATTCCCCAACATGTTCCAGGAGTAAATTTAGTAGAAGCCTTATACCACTCTCGCTCCTGATGGCCAGGGCACTCCTGAGTGGTTGTTCCTCTGCATCCCACAGTGTTTGTTTCTTTCTGGGAGGGGAGAGCAGCTACTTGGAATAATTGTGAGAACGGAGATTCTTACACAGTGGAATATAAAAGCTGGGTTTAAGCTGACAGAAGGAAAGCTGACGGTGGATAAGATTGCTCTTTGCAGATACAGAAAGGGAGAGGATGCATACAGGTGAATGAGAAGTATTATTTAAATACCTTTGTGTCAGCAAAACTTTCCCAGTTTTTGCAGACTTCTAAGGTTAGAAATGTTTTTAAAAATAAAGTCACTGCTGCAGTAAGGTTTCAGAATAGCTCCTTAGCTGGCCTGCTGAGAAGTCATCCTTTCCTGTAGTGCTTGAATAAATACACTTATGCTCTATCATCCAAATTCAGAGATATATTTTTATTTAAAGGCAAGATCATTTAAGACTAATATATGTTTTTCCCCATCTTTTCAGGGTGCAAAGAAGAGTGCTATTGGTCAGCGCATTGTAGCAACTTTGCCGTATATTAAACAAGAAGTCCCCATCATAATTGTCTTTCGTGCACTGGGCTTTGTGTCTGACAGGGACATTTTAGAACACATCATATATGATTTTGAAGATCCAGAAATGATGGAAATGGTAATATATGTTAACTAAGTTATTTCCTGTCTTGACATTTCGTGATGTATAGGTGTGGCTAATCATCATTCAAAGTATTGTTCATTTTCCAGTTGTAATTTATTACTTTATTGTTTTTTGGGTTGTCTATTAGAAATGTCAAAAGTTCTCTGCCTAAACCTATTCTAATGAGTATTTTAAGTGAACAGAGTGCAATGGAAATTTCAAGGGGTTAATATGTATTTGGAGAGGTAGGGTCTTCTCGTACTGCCATTGACTTAAATAGTAAAATCCTGACTTAACACCTGAAACTGCAACAGGCCTAGAATTTACTGGAATGAGAACTATTTTCTGTAGTCTAAACTATTATTTTTGTGTGCTTCCTGCATGCTCCATTACCATTTTCTGCTGCTCTTGAAAAAGCTACTGTAGTAAAGCCAGAAAGAACTGGATCAGTAATTAGCAGTTCCTGGAAAGAATCATCAGTAAACTACTGCATAGTTTCCTTCAACCCCAACAGGCACTGGATGCTATAGGATTGTACTGTATTTTGTGCATTAGGTCAAACCTTCTCTGGATGAAGCGTTTGTCATTCAGGAGCAAAATGTTGCTCTAAACTTCATCGGATCAAGAGGTGCAAAGCCAGGTGTCACCAAAGAAAAGAGAATCAAGTATGCTAAAGAAGTCTTGCAGAAAGAAATGCTCCCACACGTTGGTGTCAGTGACTTCTGTGAAACCAAAAAGGCCTATTTTCTAGGGTATGTCAGTGTTTTCTGTCACACATCTGCAAATGGATCCTGAATACACATTTTATTCACATATATGTATATGATTGGAAGAATGCACTGAGTGGAACTTCGATTTTAATCTCAGTCTTCTGGATACTCAGTGATAAACTTTAGGGCATTGGTTTATTTTCATAGCTAAGAAAATGTCAATAACAGGAAAAAAAAATAGAAGCAAAACAAGCCTCCAACACATTTTGGATCTTAAGTTAAATGTGATGACAGTGATAAATGACTCTTTGACACCGCATAGCATGGACAACATATAGAGGTTGATAATTGATGTGTAGATAACTACTGATAAGCTGTTTGTAATGTAAACCCACTCTTTGAAACTATTAGAACATCCTCTTGATCACAGCTTATTGGTATGCAGGTGAACCATAGCATGAGGAGACTTACCATTTTACACCTGATTCCATGGGCTTAAACATAGCCCACGTTACAGTATGGGACAGATGTATGTAGCAGAAGATGCGTTGCCATCATGATGTAAATATTAACTTCTCTGTAGTTACCTGAACTATCAGTGGGTCATTCAACTCGAAGGACGTACATGCTGAAGAGGTCTAGTTTAGGACAGCAATGTCCTAAAGATCTAGAATAGACAGCCTTTAGGAAACGGTTCAGTGATTTATCTATGAAAGCCTATAATCTTTGTTGTGAATGTCTGTTGTCAGTTTAAAATATAAACTATCTTATTTGCTTAGGTATATGGTTCATAGATTGTTGCTGGCAGCACTGGGAAGAAGAGAGCTTGATGACAGAGATCATTATGGCAACAAAAGACTGGATCTTGCTGGGCCACTGTTAGCTTTCCTCTTCAGAGGGTAACTATAATGTATATGTTTTCTTTGGAGCTAATTAATGTTAGAGGCATTGCAAACTCTGTGCTTCTAAATCAATCAGAGTATTCTGTTGTGTCTGATAAATGGTCTTACACAACATAGCCTGTATCTGGTTATGATTTTTTCATGGAGTGGGTAAATTTCCTCTAATAGTAGGTGACTAGCGTCAGCTTGTTTTGAAGCATATTTTGTGCATGTTCACAAACAGGTTAATTTGTTTTGGTGTCCTGTTCCGTGTTGTCGTCCCCCCCCACCCCCCTCCCTAGTTACAAATTACCTGCTTCTTTTCAGGAGGCCAGTGACATTTTTTCCCAATAGTGCTGATCCAAGTAGGCTGTATTGCTGCAGTACTGTTTAATTATGTTTCTTGGTATCTTCTTCTACAGAATGTTTAAGAATTTGCTGAAGGAAGTGAGAATATATGCACAGAAGTTTATTGACAGAGGGAAAGATTTCAACTTGGAACTGGCAATTAAAACAAGAATTATTTCAGATGGCTTAAAGTATTCATTGGCAACTGGAAACTGGGGTGACCAGAAAAAAGCTCATCAGGCCAGAGCAGGAGTATCTCAGGTACAATAGCTGAATAAGGCATGGTAGCATTTGTCAGGTTTATGTAAAACTCTGTCATGGAGGAGTTTAACATTGCTTGGCAGCCATGCATGTTGAATGTTAAATAGAACCATTTTAAAAAGGAAACTTACATAGTTGAAACAGATGAAGATCCAAATAGTTGAGTCTGGTGTGGGGTTTGGGGGTTTTTTGTTGTTTGTTTTTTGTTTTAGCTGTTGTGTTCACTGCAGAACAGTTGCTGTAACTCTTGTAAAGACTTTTTGTGTTAGACCATATGCTTGTGTGTCTGGTCAAGTCCTAGTCCCGGAGAATCTTTAGGGAGGATGGATTTCTTTCCTTTAATTACTCCCAGTGCATCACAGGTGGTTAAAGAAACTTGAGTGACACCTTGTAATATAACAGTTATATATTCCACAGCTAATGATGAGAAGCACTGACTTTATTAGCCCAGAGCAGTGCTTAGTTCAGCCTGTTTCTCATAAAGGTAGAGGAAAGAGGTGACAGTTTTTAAATGTCAGCACGTTTTGTTGTCTGGAGCTCTGCTGAGATCGTAATTTGGGAAAAACAAGGTTAGCAAGGGGATGAAGATGGTAGCTGTCCCTGGACGGTGTGTCATTGGTGTATGTGTATGAGGGGCTTGTTTGCTTTTTAAATAAACTCTCACATTTCAGTCTGTAAAAATAAATTTTCTTAAATTTTTGAGAAGCCTTGAGCAGACTGAAAAGAAAGTAAATGCTGATTTGCTCCTAATAACTAAGTCATCTTAGTTTTTCAAACTAAGTTTGAAAAGATCTCTGTGTCATTGTGCTGACAAACACTCCTGTTGAAAATGCAGCTTAAAAAGTATTTTTACAAGTATCACTCACTCTGGTTACCTGATCAGAATAAGCTATACTACAAAAACCAGCTCTCTGCTTGGATAACTGTGTTTATGCTGGGCCTTGCCATGGTATAAGCGTGCTCTGAAAACTTCTGCCATTACAACACTGGTTAGGAACTTGAGATTTTAATGGTGAACTTAGTCTAATATTAGTGGAGGTGAACTAAAAAGTCTAGCTAACAAAAACCAGAGCTATTTTAGTGCTTTTCAAGTATATCATTTCTAGAGGGTGTTGACCCTTTGCTGTAATGTATCATGATGCCCATCAACAACACACTTAAGCTTTGACTAACTGAATTTCTTGCTATGTGCAGGTGTTAAACCGCCTGACTTTTGCATCCACGCTTTCCCATCTGAGACGCCTGAATTCTCCAATCGGTAGAGATGGTAAACTAGCAAAGCCCAGGCAGCTGCACAATACGCTGTGGGGGATGGTTTGCCCTGCTGAGACCCCAGAGGTAATGAAAGTAATATTTGTGTCAGTACTTACTCATGCCTAACTTTTATCTGCTAGTCGTTTTATAGCCATGGCACTTCTGATGATCCCTTGCACTTTTTTTAAATGCTGACATGAATATTTAGCTTTATAGATAACTCTGTGGTTGAATGATAGAAATTAATAAAGTAAATAGCATGTTTTGTGTCCAGTTCCTTGAGGACTTGAAGTTTAAGTTCTTGGACCTTCTTGGGGAAATATCTTGATTTGGAAATGCAAGTTAACTTTGTTTTTCTCCTAGGGTCATGCAGTAGGACTTGTGAAGAACTTAGCCCTGATGGCTTACATTTCTGTGGGGTCTCAGCCATCCCCAATTTTGGAATTCTTGGAAGAGTGGAGTATGGAAAACCTGGAAGAAATATCTCCAGCAGCAATAGCTGAGTATGTGCAAATGAAACTGTTTAAACAGACTTAAACTTTTTATCCTGCACAGCACTTCAAGGGTTTGGTTTGGGGTTTTTTTAACTTACTTGTTTGTTTTTCCCTCTTTCTAGCGCTACCAAGATCTTTGTTAACGGCTGCTGGGTAGGAATACACAAAGATCCGGAGCAGCTCATGAATACCCTGAGGAAGCTCCGTCGTCAGATGGACATCATTGTGTCAGAGGTATAAATTTTACGTCTAGAATTTGGGTGTCTTTTTGGATGAGAGAAGATAATGCCTTGATATTACTTTGCTAGCTCCAAATAGCATTATTTGCAAGTCTCTTTTTGAACATACTTCATGTTGCTTGTTTGGGTTTTTTTTGTTTTGGGAGTTTTGAGGGTTTTTGTCCTTCTTGGGGGTGGTTTTTTTGTTTGATGTGTTTAGTTGTGGGGGTTTTTGTTTTCTTTGTTTTTTAAAGAGGATCCAGTTGAAAAAACAGTTGAAAATAGTCTCTTGAAATGCTCCTGTTTGTAGGAGTGTTAATGCTTGTTCTGTGCTGCTGATAGAACCTGTAAGGTCTTTGTTTTATGGAGCTTCATTATGCTATTTTGTGTTCCGCAGTTCTGATTCTGGGCTGAGACTGTACTCATGGGGTGCTGCTTTCTTGTCCAGGTCTCAATGATTAGAGATATTCGTGAGCGAGAAATCCGCATCTATACTGATGCAGGCAGAATTTGTCGACCCCTTTTAATTGTGGAAAAACAGAAGTTGCTGTTGAAGAAAAGGCATATTGACCAACTGAAGGAAAGAGAGTATAACAATTACAGGTGAGATATGTTCCTGAAATTCAACTGAATGCCTAATTTTCCATTTCAGAACCTGTAAATTCCCTCAGATTGGAGAGAGAAATGTTTAAAGCTTTGTGCAGCACAAAGATGCTGTCTCTGCCCGGTAGCCTCATTCATATTTTTATCACACTGAGGCAGTGGTAGTAATAATAAGTCAGGGAAGTCCTTGTTCTTGTTACTGCTGAAGAGACCCATTTTATGTGTCAGTTGAGTATTTCAGACATTGGTTATTCAGTTGGCAGGATCTTGTGGCCAGCGGTGTAGTAGAGTACATTGATACACTGGAAGAAGAGACTGTGATGCTGGCAATGACTCCAGATGACTTGCAAGAGAAAGGTGTGGCATATTGTTCAACGTACACGCACTGTGAGATTCACCCATCGATGATCCTGGGAGTATGTGCATCTATTATCCCTTTCCCTGATCATAACCAGGTCAGTGCATCTCTTCTGACATCCTGCTTTTAAAATTGATAGAAAACCCATGGGTGTATGTGTAAAGAGCTTTATGCACATATATACTGGTCTTCCCTTGTCTCTGTAGTCTCCCAGGAACACATACCAGTCTGCTATGGGTAAACAGGCTATGGGAGTTTACATTACAAACTTTCACGTTCGTATGGATACGCTGGCACACGTGTTGTATTATCCTCAGAAGCCCCTTGTAACAACACGCTCCATGGAATACTTGCGATTTAGAGAGTTACCAGCAGGTATGTTGTCAGTTAATGTTTATTAAACAAAAATATTACTGTTTTGTTTAAACTATGTCACAAATGTTGTGTGTAGAATACCTGGAATATTTAGCAAATGCATGTAGTTTAAAAATTAACTATAGGTTAAATGTTAACTTATAGCTGGACACCTAGACTGTGAAAATATATATTGCTAGTGTTGCAGCTTAATCCATATAGTCTGCTAAAATCTAACTGGAAAAATACATTTTCTGTATTTAGTATTTGCTAGGTTCTTCACAAGGGGTCACTCTCAACCGACTCTCTTTTCTACCCAAAGTTGCATTTGCTAATACTACATCGTTTTTGTATGTGGGACGTGGAGATTTTCTCAGAAAGGGTAGAACAGCTTCACTGTAGAAAATACAGCTTATTTTGAGTTACAAGTAATGGCTGTCTGGTATGTGTGCATCCTTTCAAAGCATTTGCTCTGCGTATTACAGGTATCAACTCGATTGTAGCCATTGCATCATACACAGGCTATAACCAGGAAGATTCTGTCATCATGAACCGTTCTGCTGTTGACAGAGGCTTTTTCAGGTAAGACTTTGTAAACTTTTTCAACTGCTTGGAATTAAAAAAGTATACAGAGTTGTCCAGAGGCTCAAGAAAAGTTCATCTTACGCTGAAAGATACCATTCTCCAAATCTTTCCAACCTGAGAAGCTTTTCGATTATTTTTTTTTTAAAACGGGGGTGGAGGGAGCAGCACAATGGAAGTGGTGAATGTGAACCTTAGCAAAACACAGTGAGGAATGGTTCATCCTTTGTGCAAACTGACTTCCCACTGTGTCTTCCCAACTCTTCCATTTTGGTTTTTACTACGTTTACTCTTCTTTGTATGATGGTTAAATGAAAAAATTTGGACTCTCTGCTGTTATTTAACTCTTGCCAGTTACATGAACTATTTAATGGCAATATTGCAGCTTTGAAATACAGTCTTGTCTATATAGTAATAGAGTCTTACAAATATATTTGTAATATGGTCTTGACAGTTGCTACCAGTGAGGATTGACATGTTCCTCTTCTTAGTAGGAACTGCTGTTGGGACAACTGGCAACTGACGTGACTTTGTGCATTATAGTTTTTAGATGGCTGTACTTAGCTCTATAGCTGGTCAATGGGTTTCTAGTTATGTTAATTTTCTTTTGTCCAAGTTGAGACCAAGAAGTGTGTGCTTGGTATCTTGGATCTACTGCCTTCCAATGTAGAATGAGACTATTAGACTTTTATGGCTCACATGAAGCTTTTATAGAACCTCCTGTGTGCAATTAAATGTGGATAATATTTATCTTAAAGGCTGTGGCTTTGGTGTGCTGGCAACTGAGGCAGCAAACAAAAACCCCCTAAAGCCCTAGAAAGAAGGTTATACAAATTGAAAGTCTTCCACTGCAGCTCAGCTGTACTGAATGTGACACTGCAGTGTAGCAGTAGAAGCCTAAAAATGCTTGCGAAATGGCAGGTATAAGGAGAATGATATGATGAAGATGTGAATAATCTTTAGGAATAATAACTACTTTTGAGACGTCAAGCAGTTCTGAAGGTCACTGCTGTTCATCAAAAATTAGCATGTTATGTACAGGTTCTTCGGCAATATCTGAAAAGTGACCGTCAAAATGCCCTCTGAAACTGTTTTTTGTGTGTTTGGTGGAGTGGTTTTTGGTTTTGTTTTCCCCTCCTCAGTGATGATCAGATTAACAAGACTTCAGAGGAAAGGTTGTGTGGCATGTGAACATTATTTGTTTTGGTTGACATTAGTAACAGTAACCATAATACGTGATAAAAGGGTGATTATAGTGAAATTGAGTTGTACAGATGGGGAAAAATGATGCTGGTTTCACCGGAGAAGGCTTTATAACTTTGTTTCAGATCTGTGTTCTATCGCTCATACAAAGAGCAAGAGTCTAAAAAAGGGTATGACCAAGAGGAAGTTTTTGAAAAGCCTACACGCGAAACTTGCCAAGGTAAGATGTAGGAGTGCATGAAGACTTGAGTTTTTAAATTAAATTTTTGTAGGCAGAGTTGTCAGTGTTGTTGAACTGATCCAGTCTTTATTTTGGGACATATAAAATAGCAGAAATGTCTGTATTAATAGCAAAATACATCAGTTGATATATTTGCATAAAATTATCTTTAGACATTTTAGCAGTAGTCTGAAGTTGCAAGCAGACTTGTTGGATTTGTACAAGATCAAAGTCAATATGTTGTAAAATTTGGGACTCTACTTTTTTCTTTTTTTCCCAAGGTATGAGACATGCGATCTATGACAAACTTGACGATGATGGTTTGATAGCACCTGGGGTACGTGTGTCTGGGGATGATGTCATCATTGGCAAAACAGTGACGCTGCCAGAAAATGAAGATGAATTGGAAAGCACCAACAGACGTTTCACAAAGAGAGACTGTAGCACTTTTCTTCGAACTAGTGAGACTGGTATTGTAGATCAGGTCATGGTAACCCTTAACCAGGAAGGATACAAGTTCTGCAAGATCAGGGTGAGCACTAACGTATGTGCTTTCTACTTTTAACCATTTTTGTTCTGTATTTAAGTTGCCAATTGAATGTTTTTCTGTGGCTTCCAGGTACGCTCTGTAAGAATCCCACAAATTGGAGATAAATTTGCTAGCAGACATGGGCAGAAAGGAACCTGTGGTATCCAGTACAGGCAAGAGGTAGTGATTTTTTTTTTTTTCTCCTTTTTTCCTTCTTAACATTTAACTTCTGATCTTCCTAGCATTGGACCTGCCTTGAGTGAGTTGTCTGTGGAATATCTACTAGGGTGCAATATATTGGCTTAAATTTAGCTAAAATATGTTTAGAAAGGGACACAGCTGCTGCTTACACGGTACTTCAGTGCCTTTGAAATGCTTTAAAAGATGTAATTTGAATCCACAGAACTGCTTTTCTTAAAGCTGATATTCTCGATAGTACTGACTCTGTTTCCATGCTCTAGGATATGCCCTTCACATGTGAAGGCATCACCCCTGATATAATTATCAATCCTCATGCCATCCCTTCCCGCATGACCATTGGTCACTTGATCGAGTGTCTTCAGGGGAAGGTAAGAAGAATCTTTTATGCTGCATGTCATGTCATGTCTGAGCAGTATGAATTAAAATGGTTGTTGTTTTGGGGGGGTGGTTTTTTTGGTAAAGATAGTATTCCCTGGTAGGTGTTAATAAAAAGTAAGGATTGTTCTCCAGTTACTTGATAGCAAAAGCAGGTTTCTTGGGGAAGACCTACAGTCCTGTAAATTTTGTCCAGCGAGTCAGACTACAGTGTACTCTACTCTCTCATCTGTTGCTTTTATTCCAAACATTTCCTGTGACCTAGAAAAAGGAGTAGTGAAATTGTTGATACGGTGTATTTTTTTACAAATCTCACTATAAATTGTGTAGCTGATAAACAAAGCAAGATAGGCTACTGTCATGGGCATGGAATCTCAAGTTCTGGCATTAAGAGTTAAAACTGTTTGAAATAGCTTGATGTTGTCTGATCAGTCCTTCAGAAATCTGACAGGCATTTGCAAATCTCCTCTCTGTAGGTGTCTGCAAACAAGGGAGAAATTGGTGATGCTACACCTTTTAATGATGCTGTCAATGTGCAGAAGATTTCCAATCTTTTATCAGATTATGGCTATCATCTAAGAGGAAATGAGGTATAATCAAAATACCAATTCACTGTATTTTTTTAATATATATCTGATGGATAGTAAGGCTTATGGTTTGATAATTGCATTGACTCCCTCAGGTCCTCTACAATGGCTTCACTGGTCGAAAAATCACATCACAGATCTTCATTGGTCCTACATATTATCAGCGGTTGAAGCACATGGTAGATGACAAAATCCATTCTCGTGCAAGAGGGCCAATCCAGATCCTTAACAGACAACCCATGGAAGGTAGATCTCGGTAAGGATGTTTATTAGTTTCTATACAGTGTTTTCTTTTTCTTTGAAGTTTTTAGCCCTAAAAATTAGCTGCCTCAACTTTGCAGCTAGAATTTAATTAGCTCACCCCGATTAGCCACATGTTTTCATGTGTTTGGCTTAAGATGATTTATTTGGTGCAGGTGTCAAGGTTTTCGTAGCTGGGGCACTGCTGGCCTCTCTGAGAAAGGGCCAGGGGTTGCCCTGTGCTGGATACAGCCATGTACAGCTGGTGCAAACAGACCAGCCACTGGCCAAAGCTGAGCTTGTAGTGCCCCTGTGATAACATACTTAAGAAAGAGTAAAAAATGCTGTGCAGCAGCTGTGAGAGAGGAGTGAGAAAATGCAAAAGGAACAGTCCTGCAGACACCCAGGTCAGAGAAGGAGGAGGGAGAGGAGGTGTTCTCGGTGCCAGAGCAGAGATTCCCCTGCAGTCTGTGGTGCAGACTGTGGTGAGGCAGCCTGTGCCCCTGCACCCATGGAGGACCATGTCAGAGCAGATGCCCACCTGCTGCAGCCCATGGAAAGTCCATGCTGGAGCAGGCTCCTGCCAGGAGCTGTGGCCTGTGGGGAACTCGTGCTGCTGCAGCAATCTGTTCCTGAAGGGTTGTACCCCAGGGGAAGGACCCATGCAGTAGCAATTTCTGAAGGACCATCCCATGGGAGGGACCCCATGCTGGAGCAGGGAAAAAGCATGAGGAGTAAGGAGTGGCAGAGAGGAACTGTTACGCACTGACTGCAACCTTCATTTCTCCTGTGACCATGGGGAGGGGAGGAAAGAACTGGGAATGAAGGAGTGAAGTTGAGCCTGGGGACAAGGTGTTTTTAGTTTTGTCTTTGTTTCTCACCATCCATTTTTAATGGGCAATAAATTAAACTAATTTCCCCCAGTCTGTTTTGCCTGTGATGGTAATTGGTAAGCCGTCTCCCTGTTTTTCTCAACCCACGAGCTTTTCCATCTTATTTTGTCCCTGTCCTGTTGACATGGGGGAGTGAGAAAGGTGCTGGGTGGGCATCTGGCAGCCAGGCAAGGTTAAACCCACCACAGATAAATAGAGGGTGATTTAATTGTTTACCTTGTTTTGCTACATGGTTGTGTTGTGGCTGTTAGCTGTCCTGACATCTGCTTTAGAAATGCTCAGCAAATGATTCTGTTAGCATTCTCCCCAACAGTTTTATTCTGAGGTGTTAGAGGAAAATTAATGCGCAGCTTTACTCCTGCCTTGTAATACAGCTGTTGTGTTTCTGACAAGTTATTTGTTCCACCAAGAACTGGTGTATTTTGCCAATGAACTCAAAAGGCTTTGGTGTTTTTAAATTTTTTTTTTCTTTTCCTTTTTCCAGCGATGGTGGCCTTCGTTTTGGAGAAATGGAACGAGATTGCCAGATTGCTCATGGAGCAGCCCAGTTCTTGAGAGAGAGATTGTTTGAAGCTTCAGACCCATACCAAGTCCATGTCTGTAACCTATGTGGAATCATGGCGATTGCAAACACAAGGACTCACACCTATGAATGCCGGGGATGCCGTAATAAAACTCAGGTACGTGTGGTTTTCATCAGCCAGTGTTTCTCTTTGTGGGTAAGAGGAAATGCCACTCGGGTGAACAGCAAGATAGGGAAGTAAATATTTAAAGAAGCATCAGAACAATTGCTATTTTAGTTTCATAACTGTTTTAAGTGTTTATAGTGTCCTAGTTAATTTGGATGTTTCCTTATTAATTATACAGTGCTGGCTTGTTACTTGGCAGGGAATGCTGTTCAAGTATTTTGCAGTGCAGAGTTTTCAGAGACTTTAAAAGTAAACGCTTGAGAGCTCATTTTAGAAGTGAAACTCAGAATCACAGGAATTTAGAGACATTGCCCTTGTGACTGTCTCCAAGAAGGTACTTATGCTTGTGGAGCTGGGTTTTGTGTTACACTCTTTTTTAATAAATAAAAAAGCTCTGTAGTGTGTGCTTGGTTACAGAACTATGTCAAGGGAGAGTGGCAGCAGAGATAAAAATAGTTGCCTTAAACAGGCTTGTTCTTGTGCTAGGGACTGACTGCTGCAACTTGAACAACGGCATTGGGGTTACTGAAGAGATGTGTGCTGGAAATCTTAACTGCATTTACTGCATATCAGGCACACTTTGCTATGCACATGTTCCCTTGTTAAATGGCTCTTGTTAAAGATCAGATCCCTTGGCTGTGGGGTTTTATCATTAAAAATGTGTTCTGGGTAGCTGCTGTGTAGCCTCTACAATCTCGGCTTCCCTCTTGGTTTGTTACTCTCTCTGAGCAATTCTTGTGAAATGCTTACATGCATAACTTAAGATTCAGTTTTGAGCCAAAAACTTGACAAGTTATTTGTGTAGTGGGTGGCGGAAGTTGATGCTTTAGAAGTGCTTATCACAAGCTTTTTGAAATCTCTTTCCAGATATCTTTGGTTCGAATGCCCTATGCCTGCAAACTCCTCTTCCAAGAACTGATGTCTATGAGTATTGCACCTCGTATGATGAGTGTTTAGCATTTAAAAGTTTTTTTTTTTTAAATGATGAGACTGAAGTGCTCAGGTTTTGTTTCATTTTGTGTAGGTTGCATTTAAAATACAGTTTTACTCATCTGCTATGTGCTCTTCAAAAGTATGTTTATTTCCTGTAAATAGAATTAAAATTTGTAATCAAACTTGTGAATCTCTTTATTTGTGTATCTGTGAAAGTAGTGTGCAAGCAAATTGGTAATCAAAGAATGAGGGAGTTAAGAGGGAATGATTAGTGAACTAGAAAAAGCCAGAGGTTGCAGCTTTCCAAAATAATACTTTAAAACTGTGAATTGAAAGTCCTCACATCACAGCTCTGCACCGTCATCTGTGGAAAAACAAAAACATGTTACGCTCTGTGATGTTCCAAGGGGTAATATCACAGCTTGAACAGTAGCACAGTGAGTTTTGTGATGGTTTAGCTGGGGGTGAGACCTGACAAACTTGGTCCTGACCCTCCTTCCTTTTTTCCTTCCTTCCCTACTGCAGGACTATGGCAGCAGGGGGATGGTAATAGATGGCATTTTTCTGTGCTGAGGTCACGTGGACATGGGACACAGACTCCTTAACTACGTATTGTGTAGCTGTGGAGTAACCTGTTATGTCTGACAGTTTGTTCCATTAACGTTACTGATTTAAGTAACTGTGGCTTGCCAGCTTATTGCTGAGCTACAGCATGTTTACTTGAGAAATTTCCTACAGCTGAAAAAGAACAGCTGTGACGTGGTGTGCATGTAAGAAATAAACTATGAGGCAATACACATGGTAGTACAACTTTGCAGTAGTTACTGTGAGAGGGGGAGTGAACATCTGTTCTGGGGTATAAATGTGCTGCTCATGGCACAACTCAGTAAACTCAATTTCATTCACATTCATAAATAAGATGTTTGAAAAGGGATTAGAGACTAGCTAAAACCCTTTAGCAAGGCTGGTACGGGTAGGTGATATGGGGATTCATTTTATGCTTTTATTTCACTGCCAGGTGCTGTTAATATTCTCCTACAGGAAGTATTTCAGCTATTTAGGGATATAAGGATACAGAAAGTCAAGACTCTATCATTCAGATAAAGCTACTGGGATTAAAACTAAGGATGATGTCCAAAAGTGGATTTGGGCAGCACAATATTCTCTAGCTGGATGCTTTGTTTCCGGTGCCTCAGTCTCTAGCATGGTTACAGTTACTCTTCCAGCTCTCTGGCTTTATTCTGAAGTTTATTCTCTGCAGCTGGAATGAGGGTGGTTGGTCTGCCATCAGCTTTGCACACAGCCTGGCAAAGAGGACCTGCATTTGAAAACTGGCTGAGGGCTGGAGGTTAAAGGTCTCGGGTCTAAAGGCCTGCTGGGGCATATCTGTCCCCTTTTGGCTTTGACACTCCAGCATGCAGAGAGAATGGCAGGGACTAGGATGTTTCCAGGATGGGGAAAAATAAGAAGGTGCAGGGGCTTGGCAGGAATTTATGTGCTTGAAGTTCCCCCTCAGTCTTGGGGCTGGCTGTACTAATACTGACTCCAGGAGAAATGGGCAGGTTTGGAAGTGTTCCAAGAACAGTGAAAGAAGGATACAAATTTAGGGCTGGAAAACCACTGGAAGTTGCTTTGTAAAACCCCAAAAGGTGTTTTTAATTTGGTATCTTAATCTCCAGTGCTTTACAGCACTTGAGGGGTTATTTAACAATCCCTTGAGAACTCCAGCAGCTGAGATTTGCTGGGAATTATAGATTCATAGAATAGTTTGGGTTGAAAGGTCCCCTCTGCAATGAGCAGGGACATCTTTAACTAAATCAGGTTGCTCAGAGCCCTGTCCAACCTGACCTTGAATGTTTCCAGGGATTTGGGCATCTACCACCTCCCTGGGCAACCTGTTCCAGTGTTTCATCACCCTCACAGTAAAGAATTTCTTCCTTATATCTAGCCTGAATCTACCCTCTTTTAGTTTAAAACCATTCCCCCTTGTCTTATTACAACAGACCCTGCTAAAAAGTTTGTCCCCATCTTTCTTATAAGCTCCCCTTTAAGTACTGGAAGGCCGCTATAAGGTCTCCCTGGAGCCTTCTCTTCTCCAGGCTGAACAACCCCAACTCTCTCAGCCTGTCCTCACAGGGGAGGTGCTCCAGCCCCCTGATCATCTTCGTGGCCTCCTCTGGACCCGCTCAAGCAGGTCCATGTCCTCCTTATGTTGGGGGCCCCAGAGCTGGACACAGCACTGCAGGTGAGGTGTCAGGAGAACAGAGGGGCAGAATCCCCTCCCTTGACCTGCTGGCCACGCTTTTCTTGATGCGGCTGCCTTTCTGGGCTGTGAGTGCACATTGCTGGCTCATAGTCAGTTTTCCATCCACTAACACCCCCAAGTCCTTCTCTGTAGGGCTGCTCGATTCCCTTCATCGCCCAGCCTGTATTTGTGCTTGGGATTGCCTTGACCTATGTGCAGGACCTTGCACTTGGCCTTGTTGAACCTCATGAGGTTTACACAGATCCACTTCTCAAGCTTGTTTTGCCAAACCCAGTAAAAGCTGTGTATTAAACTGGTATTTCTAATATGCTTTTATTTTTTTTCAGAAAGCATTAAACAGAGGTGGTCCTTATCTATCAAATAACTCAGTAAACTGCTAGGAGAAAGAGCTGCTGAGTGTTTAACCACGCTACTTACCTTTGGTCAGCGCTATTTCATGCAGAGTTTCCACAACATGAATTTTTGCAGAAGCTGTTGCCTCTCCTTTGGCATTTGATGCATGACACTCATATTCTCCAGCATCCTCTTTGCTCAGAGGAGATATCTAGGGGAAGAAACACATCCCCTAGTAAGTATCCTGTGCATAGGTAGAGGTGATTCTGTTTTAAGGTGTCTTATATAGCTTGTTAATTACTTGAGACATAATGAACAGAGTGCATGAAGTAGCAGTTAACCCTTAGGGAACCACACTAACTGCATGATTTCTTTTGTCTGCTCTAAACAGTCTGGTTCAAATCGTGGTGGCTCTCTGCAGTGAGGTTTGGGACAAGCACCCACTCCTGCGGATCAGTCTAGCTTCCTTCTCTGCTAGGCCAGATTATGTAGGCTGTAAAACTCCCTCCTTGTCTTTATTGTTTACTTAGTTTAGAGATGTGTCAGAGCACTGCATGCTTGGTAAAGGGAGGGAGGCAGGAAGAAAAAGCTTTCCTACAACACGCTGCATCCAGTCATGCAGTTCAGCAAAATCATTGGCTCAAACCCTTCCCTCTCCTTTTTTCCACCTCTGCTTTTGCAAATAGTGTGGGAACCAACACCCAAAGCTGTGCTCCCCTGCTGCCAGCTTCTCTGCAGCTGGGAGCCATCATACTTACAATTCCCTTACTGGGAGGCACAGCAGGTCCCTCTGATGTGTGGGAATCACTGGTTAGCCTCAGGTACTCCTGTAGCTCAGGAGGTCTGCGGAGTGTGAGCTGATGGCTTCTGTGCTGTGCTACTCTCAGGCAGGTGATGTCCTTCACTGAGGAAAGGGCAGTTCTGCCAGATCTATAAGGGCTCCTCAGCTGTGGGTGGGTCTTAGGGATGCTTTGCCTCTGGATGGATTCCTTCCTAGACATGGTGAGGGTCTCCTTCCTGCTAATGGCAGCAGGAAAGTCATGATATACAGAAAGGAGATCTTCTATTTAAGTGTAGCCTTCTCTGATCATAGAATGCATGCTTCTGCTGCACATTAGACAGAGGTGGAAAACTGCAATGGAGCTAGCAGCCATCCTTACCCTTCACGCCTGATTCACACAGGTTGTTTTCCTCTAAATGCCCTGTCTGTTGCCATGTGTCTTCTGTACTGTTCTTTGTTCATGAGCTATTTGCAGACTGCACTGTACTGATTGTATACTCTGTGCACGCACAAAGTACTTACGAGCACCCAGCCAGTCACTTCATGTTTCTCAGGGCCCCCTCGGGTCTGGATAGCCAAATTCTCCCGGTCCCCAGGCAGAAGCTCCATCCTCTGGACACCATACTGTCCCCGAATTATCTAAACAGAAGGGCAGAAAGGGGTAAGAATTTGGGGGGTTATTTATGCTAGAACTGTTAGGACCATACCTGCACACAGACAAGATCAACACTAGTTTTACATGAATGCATTCTGTGTAGTAGCAGTGTTTTTTCTAGTGCCAGCATTTCACCTTATTCCCTGTGTGCTGCAGTCCCACTACCCCCATGCCTCAGCATCTGCACCGAGGCTGCCTTCCCCTTGCCTCAGCAGGAACAGACAGAGCAGCACAGCTTTCTGGTGGGGATGGTGCTGGGCAGTGGGGTGTGCCAACATGCCCTGCCCCGACTTGGTCTCACAGAACTCGTGCGCAGGTTCCCAAGGATGTGTTTAGCCCACCAAATGACACCTGTGCTGAACAAGGAAGATTAGGCTGCCTGCAGCTGCTAGTAGCCATACATCAATCCAGTTCAGCAGGCTGGAGCAGCTGCCTTCTGGCTGGGGACTGGGGGGACAACAGGAGCTGACTGTTGCCCTTGTTTGGAGAGGGTCCCCTTCAACCTTCCTGGCGATCAGGCTTTTTAGCATGGCAGTGGCAGAGAACCGAGTGTCTGCATGTTGCTCCTGAAATGGGCTCTCCCTGCATGACCTATCCTCAACCTGTCCTCTTCCCAACAGGCCAGGAACAGCCCTGTAGGTTTCTGCTGCAGCAAACCAGGCAGTCCCTCCTGGTGGGCACAGCATCGATGAGAGAGCAGCAGCGCAGTTATTCCCCAGTGCTGTGTATCCAAGCCCAGAGCACAGCATGGGATAAGTGCTGCTCAGCCCTTGTTATCACCAAGTCAAGCAGTCTCTGGCCATGAGGAAGAGGCACGAAAAGCAGAGCAGCACCGACAGTCAGTGTAAACAAGCATCTGCTTGTAAACAAGCTGAAAATGCTGCCTGAGTCTACATGCCTACATTGTATGCTCACCCAACAGTCTGCTCTGGGACCTCTAGGAATAAAGTTTGCTGTCTCACAACAGAGCAATCTTTGGGCCAATCTAGGGTTTTTTTTCTGTAGTATTCTTAAGCTAGTATTATTTCAGCTAAATTTTAAGACCCCTCCCAAGTGTCCACAAACCTGTGACATTTGAAGAGGCTACAGGGGCCATGCAGTGGCCCTCAGCCCTATGGCTAGGATCCTCTCTACTCAACACTGGCCCCTGCCCAAAGCCAGCTGTTACCAGCACGCTGTCAAAATCATCACACTGCCAGCTACCAGCAGTAACTGTCCCATGCAGTTCCTGTTCCTGACATGGGCAAGCTGTGTGCAGCCACCTCAGAGTCACTGCTGCCAGTGGGGTGACAGCAGGTCAAGGGAATTCCCTGCATGCTCTGAATACCAGGCACTACCAAGAGAAAACACGAGTCCTGTTCCATCTTGGGATCAACAAGAGTTTAGAAAAAGCAATGACTAAAGACTAAGCAAAGCCAGATGTTTGGGGGTGGACAGAACTGCGCAGATGGAAGAACTCATCAAAGATGTGTGTTTCAAAGGAGGGATCTGCTATGGCCTTTACTCTTACCAGGCAGCTTCAGCTGCCTCAGGTTTGCTATGCTCTAAGAGCTCCTAGCAGGGCCCTTACCTTGTTCCAGATGAGGACAGGGGTTGGGATGCCCATGACTTCACAGCTCAGGTAGATCTGTGCTCCTGTCACATTCCAGATGTCCTTAGGAGGGGTCACGATGGAAGGGCCTTCAAAAAGGGAGAAACGTTTTTAAGCACTGGGTGACTGCAAGCCTGTGTCCTTGCTAGCCTTTTAAGTGGGGCCAATCACTTCTGATGGGTTTTGAAGATGAGGTGAAGTGGGTCCCTGCTTGAAGCAAACCTTGCTGGACTGATCCCACATCACAGCACTTCCCTCTCCAAAGCTACACAATGCACCATGTGCATTGTTGACACTCAGCTGGCACGGAGGAAAGGACACTGCAGGAGACAGGGTGGGTCCCACTCACTCTCCCATTACACAGAGAGCTTGGCCAGCTTTGCAGCATCCTTTGTCCTGACATGATTTTAACCTGCAGCAAAGCCTGTGGCAGCTGGCTAGCAGAACTCAATGTTATGCTGCTCCTGTTTCACCTGTGTGCAATACTCAGCCAAAGGAGGCTGGCTGGAGGGTGGCAGAGCTCTCCCTGGGGGGGATCTGGGGAGGGGCCAGGTGAATGCAGAGCTCCATTTTAACCCAGAGAGCTCCAATCCCTGGTTAAACAGGGAGTTGTTCCCAAAGCCAGATGGGAACAAAGCTGTTTTGCAGATCTGGCTGGAGATGTTTACCCCTCAGGCTGGGAAATGTTAGAGACGTAACCCATATCCCAGGAAGGGAAGAATGGCCTCTTCTGTTCAATGCCTCTGTAGTGGGGCTGTTTTGAAAAATGCAGCTATTAATTCCCCACGATAGGAAGTGAAGACCAAAGGAGCACATAGTGTTTATTTCCACTTATTGATAGCTTGAAGAACACAACAGCTTTTCTCCTTCTGCTCTGAAGATGCAGGCAGTAACAGGAAACTGAAGCTCCCATTAGGCTCCACCAGGAGAAGGCATTTCCTACGCGAACAAGTACTCCAGAGCCAGCCTGGCTGAAGCCAGGTATGCCGGCTCACAGAGCATGGCTCATTCCTAGCCCCATAAAAGAGGAGCAGATTTGGGTCCCGATGCTCCTTCTGGGGTTCTGAACATGCACTGACCTCTGCCCTGCAGCCGTGGGGAGCAGGTTTTAGGTGCATCCCACTGCACCAACATCTTCCAGCAGAAAGCTGGTATCTTTTTTCCTCTTCGGGATCTGGTGGCAGATCCACACTGTTATCACCAGCCAGAGGACACCAGCCATCCCTCAGTCTTAGCCCAAGGGATGCCAAGGTGTCCTGAGCAGCTGGTGTGATCCCAGAGAAGTGTTTGCTCTTCTCTTCTGAGGCTTCCCTGTCCAGGAATGACTGTACGCAGCCTGCTAGTGGGAAGCTGCTAAGAGACCAGGTGGGGCTGCAATCCAAATTCTTCATTACAGAGGTATCCCAGTCCTGCTTCTAACAGAAGGTAGCTGTGTAGAAGCAGGGAAGGTTTATGTGTAGCCCCGGGCAATGGTTAAAACCACGCTTAATGATCAGTATGGGCTGGTTTCCTGGCAGACATCACAACCCAGGTGCTCCTCATCTGCACAGAACTGAGTTTCAGCTGAGAAAAGGATTTAAGCAGCATTTCATTACATGGCTTACCCTGTCACTGGTTGTGCTGCTGCATGAATTGATTCCTGTGCGATGGCCAGGAGAGGGGTGTGTCAGAGTGACAGCACCCATCCCTGTCTGGAAGGATGCTGGAGTTATCCTTGCTCCAGGTGGCCCAGAGCAGATCCATACCTCCAGACCGTGCCCATCTCTGCACTCTCAGCAACACCCCGCTGGAGGGGTGTACTCCCCCAAGTACAACTGTAGCATAGTACAGTGGGGTGCTCTGTGGGGCTAGCACCCCCCATGCGCTCCCGTGTGAAGCACTGCCTGGCCCCTGCACAGCAGCAGGACTGTGGCCAGCCCAGGGTATTGCCATCCCCACGATGGGGCCACCTCAGGTCATGAACTCTGCTCCCCTTCCCCAGTGCAGCCCTTTCCTGCGCAGCCTTGCTGTTCTTTTCCTGGTGTCCCTTGAACAATAGGGACAATAGGGCACTTGGCAGCTCGGGTGGGACCCGGATGTCCCCAGCTGGCTTAGCTCACCCCGTGCTCTGCAAGGGCCTCCAGCAGATGTGCACCCAGCATAGCCTGCTGCGGCTGCTGCCGTCTGCTCCTGCCATGCAAAACCCTCCGCATGCAAGGTGCCCTTCCTAGGGCAGAGCCTGGGGCCTGTCCCCAAGAGGCAGGGCTATGTTTGCTCCTGTATGTTGCTGGGGTTCTCCATGAGGCAGGAGAAACACACCTGCCCGCAAATGACCATCATCTCCCACTGCAGCAAAGGAGAGATCCTGATTCTTGTGTTAAAAGCCAGACAAATTTTAGGGCAACATCTTGCTCTTCCAGGATCTGGCTCAATTCTTCACTGGTTGGGAACTGTCAGCATTCAAAGCGCCACTAAATCCACTGCCTGAGGTGTCTCAGTCTCGGCTGCCACTGAGTTTGCTCCTGTATCAAGGGCCCAGACACCCTCTGCCCATGGATATTTGCTCACCCTGCCAGGAGCAGGTCACACCAGGATTCTTCTGCAGCAACTGCTGGCAGGGGAAAAGAGAGAGGGGATTTCTACCCACCTCCTGGGTGAGGACAAATTGTTTATCTTTGCCGGAAAGGGGAATTGCCTGTACAGCTTCACAGTGAAGCTCTGGCTGGCTTGGCACAGCAGCCACCGCACAGTGAGAGCCTGGCTGTTACAAGGCAGCCCCGAGCCCGAGCTCGGGATGTACATCCTGATCTAACATGAGACTCTGCCTTTGGCTGCAGAATGAACTGGGAACATTCACAGGCCTTTGCCTCTATCCGGCACAGCCCTGGGGCTGGGAGAGAATACACATCCTGAGAGATGCAACAGTGTCATGGGAAGAGTCAGTGTGGTCTCTTGGGATATTTGACTTAAATCCAGACAGCCAAAACTCTACAGCTGGGCTTCTTCATCCACTAAAAATAAATGAGAAAGGCTGAGAAGTCAGCAGATTTAAAGTCAAATCACGACAGGCCACAGCAGTAGCTAGACTCCCACCACAGCGAGCTGACACCTGGGTACATGGCAGCCACCCTGCTTACTGCCTATGTTGGTCCCACTCATGTTCTCTCCCACAGTCCCCCAAAGCAGCCAGAGATGGACAGGGAACACAGCAACCTGCCACGACAGGAGAGGCTGGGGATGCCTGAGCCTTGCAGGCGCTTCAGAGGATGTGAGGACATTCCCTCTTGCAAATCACCCCTCTTGCTTTGGGGATCCTTGTGAAGGGAGTAAGGCCACCATGTGCTCAGCAGGACTGGAAACAAGCTCACCTTGTACAGAGCAGATGACTTGATTCCTGCCAGCAAGGAGCCCCCTGGCCCTTATCCTACAGCCTGCATCTCAGAGGCATTGCTGCTCTACCTGCAGCACTGCCCACAAAGGGGAATGTTTCTCCATCCGCTTCCTCCGGGCTGGGGACTTGTGGGTTGCACCTGCTGATGACAACAGTCACCACCATCAACGTGGCTGTGTGGCCTCTGCTCCCCAGCAAGGCCAGGGGCACGGTGGATGTAGAGGATGCTCCCTGCCTGTACTTGCCCTGACCACGCAGGAGCTCTTGGCCAAGAGGACAGCACAGGCTGTTCATGGAGATCAGCTGCTCTCCGCAGGCACTTCAAGCATTTCCTCCCTGCTCTGCCCATTGTTCGTAAAACAAATAGCTCTCCCTGGCCCGGGAAGGGGCTTATTTACAGAGCCAGCGAGCTCAGCACCCTGGCAGAGGAGCCTGGAAGTGCAGGGACTGTTTTTACTGCAGATCACAGGGAGCTGACAGCCTGTGTTATGTCAAAAGCAGCAGCTGGAGAGGAGTTCCCATTACTGTTATGTAGTTGCTTTTCTGCTGCAGCAGCATGTGGCAGAGCCTGTGACTTCCTCGATGAGGCTATCATTTGGCATCTGTTCCCGACACCCCTCCCACGCCATGCACCTCTGCTCAGCCACAGCAGGCAGAGATCTGGCATCTCCCAGCCCACCGATCTGCCCCTCACTGGTACATGGATGGTCCATCGCAGCTCAGGGTTAGCTGGTCCTTGCTGATCTTCCTTTGGTGTCCACAAACGCACACACACAAGTAAGTCACATCCCAGCGAGCAGAGCAATAACTTTTCTGCTAAAATCCAGGAGGCTATAGGTATGTCACTAAAGGCAAAACTAAGTTCGACTTAAGCACTGTGGGGTATGCCCCGGTGCTTGGGTGTGCACGGGAAGTCCCGACCACGAACACACAAAGCTGTGTACCACCCGCTGAAGCTCACATGGGTGCCAGCCCAGTTCCCAGCCAGCCCTCCTGAGCACTGTCTTGCCGTGCCACAGCCCCGGGTGAAACACAGACTGGGAACACACCCCGCAAGACAGCAAGTCAAAGCAAAAGCTAGACATTGTACACCCTCACAAGCTCTTGCAAGTCTGAAAATAGACCCACTCCAGTCTCCTAAGTTGCTGGGAAAGTATTTTCCCTTCCAAATGACTTTATATGGAGAAGGGTAAACCTTCCATAAGCAGCATCTACTCATGCTAGCTGGCATGGTCTCAGCTGCTCCCTCCCACGTCAGTGCTCCATGAGAGACAGCAGCAGACAAGAAGTGCAAGCGGCTTCTGGCGTTCCCCATTCCCAAAGCTGCTTGCTGCTTTCTGGCAGATTTACAAGCCTCTTTCTTTACCTCTTTCTGAAGGCACTTCTCCCCCTCCTTTAACTTGGCCTTGAAGAGACTAAGGAGTTAGAGAAGGAAGTTCCGAGACATCCAGACCAAAGGAGATGCTGGACGCTACATCTGTTCGGATGGTCCCTTTCAGACTTCAGCAGCCCAGTGACCCTGGAAAGGCTGCAAATGTGAATGCAGCTTCACCCCAAGCCCTCAAGACTTGAGACTGAGTCAGTGTGAGGCAGGGCCCGTGCCACCATCTGTCTGCCATGGATCCCTCCTGCTTCCCACCCCACCTGGCTCAGCGTGGAACACACTGATACAACTGGAAATCCCACCCCTGCTGTTTTACCATGGTTCAGGAACGCTGCCTTCAGAGACCTTGTGCGTGACTTTCACATGGTCCTTCATGGGGTTTACGTATGGGCTGGGAGGGAGAACGGGGTGGCCCTCCAAAGAACAGAACCCCAAGGCCTTCCTCCCTTACGTAGCACACAGGATGGGTCTGCGCTGGCCCCAGCGCTGTGCCCAGGGAAAAGGCTGCGCCTCTGCACGCCTCGTGCCTAGCTCAGCGCTCAGCCGCATCCAGCAGCGTCCTCAACACAAACTGAACCTCAAAGCTGGGGCAATGGGGAGGCCAGTGTGGCTGAGGCTGCTCTGAAGCTCAACTGCCATCTTATAACCACACTTGCCCTGGAAGCAGTCAAATGGGGAAAGGGCAAGGCCTCTGAGCGGAGATGACACTGCCCTTGCTAGCGGACTGCCAAAAGCCAACCTCTATCCTGCCTTTTCCCCATGTCCTGCCCTTTTTTCCCACCTCCCCCTCCTTTTGCCAGTCTCTGAAGTATACTCTGAAGTGTGCTTTCCCCAGGGTCAAACAGACAGTAACTTTCTGCAAACACGCTTTCTGCTTCCCAGCCGTATCTGGATGAGTATTTGGGTTTTTTTGTTTCAGACCGCCCAGACAAGCTCTATCAAGAAACTTCTCTCCTTCTGGCCACCACCTACCCTCTTCTCCTTGTGTGACCTTGGCTCATTTTCACTAAGAAAATGGTCATTACAGCACAAGGACGACCACAAGCTAAAGCCTGGAAAGAATGTGAAAAGCTTGTGGTGGGAGACAGGGAAACAAGGCATGGCAGCGTTTATGCACAGAAAAGCAAGCAGGGCTTTCAAAAGTCCGACCTGATTAGACTTTTTATGTGGTAATCTCCTATTTAATATGAACCTCAATCAACCTCAGCCCAACAAAGGATTAAACGCATTTTTTTAAACACGGCATGCCTTTCCAGCAACAGAAAAAAACACGGGGAGGAATTTGCTGACCTGTAATCATTCCTTCCTAGTGATTTTGGATATGCTGTGATGATTGAGAATGAAGACACAGGTGAAATATGGGATCCTCTCAGGCACTGGAGGTGTTTGCATAGTCCCCAGCATACTGGTGCTCTCCAAGACTCTGAGCTGCCGAGTAATATATTAAACAGCTTCCCTAATAAGATTTTAGCACTGTAACCATAAAAACTCAAGCTCCAATGAACCAAAACCTTTTCAAATAACTAAATGCCTTTTAAGGAGGAATTTATGGCGTATCCTACAACAGTGGAAAAACCCAATGTTACAGATGAACTTTAAAAATGACAGCATAAAGCTTCAGCCCCAGAAACTCCGTCTCAAAATTGCAATGCACTGTGGGCTGGGAAAGCAAGCACATTGAAAAATATCACATCCCCATACCACGCTCCATCTAAAAGGACCCCATGGTATAAAGCAAAAGGTGTAACCCCACCACACAACTGCACAGCTCTGCTCTTCCAACCACAGATGACTGGGCAAAAACTTGTCTAAATCTCTCTTTCACCAGCAAAAAAGAAAGCACTGATAAAATGTGGATATTCTTTCAAGTCCCTTAAAATCCAGAAAAGGAAGAATAGGAGGAAAGAACTAAAGCAATCTAAGCCACTTGTTAACTAAAAAGCAGAAATCTAGAAGAGTTTCTTGCAAAATGTGATCGGGTATGAACTATGCTCTCTGGTGTCTGAAAGAGTTGGGACCCTTTGAAGTTAGGCAGCTGTATCAGGAGAAGATGAACCAATGTCAGTGATAACAGCAGTCTGCCATCTCCCAGAAAGTTCTCCCCCAAATGCCCTGTTTCTGCTCTACTCTGGCAGTGGATTAAAAAAAACCAAATCAAACCATCCTCAAGACGAAAATATTTCTGGCAAAGCCTCAACAGCTGAATTTGCATGGAACGAGCCAACAAATGCGATTTATGTTTCTTGTTTTAAAATTGACCTGTGGGAACTTGGCACCTCTTCGTTTGCAGTGCAGATGTAGCTTTATGGGACACTGAGGCACCAGGAAAGCAAAACAACTGCTGGGGTAAAGTGGCAGGAATTCGTGGGGGTGTACTTGCCCCTGGGGCTGTCAGTCTCCACGATTCTATGTCCATCAGAGCATTTCTTAAGCCCTGTGGACAGCCAAGAAACCTCCCACCCACCTCTTCATGAGCCTCAGAGCTTGCGGGTGGCACCTTATCAAAAAACCTCTTCTACGAGGGATGCTGTCTGGGCTTCCAGCAAGCCAAAATGATACCCCTCTGGGAGGACAGCTCAGCTCTGGTGACCGGGATCCCTTTGGTGGTGAAAGAGAGATTTAGACAAGTTTAGTGCTGGTTATAGTCAGTTTTAAAAGAATGTCTCTCCTGGTCTTGCTGTTCATAAGCTCTGGACCTGTGGGATGGATCCTGTAAGGTGCTGAGCCCTCATCACCGTAGGGTAAACCCCTGCACGTTCCCAATGCTGGGAAAAGACTTTCTTGGCGCCATGGAGATACAAGCCATGTTCAACTCCACAGAAATAGAGCAGGCTGCTTGGCAAGCCAGCAAATCTACCCTTCACCCAGAAAGGCCCTGAGTTTCTACCTCCAGGAGGTCTTTGTAGGTGGGTACAAAGCAGCACCAGTTCCCCCGAGAGTGAAATGCTGTCCTCTGATGTCCGCCAAGAGCTGCTTTGTTGTATGCTGCATTTGGGCAAAAACAGGCATTTGGCTTCCACCAAGAGAGAAGTGAGCATAAAATATAGACAAAGCCTGATGAAGCTTGACTGACAATGGCAAAACAACCTGGAGACCCCAACCCTGCTGGAACAAATATCAGGGACTTCAAAGCATAAGGCCTTTGGGCTGTAATGAGGCAACTTCAGCAGTATTTTCAGCAGTCACAGCATGTCCCTCGAAGCAGGTATTTGCTGGTAGCTAATGATAAGAGAGACTCGGGGGTATTTGCCCCTTCTTGCACTGATTAGGCAACAAGTCCGTGCCTGGTATTTTTCAGCTCAGAAAGATCATCATGCCAAAAACCCTGTTAGCTTTTTGCTGGGGGTTGGTGCTTTGAGGTTGTTTTTCTGCCTGGCTTAAGCTGAGCCTCACAACCCTAATTCTTTATGCCAGCTGGCTTTGCATGGCAGCGGGTACCATGGTCCTCCTGCCCCAGGTTCTAGCTGGCTGTAAACAGCCTCAGTGTGTGCACTGCAAAATGAATTTCTGCCTAAATTACTGAGGCCACCAACTCCATAAGAGGCTCTTCTGAAAATCCGCGCACAGCCGGGTGACGGCAGCGGCAGAGGGCAGCTCCCCCTGCCGCTATGGCAGCCTTCCCTCCTGCCGAGGGAGCCACAGGAGGTACCTGCCCCACCAGCAGCTTCTGCTTTGTGCCCAGGCCTGCCCTGCCTGCAAGACCTGGCAGCAGACCTGAGTGTAGCTATGCATATTCACAGGCAGAGAGCAAAGGGCTAATCCATTTAAAGGCAGTGCTGGAAAGCAGCTGGAAAACTTCACAGCATCCATCTCCTGCATGGCCTCGGCACTGGGATTAGCTACAAGGAGGCTGCTGGGACACAAGGGTAGAGACAGGATGCAGGTAGTGGCTCCCTGGCAGGGTGTGGGGCAAACTCAGAGCCAGATGTGTGCAAGTGTGAGGGCACAGCACAAGGCCAGTGGGGAGCCAGCCCCATGGCATAGCTGCCTGCTCCCCCTGAGCAAACCCAGGCAGCTTTGCCGTGCCCTGCTGAGGCAGCACCCACAGCAGGCAGGCAGCCTCAAGTAGTTGGGAATCAAGGTGCCTTTTTCCAGTTGTTCCCAATGGTCCTGCCCACATGCGACCCACTCCAGGAAAGACTGGCTGGATCCCCAAACTTGCCAAGCGCAGGTATAAAAAGTGTTATTTCCATCCTCTCAAACTCTTCTCAACTGTGCCTTCCTTTGCTCTCCAGCAGGAAGTTTTGGCTGCAACGGAAATACCTTTTTCTGCATGGCTTCACTATTTTTGTACAAAGAACACAGGCATCAGATCCAAGAGGTCTGGGAAACAGGCAGCAAAAAGAGAATTCCAAGGACAAGGTCAAGGCGAATTATGTAGGGCCGAGAACTGGCTCTTTCCTTTTTCTATTTAACAACAAAGAAACATCAAAGTTTTTCCCAGTCAGTGGGCAGTACCTCTTAGCAAGCAAAAAATGCCGAGCATTGCACAGAAAACCCCGTGACAGGCACCATGATGAATATGGAAAGCTCAACTGGACATGCATTCGGTCAGCTTTGTCAAATATAATTCTAATGAACTTTTACTTCCTTGGAAATATATCTAAGATGGAAAAAGATGCATGTCTCAAGGAGTATGTTGCATGTTATGCCTTATGAAGCTGAGTGCTTTGTTTCCAGGCGGCTTTACTCATGCCCACATGGTGTTGCCTATGCCAATCCCTGCCTCAAGCATGTATTTCAAGGCAGAAGGAGAGGAGGCGGCTGTGGTAAACCTCATTCCCACCTTGCCTGGGAGGTGAGGTTTAAGCAAACAGTGGCAGGAATCAAGAAAGGGATAAATTGGCAGCGTTTGCCAATTTGCATCTGACCCTGTCCTGTCTCCTGCCCTGCACCCCCAGCATGCCGCAGTGCTAGGGTGGGCAAGGAGAAGCATCTACGAATAAGCTGTTCCCAGACACATTCCCTTCTTCTGCCGGATGCCCCATCTTCAGCTGCTGCCCTTCCTGCCGACAACAGCAAAGGCCAACAGCTGCCACAGCTCTGCATTTCCTCCTCCCAAGCACCAGCTTTCAAATATGATGTGCAAAGCAAGCCCTCCCTCTCTAGCTCCACTTGCAAAAAAAAATAGAGCAAACACAGTTAGGACCCACTGCTGGAGGCATGTTTTTCTGGATCTCTTCTCAGTCTTGAAAGGCTGCTCGCTCTTCGACCCAAAGGATGTGATCCTGATACTCCAGCACAGACATGCAGACACCTCAGAGCCCATGTGCCATGAGTAGGAAGGCCAAGTCCCTTGTCCCCCAAGGACTTCTTCTGTGCAAAAGCTGTCACACAAATGACTGATGCAGGCAGGATCCTGTCTGTTTGTAGTCTTCCTGTGCAGGATCCCACCCTAGACAGTGCCTTTCAGGAGATCACATCTGTTTGTGGTGGGAAATGGCAAAAACCTTCCACTCTTTGACTCCTACAGCATCTAGGTTCTTTTAGAAACTCAGAAAAGTGCTGTCTCCTATCCGTAAAGATACTGAAAGGCTCTACCCTGCGGGGCTGATGGAATGGATGTCCTCTCCTTCCACTGTTTCAAAATCAGCGTGGAGATTACAACTCTCCTCCCCACCCAACTGCCAGGAAGCCCTGAGGGCTACAGAAATATTTCCAGATGTCTACCACGTGTGTGGGCTGAGTCCCTACCTCAGCTGCAAGCCACAGACCGATGCGTATCACCAGAAGGTCCACAGCACAAGGAAGGTTCACGCAGCTGAGGGAAGTCTCAGAAGAGTCAGTTGCGACACCACTGCTGATCAGCCCACATCACTCCTGCTCCCTTCCCTGAGTTCTCCCAGCAGCCGGAGCCAAAAGAAGAGCAGCTCCCCATAGTGACAGAGGAGGGGACATTTTGCCAGTGGCTTGGCACCACATGCTCTAGCGAAGTTCTTAAACAACAGGTAACAGCCTGCCAAGGTGTCTTGCCGCACATCCACACACCTGAAGGGACCTTCTCCAAGGAAGGGATGCAGTTTGTGCATGGAGTGGCTGTCCCGCACTGTGACCCCCTTCAGAGAAGCTGCCACTGTGACAACCAGAGGACAGAGACAGTCTCATGGGAGCTGTTTGAGGCTGGCGGGTCGGTGGCCTCCCACCATCCTGCTGAGTGGCTCGTGTTTGCATTGACCTCATCAAACTCTGTCTCTATAGTCTGGGTCAAAGCCCCACCAGGCCAAGCCAGCATCCAGTCTGAGGCAGACGCAGGGAAGTGCAGCGAAGGGTTGGGGCATTAGCTTACAATGTGAGTATCAATACCTGTTTTACCACAGACTTCTAGGTGACTTTGGGCAAGACAAGTGAGAATGCAGTCCTCAAGTACACAACTGAAGCATGACCTCAGACAAACACATCTGCTCACTTGGTCTGGGTTGGCAGGGCCAAGAAGCAGCATGCATTTTTAGGACTGCTGTGACCATCTCCTGAGTCTGCCAGGCACGAAAGGCTCCTTCCAAGAGGCTTCTGCTGTTCTTGTCCCATCCCACATTAGCCTGAGGGCTGAAGCTCCTTCCCTCCAGGAGTTAACACTGTACCAAATGTTTCTGGCTAATATGTAAGCCTGATGTTTTGCACAAGGTTTGTGAAAAGCCACGCAGGGCATGTAATGGGCAACATCAAACTGCATAACCCAATCCTTACCCGGCCTTTCATGCTTTCCTTGGGAGTTTCAGAAACATTTTTTTGCAAGACATACTTGGCCTCAGTTATGGGAAGAAAGAGAAGGAGGAGGTGGAGGTTGTGACCCTACACATACTGTGTTTATGAAAACACTCCACCAAAACGGCACTGGCGCTGCAATATTGTCCTTGAGACGTGCAGTAAATTGCTGGTGTGCTACGTCCCACCCCTCTCTGCCTCCCAGCAAAACCCCCTCTCAGAAGTCAAGATTTCTACTAGAGGCTGCGCAGCAGAACAGTTTCTTCCTCGAGCACCATACCTAAGCAAAAGCTTGGAAAGAGTCGAGCTCCTGGCTGGAAATGCTGCAAGTGCAAATCACTACATGCAGCTCACAGGAAAGTCACTGTTCGTTTTCATTTCGAACCAAAGCAAGCCAGTGAACATTGGCTCTGAATTTCTGTGGCTTTCACTTCCATTTAACCTTTTCCTTTTCTCACAGTTTGCAACCTTCCTCTGCCGAACCCTCCCGTGGATAGCTCAACCCTTTTGCCCCATGTCACGGCATTCCAAATTGCAAGCTGCAGGCAAAGCGTGAAGAGCAGGGCAGTGTTGTTCCAGCACAGCTGGAAGCCAAGAGCAAGTGGCTAAATTTCTCAGCATTTCTGGGGCTGGTCTAAAAGTGTTACTCCAAGTTTAGGCACCATCATCCGACTGGGACTCTCAAGTCCATTTAAGGTGGTTTCTAAATCATCTTGACTTTTACAGATAAGCATCCCGACGGGATAACACAGTACGAGGAGGGAGCGCTTGGGAGCAGCGCTCTCCCGGGATACCAGGCAGCGCGGCCGCACATCCACCCTCCCGACCGGCGCCAGCGGCCGCGCCCGCCCCGCCGCTCCCGCGCCCCCCACCTTGCTCGCAGGCTCCCTTGCTGCGCTGGCTGATGGCGGGCTCGCCGCGGCTCTGGGCGCGCAGGCTGGCGGCGCGGAGCTGGCAGCCGCTGCCGTAGGTGAGCCCGTCGCTGCCGCACACCGGGTAGCGGCTCTTGCAGAGGCACACGCCGGGCGGGCCGCCGCCGCCGGCGGCGGGGAGCGGGGGGAGCCCCGGGGCCGGGCCGCCCTTGGCCTTGCGGCGCTGGCGGCTCTTCACGCACTCGAGGCCGGGGGCGCAGCGTCCCCCCGCGCCGCCGCCGCAGGCCTCACCCTCCCCGCGGCCGCACTGCCAGCAGCACCCGCAGACGTCCCGCACCCGGCCCAGCGGGCAGCCCCGCGGCGGCAGCGCCGGGCACTGCGCCGCCTCGCAGGGCCCGCAGCCGCCCGCCGCCGGCGGAGCGGGTCCCGCCAGCGCCGCCAGCAGCGGCAGCAGCAGCAGCAGCGGCAGCGGCAGCGGCAGCGGCGCGGAGGGCGGCATGGCGGCACGGCGCCGCCCGCCCCCGGCAGGCACTTAAGCCGCGCCGGGGGAAACCCCTCCCCGGCGGCGCCGCCCGGCCCCGGTCCCGGCCCCCGCCACGGCAGCGGGGCGCCGCCGCCCGCCCGCTGACCTCAGCCCCTTCGCACCCCGTCCCGGCTGCCGCTCGGCTCTGGCATCGCTCTGGTCCCCGCTTCTTGCCACCCGCCCACCCTGAGCTCTCTGCCACCCGCTGCGGGGGGCCGCAGGGGCCGCGGTGAGCCCGGGAGACCGGTCGGCTTCCTGCGGGAGCGGGGACGAGGGAGAAAAGGAGAGCTGTCGGGTTGCTTTTGTACGTACTTGGGACAAAGTTGTGGCCCGCTGCATTCGTTCAACTTGGCTTGTGGCACCTGCCCTGGGATGGCTCTGGAGGGGTCCCCAAGGGGCTGAGGGCAGGGAGCTGTTGCCACCAGCAGAAACTGGGAATATTCCTTGGGCAGTGCTGGGCGATGCTGCTTGAGTCTGTCGGGACAGTGCCCTGAAAGCGCAGTGCCCCAGAGCACCGTGGTGCTGTTAAACCCCCCGGCGGAGAGTGGTGGGGTGGCACAGGGTGCCCTGTTCTGCCCCTGTGCTCGTTCCCTCCCCTCGGGCCTGGCTGTGCCTCCCCTCGGGCCTGGCTGTGCCAACGGCAGCTTCTTCTCACACGAGGCCGTCCAGGCCGAGGAGATGCTCAGCCCTGGTGCTGCTTGGGGCCTGTGTCGGGGGTCCTGCTTCGGCACTCCAGGGTGGAGAAGGACAGAGGTGATCGGTGTCCCTCGCTGTGAAACTGGGGGATGCGGCGCTGCCCAGTGTGGGTTGCCAGCAGCTTGGTGGCCCCCAGGTCACCATGTCCCTTCCCACATGGAGCAGCTGGGGGCTGTGAGTCAGACAGGCCGGCTGAGAGGGGCTGCAAGTTCCCCACGTTCCCAAATCTGCTCTGGAGAGATTGACCCACTCATGCCCGTTCAGCTGCTGACCCTGTGGGAACGGGCTTTCGCCGCACGCTTCCTCGGCTCCCTGGGGCCCACCACAGGACACTCCTCCTGGGACATCACAGCATCTGCACACATTTCCTTGGATTTCTCTGTTCCCCTCACCCTGGAAGTGGTCCGTGTTGTTCTCCTGGGAGAAGGGCTGCCCTCATAAACAAGCACTATGCTGCACTCGAGGTGTTTGACACATGGGGATTTTTTTTGTGGTAGGTTTGGTTTGGTTTTTTTTGTATGGGTAAGTCACTATAGAAGTGATGAAAAGGGGTGAAATGGCCAAAGTATGGACAGACACATCTGTCAAACCCAGTTCTAGCTATGAAAACCATTTTGCACAGTTCACCTCTTTCCTCTGTCTCCTGCCAGTTGCCCCGCACCTCCCTCGCAGGCCCCAGATTCTTCTTGCCCAGACTGTCACAGGCCCTGATACCTCTTGGTCAGAGAACTGAGGGTGTTTAAGGAACCTGCAGTAGCATACCAGAGCAAGCCTGACTGAAGTCACTGTCAGCAGTCCACTTGCCAGCAGGAAAAACGTAGCTCCAAAAGGAAGAATGACATCAATGCATTTCCTTTCCTCCCCTCGAATCTCTTCATTTCTGTGCCAAAGAGGAGGCGAGTGCCCTTGCCTCTGCTTGGAGCACAGTTTTTCCTCCCAAGGAGTCGGCGTTAGTTCATACTTTGCTGCAGAGGGACCTCTAGTGTCCCCTTGTAGCTCATGCTTCGGCCTCACAGCTCGAGCTGGGTATTTCTTGAACTTAAAGACTTTCCTATGTACTGTGGAAAGAGGTAAGGTCCCTATAGTGTGTGTAGGGAAGTGGCTGGGAAAGACAGGCTGGAGTGCTCCTCCCTGGGGAGTCTGTATGCCCCAGGTTCACCTTGCTTTGCTTCTACGGTCCTCCACATCCTTTTTTCTTCACGCCAGGGCCCTCTGTGTGCCTTTTTGTGTGCCACAAGATGCTCCACTCAAATATATTACATTAAATGCTTCTGGTGTCTCAGTAATGAATTTTACAGTTTCAGTGAATGCCAGCAGAAATCTGTAGATTCATGTTGTGCTTCTTGGGACTCTTGTAGAGTGCCCCACCTAAATCTGTGCTTAGTATCAGCAAACATAAAATTTTCGTAAGCAGATTGAATTTAATTAATCAGTGGATGTTATTAGGAATACAACAAAAATGCTCTTACGTGTTTTGATCCATTTCATTTTTCACATGGGTATCCCTTATTTCATCTTCAAGATGGTCCTGCATGCAGCAGTCCAGGAGGTGGGGCAGGCTGGGTGGGGTGGCCTTTCTTGGGGTGGGGGGGAAGCTTCCAGGGGGAAGTCTTTGAAGGCAGGGGGAGATTTAGCAGACGATAGGAGACACTATGTGAGAATGGAAGTATGAAGAAATTCTTTTACCAAACGATGTTAGAAGCAGACGTCTTTTAGATGTTGATATTTCTAAGCCGGGCATTTTGCTTGCTGCTTGACTTCACCCAGACAAGGAGCCCCCCTGAATTTGCGGGGGCTCTTACCCAGGATACAGGGAGCAGGGGGGTAGGTCTCTGAGTTTACAGAAAGCTATAAAGGCCGGACACGGGCGGGTCACCCTCCGAGGTGAATAATGAAGTCAAACGATTGCCTTTTCCACACGGGAAGCCCGGCATCCTTCCTCCCGCTCTCTGTTTTCCCCTCTCCTCCCGCCCCGAGAGCAGCCGCTCCCGCCGGCAGCTCACCGAAGCCCCGGCACCTCCCGCCATTTCAGAGTTCCCAGCTCCGGGCTCCCCGAGGAACCGGCCGCTCCCGCTCCTCCTCCCGCTGCCCAGTAGTTTCGGTTCCCGTTTCCCCGGCGGGGCGGGGCCTTCCCCGGCGCTGCCGCCGAGCGAGCGGGCGGGCGATGGCGGCGGGACGGCGGCGGCGGCGGGGCCGGGGGAGCGGCCGCCCGGGGCAGCCAGGGGGCACGGGAGGTACAGACCGGCGGGAGCGGAGCGGCCGGGGAGGGCGGCGGGCGGAGAGGGGGGCGAACCTCTGCATCAGCGGCTTAAACGTGTCCCGGTGCGCGGCCGTCGGGGGAGGCTGGGAGGAGGGAGAGCACGACGTGAATTTCCCTATCTGGTTACACGTTGGGGTTAAGCCGGGGAGGTGTGGGAAGGGTGGACAGCGAGTCCCCGGGGGGGTCAGGGAAGGCTTTGCTGTGAGCATCTTACACGCTTGGGCATCCTGGTGCTCAGCCACTTGTGCTGCAGTAGGGCCACACGCAGGTAACTGCGTAGATCTGGTGCCTCAGGGTCAGGAAAGCACCTGCAGCCCCTCAGCTGTAGGCAAGAAGGGGCTTCGTTCTGCTGTAAATAGGCAAGGTGTGCATTTTCCGTCATTGCTTCTCCAGTGTCTTGTGAAACACCTGACTTCAAGGCGTCCTATCACCAAGGCTGTGACAAATCTGGGGCGGTGAGATACCTCAGGAAGTGCTTTATCTCCCCGGGATACTCCACAGCTGTGCGAAAGTGATAGTGTGCTTCTGCTGATGTTTCAGTGATTGACTTGGGAGCTGGTGGCACAGCAGCCTAAGAGATGGAGAAATGTCTCTTAGTGATTGCCAGGAGAGTCACCTGGCATGAAACCAAGCAGTGGGTAGGACAGAGGAACCCCAAGGGGCCTGAGAAAATGTCATACACACTTGTCTCACTTTTCACTGAGGAGCAGAAGCTCTTGGTGAAAGCAGTAGCACACAGAGATCTTGGGGAGGGCGCCGAGATGGATAAGATGCCCGCTGCCTCAGCATGACAGCCGTGCCTGCCTGTATTTGTTCTGCAGAGGACACGCAGTCGCAGAAGAATGAGAAGGTGCAATGCTCAAACCACGATGCAACACATATGCTCATTCTCTCCCCTGATGGGAAGCTTTCTGAACATTGGGCTACAGCTTCAGCTGACTGCTCTAAGACAAGGTAAGAAGCTTTTGCAGCGTGGAGGTATGGATGGTAACGGTCAGAAAATGTGTCTGACTTTTCCAAGAGACTGAGGTATGTTCCTGTTGTAGAGAGGGAACTGAAACACGTACATTCCTAGTACCCAAAACTTTATCTTCTTTTTAAAGCCAGCAAGAATTGCCTGATTCTGAGGATAATACCAAGATCTGAGCTGCATGGGGTGCACACGAGACAGGTTTCTCTCAAACTTAGTAAGGATCGGTAGCACATACCAGAGTAATGCGGATGACTTGCAAACCACACGTGGCTTGGGAAAACTGGGTGAAAGACCCAAGCACACCCAAACCTTGCCACCTTCTGATTAAGCTGTGAGGGTGTTGTGGTTTAACCCCAGCCAGCAACTGAGCACCATACAGCTGCTTGCTCACTCCTCCCCCCTCCCAGTGGGATGGGGAGGAGAATCGGAAAAAAAGTAAAACTTGTGGGTTGAGACAAGAACGGTTTAATAAGTAACCTAAACTAAAATATAATAATAGTAATGAAAAGGAATATAATAAAAAAGAGAAAGAGAAATAAAACCCAAGAAAAGACAATGCAGTTGCTCACCGCCCGCTGACCGATGCCTGAGCAGCGATCAGCCCCTCCCGGCCAACTCCCCCCAGCTCATATACTGAGCAGGATGTTCTATGGTATGGAATATCCCTTTGGCTAGTTCAGGTCAGTTGTCCTGGCCATGCTCCCTCCCAGCTTCTTGTGCACCTGCTCTCTGGCAGAGCATGGGAAACTGAAAAATCCTTAACTTAGGATAAGCTCTACTTAGCAACAACTAAAACGTCAGTGTGCTAGTGACATTATTCTCACACTGAATCCGAAACACAGCACTGTACTCTTCTACTAGGAAGAATATTAACTCTATCCCAGCCAAAACCAGGACAGAGACTAATCCTCATCTAAAAATGGCACAGCAGTTTGCTGTGGGGTTTTCTGTTAGCTTGCCTGGGGCTGAGCCTGATTCTCTTCCAGCTTCCCATGGTGCAAACCACAATCAAATCAGTTAGCCCAGCTGCAGTAGGCTAGCATAAGAGCAGGGTGAATCAACTTACAGGTCACCTATATTTTTCCATGTAATTCCTGCTAAACATGCTAGGACTTGGCGAGCAGAGGATCTTCTTTCTTTACTATGTCTCATGGCACAGCATCTATCTATTTTGATTTGGTTTTTTTTTTTTTCCTTATTTTTGTAGGCTGGTGAAAGAACTAAGAAACCAAGATATTGTTCAAATAGCATGTGGGGACCAGCACGCCATGGCACTGTCCAGAGGTAGCCTCTTTCAAAGCACACTTCTCCAAATGGGAATCACATTATGGCAGGCTTGTGCTTGGAAGGGAGTGTTTGAACTACTCCCAGTAGTTGGTGACACCTAGTTGGCGAAGGGTGGGGGACACAAAGTGCGCTGGCTACCAGCGCTGCCCTTTCCTCCCAGCACCCAGGGACATGCAGCTCTGTCACTCTCCAGCTCCTGACCACTACCCCTCTGCAAAGGTGTGTTGTGGAGAGCAGATGTGGCCACTCCACTCCGTTGTCACCAGACCTGCTCAGTCTTAAGTTGGAGCACCTCTCTGGTTGGGAACTTCTTGCAAGTATGGCTTTAGAGGTGGAAACATCCTGTCTTTATTCCTGCTGTGCAGCGTCACACGGGCAGCATGGGCTGCCCCAGAGGGGTCAGAAGCAAACAGGGAGATTTGGCTACAGATGGTGGTCTCACCTTGCAGCTAGATCCCTCAAAACAACACAATTTTCACTCCTACTACCAAAGACTCAAGGGAGGCAGTGAGGCTGAGCTGTTTCTTTTTGTTCTGTGTGTGAAGGAGGTGAGCTCTTCACCTGGGGCCAGAACACCCACGGACAGCTTGGAGTGGGGAGCCAAACCACGCTCATCCCCCAACCACAGTTGGTGGAAAGACTGAAGGGCATCCCACTAGCTCAAATTGCTGCTGGAGGAGCTCACAGTGTGGCCGTGTCACTCTCTGGAGCTGTGTACTCCTGGGGAAAGAACGATTTTGGACAGCTGGGACTCGGAGACACAGAAGGTAAGGAAGGACAGCAGTTTGGGAGCAGAGCAGTAGGAAGGTGTTTTCCTGGCCAATGCAGACACAGGAGTGGCTCTGGACTGTCAAGCCCCTTTGGAGCAGCAGTGGACAATAAAGTCTTTTGAAGAAAGTATACCTGGATAAGTTATTTGTTTCCAAGCTATTGTATCCTGACCAGGAAGGGCATGCAGGGACAAGGGATTTAGGGGTTGTGTTTTTACAGAGAACTTCCAATCATTTTATGGAGCCAACTGGATAGCATGGGCTCTTAAAACTGTGTGTCTCGGAGGTCTCTTTCCTGTCCCATTCTCTCTCCAGGCAGTCTTGCATGAAATAATTTTATACCTCTTTGCCTTCTTTAATTCTCTGTAAACACAAGGTGAGAGAAGAATTAAAATCACCCATTGTCTTCAAACTTAGAAGACCGGAGCAGAGTTGCCCTATCCAGACAGAACCTGAAGTCAGCAGGGTCTGAATGAGTCCACACCCTTGAGAGCTATTTTGAAGCCAAATACCTTTTGGCAAGCAGATGTCGAAGTGCTGTGTTTTGTTTCAGATCAAATGTAAAGGAAAAGAAAATACTATGAAAAAGAACATTATGAGAAAAAGTATGTTTATGGTGGAGGGTAGGAAACAACCCAAAACCAAGTTGTAAATACATGAATTGCTGTAAGAGGGGACTGAAAGGTGCTAAAAACCCCGTATTTTAGAAATCTTTCTTTGTGTGAGACCCCCCCCTACTCTTTCACTTTAGCAGTACCATCTCCTTTCCAGGCAGGAGCTGCCCATCATACGTTAGAGCATTAGAGCACTGGAAGACTGTGTTTATCTCATGCGGGACAGATCACACTGCAGTTCTCTCCAAGGTGAGTTTGATGTGGAAAGTCAGCATCTGAGACCTCACCCTGTGAGAAAAGATACGCCGCTAAAAGTCAGCACAGAGAAATTGGGATGGCAATGCCTGCTTCCATCTGAGTCTAAAGACAATCCCCAAGGGGTGCTAACTAAGCTATTGGGGAAACCAGCCTTTTCTCAGATTCCCATCACCTGCATGCAGACTTTTGCAGGGAGATGGTGAATGGGAATCCTGGGGCAAAGAGGTACAGTTCAACTCTCAGTATTTTTGAAAATTTTTTTTTTTTTTTGTAGCATATTGGGGACTTCAGAAAATGTGAAGAATAGCTAATTCAGCAGGCTTCACTCATACAAGTAAAATTCTTAAGCAACAGGGAGTTATTCTCAGGAGTTAAATTGCTTTTTTCAGGAGTTAATTGATTTGGACATTACAGTGTAAGATTATGTTTGATGAGAAGTGAACTCTACCTGTGTTTGAATCAGGGAACTCTTTTAAGTAGAGTCCCATATAACATATTGTGTCTTGCTTGCTCACTCTTGGTGGTGACCATTTGAATGCCATTAATAATGCAGTGATCCTGTTGTTTGTTTCTTCATCTTCCAGGAGGGGTTGGTGTGCACCTTTGGAGCAGGAGGGGCTGGCCAGCTCGGTCACAACTCCACCCGCAATGAACTCACACCTCGTGTGGTGGCCGAGCTGTGGGGAGCAAGAGTTTCTCAGGTTGCCTGTGGCAGGTGGGAAAGTACAAATAAAGTGCCTTCTAAGGTCAAGGTCTTAGGGGAATCACTGAAGAGCAGTAGGGAGGGGAGTCACCAAGATGTTCAAATCCCTGTATCCCAGTAGGTCAGCACTGTCAGAATATTGTCCATTCCTCATGTGTAAGGCACCCTCCTGCCACAGCCCCTGTGAAAGCAGAACCCTCAGCCCATGCCAAGCAGAGGGCTGCAAAAGATACCAGAAACCCTTGGTTTTTGCTCTTTTAAGAAATGCGGGATGTACTGGGTTCCAAAGGGCAAAAGACTGTTAAAAGCCTGCGTTGGGAGAGTCACAGAGTTCACGTCCACTTTGACAAACTTGTGGGTCCTTGGAAAGAACTGAAGAGTGGTGATAATTATCCAGTTTCTGGAACTGAGCCAGAAAAAGTCTCCTGTCAACTCTCCTGGGCTTTGTATCAGGCTCAGCAGCATAGAAATTGTGCTTGAAAAAATGGAAGGGCGTGAAGCTAGCAAGGCATAACACTTTATTTTTGTATGTGGAACCAGGATAAATCACAAACATCAGAGGATAATATAGGAAATTTGAGTCCATATGTTTCTTTATTGCTGAATGTTTATGCAAGGAAGAGTCCTAAGACTTTGGTTAAAGGGATTCTATAGCTGAACTGTCAGGACTTTTAAAGACAAGCCTCAGCTATTCACTCTGAAAACATATCTGTAGATTTTATTCTGACTAGCTCAGTGGTATTAGCTTGTTATGACCATTCTTCTTTTTCTGAACAGACAGCACACACTGGTCTATGTTCCCTCCTTGGACAAAGTCTATTCATTTGGTTCTGATGAAGAAGGACCGCTGGGAGATGAGAGAAAGCCTAATCAGTTGATACCAATTCCCATCAATTCACCAGTGAATACTGGAAGATCCTGTCAGGGTAATTAGTCATTGCAGATGTGTACAATCTGTATTCTTTTCTTCTAGGGAGATTCTTGCTTTCTTGATTTCATGTTTACACTGAGAGGCTAACATTATGTCTCATGCTTGCTTGATCATCCCAACAGATTCTAGCAATGGATAATTCCTTTTCTGCTTGATTTATCATCATGGGTAATGGCCACATAGAAACAACTTTTAGACAGACAGCTACTATCTTGAGGGATTTTTTTACTGTTCCGTATCTGTGCACTGAACTCTCTGAAGATAATGACTGTCTCTTCAAATGTTCCTTTGAAAATATTTTGATTCTTTCACAGAAAACGACGTGCCACAAGAGGTGATTGAAATTATTGCAGGAGGAAACCGAAGTATTGTCCTTTGCAAGAACAACAAGGTATGTGCATATTTGATCATGGCTTCTAATTTTACCATTGTTCACATTACTACTGGAAACATACAGATTTTCCATCCTGCTCTTACTGCACCAAGTTCATATATGTCTCTTGAGGTTCTTTCCATGCTTACACAGAAACTAACTTGTAGTGCAATTATATATCTGTTTTGTGGTTAATGCATCTGGATCGTGCTGGATGACCATTGATTTGTTCACACTTAGGCTGAAATCTTTTTTTGTAATGATTGGCTTGAAAAAAAGAATCCCATCTGCTAGACCTGTAGCCTCATCAATATTTTAATGATTTCACACAGAATTCCTGTTTGAATGGAATTGCCACTCTGAAGGATAAAGATGTGGACACATGGATTTCTAATTGCAGTTCGCAACACTGGGAGAGTATGAAAAAGTAAGTCAGAAACCTGCTGGGTTTTTTTTACCCCTGATACATGATTTTCTCTAAAAACTATTCTTTGGAGACTATTGTAGGGACTGATGTTCAAGAATCTAGCCGAGACAGAATCTTGTACCAGCACTTCTTACTTAGGTTTTGCACAGGAAAAAGAGGTGTTGATAAGCAACAGCCCTTTGATAACCCTTTTGCAGGAACAGAGCAGATGTACTGGCTGGCTTTGGAGGTCTGTCCTCCTCCTCTTGCACAGAATGATTGTTAAGTTGATGAAGAGCCAACAAGTTAAATCAGTGAAAGATTTGGTCTGCAGGCTGAGGCCTTGTGCAAAAATCATAATCCAGAGTACCCAAACTAGAATGCTTTGTGTGTGTCAGCATTTAAAAATTAGCGATCCCTTCTTTAGTTGCCCATTTTCAAAAGCACTAAGTAACTACTGCGGGAAGCCTTACACTTACAGCTGAAAATTATGAGTATGTAGTCTTTTTTCAGATCTTACGTGGGAGGTTATTTTCTTTGGCCAGCTGCTGATTTTGAGCATTTAAAAATCTTGGCTAATTTAGATCTAAATGTTTCCCTGACCACTTTTAGTATGGTTTGGATCATATGGAAAGTGGTTGTTGAAAGGGTGAGAGAGAGAGGGTTCTTTCCAGATCTCAACAGGAAGATCCTGACAGCAAATCGCTTGATAAAATAGCTGCTTTAATAAGAATAGAACCAGGAATACAGGTAGTGAGTAAGTCTAACATCCCTTCAGACACTGGGAACCTAGCTTTCGTGCAGCAGCAAATGGATACCCTGATGGATTTTCCCTCAGCATGCTACAAAGATCCTCCATCTGTGGAGGAGTTCCTCCTCCCTCCCATGCGTCAGTGCCTTTTATTTTGCATAACAAGCAAAATCAGGTAATGTCCCAACCTGTCTGGAGAAGTTATCTCCATCATAACACCCACCAGCATGCAGCCCATGCTGGCATGGGGTGCTTGAGCAGGTTCCCTCACACAAGCAGAGGTGGCTTGCCAAAGATCACTAACTCCTCGAATGCCATGTCTTCTGCAACGCTCTCGATAAAGTAGTGCTAAGAAAAGTTTTATGTGGTCAGGTGCAGACACACTTGTACACACGGTTTTTGTTCTTTCAGAATTAAAAGCCTGAAGTTGCTACTCATGCTGAAAGGATTGACTTTGCTTTGTTTTTTACTATCAGGAATATCAGGCGGATCTTTTCATCTGAGGCTTGCATCAATGGAAGCTTCCTAGAGAAAAGGTAGTGTACGCTGACTCAGACAATAACAGAATATATTGGCTGCAAGTAAACTGACCAGAAAGTGTTATTTTAGGCCACATATGTAGAGATTAGTCGTATCTGAATTTGCAAGAAGCCAGTCTGTATTTTTCAAAGCCCAAGCTAAAATTAAATTTTTTATCCCCCCAGTCCCATTGAAATTTGCTATAGAAGCTCACATTCTAGCAGATTATCCTATAGTGACATTTGACAGATGATGATAATCCCTTTATGCACTACTACAGCTCCCAAAGGATCCATAATAGCTCCTCCCGGCACTGTGCAAGTTGTTTTAGGGTGAAATACAGGAAGCCTACCATTAACAGTGCACAGCCACACAAAACAGAAAGGATCAGGTCACACCACAGTGAGAGTATCTTCTTAGAACAGATGAAATTATACCAACTGGAGCTGGGGCTGAACTTTCCAAGTATTTTCTGATGTTAAGATGCTTCACTATTCTTCAGTCAGTAACAAAACCCAGCTTCTCACATCATTTGGTGCTCTTCTTTTTCCTTTGTGATAGAGACAAACATTTCAAAACTTCCAAAGAAGTCTCGGGTGTAGACATAGCCAAAGTGCAACATTTTTATGAGAAGATCAGCAAGAAGCCAGAAGTCTTCCAAGAGGTAAGGATTCGATATAAGGATTCCCACTACACAGATACTGAGGAGGTCTGGATTTGTGCGTGAAACTTGGGAATTTCATGCCAACCTAATTCATAGATTATTTTGGCAAAACATAATTGCATTTTTTACCCTTGCCTCTTTTTTTTTTTTTTTTTCCTCTGAAGGTGCAAAAGGAGATTGAGAAGTTACTGCCATCATTGTCTTCCTCTCCCATCTCACCTGAAAATTTCAGAGTCTACTTGATCTTGCCTTTCCTTCTGCAGGGACAGGATGAGAGCTCTTACCATGCTCTCAGGCTTCTAGCACAAGCCATCACGAAGCTCCAGCCAAAGGACCTGCAAACTCTTGGTAGTGTTTTATGATGATAGAACTGAATGATTTAAATGCTTGGTCATTTTCAGCTGCGGAGCAAGAGTTAGTATCACTGATGTAATTTGTTCTAGAATTCAGTGTGAAAGAAATGCTTTCAGTAGAAGTAGAAACATGGGGACTATGCAGCAAGACACAAGAAAAACAGAATTCTTAGTTTGAGGTTTCCTATTTTGTGTACTGCAAAATTAAGCATTTTTTGGGTTTAATTCATTTGGTAAAAAGAGAAAATGCAGCTTCATCCAGGAATGGCAGTTATTTGCATGTTACCTGTGATGGATACTTCACTAGCTGCTTTCTTTACAGAATGCCTGTGGTCAAATCTAGAAACATCCTTTTTCGAGAAGCTGATCATTCTATATCAGAGGGTTTCCCAGAAAAGCCTTTTTCAATATCACACAGAAGTCATAAGGAGCCAAAGAAACCTCTCCAACCTGCACCCACATGAAACAGTGACCCTGCAAATACTGCAGATTCTTTACCAGGTGAGAAAGTGTTTGGATCCTGATTAGATAGGATGTATCAGTATGAGTATTTTAATCCTTTTTACTTGTTGAATTATCTCTTTGGGTTTCCCTCTTACAAGGAAACACGGGACCTTGTCATTTGACATTGCTTCAGGAATCTCATTGGCTCTACACCAGCATAGCTTTGAAGGAATCCTGCTCTTGACTTGTGCCTGGCTGATCCTCTAGAGAAGTGCGAAGCTGAAGCATGTCACCACTCCTGGCAGGGGGAGGGATGCTTTCAATGGTGTGAGGAGTGCATGCACTGATGCATACAGAGCTACTGATGTGGTATCCATTGTGTAGCATGCTCATTCCCCTTTCTGCTGGTGAGATCCCTCACCCCAGCAACTGCTCACAGCATTTAAAAGACAAAACCCACCTGCCTGGCATGTTGTGGCTGCCACAGTAACACTGCGTGATGCTTTAAGAGCCCGTTACCTGAGAAATTTTCTGGGACAATAGATTTAGAGCATCTTTAGCTGCATACAAACGAGAGGAAGAAAGGGGGCAATAACTGTATTCTTCTTGACAACCATCCTTTCTCATGCTGAGATGTTCAAGTTTCAGGAAAGTCAAGAGCTCAAGCATGCACTTCATATGAATCAGAGTGAGCCATTAAATTTTGTTCAGAATTGAATATCCTTTTGGCTGAGAATGCAGATTTGGGCCTCGAAGTTTAGACTCTTGAATCTGTATTCATTCAGAAAAAAAACCTGAAAAGTGCAGCAGGCCTACTCCTCCATAAGTGGTTACATCATTTGGAGCTTTACATGTTCACTGTGTCCCCAGAAATCATATCTTTGCCAGACAACAATTGTGAATGTGAATAGGGAATATCAGATTGTCCTGCAAAGTGAAACATACCTTTCCTGACGGAGTCCTGTTAAGGGGTCTTCATTGTAAATGAAAATTGCTCTCCTGCTAGTTTATACGTGGTTTTCTGAGACTTCTCACTGTTGAGTTCTGTGCTACTCATAGCACTTCTACCCTTCCACTCCTGTGCAGAATCTCAGAGCACTTCCTGCAGAGAGCCCTGTTACTCCTTAGTTCTGTCCTGCCACACAGATGCATGGCTCACTAGATCTGCTGACACCCCTTTTCATATTACATATATCAATACAGGTGAACTCCAGAACTGGTTTCAGAGTACAAGAAAACAACTTCTATGTGCCTCAAGTGAAAGCGATTATGGAATTGTTTTTCATCTTTAATGTAAAAGAAGTAAGTATAAAATCTTACCAGCAGTGCAAAGCAGGGTTTTTTTGTTTTATTTAAATGAGTTGATATATATGAAAGTCAGCTCTAGACTCTAGCTCAGTCCATCTCAAAGACAATGCATTTTCCCTAGCCCTCCAGCTGTTCTAAATTATGCAAGCCATTTACCATCCTGGTATTTTGGTAGCTACAATAGTGCCTTTCCTGAGATGACCCCTGGTTCTAAGAGTTGGAGCTGTCCTCCAGTGTCTTAAGCAGCTCTATTTGCTTTGAACTGGTGATCAGTGTGAAATAGCACTGTGAGGGATGGTTGCTATACTTCTTGTTCCTCCGGATTTTATTATGTTTAATTAACAGAAATATTGTGAGGTCTCTAAACTTTTGCGTAGAAATCCTGCTGAGCATTTCAATTTACTTACATCTAAAAACGAAGCCATGGTACTAAAAAATAATCTGTGAAATGGTTCATTTCTTCAGGACATGAAGGAGTGAAAATTAGCTACCAAATGCAATCAGTGTCACAGGAAGCAGCACGAGGTTGTTTAAGGGTGGTTTAGATGAGATGTTGGGGGATATGGTCTAGGGGAGGACTTTGTAGAATAGGGCTGATGGTTGGACTCGATGATCCCAAGGGTCTTTTGCAACCTGAATGATTCTGTGATTCTGTGAAATGGAAACGTGGATAGTAGGGGCTTCCTTAGGCAAAAAATGTGGTTTTCTGGCAACTTGGCTGGAATTCGCAGGGCAACTGCCTAATTGTTTCATAAGCTTTCATTTGCTGATGTACCAATTTTGTATCAATTAATCAGAGCAGAGGAGGAGGAGGTTTGAGAAACAGTATAGAATCAAAAGCCAAATAGGACATTACCTGAAGTTGCTGCCTTATCACACTGGAGGTGTAACAGTTTGAATTAGATTATTTTGTATACCAACATCTACTTTTGGTATTACAGATAATAAACCCAACAGTTTTTAACAACAGTGTACCATAACATGGGTATCCAGGACATTTTTCTGTGTGTTTTGGTTTAGCTGATTTATGGAAGATGCTATTAAAATCACTCTGTGTTTTATTCTTGGGGCACCGTAATGCAAGTATCTGCCTGCACAGACAGTTCAGATGCCTCTCTGTCAGCATTTCCCACTCACAGAACTGTGTTGAGAAGCTGCTTTTAGAAAGTGTGCCTCTGTTAGTGTAGCGTTCATGTACACAAGAAGGGCATGTTTCAGAGACACAGGACTTTGCCAGGGTACAGACTGGCAGTTCAGTCTGCACGTGTACCCCTGAACTCTGATTTTACAAGAGAAAATCAACATATCTTTTTCTTTCTTCCTTGTCATTTCAGATGGCCCTGTGGAAGCTGACCAAATATCCATGCATCTTTGACATGCACGACAAGATTGCCATTCATAATATAGAACGCAAAGCTCTGTCCAGCCCCTGTAGTGAGGTAAGCGTGGCCAATTTTTTTTACAATTTAGAAGAGAAAAACACACTTCTAACAGACTGTTACTTCAATCTTCAGATAGCCTTGATAGTGATGGAGCCGGATCACTGGATTTTTCCAGTCAGAAGACAGTACCTTCTGCAAGACATATGGACCCATTTAAATAATGCATCAACTGAGCAATTCAAGAAGATCTTAAAGGTAAGATACCAAATTGTATTATTTGTTAGCTCTGAATATATTGCTGCAGTGCTCTTTCGTTTTCAGTGTTACTGAAGTATTGGTAGGAGGGTTTCAGTATTCACTGAGCATACAACAAAACATCTAGTCACCAAATTCTTATAAAACATGTTCCACAGGGGTTGTAAAATAAATCTGGAGGGCAGTATCTTACATTCTTACTCCAGGTAGCCATCAAGCTTTGTTGGCATAAGTTAAATGCAAGTGACAGTGCTATTTACTGTGAAAGTTGCTTCAGGGTAATGTAATAGGGTTGCTCAGCAAACTGGTAATTGGCAAAGTCCATTACTATGACTGCTAGACTGACTTTAAAGACTCTAGGCTAGTTTACTATAGGTGAAAAACCTGGTGGCCAGGGAGCCAGCCTTAAGAGGTCAGCAAGTGACACAGCCACAGAAGCCATTTATTTCACGGAGATGCTGCCTGAAGGGAAAGGAAGGATAGTGCCAGCAAGGGATGAAAAGCTGATTATAATGCTGCTGTCTCCATGTGGCTTTAGTCTGTGGTTTCCACACAAACCCAAAGGTTCTGACAGCTATATTTTTTTCGGGTATCACAATGCTAGCCCAGCCCTGCAGAAGCCATTAGATGGCTGATGTAGGAACAGAGCACCTGGCCAGAGCAGAGCTCAGCTTGGGGACCATGTGCCATATCCGTCACTAACACAAGGGCCATCAGAGTCCAGCACCACGCTGGCACAGCAGGAACCACCAACCTCAGTGCCCTAGTACCCAGTCCTGGTTCTTTTCAAGTGAGCCTTCTTACCAACCAGAGCTGTCAAAGCTTTTCCTTCCTGTATACTTAGGAGAAGATTCACAATGGCTCCTAGAGCTACTTCTCCTTCCCCCTCCCTGACTACATCAGCTGAAAGAGGCATTTGTTTACAGCTTGTGCTCTGTACTGTCCTCTAGATCTGGAGTCTCTCTCCACTGATTGTACAGGGAGCTCCAACAAACAGCTGCACGTAGCTAGAGTCAGCTTTCGAATACACGTCTTGCAGGCACTGCTTTTCAAACTGTGCATCACAGCATTATTTGCCCAGCAGCAGCCTGATCAATCTGACTGCATTGTTAGTATCCCACCAAGATACACTCAGGTCTGCAGTATTTACTACTTGGTGCTGCATTTCTGAATTTTTTAGCACATAAAGGACATTCATGTGTTTGTGTTGCAGATATACACCACCCTGTAGCAAAACATAAAAAACCCTTGTAATAGGTTATCATAGCATTAACCTGCCCCCTTTGTAGCTGTGTCCTGTGAAGACATTTTGTCAGACAATACCGAGAACACAGTTCTTTGCACATGACACCCTCACAGTGGTCTGTCACTCCATTCTCTAGTGTTGCTGTAAATGAAAACAGGAAAGGTTGAAGTATTTAGCAGGAGTATCTGCTGTTCCCTGTCTAGTGAGGATAGCACTAAGTGGAAAGATACTCTGCATGCGTAAAAGCATTTGTAGCTGCCAACTTGGCTACCAAATCCTGGATTCTGTTGGTGGTGTTTTACCACTAACCTGTCAGAAGATGCCTCTTTAATGAAGATGACCCAGCCTGCCTATCAAACTTGGGCACTAAGACACATTTAACAAATAGTACAGGGACATACATCTCCTAAGTAGACACTGGAATATGTTGGAGGCCACCCTAACAAAATCCCCAAATGCACAAGTACATCTTTTCTGGAGCACTCTCATTTCCCCACAGCAAGCAAGCAGCTACTGGACATACAGACATGGGTATCATTCAAGTAAATGTCTTCATTTAACTCAAGTTTTGTTATTAAACATCAGCCTAATTTATTTTACATTCTGACAGTGAGACAAATACATTTCAATACACCTATCAGTTCAAAACAAAACTAAACCTTGTAATTCAAAGAGAGATTCATATCACTGCATGTTGTCATTGCTTATTATTTAAGATCAGTTATTTCAGTCAGGGTACAGTTCTGCAAAAATGATCACCACCTAGAGGATTTTCATCAGTGCCACTACAATGCACAACACTCTTGAAGGGATACACTAGAAGGAATTAGTGCCTCTTGTTGTTCCTCCTCTTTATCTGCCTTAGCAGTAATTAAGTAATAGGCTGCTGCAGAGAACTTTATACAGTTCCAGACACCACTAAGAAAATGACAACAGTCACTAGTGCCAGAAGGGAACTCTCTCAAATCAGTTGCAATACCTGATGAGATTAAATAAACCGTGTTACTTTAGAGAAGCCCAGAGATTAGCAAATGCATCACACTAGTTGTGCCTAAAAAGCTTAATCCCCATCCAGGTCCACAGGTGGAAAAATACATAAACTGGTATTGTGATAGGAAGGAGGAGACTGTAGAAACATAAACTGTTTGTGCTGGTGCAGCCCTGCGGGAAGGTTTCATCTACACTGGCTGAGTAAAACAAGCCTGCTAGGGACAGGAGAGGAACAAGTACAGTCAGCGTGGGCAGGGAGGGCAGCATGCCTCCCCCGGCCATCGCCCCGCTTTACCACTGTGGCTGGGGGGTTCCTCAGGGCTGCTTCGAGCCCTCAGCTGGGGGCTTCTTCTGAGTCGTCCTGGCAGCCTCTGGGACCATGTTCGGGATGCCGTCGATGATGGGGTATGCAATGCCCAGCTCCTCGTTAATGAGCTCGTTAGTAGCTTCTTCGTACCTGGCCAGGCAAGTCAGGGGAAGACAAACAAACGGAGGAGTGAATAACCTGAGTTTGCCCTCTGCCAGCCCTTCCCGCTCGACCCGGGGCGGCAGCAGCAGGCCAAGGGCAGGCAGCGGGAGCTGCTCTCCCGCCCTGGAGGGCCCGGCGCGGCCCACGCCCCTCACCTCACCTCAGCGGCCGCTTGGAGAGCGGGCACACCAGGAAGCGCAGCAGCGACGGCTCCAGCGGCTGCGGCCGCACCGAGCCCTGCCCCTGGCCCTGGCCGGGGTGCTGGCCCTGGCTCTGGCCGCCGCCGCTCGCCGCCCGCCGCAGCAGCAGGGCCGCCGCACAGCGCCCGCCGCGGCGCAGCATGGCCGCTGCCCCGGTCCGCCGCGCCCCGCGCCGCCTCCGGTGCGCCCGCCAAGCCGGCCCGGGCCGCGCTGCCGTGCGCGCACTGCGGTTCCGCTCCCCGCCCTCTTCCCCCCGCGGTGCCATGGCTGTCTCCGGGCTCGCAGGTGTCGTTCGAGGGCGAGGCGGGAGTGGACCAAGGCGGGATGTCCCAGGAGCTCTTCAGCGTCGCCGTCAGGACCCTCTGCCAACCCAGCACCGGCGTCTTCCGCCGCGTCGCCTCCGGCCTGGCCTGGTTCCCCAGCCAGGTAAGGGGCCCCGCGGCCTGGGGAGGAGGGGGGCCTTGCTCCCCGGAAAAGGCATGTCACGGCTTTCTCTGATGGGTTTGTTTTCCACCAGGCCCCGAGCGGTGAGCACACCTTCTCCCGGATCGGGACGCTGCTTGGCATGGCCCTGTACAACGGGCGCATGGCGCCCTTCCCCTTCCCCAGGGCGCTCTACAAAAAGCTGCTGGGCCTGCCGCCCGCCCTGGAGGACCTGGAAGAGCTGTTGCCAGCCACAGGCCGGTACGAGCCGGGCACGGCCCGGGCCTTTGCGGGGAAGCTACGGCCGAGGCGGGTCTCCTAGCTTGGCGGTGGGCACTGAGGTCGCCAAGGATACCCGTGGCACCTACCTTTGCCATTGCAGAGCTGCTAAAACCCACAGATTGCCAAAGTGGTCCTTGTCCAGGGCACGGATGTTGCTGTCAAACAGAGGCTGGCATCGCCAAAATAAAAAGCGAAGCCCCGTGGCTTAGAGGGGGTCAGATTTCTGCTCCACGTGAGCTTACGTCCACACTGTGAATATATAGTTCAAAACACTTTGAGCTGTAGTTCAGATGTGGAAGAACTAAGCACCCTGTTACTAATGTTGGGTTGTTTTTTCTCTGATTTGGTAATTATCAGTTTCCACCATGTTGTTATGCACAAGCACAGTATTGCCATATGCTGCAGTTGTGCCAAATCTGAGAGCCCGTGTGCAGGGTTTTCACACGCTGGGAAAGATTTCAGGCAGATACAGCAGGGAGAGGTGCTGCTGTCACCAACATAAAGCTTCTAGGCCCCTGAAGCCCAGCTTTCCACACAAGTGCTAAAAACAGCCAAGAAGATGAGAACTCCTTCCCATGAGCCAGTGATTCCCTTGAGGTGCAAAAGAGTCCGCAGTAGACTGAAACGTCAGGTTGCCTGCAATACTTTGAGAGGTGCTGCACCCCAAAACAGTTCTCCCAGATCATCCCACTAAATGGTATCTGGGAGAACAAGGCTGTGGACCAAGCCCACTTGCTGCTGAACTTTGTGTAAAGTTATCCCCACAGGGCGTGGGGGTGGGCTTGCCTGGAATCCTTTGCAGAGAAGGCATTTGCCCTCAGCTCATAGCAGCAGCCAGGCATAAGTGTATCGATCAGTTTAGGGCCATATATGAAGGTTCTCTGTGAGTATAGGTTTTCTGTATATATGTGCATTTAAATACTGCTTGTCAAAAAATGGGTTTCGGTGGAATTTGAAAGAGCATTGAATGGTTATGTTTTTCCTCTCTTTTTTCCCTTGTTTTTCAAAAGAAATCTTCAGGGGATTTTGGATGAAGAATGTGATCGTACCCTTGAGAGCCTGGACATGGACTTCACAGTAAGACACTATTGTGCCATTCAGACGTGTTATGCATGTACTCAGGCAAGACAGTGTTCCACTGCAAATGACACAACTTGTCTGTAAACTCAAAACTAGTAAGAGTGCTATGTCAGGCCCTGCAGAAAGAAAGAATGATAGATGTAGCGCATATGTATCTGTCATATATAGATGTAGCATCCAATGTTTTCATTTATTTGCGTAGATAATGGAAGAAGGAGAATCCATGGTTACTGTTGAACTTAAAAAAAATGGTGCCAACATTCCCGTCACTAAGGATAACAGGTTGGTTTTATTTTTCTTTTTCTTACTCTGTTGTCTTGTTACAAGTGTATGAAATACCGTATCTGCCCATCCCCATATACTCTTAGAAAATATTGAACATCGGCATTGTGCTGTTGGTCTTGGTCCAGTAGGTTGTATGCTTTTGGTTCTTGCTGTACATGCTGCATATGTGCCAGACATTGGCAGGTTGTGCAAGCAGTGGACAAGAAGGCGATCCTTGGACATCCTGGCATGTGCATATACAGAGATGCCTGGCCTTATCAGGGAAATTTCTAACAAATGTGTAAGATACCCCTGAACAGTATTTTCAGGGAAATACAGATAATTTGTCTGGGAAATCCAGCTATAGGTACACCTTTATAAGGTTTTTTTTATGAGCAAAATGTTTCCTGCGAGTTATATATATGGAGTGTATCTTGTATATAACAGAGAAGGAGCAGTCTATCAATAAGGTGTGTCAATATTAACCTCAGCACAGGGTACAGAGAGAAGTTCTGTGGCCTGAGTTACAGAGATGATCTGAGGACCCTGTAGGGATGCAGGAAAGGGCTGTTTAGGAAGCTTGAAGTACAACATTTACATCGAGTTGATTGTACAAGCACAATGTCACTAAACAAATCCCCATTACAAAAAGAAAGAAGAGTGAAGTTGTACCGATTAGTAGCTGTGCAAGTATTTATTTTGATTTCAGGGTAATTCTTGGGCATTCAGTGGGAGTTTTGCTGACTTTACACCATTTAGGTCTGCTAGGTTGCATCTTAATAGTGAAGTGTCTGATAGGATTTCACTGAGTGTTCACACAAAGTACAAGGAGTATTATCAAAATGAATCCATGTTGGCCAGCATTCTCTTTTATTTGTGATGATCCTCCCAGCTGATTCCGTGAATAAAGAATTGCCAGTGATGACTGCTCTTGGTAAAGACTGAGTCTTTACAGTAGAGCAGGTCATACGGAATAAAGGAATAAGGAATTAAGTTCTCTATAATTCTCCTTTTAAAAAAGCACCTATTGCATGGCTTGTTTGATTCAAAATATATTTGCAGGAAAGAATTTGTTGACTTGTATGTGAATTATGTGTTCAATGAATCGATACGGAAGCCATTTGAGGACTTTATGCAAGGGTTTTCAAGAGGCTGCCCAGCTAGAAAGTGGAAGATGTTTCACCCCACAGAGCTCCAGATTGTTCTCCAGGGACACGCAGAATTTGACTGGCATCTGCTAGAAAAGGTATCGGATACAAGCACAGTGTACTTCTGCTATATCTGCTGAGCATAAACTCCTTCTGACCTGTTCTTTCATTGAGTGTGTAGGTCATGAACAGAAGAACAGAAACTCAAGGGACTTTCTCTTTTTTTTGGATTTGTGTCATTGTTTTGAGTCTGTTTCTATTCTGCATCAGGCACAAGAATAAAGGGGACTAAAATCAAGTCATAGCTCAAGGATATATGAGTCTTTGAAAAACAAATGAACAAGCAGATTCCAGAGGTTAAGGGGATTTGAATATCTATGAACAGCATTATGAAATTTATCAGATAAACTATTGTTGCTTTAAATAAAAATGGAAATAGGATTAACTGGCCTGTTTTGTTTTTATCTCTTTGACAGAATGTGACATACAGTCAGTATAAAAAGTTAGATCGAACCATCAGGAATTTTTGGACTGTGTTTTACAGACTCCCAGAAGAAAAAAAGAAAATGTTTCTTGGTAATATATAAGGCATTTTAAACTTTTCATAGCCCTTTTCTCTCCCCTGCAGCACACATGTTAGATGCTTGCACATGAAAATACTATAGTTCCAAATGGCTTTTTGACATGTTCCCCCTGCTGCTGCATTTTCTGTTCCCCCTGCTGCTGCATTTTCTGGTGAAAGCCACAAAGAAGTGACACAAAGAAATGCACAGACACAGCTCTGACCCTCCTCACATCCCTTGAGGCTTGCCTGAGTGCATGTGACCACCTCGAACCTTGCAATTACTTTATCCCTTACTTTTGTGGTTATCAGTTGTTGGTCAGAGGCCTCAACTTGTGTGAGCAGATTATGTTGACGTAAGCGGTTTAGCTTTCTCAAAGGATCGCAGAAGATGGCTCATCCTTTTTAAACATAGGAGGTCAAACCTAGCCTGGCCTTTCTCATCCACAAAGTCTATATAAGTAAAAATAAAAGAGGACTTACAATTATTATGAATCAGCAAGAGACTTTATTATATTTAGGTACAAATTCAACAAAGCAAAATAATTAGCTTATGGAAATGGCCATATTTTTACACTAATTTACCGCCATGAGTTTCATCCTCTGATAACATTATCTTGGATTTTTTTAAATTTTCTAACTTGTTTTTGTTTTTCTTTTTCCTGTTCCTTCAGCTTTTTTGTCAGGATCTGATCGAATCCCTGGCTATGGACTGGAATATTTTACATTTTGTATTGCAGATCCTCAAGCAGAAAAGCCAGATGAGGTCTATCCTTTTGCCAATACCTGCAGCCGCATTTTGTTCCTCCCGAGATACAGCAGTAAAAGAATACTGAAGAAAAAGTTGCTCTGTGCCACAGAGCATAATGAAAGTTTTGGTTTGTGCTAACTCTTGGTCAGGAGCACTTTAAAGCAAAAAAAAAGAAAACAAGTTTTGTTTCACGTGTCATATTTTTCTCTGTCTTATTTTTACTGCACTTTATAAACACTTGAGTGTGTGTATTCACTGAGATTTTATATTGATTATAAAAATGAGCTTAGACCAGATACCTGATTGTTAGATTACAAAGTTAGGAAAGAAGATTCCTATTTAACATGCTTCCAAAAAGCACTCTGATAACCAAGTATATTTACATATACGTGCATCCTGTCAGCACTGTGCTGGTCTTGTTTAGTCAGTGAGCTTTCAGCAGCAGGGATTCTATGATTTGTACGTTACCAAACACACAGCCAGTATATGCTCAGCAGTCATCAATGCAAGAGGAAGTTAGTGTAAAGTTTTCATCTGTATTAGTTAGGGATTCTCTCGGGGAGCAACTGACACTAAGGTGACTGGCATGTTCCTGCAAGCTGTGAATTGAAGGAGCAGGCTGTGCTCACCTGGATATGGCCTTTGACTATCTGAGAGTAGTTCTTAGGATGAGGATTTGAGACTTTGTCAAAAGCTGTATTTCTAAAGCATTGATGGGCTTTTAATTTTTTAGTGTGATAGCACTGTGACATTTGTCATGTTTATATCTTTAAGATGTTTGATGTTGATGTAAGAGATGTTTGGCAGTTAAACAAAATGCTAAGCTTGCAGAACAGCTCTGTACAGAACCCTGTGGACATGAGGCTTGCTGGGCTGCTGGAAGCTCATTGTCGAAACTGCATAACACTGGCAGGATATTGACAATGTCAGGCAGGATGTAAAGGCAGGATGTGTATTTTTCTGTATATTTTGCTTTGTGTAAATACATATATATATGTAGAGAGAGACAACAATCATCATTTTTCAGCAGTCTTTCCTTTGATGTGTTAAATGTGTCAGTGGACGTACATATGTAAAGAAGACTTTTACTGTGTTGAATTAAATGGTGATTGATTAAATTTCCACACCTGTAGTTGTGTTCTTCCTGCATTACGCAGCTGCCTGTGTGTGACAGTGTATCTGTGTTTTCTGTCTTTGTTGATACGGGGAAGCCATGCACAAGAGAAGTCAAAGGCTGATGTAAGTCTATTTCAAATTAGATGCATTGCATAGGTCGAACAAGTCAAGGTCTTTCGCATTTGGTGCAGAATATGCTTTAGATGAATATAAAAATTGAAAGCCAGAAGAATTTTTACTTCCTGTTCTGTCTTGACTTTGTGTTGGGTATCACATGCACACTCTCTTGGACCAGGGAGGCTGCCTCTTTGAAATGCCAGTAAATGATATAAACTTTTTTGGAAGTGACTGTTAGGCTAGTGCCTTTTTTTTTTTCCTTTAGGAAAGTAACTGTTTCCTAGGAAAGACATAGGCAGTATTTATGAATTTCCAGTTCAGTAAAAAAGACATTGTTACATATTAAGAAAAATAAAGCTTCCTTTTAAGTTACAGTATAGTAATTAGTAAATAAAAACTTGAAGCACTCAAGTGCCAGGGTGGTACAGGAAAGCAGGTGGCATGGCAGTGGTGGCGAGAAGAGGGGAACTGGTGCCTTGAAGATTCCAGCTGCCAGCCAAGGGGAGTGAGGGGACATGGCCCATGCAGAGCTATCCCCTGTCCCCCTCACCTGCCTGGGGCAGACGGGACACCACAGGGATGCTTGCATCCTCTGGGAAAGGCACCACCCTGGGCGGGTGTATTTTTGTGGAAAGGGGGAGCTGACAGAAGCCCGAGCTGTTGTCCCTGTTGAGCTGAAGGGTTCCCATCCATCGCCTGGCTGATGCTGCCACACCATCACAGCTTTCTGTCATGGCAGTTTAGCCTGCTGCTCTTCACCAGCCTGCTCCTGGTTGCTTGTTTCCTCTTTTATGTTTTTCTAAGCCTCCGTTAGGGCTTGGAAACCCAGAGTGATCTTCTGTGCTGTGCAAGTGCACAAAAGATGTATTCTGTCTGGATTTCAAAATAAGCCATTAGAGATTAAATGATTATAGGTTTATTTAGAGCCTGGAGGTATTTCCTTCTCATCATGTATGATGCAACGTCACATGGCAGATTAAAGCTCAGAGTAACTTTCAAGGCTATTTTTAATTTGTCCTCAAATAAGCCCTGTTTTTATAAAAAAACCCTGAAAAACCTCCAGAGGGAGAAGAGTAGAGCACTCCTCTGTCATCTTCTGAAATGAATTTGAGCACCAAGCTGCGTCTACCTTTCCTCAAGCAGTGCTCATTATAAGGTATGCAGAGGGATACAATGTGAGTGAGCCTTGCACTCAGCTACATGAGTTTAAAATGCTTGACACAGGCAGCAAAAGTGTATTGAACCTGCACAGGAATTTTTTTTAGACCACTTGCCTGATCTGAACGTCACCTGTAGAGATGTGCAAGAGCCTGGCAGAGCAGCTGGTGTAACCAGGCTGGATCTGGGGGGGCACGGACTGCCCAACAGCTTGTAAGCTGTGAGAAACAAAGGAAGCCTGGTGAAGTGTGTTGGTGGTGAGCTACATGCTGCATTTGCTGCAGAGAGGACACCACGCAGCAATACCGCTTCCATGGAAGGTGGCAGGACCTCTCCTCAGTCGACTAATCCCCAGCTAAGCCCCTCTGAAAAGCTCTTCCCTAACATGGGATTGGCCAAAAAAGAAAATATACAGAAGAGTTCATTGCTTCCAGAGCAACACAGAGACATCAATGGCCACATAGAAGGATTTTTTCCTATTCACAACAGCTCTCTGGCCCAGATGGCTGGGGCATAGACTTGTGGCCCATGTGGCAGTTTCCCTGCAGTGGGGTGCTCTGCGGCTAGCTGTCCTCCCCTCCTCACGCTGCCATATCGGTGAAAAGCTCTGACAACAAGCAGGACTGACTAGGGATAAAGCATCACTATCTCTGCACAGCCCTGGTAAAAAGTCTGTGACATGGTCCACTGGAGCAGGTGGCTGGCTACCAACAGCACCTGGTGGGGGACCTTGGGGGAAAACACCTACTAGAAGACGGTTCACAGGGCAGGTGAAAGCTGCCACCTTGTCTGTCATTGTGGAGATAACACTAATGAATAATAACTTGTATTACCACAACATTCAGGAGACCACGTGCTTGCCCATGTGTTTTGACACTGGACTGCTGTTCAGCTGCTTGGGGGAGGAGAGACATGGTTTGGAAATCAGGATGAGCTGCAGATTTTGGCATCTCTGGATATCTTCAGACGTTGTCTCTGGATGACCTAACCCATCAGGGAAATGGTGAGCTACATGTTCTTCTGGCGAAGGTCCAACCTTGCCATGGGCCCGCCTAGGGCAGCCCTTAGTCAGCAGCAAGACGTGGGCTCCAGCCTGATCATCCCCAGGTGAGGAAGACCCATGGTGTGATGAAACCTGGGCTCTTTGGGAGTAATCAGCAGAGGCAGCGGCCTCCAGAGAGACCTGTGCACAGTGGAGCACAGGGGCACAAACAAAATGGGATTATTCTGGTGTCTTGTCTTAAAATTTTATCCATTTATGAAGGAGCAGCCTTGAAAGTTCTCCAAGTAGCCAGTTAGCAATTAGTTTAAGCAAGAGACTCCTGGCTTCCTTGGACAAATTACAGGCTTTGTTCCCTCATCTACTTATTTTTTTTGGTTTTTTTGTGTGTACCTTCCTCTCCTTGATTACTCAATCAGAAACAAACAGGGAAAATCTAGTGTAAAGGGAAATGCTGACTATTTTGCAAAGGTCTCCAGATGATGAAATAAACAAAACAAAAATAAACAAAGGAAGTATTTTTTCCTCTACGCTTTCAGTTATTCTAGAAGCTGCTTGTAACACTGGTTAAGTAAAAGCTATTGCATCACAGGTGTAATTTTAACTAGAGAGTAGATCTTTTTCTGCTAAGCAGGTATGATCCATGCAAATAGAGGTGAATTTTTATCCGATATGTGACACATTGCATGCTAAGTATGCAAACACTGCAAACTACCAGAGATGTAGTGTAAGGGAGATGCATACTGTGGGCACAGGACTTGCTTCAGGGCCCTCTTCCCTCTACCCTGAGCCCTTGCAAACATCTCTATGTAGTTTGCTCAAATATTCACTGTCATTTTGATGGTCTGAGCGGGATCCAGCTTGTGCATTGCTCTTGTGGTGTGGACTTTTTCTAATGGATGACATTGAAATCAGAAAACGAGTACTTGGGAGTTATATAATTGCTTGCTCATTGGCCTTTCTCCCCCCTCTCTTTCTCCCAACTGACATTTATGCTTTGACCACAAATATTTTCCTAAGGTTGAAACTTTGTATAAAATGTATGAGTTCCTAAACAAACAAGCCTGCCAGTTGCCTAGAAGCCACCTAAAATCCAAGATGAAAAGAGGGGAAAGGAACTGACTATTGTTACTAATAAGTGGTATTTCACGCTTAACAAAACCAAAAGGGTAATTTTGAACAGTGGAAAGCTGGCTTTCCCTTGAGACCTTCATTTAGAATAGCTTAAATTCTCGAATATTTGCATATGCTAACTTTGCCCATTGATTTCTATTGTCTTTAGTGCAGCTACTGATCTGCTTAGCCTGTAAGGCCTGCTAAATCTCTGCAGTCACAACCCTTGGCCGCAGTTTGCAGCCTGAGCTGGTTATCCACCGCGCTGGGTCTCTGGCAGCAGCCTCGGCTCCTGAGGCATGTCGCCCTCGGCGGGAACGCGGGCTTCCCGGACGACCCCAAGGAGCTCTGACCCCAAGCAGCGCCCCGGCTTCAGAGCGAGGAGATTCTCTGCACAGGCCTCCCTGGGGGGTGAGGCAGGAATGGCAGCACCACGTCCCTGTGGAAGTGTCGCACCCGCTGCCCCAAGAGCAGGCTACAGTCACTGCCGGGCGCCAGCAGGCCGGGGAGCCCCGCAGGGCCGGCCGACTGGCTCCCCTCTCACCGCTGCCTCTGCCTGGTAACCCCTCAACACCGGGAGCCGGGCCTCACCCGGCCTGAGGGAGCCGCAGCAGCCGTCGGCGCCAGCCTAAAGCAGCCCGTCACGCCGCCAGCCGGTGCCCTGCGCGGGGGCCCAGGGAAAACGCTGAGGCGGCAGGGGGCGAGAGGGGGCGAGAGGCGGCGGCGACCGCCACCGACCGCCGGCGGGGACACACCGACTGACAGGGCGCCCCGCCCCGCGCGAGGCGGGGCGAGGCGCAGCGCTCGCCGTCGATTTGTGCGCCGGAGCCGGCCCCGCACTTCCCATTGGCTGTCCTGCGCTGTCACTCCCGCTGGCGGCGGCGGCACCTGGGGGCTGGACTTCCTCGTTGCCGTGGCGGCAGCGGCGGGGCTGGCGGTAGGTGAGCGGCGGGGAGCGGCGCCGCGGCGGCCGGGGAACAGGGGGTCGGCGGTAGCTGCGTGCCCCGGGCGTCCTGCTCGGCGCGGTCAGAGCCCCGCAGGGGCGGGCCTGGGCCCGTTGCGCTGGGGCCGGGCCTGACTGGGCGCGGCGAGTGCCGGGAGAGGGAAAACCCGGCTGCCGGTGAGGCCGCCGGTAGAGCTGCTGCCGATCCTGGTACCGAAACGGTGCGTGGAGGGAGGATGGGACTCGCGCGGGTGCGCGGAGCAGCGCGGTGGCATGGCGGGGCCCCGCGCCCCCCCCCCCGCCGCTCGCCTGGCGCAGGACGCGCGTCCCCGGGCGGGGCCTCCCCGGGCCGGTGCGGGGAGCCGGGGGCGGCAGCGGGGCCGCGGCGGGAGCTGGCCGGCGCTGCTGGTGCCGCATTCCCTGGCGCGGCCGGCAGGGGGGTGCTGCCCCGGGGGGGTGCTGCCCCGGGGGGTGCCGGCGCTGGGGGGCGCCGGCGTCGGGGTGGGCGGCGGGTGCCCGAGGCCGCTGCTGTGGTTCCCTGGCGCGGGAGGCCGGTGTGCCCGCCGGGCCCCGCAGAGCCCGTGGGGAGCGCCGGTCTGGGACGGGGGGTGGGAAGCAGCAGTAAGCCCGGCAGGCAAGAGGCATGGGTCTGGGGTGAAGGAAGGGAGGTGTTCTTACTGGGATTGCAAAATGGAGAGGATGTGGGTCTTGTTTAATTTTATTTTAATTTTAAATGTTTTCTATGGGGACACCTTTTGCTGGGAGTATGTGGTTATGCAGTGGAAATGCTCTGTTTCTGCTTTAACTCATTCACTGTTACGTCGTGCATTCTCCTGCTCTCTAGCCTGCTCTACACTGGACATTGAGTTGGAGTAAAACGAAGGTAAACGGAAGAAGAAAGTGGGCTTGGAGATTTAGGGGCAGAAAGAAGCAGTAAATGCCTTCGTTATTGGGCAATACTGATAAAAGGAGCACATTTGCTAGTTGAAATCTCACAAACAACAGGAAAGGAAAAAACTTCGTGACCTGGCAGTTGGCAGATTTCTTTGTTTAGAGAGCATCCAGCCTTGAGTGTTGCTTGTTTGCAAGCACAGTATTTACTTAAATAACTTTCCCAGAAAGGGTACAGTTGCAGTCGCAGCTATAGCTTTAGAATATGTTTGTACAATCGTGTGAAGAGACTGTATGTCATGATAGTTATTGAAAAGAAAGAAAAAAAAGAAGGCAAAATAAAACATGTCCTGTCATGATCTTACATGCAGCATTATTATTTTACCAAACCACCAGGGTTCTTTTCTCACCAGAGGGTATACTTAGTATGTTAGCTGAGCCTTATTATAGCAGAGGGTGGATCTTCTTCCCACAATAGATTTCCTCAAAATATTTCCCCACAGTGTGATGTTTTCCTATCTCTAGCAGTGCTGTGTATATCCTTCACTGTTTTGATGTGAATTATTCCAGGAATGTCGGGGTTTGAGGATGTTGGGTTATACCTTGCCACTCCCCCCCCCCCCCCCTTTTTTTTTTGGTTATATATGGGCAATCTGCAAATGACCAGCTTTGCTGCATTACATCTCTTCTTATCTCTAAAACATGAATACCAAGCTGGCTGTGTTGTGATCTGTGAAGAACAGGAATGGCTGATGTAGTTGTGTACTGCAGCTCTTGCGCTTTTTGCAGTCCAATTTTTAAAAGGGACTGGGAACTTTAATGCCCTGATGCATGTAAAGGAAAAAAAAAAACTTCCCTAAGGGTTTATCCTCTGAAGAGGAGAATTCAACTTTTTTAACGTGTATCAAGCTGAGTGCTAGGAATAACTAGTCACTTCTAAAATTTCAGTTAAGTGAATAGAAACGTTATCTATATTTTTTATATATATATGTGTATGTGCAGATGCATGTTTGTGTTAGTGCCTGCCCACACTAGAAACTATTTATATAATTGTTTTAGTATAAGGAGGGTATGCAGTTTGTAGAGGTAGTTTGCAGTGTAACATGCATTTTTACTTTCTTCGCTAATGTCAAAGAAGAGTAACTACCTTAACCAAACTGGAAATGGACTGTGAAATTGTTGTTTGAAGCCTTGTTGTGTTTCAGGACACAGCTTCTACTTGAACACATGATGTATTAAGACTTGCAGCAGCTTTTCTGGGGGGAGAAACAACCAAACATTAAAACAGTTGTGGTTTTAAAAATGTGCTATGTCTTCAAAATAAGTAAATTAAAAATGTGGCTCACAAGGCCATTGGAAGATATTTAGCTGTGCCTGTAAACTCAGATGGGAAGTGGCTATGTAGGTTTTCACTCTTGCATGGAAAGTGCTGCTCTGTCCCCTTGGAATAGAGCTGCACAGGGATTTGTCAGCAAAATGTTTGGAGGATGGAGGGGTGGGATTCAATGGAGATGACTTAAAAAAACTAACCAAAAATTTAGTTAAGACCACATTTTTCTAAAGGGTCTGGCATGCCTCATTATCTATGGTAGGGATTGGTAAACTTCAGGGTGCTTCAGAAAATCTGGCCACTAGAATGAATGAGGGTTGAACTCTGAAATACCACCCTCACGTGCATCTGAATTACTGGGAGCTTGAACTCTTCCTGTTTTAAATAGTCTTACCTGGAGGTAAAACCATCTCTTACCAACTGTGTTGCATCCCCCTTCCCCTTTACAGCAACTCCTTGTGTGGAATATGAACACAAGGAAAGTAATTAAAGTATTTTTAGCATTTAAAATGAAATTATCACTAGGAAAGATGGCTGTAGTCTATGGGGAGCAGACTGTTCAGGAACCCTTTTAGAAAGATATCCCAAATTAATATTTAGCTCATGTTGTACAATGTCATTGTAGTGCAAGTTGTATAGTGGTGAAATTTTTCAGCTTGGAGGCAACATCCACTTATACTAGCAGGGAATGTGATCTTTGGATCTTAAGGTTTCCTGCTATTGTGCTGCTTATATCTTCGTAACAAGGTAATTCCCCAGGCTGAGAGAGATGGCAGTCCCATATTTCTGCTGTTTCAGATGTCAGTTTTGAAATGATTCCCTACGTTAGTGTTGCCACCTTCAGAGGGTTGCTTATGCTTTTTTTTTGAGACAGAACATGAAGTTCACTATAAATATAGCAGTTGTGTCATTTAAAGCACATGCACGCACTTCAATTTTACTGTGTCCCACGGCATTCCTATTCTTAGCGTAGGAAATAGTGTAGCCAGCAGAGAGGGTATCTTCCATCAGGCTTTTGTGCTGAGGGCAACCAAATACAGTGTACACAACAACTGATTTAACTAGACAGAGCCATGTAACCTCCTGCTTTTTCCTCTGGATGCTTTGGAGCTGGCCATTGATAAGCACATGTGTGGATGTGAATGAATTATGCTATACAGGAGCAAGGGCTGTTAAAGACAAATGGGATTCATAGCATGCTTTAAAGCACTTAAGAGATCCTAGTAAACGGTTCGTGGTAGGAAATTGCACTGCCGATGAAGTACAACTGGAAAATCCAATCCTTTCCCTCCCCCATTCGGCTCAGTCCTGCCTCGGTGGAAGGGACCACACCTGACTGCATGACCGCAGCTGACAGGCAAGGATGGTGGGGTGAGAGATGAATGCCTGTTACCTAGGGGCTTAGATTAAGAAAGGCTTTATTGCTAATACCTAGAACTTGAATTAGCACCAGGCTTTGGAAACAAACTGAATGCATGCATTTCCTACCTGCCCAGAGTGGGAGAAGGAATCTTGTTTCCTTGAGGAATCTTTGGTGCTTCAAGGGTTACCTTTTGCTTTTCAACCCTGTATTAAGATAGTAAATGCTGCTGCTGTAAATTGCCTAGTTTAAAACTTGTCATGGTGAGTCATAAGACTTGATGTCTCGGATCTTTCATTTTCTTCTCCGCTTTACAAAAAAAGCTTTAATTGGTTTCTGGTTCAAGCAGAGGAGTTCTCAATGTCTTATTAGTATAGCATGTTTAACAAATAACCCAAACCTATTGAGATTAGGAGTGACAAGGGAGTGTCACTAAAATCTTTTACATGCTTCTGGGATGAGAGCTGTTTCCTCCCCCCCACCTTTTGTGCATTAGCATCCCGTTGTCATTATCAAGTTCAGGCTAAGTCCTTGGGCCTTTTGTATTGCTATGCCTTTTCCCCTTCCCATGTTATCCTACTCTCTGGAATTCCTGACTTTCACTGAGTGCAGCACAGAAGATAACACCTGACTGCTGACAAGCTACATCAGTGTTATCTGTCCATTGCTGTTGGAGCCAAGCTGTCAGTGTGCTGCTGCTCCATGTGAACTGCTGCTTCTTGGGATATTCTTGCTGCAGTTTAGGGGGGGGTGTGTGTGTGCACATGCACATATTTGGGTTGCAGGAATGTGTTGAGTTCAGCAAAATACTTCTTCATCTGGGTTTATCAGAAATAATATAGTTCTGTATTTGCCAGTACACCACAAGTACCTATGTTGATTTGTTCAGTTTAACCACTTCTGAGAATTTTTAAAAATTTCCTTAAGCAGTAGTCCCAAATATGACATTATAACACTAAAAGTTTGGACCTGTTAGTCTAAAAAGCATTACAGATGATTTGGGCAGTTGGTTGATTTTTGGTTTTTGAAGCAGAGTGATTTTGCTGAAAGAAAAGATCAGGTCTGCTGGGTTTCAGAACACTTCTGCCTTATAGATGGAGATGGCAAGGGCACAAAGGTGATGACTCAGTACCTGAGCTGAGCTGTCTTGATTCCTCTTTGTTTGTATGTATATTGCTGGAAATCCCTTTTTACTGGCAGTCCACAAGCCTGACAGTCGTGCAGGAAATGCCTCTTTTGGTTGTTTTCACCTCTTGCTCTGAGCAGCTTATCGCTCTAGGATCACTTGAGTACTTGTTTCATTCACATTCCTTCCCTGTTTCTCTTGCCCAGGAAGGATACATGACTTGCTGAAAAGAGAGAAAATGCTATGCTGGGGATACTCGTCTTTTGGACAACCTGGGATAGGTAGCAACCTCCAGGTCATTGTTCCTGAACCACAGGTGTATGGATTCATTCATGACAGAAATGTCAAGGAGGTGGCATGTGGAGGAAACCACTCCGTGTTCCTGTTGGAAGATGGGGAAGTGTATACCTGTGGCTTGAACACCAAAGGCCAACTGGGGCATGACTATGAAGGAAGCAAGCCAGGTAAGTCTGCTTTTTATGTGAGCTTCAAACTGTCTTGAGGCTGGTGGACTGAGAAGATTATAGAAGCTGCTTTGTGTTGATTGCTCTGGAGCTGCGAACAGAGCTGAAGATCATGTGTAGTAACACAGTAATGATGCTGAATAATATTTGCTGGCTCTGGAAAACTAAAGCTGAGCAGTATGGGTGGGGAGACAGGTCTGCTCAGTTTGTCTAGGAAATGCATCAAAACAGAGGCAAGCGCAGATGGTATCAGGGCAGATCTTGTTTGGCATTACGCTGCCTTTTTATAAAAGGGAAGAGAGGGCCATGAGTCACAAGTGTCTTCTGCTTTGTCTTTCCAATTGCACTGCATCCTTATGACTACTCTTGTTCAGTTACTGTTGGGAATTTTGTCATTTACATCAAAGAGGAGAGATCTGTGTTGAGTATTGTGGAGAACAAACTTGGTTTTGGCCAAGAGAGTTTGTAAATGTTGTTTTCCCCTCTTGGAAATCTCTTGTCAACTTGTACCTTCACTCCTTCATGCTTTCTTATTCTAGAAGAAGGTCATTGTAGCCTTGTGTTCCCCAGACTCAAACTGAGTTTTCTTCATTGTGTTCCAGTGGGCAGAACTAGTGTATACAGAACCACAGGCAGCTAATGCCTCGCCTTCCCAGGGTGAAGGAGTGGTTTAATTGTGTATTGTTACTTTGAGAAGCTCTGAAGCCTTTCTTAGGGACTGACTTTTGAATGTTGGCTTTCCAATTCACCTTCCATTAACTTCTTGGTTTTGGCATGTGGTAAAGATACAGGTATTTGTTTCCATAATATAATAAAAATCCCTCTGTGGGTAATTAGATCAATAAGACATCATCTTTCCTCAAACTGCAGGCTTGCAGTAGGTCTTGGGGCTTTTGCTTTGCACCCTATTACTGCACGATAGAGATGAGATGTGTACAAAATAGCTGCAGTTCCTCATGTAGTATGTGCAAATCTGACCTGACTGATTCCACTGCTCCTTTTGTCTGTCTGTGTGTCTTTTGTCTCTTTCTCTCAAAATGGGGTGGTAATGTTGGATGCTGGATGTCTGTGGTGCTGAGTTAGAGGAGTTGACCTTGAATCTGGCCTCTCTTGCTTTTCCTGCAAGTAGTTTCCAGACAGTTACTAAAAGAGGTCAGGATTACCATGAGTGCTTAAGTCCTCTGTCTGCTCAATCACTGTTCATCTTCTGAGGACTTGTAAATTTAGGCCCTGGAATAAATGAGATGCTTAGTAAAAGGAAGCTAAGCCTAGAGAATATCCTACCTAACCTGATGAGGATACTTAATCCTGCAAATCACCTAACTAGCTGCATAACTCTAGTGCAGAGGCCCCAGAAACTCAGTACTGTTCTGAGTGCTGTAAAGATGTGTACTCTGAGAAACACCTTTGGGCTAGCCTGCTGTTTACCTATAAAATAAAGCAAGCATACAATACTGAAAACGGAGGCTTCACGGTGAGTAGAAGATCAGAGCTAGAAATGGATCTCATGAATCCTGAATGTTGAAGTGTAGACCTCTAGCAACTGGGTCATTCTGCCTTCAGCTAGGACTGTGGAAGAGGGGCAGCCTGAGATTTGGAAATAGAAATAAAAAGTTCTTTGGGTTTGATCCCAAGTGCCCCTCTTCTACCCCTTAAATTAAGGGACTGTCACTAAGGTATGACACCAACTACCAGTTATACTGCAGGTTTCATTTATTCTGAAAAAGGTTCTGCAGTACTGCTCTCTGAGGAGCCTGTGACCGTTCTTGAGAAACCATGTTTCTCTACTGACACAGCACTACCACCTTGCCTGCAACGGGGTTTCTGCTGGCTGGGGCAGGTGAGAGGGATGTGCTGTAAAGCAAGGAACAGCTTTCCTTTTCATCTCATGGTGAACACTCACAGCAGTCTTTATGATAACAACAGTAAACTGGGGGAGAGTCCCATCCCACACACTGCTTTGTGTGGGTCTGCTTTGGCTTGCGGCTATGGGAACTGAATTTCTTAATTCTCCTTTGCAAATAGGAACAAGAAGAATCAAGCACTCCTCTCACCCCCACCTCCCTTGCATGGGATAAAGATGACCTTACACCTTCCATATAGAAAGGTGTGTCAAAGATCATCTTTCTTATTCTCCCTTAGTTGTGGACCTATGAATGAACCCATATCTGATGGGAAGTGAAGAGTGTGTGTGGGGCATAGGGTCCTGAGCTGATGAAGATGATAGAAGACTATCAGGAGGTGTCTGAGGTAGAGAATGAGAGAAATGCCTGGAACTGGGAGTCTTGCAGCTGCATCTATCCAGCCTCTTCTGGATAGGGCAGTGTTGGCTGAGGCCTCTTGGTTTTACTGCCTTATGTCTTGATTCTGCCTGGCTTGTGAAGGCAGCTGGAAGTGGCTGACCTCTGCCCAGCTCTGGAAGTGAGCTGCATCTCCTACTGTGGGAGGCTGTGACACAATACTGTTTGTCCCCCTCCAGGAAGCCTCTGGAGAGCCCCTTCTGGACTTCAGAAATGCGTACCATGGCCTGCAGAGTGGCTTGGTGGTGTTTGAGAGTAACATCAAGACATGAAAATATGCAGGGGTCTTGAACCTTTTGAAGGCTAGATGACCTGAGGGGTGGAGTGAACTCCTTCCTGCTGCCCAGGTCTGTGCTCATAAGAGGAAACTCCCTTTCATCTCTCACGCTTTTTGTGTCTGGGTGTACGTGACGCTTATGGTGTCAGCATGCTAAAAGCTTCAATTAGTGTTTTCAGAACACATGATCATGTTTAATCAGAGATGGTTATTTGCCAGGATGATGTCTGCTTGTGAATAAAATTCTGGGACTTTGCAATGCACTGGATATGGTGCTAACCTTGTTCTCCTTGCAAGTCTTTCAGGCTTTACTAATGACTTCCAGTGGGAGAAGAGTTGTTATATTTGCAGTGAGTGCCTTTTAAAGACCTTGCCTCCTTTTTCTTCCCTACTACGTATTCCAAATAACTTTTTTTTTCTTTTGTTCTGCTGCCCATTTACACATATCTGTAGGAGGAGGATTCAGTTTTGCTTCTCATTCACGTTACAAAAATGTCAAACAGTGGCACAGAATTGTTTCAGCAATTCCTCTTAGAGGAGTCCTTTAGAGGGCACCTTTTGACATGAAAGAAACTTGTTAATTAAAAAGCCGTGTTTACTGTCACATCAGCTGAGCTTGTGGATGTAATGCAGAGACAGGATAGCAGCCAGTGAAGTGATTCTTGTGGCTCTCCACTACAGGGAACAGAAATTACTGGGGGACTGTGTGCCACTGAGAGTATGAGTTAATAGAGGGGTATTTTCTGGAAGTGCCCTTTCCTTGGATTTTACATTATGGTGGTAAAATTAGGATAAACTTCTTATATCTTAACTATAAGAACATTCATTTTGGCTGAAAGCTAACAGCCTGTGATCGTTTCCAACTCCCCACTTCCGAGCTAGGGTAATACCGGGTGTGCCACTCCTATGGGCTCCACCAAGAGCTCTCTCCCCACATTGTTATGCTAGTTACTGTTTCATTCCTTCTTTGAATTGTGGTTGGCAAGCTACTTGAGTCCATACCTCTCAGGGATGGATACTTGGCTTTATTAATATTGAAATGATTGTTTTTCCTCACCTCTCTTTTTAATTTTTTTTCCTCTCCTGAAACAGTCTATAGTTTGTGTCTATGCAATCATTTGACAGAGATGCAGAGGGGGAGATGCTGTCGCAGTGTTCTCTCACCATGACCATAGTTAATAAAGCTTCTGTCTGACCTGTCCTAATCTTTACTTGTGTTGTTACTCACTTGGAGTCCCTAGAGTCTCTGGCAATGCCTTAGGAGAAGCAACACAACAATCTTTGTTGTGAAGTATTGAACCCACTGTTCTGCAAAATCAGTCTGAGTTTGCATTAATTCCTGAGCACTGCTGTTACTGTAAAAGCCGGCAGAGGAACTCTATAAGACTTGTTTTGGCGTTTTAGAAAGCAGGCATTCTTTATTGCAGTGCTGGATACACTAAAACAAAAGTTCATCCTTTATATACCTTAAAGACATGAATATTCATACATTTTCCAAGAAGTCTCCACCTTTCTGCCTATCTATTACGTTTATGTAATGCTGGCGGTACAAAATTACACTACGCATGCCTGGGGCTCTCGGGTGGTCGTCAGTGGTCATTTGGGGAGTTAGCTCTCTGCTCCTTTTTCCCTTTTATAGTCATGAGTCTTTTGAGGACAATTTCTTCTCCTTGGATGTTTCCCAACTCTGTTGTCCAGCCAAGATGTTCTTTCTTATCCGCCTTGTTTGAGCATTTCTGCCAGGATGTATCTATTCTCAAGGTCAGGATATGTTCTCTGTACATTTTAATCACTCAGGCCTTGTTAAATACAAAGTTAAACATTGTTTGGTAAAATAATTTCTTAATGTTTAAGGTATAATGGATCACTAATTGTTACAGGCCTCGACTTGCAAACAGCAACTGCTTGTAGGCATCAGCTAGCAGGCATCACTGTCAGGTGCTAACATACATTATATCTCTAATGGGAAGTGATAATTTAGTACTGCAATAGTTTTAGGAAACAAGAAATGTATTCTTCATATCTAAATTTCCACTTCTTCAGCTCTCTAATTTGACTTGGTTTGATTTTCTTTGGGTCTGATATGTCTTGACTGTCTGTGTTGATTCTTAGATAAGTGTGTTTTATCTGAATGTGCATGCCTATGCTGGGGAACAAAAGACAGGCCCAGGTACCCAAGGTAAAGGTTCTTTTGGGATTTAGGCTGAATTACAGGGGAATGTGAAATAACTAGCTGGCTGTTAGTCGTTTGTAAAGCTTTAAAAACATGCTTGAGTCTGAGATGTGGAACTTGTTTTCTGGTTTACAGATTTGTTCTCTGCAAGTCATTTGGACTTTGACTTCTGCTAGTGCGAAAACCTGGGCTTTGATGATTAGTGTCTCAAGAGAGTTACAGGAAAATATCTGGTGCCAAATCTGCCTGAAACCTTTCCTCTGGTAGCATACAACATAGAAAACCGTGCTTTTTTTTTTTTACCAGTTTTCCTGTCTGGATGCAAATGTGCAGGGTAGCATTGCCTCTGTGTGCATTGTGGAATTTATCTGCTCAGAGCTGCAGGGCTAGAAATATTATGTTCAATCTCTTTCAAAAAGCAGGAAAAAACCCCTCCCAAACAAAAAGTCGCTACATGATCCAGATCCCCTGGATTTCTCTGAACTCAGTGGCCTTTCTTTTCAAACATAAATCCACTTGTCCTGACCCTCAGCACGAGGTTACAGTGACCAGACACCTTGGTGTTCACTGTGGCATGCCTGTTAATCATAAACCCTGTAACAGCTGAGAATTCAGATGTGCGACCTGCTTGGAAGGACAGTCTGTATGGGTTTTCCTCTTTTAGCCTCTTACGGGTGGCTAAGAAGTCAGTCAGGAGGCCCTGGTTGCTCAGGAGGAGTGGTGGAAGGGTTTGTGGTTGTTGGAAGCAGCTGTGGAAGCGAGCAGGTTGCAGCAGCCATAGCTCCTTGTCTGCATTGAATAGGTTAAGGTTGAGAGCTGCTTACAGGTGGGATGACAGTGGCAGGAGAATGGTTAGTTCCCTTCCCCTTCCTCCTCTATGCATGAAGTAAACAAGGAAAAAAGAGCTCAAACACCGGTAACTCCAGGAGGTTCCACGAAGCAGGCTTTTCACAGAGGGTCTGAGACCGTTTTGTCCCCCTGTTTAGGCATGGAGCTGAGGCTCAGCATGCAGCTATTGCAACACTTCCCAAGTGCTGTGGTCTGGGAGAGTCCTGCTTCGCATTCATCATGTTTTCTTTTACACCCTGAAAGTAGAGCCACATGCTGTAAAAAATGTAGTAGAGGCATTGGTCCTGCCAAAGCCTGGGAGGACGTGCCTGGAAACGAGTGTGCCGAGGGATCTGTGGGGAGGGATGGAGCCATCTGGGGAACAGAGAGGCCCTTGCAGAGTCAGGCCTTAGGTGCTGGCCTGCAGCAGCTGACTTTAAACCTGAAAAATAATAAAGGAAGGATTAAGACGCAATTTATGTTTCAGCACATACTGTAAATATTACTTGTAAAAAGAGCCAGATTATTAAACTGTCTGCCCCTTGCAGAGTTGGGTATGTTCATTTGTAGTCATCCTTTTTCCTCCTTTGATCACTTATAGGATCTGACAGAGTTATTTGACGTTGTTTTGTGCCTTCACTAGTGACTGCAGCAACATCCAGCAATGTGGACTTGCGTTATGGTGTGTCCATCTCAGCTGAATTGGTGCAATTTGGGCTTCAGGATGATTTTAGGTTTCAAAATTAGAAGGCTGGATTTAAAAATTACTTCATTTTAAAATATGAATATGTACATATATGTACAAAATATGTATATGGTTGAATGAGAAATAAAATCAAAGGAAGTGTTTTCCCTTAGATATCTTAAATATGCATGTGTTGTGTTGAATTGGTTGGCTGAGGGCTCTGAATATGCCAGATATTTATAGTGGGCTCTTTTAAAATTTGCGTGGTTTGGGTTCATGGGAACTGACTTCTACCAGTACTGTCTAAAACCGCAGGATTAGAAGAGTCTAAACTGAGGAGAGATAAGGCTCTTTAAGAGAGCCTAAACCAGTAGAAATCTGTTTTCTTGTCAGTAATTTATAGTCAGAGCCTGAAATGGCTATAATGTGTTCTCAGATGTAATTCTGAAGTGCTGTCTCTAAAAACACATGTATTATTAAAACCACCAGATTTCTCTTTTGATTTCACTTTGCTGAGAGGTGAAAACAAGTGTGAGCCCAGGGAAGCCAGATACTGTTGTGTGTGTTTTTTTGTTTTTTGGTGTTTTTTTAGAATCAGCACAGCCTATTTTACTGAGGACATGAGGGACCATTTTAATGTCTCTTGTCTTGAAAGGCAGAGCTGCAGTAGGAATTACCACCTTTTTGCCCTTTGATTGAGGATTTGTAGGTCGGTTTAGCAACCTAAACTTGCATTTATCTTGGTCGTATTTGTTGTTCCTATATTGTGTGTACTACTCAGAGGCTTTCTGAAGGTGCAACAGAAATAAAGGCTGTCTGCATGCCTGGTTTGCAAGGAGTATGAAACCCTGGTGTTGGCCTCCAGAAGAGGCATAACTATGTGAAGATTTTAAGTTTGACTCAGTCAACATTAAACAGCCTGATACTCCTCCTTAAGCTATATTGGAAAGAAGAATTTATCTCAAAGATCTCTGTGAAACTTTGTTTTCTTATCAGAAATCAAATATGCTTGACACTTAAGGCTGCTAGCAGAAAACAGCTGTTCCTACAGCAGAGCTGTGAAGAAATGCTTGCTCCCTTAACACCTGACCTGCCTTTTAAACAGCTGTCTGCCTGTATAAACTCACCAAAAAGGAATGTACAGATGCTCTTACCTCCTTTTCTCAGAATGCCTTTCAAATCTTATAGTAAATTAATAAATAAACTCTTGTAGATGTTTAGTCGGAGTGCATTAATTACCTGCCTTTCCCAGTCACCATGCTTCTTTCCAGTAATGTATTTTCAAGCAGTATTTGTGAATCTGATGGGGATGTCATTGAAAGCAAGGACAAGTGTGCTGTACTGAGTATGCACTGTGCAGGTGTGGCTTTTCAGGAATGTGTGGCTCTGTCCTGCTTCCATGCAAATCACTGCAGGTTTGAAATAAATGGGAACAGAGTAAGGAGCACACAGAGTGCTTTTGAAAATCACATGCTACTTTGTCAAAGCCTGGGGCTGCCACAGGTGAGACTCTATCAAGAGCAGATACCTAGAAAACGTCACCTCCCTTCTAGAAAAAAAATACAAAATGCCGATGTGAAGGCTATATGCTTCCTGTTGTGGAAAACTGCTCCAGTAATGTGAAAAGATGGCAAAATAGCACCTATCCAGAGGCAAAAGAGCGAAGTCCTTGTGGCTGGCTTGCAGTGTGCATGGTATACAGCAATGCTCTTTGTCTTGCAGGGATTTGGAGGTACTTCACTTTGAGCCCTCTGCTCAGACATGATCACCTGCCACAGAAGGACACTCGTACAGCAGTGATCTGCAGGATTGAGCACAGCAGATGGATAATAGCAAACTCTTTATCTTACCTCCTGGGGCGGTGATTTGCTGCCTGGAGTAACTGACTGAGCCCCAAGGACAGGCTATAGAGCCTTAAATCTGTTGTGGTTTGCCAGCATGTGTGCTGGAAGGGGCTGTGTTAAGGCAGCTGGGCAGGGAGCAGGGCTGTGTTTGGGGGAGCACTTCAAGGAAGAAACGAACAGATCTTTATTCCTTGCAGTGTTAGGAGGTCAAAGTGCTGGTTTTTAAGTGGAGCTGTCAATTTTATGCTGGTTGCCTTTTCTTTTGTGTTTATAAGGTTAGCTCAATAGTTGCTACAGGACTATGTTAACTCCTCCTGGACTATAGTGAAGGGCTTACTCTTCCTTTCCCCTGGTCTGCCATTGACCTTTGTCACAGCTCTCAAGATTGCTGTGGCTTTGCTTGGGATTTCTCGGGCAGACACACAGCTTTGCACTATGTAGTGCCAGCACATCAAATCCAGTATCTATGCACCCATCTCCCTAATTCCTCCTTCTGCCTCTGATGTCCATCCTCAGCACATCACCCTGGGTTCTGGCGCATCCTGCCCATGCTGGAGTTGCTGCGTGGTGTTTGCTGGGGTGTCCACGGTGGACCTTGGGGGGTTTTCAGCAGTCATGGCCCAGCTGCAGCTTCTGTGCTGCCAGTGGCCAGCAAGCCTGGCTGAGTGACCACCTTTACAGCTCTCTGCAGTAACCTGAAGAGGAAAACAGGCTTGCTCTGGGTTTCCTGAACATACATTTTTCCTGTGATTCTTTCACAAGTCTTGATGCCTTCCCTCTTTGAAAGACCTGCCCTTACTTGTTTACCTCCAGAGTCTGAAGGTGGGTTATTCCCTCAGGCAGTTTATGCTTGTCAGACCGAAGCCTTCTCTTCTTGCCCAGCTCTTTCAGAGAGCCTTCTCTGGCTGGCTGTGTCCATGCCAGTCTGGAGAGGCTATGTCCCTTAGACAAAAAGCAGCGATGTGGGGAAGTAAAAGGCTTTCTATGGCTGTGTCTGAGGAGGGGGTTTGCTTTCTCAGGGTCGGTGTCTGCTTTCACAGCTGTGAGGGGGAGTAACTGGCAAAGCATATGCGAAGTGACACACTGGGGTGTCACAGTGGCCTCTCACTTCTTGCTCTTACATTTCTGCCTTGACATGACCACAGGCAGCTTTATAAAGTAAAGGCAGTGCTAATAACTAAACCAGCCTCCCTCATACTTAAGCCTGTAAGCAGCCATGCTAAATAAATTAATGAGCAGTACTGTATGTGTTGTGCAGGGAAGCAGTCATCTTGATAAGTGTCATTAGTATCTGTGGATGAAAGGGGACTGCAGAATTGTTGTATCTGTTACTTGGAGCTTTTCAGCCTTGACCTATGGACAGTGTTCCCACCCCTGTGACCAGCAGTTTTCCTGGGAATGTCACCTGTTTTAATCTGTCGTCTGTCCTTTACTGTCTTCCCCTCTATTTTTTGTCCAGTGAGTCTACTCCATGTTTACATTTCCTCCTTTGTAACCAAATGATCAGAGCCTTATCAGCTTCAGTGCTGCTGTGGTGAGTCTCTTTAATCAGGCTGCCCTTGGTACTGCTCTGCTTTCTGCTGCAAGCATAGCAGCAGTTCACAAAGTTCATGAAAGGAAGATCTCAAGATTTGCGAGTTGGACTTGTAAAACCCAGCCTCCTTGATGGGTATAGTAAACTTCAGTTGTCAAAAGTTGGAGGAGGTTATGAAACGAAGAAGTTAACAGTCAGAATCCAATATAACTGTTTAGCAGGTATTCTTTTATTGGCAGCGCTGGGGTCACCCTGGGGATTCTCCACCATAAGGGCTCCCAGAATTAGCAAGGGACATCATTTTACATACGCACAATCATAAATATTCATTACATTTCCTAGAAAGGGGTGTCTTATGATAATGAGTTCCCAGAATTCATTTATGTAGTCTGGGCATGCGTAGTGAAAATAGGGTGAGGGTCTTCGGTGGTCGAGGGAGGAAGTAAGTAGTCTTCTTCAGTGTTTGCTAGTTGACCCTCTTTCTGGAGCATGAGCTGTAAAGTCCAGGTGTCTCTCTCCTAAGTCAGCAAAATCAGTTTTCCTGTAATAGGGTCTCTGTTTCTCTTTGTTTAAACTCCCCCTTATCTCATTCTAGGAGTTGCCCAAGTGTCCACTGAAGGGCTTGAGTCTGCTATCAGTGACTTACGTAGGGAGCCTAACGAGTGTTTCAATCTTACCTAAACAGACAAAGGGACCTAAAGAAACAGTTGAGAAGTCAGGAGTCCTTGAGAAACAAATGAAGCAAAACACAAGCAAAGCTTTGAAACAAATGAAGCAAAGCTTTCATACATCACAGTTTAGTCTTAATTGTTAGAAATTAATTTGTTTGAGCCCTTTCATTCCCTTTCAGTTGCATGCTGATGTAAACATTTTCTTGCTCCATACTTCAAAGCTTTTGCCCCATACTAAGAAAAGTTTGAGAATAAGGTGGGCTGCCATACATGGGTGAAAACAGCAGGCAGAAAGCGAGGGCAGCTGCTGTGCAGTGGGGATGGGGTCTCTCCATGGGGTTTGCTCTTGTAGTCTTGTGCCATGCAGGTGCAGAGCACAATGTTTCCTGCACCCTTGTGTGCAGTAGTCTCATGTAGTCTAAATGCAAGACACAAGCAGCATGTCATGCCTTCTCAGGCTCAGCAAGGAGGAGGAAGGTAGCAGTGGTGAAATTGTGGGGCTGGTGTCAGGCAGCATGGTTGCAGCTGCCTACGTGTTGTGTGTTGTATGCCTGACCATGCCAGAGAGTGTCTGCAGTCACAAAGGTGTGTTCCTGAAATCATCCTTCAGCCCTCACCTCCTCCCTGTAAGCCTTCCTCTGTTACTGCTGACAAAACCACAGCCTTCAGAGGTGGTATGGCTGAATCCACAGGAGCAGTTTTAGCTGGCTGGGTTAGATTATGTTTTCAAAAGCACCTGATAAGTTTGGGAAGTCTGTATTTTGCTTAAGTGGTTTATAAAGTCTGATTTCTTCTCCCCCGTCCCAGACTCCAGATGTTGTCTGTGGCAGCTGTGAGCACAAGATGCCTAGGTGGTTGGAGTTGAAAGTGTGCAAAGGGAAATCAGAGGCTCATTCTTTGGGGCTTTAAAGGAGAGAGGAAGAGGCAAAAAGGTCCTGACAAACAGCATGATTTTCCCCTCCCTAGTTACCAGTTTTCAAGTGGCAGAATCACACTTCCACTGGGAATGATGTTTCCTGGAAAGGTTGGTGAGTGTACTTGTGCTGCTAATACTGGTAAGAGCATTGAATAGCTAAGACAAAGTTATGCTGACAGAATAAGGAGAAACCATTGGGGAGGGAGAAATCTTGGGTACACTTAGTGCACTTTGGATTGCAAGCATTTCAGTTGCTGCACTTTGTTTTTCTCTTTTCCTCTTCCCAATTTCATAAAAACACTCAGACATGTTTTTATGCTCAGCTGACTTCATTATGACTGAAACATGAAGCTCATCACAGCCTAGAAATACAGACAGGATGTCTGTATGCAGAGACACCTCTGGGATGTGCCAGTGGAGACTGAGGAATTAGCTGAAGCTTCCTACTTACTGTATAAAAATCTTGTCAGGGAGTTTGGTGATCCACTGTTTACTTGCTTTTTGTATGGTGGTTTAATGAAATGTTGGTGACTGATAGGTTTGGGTCATGGTGGTTTTTTTCATTTTCTTGTAGTACCCGTTGAAGGCAGTAGCAGGTTTTTCATGGAGTTTTTGCTGTTGGATCAGGCTTCCATAAGTGCTAATGCTGTTAGTGTCACCTTGTTAGATGGTTTAACGTGTTGGTGTAATTCATCTCTGAAAGGAGAGAACTCTGCTCCATTCCTGTAAGAATTAGGGCTTTTCAGTACTCAGAGAACGGAAGGACCATATGGGTGAAGTTTAGGTTGCTATTGGTGTCTGATTAAATATTCAGCTGCCTTGTGCATTAAAATGTTGTATCTCACACTTCTGATATTTAGGTCCTGGTTGCACAATGCTCAGGCATCCTCTGTGTGGATGTGGACTATATTAACAAGCATGGCAATCCAAAGAAATTGGCTCCATCTGTCCTCAGACTTCCCAGCTGCTAGCATTTAACCCACAGGAATTTCTTACCAACAATTGTTTCTCCTTTCCCTGTGTTTCTACCACCATCCCTTTCTTATCTGGGCAAGCTAGTAAGACACCTATTTTAGACTTGAAATCAATTGAAACGCTTCCAAGGCACAGCTTCTCACCAGCAAAGAAATCCAGATTTTGCCACTGAAGGTGTAACCTCAGGGCTGATAGTTTCTCTATGTCATTTTCAGATGGTAGAAGCCATCTGGTGCTGTTTGTGTACATCCTGGTACACATATGGCTGAAGGATTCTGCAACATCCTCTAGCAAAAGCCTGTCTTGGGCTATAGCATCTGGAAGCTATACATAGAAAGAGTGTACCAACTCTCTGATAAACTTACTAGGAGAAGGAAAGCTAATTAATCATTTATTGCCTGTGCATTCTAATCAGTGCAGTATAACAGCACTTTGTGCTTCCAGCACTTGCAGACACTGAAGATCTTGCATAGCTTTCCAACACTGTGGGGACAAAGTATAAGCCCTGTTTTATTAATAGTGAAGCTATGGACTGAAGGTGGGCTTTTCATTCTTGGCCCAGCTTTACTGCTATTTCCAAACCTTCAAGCTAAATGTGCTGACTGTCGGAAACCTGAGTTACAGAAACATATAAAACCTGTCCTCAACTTTTGCTGGAGTGTCCCTGCAAACCACAGACAGGCAAGAAAACACAAGAGTAGTTCTGGGAACTAGGCCTGGTGCCTTCAGAGAAGGGCTGTCCCAAAGGCGTTTTGCCTGGAACTCATTCTTTGGTCCAATGTGTATTTTATGAACAGATCTAACGAGGTAAAGACCAAAAGAAGTCAGACCTTGATATGTCTGTTTATGTTGAGATCCATGAGTGGACAGAAGAGAGAAATGAAAATTTGAACTCCACCAGATACAAAGAACTGATAAATGACTTCCGAGCATTGGTGCTGTTTTGAGACAGCTGATGGCTTCAGAAAGAAAAGATTGGGTCAGTGTGTACTTCTTGGAACTTGGGGTGGTTTGTTTTTTTTGTTTTTTGAAAGTTTTATAACATGTTGAAACAATGTATTGCATAACTCCTTCAACCCTTCCCTGTTGCTTTCAGGGTTTTGTTCTGCTTATGTTTGTATATAATTGTGCCTGTTAAACTCCATTTGACTGGTTTTATTCATCAGTTACTGAAGACACAATACTAAGAATAAACTTCACCCTTTGCACCCTTCATTTCGGTGCAGTGATCCATCTCTTCTAAAGAATGAATAATGGTGTTGTGGTGATCTGGAAATTAAAACAAATGTCTACCAGCCACTAAAATGCCTCATATTTTGATGTGAAGGAGTGGGAGGCCAACAAAGAAGTAATTGTCAGATGTTTTTTGTTAATACTACCCATGTTAGCAGGGAGATGAGATGGTACATTTGGTGGCTTGGCAAGCCTGGCAGTGAACTGGGACCCTTGTTGGACTGCCTGGGCAAGCTGTACATACCCCCAGGGGCAGCCTGGCTTTTTTCCATCTCTGGAAGGAGATGTGTGTGAGCATGTAAAACTTAAACTGTTTGGCGCTTACATGTCTTCATGACATTGCAGGTAAGCTGGTCTTGACAGAGTCTTAGGAATGTAGTATGGTGAGATGGGCCATACGTGTACATTTCTAAAGGCAAAGATCTTCAGCTCCAAGACAGGCATGGTTTTTTCTGTCTGTGGTCATCCAGTGAGTCCAGGTGAGGCTGTACTCTGCTTCTTGGGTGAGCAGTGCAGTCACTGAAGGCTTTCAGTGACACAGGGTAGCCTTTCAAAACAAGTCAGTATTTATTAGTCCCCTGGGATGGCACACAGAACAAAGTCAGGTTTGTGTTGCTAAATTAACCTTAAGATGGAGTCTGTGGGGACTGAAGCAACCACTCTAGATTTCTAAACCTGTTGGATGTCCTCTGTGTCCCAGTGTGTGAAGCTCTCACTCTGTAGTCCTTGACGCAAGCCTTCTGATACCTTGGGGCACTTTTTCTCCAGTTGGACTACTGCTGTGGTTGGAGTCTTACTTCCTCCAGCTCCTGATGCTAATCTTTGATCACTGGAGTCTTCTGTCACCTCTCCAAGATGCTCTGAGAGTTCAGGGGCAGCTTGTAGTGGTCCTTCCACAGCAAATGAGACATGTATACTTACTGTGGCAAATACTGCTTTCCCAGGGAAGAAATTATCTCAGTCATGCCTGCAGGTAGCAAAGCACAGTCTCTGTTATGAATGCCCTAGCCTCCCATATTGTCCATGTTTGTCATTTTGTCAAACTTGTGTTGTCCCCAGAGTGTTTGGCAGTGTGCAGGGACCAGCTTTGGAGGAAGAGCAGGATGGCGAGTTTGTGACCAGTTTTAATAGCTCAGGCGCTCTGGACAATGGCCAGTCTCAGTGCACTCTGGCCAGCAAGCTTACAGCAAAGTGATGGCTTCATGAATCAAAGGAATTTCCTGGGGAGATGAGGATGGCTTCAACCCTTTCTTCTTTTGATGGTGGGATCCTCTCCAGCAGGAGCTTTAGTTTTAGACCTTCAGGTCCCAGTACAGAAACATGCTTGGCTGAACTTGGGTGATGTGTCAAGGCACATTGCAGTAGGTATTTTTTTGTCGTGCTGGATGACTGAGAGCAAGAGACCATAGCCACATGTGCTGTTGAGTTACCTTGTCTGTTGTTTGTGATTGACCTTGACCGGCCTGTACAGCTGCTGGCTGTTTAGAGCTCACAGGTCACCAAGTAGTGCTACAGTTGGACGCTTATGGGCCCAAGCGTGGAAACTGGGTGTGTAAATTGAGTTAATTGCCCTCAAAACCTGTCTGTGTCTTTGTGTAGGGTTGGCAGTGGGACTGGGTGAAATTAGTCCTGCTGGAAATAGCTGCAGGGCAAAGGGCATTGTTAGATGACAGGGCTAAAGTATGGTTGGACAGCAGGCAGGCCCAGTCCGCAAGCCCTCCTAGATGTTTGTATGCTTACTACTTGTAAACTGCACCTCCATTGCTTCCTTTCACTCAAAAGAATTAAATGCACAAGTTCAGGTAATATTTTCCTGTGTTAGAATACATATTTAAGTAATTGTCACCTTTCTCTTTCATAACATCCATTAGGGTTTCTTCTCATTTTCTGACTCCCAGACTTAAAAGGCAAGCCATCCTAGGGGTGCCTTCCTTTTAAATTAAAGACATTTAGATTGATCAGTATGCAGGTTTTGGTGCTAAGTATATTAATGATTTCTGGATGCCCTTGATGTGGGGTATCATTTTCACAGAATGACATGTAACTACCCTTCCCTCTCATGTCACAGGCAAGTGGGGCTTTAATAAGACTGATCACTGCCTTGTAGCTTACAGGGTGAAATCTTTCTTCATCCACCTGAAACATTTGCATTTATTCAGGGAAGAAAAAAGAAAACCACCTTTGCTTCGTTTGGCTTGTGGGGGGTTTTTCCATCAGATGTGTGGCATTTCCAGTGCTTTACTGCAAAACAAGACTCATTGATGTCTATTTGAAAAACTGTGTAATGAATAAGATTTGGTTTTTGATATTGTAGGAGTCGTTATCAAACCTACTTCAGTTGCCTAACATGATGTAATAATGAGGAGTCAATTATGGGTGATCTTCCAAAGGACTGAGTGATTTTTTTTTTTTTTTCTTATTCCTCCATAAGGCCTTCTTGCTTTGCTTCCTTTTTATGGAGCTTTTTTTATGAGTGTCTGACAGTGGTAGTAATAGGTTGATAGGTTCAAACCTGTTCCAAGCTTAGCACAGGGAATGTCGTAACACATACACTTTCATACATCAGGCAATAAAGCAAGGGACGGATGGGTTGATTAGCTTTGTGGATGACTTGTCTTCATTGGATATGAGAGCAGTGGAAGGTCAAATATGTTTTATAGGGTCTGCCAGTTTCTGGGTCCTGGCTGATCTCCACATCAAAACTGAGTGAGAAAACCTCAAATCTGGGAAATCTCTTTGTTCCTAAATAACCTGATAGATTTCCCTGTATCTGTGAGTCTGTCTGTGTGTAGTCCGTCATTGTGCTTGGGGGCATGTACCTGCCTTTCTCCTATGATTTGCAGACCAGGCTTTCAGAAGAGCTCAGCAGCTACATGTTTTCAGTAAAATCTGGTGCTTTCCTCTGGTAGGAAGTGTTTTAAAACTAAACTGGGGATCAGTGTACCCATCTGAATGGCTTTGCATACAGATTTGCCCAGAACTAGTGTTTGCATGTCACTGTGAGATGAATCCTGTGACAGGAGAGGTTTTCTGTTTTCCTCAGAGCAAATTGGAGCCCTGGCTGGGCAGCACATTGTGCACGTGGCCTGTGGAGAGTCTCACAGTGTGGCACTCAGTGACCAGGGCCAGCTCTTCTCCTGGGGCGCCGGCAGCGATGGACAGTTGGGCCTCACCACTATAGAAGATGCAGTGACGGTACCAAGGTAAATTTTTAACAGGTTCAGATTTCCTTAAGGCAGCTTCTTGGAGGTGATGCATCAAGGGTTGCTCGCTTTCCAGCTTGAAGTTACTTTCTCTCAGAGGGACAGTAATCGGGCACTTCTCACATAGGGATGTAAGGGTGATTCCTCCTCCTTTTCCATACTGTACTAGTGCTCCCTGAGCCCCTCTGGAACTCAAGCAAGTCTTCAGGAGGTTTGGTCAGGACAGGCCTTCTGCCCATGGGTACCTGGGGCAAGGAAAAGAAAATCAGAGTGTGCTTGGCTTCCTCAATGAAAAATGCCACTGTGTTTGTAGAATAGAAATGCAGTGTGTGATACCCATCTCTATTCCAGTCCCTAGGAAGCTTTCTGAGATAAGAGATACATTTCAAAAATGGGGCTGTGTGAACTTACACTTCAGCTCTGAAACTCTTTTGCAGTGTTGCCTGTTAGCAGCAAAGCTACTAAACCATTCTACTGCAATTCCGAATAGTGAATGTTGTTTGGAAACTTTAGGGTAGTGCTGAATTTTCTTCATTTACTTATTTAATGTATCTTACCTATGTCAGAGCACTAATAGGGTTAAGTGCAAGGACATGTAGATGGTGACAGAGACAGAGGCCTGTGGCAGACACCAAGACTCCTCCATCCAAAGCAGTTCACAGATGATAGGTCTCAGTTTATCACCATAATAGAGATAACTGCTCCCTTTGTACTCCATGGTGTTGTATCATGCTACATTAATAACAGTAGTCTGTCTATTATTTGGTCTGTCCCTGTAGATCCAGTGCAGAGCAGAAGTTTGGGAAATCTGTCTAGGGTGCCTGTCACTGTTGAAACAGTATTTAAAGGAAGAATTTCAGTCATAAAACATTAATGTTTGAGGTGAAGGGCTCTGTGGGAAGATAGTCCTTAACTTGCAGGTGGCTCCGATATAACAGAGAGATAGACTGACTTACATGTCAATGTGATAGTGCCATTTTAAAAATAACATTTTTGTGAAATAACTTGAACCTTTGACATGCTATTCTCAGTACAAAGCACTGAAGAGGTTTTGGTGTTGTAACTCATAGGAACTGGTAAGCTCCTGACAGCATGAAAAATGTTGATGCCTGAAGAAGAATAGTGAGAGAGATGCCAAGAACCAGCTATCTTCACATTTCCAGATGGCTGGATTCAGTGTTATAGCAGGAAACATAGCTGGAGTTAGTAGTCAAGTGTCAAAAGGTCTCCACAGATTTGCATCTATTATGTATAGATCTGTATCACTTTCAAGACTTTTCCTCAGTCTCAAAACCATAGGCTATGTGTATATGTAGAACAAATATCTGTATGGAAATCATAATTTTGGCCTAAGGTGATACTGTATTTGTGGACACTTATTCTAAAATAGTGTTGTCGTCTTTAGGTTGATAAAGAAGTTGAACCAACAGACGATACTGCAGGTTTCCTGTGGAAATTGGCATTGCCTGGCTTTGGCAGCAGGTACTGTAACATTTGTTATTTATTACCAGGATTTGTGCTGTTATTTTGCACAGTGTCCAAGATTGTGTATTTCTACATAATAAACCAAGGACATCCCTGTCCCAACTGCTTTCAGACCAAATGAAAGTCTATAAAATGGATCAGGTACCATGAATATTGAAGAAGAGCTTTGCGAATACTGTCAGGAAAGAAAAAATTACACACAGGCCACCCACTGTCTCACTGGCAAATGATGGCAGGAACACTTAAAAGCTTTCCATCTTGCTGTAAAAAAATGTGTTTGATTTATTTGTGTTGAAGTTATCCTTGGCTATTACTCTTCTGTATGCAACATGAGGACTGTTCTTCGTTATTCTGTTTAAGTTACAGCAGTCTGATGTTGTATTTTGCACTTAGTTGCATGTCTGTTTATTTTCCTGATGGCTTCAGACTGTGCTTTTATTTTAGCAAAGAATGTCTTGCTTGATTTTTCCATCATGAGGCTTAGGTGGAAGCAAAGCCTCCAGTACTGGTTCTTGTTCATTTTGAGAAACCTGCTTTTCTATTGACCAGCTTTTACTCACCATTCTCTTTCTTTCCTTGTTTCAGATGGCCAGTTCTTCACATGGGGACAGAACAGCTATGGTCAGCTGGGCTTAGGCAAAGAATGTCCCTCCCAAGCCAGTCCACAACGTGTCAAGTCTCTTGATGGGATCCCTTTGGCTCAGGTTGCTGCAGGTGGAGCCCACAGTTTTGCCCTCTCTCTCTCAGGAGCTGTGTTTGGCTGGGGGAAGAATAGCTCAGGACAGCTGGGACTAAGTGATGAACGAGGTATTAAAATTATGTTCCTAGGTTAAAGAAGGATGGACTTTTTTGGCCTAGTGTCTCTCTTTGCATTGACAGTATATTTTTACTGCGTGGCTATATAATCCTCAGCAACTCCTCTTGGGAGGAGAGGGCGGAGGAACAGGGTCTGATGGAGTCTACAGGCTTTTCATACTTAGTAGGGACAGAAACACTTTTTTTCCTCTCGTGGATGTTAGTGGAAATGAGGAATGTCAAAAAGAAAGATCTTTCAAATGTGAGGGTCAACATGCAGGTATCAATGGAAGTGCTCATATTCTTTCTTCCTCTTCTCAAAAATGCTTTGTTCATATTTTGTTTGAAGTTGGTGTGGAACAAAGGCTTTCCCTGCAGAACAGCAGGCTGAACCCATCCCCTTGTTTGCCAACGTGTTTTTTGACTGGTGAGCATCTGTACGCTACAAAATGATGGCAGCACAGAGTATCTCAGTGCTGTAAAATGATGTCTAGTTTATTTGTTGCACAATTTTCCAGACATGCAGGGTCAATGGTAGTTTTTTTTCAGGTGGCCATGTTCAGTGAAGCCTAGCCATCAACAGACTTGAACACAGGTTTATAAATGAGGCTGAAGAGTGGATGTGACATTACCACTAGTCTGAAAAGCCCAGACCTCTTCTGTTTGTTTGTTGACACATTCTTAACTTTTTGTAAAAGCGAGTGAGTGAAAGATTTCTTTGGAGCTTCAAATCAACCTCTTTATTGTTTTCTGCATAGTTGCTGAGTAGCTTTAAATGTCTAGGCAAGTTATTGAGTGTGGATGTGATACCTAGCATGCACAGATAATTTATTTTGCATGGGTGAGTACTTGAGGTGTATATATTTGTAAATGCTAGGTTGCATCATGTAGTAGCATATAAACACTGTATGTTGCAAGACAAAAGCATTACCTCACATTTTGTGTACCTATAATGGAATGAAGCGTTTTGACAAATTACTCAAAACCAACCTGTAGTTTAGCAAAGGAGGCTCATATGTTGTATGCATCATTTCATCTTGCTTTACACTTTTAGAAATATGAAACACGATTGTAAGACTTGTAACATATCTTGTATTCTTGCAAAAATGCTCCAGGTCTATTCTCTTGTGCTGCATATAAGCGAGAACTGATCTAGTATAAGAGCAGCCATGTTGTTTCCATGTAGACTGGCAGATAAATGCTTCTAATTTCAACAAAGCTGCGGTTTATATGAGAGGCTTGCTTTGACATCAGGCTACTCTTAAATGAACTTGTAAGGGACATCTGCTTGTGGGGCTGTGTTGGCCAGGGATCATACTCTGCTTACCCCTCAATACATGGCACTGTACTAAATTAATGATATTTATGGTAAGTGAATCATGGTAAGACAGTGTGAATTATACTTAGTGAAGATGAACAGGGAAGTCTACAATCATGAGTATTCTGCAGCACTGTTATTTAAACAATCACGCTGTAGAGATAAGTGTCATTCCTGTCAAAATAAAGATCGAGTGTGCTAAAATACAGAACAAAGTAAATGAAAAACCTGCTCTCATTTCTGAATCCATGAAAATGTGACCATTTTCCTTTCACTACCCAGAAAAAATCACTGGTCAAATCCTTGGGTGAGTCTTAGAATATGGACAAGTTCTATAGGTAGGAACCTGATTTTTTGTTGTATGAAGTAAGTAGCTGCTCCCCTTAATATCTAATTGTTTTGGGGTACCTACTGCTTCTTGAAATGCTTAGCTTTTATTTTATCTTTATATTAGTAAAACATATAACCTTGCTTAGTGTATTTATCCTTGGGAGACTCATTTCTAATGATTAGAATCTCAGAGTGAAGGAGAAAAGCATCTTTTAACGGTTGGCAGTGATTAGCCTTTGCAAGTAGGAGGATCTTCTTAAAGGATGACAACAGAAGGAAGACTAGACATTTAAATACACCTTGGGATTCACCTTGTGTATGCTAGTGTCTTCCGTGTCAGGATTGTTCTGTATGGAAAAGGTCTAAGCAAGGGTTTGGAAACAAATGCTTGCAGTCGTCAGTGAGGAGTCTGGAATGGCGCATGAGGCTGAAGGTGGGCGTAGCTAGGCTGCGCTCATCATAAACTCCCAAACTGCAAGTACATGTTGAGTTTATACAAGGCTCTCAGTATTTGCATTCTTGCTCTGGACAGTTTTCTTTGAGCCAGGACAAATTTTTTAAGAGTTGGAGGGGGAAAGCAGCAGTGAAATACTCAAGAACATCTTTTTTTCCCCCCAGTTGTTAAAGCTTCCATTGTTCATGTAGACCATATCTGAAAATCAGACTGCCAGTGGTTTTCTCAGACATTCAGGTTTGTGTTTATGAAACAGCTCCTGTATTTTTTTTTCTTCAATGCAGACCGAGAATCCCCTTGTCATGTGAAGTTGTTGCGGTCTCAGAAGGTAGTTTACATCAGCTGTGGAGAGGAACACACAGCAGTTCTGACAAAGGTAAAGATGCTAACCTGGGAATCCTGGCTGCTGTCTCACCTGCCTGATGGTTTCACATAGTTTCATGGGTAATGGTAGAAAAGAACAGATTGATGTACCATATTCCATCTGACTTCAGTAAAAGAAACTAAATGGAAAATATGGTCTTAGTGTAGTTTATTCTGAGATTCATTGCCAAGATGATCCATTGCTGTTTTGGAAGATGAAGGTGTTAGTAATCCATGACAATGAATAGTAAAACTCAGGTGAATTGCTCAAAGAAATTAGCTGTGAGCAAAAAAAATTAACAAATATATATCTAAAGGGGTGAATGTAGAGTTTTGTTGGAAGTTAAAAAGAGAGTGATTCTGTGCATCAGAATAGAAGGTGTGTAGTTTAGTGAACAGAGGACTACTCTAGGATTTGAAAGATCACTGCTCAGTTCTTACCTTGCCTCTGCCACTTCCTAGGTATTGCTTCCTTTTTTTGGTGCCTCAGTGTTTTCCACTGTAAAATGAATTAAACAGCTGGCTTTGGGATTCCTGTGGAAAAAACACTATTATAGAAGATTAGTTCTGTAGAAGCTCTTGTTCAAAGAAAAAGGTCACCAGTCTTTTTGATCATCAGCTGACAGAAATGGGTGTAAAATATTGTGGAAATAGTCGCTATTCAGCCATGTTTGAACCTGCTGGGATTTCAGACTCATCTGGTGATGGTGGGGGGAAGTGCTTGTCTAATGTAGACATACCTAAAGATAATTCTGTTAGTCTCTGATGGGTGGCAAGGTAACTGTTTGGAAGCTGCATTAGCAGAACCCAAGTTTCTTTTCTGAATCCTTTGGAAATCCCCAGCAATCTCTGCCTGAGCTTGGACTTGTACTGAAACTGGAGTCAGAGAGATACTGCTGGGTTATGGGTCCCTAAATGGAGAATATGCTGTTTGATTTGCTAACAGAGTGGAGGGGTGTTCACGTTCGGTGCAGGTTCCTGCGGGCAACTGGGACATGACTCCATGAATGATGAAGTGAACCCCCGAAGAGTTCTTGAGCTAATGGGCAGTGAAGTATCCCAGATTGCTTGTGGCAGGTGAGTCCTGTGTGCAGTCAGAAATTTTCTTTGGTGGGGGTTAATGCTGACACCAAGTCTTATAAACAGGGGGATTAGTCTTGCTTCTGCATCCTACGTGTTAAAACTAAGTTAATTTAAATTTTACTTCCCATGAGAATTTTGAGGCTCTCTAAAGAAGGTAGGTTTTTAATTGGGGTTGTGCCCTGTGCTGTAACCTGGTAAAAGACACCTTTCCATCTTAATAATTCAGCAAGACTTTAGAGCAGCATCCCCTTTGGTCACAAGTTTCCAGCCTCTTTCATGAAAAGAGAGTTAGTAACACTGGTGCTGTGCTGTTGCCTTTTGATATGTACAGGCTTAGCAAATGACTAAGCTAATTCTGTCTGTGAGGTACCAGCCATATGCTGGCACAAGCTGCTCTTTGTCACTTCCACCTAAAGAGTGCCATCCCATAAACTGGTGCCATCAGGTGGCAAAACCTGAGCATTGGTGTTAGTGTAAAGATGCTGCTTTGCACCAGCTTCTGGCCTAGGGGAACTGAGAATACATTTTAAGTGGCGTTTAGGGTTTTTTTCTTTTTATTGTTAAACAAGGCCCAAACTGTGTGCCCATCTCTGTTACAGACATCACACTTTAGCCTTTGTGCCTTCTTCAGGAATGATCTATGCATTTGGCTGTGGAACACGAGGCCAGCTGGGAACAGGGCACACTTGCAATGTTAAGTGTCCCTCTCCCGTCAAGGGTCACTGGGCAGCTCACAATGGGCAACTCTCAGGGAAACCTGGTACGTACTGTGTGCAATGTGGAGTCACAAATGGACATAAATAATTTCATTTCATCCATGGCTGTCTAAAGACACCTTGACATTGTTCTGTGAAAGTTCTTGAAATAGCAAAAGAAACCCATCCTCCTGTCCGAAATGCATTGTGAAAATTACAGGGTGACCTCTTGCTCTCTCTGTTAATGTGTGCCCTTTCCCTTTCTCTTTTCATGGCAGAGCTCAACATCTGGTGGTCTTGAGACTTCATGAAATTGTACTAATACTGATCTCCGAGGGTTTTGGTTTCTCTTTAAAACCCCCATTGCAGTTTAAAAATTACAACTTTTCCCTCCTGCCAGGCCCTGTGTATCTCTCAAGAAAGTGCTACAGTACTTAAGTTCCAACTGATTTCAGCCTGGTATTCAAGGGACACAGGTGCTCCTTGTAGTGTAAAGGCTCAGACACTGGCAGTGCAAGTGTGGGAGAAAAGGCACAGTAGGAATTTGCATTCATCAACCTCTAACACAACTGTGTCTCTTTCTTCAACAGATGCCTGTAAATATCACATTGTTAAACATATCTTCTCTGGAGGAGACCAAACATTTGTGCTTTGCTCCAAATATGAGGTAAAACAAATGAAGTACCCTCTCAGGTCTGCTCCCCTGTCCCAGACTTCACAATGCATCTTTGGGTTTTAGTAATATCTCCTGAAAATGAAGTGTTGCTTTGGAGTCCATTCTGCCTTACAAACCTTACCAATGATGACAGTTGTTGCAGGGATTTACATCTTTTTAGGAGTGGCTGAAAGTTGCCTTCCTTTGGAGGCACATCAAAGAGCCACTGCAAAGACACTGATTTCAGTTTGATCAGCAGGGAGGGGAGTCAAGTGTCCTTTGCAGATTGGAAGCAAGGGGTTGCTTTCCCCCTGAGACACCGGGGTCCGTGTGATTAGAGTGTAGGGCTGTGGACCATGTACACTGGGGTGTTTCAAGATATGCTGGATGGAGGGCTGAATGCTGAATTGTTTTTTCTGCTTGTGTCATCTTATTTCAAGAAGTGTTCGGCATACACTTTTGAGGCATGGAAGTAGGTCTAGAATAAAGGTACTAAGCCTGTAGTTATATATGGTGGTATTTAAGAGGGCTTTGGTACATTTCAGGAAATGATATTTTGTTTTTTTTTTTTCCCTCTTTTTAAAATGTATTTGATGATGGTTTTTTCCATACCTTTCCATGCCTTTCCTTTTGGACTTCTTAGTAAGCTACAGCTTCCTAACAAAACCTGTTGAGAGACCACACGAAGGAAGCTATCAGTTATATATAGAAAACAGAGATTATGGATAAGAAGGAATTGTTTTACAAGCCTTGTCTTTGCTGAAATCTGTATCTTCTCACAGAATTCCTTGCCTGCTGATGATTTCCGGACCATAAATGAAACACGTTACACCTGTTTAATAAATGATGAAACTATAGATGTCTGGAGGCAAAAGCTTTTAGAAAAGAACAGTTCTAATTCTGTCAAGTAGGTATTGTGGCACTGGACAAGCCTTTTGTTGAAAGTTTAATTTAAATAATTTTTTTGGCTTCCGTGCCATGCTTTCACTTGAAATTTAGCAGCCTTTTCAAGTGTGGTTCTTGATCATTTCCAAGGGGAGGACAGTTGCCAGTCACAAGGCTGCCAGGTTAGAGCTTCTGAGCAAAAGGAGGAATTTGAGGCTGCCTCAGAACATTGCAAATGGTGGGTGGGAAATGGATTTTAAATTTGTCCTTCATTGTGTGCTTAGGGTTCATGAAAAGCAGCAAGAACTTGTGAACAGACTGATTAAAGTCCTTCCCCTGTGTGCCTGCCATGAGGAGGGCAGAATAGGTGGAAAGGGGGCACTGCTAACATCCCTCCTTTCAGAGAGGGATGTTACATGATTCTGAATGAACTACTTACCTCTGTGCCTCTGAAGGGGTGATGCTGCCATTGTTTCTCATAGAAGGAAGGGAAGTGAGTGGAAGAGATTTGCTGGGACATCTATTCATAACCTCTGTCTCTGTTTTCTTTTGTCTTTCTGCTGCAAACAGTAATGTCGTTCAGATACTGTCCTCAGCTGCCTGCTGGAATGGAAGTTTCTTGGAGAAGAAGTAAGTGGCAAACTTACAGAAGTGTGGCTTTCCCTTGAGGCAGACTGGAATCCCTTTACTTCACTCACTGCTGCAGTGGGATTTGATTTTTCTGATCAGACAGACGGGGGCAGAAAGTGTCCCCTAAAGAGGTGGGTGGTTAGAGCTGGGTAAGGAAGGCAAATGGTCTAAGAAAGTGCATGGTGAGTGTACTGTTAAGTGGCACAGATTCCTTGGAGTTCTCACAACTGTTATTTTTTCTTATGAAATGAATATCAACATCTTTAAAAGAGAGGGATGGGGATACAACATTAAGGGAAATGAGTGATGCCAGGTATCTGAATAGTCTCTTACCCAGTTGAGCTAGCTGGTGGGGGCTGGTGTGTGAGGAGGTATGCTTCAACACAGGCTGCTCTTGAGAAATACATTGGGGGCAGCATGGAAGCACTTTCCTTTTAGGTGACATCAGTTGTGGAAAGTTGTGTGCTTCTACTTACAGGAATTTCACATGGGTGTAACCAACAATAGGTGGTGACAAGGTTGCAATATGCGTAGCTGAGTCAAAGGCTGTGGGTTGGGAAGGATTGTGTTGGCTGTGCCTGTAAATGTTGGGGAGGTAACAGCATAAGATGAGGAGGAGGAGAAATTTTTTATGATGATGTGATGAGTAAATGACCTGTAAGTAGGTGAAGAACAACTTAGTTACTCTGAGTAATTGTTGAGTAATATTTTCCAAGAGCACCTTGAAAAAGAAGCTATTTACTCATTATTCTTGCGTTTTTCCGCTTGTCCAATGGTTTCTTCTCTAGTATTGTGACAAGGCAGTGTGTTACTGCATCAGGAGAGTTGTCATGTTGGTTTAAAACACTTGTTGAGGTATCCAAGCTGTGGAGTCACTGTAAATAGTCCCAATGTCTCCTTTAAATGTGGAAATGAGTGGAGTTTATGACTTCATCACTCCAATGCAGTTCTCTTTCCCCTTTAGTGATGTCCTGGCTAGTGCTGGAAATCTTTGACCAAATGAATGATAAAATTTGAAGCCACCATACACTGAAGTGAGGCTATATTTAACCATGTACCTTTATATGTGAAGCCTTATGTCACAGTGCACTTGATAGAAACACCCTAGCATAGCCCTCCAGCATCCTAATGCCGTGTAGGCCTGTTTGCAGTACAGCATTGTGGTACACAGGGTTAGATGGAAAAACAGCTTCTCCATGGCTGCGTGACTGGGCACGCTGCAGTACTACTGCACATCACAGCCTGAAGCGCGCTGTACCACAGTGTGACTCTGAAGAGCTATTTCCAGCCTGGTGCCTGTGCTGTTACTGAAATAGCCATCCTACTACAGCAGGCTGTGTTCAGCTTCTTGTGTCATTATAGTCACACCAGCAAACTAACAAATGCGTCCCATCTTTAATAGCTACCTTTTCCTTCAGAGTGTCTAACACAGCACAGTCTCAGATGAACAGTGGCAGACTTGGGAAAAACTTGAGGTCAATGGAATTGTAGCAATGACAGTTTTTTTACTAGCAACTGCAAGGTTTTATGTGCAACTTTACTGCAGACAGTGGTGCTGAGAGCCTCTGCTACAGATGCTGATCATGCTTTAGATGCTGAGCAAGGCAGCTTACCTGCTGGACTGGACGTTCAGTGTAGCTAGATCTGGCTGTTAGACTGTTAACAGTCTTCTGCAGGCTTGCCTTCATTACCCTCTTACACAGGTAGCCTGAGTAAATTACAGCCTTTCAAGCACAGCAGAAAGGAGAGCACGTCTTTGTTACAACTAAAGACCATGTGAAGACTGTGTTCTCAGCTATGCTGTGTTTTGATTGTGGTTGTTTAGTTTTAGAAAATTTGAGAGTGGAATAGCTAAAAAGCTACTCTGAATATCTTCCTGTCTTCTTTTGAAACCCTCGTTTGATGTCCCCTTTTACAGCAGTCAGTGTTGTCTTATGCATCACCCTTCCCTTTCTTACTGGGTGTGATTAAACAGATTTTGCTATAAAAGTATGAAGACGACGCAGAGGATTTTGATACATATGATATATACATGTTCTATAGGTTTTTAAGCAGTCTGGCCTGTCTAGGCAGGCTCTTAGGTCAGTGAAGGAGTCCTGGGGAAGTCAAAGACTTTGTTAAAGTGTTTCTCTGCTAGAATCCCAACCCTAAGCAAGGCCTGGAGGAGTTCAGAAGGGAGAGTTGTCCATCTTGTCTTTAGCAAGAAGATTCCAACTTCTGCTTTGTTTCTAGCCTGATGAAATCCCTAGAGGTTGTTTCTCCATTGCTTGTTCTTAGGCCATGCTGATACATAGGTAATAGTGTCTCTTCCTTAAACTTATGACTGTCTGGTGTGGTTTTTTTTTTTTTTTCAAAGAATTGATGAACATTTTAAAACCAGTCCGAAGATCCCAGGGATTGATCTGAACTCCACCAGAGTGCTCTTTGAGAAGCTGATGAACTCTCAGCACTCCATTCTCCTAGACCAGGTATTGTACTTCTGGGGTTTTGGATATTCAGAGGAGAAATAAAGGCTTTGTCTTTCTGTAACATAAAAGTAACAGCAGCTTTTTTTTGGAAGGATTATATCCCAAATCTGCAGGCCAGATCCTTCATGGTATCAGTGGATACTTCTCCATTGACCTAGGCTGATTTTCACCTTCTCAGAATGTGTCTCTAAGACTTGTTTTTAAAAAGTTTTGTCTCATGGCTTTTAATACTTGAAATGGCTGCTGAAATTAATTCTGTGTATGTTATACTTGTAAATAATGACTATGTGCTCATTTATTGCCTGTCAGGAGTTGAATACTTTATGGTTGTATAATTTATTCTAACTCAGAGGATTTCTTTCACAAGTGAAGAGCTGTGGGATAAAATTGTGTATGTTCCCCATGCCATTTTTTAGCTACAGTTTTTGTAGCTTGTTTTTACTTTGGGTTTGACTTTTAAAACAGGGGTGTGACCTTAATGAGAAGGATTAACTAACCTTAGGCAAGCCCTGGAAAAACCTATCCAAGTCTTCATGCATTTTGGAAAAATCTGAGTTTAGTCCTGTCCTATGGAGTGTTTTTAGGAGATCGTCAGCAAAAGCTGTTAAGTCCACCTGTTTTGAGTGAGCTCTATTTCATCAGTTCTTACACTTCATCTATGTTGTAGGTGCTCTGTCACCCAGGATAAGTTGCCTTCTTTCGTCTTGTTTTCTTATAGATACTGAAGAGCTTTGAAAGTTTTTTGATTCCTCAGCTGTCCAGCTCACCGCCAGATGTAGAGGCAATGAGGATCTATCTGATTCTCCCTGAATTCCCACCCTTCCAAGACTCCAAGTATTATATCACATTAACACTTCCCCTAGCAATGGCTATTCTGCGCCTAGATACCAACCCCAGCAAAGTTCTTGGTAAGAGGCTGGCATTTAAGATGCATGTTGCTTTCAGTATCCAGCTGGGACAAAAAATGTTGCCTTTAGGTCTTTCAGTCATGTTTGCTTAATTTTTCTGTTCTGTTACAATGGCTGCACTGATAATTTGGTATGATTTGTGATATAGTATTGTTACGAAGCAGTTGCCTGTAAAAAGCAGCTGGGAACCAAAAGGACTCAAGGAATCCTCCCCCAAAACCTATGTTCCCATGTAAAAGAATTATGAATATAAAATTTGAATTTTAAACATGAACTATGAGGAAATGAAGAATGTGCCATGCAGGGTAAGATATTGGAAGTTTGTTACAATAATATAAAACATATAAAATTCATGGGGGTGTGGATAATAAAGGAATAAAATAAAAAGGAAAATTCAGGTTAAGAATTGTGTTAATTTATAAGTTTTTTTAATTTTAGAAGTAAAATATAGTTTCAAAGAACACTTACTAAGGAGGTTAATCTAATTTACATTATCTAGTTTACCTAATTCAGAGAGTTCAGTTCCAGATAAATTTGCGTGCCTCCTTGTGAACATAGATTTTGTATATCATGAAGATTAAATGATCTTATTCTCTTAAATTTAGTCAGATATTGTCCACATTAGAATATCCTTTCTGTATAAGGTAAATAAAAGAATATACTAGATATAATATACAGGATAAAGTAACTTTATAAGGTGCAGAAAAACCTATTGGCTGGTCCATGATCAAGCTGAACACCCCAGCTCTTCCCCCACTTCTGAACCTTTTAATTTCTGTTAATATTATTTACTATGAGCTCATTTTAAGCTAAGCAGAACATATGCTGCTAGTGATTGTTACTCATGTTTCCTAACCTATTACTTTCCTTGTTATCTTACTCTGTTTCTTAAGGTTGCCTTATACTAAATCTTACGCTTTGTAATGCATTCAGACCTCCAGGAGCATTGCTCCAGTGAAATGTATTTTGAGGTTTACTGATGTATTTTTTTTTTTATTCAAGGAGGCTGTGGAACCAAGTTTCCTCTTCTACTCAGAGTAGTCCACTGTGATTGTTAGAATACAGAAATGTAAAGAATTCTCATACTTTTGTCTGCCAGAATCTATTGTTGTGCTGACACTTGAGAGGATAAATTGGTGTTTGTTTCTAACAGCTGACATGATGGTTTCCCAGGCTCCAGCTTCTACTTTGCAGGTGGATTGATTCTAGCAAAGCAGCTAACAGTCAGGGTCCCTTCACAGGGAGAGGTAAGGGTTACCCATCCTTGGCAAGAAAGAAATCAGCCTTTATAAAGAGGGGGAATTCAGACTTATAGTGCAGAAGTGCCAGGAGACCTGCTAGAAAAGTGTGGTACTACAGAGAATTGCCCAGGCAACTGCTTTATCACTCATGAGAGACAACAGTTTGCCTGAAAGATCACAGTATCTTGAATACAAGATACTTGAGACAGCATCTTGAATTGAAGTTTGAAAAACTTCACACTGATTGGGATTGGGGCTGGGTAATGACTGGGGTGATTGTATGAGAGTGGAAAGGGAAGACCTTTTCAATTTCTGGTATCTAGCTGACTCTTTGCTCACTTTCCTCTTGCTACGGTTAGGACAGAAATGTGGAAGGTGTTTTTTTTTTAAACAATCTTCAGGTGTGTTCCCCTATTTTCAGCTGTAATCCTTTCTTCAGGGGTTACTCTGGCCATTAATTCAGGATTTATATTGATGTTCCTCTGCTTTCCAGATAACTGGTGGTCTCAAGTATGCCCAAGATACTTCCTCAGGCTAGTGGACCTCTATAAAGGTGCAGTGGTTTACCTCCTCAGTGGAAGAAAGACACTGTTGATTCCAGTCCTGTTCAGTAGCTACATTACAGCTGCTCTCAGACTTCTGGAGAAACTCCACAAGGTAAGAAGAAAGCCTGGGTGCATGTTGGCTCAAGATGATTCATCTTTTCTGCTCTTTGCCAGCTGGCAGGGGCAGAGTGGTTGTGGACCTGGCTTGTGAGCTGTGTCATTGTTCACCAAGACACCACATTGGGAAGATGTTAGTGGTTTTCCTGAATTCAAGGTACTTGATGATGTAGTCCTGTCTCAAACACTAGGAAGAAATTACCCTAAGGAATGCTGCTGCTGAGCCACCAGACTGTGCACTGTGGCATCACAAATACCTGTCCCTTGATACTTGTCCCTCCCACTGTGTTGGTGCTGGGTAGTCCGGCTGAGAAGGAGAGGGGACTAAAATAAGTCAGAAGGAGGTTTATCTTGATTCTTCTTGGTTCATACTAAAACATTAGGGATGATGTGTTTTTGCAAGACTTTCTGGGTCCTATTGTTCCAAGTTGCTATAATTAATTTTATGAAAGCAAACCTGTGTATGCTGAATATATCCATATTTTAAAAACCATCTGTTTTCTTCACTAGGTAAATCAGAAGGTTAAACATGTAGAATATGATAAGTTTTATATCCCTGAGATTTCCAGCTTGGTGGACATTCAGGAGGATTATCTCATGTGGTTCTTGCATCAGGCTGGAATGGTAAGAGGTTTTATGTATAGTCATGAAATAGCTGTCCATGTTTGTGTCTCTGGTTGTAGATCTGTATTTTTAATACCCTTAATGAGAGTGTAATGTATTCAATATAGGAGCGTCTATATGTTAAGCCTCTCAGATTTGGGTACTTGGTGGCTTGACAAAGTTCATGTAAAATAAGGCTATCAGAAGAGCTGGAGCTAACAATATTTAACTAACGCTTGCAACAGTCTGTGATTATTCATGTGAATTTCATTCAATCCATGCACAAGGGCATTAATTCAGTCACTGGATCCTTTTAATGTAATCGACACCTCAGGAGCCATATCCTGTATTCTAAAATTATAATTTTTACCCTTTACTTCTGCTGTTTAGGCAGGTATTGTGAATAATGTAGCCAGTGATCTTAAAATGTTGCTCTGTAAGAGGAGGCAGTGTGGCGTTCTGGCTAGGGGACTGAACCAAGACTCAAGAGATGTGGGTTCTATTCCTGGCTCTTCCAGTAACCTGCTGGGTGATCTTGGGTAAGACCCTTCACCTCTTTTATGCCTCACTTTCACATCTGTAAGAAAGGAGATAACTAAACTGAGAGCTGGAATGTGCTGTATAGGAACCCAGGGAGATTATTTAATTGTAGCAAGGAAAGGCATCCTAGGTGTGAGAAAACACCAAAAAACATCCACCAAGGGATGCTGCAAGAGTAAAACCTGACTGTAGCAAGAATTTTTGTGTGTGTTTTCATGGACTTTCTAAATGTTACGTGTGCTGTGTCCCCTGTCCCCTACTGTCCATCATTTAAATAGGGCTGCTCTGTGCTTACTTTTAGTGAGCAAAACAATAAAATACTGACTCAAATTTATGTAACAGTGATAGTTAAAAATAGTTAAAAATGTATCGATATGGATAATGAGAGGAGTAATTTGCATTGCAGGAGTGGTCTTATATTGTCATGTTGTGGTCTTATGGTCTCTCCTGTTGTTTTGTATGGTCTCTGCCTTGGGAATAGTTTTCTTCTTTTTCTTTGTAAGAGTAAGTTTCACCTATGGCAGGCTAACACAGGCTTCTGTGCCAGTTAGTTCTCTTAGTGATGTTTGATGTTTAAGTTTTGAATTAGACTTGTGCATTTTCTTGAGAAGGAAGTTCCCATGCTTTTCTTTGAGAGGAAGAACCTGGGTTGTTTGTCCCAGAGGAGAAAAATTTTCTTTGGGTCACCTTTGAATTAGTCTGTCCAAAAAAAATAGATAAGACACAAAAGAGTAAAAGATTTTAATATTTCTGTTTTTCCTTTACAGAAAGTAAGACCGTCTATCATGCAGGTAAGAAAATTGTTCTTCATGACTCTTATTTAAAGAAGTGTTATGGAAGCTGTAGATAGGAACCAATCTGCCTGCCTTTTTTGCAGGATGCTGTGACACTTTGTTCTTATCCTTTCATCTTCGATGCTCAGGCGAAGACCAAGATGTTACAGACAGACGCAGAACTACAGATGCAGGTAATAGTTCTCTCTCTCTCTCCCTCAATTTTCCTGCCCCATTTATTTTTCTCTGGCTTTTGTGTTGGTGCCTGCAAGGAAAGGCATTCATTGGGAGTTAGTGTGTGCAGCACTCTATTGTTTCCATGATACGGGAGAGCAGAGTAGCTGGAGAACCTCTTTGGCCTGGATATTGCAGAGGCAGTGCTTAGTGTCTTTCACTTCAAAATGTTTGGTAACATCAGAACTGCCAGATGTACATGTGGTGGAAACTTAAACAGTACAGGAAAGGAATACTTATGTAGTTATGATAGTCCAAGGAGAAGTAGTAAGGTGAGGTCTCTATTAGAGGAACTGTAAGGCTGGAAAAGTAGACAAGCCTTCAGGTAAGTGGGCACTTTTTCCAAGTTTCTGCCTGGTGCAGGAGGAGTGGTTGTCAGAAGTGAGGGTTGAAGACCAACTCCTGACACAGTTTATGGTTGCAGGCAGCAGCTGTTGTCAGCAGCTGACCCACCCATTTGCGGTGAGGGGTGCAGACCTGTGGTTCTCCAGGAGCGTGTTCAGAGCAGGTATTAAGCTCCAGCACCTTTACCCTGTATAGAATCATAGCATGGCTAGGGTTGGAAGGGACTTAAAAGATCATCTAGTTCCAACCCCCCTGCCATGGGCAGGGACACCTTCCACTAGACCAGGTTGCTCAAAGCCCCGTCCAACCTGGCCTTGAACACTTCCAGGGAGGGGGCAGCCACAGCTTCTCTGGGCAACCTGTTCCAGTGTCTCACCACTCTCACAGTGAAGAGTTTCTTCCTTATATCTAATCTAAATCTACCCTCTTCCAGTTTAAAACCGTTACCCCTTGTCCTATCCCTACACTCCCTGATAGAGTCCCTCCCCATTTTTCCTGTAGCCCCCTTTAAGTACTGGAAGGCCGCTATAAGGTCTCCCTGGAGCCTTCTCTTCTCCAGGCTGAACAACCCCAACTGTCTCAGCCTGTCCTCACAGGGGAGGTGCTCCAGCCCCCTGATCATCTTCGTGGCCTCCTCTGGACCCGCTCGAGCAGGCCTATGTCCTCCTTATGTTGGGGGTCCCAGACAGGTGGGATCTCACGAGAGTGGAGTAGAGGGGCAGAATCACCTCTCTTGACCTGCTGGTCACACTCCTCTTGATGCAGCCCGGGATATGGTTGGCTTTCTGGTCTGTGAGCGCATGTTGCTGTCTCATAGTTTTCCATCCACTCATCATCCAGCCTGTATTTATGCTTGGGATTGCCTCAACAAGGTGGCAGCCAAGCCAGCTCACAGCCAGGCTGTGACAAGGACAGCTGGCCTCTGTGCCAGTGTAAACGTCCCAGTGCCAGGCATTGCTCATGCAGGTGGCTCCTGAGAGGGGCAAAGCATCAGACACTGATCCCTCATCCAGTGCAGCCAGGGTCTGGGGCTCATCCCATCCTCTGTGAAATGACTTTGCTGATGTCCTTGGTTGTCAGGTTCCTTCAGGGTAGAAAACTGTCACCATAGTTACTTGTGGCCATGGTGCTGATTCCATGTAATATCCATCTCTTAGCTTTGCTATGGCCACTTGAACACATAACCTGCAGCAAGGCAGAGGAGGCTCAGCCTATACTCAGAAGCTGGAGTCACCTTCTGCTTTCATTTTGTCCCCCTCTTCTGTATATTTTCAGCTGCCCAGTTTGTGAGCAGGGTATCTACCTTACCTTGACAGGAGAGCAGGCAGGTAGAGGTTTTGTAGCTCTGAGAGATAGCATCTTTATGAAGACAACCACTTAGAGGGCAAAGAAGCCAGTACTTCTGTGAGTGCTGGAATGGGGGAAGCCTGCTTTCTAGTGGATTTCTGCCTCAGGTTGAACTGATTCTTAAACTGAATTTTCAAATGTGAATTTGCCATTTACTATGAACAATACATGAGAATGAATATACTATGTGTGGTCAAAGCTTTGACTGGCCTTACCTGACACCATAAAATCTGTGTAGATAAGAGCTTTGAATTGTATGTGATGGATTCCCTGGTGCCTTGCCAGGTGTGGTTGTCAACTGGCTCCTTGTTTGGTATGTTAGTAACATTGCTTTCCCTCGTAGACTCTCTGACTCTTCTCAAGGTGTGTTCACACTGAGTTTCTTGACTCATTCTTGACTCAAGAGCATGAATAAAGCCTTTTTTCCCCACCCACCTGCCTAATGTCAAAAAATGTTTGGGAATTTGATCTCTCTGTTGCTTAAATTTGGTGAATCAATCAGTGGACTCAAAAGGTGTTCATATGGGAAATGGGCTGGGGGGTAGGTAGGCATACAGGCACACACACCTGTATGGAGTGAGCATGTATTCCTGGTACCCTGGGGAAACCAAATGAAAGGAGTAAGGAAGGAACACCAACCATATAGCAGTTAACTGTTTTCCTTCCGTAGGAAGAAAGGAACCAATCAGCAGCTGTTTTTCACCCCTCTCTTATCTACAGGTTGCAATAAATGGTGCAAATTTGCAGAATGTCTTCATGCTTCTCACCCTGGAGCCTCTGCTGGCCAGAAGCCCTTTCCTTGTACTTCATGTTCGCAGGAGTAACTTAGTTGGTGATGCTTTAAGGGAGTTGAGCATCCATTCAGACATTGATTTGAAAAAGCCTCTTAAAGTAAGTTTTTACTATACCTGTGGCACCCTCTTATCCAGCCAACATTTCTGCAGCCTTTCAGTCGTTCACATTACTACTTCACCAGTGTACAGTGGCTTCTCCATAGGTATAGCACACAGGGACGCTTGACATAATCAGTGCAAGGGTTGAGTCTTTCTTCTGTCTGACTCCTGGAGTGTTTTGGCAGTGGACAGTTTACAAGAAGGCAGGCAGGGGGTTTACTCTCTTTTCCTGGTGTGTCCACTGTATAAGGGGTAGGGGAGGAAACATTTCTATGATAGTATGCGGTCTCTGTTTTGCTCTTCAGCAGCAATAGGCCACTTAAAATAGTATATGTTTTATCTCTGAGAGGTTGCTACAAAATTTAGCAGTTGCTGTCATGTTACTGCTTTGCTTGTTGGGAGGACAGGTGGTTATTTATGATTTCCATAAGGAGATAAACATCTTCAAAATATCTGATTTGCCACTCTCTGTTCCCTTTCCCTCCCTGCAAGCAGAGCACTGAAACAGGCTCATGGGTTGCAGTGGATTTGGGCATGTTAGACAAATTGCTTTGTGTGGCTCCTGATTAGAAAGATGTCTGATTCACTCAGTCTCAGCTCTGCATCCCTGTTACTGACCTGCTTTTTCTACAGGTCATCTTTGATGGTGAGGAAGCTGTTGATGCTGGAGGAGTGACAAAGGAATTTTTCCTCTTGTTGTTAAAAGAACTCCTCAACCCTATCTATGGCATGTTCACTTACTACCCAGAGTCAAACCTGCTGTGGTTTTCAGACACGGTAAGCCCTTGCCCTGTGTACATGCAGGTTGAAATAATATACTGCATTTGAATGACAACAAGGTTAGTGGCAAACTATAGGGAAGAAATGATCTTCCTCTCATTTTCCACCCACAGTACAATGTCAGCTCTGTTTTCAGTCAGTGTAAATTAGTACAGGTCCATTAACTTTAGTAGAATGGTGATGATTGTGCCTGTTAAGGAGTTGGCTCTTTCTCTTTATTCTTATCCCATAATAAAACTTGTATTAAGTATCAGATGACAATTAATAGAGCCCTTATTATCATGAATGTGATTAATCATGTGCTGTTTTACAGAACCAGAGGTTTAGGCCGTAATGGCATTAGAATTCTGTGCTTCCCTTGCTGTTCACGTAATTGCAACCAATCCACTTAGTCATGCCTCACTATCACCTTCAGGGTCTAAACTTGTTAATGCTTTATGTGAGGAAGCTCTTAAACAGCAAGAAACATGGTTTGTAGTGAAAGCTGGTTAGTTTTGGAAGAGTGTAGAGTGCAAGTTCTGTACCTGTCAGATAGCATTATGGTGGAGGTGGTGGTTTATGTCCATTTTTCTTCTTCCCAGGTAGCAAGATGGGAAATGATGTCAGTCTTCCCTTAAGGTGTAGCTGCCCTGGTGGGGTTCTTTTTAATTTATTAATTACATTTTACAAGGCAGGAAATTACATGGTACCTTTTGTAACTTGTGAACAGTATTACAGAGCAATTACTCCTCATGTTAATGCTCTAAAAACAAGCCCTTTGACACCAAGAATGACAGTGTAAGCACTGAAAGTACGAGTCATGTATTTACAACATTTAACAAATACAGGCAGCCAGTCTGTGACTGACATGCCAGTGTATCAACACCTATGTTGGTATATTTGCCTGGGTGGCACTGTGGTTATGTGTAAGCTTTTAATAGAAAATAGGATGGGTGGTAGGGAGAGAATTGTTAACACATTTTCTTGCAGTACATAGACAGCAAACATTGAAGCTTTGTTAATGTCTAAATGCAGAAGTGTGTGAAAAAGAAATAAAAGGCAGATAAGGTGGAAAGCAGCTGTTGCTGTTTCCACAGCTAATCATGGCTTACAAACTAATAGGGCTTGGTGTCTGAATGTTCATTTCTGTGCCACACTCCAACAAGGAATTCACAACCAAACTGGAACCTGGTGGGAGCTCTCTGATTTTGTTCCAGTTGGAAAAGCAGGGGCTGGCTTCTTAGTGCATGGGGGAAAGGGTACTGCACATTGCACCAGTGACAGTGTGTCTCATGAGGATTTCTCTGTCTGGGTTTGCAGTGTTTTGTAGAACACAACTGGTTTCACCTGATTGGCATCATATGCGGTCTTGCAATATACAACTTCACAGTGGTAGACCTTCACTTTCCCTTGGCTCTGTACAAAAAGCTCTTGAATGTGAAGCCCTGCCTGGAGGATTTGAAGGAGCTATCCCCTACAGAAGGAAGGTATGAAAAGCAAAATTTGCAGCCTTTCTGGGAAGGGAGACCATCCAACTGAGAACAAGAAATGGCAAACTGGGTAAAAGCTGTTCAGTAAAACGCCTCCTGATCCTTTTGAGTGACTGATTAATTTGGGGGGCTGTGATCCTAGCAAAGTACATAAGCTGGTGGTGAATTTTATGTAAGACTTCTCTCCCACAGGCTATCAGATCTGCCTACTTAGGATCTAACCTCTGTACCCACCTTCTCGACCCCCAGAAACTGAGTATCAACACAGCCAAAAGATACCTACCATGCTCCTTTGGAAACAGGGGTGGGGGCATGTCCCTCCACTGTGTGATTGCATGCATGATCCCAGATCCTAGCCTCAGCCTTTCTCTTCAAGCCAGTCTTGGATTCGCAAGCAGATCCTATGCATGTCTCATGATGTAGCCCAGGATGGGCATGTGTAGGATGTGAACTGTCCCATCCCTGAACCAGTGTAACTCTGACCTGCTCCCGTGCCAGAAAGAAGGAAGTTGAATGGAGTGAAGGAATGACTTTTTTTCTAAATGGCATATTGAATCTTTTCTGCCTAATTGCATGGGGATATTGGTTCCCTCTGAGAGGTTAAGATCCCGCAGTCTGACTGCGGTCTTCTGAGTTGCCACCTGATTTATCTGCACAAAGCGACAGCTGTATTTAACAATAATGAGGTAAAATGCCAGGAAGACAGCAGCAGGATTTTGAGAGATGGGAGAATATTTTCTACATGATGAGGGTACAGATATAATCCACCACCTTCTCTTCCTCCACTCCCTCAGACCTTTGCGTGGTGATGGCATAAATATCTAGCAGTCCTTAAGCACTAGAAATGTGCTATTCTAAGGCCAGGATCATTAAAGGGCATCCATGTACTAGGTAGGCATGGACTATATTGATAATTTGTGTGGACTGCCATTAATCCTGCTTCTAAGAAAGCATCTATTTATTTGAGGTGTATTTCATTCTTACCCCTTCTGGTGACTGAGAGATTCTCCCTCTTGCAATCCTATTACCCAGATGTATGATGCTGTTTACTTTTGCTGAATTTCTTTTCCCCTTTAGGTGTATGGCTTTTTGAATCTCTGATTTTTTTTTTCTCATTTCTTTCCCTTCCTGTTCTGCAGGAGTCTTCAGCAACTTTTAGATTACCCTGGGGAAGATGTAGAAGAGACATTCTGCTTGAATTTTACAGTAAGACTCATTTAACATATCAACTCTGTGATTGTTACAGTACAGTTGAAGCCCATCTAGTTATTCATCTATATTATGGTTTGTTCCAAACTATGCCTGTAGTACATACCCCATGTTAATATTAAATGTTAATGTTAAAATTCTTTGCTGTAAAATCCTTTGTTCTTTTGTATGTGGTCATGAAAACTGAGCTAGTAAGTAGATTAAGCAGAGTGGTTTTCAAAATAGCCTTGTTGTCACTGTGGCATGTGACTTAAATGCCAGTGACCAACTTCTCACGCTAGACACAATTCTTGAAATGCTAACACAATTTAGAATTTTCATTGCTGTCATAATATTAATAGTTTTTAACTTAAAAATTTACAGTGAATGTGCTTGGTCAGACTTTCTTAGAAACAAAGTGCTGGAGGCTATTGCTAGGAGACATGTCAAGTTCGTCAGCTTTCCTGTGCTACTGCAGCAGTAAAATACTTTTTTTCTAGCTAGTAACCTAGACGCAGTAGTCTTTGTTACACAGTGTAAATTCTCTGAAATTAAGAGTGTGATCTTGATGTACATTGGAATATCAGGTGTGTCCATTTAGAACCTCACAGGGAGATACAGCATCGTTATTCTCCAAGCTGTGTTTTCCTCTGAGTCATGCAGGGTAAGGGCTTCCATGTTTCAATGTCTTTGCTTTAAAGTCCTGATGCTCTAACAGGTTGTGAGTGATGGGTTCATCTTGAGCTTGATCTGGGTTCTTGACCTCTCTGTCCAGGGCCTGCCTGGGGTAAAAACAAGGTACCAGGAAACTCTGCTACACGTGGTGAAGAAAACACTTGCTGAGCTAGGAGAGTGTTGTCCATTTCCTTGTTTCATAAATGAGAGCACATAAAGTCTCTTAGATCAAACTTACCTCTGGAGTGAGTCAGACCTAGGTCTGACTGTGTCTCATGCAGGGCAGAGCTGCAATTCAGGATGAAGTAATGAAGCCATAATGATGATGATAATGCAGACTGTGTAGAAAAGAATACCTTTGAAGTAACATAAGAGATTTTTCTCCAAATTATCTTTTCACACAAAAGAGCATTCTTACTCTGTCTTTCTTGCACTATATATGGCATAATATATAAAGATATATACAGATATATCTGATAAAACTTTGAAATTGATAAATAACTGATATCCCAAACCTTGAAATTAATAAGTCATCTTGCTTGTTGAAATCTGAGCCTCTTTTGTGTATGGCAACTGGAAAATTGATCCTTTTGCATTTTTACCACATGACCAATTTTGTAAGTACAGAATGTATGTTTGTACTGGTGTTGTCCTAGGCCAGGCAAAAGCAGGAAGCTGTCTGTGGTCATACCATCTTGTAATGAGAGTGGATGAATTAACCTACTGAGCTTCTATTACAAAAAAGAGAGTCCTTTTTATTGACAGAGCATGTGGGATTAGTTAAGTATAGTTTCTTAGTTATCAATCTCTTTGTTTTTTTATCAGGAAATTTACCTAAAAACAACTTTTTTCCTTTCTGAGTTTGCATTTAGACTTAATAGCAGTTGTACAACAAAAGTAAATGATGGAAGGTGATGAAGCATGCAGGGCATTTGGAGCAGAGAAAAAATGTGGTGCATATACCTTTTTCTCTGGCCCACCCTTCACATGCCAGTCAACTGTGAAAGAGAACTCTTATCTTTCTGCAGGCATATGGCCTGAAAAGTACTTCTGGTGAAATTAGTTTTCTGATTTTTGTATAGATCTGCAGGGAGAGCTATGGTGTGACAGAGCAGAAGAACCTGATTGAAGATGGAGATAAAATTCTGGTGCAAAAGGACAACAGGTGAGTGGGGCATATATGGGCTTGGGCTCATACTTGTGGTGAAGTAAGGTGCAATGCCACAGAAAACTTGGCTGAGGTGAAATGTAGGAGAGAATTAGAAGCCACTGCAAACTAATTCTAAGACCAGTTGTTCAGAAGTTACTGGGTGCCAGTAAAAAAAAAAAGGCAAATTTTCATAATTTTTCTACCAATGTTTGGAAAATGTCCATCCAAAAGGGTGTGGGACATCTTCCCTGTAAAAGGCCTTCATATAGGCCCTTGGTAGTTGTCTCATGGTAAATAGAGATTGCAGCATGATTTTGGCCCTCGAAGGTTAGTCTCCCTGATGGTTTAAGAGAGGAACTGTACGTGACCAACAAAACTGAGCCTGGCAAACTTGTTTATACTATTAATTCTGGAGCCAGAAACACTTTCCATTGAGTACGCCCGATAGCAGACCACCATCCCTGATGAGAGCCATAAGGCCCTACTGTACATAGATTCCTTTCCATTTGACTGAACACCTGAGGGTTGTTACTAGCACAGCTACCATTTCCCTCCCTTTTTTTTTTCCAGCTGCTAAACTATTTTCTTCTCATAATCCTGTAATTGGATTTCTACAAATGCCTTTATTACTTGAAGCAGCGTTCAAATTCTTTCTCTGCTGGCAAAACAGTGTGATCCAGTGACTAGTCAGCAGCATGGTTAGGGGCTTGTGCTAGGATTGCTGAAGACCTTGCTGGCAAGTCTGGAGATGAAGTCATTTCCTATTAATCTGATTATTTAAAAGGGTTCTGATTGTGTCTAAAGCCATTGCTGTAACAAAAGCTTTGTCTGTTTTACCTTCTTACCTACTCTACTGCTGCCCCAAAGGGTGCAATTTTACAGCTAAATAGCTGCCTTCGTGCAAAACCCACGTGGAGATGGAGCAGTGTATGTCTCTCTCCCTGCAAGGAGAAGATGGGCTTCAGGTAAATAGAGGAAAGCTTAATCTACACTTGTGATAGTGAAGTAAAGATGAAAATGCCAGTGATGGTACCCTTTAGGTTTTTAGGCTGGGCATGTACACTCAAAACAAAAATGGCCGTTTTTCTACTGTGTGCCATATTGGCCTAGGGGGAGGAACAAAGATTTCAGCTGAGCAAATGTTTGGGAAGAGCACCCAGGTTAGCTCCTGCAACTGTTATTAAGTCAGGATAGGCAACAAGACAATAAAATCCTTAAGGAGAAAGGCTAGTGTGTAGCTCCACTGGCTTAACACATTCTGAAATGCAGTTGCTTCATCTTGACCAGAGTTTTGAACTCAAGCTAACCTCTAAATCCAAGTCTAGACATGGCTGTCAATTCATCCACCTTAATGACTTCCTCAGCCCCTACATTTAGAGGCCAGGGACCAAATTGCTGCCCTCCTGACCTGAATAGTTTGCCGTGTGCATGTCTTTGGGCACTGCCCTTCCTGCCTGAGGAAAGTTCACCAAGAACCGAAGAATACACAAGAATTGCTTTGAAAAATGCCAAGTAGGAAATGCCTGTGTTTTCCCTTTCTCCTTTGGAGTTCATATTGGGTGTCACATAAAATGTTCTTGATAAAGGGTTCATGACCGTAACAGCCAGAAAAGGTATTAAGCAACAGTTAAGTGCTTAATCAGCTTGAATTTCCCTAATGCTCAGGTGACTATTAGGAAAATGACAATAAAATATATGCACTGGAAAATAACTCCCCCTTCGCTATGTGATTTCTTATTCCAAGTTTTCATATTTGTCAGTCTGCCTCCTTGTTTTTCTTTTTTACTTTCTCACCCATCCCTCATCGCTTTTGCATTCCTCCACCAAAAGGTCAAAATATTTCAGTTGTGACCTCCTTAGCTAGAGACTGAGATATTGGATTCCGTGGTGTTCCCTGATCTGCTTATCCTCTGACTGCGGGTGTGATCTGCTCTCGAATGTCAGGAAAAAACGACACCTCTACCCACAGAGAATAGTTTCATGTCCCAGTTTCCCACATTGGCTGGTGCATTATTGTCAGGTGTAAAAAAAAAAAAAAAAAAAAAAAAAAAAACCAAAAAAAAAAAACCCAACACCCCAAAAAACCAAAAAACACCCCCCCCCCCCCCAAAAAAAAATCCCCAAAAAGCAAACCAAACCAAAACCCAAACAAACAAAAAACAACACCCCCACCCCCCCCAAAAAACCCCCAACTTTAGGGGAAATATGTTAAGTAATTTCATAAATAAAATTCTAGAGTTGCACTCAGATCACAGTGCTTTGAGAATAGGAAAGAGAAAGTAGAATAAAGATGTTTAACCTCCTAACAAAATCCAGAGACAGGGTTTGGACAGGGCTTGCCATGGGTTTCTTGCCAATGACTACAGAATGCTGTTTTTATTTTAATGCTGTTCTTGGGAACTCCTGAAGCAAAACAGGGTTGTCATTCTGAGAGGAGTCATTCTCTTTGCCACGTACTCTGAATGCACAAGTCCTGTATTTATTTAACTAGAATGTGAAGGCTGAAGAGGAGGTTTCTTTGCTTTCAAAGAGTATTTTCTTGCTCTGTAGTGAGGGGTATTTCTTGATTTCTTTTGGTGGCTTTCTCTTTGGGGCTGGGGGCGGGGGAATTAGCCATGCAGTTTCAGATCAAGACTTTTTAGAGCAGGATTTCCTCAGTCTGCCTCTAGGCTACAGCTTTGGCTTTGGAAGTGCTAAACCACTGGCAAGAGTCATTGGGGACTGAGTCGACAGGAGCTGCCTCTGAAGATTCCCCTAACTAGGGCTATGTGAGGCTCTTGGCTTTGGAAGTGGTGGTCTTCTGGGCACCATCTATTCCCTCCTGCCAGCAAAGCACTTGCTCACAGCAACCTGGCAGTCCGAGGTCATTGCAGGTGGGCACAGAGCCCTGTGCTGAGCAACCCCAGACACCTGTGGACTGAGAAGAGCTGTAGGTTATTTCCCGGGCTTCCTAAATGTAGGGTTGCAGGAGCTGGGCCGGGGGTGGACATGTTCCTCTGGTGACTGAATCCTGATATTTGCTTAACACAACCTCTGTGGAGGCCACGGGTTCTGTAGGGAAGACCACTCTGTTCCTGACACCTCCCCAGTGCTCTGGCTCCCTCCTGGCCCTGTGAGGAACTGGGTGCAAGGCCACTGGGTGGGTTTACTGGTAGTGTGGAGCCTGGGCTACTGGGGGACCTCCCATGCTGCTGGTGCTGTGGAATAAGCAGACACATGGTGGTACTTGCTGCCTAGTACTTTGTCCATGTTGCAGTGACTCAGCTCAGTGAGAGGAGTGCAGCAGGTTTAACCTGTTGGAGACTCATGTTTGCAAGACACAGGCAGAAACAGGGAGACTTAGCAGTGGTGCTGCTCAGGCATATGAATAAAAGTACTTTCCTTTGCCTGTTCTCTCTTGATGCACTAGGAAAGAATTTGTTGAAGCCTATGTAAATTACATCTTCAACCTCTCCATCCATGAGTGGTACACGGCCTTTTCCACTGGCTTCCTGAAAGTGTGTGGTGGGAAAGTCCTGGAACTCTTCCAGCCCACAGAGCTCAGGGCCATGATAGTTGGAAACAGTAACTACAACTGGGAGGAACTGGAGGAGGTAAAGCTTTCCTTTTGTTTTATTTTTCTTCTTTTTCACAAGTACCAGGATTGCACAGTTGTGTGAGGTGGGCACTAGCCTGGGACATGAGATGTGACAAGCCATAGGTATCTTTTTTTATGCTACTTCTACACCTTGCCATTATTCACATGAGAAGTTTCTTACTGGGCTGTCCTGCTACTGATGAAGCTTGGGGAAGAAATTCAGGATGAGAAAGGACAACTTCCATCTGCTGTTTTTAGGAATGAAACCTAAGAATGATGGGAAGAGACAAAATCAGGGTCTTCACCTACAGTAAAACTCACTCCACTGCACAAGGGCAAAAAGTACACAGCCAAGGGTTCAAAGGGGAGTCTGGACACACAGTAAGAGTTATATCCTCTCAAAACGCATAGATTAGCAAGCTACTTGCTCAATCTCAACCTCAGCAGTAAAAGTGACTTTGCAATGTGGAACACTTGATCCTATTCATGAGTCCAGCCTGTGAGCAGGTACTCCAGGATTCCTCATGACACATGTAATTAACTGAATAGCTAGAAGGCTAATGCCTGCCTTCCACATTGCTGGGAGAGCCCTTTGCTGGGTCTTTGAGCCATGCTGTTGCCCGTGACCCATCTTGTGCTCCATTTCGTAACTGTCAGACATTGATCTGATGTCAGATACCAGAAGAGATCAGGTCTGTCTTTTGCTTAGTCTTGGCTTTCTAGTGCCGGATGAAATGCTGTGACTTTCTGGTTTTTAACAGAGTGCTGTCTATAAGGGAGACTACACTGCAACACACCCAACTGTGAGAATGTTCTGGGAAACCTTTCATGCATTTCCCTTGGAAAAGAAGAAGAAATTTCTCTGTAAGTATCTTGCAGTGGGTGCAGAGTGTCTCCTGAAATTGAAGACTCAGGTGGGAGTGACTGCAGAGCTCCAGGGTTACAGCACATTGCATTAAGTACTAGAAAATGATCAGCATGAATGGCTATTTCCTGAGTTATCTGCTAGTCAGATAACCTGTTTTCTCACTGTCTTTTTTTTTTTCTTTTGTGTTCATTTTTACCCTCAAAGTCACTGGGTGATATCTGCAGTGCAAGATCCAATGCAGTCTCACAAGGGAGTGCAGTATCCATCCATTTGCTTTGCCGGGTGGTGAAAAGTGAGACCACTTACAGTAGCAGATACCTCCCCTCCTGATGGTGGTCTCCTTGTGCTAGTATGGTGGGTGGTGTGCTGAGAAGGGGAGGAAATCCCCTGCAGAGGTGGCCTTGGGAAGTGTGTGTGTTGCTTCAAGTGTCCCAGCTGCCCACAGATCTGAGCTGCTCTGTGGGGGTCATCTGGGGACAAAAGGGGAGACAAGGAGAAATACATGGTTTTAAGGGCAGGTGGTTCTGAGTTTCTTGCTACAGCTAGTAACTTTTGCTCCCTTGGGAGTTGTGGTGGACACCAAGTTGACTATGAGCCCACAATGTGCTCCTGCTGCAAAGAAGGTGAATGGTACCTTGGGTTGCATTAGTGGGGAGTGTTGCCAGGAGGTCCAAGGGGGTGAGCTTTACCCTCTACTCAGCCCTGGTGAGGCTCCATCTGGAGTGCTGTGACCACTTCTGGACTCCCCAGTGTACGAGAGGGACATGGACATACTGGAGAGACTCCAGCGAAGGGCTGCTAAGATGACTGGGGCACTGGAGCATCTCTCCTCTCAGGAAAGCCTGTGAGAACGGGGACTGTTCAGCCTGGAGAAGAGAAGGCTCACAGGGGACTTCATCAAGGAGTACAAATACATGCAGGGAGGGTGCAAAGAGGACGGAGCCAGGCTCTTCTCAGTGGTGCCCGGTGACAGGACCAGAGGCGATGGGCATGAACTGAAACACAGTGGGTTCCTTCTGAACATCAGGAAACACTTTTTTCCCTGTGAGAGTGACAGAGCACTGGCACACTTACCCAGAGAGGTTGTGGATCCTTCATCCTTGGAGATACTTGAAAGCTGGACACAGTCCTAGGCAGGCTGCTCTAGGTGGCCCTGCTTGAGCAGGGGGGTTGGCCCAGAGGACCTCCAGAGGTCCCTTCAAACTCAGCCACTCTGTGATTCTGTGACTGCTGGAAAGATAAGGGCTAGTGTTTTTATATGAGGTTTTCCTCCCCCCAAGAAACGAGCAGTCAGCTAGTTGTCCTGCATGTTTGAGTTGAAAAAATGGCTCAGCCAAAACTTGCATGCTGAAGTTAGCAGCTGTGTGAAGGTCCCGGGGGTCTGATTTCCAGCAGAAGCTTTTGGGGGTAATTCCCCCCACTCCCCAAACAGCCATGGCAGGGACAGTGCACGAGGGTGATGCTCAGGGGGAGCATGGGTGTGATGGGGAGCAGCAAGGAGAAACCAACCCTGCTCCTGGCATCGAGGTGCTGTGTCTGGGAGGGGTGGCAGCAGGGAGAGTGGCTGGGCCCCCTCTGCCTCTTCCCCAGGGGTGTGCCCCTGCCAGAGAATCACAGAATTGTCTAGGTTGGAAAAGACCTTGAAGATCATCCAGTCCAACCATTGACCTAACACTGACAGTTCCCAACTACACCAGATCCCTCAGCGCTATGTCAACCCAACTCTTAAACACCTCCAGGGATGGGGACTCCACCACCTCCCTGGGCAGCCCATTCCAACGCCTAACAACCCATTCTGTAAAGAAATGCTTCCTAATATCCAGTCTAAACCTTCCCTGGCGCAATTTGAGGCCATTCCCTCTTGTCCTATCTCTTGTTACTTGGTTAAAGAGACTCATCCCAGCTCTCTGCAACCTCCTCTCAGGTAGTTGTAGAGGGCGATGAGGTCTCCCCTCAGCCTCCTCTTCTCCAGACTAAACAACCCCAGTTCCCTCAGCCGCTCCTCGTACGACATGTGCTCCAGACCCTTCACCAGCTTCGTTGCCCTTCTCTGGACACGCTCGAGTAATTCAATGTCCTTTTTGTAGTGAGGGGCCCAAAACTGAACACAGTCATCGAGATGCGGCCTCACCAGTGCCGAGTACAGGGGTAAGATCCCTTCCCTGTCCCTGCTGGCCACGCTATTTCTGATGCAAGCCAGGATGCCATTGGCCTTCTTGGCCACCTGGGCACACTGCTGGCTCATGTTCAGATGATGTTCACAGGCATCAGGCAGCCCTGGCTTTGCTCCTTTTTATCCTGCCTGGGCATAAGAGGGAGCTTTTAAGGGAAGAGGGTGCCGTTGGCCACTTTATTTACTCATCTGCACACTCAGCAATGGCCTTGCTTCTTGCCTCGCCTCTCCTGCACCTCCTCTGTGAGGCCAGCTGTGCCCTGGCCCTGCAGCATGGAGTTCAGTCAGTGTTTTAGTCCCTGCAGGCAGGGTCTCGTGGTGCGGGGTGGGGGATGGAGTTTGCCTTCAGGCACAGCCCTCTGCCTGAGGTCGCCTGCCCTATAACTGTCCAACCTTCCCTCTGCTTCTAGTGTTCCTGACGGGCAGCGACCGCATTCCTATCTACGGCATGTCCAGCCTGCGCATCGTCATCCAATCCACCACCAGCGGGGAGCAGTACCTGCCTGTGGCACATACCTGCTACAATCTCCTGGACTTGCCCAAGTACAGCAGCAAGGAGATCCTCAGCGCCCGGCTGGTGCAAGCCATCGATCACTATGAGGGCTTTAGCTTAGCCTGACCTACGTGGGAGAGGCACAGACACTTGGGTACGGAGGAAGAAAACGATGGGCTTGGCTTTATTTTTATAAGGGAATGGATCAGAACATTTTTGGGGGGAAAATATAATTAATAACAATAATAATAGATTGAGATGATGCAGTTTCAGCCTGATGCTGCCAGCATTTTGTGGGGCTTCAGCAGGGAGAGGCTACTGCTTTTAGTTTTCTCATCTACTGAACAAAATCAGTTCAGTGGGCGTTTTTGTTGTTTCCTCTCCAACTGGATATCACTGCCCTCCCAACAATTCCTTGTAGTTTGCTTTTATCACTGTCGCCCCCCTCTCCTTTTAACCCAGTTTAAATATTTTGATGTTCCTTGCATTTAGACTATGGTGGAAACTGAGGATGAAATGGTGATCTCCTTTTCGAAAAGCTGTGATTTCACCCCCCCCCCCCCCCCCCGCTTTTTCCTCCCTTTTTAAATGCAAGCTGGTTCTTGCTTGCTTTGAGTGGAAATCTCCCCTCTGCCCTTTGGTCCTTGGCGGATGGTACTAGGCTGGGATGTCATTTGTGACCCCCAGGGCAATGTATTAGTGATGCTCTGTCTTTGCACCAGGATGTCTCATGGAGAATGTGATGGTTTGGGGGGGTTGGGTTGTTTTTCCTACCTTGTCTCAAATTTTGTTTCCAAGCAATGTCGTCTTAAAGAAGCCTCAGACTCCTCTGGAGCAGGGTTTGTGTTCAGGCTTGTGGAAGGACAGATCCTACGTATAATAACGGTTTTCTCAAATTGCATCTCTCTTGTGTTGTGTTTCTATCTTGGCAAGTCTGTGAGTTCGATGGGTGGGCTTCGCCGAGCCCTGTTTTTCCATCCGAACAGACCTGTTACTCCAATACAAGGTGAGGTGGCTGCTTTGACCAGAGGAGTCGCGCATGTGTGAATGTACATGTGCGTGCATGTGAGCGTGCGGCAGCGGGGGGGGTGAGTGTGTGAGGCGTGTACAGGCTCTCCAGTCCCATCAGGTCAGATAAAAGAAAAAAGCGTGAGACCCACATTTGAGCGATAACCTTCTGTTTGGAGGTTGGTTTTATTTTTGCAGTTAGGGTTACTTTATTTTGCTGTTTGACAGGAGCCCTTTTACTTGACAGCTGTTTTGCTGAGGGGCCCTAAAGGACAATCTGTATGAATTATACTGGAAATGTACATTAGTTAGCACTTGAGTAGGCAAAATCATTACCTAAAACTATCCTGTAAGTTGGAGAGCCTTTATCCTCTTTCCCCCAGCCTCACCCCCCCATTAAATGAAGTCCCCCCATTTTTCAGGTCTTGTTGTAAATCTCATTTTAAGCCTAGGGTGGTTTTGACATTGACTTGTTATTAGTATTTATGCACCATGTTCAATATACAGTATTGAACTTTGCACCTCATAACTAAAGGTTTTAGGCTTCTGGGTTTTTTAAGACAAGCTGTGGGCTACACTGAGAGCCCTCCAGCCTCTTTCTAATGCAGCATTGAAGACAAATATACAATTATATAAAATGTTTATTTTCGATGTGTGTGTACATAGTACAGTATTATGCAATAAATTTGATGTTTAATTCTGACTGAGTGGCTGCCTTTGTGTCAGAAAGCAAAGGAGCGGCTGCTCCAGGCACCGGCACTGCCTCTCCTGCTGGTCTTGCCGTACCTCTCAGCATCTGGAAGGAGGGCGCTGCCTACCCCTGCCTTGGCCCTGCTGCTGGTGAGCTCCCCAGCCCCAGGGGACTTGCTGTCTCTATGGATGGAGCAGGAGAAGTTTTATTTGCCTGTCCTGGCTTGGCCAGAGCCAGGCAAGTCCTCTGTGGAAGAGCTGGGAATTAAGACCAGACCCGAGCCTATCCAAGCCTGTCCCTTCATCCCTATGTCCCTGGTGTTTCTCCTCCTTTCCTCCCACCTCACAGGCACCAGGGCCTGCAGCCGTGCCTTTCCTCACGGTGCTGAAGGCCACCAAGGCTTCTTCAGCCCATGGCCTCTCCTGCCTGGCCCCACAGCCCTGTGGAATTCAGCTGGCAATGATGTGGCCTTATGGGGCTTGCCTGGTTCCCCAGCACTGTGGGACATGGGTGTGTGCAAATGCAGTTAATTTACTGGCTTAATACAGGATCTCCATCATGTGGGCTTAGGGCTTCAACTTTCCTGAGTTTATGAAGGAAGGGTGCTGCTCTTTCCTTTAGCTGTGTGGGTAAATACAGAGCATCAAGGTAGGATTAATAATGAGGTACCATGTGCATATATATATGTTTGTGTATATATACAATGTTTATATATAAACATAGACATATCATATTTGCAACATAATTTGTAATTAAGGTTACTTATGGTACTGCATCTGTTGTCATATACCTACAAATAAATCTTACCAAGCTAAAAGTATGTATTCAAAGTATTTGTGTTGTGCCTGCAAGATGGGCAGGCTGAAGTGAAACAAAAAGACAACTCAACCCTCAGTCAGGCTGCTGGGGAAAGGGCTGTTGTGACACTGGTGAACAGTTGGTGGCAAATGGGGGCACTGCTCAAATGCCAGACATGAAGTGGCATTTTCTACCAGAAAGTTTATTTCAGAACAAAGTAAAATACTTCTCTGCCTCCACAGAAAATATAAATAGATGGTTGCATATTTTGCATGCATGTATGTATATATGGATAGATCTGTAAGTCCATATAGGTATATGCACATAACCTATATATACTGTCTCTATAAACAATGTAAGGCATATACTGTGTGATGTATAATTGTGTAAGGTGTATATATACTTGTATGATAGTGTATGTAGTATATTTTGTATATAGGGTATATTGTGCTTATGGTGTATTGCAGATAGTGTAGCTATAATGTATATACTTTTTTATATAATATATACAGGCAAAGTGTGTATATACATATTTATATGTCATGCACCTGTCTTCCATAGGCAACTGTCAGCCATGTCCAGCTGAGGATGAGGAGGGCAGCCAGGGTGTATGCCAGCATGCACACACATGTCTGCACATGCAGCTCAGGCCCTGCCTGGCTGCCTTATCCTGGGGCAATGTGTTATTTAACCCAGAGTGGGGGCAGTGAAATATCACCCCCCCTTCTCCTCTTTTTTGGCAAGATGACCAAGGCAGGGGGAGCCAGCTCAGGGCTCCCAGGACAAGGGCAGGGAGATTGCAAGCAGCTGGGCAGCAGCATACAGAGCTGAGCTGCCTCTAGCAGTGTTACACATGTAACAGAAGTTGTCACCAAACACCTGCAGTCAAAATAGTTTTATTTTCTTGTTTCATAAAAAATATAAAATGTACACATAATGTTTGTCAATCCATTTATGTTAAAAAAGACACCACAGATTCAAATTAAACTTGCTTCCATAAATCATGTAAACATAGCCCCAAGCCCCTATTTGCTAGGTTTTAGTAGCTGCGGAATATATGGGCTGCAGGACAGTTACCTAGTTGCTTTCATACAGCAAATGCAGTCTGAAAAAAGTGATTGTTATTAATTTTTTTCAGTCAAGCACAATTCCCCCCCCCCCCCCCTTCCCTAGTGCTGGCTTCTGCACTCAACCACCTCAACTATGTGATGTACATCAAGCTATTTGCATAAATGTATCTTGTTTGATGTATATGCATACCCATTTAGTAGGAGACAGTTCACCACTGCATGCAGGTGTCCAAAGGGAGGCACAAGGATCACTCTGAACGCACAAGGTCCAGCAAGTGTACGACACCCCATGCTGCAAGTGACTGTACAGGTTGGTGAGACTCAACTGCCCCCCTCAACAGCTAGAAGGGCAAGAGCCCATCTCTACAGGCAAGAGCTTTTTACAAGTTTTCCATTAATCTTAATTTGGGGCACCAAGACACATAGGGGTGAATGGGGCTGGTCATGGTTGGACTCTTGAAGCCAATTTATGTGTCTCGCATCCCAAGCAAAGGGCCTGAGACGCCAAACACTGTGATGGTCAAAGGCACCAATATCCTAGCAACTCCCTGAAGAAGAAATGGGAGACAAGGAAATCCTGCTTAGCTGTTGGCCTGGCTCCCTCTCATTTTGCATCTCTGCTTGTTGCCTTTCGCTGATGTAGATTTGCCCCACTTACTCCCCTTCTTACTGACTGTGGGGTACTTTGTATTTTGAAATTAATGCAAAACTTATTTTTGAGTCGGTCTGTGACAATTTCAGTCCCCATTGGTTTTTTTTTTCTGGAAAAGTGGCAAGGAGGAGTTGGTCACAGCCAGCAGAGGCTAGGCTAACATCATTACTCCTTTCTTAAAAGCCAGCAGTGCTGAAGTGCGGTTGAGCACTATCGCAAAACCAACAGCAACACTTGCTTTCAGTAGGGCCAGAATTTCACCCACTGCACTTACAAGGAATAAGTTCCCCAGCTTTTTCAGTAGTTGCACTCTCAATTTACCATTTACAGTTGTTTTATGCATTGTTTAAATGTTTGCAAGGGGAATCCCCTGCAGAAACAGATCTCTGCCCCTGAACACCCACAGCCCATTTACCAGAACTGCATCACCTTTAGCACTCATACAGCTCACCCCCCCTGTTAACCAGGGACCACAGAGGCAGCAAGCAGCTGCTCTTCAGAGGAGAGAGGGAGTTAGGCAACTCAGATGTAGGGAGAGATTTCTCTACACACATAAATTTTGCAATCAGACCAGTATCACAAAACGCCCGGCAAGAGCTGAGCCCTGGCAAGCGCTGGTACATGCACCAAGTAACGCCTCACGCCAAGGCTTGTCCTCCTGCTGCAGATGGCTGTTAACTCCAGCAGCAACAGGGTTGGGTTCCAGCATGGTTGGCGCACGTGAAGCACTGGACTGTTTCCCAAGGGTAAATGAACATCACTTCCCCCTGCACAACCATGAAATCAGCCCAGCCCATGAGGCATGCGACACATTTTACTACAGTTCTGCTGCTGCTCCTGGTGCTAACAATACTTTTTTTAACACATGCAGGGGATAGTGCTAGAATCTGCATCCTCTGCCAAATCAGAAGGCACTGTGTACATGCACCCACTGGGATAAGGGTCTTTTTGCCCTTCAGGAATATGACAGCATCCAGAGATAGGAAGGAAGTGAGCCACCACTTCCACCAAGTTATCCCCCTAACAGGGGTCAAGGAACACATCCTTTGTTACAGTTTCAAATGCAAAATTAACTTCCCCATCTGCACAGGAGCAAAGTTCCCTCTTCTGCCTTGGCTTAGAGAAACGAGCCTGGACCCAAATTCCCTCCCCAACAGCCTGAAGTCCTTGGATCCCTTCCCCAAGATGGGAAATGGAAATAGTGAAGCCGAAGTAAGCTGAAGAACAAGCTGAAGTACAGCTCCGCACCCTGTACATACACCAAGCACCAGCTGGTCTCACGTGTGACAAAAGCTGGGCTTCTGTGCAGTTGCCACCAGCCAGCAAGGGCCACCGACCGCAGGGACGGGAACAGCCCTACTGACTGGCCAGCATGGGGCCAGCAGCTGGCACGGCCCCACACAGGGTGAGCTTCAGCCCCCCGGCACCGTGGGGACGGTCGCAGGCTACAGCCTGGCTCCCACCACGGCAGCGTGAATCACCAGCCTGCAAACATCTCCAAAGAGGACTCAGGAAGCACCTCAGGCTGGAGGACATCTGGCAGCACTTACCCTCTGAAACTTGCACGTCCCAGGAATAACAACTGATGTCTTAGCAAAATGATTAAAAGATAAGATGTTTTAATTTCACTGCCTTTAACATCAACATCCATTCTTTGACTGTTTACTCAGGAGTAAACAGAACAAATGCAACTTGTAAGAATGACAAGTTTTCCCTCTATCTTTAACTCTTGCAATCTTAATTTTGTCCACAACCCATTCATCGTCATCATTTAAATAAACTGCAATGATTTATTATACCTCGATGTGGTAACACACAAACATGCGTCTCTGAAATGGCCCCAGTGGATGGGAAGCCCAATAGACCGTACTGCCATCCCACAGCAGACAGTTTGTTTTAGTGACATGAAAACAGGTTGTCTTATACTAACAGCTTATTTATATCACATAAAGTAGATTTTTGTACAGTACTTCACACCTTTAAAAAACACAGTCTTGTATTTAATGTTCTCCAGTCAATAGTCATTGATGTTAGCATAGACAAATCATCAAACAAAATGCACAGGTGTTGCTTGGATTGACTTAGAGCAGTGTGGTGGGGCAAACATAAGTTCTGGCTGTTTGTGGTTAGCAGGAAGTCAAATCATCTGTGGGAGATACAAAGACAACATTTTAGTGCTCAGGTCTTGGAGCCCTCCTCCTGTGTAGGCCTGGGAGAGGGGAGTCACAGCATCTGCAAACTGGGACAGAAATTTGAGCATTTGTATGTGTCTTTCCAGGGCTGGAATTTTAAAATTCCCTTCTTCTCTACAATAGTCTTTCCTAGCAGTTTCCTTCGTAATGAGGCAGATGATGTTTTTTTTTGTTTGGTTGGTTTTTTTTGTTGGTTTTGTTTTTGTTTTTTTCTGTTTTTTTCTTTTTTTTTCTATGGGGAAAGACTTGAAAAGAACAGTTTAAAGAGAGAGATGGCTAGGTGTGGTGTTTTTTCTTTTAATGTACAATCTCAGTTAACAGGTTTTGTTACTTTTAGCTTTCAAAGTTCAAAAATATAAACTCTCTAAAGTGCATAATTGTACTTGCATTTCATATAAACTATCTGAAATTCTAGCAATATACCATGTAAACAGCGGTAACTAAGCATCAGAAAATGCTACAATCTCATCAGTTTAAAAATAAAATGGACTGTTCCCTACATATCATTTATCAAGATTTGTCAGGGGCAAAACCCAGCAAAACAGATAATTTATCAGTACACAGTGCAAACAGGCTTTTAAAAAATAAGCAGAGAAAACATACTCCTGGGAAGCCTTGGCCCACTGGAAAAATGTATGACTATGAAAAAAGGGCAAAAACTGCTTCTCTTGTCCATATAAAGATGTCCAGGCCCAGATTCAACAAAATGCCCAAGCTTTAGTCTATCATAATTCAGCAAAATCCCAAAGGCAGACCAGCTTGAGGCATATGCTCACCATGCATGTTTTTGCTTTGCTGAACTGGGTCTGAACAACACAGAACTGAGCCAGTGCTAAGGACTTTTTAGTAACGCAACATCCTTTCTCATCCCACACTTCTACTAGTAGAGTGACAGCTGGTTTGGCTCAGCTGCTCTATGTAAAATAAGTAGGGAGAGCTGACTATGGACTCGGAGAGGAAGAGCCCACATGAGCAGGCTGAAGGACAAAGGCACAGCTGTTTTCCTGCACTGCCCTGTGTTCAGACAGGGGGTTACCCTGGACATGCTTCCCTTCCAGTCAAACATCTTCAAAAGCAGTTTTTGAGCCCATTTATCAGCCCAGTTAACACACCCAAAGGATCAGTTTTGCAGAGGCAGAGCCCACATCTCTCATGTGATGGGAACTCAGCATCTCTGAAAAGCCAAGCCCCAGGTCAGCACATAAGTCCTTTGGACTCCTTGAAAATATGAAATTCAGTCTTCACTGATTTTATATAGGAAGGGCAATTCTGCAATCAATAAAAAAATACAAACAACCCAGGAGTCCCTGTCCTAAGTGCTTTGACTAATGCACATCACTGCCTTACCCATCCAGACTAGCAATGGGTATGTGCAAACCTCCTGGGAGAAGGCTGCCTTCTGAAGTGTTTATGGATCTTGAAGAGACCAAAACACCCTCAGCATTGGTTTTGGCAAGAATTAACATAGCACATACAGTGAGTGGAAGGGGATAAGTCTAAGTACCACAACCCAAATACATCTGTTTGTGAGCACACTTGCCCATATAAAGAAGGAAGGGGGAGAAGTTGTTTTGGGGGTCCTCTTCTTGCCTCCTCCAGCATGACTTGCATAAAGCCTGGCTATGACAACTGGCACTGCATTTGATCTCAGACATTTGGCTTCTGCACATTAGCTCCTTGGGGGATCAAGGCGAAAGAAACCATTACAGAAATGCTCACCCTGGGACATCAGGGTTGAGCCAGGGGTCGAGCCCTGGCTCACTGGTGCACACAAGCCTCTAGAGTGGGAGAGCGAGCCCAGGTGGCCCAGGACTGGAGAACTGTGAGCCCTCAGCTACTTGGTGCATTCCTGAACTCGTTGCCTTTCACTCCTTCAGGCAGAATCTGTCTGACACAAGCACCTGAATCAGGCATCCCAGGACTTTCTTTTCTGAAAGTCATAAACGAATTTGAATACATTGAATTGTCAAAGCCTGCGCCTAAGACACGGGCCCTTTCTATAGGCAGAGCATGGCTCTAGGCTTTCAGTTCCTTCCTGTATCCTCTGTGCTGGTATACCACCAGTACACACCGGGAAGAAAAGACCATCCTCTGTTGCCACCATCAGGGTGTCATTGCTGCAGCCCACATAGTCCGATTGATTGGTGTACATAAAGGAACAAAATTTAGGCTAGCGGTATGTATGACACCCACACGGACTGTTCAGGTTGGACTCTTACATCTGTATCAGACGATGAAGCACATGTACCAATGGGGTGGGTCTTTCAGATATCTTCCAGACTGACAGCAGACATTTAACTGATCAGCTACCAAAATTCCAAGGGATTCTGACTTAAAGCTTTTAAAACCTCTTTTCCTCCCAGTTGCCTAAACGAAATAATGTTACAGTATCACCTTCCAAGCAGAACAAGCCAGCAGGAACCTTGCTGCACAGCTCATTTTCTTTGCTACCCCAAACAGATGCAAGTACTTTCTTCTACTTCAGCCGAACTGGTCATCCAAAAAGTGGGAAGAAAACCCAACTCAAGCCTAGGCAAAACTGTAACCCACACCAGCTCTGGGTGACAACCAGGAGATTCTTACAGCATTTATCTAGAGCAAAGAAGATGCTGGACTCCAAACAGTCAGGTCAAAAGTCTGAGCAAATCTTTACTGTAGCTACAAGAGAACAGTCTTGATGCCCTCTGACCTGTCCCTTCACGTGAGATCAGTCAGGGCATTTGTTAAACTAAAGTAGAAGCTATTTGATGATTTAATCACTATTCATCCTACTTTGCCTCTTGCTATGGTATTCTGGGGAAAAAAAAAATAGCATGGCTGGGTTTGATACTCTAAATATTACAGAATCTGTAAGCAAATCAAAACAGAAGGATCCCTTCAGTGAAGTCACTGAGCGCAGTGTCATGTCTCCTACACTGGCAAACTCCCATTTTGGGCATCAGGCCTGGAGAAAGAGTGGGCAACAGCAAGTGTAGAGAGTGATGGAAAGCCACCTTTCCTCCCCCTCCCGCCTCTGGAAAAGGCCCTTCAGTTCCCAGGGAGCTCCTCAGCTCTCCCCAGCCAGGCTCCCGCTGCATCCACTTCATGCATTTGTCCATTTGGTGCTCTCTCCTCTTTGTTTACCGGCAAAAACATTCTCCTGCTTTACATGATCTTGGAACTAATATCTCTTTTACTGATCAGGACCTCCAGCAGCCTCAGCTTGGCCTTAATCTGCTTGTATTCGTTGTATTCTTCAGCCATAGGAGTGCGGTCCTCTTTCTGCACATTCCTAGTGGGAGTGAAAGCAGATCGTGAGGATTTCTGTAACAGGACATCTTCCCTCAGCAGCCTCCCCCCGTCCCCCAACAAGACCTACAAAGCATCTCCTCTCCTCCACTCCCCATCAGGGAACAAAACCAAAACTTTTACCCTTTGAGAGGGGCAAACAAACTGCTACAACAAAGTGTGGGACACTTGCATACTGAGGCTGAACACAATCCCATGCTTCCAAAAGCAAAACCTTATTTTGAAGCACGCTCTACTTCTCTGAAATTGCCAGCCTCTACACAACATTTGAAAAACATTTCAGGAGCCATCTGAATGTCAGCCTGCTAGCACGGCAAAGTAAAACACAGCTTCTGGCTTGGCACCACACCGCTTACATGAACTGGCACACTTGTGAATATGAAGATGGTATCTGATCAGATTTCTCTTAGCTTACATGAAACTTCCAAGCTTTCAGTGATTTTAGAAGAACCTTTAAGGATGATGGCTGGTGGCAAGAAACTAACAGGATAATTTAACAGTACAAATATATTAAAACATTCTATCAGCTCATTCATGAGGGATTTTTTCTGAAAATTATAAACCCAGCTACACTAAAGCAGAAATATTTGTTAAACTAGTGTCTGGATACCTCACAGACAAGCAAGAATAGGACAGAAATCTAAACACACATCATCAGGAAAAAACCCAATTATTCTATCACTGAGAAACTTTTCCATCATTTCTGTCAGCTGTGCTAGAGGCAGCTGAATTTTCACAATATGTACTTTTGCTTCCCTCAGCTTGTCCTAAAACAAAGTTTTCAAAGATGCTGTGGTCACTGACTTTATGTTTTTTTTTTAGGGGGAGGTAATTAATTTTAATGGGCAACTGTAATGAATGTGGGTAAAACACTGATGATAATGAAGAAATACGTAATAGTGAATTCAGGTAACCTTCCATGTTTGGAGATCTTTGTAGATGCCAAACAGATTAAAAGTATCTGAAGAACAGAGAGACAGCTGAGAAATTACCTTCCATTTTGTCGGAAAAAATTATCTTCAAAGTCTCTCAATTTTTTTCTGATTCGCTTTTTCTCTTCCCTGACTTCCTGAAGCTGCTCTAAGAGTTCAGGGCTGTTGGGTTTAAATATAAACAAGATTATACATATGTACACAATTATAACAGGAAACACACAGTAAATCTACAAATGTATGGCTGTATGTATGCCAAGTGATGGAGCTGCTCCTGCAAACAGCTCTGGCAATCTAATGTTACTTGCAACACAAAGCTCTCTGAATTTAGTTCAGCAAAATGATCATACACTGAAGCTGAAGCTTCTAAGGAGGTCAAGCGTGCACTTCACAATTCACTACTAACTTCTAAGAAACTTGCTGAAGATGGGACTGGTTTTGGTGACTCTTATAGGATCAACATTCAATGGTCTTGAGGCTTAAGGCTACGACCTACGTGTGTTTGCATCAGACCTACACGCTTGGAACTAGCAAAGCTAGTTCAACTTGACATCTCCAAAACGTTAAAAACCTTGTAGAGTAAAGGGTTGTTTTCATGATAAAGGCCTGTCACTGGTGAAGTGGAGCTACTATTTAGTGCTAGAATCCAAAGATGCAAAGTTGAATATCAGTATCAGAGCAAGGTAGTTTCTTCCCAAACCCTTTCATATGAAGGTGTATTGCATTTAAAAATAAAGCGCAAAAGCTTCTGACTCAGATCATAAATGGCAAAAAAAATCTAGACACTTTGCTGACAAATAAAATGGTATCGAGCAAGAAATAACTTTTTGAAGTTGCCTGTGAATTCAACATACATGGATGCTTCATGGAGATTTGAAAGCCCCATATCCTGATTGCTCCTAGCTGGCATCTTATCATCCACTGGGGAAACAAACCCATCAGCATCGTCTTCTAGCTGATCCAAGAAGCTACGCACATTGAAATCTGTTTTCACGGTAATTGTGAAATCTGGCTTCACATTGCTGTCCTCCTCAGACCCCTCCTCTTCCTCCTATAGAGAGGGACAGAGCACTCCCGTAAACAGAACGGTTACTGCTTCCCTTCTCAGAAACAGATACCTCCTTTTACCACATGCACAGGGGAACAGATATGGAACGTGGATAGGCAGAGCAAGCACTTTAATTGCTAAGCAGTACAGGACACCAGAAGACCACCAGTAAGACATCCTATACCCAAAGCATGTCAGAGAAACTGTAACCACCAATTCAGATTGGTTAAGGAGACCCAGGGCAACAAAAACTGAGTAAGAGAATACATGGGGTTCTTAGCAACCCATTGCTTTAATTTATGTATTCTGGTGTAAATAAACCCACTAACCATCATTAGGTATACTGTCTAAAGCACACCCACCATCCTCCCTGTTTCCCTACAAATATACCTGGCAGCATACAGATTGCCAGATTAAAATGTGAAATATTCTCTCAAGAGATGGAGCTCAACAGCTCTCTCTAATGGCTGAATTCAAGACCTCAAATGCTTATACAGTGATATCAATGAGCTCAGATCCATCTTTTAACGGTCCAAATGTGGGATATGACTGACTGTAAAAGAACCGCTGTTTGCTAACGTGTTCCTGACATCAACTCTGTACCATTTAGCTGGAACACACTAAAAATTGGAGTGGAAACAGTCTGCCTAGTGCAATTTCCCAAAAGTACACTGATGAATTCATTATGTTCAAATTTTCTGCAAAATTCATAAGCACAAGACTTGAAAGTCTCTGCTGTACTTGGTACTTGCTAATTTATAGTGTTCTCAAATGTAGGGCTTGTACTGCGACACTATCCAGAAATCATCTGGATTATCAGGGAACAGGGCCCACTCTTCTCTTATTTCAGAGACATTTCTAGAAGGCAGTTTTCAACCTTAATATAAGCAATGAGGTGGGAGCATTAGAGGAAAGTAATAAATGCCAGCATGGACAGTAAATATCTTAAATATGTAGGTATGTGTACATATATTTATTTTACAACCATGTAACTCTAGCCAGGAAGGATCTAAGCACTTGCATATCTTTAAAAGCTTTTGAGGGCTAATATCACTGAAGTCTTCAATTGTATGCAAAAACATATTGTTGCACTGGAATAAAAAGAAGCCATTTTCTTTACCTTTTTTCATGGGATTCCTTGTGAAAAGTTCAGTTATTCCTAAGAGATTGCTTCCACATTTCAGGCAAAAAGGGAGAAAGTAACACCAGGACCTGGCATAGTCCCATTAAATCTTCAAAGTCAACGATATATAAATACATACATTTACGTGAAATCACTTTGCCCAGAATTTTCTTATGTTAAAGCTCTAGGCCATGAAAATGCAGTGCAAAGCTACAGGCTGATAATTACAACCAAGATGGAGGCTTCAGGATGAAGAAAGATTAGCTGGGGAGAAGTTTTGAGTAATAATAATACAAGATACAGAGCAGTCTGAATACATCTCAGGAAAATCTGCAGGGAACTCATGAAAGTTAAAGCAATATTTAGCATATGATTAGATAAGACCATTTCTCTAGACATAAATTATGCAGTTTAAACAGAAGGCATAAAACAGTCACGTACTGTCCTTAAACCCTGCAAACAACTTCAGGCTGGGCTGGGGAGGGGAGACCATTGCTCACTGCCATTTACCAGTCCTCAAGCATGCTGTCCCGCCCTGCTGGGTAAGGGCAACTAGGACTGAAGTAAGAGAATGCCGATCCTGCTGTGGCATGGAGGAGGATTTGCTAAGTCAAACAAGCAGCAAAAATAGTACACTTTCTTTTAGGGGAATCTGTCTGGCACCCAAGAAGGAGCTCTCATGCCCTTTCCTGGGAGAGCAAGTTGCTTCTGGATTCCCTTTCTGGAGAAAAAGTAAAGGGACAGTTCTCATAAGCAGTGTGACAAACTGCTCCTGAGGACAGATGCAAGGTGTCTTCCCCACAGGCGCCCATGAGCCTCTCTTGCTTGCCTCGCTCCAGGGCACCAGAGCACTGCCCAAGCCAGCAAGGATTACTCTGTACCAGAGCTCGGGAGCGAGCCTCCTGCCAATGGAAGCCCATCAGAGGAAAAGAAAGGGTAGAAATTTCACTTGTTTAGACTTCAGTGCCAAAACGCTACATCTGGCTGTCAGAAGACCTCTTAAAGCATTTTGCTGTTTAAAACAAAGGAGCGAATTAAAAGGATTCTTAGAGACAACTTGAATGGAAATGGACATCTAAGGCCTTTGTTTTCAACAAGTCTCACATGGGAATCTTATTTTAAACCTGCGCTGGCATTTATACCTCAAACCAGAATGATCTTCATTGACTAGATCCATTTGGCTTGCTCAAGCTTGAATCTTTAGGCAATCATGAAGCATTTAAATTTTCCGGAGTTACAAATATAAACTCTCCAGAGTATCCCATCATCAGCACTCCCACCAAGCAAGCTTCCCAATGATTTTTTCAACACAGACAATATTCAAGATATTGTACCCAAATGTTTGGTACGGCTTCACCTCAAATCACCTTTCAAGCTTTTATCCAACTCTCCCAAATGCTTCAAAGAAAAAAAAAATCCAAAATCAAAAAACCCAACAGTGTCAGGGGTCCATCAAGACAGGTAGTGCTCTGCCCTTAGTGGACTTACGCAGGGGCTAAGTTTTGAGGCCTTTTGGCAATTTCGCCTCTTTAGTTCTGAGTGTAGTTCAGTGCAAAGTTGCCACGTGCAGCTTCACAGGGCCCCATTTAAGTGTTAATAGGCATGTGAGCGTTAATGGGCTTAAGGCTGTCACCCTGATTTTCAGTAAGAAACCTCTCAAGGTCTGTATTCCCCGCAGGATGCTGCTGAGCTGGTGTGATGCTGCCCTGGTGGAGCACCAGCCATGTTGGTCATTAGAGATCACCATAATTGATAGCTTTAAGATTTGACTCTGGGTACAAGCAAAGGTGAAAAACAGAGGACACACTAAAAGTAAAAACCAAAACCAAACAAAAATACCCCCTCACCAGACCACTACTGCAGATTTGGTCCAGCAGTTATCTGGAAAATACTGAGAGCTCAGTGATGATTAACCAGCCTCCAAACAACAGCTTAACACCTCCAGTTTGCAATCTGGTTTTAATGAATTTGTGCCTTGAATAGTCCATTAATATACAATCTACTGTAATTGCCTAAGAATCAAACCACCTTGGATGTCTAGGTCTGCAGTATTTACACCATTAAGCAAATGCTGGCTCGATAATGGATAAATGACCCAAGTGCACCGACACATTTTTTTCCCCTATTACATTGCAAGGGTGACGAAAGCAAGCCAGGGCCCAGCTCCACGCTGCGTGTCCTGCTCAACTGTTGGACCTTCCTTCTTCTCAGGGGAAGAAGGCCCAATATTGTAGCAGTCTTCACCACCAAGGATTACTACCCCACAGCAGCACGAGAAAAAAAACACAACAATCCTGCCATCCAAATCTGACTGTTAACTAGCAGAACCAAGTTGTTTACTTCCATCCTCATGTGATTTGGTTAGAAATACCCTTCACAAGGTGGCCCTGGATGAAATAAGCACGTGAATGGGAATAGGTAAGGATCCTGTAAGTGCCCCGGTTGGCTCCACGTGCGAGTGTTAGTTTTGTGAGAGCTCATTCCTGCCACAGTGCTGTGTGCAAGCCACAGAGCTTTGGAGTGAGAGAAACTACCACAAAACAAGTTAGTGTCATTAAAAAGAAAGGAGGAAAGCAAGAAAAAAAACAAGGTACAAAGTTAATTGTGATTTTTTTTTTTTTAAAGCAAAATAAAATATATTATGTGCAGGAGGAGGGGGAAAGAGAAAGATGGGAAAGAATGCAAAGCCAAGGAAAAACTGTAGTCTTATCTACAACAAGGGAAGAATTGGATCAGAATTGGTGAGGCTTACAAGCAGCTACTGATTTTTCAGGAGGACACTGCAGAAAAATCAACACTGATGGAAAAAAATTATCAATCTCTTTCATTGGTATAAGGGAAAAATTGATGCAAACTGAGCAATTAGTTAGCAGCTGGAGGTCTTCACCTTTATCTCCTTGAAGAAGGAAGCTGTTTCGCCCTCGATAATTGGCTGCAGCAAAGGGCTTCTCCGCTTGCTGGAGGGGGAACCCTGTGACAGGTGTTAACAAGTATGTTACATTATGAACCCCTTTCTCCTCCACCACCTGCTCTCAGCTCATTCTCACCCACACATTCACTCTCAGCTCACTGCTGGACCATCAGGAGAAATCTATTTCTTAAAGAAGAAAAACATGTCTGGCAAACCCCCTGAACCTTGGGCTGTTTTCTCTCAGGATGTTGCTTAGCAAGGAGCATCACTGCCAAACACTTCAGAAAAAAGCTTGGATGCTGGAATACTATCTGGGCAGAAACTACAAAGTAAAGGCTGCAAGAAAATAATCCCCAGCCTGCGGTCCAGACACACACACACCATGTGGTTGGCTTTCCTGAGCTACAGTGTAAGACCAGCTAGACTCTCCAGGCTTGCATTCCGGAAGCCTGATTTCCCACTGAAATGCCTAATGACGTAGAGATGGATTTTCAAATGTATCTTGCCTCTGCACGAGCCTCTCACTGTTCTCACTCAAGGGGCTAGGGAAAGCCAGTCTTGTCCCTCCTCCGCTAGCCACTGTGCAATTTCAGTTCTGTGTCTCTTTTGAAAGCTTTGCGTTAATCTGTCCATGCACAGCTCTATGGTTTCTTCCTTCTTGATTGCCAGTCCCATCTTCACAGCACACATTTTAGGGAGTACTTTGCATATTCAAGGAGGAACAGATTTTTATTTTGTTTTAAATGCAGGACCAACTCCCACTATTTGCAGAAAACCCCCCACTTCTCAGTGTGACTGCACTGAGTAATACTGTGCATTCACTTCACTGGCGGTCTATGAAAAGCAGCCAGGACATGAGTGCTGCTTGGGAGCAGCAAAAAAAGTAGAGGATCATACATGACAGACAGAGTAAACAGGAACCATGATAAAACAATTCTTTTTCCATAGACAGGCTAAAAGTATTCTGTGTATATTTTTTAGATCAAATAATTCTTAAAAAGTGGCCTACACAAGTTGTCTAAAATTAAGAGATAGCGTATTTGCTCCCTAGAGGGGTGCATTGGATTCCTTGCTGGTGGCAGTGCCTCCTTGACAAAGCACCACCTCGAATGAGGGAATATCCACCACATGCAGGATCTCTTTAATACAAATGAAGCATTAGGAGACTGTTGGCCCTTTCTCCTGTGGGACCCACATTAGTTTGTGTTCCTGACATACAATCCTGTGTAACCAAGCAGCACGGAAGACCTAGAGCTCAGAGTGGACTGGTAAGGAAAGGGAAGTGAGGCTGTAGCCAAACACAAGATGATGAAATAACAGCAGCAGCCCAACGGAAAGACGAGAAACAACACAAGGTGAGATGTGCCCCATGGCTCATGGGTGGGCACTTGAGTCCACTGACCAGCTTTGCCCGACTTCAGTATATGGCATGTCACTGATTCACTCATTTGCTTGGTCTTTGAGAGGTAAGGGAGGTTGGGACTTGGCCTTAGTGATCGTGTTGTATGCAGAAGTGTGGCGATTCCTGTTTCCTCAGCTCAAAACCAAAGAAATAGCCCCCAAAAAAATGCTCTACTCACAATGATAGGGATAGTGTTGGCTCTGGAGAGGATCTGCTTGACCAAGCGATACCTGTCATACAATGGCTTCATCACCTGTCGTTCATTTTTGGTAACCTGAAAAGGAAAAAGCAGCAAGATCCATGAAGCCTGCAGCAGATACTCCACTCTATAATGCATGTGCCTGTGATTGCTGTTACTCAGAGGGGGCCTGAAGGGAATTTTATGAGGATGACAGGTTAGCAGCATTAGCCCTGAAACTGGTAATGCAAGTGTTTGTGCACGTCATGGCATCTCCTGTCCCAGGTGCCAGATGAAGCAGCACCCAAGCTGTGGGGTGTCTTCTAATGGGGCTGTATGAGACAGGTGGTTTAAATGACCAACTTGGGAATTGTATGTCCACAGCACAAAATGACCCACAGAGGCAGCAGTCTGTGCTTGTACTCACGTCTACCATTTTAAGGCACAACATGAGGTTTCCCACCCTTATTCTTGTGGCTGGGACCTCAGAGGCAGTGTTTACGACCCACGGAAAGAGAGATGAGCTGCAATGACTGGATACTGCAATGTAAGGAGACTTTCCCAGGGTAGGTTAAACTACAGATTTCACAAAAGCTGTCTTTCCGACTTTGCTATTCCTCCTAATTTCCTGTCCAAGCCAGCAGTTCTTCATCTTTTTAACACCCTAACCTTGTCCTCCACCACTCCTCCCAGAACCTTTCTAGGGAGAAGATACCACAGAGCTGAGAAGGGATGAAGGAGCCAGGGCTGTGTCACACAGAGCAGACAGAACAGTGCTGTGATGCCCACCCCAAGCCTTACATTGCTCTGTCCCTAACTCCACTCCTCCTAGCTGCATTGCACTCCCTTCCCAGTTTGAGAGTTACAAACTGCAAGTGTTCATTTATGGTTTTCTCAGTAGTACTGACAGTGCAGAGGGAAGACCTAACAGACAGCAGCTAGTGTGGGAAAGCAAAGGTCTGCCCAACTAAGTACTAGTTGTAACAAATTTGGGTTTTATTTCTCCAGTGTTTTGTTAATGCAGGGTTAGAAAACAAGCAAACAAAATAAAAAACAAGCAGAACCAACCTGATCTTCATCTTTCTTTGCATTCAGCACTGTCTGACCCACATCCACTGTCCTTCCATTAGATCTTCTGCCTACCTTTAGATTATAAAGCTCTCATGAGGGGAAGCTTTAACTGATTCTGATGTCATGCCTGTCTTCCTCAAGGCTTTTTACTGCTGCTAATCACCAGAGCATCTGAACAGCTGCCATATAAAAATCAACATCAACAGTGTAACCCCTAGGGAGCTCTGTACAATCTACCTTTCTACAACAGAAATAGGAGGAAAGGGATACAGCTTGAGACAGGGAGGAAATTTTAAAATGAACCGTCTTTTATTTTGTCTGCAGTTAGCTTTCACTGGAGTAAGCTTTCTAAAGCTTTTACATCCTCCTTCCAGAACAGGAGAGGATGTTGGTCTGCAAGGGGCAGAAGAGCTGTAAGTATTGCCAGAAGCAGGACTGGCAGGGATGAACTCTAAGAATCTGGAGGTAGCATCCTCCTCTGGATAACCAAGCCTGTTTCCTATGTTGGGGGCAGATGAATAGGGAGGAAGAAGAAGGAAGACCTTTTTATTCCTTTCTGGGTTCAATGCAAATGTCCCCAAGCCTGATAAGGGGCACACAGACAGGCAGTCTGAGCTCTAGGGCCTGCATGTTCCACACCTCCTCAAGCTGGCTGTTCCTTGAGTAAGCAGCTTGCATGGATTAGATGGATGTGAGCAGCATCAAACAATTCACCCAGTCCTCTCTGTACAGAGCTTCACGGTGAATTCAATCGCACTGGCTAGCAAGTTGCCTCCAACTTTGGATATCTGGACCAATCAAGCATACCACTGGAGAAACTGGGGAGCCAATATATATATTATATTATTCCTAGCTTTACCAGGTTAGCAGTTAGTAGAACAGGAGGCACAGCATTACTGTTGGCTCAGACAGTCTCTGTTACTAAAATAAATAAAAAAAAAAAGACGACTATGCTGAGGCTGAGAACCAAACCTTCAATTAACGACATTTCAAAGTTGATAAATAGCACTGTTTTGTACAGAAAAATAAACATAAGCCTTGGAATGGGCAAAAAATCCTTAGGTATGTTGAAGCATGGAAAAAATAAACAACATGCTTCAGTGTCTGTCTATCAGTATGGAGGAAGAACACAGAGAATTAATTTAGGCATCGGAAGTTAAGTGTATGGGGCCTGAGTCAGCCCTGCAGACTTACACCAGCAGACTTAACAGAAAGCAGATTCTGAAAGAAAACGTTTAGCACACAGGCAAACCATCTCAGTAGGTAAACATAAGTAATACCAGCAAAGCCTGAGTATATTTTGGGATAACATTAAAATGCAAAAAGACTCTTGGAATAATGGAGCCTTTGACACAACTCTGGGGCACACTCCACATGGCAAAAGAGCAGCAGCCGAGGAACAGACCATTGCTTGCATTGTTAGAGCAGCTCGAGAATTTCTGCAGATATGGACTTTTTGGCCATCAGTTCCACCTCTGCAGGTTCACCTGTCACTGGTGCAGAAAGACCCAGTTGCACAATAAATCTGAGCTCCATTGTTTTTCTTGTTTAGTTAAATATCTTTAAGTAAAAAAAAATACTTGGCTGAACTATCCCCATTCTCCTCAAGCTCTCAGTACTTTTCCACTGCTGCAGTGCCAGGAGCTGGAAACAGAAAAAGCTGATCAGCCACGGTCTTCCATGCCATGCAGTTCAGTGTTGCTAGGTATAGACTATTTACTTAAAACGAAACAAACTAAAAAGCAGTTGTATAAATAAAGCATCAGAAAGGGGAGAAACAAAAACCAGGTATGCTGACAAGCTAGCCTATGGGCTTGTTCTCTTTTTAAACAGATTTAAGTAAGTTCACTTCAATGAGATGCCACCTGTTGATTTATATCACTGTAAAAGCAGCAAAAGCAGACTCAGTCTCATGGAGAAGACACAGAAGGTTAACTGGAGTCCCTTGTGCTATTTTACACAAGAATAAAACTGCATGTCCTCTCATAAAACTACACTGTTTTAGTTGCTGGTATATGTGACTGTACACTATTAGCACTCCATGAAGGCATTTAAATAAATTAGTGAGACTTTTTTTAAAACAATGGACAAAGGAGGAAATAATTCAGGAGCAAAAGGAAGAGATCAGGAATCCCATGCAGCATTAGAATGACAGATTTGTCAGCTGCACTAATCAAGTATTCCTTATGAGCAATAATTTGCTGCTCCCAAGCCACTGCTCAAAGGATTAGCACCACTCTGAAATTAAGTTACTTTACCTATACAGCTGGTAGCAAAGATTGTAATGACATCAGTGAAAGAGGAGAAAAGATTCATACAAAGCCAACTTGGTGGTGTGGAAGAGACCATGTTTCTGCCACATCAGGGATCAACAGGACACAGTGCTTAATTCTCTGTCTTCGTAAATAATTTTTCTTTGTTAAGATCAAACATGCAGGAAGTCTCATGCCCTTCGCTTCCACTAGCACATGGAAAAAAACCATCTGCTTCTCAGGGGAAGAATGATATCTCCTCTCAACTTATGCTGTGATGCTCAGGAGACAAACTGTTTCACGAACCCTTTGGCACAAGAGGATTGTGCAAATAGCAAATTGCGGGTGCCTCCCCACAAACAGCAAGGTGCTGGGAGAAATACACTGTAGCTTCTCTGAGGAGGAGGAAGGAGCAATGGATGCACACTTGTCTTCCCAGCTAGCCATTAATACTATCAAACTGCAAAATTCCTGGTTGGATGGGGGACCACACACAACTATTCCTGTGCAGACTGTATCCCTGGCAAAACTGGTGAGTCCGCTGAGCCTGGATGAACCGGATGTCTGTGGATCTTGGCGATGCCAAAGTAACGCACATTCAGCCTCATTCAGCCTGTAGGCTTGGCCCTACAGGTATCTGCCAAGCCCAGTGCTGCATGCAGACATCACCTTGCTGAGAACAGACTTCTCAGTAGCGAAAGATCAGGGAGGTGGATTAGAGGATGCACGTGTGGTTTGAACAGCAAGAAGTTCTAGTGACTGTGACATCAAAGGAGCATTAGGGGGATCATTTACCACAAAGACATATAAAGATGTACTTTGAAAAAAACGCTGCTGTACATACCGGTCTGCCATGAATGCTTTCGTAATACAGCAAAGCTTTTTGAAGAGCCACTTTTTCAGCTGCTATCTGATCTCTTGTCATGTCCTATGAAAAGTGGCACAGAGAGAGAGAAGAAAAAAAAGTCAGATTCCTGGACTCAAACAATACTGATTCGTGGCCTAACCACAGTCCTGTCATTTTGTCACTAATGTTTTGAAGACTCATCTCTGCCTTCCAGTCCTCTTTTCCCAACTATATTGCCAAAGAGACTGTTAATGTGAATGGCACCCTATGCACAATGCAGGCAGATTAAAACTATATAAACTTTGCATATGAAGGTGTTTTGCGTACATAAGGGGGATTTATTGATTATTAGTGTACTTTGAAAAAACAATGGTATGCAACTTTTAGTGATGGTGGCTCTTTTTCAGTTAAGATCTGAAATGTAAATTCTACAACAAAACACATGTTCTTTCTTTTTCTCCAAATCTGAGACAAGCTCCAGTACCTCTTGCAAAGTTTACCATCTTTGCTTTGACTGCCACAAACACACTTTACCCAGAACTGAAGTGCAGTCAGAACATCTGCTTCTGCCAATTCTGCTATGGATTGAAAAGCTCTGGCAGACAGGCTGAGGGGATGAAGCAAAAAAAGGGGCAGACAGCTGGAGAAGACTTCCATAACTAAGTTTTCCAGAGTTCCCCCACTGAACTTGCCCAACACCCAGCCTTCTCTTCTTATCACAGCACCAAATACTATCACAGGCCCTATTTAAATGGCCAGGCTGTGGATTCTTGCTACTGTCAGAAAACAGCCAAATACACACTGTGTGTATCACCATCTTCTGCAGATCTAGCAAACAAAGATAATGCTGTCTGCCCCTCTCTTACAAAGCACTGCACAATTTACATGTCAGCAGACTCAAGGACTTCACTTACAAGGCTGCCCAAACCTCAGGAACTAGCAACATCAGACACAAAGACGTCCCTGCTGATAACCCTGAGAGATTACAGCAGCTAACAGAGCTCAATGTGAAACTCTGAAGAGCAGTGATAAAATGCCCTGAGAGAAGAGCATTCAGTTTTGGAGTGAACTAGAAGAAAACAGATGACCCAGTCTCCAGAATCACTAGAAGATTCAGAATTTGCTAAAATCCTTTTGACATAACAACAGAAACAGCCAAATATAGGGCAGGAAATATTGCAGTAATTCAGACATATTACTTGTAATATACAAGGATCAGAAAAAGAACACACAATGACATTCAATAGAAACTGAGCTCTTGGGAAAAAAAAAACCAAACAGATACTAAAAGCAGAGGGAAAGAAACTAAAGCAAGTCAGCCATGAGTAAAGGTTGTAGACTTTGTGACAAAATGTAGAAAACCACAGGGCTTTCACAAGCGATTGTGCAGCCATGAGTTACCTACTTGCACTAAAGGCCTAAATCTGATCTGTCTACATTGTACCTTAATATCTTCAGGTCGGTTAGCCTCTGTTCGTTTTTCTTGAAGCTTCTTCTGGACAGAATCAAGGGTTGCTTCCACGGCAGGCTTGGCAGATTTATCTGACAGATCTTGCTTCTTGTCATCATCCTTTTCAAGCTGAGAGCCGAAGCTCTTGGGGAGCGTGTTGCTCCGCTGGCGCACAACGGGGCCAAGGTCTTCCTCTGGTATCTTCAGTTTTGACTCTAAACAGGGACATTTAGGGGAAGATGAATAATTCTTATTTTAAAATGTGACAGGATTTCTGCCTAACATCAAATTTAAATGAGGCAGAGTCTAGCTGCCCCCCAAAGGGGCACCAGTGGTGGCTGCTCACCTTTAAGTTGCTTTCGGAATTTGGCCAAATCATTTGTCCATTTGAGCACTTCAGGGTTGGCTGCTTTGTCGCTGTGGGAAGGCTGGGAGGAAAGAACAGTCATGCTGAATCTGAGTTAAACCAACAGGAGAGACCCACTGAAACAAGTGTGTGTCACAAAAAGAGGTAGAATGGAATTTGGACCCAGCACAGAGCATAGCACTGGCTTCTGACGGGCACCTGCACCTCTGACCAGCTCATTTCAGACTGTGCTTTAATTGCTCCTGCCTGTCACAATATTGTCTCATAGGGGCACCATGAGATTGATTTTCTTTTTAGAAAACACAAAACTTTTGATGGCAAACATTAAGTTGTAGGAGTGGGTCAGAGGGCCAGATGCACATTGGAATCCTTGTGCCTACTGTTTCCTAACAAGAGGGCACCTCCAAAATAGAAGCCTAGCATGAACAGTTTGAGAAGTGTTAGGATGCATGTATTCACACCAAAGGCTGTCTTACATCCAAAGACACTGAAATAACCCAAACGCTAGGCTACAGCAAGCTCTGAGCATTTCTTCCAGCCTTTTCTACTGCAGACAAGATCCTTTCAGTACAATCCTTTGTGGTTTAGATCACCAACAAAGATGCGCACATGTAAAGCTCGAGTTCCTTAAAAAGCTTTCTGTGCATTGCAAGGGCATGTCAGGAATAATTAGAGTACAGTACACTGCTACTGCTCAGCAGCACTTGACTGTGGTTCCTTACTCAGGGGTAAAGGTGGCTGCTCTCTCTCCTCTGCAATGCACTGGTGTCCTGGGACTACCATCATGCAAATGAGATGTGCAATTGTGCTTCCCATAAGCTGAACTTGAATAAATAAACAGACAGAAGTTTAACACAGCTATTCCTACATACCGAGCGTGTGTTTTTGGCACACTATCTTGACCAGTGACCAAAATCCTATGAGTTTATTATGCTGTCTCTTGTGCTGCGTTGACAGCATATATAATGCCTGGAAAGGTAATTTGCTTGGTATGGATGCACATTTTGTTTTTTTGGGCAGCAGCTTTTTTCTTTTCTTTTTTCTTGTAAAAGCTTTCAAGCCCTCTGTATGTTTGACAGACTTCTCTGATGTCCCTTCCCTTTGTTGCTAATGCATACCTTTCCGTACAAATGCTTAACTCCTAGAGACTCACTCTGTATTTCCTCTCCTCTTCAAATTTGTCTTCAAATCTCCTGATCTTTTTCTTCAGTCCCTGAATCCTCCGGGTGAGTTGTGCAGGGGTAAGGTCCTCTCTGTCATCTTCATAAGATCCCAAAGATGAACTCCGTCTCCTACCAAGAGCAGAGATTGCAGGAAGAGCTTATCCAGACAGCCACAGTTCATCTTCATGCAGAAAAGGCCACTTAAACTTTGTGTAAATAAATACAAATCCCGCAGAAGTGAGAAAGCTATGTTGCTACTCTGTAATGAGATAGCAAGAGATGCTGTAACAGTCTCTTTCAGCACAGCAACTCCCTAGATATTAATTCACAAACCCAGAAATGATTAGTTACCAAAAAATTTTCTAGAAATATCAGTTTCCTGTCAGTAGGAACAGAAACCCAACACAGCATAGCTATCCAGCATATGTGATCCAAAGACATGTTGCTTGATGTAACTGTGCAAACCCGTTACAGCTGGGTGCGAGTCAGCACAGGCAAATCACAACCCACCTCATGAAAGAATGAGAATTGGGAGGGGAAGGAGGCACTTCCGTATCATCCAGGTACTGTTGGCTCTGTCCGTAGGCATAGAAGCGAGGGGACAGCATAGGATCGCTGTCCTCATCCAGAAGCTGGCGAATTAAGCGACCGGCCTGCGGGGAAAGGCGAGCCTCATCTGAGTCTAAGCCGTCTCGCTGCCATGAGGAAAGAGCAGGGATGGGTTCTGGGAACAGTAAGACAAAGGCTGGTTTCATCGTTTTTGTTTCACATGTATGACAGATTCCAAGCAGCTTTTGTAATGAACTCTGACTCGTTTGTCCTGGACCACGGCTCCTTGTCGTCAGGCTTTCTCTGGGTCACTATTCACATCTGTCCAGTGTGCAAAGCAATGCAAAGCATTGCCTGGCCACAGAGGGTACTCTACACAAACATAAATTATCTCCTAGGGGCAACAGAAAACTGTACCCAAAAGTTGGCCAGTAATTACCATGGACTGATGCCAAACGAGGTTATCACCAGCCAGCACCTTTGAGGAAAAGTTGTGCTGGACAAGAGAGAATTATTGGCACATGGCAGTATAAAGAAGACAACTGGATTACAGGAGGATTTTTTTTTTTTTCCAGTTTCAGGATGTACAACTGCTGTAAATGAATAGATTATTAATTGCCCTCCTGAAGCCTCCACCACTGCAATATGACCCTGCCACCTGCTATTGGAAATTCAAAGACTAGGAGTAAGCATAGATTCTTCTAGTCTGCAAGGAAAAGGTGTTTCCCATTATCACCTGTTCCACAGGGTGCCCAGACTGTAAATTAACCACAATGGTAATATGGCCCGAGTTTCCCCCCTTTTCTATTTCACATGCAATTCTGCTGCTTAACAACATGGTAGAAAAGTGAGGAAATCTTCAGTGCCCCGGATGATCTAACCAGCTAGAAGTAAAAGCAATGTTCTATAGGGAGATGGTGGAGTGGGAGAGAAAGGGAAACCCAACTTAGCACCGCTGATTAGCATAGTGGAGCCCACGGAAAGCAATTGCCTCAATCTTGTGATCACACCCTCCAGATGCCATAAGGAGTCTAACGTTTTGTGTTCAGATAGTTTACTAAGCTGATTTGCATGTTCCTACTTAGTACCACAGGATTAGACAGTTTAAGAGCCAAGCTTTGAACTTATAAATCTAACAAATAGTTCTAGAGTCAAGTAACAAAGCAAAAACCTTATAGAAAGCTCCCAGACCAGTTGCAGAGCTATAGACTCATTATTTCCCATGCCTAGTGTGTATACTCTTCTTCCACAAAGAGAAGGGGCTTTTGAAGTCACTGATTTTTGAATAAAAGCAGTACTTCCTTTTGCTGAACAAGATTAATATTTTCATAGCTCAGAATAGATTGCATGAGGATTCCCTTACAGAGCCTCTATGCTGCTTAACATTCCCCCCATGTACAATATGGACAGTGCAAGATCATCCTCAATTCAGTAATGACAGGCTCAGTGGTATTTTGCCTGTACACAGCACCAGACAATGCTCTCCTCCTCCTCCCTTCTTCCTTAGCACATGAATATAAATGGCATGCCTCTGCTTAGAGGTTGGTGCTGCATGCAAACCGATGCGGCTGGAGGTTTTTCTGTAAGAGCCTCTTGCAGGTGTTGTGATAAACGAAGCACATGCAAGCCTGGCTCACAGAAGCTACTTTGATGAGGTGTGCGTGTTGGCTGTTTTGCCATGGACTGGAAAGCTTATGCAGCCTGTGCTTCTCTCAGTTAATTTCTGAAACAAGAGTTTTTTCTAAGCTGCGTTCAACCTTGGCAGTTCCTAATACCTGAAATATTTTGCTCAAGGAATCTGATAAGAAGGAAGATGAAACGAAGGGCAAACCCTTCAGCCAAACTGTGACACTTTGGCATCGCACACTTCCTTGAATCTTTAATGATTTCAAGAAGGTCCTCACAAGATCTCTTGTGGCAAAATAAAGGCTAATAACACAAAAGGAACAAATTTGATAACCTCATTCCTGCTAGTCGAATGTAGGTGATGCATGTGATTCTTCCAGACATCTCTCACTTCCAATTTTTTGAATACACTCTCACTTCCAAATGGAATTTACTCTTGGAAATTGTTAAATCACACCTTCATGGGATTTACATAGATGGAATAAACTTAGAAGAAATCAGCAGCATATTTAGCAGTAACCAAATTAAGCTCCTACCACACCAGCTAACAAAGCCATTATTAATCATGCATGATGCATATGACTTTGTTCCAAGGTGGATTTATATCCCAGATAGCATGCGACATTCAGGGAACTGCAATGGCTCAAAGAGCCTCTGATCAAACCCCAAAAGACACCCAATCACTTTATGCAAGCTAGTGGAGACCAAGGTATGTCTACTTTCTATTTTGTTGATTTCAAAATACTGTCCAAAAATAGAAACTCACACTCCAAAGGAGAAAGCGTTAAAAAGGAGAAGGAAAAAAAATCCTGAAAGGAAAAATCAAATTTGAGAACTTGACAGAAGAAAAGGCTGCTATAGATAATCAGCCTTTTTTAACCTATGCTCCTGGAAGGCCTGACTCTACAGGTAACTTGTTTCCCTTGGTGACTGTAAGTATTTAGAAGAAAAAAAACCTCATCTGGACACAAAATGGCTAACCCCCCCAAAAGTAACACAACAATTAAGTAACATACTTAGGTATGTAGAATTATGGATTTATCTACATGAGATCATGAAGTGGACCAGAGCTGCAGGTCAACTGCCTTCTCTCCCATACTAGCCAGGTGCCAGGCACTTCAGCTGGAAGTACTGGAATTGTTGGATTGCACAAATATACAGGAACCTGCTAAGGGTAAGCTGCTGCATTTTCTGACAGTGCACAATCAATCAATTCCTGTTTAACAGAATACATGGTATCTTTTGTTATTCATTTATCCAAGATAGCCATCAAAGGGTTGAGCCTTTTCTGAAGACTGCTGAATTCCTGGACGTAATGGTTCAGGTTTGAAGTATCTGCTATCAGGGTTAATGTTGTTACCCTTTCCCCTTTCTGTTAATCGAAGAATAAAGTCTCAGTAAAGAATGTAAACGTTTTACCTTTTCTTTGCCATTGACTTGACAGAGCAGTTACCCTTATTCATCTTCTGTCTTGAATAGATCTCTCTTGCTCAGAGAAAACTCTCCGTTTTCTACTCATCTCCAAATTCTTTCCATGTACTATTTTTTCCCCACTTTCCATAATGACAACCTTTCATGAAAAAAATATTTGGGAATATTTAACCACCGTGGCTGTACCAGCGCAGAGAAAGGGTGAAAAATTTTTTTATTTCTTGGTCGGACTCTCAACGCATTTCTTCTAGGTATGCCTTTTCTAAGTTGGTGCAGAAAAAAGTGAAATATACTGGTGTTGAGCCTGCAGTCCTTCAGAAGTGCTGCACTCCCTCTCAAAATCCCACAACCAGCTAATCTTTCAACAAAGCTGTCAGCCATCTGCCAGGTGTTGCTCTGCAGAACTCTGCAGGCACACTTATGCCTATGGCAACACAACCTCTCTGCCAACCTGCTGCACAGAGGGCCAGAGGTATTAATAAACCTGTATCACACAAGAAGAAAGATGAACTGTATCAAACTGGTGCATGATTGGTGAGCTCCAAGCCATCTTGCTGACAAAAAATGACTTTTTTTTATCATTACCCTGTATATTTGCCACAGGGTTACTGAGAGCTGCAGGGCCAGCAGAGGGGTGCCCACACACACATCCCACTTGAGGTGCAGCCAGCAAAATGCCATGGGCATCTCCTGTCTCCCTCTCTGCAGCCACACAGCTGATACATGCTTCTAGCACTGCTTTTACACACACCCATCTGACAAAGAAAGAAGGCCAAATCTTAGCTGCTATAAACTGAAGTAGGTCTGGAGGGATTAAAAAGCTGAAACTAACTACAACACCTGAAGTCCTAGTATTAAATGCCGCTTGAAAGACCCCAGAAAGACCTCTCATAATAAACTGAATAAAGCAGTTAAAACCCCCAAAACATTCACCAGCTCAGTAACAACCTATTTTACTCATCTTATAAATAAGTGTTTGAAAACATCCTTGTCTGAATACATCAGGAGGTATTCTTCCTATGTAGATCAAAAAGAATGGCCCAAATAAAGCGCTACCACACCTTTTCAGTTAGTGAGATGACACATCTCTCAGCTAGAAAGCCAACTTTGTATTTTGCTTATATCACAATAAACAATGAAAAATACATTTTTAAAATATTGATGCTGTAAAATAAAAATCAGTGAACAATGCAATTATTTTTTTCTACACATAGTAATAAAAATGCAGTGTGTTTTATCACCTTTTGATTTCTTATGCTAAAGAGCATTACACACAAATACACCGATGCATCTAAGTCTACAGTGTTGAAAAAAAGAAATCTAAATCCAGCTTCCCTGTTGCCATACTCTGGATTTTTTTGCATTACTATGATTTTTTTTTTTCCATGGGAAAGTATCAATTAAGTCAGTGTCGAAAATATTTGTAGATCAACTTCACCCTCAGGGTCTCAGTGCTGCAATACTTGAGTTCTCAACACTGAGAACTCAAATTGTGTTTAGAACTCCTGCTTTTATTCTTTCTCTTTTTAAGCTTGTAAGTTTGCAGAATAACGTCCACTGATTGTTTAAGTGCTTGTTACTGCAAACTCTGCTTGAAATCTCATCTACAGAACTTTTTTTAAAGTACCAATAATCAGGCGATGTAGGCAGCAATCACACGCATCATACTGATTTACTGAACTGCCTGTTCAGCTCCAAGCTGCTGACAGGGCCAGCCGCTGTTATGAAGAGCAACATACTTCCAGATTTTCCTTGAGGGCAGGATAGCAAGTTCTGGGCTTGAATTAGAAACATTTGGTAAGAAATCTGCACAATAGAGCTGGACTGTGAGGGAACACTCTGTCCTCCTCGCTCATGGCACTCGATTCAAATGTAATCCACAACAATTAAAAATCTTTGCTATGGAAGTAGCTCTGAAAACGCTTGCTTGCAAGCCGTCTCAGCTGGCATCAACTGACCGGCTTAGCAGGCAAGCCTAGCAGTCAGGCATCCCAGCTCACAGAGACAGCTCAGTTCACACTCAGCGTGAGAATAAAACTATTTGATTTGCATCCACCAAATGCACACTAGTAAAATACTTCTCCTGGAACAAGGGAAATGCACCCAGGCACTTGAATTTGGCTTGGGCACTGCTCACGCCCTGTGCACTACATTAATAGCCTGATGATTACTACACATATGCCCCTGTATCTAACAGGCAAGGCAGATGCAGAAGATGGGCACATGGCACAGTGTGAGCCTGTGCACTGGAGGAAGCGAGAAGCAACTTTCTCTGTCCTCTCTGCTCAGCTTTAGGTAAAGGGAACACAGACTGGACAAGTACAGCAAATCTCCCCTCTAGTGTACAGATTTGACTATGTGATGAACCTTAAAAAAAAAAAAATCTGGTAAAAATTACTTCTAGCATAGTATAAAAGGGAGGGTGCTCTGCCACCTCACCTGGCAGCAGTTACCACAGTTCTGTGCCCCTGAATGAGGCCTTTTAAGGCAGCTCTGGTCTTAACACAATGGAAAGCCTGCCTGAGTGACAAATAAGAGCTAGTCAGAGGACAAGGTTGTCTTGTGTAATTTTGTGTCCATTCTTCAAGGCTCTTTCCTAACATTTGACTGGAGGCAGTGACAGCTACAGCTGAAGGCAACCCCGCAATCTGTAATTATTCTCACAATCCACTTGTGAAAGACCCAGCAGTCGCCTTGGTCACTAGATGCTCTGTATCTCCTACAGTATGATACAGAGGACTCTGCCCCCAACACTCAGCTCAACTATGTCCTGGAGGAATGGCTAATTTCCTGAGAGATGGACCTACCAAATTTGCTACAGCGAAGCAATAAATAACTCAGTGTTACTGCATTTGGAGGCACAGTCCTCTCCCTTTTCACTGGAGATGCAACCAGAGCTGCAGAACGGATCCTGAAGAGATGTGTGAAGGTTTGTGTGACACAGGCTGGCTGGCAAGGGAAGGGAGGATGCCCTGGCAACCCTGCCTTGCAAGCCAGTCTCAACAACAGACTCTACCGTTAGCTGCAGATGCAGTCTGAGAGTTAACATTAACATCTTCCCCTTCCTGGCTACAGAGAACTTGATTTCACGTCCACACCTAGGAAAGACTCAGTCTATTCTTTCTGAGACACAGAAGGCACCATTTTGCTGCTCTTTCATCTGTGTCAACAAAATGGTGATTATGGAAGGTATTTTAGAAGATGACATCTCTCACACCCCAGATAGCTGAATCCTTTACAACTACTCATCTCCTCCTCTTGTGAAATACATGTGAATGGAGGAAGGAAGAATCAGAGAGAAGCACTCTTCAAGCACAGTCACACGTGCTCATAATCCTGCTTCATATTTGCAGGGCAAGAAAGCTAGAACCCAAACATAAGAGCGTGCCTATGAAGAGGGAGTTTACTAAAGGTGCGACTTATTTCATACGATGAGAAAGCCTCTGGCAGACAGAAAGGAGCTGTGTTCTCCCCTTCATGCATTCATATGACTCCCATTAGTAACCCAGGAAGAAAAAAAAAGAGTCATTATTTCCAAAGGTTCACATGACCACTGAAGCCACACATCACTTCTGAGAACACAGATGTGCTCACCCTGGCTTGAGACCCTGCGGGGCAGTGCTAATTAGCATCTCAGCAAACACATAAGGCGGCCAAGGCCTCCTGGGAGCCTTTCCATGGTGCTTTGATCAGCTGTGCTGCATGCGTGGTGATACCAGCCAGGGAATCCCCGCCTAGCAAGCAAGTGGAGAAATTCTCTCCCGTCAATGGTGACTAGTTGCGTGGCTGAATCAAAGGCAGCCATGGCTGTGGGTTTTCTTTACTCATGCCTGAAGTGTCATAGCTACTCCCCCCCTAGAGGGAAAGGCAAAATATACTAGGTCACGTATCCTGTGGAGGCAAGATCAGAGAACTTAACTTCTCAGTGTTCCTCAGAGATTGCTTTTTTAGAGCAATAAGTAAGTTATACATTTTTCCTCTCTTGCTTTATTAAAATACCATACTCACATTTTCCTGTTTCTTCCTGGTCAAAGTCCCTCTTTCACTCCTAAAGCACAAACTAACAGAAGAATTCTTTCTTGCTTGTACATAGAGACATACTCAGTAATTGGGGAAGGGTCTGATCCCAGAGGTGCTGGACACCTTCAATTCATCTCAATTTCAAATGAAATTGAAGTTTGTGGCACCCACAGAGTTCTCCCAGATTTCCCACTCTTAAGCGAGTCAGTGCAAACAGCCAACCAAGCATGCACTCTGGAGATGAGAGCTAAGAAATTATTAAAATAATGTAAACCACATGCAATTTAACACTGCCATTTGAGCTGGTGATCAGCACTTTTTCACAGCATACATAAAAAAAAGCACTGTTCATAAGAGCCATCAAAAGACAGAGTAGCATACAGCCTTTTTTCCAGCTGTACTTTTCAGATCCAAATCATTATTTCCAAATAGTGACTGAAGTGGAAGAAAAGGGAGAAAGAAGGAAGTTGCTTTTAGACTGTGAAATACCCAGTTTCTTTGAAGTGTAGGGCTGTCTAGCCTAATACTCAAGTGACCAGCCACCAAGAAATAAGTTATCCTGAAACACTCAGAGACTTAACAGTACTAAACAGCACATGAAAATAACTTCAATAATAAAACAATTAATTTTCTTCCTCTAAGTGACAACTAGAACTAGTGCCCATCCAGTATTTTGCTTCCAGTTTCTCCAAACTTTCAGTTCCGTCTTCAGGACAAAATTGCTTTCCTGTTGTTTTTGGAAAGGGAACATGATCACATAAAGACATACCCAGCCCACTGAGGTTTCCCTCTCTCTCATTTCACTCGTACGACCAGCCATCACACAATCCTACCTTCCCAGCTGTCATCACACAGCGCTGTCAAATCCAGCCGAGGCACTTCTGACACAAAGCTGTTTTCCTCAGCATCAGCATCTTGATTTCTTTGCAACTTGTTTTCAGGAATGCTTGGATGCTCTTGAATCTTCATACTTGAAGTCAGCTATATTCCCATATACCCACAGAAATAAGAGAGATAGAAAAAAAAAAATGTTTCAGGAGGCAGAGGAGGAAAAAAACCACCCCTGCAGTCACAGCAGCAGTAAGCTCATGTCTCTAGCTAAAAAGATCCAAACAAACAGACTCTGATGTTTCCAGCTCCAAATCCAAATACCCTGCTCGGTGACCCCTAAGTACTAATTACTCACTCCCACCGGTAAAAACATCTGTTCATCTGCCTTTCTTCAATGTTTTCTTCTTTAGAAAGCTACTGCAAGTTCCCAAGACTGCCTGCCCTGACAACTGCATGCATCTGAAAAAGCCTCCAGTAATCGATTGGGATGAAAAGGGAGGGAGGAAGGCAGGGAGAAAGGGAGAGAGAGGGGGCGGCTGTGTACACTTCCTACGGGAGCGCAACTCCTTGGAGCAACAACAAAAACGCTGCTGCTGCTGTAAGGCTGTAGCAATATGGTGTCTTCTAAAAAGCAGGCAGCAGAGCTCCTGAGGTAGCAGCCGCAGACAGCAAGCAGTGCAGGCTACGTACATGAAGGCTCTCATGCAGGCTGTGCTGGCTCAGATCAATTAGTGCCAGCTAAGCTGGGCTGGCTGCACATTCCCTGATTTCCTGTGGTTGTTTTCTAGCTGGGCGTGGGGAGAGCAGAACTATTTATGGAGGAGCTCTGGGTATTAAAGCAGTGTTGCGCAAATCCAAACGGCAGTGGGGTTTGGCATCTCAGCTGGAAGCAGTGTGGACTCTGGGAAAAAGCCAAAAAATTCACACAAGCATCCAATGACTTAGGGAAAAAAAAAAAAAAAAGGCAGAATGCTGTCAAGTAAGTGATTCATCATTTAGCACTACCTAGAAGCAACTGCTGTTTGTCTCACCACTATTCACCCCTGCACATACCACACGTCGTGTGCATTTATGCAGAAATCACTGCCATTCCCACTATCCTGACACACAGTGTGCGTGTCTGTAATAGTGCTTGATGACACGAGCAGTTTTATCACTCTGAAATAAATTATCTGTAATGCTTCACAGGGGGCAGTAGGGAAAAGTAAGTGTAAAGCATGTACATAAACATATAGTGTGATATGCATAAATTCACCAACACACAGAGCTAAACAAATAGACAGCATTACATTACTACATAAACTATTTAATCTTCGTAAGAACAGCTTAAGCATAATTCTCTAAAGTATAGTCTAGCAGGTAGACAATATGCAGATTTGCCCCCTGTAGGTATTTTGATAATATAGTTAGCAATCTGCATATGCTGATCTGCAAAGAAAACGTACCTAAAGAAAAGAATTGGTACATTTGGACATATTTTACTTGTGAATCCAGAAGCACAGCCAAACTGTATTAAATCAATATCCTTAGTACATGCCACTAATGCACATTACATTTTTTTCCATGTGCATAAACCTAATGTGTTTGGGTTTTTTTCCCCCCTTTCAGCAGAGAAAAACAAGTAAGCTTCATGTAGAGAGGGAAAAAAACCTGCCCAGTAGACAGATCATATGAATAAATGTTTTTATCTGGATTCAATCCCATCAATCCCTGCAACTGGACAGGGTGCTAGGTAACCTCATCGAAAGGTTGGACCAGGTGATCTTTCGAGGTCCCTTCCAACCGGGGCTGTTCTATGGTTTTAATAACTGGAGTGATGAACACCCTGGTATTTGTAAAGAGTGTTCTGCATTGTATTTGTATAAGGTCTGTGTTTCCTTTTCATGTCAATAAATTGCCTTTGGAAACACTGTAACAAAAGGAAACACTAAATGACAGTTTGCCAAGCACTAATAACTTGTACAGCTTGACACTAAATCTGATTACAAATTTGTTTATTGTGAGAGCTGTACATGGAAAAATGCTAATTCACTATGCAATATCTTTTAAGCTGCTTCCAGGTTGGGAGGACTTAAATATTTCTTTAATGTCCAGTAACAAATTTCTTGCCAGGATCTAAATAGTCAGTGTACATTACAAACAGAAAGACTGGTCAGTGGCCAGAAACAGGCAGTCTTCTACATTTACTAAAGAACAAACTGTACCAGTTGATAAACTGCATTTAAGCCAGCACAGTATTTTAAGGCTGAAAGAAATAAAGCAGTAAGTTTCAAAATAGGTACTATTTTTAATAACATCAAGAAGTGCAAAGAGAGGAACTTATCTAGATGTTAACAATTTCAGAAGAAGCAACCTGAAAATACCATCTCGTCACCACCACTGATACTAATTACAGACTTAAATGTCTTTCTATGAAGATTGTACAATCTCCTGACTTATTAAGACTCATAAAAGATATCTGTAGCAGATAAGAGCGCTTCCCAGATGGGGAAATATTTCCATTACAGATATATTAGAAAGATCATATTGATGTCTTCTTCCTTCTAAAGTCACTTCAGTTGTTGGAAATATTTAAAAGCTGTTTAAAAACAGGCCTGTGTTGTGCCTGCAGCCAGTTACTCTCCTTTCCTTACTCACTGATGTAGCCTCTAATACAATGAATAAATCATTAGGTGTTCTGAAGAACAATGGTGGTACAAACACAGGAGACTCAAGAAAGCAGATGTTTAACCTTCTTTGCATTAACTCTCCAAACCCATGGAGTGGTAGATAATTCAGTATTCCCATCACTTATTTTCCTGATGCCACCAGTTGCCAAGCTCCACGACAAAAATCAAGTAAGGGAGAACTATTGTGCTTTAGGTATGGATGTGCCATACCTATGGACGTGCCATTTGAGCGTGTCCAGAGAAGGGCAACGAAGCTGGTGAAGGGTCTGGAGCACGTGTTGTACGAGGAGCGGCTGAGGGAACTGGGGTTGTTTAGTCTGGAGAAGAGGAGGCTGAGGGGAGACCTCATCGCCCTCTACAACTACCTGAGAGGAGGTTGCAGAGAGCTGGGGATGAGTCTCTTTAACCAAGTAATGAGCGATAGGACAAGAGGGAATGGCCTCAAGTTGTGTCAGGGAAGGTTTAGACTGGATATTAGGAAGCATTTCTTTACAGAACGGGTTGTTAGGCGTTGGAATGGGCTGCCCAGGGAGGTGGTGGAGTCCCCATCCCTGGAGGTGTTTAGGAGTCGGGTCAACATAGCGCTTAGGGATATGGTTTAGTTGGGAACTGTCAGTGTTAGGTTAACAGATGGACTAGATGATCTTCAGTGTCCTTTCCAACCTAGGTGATTCTGTGCCACAATTTCTTACAAAGCAAAGAGGCAGCAACTTGATGATCTCAGTAGCAGTTGGCAATCACAGTGCACTGCAGATATTACATAAATGACCACCAAAAAAAGTATCTTCAAACTAGGCACCTGAGCTCTGCTTTATAGAAGCTGCTTCTGCACCCATGCTTTGCAGGTACCAACTACAGATATAAGTAACTTGGGGATAAGTCAGCTGCTTTCATTCTCCCTGATCCAAAGGAGATTCAGCATAAAGAGTAGCTCAAGCAGCTAGAAATAAATGGCAACAAAAAGATCTTTGAATTCTGATCGGGAAGTTGTATTCTGTTTGATTACATGTGGATTCAAATCAATTTTATTTAAAAGGCTTGTTTCCCCTACATCTAATCATCCATTACAACCACAGCAGGAACTGTACTTAAACACCTCTTAGTAATAGAATACATCCTGCTGCCTTACTCCTGGGTCATGCCAATGCCCCTCTAGACTTGTTGCCATGTTGGTGTGAATCTTAATCACCCTTCCCTTATCAAAATGTGGGTACTAGAAACCCGTGTTTTTCAAATCACAGTCTGCATCCTGGAGTTTAGCTACTTCCAAGGGCAGATTATGAAGGCTACAAAAGCACTGAAAATGCATTCTGGACACATGTTTCAAGGTATTTTTACGGCCTCATGGAAACCCAAATCTGCACAACCAGTAGCTATGGCAAATTCCAAACACCTTTCCTAATATCTTCAGACTGGAGACAGAGTGAGAAAGAAAAAAGAGTGAGAAAGTCCCTGTCCCTTCCTCATCTTGAATGAGCTGTTTGTTACAAAAGGTATGTCTTTAAGCTGCCTTAAGCAAAAGGCTTATAAACGACAAGGAATGTAAAACTACCCTGCAGGAATGTAACATTTTCTTGACCTTGTAATTCCTATATAATACAATCTCTGGGTTAAGGCTACATCTTCTCCTGCAGTTAAAATTCTAAATTTTAAAACTTTTCCTAAGGAGAAGTTTATTTTAATATGATAATTTCATATTCAAATATACCTCCCCCAGACTAATTTAAAAGCTTAATGGGAGCATTGTGTGGCATGGCAGTGATGGCACCTCCTCCACGTGCAAGCCAATACGTGAGGAACAAGGTGTTGCAAAATCCACACTCTGGAAAACGCAACAGCTCACAAGCAAGTGCAGAATCATAGGGGATTACTGACCCTCTGGGAGTGAAGAAGGAGATCCATCTAAGCCCAGAAAGAGCAGTGATCAAAGGCAGCACTGAACACCCACTGCAGAGGTTACATGTTTCAGTGTCCCATGACCTTCTCCAGCTAGAACACAGCTGGTCAGAGCCCAGCTGTTAGCAAACAATCTCTTTTACCTTTCCTGCTAGATGGAAATAATACCTACCAGAAGTGAAGTCTTTCAAAGGCAATAAACGCATAGCTGCTTTTATTTAAAAAGAAAAACACAAGAGGGGCTAGTTAAAAGATACTATCAGCCCTCAGTTAACTCCAGAGGGCCAGAGAAACCTGACATTGTCCACAACTGTTTTATTGCGCTCCTCTAAAATGGGTGCACGACTGAGGGAGAGGTGCCTCAGACAACTCTCCCTAGTATTTTAAATGCTTGGCTGTCTAGAGGTATTTCAAGCAAACCCAAATGAACCAGTGACACAAAGGTGTTCACCTAACCCAACCCCAGTATTTGCTTTGCTGAACAAAGCGAATGCAGGAGGTGGGTGTTGAGCAGAAACAGAAAGTTGGGGAAAAAAACGTTGCCATCAATGTCACATCTCCACTCCTGACATTCATCCCAACCACCAACCCTTAGAGACACGCAGATGATCCAGTTTCTTAAGACAAATGGACCACAGACACCTATATTCAAAGACAACAGGCTGCACTGGGAAATCATAAATAAAAGACCAAATGATTTTAGAGAAATCAAGAGAGACAAGCTAATCTTACTACCCTGGGAGATAACCAGTCACACACCCTGTTTGCAATGATTAGTAAGGGAACTTGGCGTCACATAAACCAAAGTGCTGACTTCAGTGACGCTTCCCTTTTTGGCAAGGAGGGATTGAAGGTACTGAAGCAGATCCTTTCAGACTCCTCAGCATTTGAGAGGCTCCCTAAATTATGTAAATAAAGAGCAGAGGGAAGGGAAAGAAAAAGCAAATGCTAACTCCATTTCCCTGGGAGAAAGAGAGTTCCACAGAACTATATACCTAACTACTTGTTTCTACTCAATAAAAAGCCCGCTTAAAGATCACAAAACTGAAACACAAAAACCAAAAAATACCAACCTGAGAGTGCCTGAAAAAAACCTCATCGTTTTCACTTTCTTTGCTACAAAAAAAACAAAAACAAAAACAAGCCAACATATTATAAATACAAAACCAGACTTGCCTTGTAACAGAAACAAGCAGGACTTCTACACACACAGGTTTTTAGGTTCTTGCTACTGCTGTACACTTACTAATTCATTCAGTAAATGAAGGGACACTCTGGGCTGCAGCATTTCAGGCTGCTAAACTAGGTGGTTTTGCTTCCTCTCAGGAGCTATTTGTGAAAAATATAGTGTCATTTAATTCCAGCACCCTTAACCTAAACCAATACAACTCTCCCAACAAACGTAACTGTGGAGAAAAATTGCCATCTCAGGTGAGCAGAGCGGGGCTGTACAGCTCTCGCAAAAGAGTGAAGCACAAAGAAAAGGGCTCTATTCTCAACCCAGCAGCCAGGTGAGACAGGCCCTACAGTCCCCTGTGTGGAGTGTGCTGGTTCAGGTGCTTCGTTGCTGACTTCTTTTCAAGTCTGCACCATCAGCATCTTTAGTGACATTCCTAACAGGTTGGGAGAAGAGTCTTGGTGGTGTATGCTGCTGGGCGGAGCCCACACAACATACACAGTGCCTCCATACAGTGCTACTTTGAAGCTAATATGGTGGGTAATGCTGGTCTGCAGCATAACTAAATGTCACCGTCATAGTCTGTGGTGAAAGATCTTTTAGGCTGTACTACAACTACAGGGAAAATAAAACATACATATATTAAAAAAAAAAATAAAAAAAAATCACCTTTCTTCAGATAAAATTTCCATGTCATCAGGTCCTGTTCTGTCTAGAGGCCTGGATGAGCTAAAGCTTTCCATACTCTGTAATACAGTAAATGTTAAAGCAGTAAGATACACAAGAGAAACAGATTCAAGCTGCAGGCCATTAAACAGATCAGATATAGAAATATCCAACAGGACTTCTAGAAACAAGACAGCAATCAGACTACTGCCTGCTGCACATTTATAACAAAACAAACCCCACACTTTATTGCCCATAACCTGTAAAAAAAACAGCTGCTCACTGCTTCATCTCTTTCATCAGATGACCTCAAAATGTCTAACAGAATAATGCTGCATGCTACCCCGCCAGTTCCCATTTTACAGACTGATGGACAGGCTGAGCTTAAGAGCAATTCTGTGCTGTGTACAAGTTCTGTAAGAGCAGGTACTGAAGTCCACAGCATCTTCACAGCAGGACTTGTTATGCTCATCTTAGAAAACACTGCCCTTCTCAGAAAAACCCTTCCCCAGTTTCTTCTTTAACAGGCAGAAGAATGCAAAGAGACTGCCATATGCACAGAGGTAATGTTAAGTTGTGCTAATATGAATGCAGGGCAAGAAATTCAACTGGTTATGACAACTTGTTCTGAAATTTCTCTTGGTTTCCATTAGGGACATTAATGCTTGAGAAAGTACTGTGAAGACAATCCATGTTGCCACTTTGGGCACATATCCAGGAGGTTTTCTACCCTGTTTTTTGGGCAAGTCCCCCTTAAATAGGCAGAAGTCAGTCAGTAGAATGCAGTGTGGTTCCTGCCCTGGCCCCAGGAAGTGTGTGCACAGACTTCTTGAGGCAGTCACAGCCCTCTCTCACCTGCTGCACCTCCAGTCCCATAAGGTGACACAGCTCAGTTGTTCCAGCCCCGCTTAATATGATTCTTCAAGTCCTACTGGTACCTGGCTACTATGTCTCTGAAATGCAGTTACAAGCTTTTAATGCTTTGTGGTTGGTTTGCTCAGGAGAGTAAGTGGAACTGACAGTTTTTCCACTGCTGACTTACGCTTTTGAGTCAGATGCAATTAGACAGCTAAGAGGAAAGCTTCCACACACTGTCCTACATACTCTTTCAGGCTTTGAAAGGCAGGAAAGCTCAGAAAGCAGTGGCTAAGAACATACAACATTACAAACTTGTTTACATGATGAAAGCCTATTAGTAGTACTGATTATGTCCTTTGATACTTCAAGTAGGTAGTCTAATTTGGGTTATTATTTGAAGTGTAAAGATGTAGCCAAAAGAAAGCTAAACCACCACACATCCTGCTGGCAGTCTCTGAAATGCAGTAAGTGCACTCATGAAAACTTAAAAAGCAGCCTTTGCTCTTCAAAAAGAGTAGCACCGTGCTCTCTGCAATCTGTTTCATAATATTCCCAGCTGACAATCCCACCGCGACACTTCCTCCAGCAAAGCAAACAAGAGCCACACTGATGGTCATCTTGGTCAAAGTGCTTTTTGTGCAAGGTTAGTCCATTTTATGTTCCTTCCCACCTTTGCCCCTTGAGAGATCCAAAAATGAGGGGCAGGGCAAAGTCCAGTGGACACAGGTAATTTTGAAGACATTTCTTCCGGGCATGTTTTAAGACTTCAGGTCCACAGCAAAAGTGGACACTTCTGTCAGTCTTTCCTTTCCCAAATCCTGAGTCAAATTCTCATTTAAACTGCTTTACACTCCACAGGTACAGAGAAGAGGTGCAGAAAAGAATGTAAAGCACTTGACCTTTGCCAATCTTAAAGTCCATTGCTACAAGCAAAGGCGCAAAGTGAAAGTGTGTCTATCTCACTGTGCTCTTTCATGAAGTATCACATGAGTAGGTTACTGATATTGAGCACTAAATCTAAGCACAGACTACAGTTTTTGGCATCTTTCCTTCTTTTTATCACAAAGAGAAGACAAATCTGCCTCTCTCTAGCATCTCTGCACAGGGTAAGAGCATCAGGTCATTGCAATTTTGTGACCTAAACAAAATGAGTCCCAACACAATGTCACATTAAGTAGGAACTCACTCACAGCAGGCTCTAAAACTTAATCAAGTAAAACTGAAGGAAATGCCCTACGTGGAAGGACAATCTTTTCACACAGCTTTCACTGTTACTAGTAAATGTGTAATGCATACCTGGTGCCAGGCACCGGGATGCATAGCACTTCTGCCATCGGAAGAAGATCCTGCATTGAAGCACAGTACAGTTTCTCAACTGCTGACACTGTAATGAGTGTCTGGTTTGCTTGAGAGAGAAGGAGGGTACATCAGTTTTATTCTACAGCTTGTAAAAGTTGGCAAACTGTCTTCTACTGTGAAGGTCACACAAGAATATGCTGGGCAAATTCTACAGTATTCCAGATTTTAGGACGTTTTATCAGTGTCATTTACCTCCTCAGTAAAAGTTAGCTAGAGGGATCACCTTTTGGACCAATACATTCTAAAGTGTTTTGCAAACTGCAAACACCACAGTAACACACAGACTTTAGGGAAAAGGCATAAAACACTTTTGTCATCTCATTATCAAGAAGTCACTTGTGATCTACATTAGCAGGAATATAAAAATAAACTTGACCTAAACTGTGAACCTACATCTGAGGTTCCAACCTCCTTGCAAGGCTTTTGAAAGACTGGGAAAAAGACTTACTTCCTTTTTCTCTTTCCAAAATGGTTCGCTGAATTCAGAAGAAAAAAGCAAAAAGTTGTAGAAAGAGAAAATGACTATAGATGGAGTAATAGGATCATAGCAGAAGTACGGCTTCTCAGTTGCCTCACCACAAAGGTTACAAGTGCGGGATCCAGTGTTCCCCATAGTCCAAAATAACCACTTATGCCTGTACCGTAGGCAAAACCATCTACTCAAGGAAACCAGGTATACACTGAAATAAAAAAGACTTTTTCCCACCCTAGTACTAGGCGTCAAACAGTACAGGATGCCAGCTTACCGCAGGACTGTCCTGATTGTCATTAAGCTCTGAAAGCTTGGTGCTGGATTTCTGCCGTTTTGGTTTATTCCTTTCACTAAGATATCCAGAGCTGTTGTCTTGTAATTTTTCTACTTCTTGAGCAGCTAGAATACAGTCTTCAAGATTGCTGAATCCAGAGGGAATGTTTTCTTTGTTGACAACTTCCCTGAAAAGAAAAGGGACATTACAACAAGAGGTTGTTTAAAACACTCTCCCGCTACATTTATGGTAGCAATAGAGAAATACTTCATGCTGACTGGTGCAGTTCTGGCAACATCTTCTACACCCTATGAAACCAGTATCTCTGGTTCTTCCTAATGCAGCAGACAACACACACTGTGCAATGCTAAATCCCATTGAGGAGTGAAAGCCAGGTGTAAACACCTCAGGTTAGAAAGCTGTGAGGATCAACATTTGTGACTTGATTCACTTCCCACTAAAGCCAATGTAGCGAATCCCACTGACTGCACATGGAAGCTGGACTAGCTCCTGGCTGTCTGTGGTATTTTTATAGAGAATACGCAGCGTATTTTCCTTTGAGACACGTGCTTTTAATTTAGAAAAGTGATTCACAGCTGCGGTCCAAGGATCTCCTTTGGTGCATGACACTGCATAATCGGCCCTCCTACTCATACTCTCAAATGCAAGAGCAGGACTGTGGTGCTTTAGCCAAATGCTTGGTTCCTATTTGGGATTTACACAAACAGAAAAGGGAATGCATCTCTGCAATGGCAACACAACTGCTAGGACAGAGAACTGTTCTGCTATGCTGGGAAGTGAATGGGACAGGTAGCTTTAAGCCATCATGTGATGCACTAGCTGGGACTCTCTGGGCTTTCAGGGTTTGTGCATGTTTTCCAGAAGCCTGGCATAGGCCTTATCTTGCCCTGCACAATTAGCCTGCTGGGTCCTTCAGCATGCAGTTTTTCCTTCATAACCTGTTTAGTAGTCTTCTCTCTACTTTGTGCAATAATGAAGATGCACATACATAACACATCATTGCATTATGGGAGCAAGGGAAACACAATGCCTCTCATTCTTCACTATCCTACCCTGCTGGAGACTAAAGGCAAGCTGCTTACACTTGACATTGAAACTGGAACGTTTGCTAACTGTTGCATGTGCAGTTGCCTTATACAGTGCTATGCGACTCCAAAAGCCTGCTTTCACGAACAGCAGGAGAATTTATCTAGACTTGCACTGGTCTGACAAGAAACCAGTTACTCTGCAGTACCTGGACAGTGCCAGCGTGACAAAGTAATCAGATCAAAAACAAACCCAGAAATTTTCAGTGATTTTCAGGATCATGAATCTGTAGGTTTTGTTGGTGGAAAAGAGATACAAAGAGGTATTATAAACTTATGATTAAACTTCCAAGATAACACATTTGCCTTTGTGGAAGTTTTTACAAACCCCTGAGCAGACCAATTACATGTACATAGCCTGTAGATCATGTAGTCTGCAAAGCCTGGGAGGTCACCTGTGTGTTTCTGTGATAAACACTCTTCCTATCTGAAATCCCATCTTGCGGCATTACAAATCCTCTTGTGATCCATCACAAGGCAAGGAGATGAAGTCACTGACATTCAAAACAACAACAGAAAGAAGTTTTGAAAGGAATTCCCAATTCTGATAATTCACCCATGGAAGTTCCCAGCAATCTGACCTAAGGGAACCAGGGAAAACAGTTTGAACACTAGTCAGCGTTCAAAACTTCTGATGTACTTTAAATCCTTGGTTCCAGCTTTACGGACCAAACTTGAACAACTGTGTCACCATGTCTAAAGGCAGCTCTGTATCGCAATGTTAAAAAAAAGCCCTGCAGTACTATATGCTTCCAAACACGTACACTAGCCAGTCTCTGACCTACTTACCTGAGAAGCCTGTCAGCAGGGCTACTAAACAAGAAAAACTACTTCAGAGCTGCTGCCAGATACTTTGGTGACTTGCAAGTGCTAATTTCCCAGTCCATCCTCACAGCATATTTTCATTCATAAGGAAATGGCTTTTTATTTTGTAACTATGGATTTTTTTACAACAGTAGCATTGACACATTTTGGGAAATAGCATGGCTTCAATATTAACATGAGGTACTCATGGTTAGCCACCTGTACAAAAGTGGCTTCATATAGGGAGGTGCAGATCCAATAGAATTTGGGGAATTCAGTACCCAGGAAAAACAACAAGAGCTTGGATGTTCATTTCGGAATCTAACTTGACATCCTAGCAATCCAATACTACAGTCAAGTATATGCATTCTTTACAAGAACTAATGCTGTGTTAAAGCTAGACATATGTGTAAGCACTGATTAGATCATGGCCTTGCAAAGTCTGTAGTTACAGTTCCTCAAAGATAGCTATGCCTTGGGCAAGTGTTTGTTAAGGCTGTGGTGGTAACACATTTGTACCACACAATCTATGCCACAAGTAGAGGAGTATGAAAGGAAAAACAGGTATTATTTTTACTACTCTGACAGACATTTAATGAAATTCACCACTAAATCATGTTTAAAGTTTGTGTAACAGGGTGGATAAAAATTCTTAAATTCTGATTAATCAAAAGGAAGATTTTTTTACTTTCAGAAAGTCTCCCAAGTCTCCTCAATAAACCCAAACATAAGCTGTGCCTCCACATACAAAAGGGGAACTTGATCCCATTTTTGAAGACATTCTGAATTCAGAAAAGCACCTACACCCAATGCTTTTATCTAAAGTTACAGGCAATAGGGCCAACTGCTTGGGAATTTCCACTAAAGCAACACACTGTAGTTAATTCCAAATACTGTAACTCAACTATACTGCATAAAAAACCTGGATTCTTATCATGTTTTGCCCCACTTCACGACCTCTAATAAACACTACATTTTCCAGCTCTAACTGATGCAATGGAGCTCTGCACTTTCAATTCAGGGCAAGGGCCAGTGCATTTCATAACAGAACTAAGCATTGCCTTGATAAGAGGACATGACTAGGGTACAGTTAATCAAATATACTTTCCAAAACAAAGAAATCAGGCTCGTACATGTCTCTGTTTCTCCGGGCTTCCTCCTGCTCTTTGTGGTGTCGCCTCCTCTGCCTGGCAGACACATTAGAAGAGGCTGAAGATGTTCCCGATTCAGAGTCCTCTGAACTCTGGCCGCCTGAGCCATGAACATCAAAGAGATGCTGCTCCACGGCTGAGCGGATTGTCTTCTCTAAATACCTGTCAAGCCGAAAAATAAGGTCAATTGCGCTCAAAGACTTTGTGGAGCTCCCTCTCTGCAACAATAAATAAAGGGTATCTGAGGGTTATGTTTTATTATGATGGCAAGGCAGTATAAAATGTCCTATGGCTGTGACATCCGCAAAGAGCTAAGCCAAAATCTTCAGATACCCTGATGTTCAGGTCCCTCAGAAGAGCTCAGCCTTCCCAATTCATCATCACCTTTTTTATTTGTAGGGATGTTTGAACCTTCAGTAAAACTGCTAATTTTACTCAGTGCAACTACAGACATTGGTGCCTAACTTTCATACTCCACTTTAACAGTCCTTGCCCTGACAAAATTGTATTTGATACCCAGCCATGCTGACAATGGTGAAGTCTCTTGTGCAATCCAAGCTCAGTAAGGCAATGGATCATCTGCAAGAAGGTGATTCACTGCTGTCTCACAGAGGGATGAGAACACACAAACAGTACCTCACTACATACTCCTCATATGCTTAACTCAGTGACCAAGCACAGATTTGGTTCCGAGTTCATGCTGTTTTCATGCTGTTCTTGTGCCATAAATGCACCCACAGCTACCCTTGACTTACTCTAGCACAGGATCACCATCACACCCACTGGCAGTGGGCTTCCACAGCAAGGGAGCCTCTGCAGTTGCATCAGTTAAAGATGTGAGACTAACTGAACTTTCAACACAACCAAATCTCCTTCATTTTGGTACAGACATTTTCTTGTAATATATCCTTCCTACCTTCCTTAATCAGAGGAAGTATTTATGGGCAAAATCTAATTTTTTTTTTGTGCAAAGATCATTTGGAAATACATTTTTGGGCATCGCCACCCCATCACTGCTTCTTGTAATGCTTTAAATAGTCTGCTGAAGAACAAGTTTTTCAAACACACCTGTCCAAAGTCCATATATAGCTTCTAGTGCTTTTTCCATAATTAAAAAAGTTATTTGCAGGATTTTCTGGTTAATTTTCAACTGACTAGCTGTAAGTATGGGAACGTGTAACCTGGGCTGATTTCTCCAGAGAATTTATAAAAGTTGTTGCTAAGTTGCTACAGTTGTAAGTCTGCTGAGATGGCAGTTCCTCAAAAAGTCAAAAGATCTTAGCAACTGCAAAACCCCACATGGTTTAACTAGGCAAGTATGTCTGTGTTTCAGGTAATGACAAGAATCATTTCTGCAAACCCATCAGCCATTGGGAATTTCCAGCTCTGGCAAGGGAGACAACTCGTTAGCTCTGCTGCTCCCAGGTACGGTAGTGGGGTCAAGCCCCATCCTCTGCTGGGATGCAATGGGGCGCAAATGAGAGCAAGAGGATAACACAGTGTGAATAGCTTCTCTAAACATGCAAGTTCTACCTAACCAAAACACCACAGGCATAGTGCAAGGAAAGAACCAAGAGCCTGAGAATTTTTCAGAAGGAAGTGATTTATTATCATTGCAGATACTTTGGTTTGGCAAACACTGTCTTTTTTTGTTTATATAAGAACAACCGTTAAAGAGAAATCAAAGAATAACCAGCAATACTTTAAAAAGTTCCAATACACAAAAAAGGTAGCTACAAAATTGTAAAAGAGACACTTACTCTCCTGTAGCAGGAATGTTACTACTGACTTGTGATACATGGGCACTGTGTAAAAGAAAAAAAAGAGGAGAAAGTTAGATCTAATTATCACAATAAGGTCTTACAAACCCTCACACTTTGCGGCACTAAGATTTAAAGGTCTGAGCTGTCTCAACAACAATTGTATGCGCATGCCATAAGCCTTCCCCTTAAGGAATTTTCACTGCCACAGTGACGTGGGACATTTTGACAATATCCTCAAGAATTAATTTCTCTGTCATTCCCTTGCAGTAGGCCAGGGTCTAATGGAAAGTATTTCAACCTCAGTACGTTGCAGACTTTTTTACTTTCTTCTGAGCCTTCTGCTGCAGGAGGTTGTCCTAGCCTCATCACAAAAGTCCTTGCTTTTTGAGGCTGACTTGAAAACGTATACACTGTGAAAGAGGACTTAAATATTAAGACTCTTTAAATATTAATGGAGGATAAAGGCACAATACAGGCTTTGCACAGTTCTCCTCCTGCTGCTCTCCGATATTCACGTTATTTGTTTCACCTTTTTAAAAATAAAATGTAGGCTCTCTTCTTCCCCTTTTCCCTCAGTCTGTTTTCAGACTCAGGAAGAGCTGACGCAACTGTAGGTGTCATTGCTTGCTGTTTAAAGCCCTTCTGAACAAGCTGACGTGCCAGCTTGCACAGCTGTCACTGTCTTCCTCTCTCTGCCAAACTGAGTCTTGTCCTGTGCCCTCTTCCCCCACGCTGACTTGGCTCCACAGATAAGGTGACACTTTTGCCTATCCATCCCTCCTGTGAGATTGCTAAGTCAAGTAAGTTACAGGCCTAGGGGCTTCATTTTGATCTATTCCTGTATCAGCAGAGGAACGAGCGGTACAACTGGTTGATATATCTTAATAAAATGGCACTGTGTGGCCAGGGTACAAGCCAGGCTGGATGCAAGACATGCTTCCCGCCAAAGCAGCTGTTCACTGCTTTCAGTCTTTACAGCTTCTCCCAAACCGTTTCAGTGCAGAAGAACCATCAACACCTGACTCCCTTTCACTAACCAAAGGTTTCCTCTCTGCTTTCCTTGAATATTTCACACTTCACCACACAGATCTAGAGTTAGCTAAGAAGCTGCAGCACTCTCAGATGATAAACACTTTGTGGCTTTCCTAGGTTTGAGCGTCACTTGTAGTCACATGTCAGAGGACAGGAAGGGTAAATGAGGGGCCACTACAGCCAGTTTAACAAACCCAACAAAACAGCCTAACTCCTGTGGTGAAGTACAAACCCCACAAACACCCAGCTGCAAATCAGACTTGCAATATGCTTCAGCTTCCTTTGGCTGAGCCAGTGTGTTCACCTTCGTGTGGGTAAAGCAGTGTGCCCTAACCACATGCATGCTGTCCTGGCTTCACTTGGTGCTCATCTCCAGCCCAGGCACAGGTCCCTGGAGCGGTGGCACAGCATGAAAGCAGTCACAGATTTGCCAGCATTTCCCACATTATCTGTACAGCACCTGAACAGCTGTGTCATTCAGATGATTTCATGAACAGAAGACACACAAACAAGTATTGCTGTACTTATTATTACGGACATGCAATCTGCATATAGGAAAAAAAATATTGCAAGATCTCCCTCTTCCCCACACATAACATCTTGACTATTAACTACTGAATGGCTTTGCAATTTGAAGCGCACATTTCAAGCACCATACTTGCTTTCCTGTTCACTTACATAAACTATTAGGCCTCCTCCCAGCCCAAAACTATTTTTTAAGACCTGGCCTCCCATGGAAGATGAATTAGCAAGTAAGATGCTAGCTAGTGTGGTAGGCTAAACCACATTATAAAATACAATTCATATGCTGGCTACTGCTCCTACATGTGTGGGAGTAAGTTAATATTGTATCAACTTTCTGTAATATTTACATGAAATCCATACTGAGCGGGGGTGTCTTTCATATCACACCTTTCTTCTCTGTTTTCACATCAGGAAAGTGGTAGTAGAGGGGAGATAGGATTGTTTGGATTCTAGTTTTTTTAAAACATCCCTAGGATGCAGGTATATCTACCCATCGGACAAGACAGAAAATCTCAGGGAACAGCTCTTCCCTCTATTTCCAACAGGACTAATATCATGCAAAAATGCAAACTCCTGTTTCACATAAACTTAAAGGCTAGATACTGTACGCGAGTAAAACTTCACGCCGTTAACTCTGCCTGTTCAAGGCCAACAGTCCCTACCTGCAAACCACTCAGATCATAACTGACAACACACCAGCTTCTTTACATAAAAAGAAGAAACAAAAGATAAAGCTGCAAAAATACCTAAGTAAAATGCAAAAAATGTTCTTAACACCCCAATACATTCTGTAGTTGTCTAATTCTCAGTTAACTGTCTGCTTTACTAACACCAATTATGTTTTAAGTCCATTAACCTTGCTAATTCATGGTGATGCATATCTGCATAACAATTACTTTGTGGTATCTAGAAAAGCCCTACTCAGACAGTATAGATTCTGCTGGAGTACCAGTAATATGGTGATTTTCAAACTACTGACAAATAACAAGGAAATACGTATACAGCTACATGCCAGCTGAGTGGATGACTACAAATTGAAGCTCTGACATTCTGATTTTATCATCTTTCCCTTCTAAATACTGATTCCTTGTATAGCAAATATAACTTTATTCTTATCTCTGTGATATTTTAATGTTCTTTTATTAGCTCCCTCTCAGTAAGATGGAGATTTTAAATCAGAATTTTTCCAGATACACTAAATTTCTTTAATTCCACAACTGGTAACTTTCCTTGCTATTTCATTTTCAAGCTTAATTTAAATGCATTTCAAAATCACTTGATTTACTCTGTGCCAACCTTTTTTACATCAGGAAAGTTCACATCCAAAACAAATGGTGAAGGGGAGAGCGTTATACAGTGGTTTTAGGATTCAAGCCTGCCCAGGGACAGAGCATGAGGTGCTCGAGCGCATTAGCAAACTTAGGGAAAGGGAGACCCCAACTGAGGGAAACGGACAGCCCAGAAGAGCAACCAAACATGTCGGGTGTATCCTGCGGGGTCTTCCAAACTTCTTGGGTGGCAAAAGTCACTCTGCCATTGGATCTATGCTTCATGGAGCAGGCGAGGTGAGCTGTGCCCAGAAAAGCCCTCTTGGCATGCCCACAGGCAGCTGCTCAGAGGGCTGCTTTGCTCAGTAAATCATCCAGACAACAGAAAATCATTTCTGTTTTGGTTAATTATTTTCTCCTCATGTCTGATACATACAGTCAATTATCTCCACAGCTAGATTATCTTTATTAAATTATGCAGCTGCTGCAAAGCACGATGAAAAATATGACTTTAAAGTTCCTCCTCGGATCACAGAAAGCAGCAGGAGTTTCCCAGTGCTGAGGACTTTACTTTCAGAGAGCCAGCCACAAAACCGGCATCAAGGCACACAGCTGTTTTAAGTGCTGTAAACTTTTGAATTGGCTTCTTACGACCCTCACACTTTTCCCTTAGGGAAACCTGACCTCTAGCACTTCCCAGTGTTGTCTAACTTGCTTACCAAAGTCTTTTGCTCACTTTGAGAGGAGTCCCATCAGCTCTGGATAACATCTTGCTTCACACATAAGGTAAACTCTTACTGCATGGCCTCTTCTCCCATTAATGTTTTGACCTCAAGTATGGGAAGGTGGTATTTTCCATTACCTTTAAGCACATTAAATCTCCCCTGCACCCCCCAACTAGTAATCTCTAGGTTTAAAAGATATGCACTGGAGTGAGAATTATCTCTTCTAACACCTGCACCCTGTTTGGTCTGCATCTGGCATCTTGTGACAGCAGGCAAGTAACTGAGTTGGATATCAAACCCCCTCTCCTGTTTTTTACATTCAAGGCACTATTGAGCAAAATGTATTAGCATCCAGATATTAAAAGAGCAAAGTAAAAACATCGACCAGAGCAAACTGACTTACTGACATAGTATTTTCCCAGATTGGCTTTTCATTTATGAATTCAGTGAATTAATTCCTGACCATACTTAATAGCCTAAATCATAAGCTATACTTGCAATCTGGAACTAAGGCCACTTACTGCTGAGATTTACTTACAGTCCATCTGCTTTATTCAGGAAACAAAGCTATTTTTTTTCCTCTTTTAGTTTTTTTAAAAGCCAAGCACAACAATAAGAAAGTCTCGATGCAAAAACTTTTTACCATTTTGTCATTCCAGTAAAGTAGAGGATGTTTAATGGCTTTGACATTTCAGATAGAAAATTTCTGAAGTCCTCCCAAATATATTATTTCAACCCATGACCTAGGAAATTCCCTTTTCATAAGTATTTATATAGTCTAAACACTGTTCACTCTCCACAGCTGTTGCACACTGTGATGTGCAATACTGCAGACTCACATGTGATCTATTTTAAGACAACTACTTCATGTGACACACATTCCCCAAAGAGAAGGATTGTGTCTGCATATAAAACATGAAAATAGTGAGATTAAAAATAAAGAGATGTGCTTTTAGTTACTGGGACGCACCATCACACAGAGGACATGTTTCCAATGGTTTCTCAGCATCTTCACACTTTGACAAGCTCAGATTATTGTTCCTTTAAATGTGATACGTTGTATTTGTCACTACCTTCTTACTGTGCAGAAAATTAATCCCCCTAAAAGGAACTGTCTTTTTTTCTTCAGGATTCTTGCTGGTTTTCACTTGCACTGGGATCCCCCTGTACAATGGGTGCACACTGACACCTACTGCTTAGCAAAGAGACAACCTTGAAGGGGATTCATACACACCACCCAATTTAGCTGGGTGAATTTGGATGGCTGTTTCTGTGCAGGTTCCTCTACAGAGAGGCGAAATGCTCCTCTGGGGGCCTCAGACCTGCCCAGCAGCCAGACAGGGTGAGCAGGGGCACCCAGCAGACTGGTGTCTATTTTCAGCCAGTGCTGATGTGACACAGGACATTAATGTACGTCACACAACGTAATCATGACTTGTAAAAGGGCCCAGCACTCCTGTGGGCCTCAGGAGCTCTTAGGGCATGTCCCACTAATGAGGAAGTGTCCAGTGGGGAAAGGGCCAAGCAAATTTCTGAGCAGGTGCGAAATCAACAAGATTTTTTCAGGTTCTTCAGAAAATTGACCTGAGAACAAATACAGTAAAACATCTTACCCAATATACTACAGGCTAAGAATACTTGATTTGCACTATATAAAGAGTTGTCTCAGATCACAACTGTTAAAATGAGAAACAGTCAGCTGTACTGAATACTGCCAACAGGATATTAGCACTTCAAGAGAAGAGAAGTACTAAACCAGGCAAAACTGTCCAAAGTCTTGCCCTGCACTCATGGGTATCTAATGCAATTTTGGGCATTGCTTGTGATGTCAGCTCTCATCCCAATTTCAGTTTAATGTTCTGCATGTTAACAAGGACGCTCCACACTACAAAGCTTTTGCTTTTTTCCCCTGTAATATCACTCTGGTTTATCTCAGGATGTATAATCATCAGGAAACACTTCTGAAACCATCCACATGACTAATGTCAAATCTAAAGCATATACGCCAACATGAAGCATGTCTGTAGGTTCCCGGTCTTCTAAAAACTCATTGCACACGTTGAGTAGAGTGTGCTTACAGGGAACTGCCATTGCCAGATGCTACTGCTTCATTACCTGAAACTGCACACTGTTTCTCAGTACTGATTACTCAGTACAGTTGGCATTCACAGTCTTATTACAGAATTATACAAGGAGCAGTGCTACAAATTTTTTAACAGTCTCAACTCAAAAAGGTTTTGGAACGTGAATGCCCTTCAGGCACAACTCCCTAAAACAATCAATCACCCAGCAAGGTTTTCTTCTTCTTTCAACAGTGCAGAAATCTCCTTGCCTGGTTATTGATCACAGCTGGGTCAACAAATTGCCTTACTAAGTAGTACAAGGAGGGAGAGGATAGCCCTGGTCAGCAGCAGGTGAATGGATTCAAACCACAGATCTCACAAACTCGTTAAGCCCACCTCATCCTTGCAATGCCCAACAAAAGAGGGCTCCAGCTACAAAATTTCTAATTTCCTGCCCAAATTTATTCATAGCCTGTTTGTACACATTTTCTCTTGCATCAGTATTGTTACTTAACATAAACAATCTTTCCTCTCTGTCTAAAATTCAGAGGAAATATGTGTACTCTGGTTCATTTCTTATGGTAAATAAGCCTTCCCCACTCTTTTTCCTCCATTTTGCAACAGGGTCTGCCCACTTCTTTAATCATCTTCACAAGCCTAATGCCACTTGAACATGAGTTACTGAAACTGTATGAGGCCTCATCTGACTCTTGTACAAGGGCATCCATACTTCCTCTAAGTATACTGAAAATACTTCACTTTATATATCCACGGTCATGTGATTACTTCAACTTGAATATTTTCCCCCCATGACTCCCTTCCATCCCTCCATGAACAAGCATGCCCACATCCTTTTTTTTCCTGGCATTTCCAAATGTGAGGAACTCCCCTTTCACGTCATGGATTTTCATTATTAGTCCTGAGATATATGACCTTATTACCTATGTTATTAATTTTAATCCTATATCTTTTATTTCACGCTTTTCTTTATATATCTATATCTATGTCAACCATCCTATATCTTATCTCACTGTCATACATCTTCTCCCAGAGGACACCCCTATCCCATTCACTCCTCCTAAATTTCTGCTATAAGCCCAAATCATAAGAGTGATTCCATTTCATTATGACAGTGACTATTAAAAAAATACCCCAAAAGTCCATGATGCTCAAGGAGCTCCACTAGCAATCTTCTCTCCTACCAGCAATACCTATGGGTCTCACCCCCTCCCTAGCCATCTTTAAGCTCTAATACTAATGCCCATTTTCTCCATACAGATGGCATGATATAGAGCATTTTGCTGACATCAGACAGATTAGGTATACTCCTTTTCTTCTCCTCTCCAGAAAGTCTTACAAAAAATAATGTGGTTGTACTGGTTATCACCTCTCTTGACAATCCTGTGTCACATTTTGACTCCTTTACCACTTAATCCCATATCATTAATGACTGCTTATTCCTGTACAGAGCAGCAGTGGTGATTAATCCTATACTTGGTCATGACTTCCCCAGTGTCTAAAGAAAAAAAACCCAAACAAATCCACAAACCTAAATCAGTGCCATTTTAAGAAATAGTGTACTGGTGACATTCTGACAGTTCTGACTTAAACTTAAGACCTTGAGCATTTGCCTTATTGTTAAAAGAAACATCCAGGGAAACACCTCTATTGCTAGCTGACACGGTATAGCACTAAAGAATAAAGTCTCTGGTTTGATTCTACCAAAATGCATTTATGGAGGGACACAACGCTCCTTCAGTCTAGCAAAAGCCAAGTATTATGCAAAGTTTGAAAGCTAAAGAGCTCTTGTTCCCATTTAATTAACCTGTTGTATAATTATGTATATGGAACTACTGTATCAGTGCAGCAGCAACCACTCTGTACATACACATTCATGATTCACTTGAAGGAGTACTTGAATGGTATTTCAAACTACGTGAGTGTGGCTGGTAGCAATACAAATAGATTTGACCATCAGACAGCTAAAGCAGACAGTCTCACCTTCCTTCTCCATAGTGTGAAATGCAATTCCTACATATGTCATGCACAGCTCTGGGGCAACAATTAGAACATTCGAAGCTGCACAGAAAAAACTGGCCACCCACTCAAGTTCTCAGTTGTTGAAGCACCATGCTGCCCAGCCAGCACCAGCTCTCCTGCCAAATTAAGTGCACTTGGCAACTGACCTCAGGAGTACACATTTCTGATGTGCAATAAATAGCAGCAAGACTTACAAGCTGTTAGCTTTATTTACAAGTAATTGTGTCTCAGCAATGTTACAAAAGATGCAAGCTTGGCATGGAGCCTTATGTTGCAAGGTGTGCTGCTCCCTCTCTGCTTCTACCAGCCATTTCTTCAGTTTCCAACTATGTGTTTATTCCTGACTGTTCCCTTCTGATTTGCAAGATATATTCCCATGGAAAGTCATCCCTTCATTCCAATGGACACACTCATTCTTTGTTCCCGATACTAATATGCCCACATCTCTATTTAAAATTTCCAAACTTGCTCCCTTCCTCTCAGAAATATCCTGTTTTGATACCAGTTTCCTCAGGTCCGTTCCTTGCTCCCCATCCCCTCAGCAATTCTGACAAGGACAGCTGAAGAGAATCTTCTTCCTGGATCATTTTCCATGAGACAGGATGAGGATTTAAACTGGGGAAAACTTGTGACAGGGGAATGTATGCAGCTACTAAACAGTCTCCCAAAGGAAAAGGCAGAACCTCCTCCGACAGTTTGGGGCTTTTGAAGCACAGTCTAGGCAACATCTGCACAAATACACTGCAGGGAATGATTGTGCATCAACAAGACCATGCAATGAGGCCAGTCCGTGAACAGTTCACTGACCCATATTTCTGCACAGTTTTAATGGAAGTCTCCATATTAAGGGTATGCATGAAATGCATATTTTCTGCAGTTTATGTTAGAAAAATTATGTAAGAAAAAACCCAAGCCACAAAACTGAATAGAAATATGTGCAAGAGAATTAACAAATTTAAGAGATCACTGTAAGAATTCCAAATATCACTGCTCTCACAAAAAGCACCACAGGGATTTATTTTTATTTGTTTAAACTCTGCAGAGATCAAAGAACCCAATTATAGTATCTGGCCCTTCTTCCTCTGCAGCCCTTCACTGTTAATTGCCCTGGCTCCTGTTCTTCCACTAAGTATAAATGAAAGCACTGGAATTGAGCCTGCTACTGAAGCAAGCAGAGCAAACTTTCACTGATGTCCACAGAAATAGGCCACTTCTACAAGCAATGACTTTGCCCTCCAGTTGGCAAAACAAGAAACACAATTTGTTCAAATGCAGTGCAAGCACCATTCCCTCCAGGAAAGCACACTGGGGACCCAGGCATTCTCCTGCTTTTCTGGGCTGCAGCAGAGGAGCAGTTGCTGCACGGGCTGCTGACTCACCTTCTGGTTCCTGGTTTCTTTCTGAGCAGCACATCCTGCCAGTTCCTCAAAGCTTGTGGCAAAAATCTCTCCTGTGCCCACAGATTATAAACTACCCATGACAGGCATCTAAGCTACATAATGAACTGAAGAAACGAGGAAATGAATGTCCATCTTCTAATTAAGAATTTAGAAGACTGCCATTAAACCCTGAGCCTCATCTCTAAATACAAAAAAATGTCAACAGTTTGTATCTCTGAAGACTCATTTATCCCACTAGCTGAACAATAATTATGAACTCAACATTAGTCTTCAGTTTGATTACAGTCTGTTAAACATTTCTGGCAAAACTCCCCACATTTAATCCCAATAAGAGTCAATCCCGCACAGAAAAAGAAATTAAAACTATTGAGTAAATACCTCACATAGAAGGGTGACATAGGCCGCTCATCTTCTTGGGAGCTAAAAACAAAACATATTTTTTAAAGTTAGTATGCCGCTCTCTCTTATATTTGCAGTTCAAGATATTCACCAGAGACAACAGAAGTGAAACAGTACACCTGTTACAGAGGTAACACTTAGTTATCTACCTTGTCCTCTGGTTGTACTCAGGAAAGAAAGCTTTAAATTACATTCCTTAAATCCTGAGAATCCAACTTATTTGTCAGTATCCACAAACGCAGTGTAACAGATCTCCTGCTAGACAGCCAGGAGTCACTCCAGCTCTGCAGCAGTGCAAGGACTATTCCCATAGCAACAATAAAGCATTTTGCCAGCAAAACCATCAGAGCCTTTCGCCGTCTGGTGTTCCAGAATTAAACAATCTGCCTATTAAAGCAAAATTTGAAAAAAACCCCCAAATGTCATCTTGAGAGACCAAAGAAATAACCATGAGTGTATGCATGACACTATGAATTCCACAGTTTTAGCACTCCTGTGGAAAACTGATTTGACTATGCTGAAACCTCCCTAGGCTTGAGATCTGGGGCTGCTATTGGCTGGTGTGGAACTCCCCTGACAAAACAGTGTTTCAGTGGCCAACTGACCTGGCCCAAACGTGACTACCTGGTGTGTGGCCGACCAGTTCACTGATTGAGCTCATCATGCCTGTGCTGGCACAAGGGTAAGAACGAGCTGCTGGGGTGCTGAAGCTTAAGGTGTGGTGGACTAATGGTTTAAGTCAATTTAAGACTGTGCTGCTTATAAGAAGGTGTTCAAATTAATTTCACTCAGTCATTCCAACCAGATAAATGGTTGGCCTTGCAGGGCATTTAACCCTTGTAACTCTCCAGAGCAGGATGCTCGCCTTCCTCCACACACCCAGGAAATGCCATTGAGGTCGATTCATCCCCAAAAGACTTTTAACTGGGTTCTCCGAACAGCACAGCAAGTTGGGCAGAAAGGCAAAAAAGACGGGAAGCTGCATAAATTACTTTAAACAAAAGCAGAAAGGATAACATCCCACAGGTGCTGGAAACCAAGCACTTCCCTGCTGATTTTCCGCTGTTCCAGCAGCCTGGGACTGTTCCAGCACTCAGCAATTTGCCACAGGTACCCAGCCACAGGTGCCAGGGCACTACCATGCTGTGAAGGCATCCATCGCTTTTGAACTTGTTCAGAGGATGAGAGAATATGGGAGAACGCTCTAGGTGAGGTGAGCTCAGCTTCAAACTCAAGTTGCTCAGGGGCTGTGATAGCCCTGGCACCCCAACCAGCTTCAACACGGGATCTGAAGTAGATCAAGCTTGAACAATTCTTGAAAAGCCAGCCTGAGTCCATTAATCCCTTGAACTTTGAAGGATTTTATTTATCAGTTTATAAAAGCTTCTCTAAGCACAGAATAAAGGGGAAAGGAACATCTCCATGGGTTTTGTAGCTAGGAGATCAAATACGCTCAGGTATCTTTTGCAGCTTCCACCAAAGCCAGCAGGAAGCTCCCACAGCAAGACAAGCTGAAACTGGCCTGCAGCCAGGCAAGCACCCTGCTCTCACACTGTATATAGCCAGAGACAGATTTCACTGTGGCTCATTTCGAACCCAGCCAATGTTATAACAGATCCATAAATACGAACGCCAAATTCATCCGGGGGGCAAGAGCACAAGACAGGAATCAAGGAGTCAGAAAGGCTGGGAAGGCGGACAGACATATAAGCAAGCCTGTGTGCCAGAAAAAAAAAATCACGGGGGTTTAATTCTGCATCATTTTGACCCCACTACAGTATGCAGAAATTCATAAAGAGACAACTACAGACACCTACAGGAAAAACCTTCCAGCATGTTGCACAGGAAGCCCAAAATACTGATTCAAGGGTAACACCACATACCATGGACCAGAAGGAAGAGAAGCTGCTTCTGAAATCAGCATGGTCTGTCAAAACTCGCATCCCCTCTGTAACATGACAGTGACTGGGCAGTTTTCAGCAGCTCACCAAGAATCTGGGAGCACAGCTGCTACTGGAAACTTTGCTGCCACTTCCACAAGCCCATCTTTAGCAGCTCGAACAAGTTGCAGTTGGCTACTGCTGCAGGGGCACTGAATGTTGCTGCTGCCCTTCTCTGAGACCAGGCCAGCACACAGAGCAGTGCAGAGCAGGCTGGCAGCACTTGCCTGCAGCAAGGTACGTAATGCAGCTGCCTGTGTGTGTACTGAGGCAAACATCACCTGTAGGGTCTTTGTGAGAAACTGCTACAGCTTTGAGACCGCCTGGAAAAAGTGAAGGGAAACATGGGAGTGCCCATCGTTGCCCTTCCCAGAAGACAACCTGCAACAAAGGCACAGGTAAGAACCTCTGCCAGGCAAAGGCTCCCTCCCCTGATGGCATGCACAGTCCCTTGGCTTGCATGCATAAGTTATCTCTTTATTTAGCACATACAGATATACTTTTTTTTTTTTTTAAAAAAAGTGTAAAGAAGCTACTTTAAACTCACAAAGTTGCTGGTAAAGTTTTTTGCTATGTTCAGTTCATTACATTAATAGCTGTACTTGTAATCTCAATGCAAACAAGTCCCAGTGGCGGACACAAAAATTGGAAAATGTTTTCTTATGTAGAGGAAAGTTTGCAGCGCCATCAAGATTTCTGTGCATGCGTGCAACTTCAAACGACAATACCAAATGCTGCTTTGTGTACAAGTGGCAGTTGTCAAAGCCACACCAAACATGCTTTCTTTTCCATCATAAAAATCCTTCATTTCAGGGTTTGTAATTAACTTCCGAGTCACAGAAGCACAATGATACTGAAAAAGCCCAAATAACTTTCTAATATTCATACTCCCACTAGTTGCTTTGACAGATCAGGTGGAGAAGTAGTATTCAGCAGGGACTATGAAACCTTCTATTTCCTTCCTTTACTTCCACAGCAAGTACAACTGCTGCTCCATAAGTTCAAGCAAGTTTTGTATCTGTACAAAAAAACCCCATTATCCACTCATACAAAGTAGCCGAGAAACAAATATTTTAAGAACATTTGCTGGGAATGGGGGAGAAAGAAGCTCTAGAGAAGCAGAAACTAAACACCAGTTTCATTTAGATCACCATGTTTCAAAATTTCACATGGTTGATAATAATTGTAGCTCTCTTATTCAATAGTGCTTTATAGTTTTCCAGATGGCAGGACTGATCAGTAGCTGCATCTGGGATGAAAAGCTCCAAGCTAACTAGTACGAAATCTAGACTTTTGAGAAAACCATTAACAATCTTCTAACTTTAAAAAGATCTCCTGCATCTGAATATCCATTTCCCCCCAAATCATTAAAAGCAATGTATCCCAAGCATCCTTCCCTAACTTCACACACCTTAGTCAACTCATCTGTGCAAGATGGAAGACATGAGCCATGTAAATTACAAACAGATTTAAACCATATTTCACAACCCCTCAAATCAGATGTGAGACCACCAAACCCTGCTGCAATCACTTAGCACACAAGGATTCTGTTTTGATTGAAATACTTTATGAAACAATGAATTATTTGTGTTGCAAGGTAATAAGCTGATGTGCTTATATTATACACACAAGCACAGATTAGTTTAATGAAATAAATGAAAATTGTGTGTGAGAGGTTTTAAACCTGTGTATACACAATCACATGGTTTTGGATATAAAAGTGACAGGCAAGCAAGCAAAAATGTACAAGATAGGAATCATAAACAATCATCAATTGATACTACACAATAAACAGGCTTGTTTTATTATAAATTGTTTTAAAACATTCCACACAGGACCCTTCGTCACTATCACTCACACTATGTTGATTAAAAAAACAACTGTTTACTTGTTTATTTAAAACACCTTGTACTGAAGGGTTTATTAGTATTGCTAGGGAGGTCTTTCTACCATGTATCCTTTCAAAAGAAAATGCTAGACCTCATTAAGATATGTTTAACATTTAACTGCACTATACTTGGGCTACATAATTCTTCTTTGGTTAAAGGGATATACAACCCTTCCAGAAAGAAAGGAAAGCTTAATACCTGGCACAGTGACCTGGCAGACCAAGTCAGCCATCCACAGTATGGAGGGGACAAGTCATTCTGATGTGCATCTCTTACACAGTCTAAATTTCTACCTTGCCCAGCAAAGAATTTATCCCTTTGGAAAGCAGGTTTATTAGTAAATTAGGTGTGGGCTTTTTTTTTTTTTTAATAGCCTCAAAGTTTTGTCCAGCTGTACACATGTTTTATCTCCAGAAGGCACTGAAGGGATGAATTGACTTTAAAAAAAAAAACAAACCCAGTTATTTATTCAACTATCACTGATTACCTGGCCAAGCTCAAAATACAGCAATCTCTTTCTTCTCAGACATATATACAGAGCTCCCCTAAGCCAAGGGATTAAACAGAAATTAATTGCTCTTTCATGCAATACTTGGGAGAGCAATTTCTCACGCTCCTAAAGGATACCTAAATATCTGATCACTTCCTTCTTGCTAAAAAACAAAACAAATACCAGCCAAACTGAAAAAACTTGTTCTCTTTATTTAATGGCTAAAGAAGTAATATTGTCATGTTTGTGACCTCCACTGAGCTAACAAAAAAGTTTGTCAGATTGGAAGGAACACAAGTATCACCCACCAGTTAGTTTAGCACATCTTAGGATTTTCAGGCACATGTATTTTACAGCATTTATGCAACGCATCCTTTCTGTCTCTAAAGAAGGAAATAAGAAAGCTTGAGTGAACTCTAACTGTTAAACGATAAATTTCCATTACAGAACCGCAGTTACCTTTTTTTGCCTCCCCCTTTTGCAACAGGAATGTTACAGGCAACCGTTCACCCACTGTATTCTCAAATACGCAATGATGGTTTTCCTTTTTTTTAATGTCTCATCTTGCCCTTCAGAAAGAGTAAGGGAGCTGCTGCTCAGTCTGTTCCAGAGCTGAAGCTGTAAAACACCCGTTTAGATGGAGAGTTCCCAATTTATTTACATTCATATGGGATACCCCCCTCGATGCCTGAACTTTCACCCCAGGTCAGAGGGTGGCTCAGGGCCCCTTCCCCTTGTTTATTTGCACTTAATTATCAGCAGTTCTTCCATCCTCACTTGCTGGCACTGGAACCTCCACTGTAAAGCTACTGCTGCTTTCCTACTCCACATCTCTTTTCAAAAGTTAAACGGGACATTTAGTTGATTAAATTAGAAAAATACAGGGTAGTTTGTTGGGTTTTTTTTGTTGTTTTGGTTGGTTTTTTTGTGGTTTTTTTTTTTTTTTTACAATCATGAAAATGTACTTTGATTCAAGTGTCAACATTTTGCACCAGAGATGAAGGGCCTAGACGCTGGCGGGGTCATGCTGCTCTGCCAAGGTCATGTTTTCCTAATGCCTTGCCATAGGCTCTATTTGTTCTGACCTCAAAAATTAGATAAAGAAATGGCTCGCTTTCTATTCCACCACAGATAGTCTGGACTTCAAAAGAAATTAATTATTTTACTGAGAATATGTTTTTCAGGCAATGAGATAGCTGCTTCTAATTTTAATGCAATCAAACAAAAATGCATTGAAAATTCAGTGGCGTCAAATTACTAATGCTATCAAAAGTTAATGCAGCTTTTGGGGGAGGAGAAGGAAGGCTAAGCTTGGGTGACTTGTTAAGACTTCAAAGTTATCTCCCTCTTGTTTTCTTCTCACCATTTAGAACCACTGTGCTACCTTGGATTAACAGACATGTCATTTTTGCAATTGCAGAGGATTTGAACAATATTATTTACTTATTCTGATATTCAACATTAACAACCTAAAAACAGCTTCAAGGAAACATCAATTTTGAGGCCACAGTACTGCTTTTTGCTGAATGTCTTGTCCTATTCACAATTTTTTCAGCACTTGTTTTTTTCCCCCCCAAATCATTTCCTCATAAAAGTTATTTCAAGCTTGCGACAAATGCAAGATTGAAACTGCTCATGAAAATTTACTGCATACTTATTTTCTCAATAGAGTGATTTACTCATAACGTGCTTCACAGCAGTGGGTAAAAGGTAATGTTTCTGTAAATGAGAAGTAGCAGGCAATATAAGCTTCTTCCTTCAAATAAAGCCTTCAAAACAGATTTCCTTCAAATAAATACTGAGGTATGTTATGCAAAAAAAGAAAGAATAACAACATCCTTGATGCAAGAGTAACTATAAATTTAATCTAACATGATAACACTGTGGTGATACAATGGCCATCATTAAAAGTCAGCACTTACCATCAGTTGTTGAGCAATGCCACCCTTGCTCTATACCCTTAATCAGAAGGGGAGGGAGGAGGAATGCACTATATAGTAACTGTCTAAGAAACAAATGCTTAACAGCATTTGGAAATAACTCTGTGAGAGTTATTTCCAAACATTTGCATTCTCCCTGAAGAGTAGTTTTTATAGCCAAAACCATAACACGTCGTTTCAGATATTTATCTCCAGTCTTCACAATAGTTACACTTAATATCTAACCATATTTACCACTGAAACCAAGTTAAGCTCATGCTTAAGTACCTGTGTAAGCTACTCGCCAAATGAGCCGCATGTCAAAAAACTAGGCAGACAACCCAGCTTCTTTATTCTGAACTCACATACTCCGTAAAATATCTCCAATAACTTGGGCGGGGGTGCATTGGTATTGGTTTAAATATTAATCTCCGAAGGATCACGCCATCTTCCCCAAAGTTGTTTCTTCAGCAGTGTTTTTACTAAAGGTCTCTCAACTAAGTCATGTCTTAAGCCTGCGAGATGACAGTGCACAGCAATGTAACTGCAGCGCTGTAGAAACGGACCTCTTTGTGGGAAGAGCTCCCTATTAGTCTTCCAAAAACATGAGCTTCTGTCTCCTGTTTTATCTGGCATTCAAAATACCAGTATTACTATTTCATAGAGACAAGCTGAGGTGAATAGGAACTATGGCACACATCTGAGGAGCACATGCTATTTCTGGGTCTGTTTTCCACAGCCAAGATTAAGGCATGAGCACTCAAGCCTAGAGTATGAGCCTTTTAATTTTAGGAAACACTAACATACAGCACAGCCATATACATTGAGAATATACTGCATTATCCACAGGCATAACTGCGCAGGCTGTGTGTGAGGGGACACCGAGACTGAGGCATGTCGCCTGAATGGAAAAAAAAAAAAAAAAATACACTGAAGCCATTTTGCACACCTCCTCCCACTTCAAAGCAACATCAGGGAAGTACAGGCTATCCCATGGCAAGCTGAAATGAACTGAACTTCTTGCTGATTAAATGCCATGATGAGTGAGAGACTGATTTTCCATTTATATTAACATATCTGAATCTACAGGAGCCCTTGACAGCATAATTTTGTATAATTATTTTCTACTCACTATCCTCCTGGATTGCAAATATGTTTATCTTTTATAAAATGACGTCAATGTTAAACAGCTTGCTTTTGTTGTTTTACTTCTTAAACTAGTTGGGGCTTATTATGAAAGACAGGGCAGTGTCTTTTCTTCTACTTGTGGTTTGGCAATAGTCCTCACTAGGATAAAACTAGAAAATGGGTCAGAAAGAGGCGGAATGCATGTATCAGCCAAAGTCTCACCTCTTCTCAGAATTTAACAGTGTGAAGTTGCATAATGCACACATACCTGTTGCATTATAATGGTGAAGAACTGTTACTAGGTAACCAGCGATTTCGATTTCGGAATTGTTTGTTAAAAGCTTGCATGCTTCAAATAAAGGTATCTGAAGAGCCCAGTTTTTAGGTAAATATTCGTATTTTCTTGCTTAATCAGGTGGACACCCTGGAGGCAAACACCACAGAAAATTTCCACATCAATTTCCTCTTTTAGTCCAAGCCCCCCCCGCCCACCCAGTGGTACCCAGGAAGAGCTTCCACAGGCTCCTACACCCATCACATCACAGCTGTGACACGACAGGGTACTCTCAGCTGTGGGTCAAATGTGAGCCTGGAAGGCCAAAAATTCACATAGCATTTTGTAATAGGCTATGACTATGACTTGAGGAAGATCAGAACCACAGGTTTGAATTTCTCTTCATTCTTCCACCAGAAAAAAACACCCAAACCCAAAACAAACAAACAAACAAAAAATCAGATACAAGTTCTCTCCACCCTCAGAGAACATATTTCACTTCACATACATATTCGAGAACATACTTTACTAGGGCTTGTCAAGCACTCCCAGTACCTTGGAGAGAAAGTGATAACAAAGTCCAAAGGATCAGACTTATTTACGCTACAACTTTACACACACAAACACTCACTAATCTGTTAAAGAGAACACAGCAGTCATTCAAAAAAAAGAAGAAAGTGCAGTGGAATACAAATGGTGTTCTCAGGCTAAAATACTGGGTATTTGTGAAAGACCCCAAGCAAACAAACCAATAAGGTAAATCAAACAACTCCCAATGATGACTGCAAGCGAGACAGCCCATGCAGAAAACTGCTGCTGTACAGGTAAGAAACAGATCAGTGACACTCCCTACTTCTGCCAGATATGCTTTATAAATATATTTATGATGGCTTCATTCTTCCTCTGCCTTGATTCGATTCAGCAAAGAGCAAAGCAAGAGAGGCCACCGATCACAAATGAGGCCCAAGTGTGTACCTGCCTTTCTTATCTCCTACGGAAACTGGCAGATATGATTGGCAAAGGTGGCCGCCACAGGTTTCAGCTTTGCACAGCTTTTGTTAAATCTGCAATAGACTGCGATAGAATAAATTAATTAAAACATACATTAACAGCGTTAGTAATGCTCTAACTAGGAATCTAGGTTATTAAAGTAAGCTAATGCTATTCAGCAAAGTTCTTAGCCTATTAGCAATAGGAGAGACAATTACTGTCTCTGGATAGGTTGTTGGAAAATCGGTAATGCAACCTGTGTGACATTCACAGGTGCCTTTTACAGTGCTTGGGCAATATAGTACCTATTGCACACTTGGCCTTCCACCTCTTCCTGTGCAACGAAATATAACCCTGACAATCCCCATTGTCACTCCCTCGCAGCAGGCCACCACATCCCATCATGCGCCATTCCACAGACATCTATATATAGAATAAAATCACACTGTATAGTACATATGGCTCTATGCAAGCACATTATACAATTTTTAGGAAGACAGACTCACAGCTTACAGATACCTTGGTAGATAAAACACTTTGCTGCTCTAGCGACAAATGCTATTTAAATGTCACAGCTTCTTAAATGGGGCCTTTCTCCCTCTCCCAAGTTTTGCACACCAGTCACACAGAGATGCACAGCCCCATGGCAGGGGCAGCACGGCCAGCTTGTGGCCCACAGAGAGCACAGAGCGGGGCACCTGCAGGAAATGGGCAGGAGGGAGTTCACCCACCCAGGAAGGGAATCAAGTGCGATTACTACTGGCAGTTCATTCCCTTTCTTGAGAGAGGACTACGGATGCTCTTGGTTTGGGAAGTGCCCCGCACCGCAGCACCTGGAGGTTGCCACTAGTCTGCTTTAGAGCCACCAACAGGAATCGTGCACTGCAAGCTGCCCATGCCCTCAGCTGGAACAGCAGCATCAGCCTGTCCACCTCACAGGAACCACAAGCATACTGCTACTCGCACTGGTACTAACTACTGCCAGGCATCACCTTTCCTGAAGCTGACAAAAAAATGCTCAAAGCCAGCAAGAACCTCTTCTGCAGCAAAACTCTGCACTAAGAAGGGAGGAGAAAGTGTTCCAAGAATAGGAAAATAAAGGTGCAACCTGGAGGATGCCGCTTGTAAAGGGATCTGGGAGTCTGTGCTTGTCTGCCCCTAGGTCCAAAGAAAATTAGGTGCTGAAAATACAGTATACACATACTAAAAATAGATCAAGGAGGTGGAAAAGAAGCCAGAATTTTATGAATCGTTTTTTTTAACTGAAAAACTCAAAACAATTCTGTACCATGCTCAAGGCTTAATGGGAGTTAGAAGAAAAAGCTTCACTTTTGAAGTGCAGAGTGCATTTCTAACTGATCAAGAGTTAATCCTTGCAACAACAAAAAACAAAGAGCCTAATTAGAGCTACCCTGTGAAACCTATCTTCCCCTGGAGTGAACAGTCAAGAGCACAATAACAACCACTTGTTCTGCTGCTACCACAGTCAGATCCTCGGGAACACAAAAAGGTTAAAAATATTATGTGAGACTGGTCCTTCAAATAGGAATGATGCACTATGACTACTTCTTTAAGACATTCAAACTGCATTTCTGCTTCTCTGCAGTCATCAACATGGAACCCCGCGACCGCATTTCTGCAAAAGAGACTTCCTCCACCTCTATCTGCAGAGGACCCTGCGCTTTATCAAGACAGTAACAGTGTAGGCAGCAATTTCAGTTACTATTTTATTGTGTCCAAGTAAGCAGCAACTCTGCCGCTTCTGCTGAAACAGCACCACCACAGTGCTGAAATGGCACGCTAAATGACTTATTTACTGGTTTGTAGATTACATAAAGATTGATATCCAGCCCGTTCGAATAAGGCTAGAGGAGGTATGAACCTCTTAATTTTGAGAGCTGAAAGAGCAATACAAAAAAATTTAAAAATTAATGACTCGGTAGGAGGACTGTGTACACTCCCCGCCCCCCGCAGAGGGTCTGTGCCCTGCCATTTCAAAAGCCTGGCTGCAGTTCTCCCTGCCATACCGTGGCAGGAGCACATGCCAGCACAGGTACGCACTCCCAGCTGGTGCTGAAGGGAGGTGTGTCTCCACACCCTGGAAACGAAACAGCCCTTTTCCTCCGAAAACTAAACCTCTCGCCCATGCTGCTGCAAAGGCAGACCACGCTGGGTGTGTAAGCAGACAAGCTATAGGTGGGGTGTGTGCACAGGGGCAAGCCGGGCCGGGCTCCCTTTACCGCATTACGGCCGCTGCCGCAGTGAAGCGCCGGGGGAAAGGTTTGCTGGGGCGCAGGGAGCCGTCAGCCCACCTCCGCTGCCCGGGAGGGGATGGCCCCGGAGCACCTAAATCCCTGCAAACCTCTGAGCTGCTCCCACCCGGCGGCACGCTCACCGCCACGAGAGGGCTGCGTGGATTTCGGGGCGCCACATCGAGCCGCCCTGCCCCCGCCCCGCAAGAGGAAGCCAGAGATCTCCCCCACCCTCAGATCCCCGTTAATAAATGGACTTGTTACACCGCCCGGGCAGCCGGCCCAGAGCGGCGCTGCCCTTCCCGGCAGGGCCGGAGCCCCGGCTCCCCCCGTGCCCCAGGGCCGCCCGGCGTAAGCCCCGCGCTGCGTTTTGGGCCGGGGTCAGCCCTGGCCGGACACGTACCTCTGCAGGGGCATGACTTCGCAAGCCATGCTGGCCATGGGGCCGCCGCTCGCCCAGCCAGCAGCCAGCCAGCCAGCCGCCCGCCTCTCCGCTCTGCTTCCCTTCCCTTCCCTTCCCTTCCCTCTCCTCTCCTCTCGCCGCGCCCGCAGCGCCGCCAGCCAGCGCCTCGCCGCGGGGGGCCGGCGGCCCGGCCCGGCCCGGCCCCGGGGAGGGGCGAAGGGGCCGCCAGCCCCGGGTTGGCGGCTGACGGCGACCCGCCCCGCCCCGCCGCCGAGGGTCCGGGCCCGGCCCGGCCCCCTCTCGCTGCCAGCGGGGGGCGAGGTACCCCCGCCCCGGCCCCGGCCCCGGCCCCGGCCCCGGCCCCGGGCGGTACAGGTTAACCCAAAGAGGTTTATGATGTCCCGTTGGTCCTGGACCTGCAAGAAATGCCACAAGCTGAGGGCTAATTACTACAGGCTACCTAACAAACACACCCCACAAGGTCTTCTGTATCCCTTTTAGGAACTATAACACACCCCCCTCCTTCCTAAATGTCACCCAGGGTGCTCAGTGTAGTCACCCACAGCTTCCCTTCCCACGGCCGCGCTGCATCCTCTCCGGGGCGGGTTGGGTGCCCACGGGCAGGGTGCTCGGCAGGCACCCAGCCCACCCCGAACTCCACCATACCATCGCCGGGCTACTGCCCCTCGGCAAGCTGCACTGGGCCACACCACTGCCTACACATGCCCTCACCACATATAGGTGTCTATAGGTGCTGGCACAACTGGTCCATTGAACTTACCATCCCTTTGCGTTGCAGTAGATGCTACTGGCGTTCAGAGCGTTTGTGCCATAGTTGGCCAACCGATTTGGACACACAGCAAAGAAGAGCATATAAGAACTCTTCCCTTAACATTTGAAATGAAGAGGTAAGTGTTGCAGAAGCCAAATTTATTTGTACTGATGTTCCCCGTGGGTCATCTGCAAGCACTCCTGCTTATACATCTGTTAGCTGCTCACCAACTACTGCTCTGAAACAATGAATGCCACCATTTTATTTGGTGGAAATTCGGGACTGGAAGAGCGCTAACAGAAGAACCCCACACAACAGGTGTGCCACTTCCCGGGATGTGGCAGCCTTGGAAAACAAACAGTACAAAATCCCTAAGAAGGTCTTGCACTGAAACATTTGATGGCTGAAGGAGCATACCCAAAAGTTTTATTTTTCACCTTTGCACGTCCTCTGCCCAGAACACCTAAGGAATTGCCTTCAACCTTGCTCAACACTGAACAGAAACACTTCTGCTGCTGCCCTACCTGTGAACGATGTTACCACATTGCACACTTTTTGTGACGGGGAAGGGGACAATCTCAAACTGATAAAGGGGCATAAGGGAATAGGTCCCTTCAACATTTTAGGTGGTAAAAGCCTAATGGCTAATTCTGGCACAGTTGGACATGCCAATCTTCAAAAATTCAAGTCAATATTAAAAGCACCATCACCTTTAACCCCAGTGAGGACTGGCACTGGTCTGGGAGAAAGCTGTGGCAAGAACTTAGTACCTCTATGTTTAAGATTTCCATGCAGATGTAGATCATACGAATTAAACACGAGCCACATCAGCTTTCTGGAGAAGCAGCAGACACTCAGAGGTTAGCAGAAGTGTATCAGACATTTCACAGGGACGCCTAACAGATCCTGACATTTCCCAGCAGGAGGCAGGGGAGTTTTCTGCCAAAAAAAAAGGGGCAGTGGGCAGCTGCAGCGTCAGAAAGCGGTGGCATGAAGTAGAGATGCAGAGGTCAATTGAGAAGTGGCTCCGCTTCAGTAAGCTGAACTGTTTAATATTTGCTCCTGTCAGCAGGCTGACTGGAAGAAGTGCATTAGTAATGCTTCTGCCCGTTGCCTCAGCACAAGCCTGTTCTGCTGCGCCACAGTCACGCCAGGCACAGCACAGGGCCCCTTTTTAGGAAAGTCAGCAATGCTGATAAAGCATTCTGCCATCACGGATCTGGGCTGCTCTTATCTGTGGCAATTAAATGAGTATCTTGATGACTTCCTGTTAAATTAAATGCGCTGTATGTGCGCTTAAGCAACTAAAACCATGAGAGAAAGATTTTACTCTGATACATAAAACTGCTTCAGTATAAAACAAAAGCACCTTGTATGGTTTCACAATTCAACAATAAATCAAACTGCCTCTTCATGGCCAGTCTTTTTTTTATACACACACAATTATTTGTAGTTTATTACACTTCTATAAACTGAGCGTTACCATCAGGATGCCAATAAAAAAAATAATTTTCCACATTTAACTAAGGACCCATCTACATAGGGAAGGAGTCAGGGTTCTCCAGAGCAGCTTGCTGAATAAACAGAAATGGAATAACTCAAATAGCTGCTGTACTCTGAATGTATACTCCAGCTATTTTGTTGTAACTTCCATGGGACTTGCCTGGATAAATGAGCTTAAAAGTACTAAGATCCTCAACAAAGAATTCACTAACAAAAAGAGATGCTGTAATAACCAGAAAGATTAATTTATAAATTAGCATCAGTGAAGAAGGTTTGTTCATGGCATCATGCTAAAATCAACCAGATGCATTGGAAGAACATTAAAGTTGCCCAGGGCTCCCTGTGACATCAGCACCTTCAGATCCACCTTTTGTTTCTGTTCTCTTCTTTTGGAGTCCCCTTAATGGGGTATCAGTTTTCTCCCCTCCTTCCTCATCTGCCTCTTTAACATTGCCAAAAAACATCACAACTGTGAAGAGGTACCCTAGCTGACGTTTCCCGGCACACCCATGGGCATACAACTTCAACAGCCATTAAAAGGAAGGGGATTGAAGATGAAAAATTCAGCTGGGGGACTTTTGCTAGCATGGCTCGTTTCCCAAGTTTTTAACCATTTCTGGAGCAGCTGCAGATATTGCAGTAAGAGATTTTAACATGGAGAAATGTCAAAGAGAGTGAAATTTAAAACAGTAACTTGGGGCACAGTGGCCAACCGTCGGTAAGAACAGTAGTACCTGCTACTCAAACAGGGGGAAATCGCCCCACGGTGCACGTCACCTTACTTCAGTTTGCATCACCTCAGTGGGCCCTCTGAATATCTCACCCTGCTAAACGAGCACACAACTCCTTAATTCTTCACCTCCCCTGTTCATGGGTATGGACCACAAGCAATGTATTTGTGGCACAAACTAGGCAGGCAAAAGCTGCCAGAAAACTGCAGTCTTATCTCCAAACAAATCCACTTCCTTCTCACGAATGTTCACGTTAAAGCCAACTTGCTACTTGACAGAGGCAGGAATTCCTACACCCCCCACCCCCCCACCCCCCCCCTTATGCCCTTTTTAACTTGCGCAATTCAAACTGGGTTATCACATATAAAACCTGTGATTATACAACATTTTGTTTTGGATTTGTTTGTACTTGTTGATTTCTTCTCCCATGTTAAACATGGAAAACAAAATCTCTTCTGTAAGTGTCATACAATTCTTGTATTCCTATTGCTCATAAAGGCCAAACTCATCTGTTGGTAGCAACAATGCACCTCAGTGACTATGGCACCACCAAACATACAGAGGGTGGGGAAAAAAAGCCCTCTCTCAGGACCGGCGCAGCATCCTCTCCACTGACTGTGTGCTCCTCAGTGTATTGCAAACACTTCAGGAAAATAGACAACAAGTAACAACAAAAATGATAAAGCCCCCTAAAATACCAACACATATTACTACACTTCAGCATGTATGCCAAGGCAACACCTGGGTTCAAACTATTTGATTTGCAAATTTTTTACTGAGATTCAACAAATGAAAAAAGACACTGGCTGGAACTAAATGTGAATAATCACTTTTCTCCACCACCATCGACATTTAAAGAATGAACACACGTTTGGAAAGGAAGTCTCCTGTCAATCATCACTACAGAAGTGCTTTCTCCTCTTTCTTTCCTTTTCATACTTAGCTGCACACCAAATAATTTCCTCAGCATATAAACCAACAAGAGACGAGGATCTGTGAACAGCACCAGAGGATATGAGATATATGTGATCTAGATAATGGATTTTATGAGGATGTGGCTGTGTCTGCCTCCTGAAAAGCAGTTATCCCTTGCTTCACTGCACTGTCGTACACAAATAAGATACTATTTTTTTAAAACAGCTCTTGCCTGATCTGATAAAATCTGAGGATTTTTAAGATGCTGGAGTTCTGCTCAATACCATCAATGTATTCCCACAATGTTTACTAAGTTACGCAATAATTTCCCCCTGGCAGAAACATGAAATGCAAAGCAAAGATATCATCAGACTGAAAATTAAAGAACATACCTTTCAAAATACCACCAATACAAAATTTAAAATGCCATTTTAATGTATGTGTAATACATGCATTGATACATGCATTTTTCTCTTTAGAGTATCTGTGCATATAAACATCCGCAATTATAAATGATAAATAGCCTGTAAAATCTCCTGCAGGCCAGAAGATTTGTGTACACGCATAAAATAAGCAAGTCACAAGTAAAAAGAAACCATATTTGGAAACTGTAGCCCTTCATGTCCACACAAAGCAGACATGATTAAATAGGTCCTGTCCAACAGAGCACAAAGGGGAAGAAAGAGCAACTAATATGCCAAAACCGTAATTTAGTAAAAGAGGAATCCTCAGAAAGTGGGTAAGTACTAACAGTGACTTTCCAAGGCTGGTACTCAGCCCTGTTATCACTTAATGCTTTTATCAATGATCTGAAAGGAAATGTAAAATAACACTGGTGGTTCTTTTTGTATATTGTTTGCAAGCCATCATTAGAAGTTTCAGTATAGCCATATAAGAGTCAAATCTGGGAACTATATGCAGGATGAGGGGGATACGATATCATGCAAGATCAGCACTTCTATAGAAGCCCTGAGTGACTGTGTAGCTAAAGAAACTAACATTGTCCTCGGAGGCATCAGCATGGATATTCCATGGAAAAGGTGTGTTATGTCTGTATTTCCTACTGGGGTGGTTGCCACAGAAGACTGATCAGTTCAGGAATTCCCATTCTCAAGCAAGTTGTGAAAAACTGAAGAGTGATCAGAGACAACCCATGAAAGGAGCACAAGAACTAAACCCCACACGTTTAGTGCTTTCCAAAGAAAACAGCCTATGCATGCAGGAAACATTAATATTTGACCTAGTACTCACAAGCTTAACAAGATGCAATAGCTGGGAGTCAAAGAAAGACAAATTATGATTAAAAATGAGACATTTTTAAATGGTGAGGATAACTAACTACTGACACAATTCATCAAAGATGATGGTGAATTTTTAACGTTCTTACAACTTATGGTTGCCTCTGTTTAGGAACACCAAGCCTTACATAAACTGCTCAGATGTAATTTGTGGAATTTTCTTACTCATTCTCTTAACTAATACTCCTCTTGTCCAAAAGAGAAGCAGGTTGCTATCAGCTGACTTCATTTTACCCCTTTTATATTTTGCACTGGCCTAGGAATACAAGTATTGTTGGCATATCTGTGGGGAATATACTGGTTTTTGCACTGTAGCTCTTCTGTTCCTTCCTGCAACTTGGAGTCCAAATTACCTTTTAAACAAAGCTAGTTAAAATCTGTTAAGGAGGAAACATATTCCAGAATTGTTCCTTAAACTTGCTGGGACACGAGAAAAGTAAGCACCAAGCTGAAAGCTTCTCAGAGCTTCAGGTTGTCAGAGTTCCTGATCTCAGCCAACAGATAAGCATGCAAGCACATTTCCCATCGAGAGGGACACCCCAAGCTCCTAGGAGACCTGGATTAGCTGCTGTGGCTGCTCTTCATTAAGCAGCAGTGTCCTTTGCCTCCACTGCCACACCCGCTTGTCAGCCGCTTTAACTTGTTCCAAAGGACTCTCGCCCCATGGGATAGCCCAGAAATTATTTCTTGGCCTCCCTCCTGGAGAAGGGGGAGGATTGGGAGTAGGTTCCTAAAGGGTTTTCTGGGAAAGCATCAAGTAATGAATGGTTGTGCCAGCTAATCTGCTGTGGGAACAGGGTAAAGCATGCTGTGCAACAGGTCACTAGGTGCTTCATTTGCACCAGTTAGTTCAAGTGCCAGAGCATGGGAGAGCAAGCAAACAAGAAAGAGTCTGGTCATGTACAAGCTATTTTCAAAGCAGGTTTTTTCCAAAACTCTGCTAATCTAATAACATTCCTAAATATTAATGTTTAACAAAATTTCTCCCACTCCTCTAAACACTTATGTTTATAAAACAGTCTGCACAAAGGCCCTTTAAAAATTTAGCTGTTTCAGACCAATGAAAATGCTTGCCATAGAAAACACTGAAGAAAAAGCATTCATTTATCAGCAAAAGGATTCAAAAAATTTTTAAATGAGCCCTTGGTACTCCCTGCATTGTTTATATTCCCTACCAAAAATGTCACTGGTTTCACACTTTCCCACCTTCCAAAAACATCTTTCCAATCCTCTGCAAAATTACCATCCTTTGAACACCATGCCTCTGCATCCACCATGTTTCCTGCTTTCTAAAGCATCTTCAAGTGAAGTGCCTGCAGTTCACCTTTAGCCTTACAAAAATAACAACCGTATCAGAAAGGGCTGAGCAAAGCTAAGGAACAGGTCACACCATTCATGTTTGGTGCACGCGGCTTTTTACTCCACTGAAAGATAAACTGCCATCCGTGTTGGCAAGGGAGGCAGTCTGGCAGAGTCACCCTCCAGAAAAACCCTCTAGAAATAGCTCCTCTTCTTCAGCTAATGACGTGACTGAAAGGAGTCCTCCTCCCTTTGCACAAGTGCCCCAGGCGGCCGGCCTGGCTCCCAGGAGAGGTGGTTGGAAAAGATGACTTGGCAGGAGAGACTGACTCTGGCTGGGAGGCACTAAGAGAAGAGTGAGCTGGGTGAGAGTAACTCCATCTCTCTGCCTAGAGCTGGAAGATGCACGTGCCACAGAAGCAAGGGAGATCCTGGCTAAAAGACAACCCTGAGTAGATCTATTAAAACCTGACTGTATTTGACCAAAGCACAGCCCTCTCAGGCCAGTCCCAGGGCTTTTTCCTGCACCCAGCTGTGTGTACATCAAGAAACACAAATTATTGTTTATGCGCAGATAGGTACAAGGATGCTGGACTCAATCAGTGCAGCTCACTGCTGTGCCCCTCATTTGCAACATAAGCTTTGAGTCTAACCACCCTATACGTGTCCAGGCTGCGGAAACATGCTCCTGTCCTGCTGCAGGCCAGTCTGAGCAATGTTAGGAGTGGCACAAGTGGATACTGAAGGGAAACAAAAGTTAAGCATAAGCCTATGCCCTATGCTTAGTTACCTGGAACATTCAGAACAACAAGAGAAAGGTCTGTAAGCTTACAACTTCCCAACCCACCTTCACAGTCCTGGGAAAAATCCAAGTATTTCTACCCAAGGGGTATAAATCCAGCAAAAGCTAACAACAGTTTAGAGGAAAACTTATTTTCTGTGATGCATAGTAGCCCTCTCAGAATGCTGGTCACTTGACTTTCTTGCAATTTTACACTTTCTGAAGCTTCAGGGTGGTTTTTTTTGAAGGAAACATCTATAAATTTTATAAAACATGGTGCACTGTTAGCAGTGCTCCCCAGAGAGTAATCATTTCATGGTGGTTAGGTGGTTCCTAACCATAATGCAGGACAATAAAAATGTTATTTTATTAGATATTAATCCCTCCCTACATGACTCAAACTTTCTGAATGCAGAGAGCTTGGAGACTGTGAAAGGGCCTGAGGAATTCATGGTGGAATCTCTTGTTTCCAGGAGTCCTGTCAAAGTCTTAATGACTGGAAGTCATTAACATCTAAATGGCCTTTAGTAATTTCTTTGCAATTACCTAGTGGCTTCTCTTTGCAGTCATCCCCCGTGCAAATACACTTCTTGCAACAGATGCAGGATGAAAAGGAAAGCTTTGGTACAGAAACGGAACAGAAATCTTCACACTTTCTAACTGCAACCTTCTAAGGCCAGGAGGAAGGCACTGAGCCAGTGTGAGAAAGTGCAATTTGTAGACAAGCAGTCAGCTCAGGATCACATTCCTCACAACAGATAAAATGATCTCTCATGGCCACCGACCGTGAAAGAGGAGGATTTTACAACACTGAAACAGCTCAGAGACAGATGCAAGCAAAGTGACAAGAGCAGTGAGTGACAACTCTGTCCTACCACCCCCAGCCTCTTCTTATTAGACAGCCAGCTGATCACTTTGATTAAAAATATACATGTGTGTCATGGGAAGTCACAGCTGAACTCTTATCAACCTACACTGCAACGTGCTGAACACAACGTCCAAATGCACAGTTCTTTCAGCTGAACCGGGAAATTGCAGCAGCAAACAAGCCTGGCTGAGAACTCGGTGACCTCTGCCCGCTGATCTTCCTGAGGACTGCCTGCAGGACGTGGGCCCAGGTCCCCTCTGGGAAGCTGCACAGGAAGGAGTACCTCACAGCTTCAGGTGGTAGAAAACTGCTTGCTCTGCAAAGCTACCGGAAACAAGGCATGCTATGCTGAACCTCCTCAGCTGAACAAAGCACCAGGCACTTCAGGAGACAGGCTAAGGAAGCTACAGGAGAGGGAACTACTTGCTTACTGCAGTAAAAATAAGTCACAGTGCAGAGGCTCTGCCTCTTCCCTAGTTGCTAGTAAGACAGGTTAGTGATGGGTGTCTTGGCATTTGCAGACACAAATATTAAAAGCACAAAGATTTCCAAGGCTGGCTTAAATTCCTTATTATCCATGGTGTATTCTCCCATAAGAGGTCACCGATCCTTTTGTTTGAAAATGACTTCAAAATTGGCACAATTTTGTTTGCACCTTATTTCCTACAGCAAAAACTATTATCTGACCCAGCTAGTATCAGAAAGCCACCAGCCTCATGAGATGAAGGGACTTCCTCCTCACAGTAAAAGCTGATACAAAAAAAAAGAACAAGAGGACAAAATAAAGAATCCTTGTAGCTGAGAGGGCATGCCTGAGATACAGAAGGGGAGTCAGTTTTTTTCAGCTTGATTACTCAATTGCTGTGAACTTTCTTAGTCCCTTTCTGGTTTCTAAGGCTGCTGGATGCTGTCCCAGGAAACAGGAAAAGCTAATATACTTGGCTCATGGACTGAAAGAACTTTTGTTTCCATATGCACATTATGGCATTAAAGTGCTGCTTTCTACATCTAAGAGTCATCAGATCTTTGTTTCATTTATGATTCTTGTTGCTCCACTTCCGTGGCACAGGTCAGGGCATCAGATTCAAAATGTTCTCCATCCCACAAGACATAATTTGTCACCAGGTCAATCCTGCATAGAGGGGCAAAGATAAGCTGGCTAGAGGTAAATTGGAAGGTTAGAACAGTGTAAGGGACAAAGCCTAATCTAAAGGAGTAACCTGTGCAGGGTGGAAGAGAGAGGGCAAATACTTGGAAAAGTAAACTGAAATCCACCCAGGTGACTTGCATGGAAAAAATCTACATAATTACATGTTTCTGTGACTGCCATTACATCTTGGCTATAGATAGGGGAGAAGAACCCAGGAAGAGCTGATACCACACCCTGACTCGCCATTCACAGTCACCTACCTGGGAGAGACACATAAATCACATGTCTTTGTGGCTGTGTTTTTAGAAAACGGAATGCTTTTCTTAACAACTCATTATGCAAGGCAGTTCCTACTGCCAGCATCTCACAATGCAAGAAAGAAGGGAATTGATTGCATAGGAGGGTGGAGACAAATGTACTCTCAAAGTTAAATGAGTCAGCTTGGAAAAACTAACTCAACACAACCTAAAGAGACAAAGTGACAAACAGAAACAATACCTTACAGAAAAAGTCCTCTCTGAGGGCTCAGAGCAGGGCCCACCAGAGGCTGCTGCTGAACCATGCAGATGGCAACCGCCCACATCACCTCCCCACCGACCTCTTCCTAGACCAGTTCTCCCTTCTTGAGCAGTTTTCTCGAAGAATCCACGCCTGTCAGAGGGCAGCCCTGCTGGCTGCAATCCCTTCTGTAAACCTGGCAGCAAGGCTCCTCAGTGATAAGGCAAATTACTACTTTGGATAGGGACTGAATGTACTGGCACGACAGACTTCAAAAACAAAAAAACCCCAAACCTAAACAAAAATAGTCAGCTAAGCAAACAACACCAGCCCCCCTGTTTGATTTGTTCTGGCAACAACAGGCACCCAAGTTCTTATCACGTGCCAGAGAATAATGGTAAATTTTGGCTTGCCTTGGTTTTAAACCACAGCTGCTAAAAGGAAAGCCAACAAATAGGGAAACTGTTTATAGTAAGCACAAACTTCTCAGTGTACAAATACATGTGTTTTCATACCTCAACAATTAACAGCAAGAACATGCAGTGCCATTAAGAAGAGGGTGCAGCAGTGTACATTAACCCACCCCTTATTTTAGGGAGGCTACTACAGCATGTGATCCCTTTATTTGCAGGACATAGACCAGATACAAGGATCTTTGTGAACAAAAGGTTGATATAAACAAACCTTCTCTTTGAGAACATGCACATGTTAGAAGGGCAGCACGGGGTATCTGTGCTGGCAAATCTCATTGCAGCTGTGACTGCAGCCACAAACAGAGATTTATGATCTTTGGCACACAAAGACATGGCTAGAAAGTACTGGAGAAGGCGGCTTGCTTACTGAACAACTGCTGTGATTGGTCTAAGCTTTGGCTCTCAAGAACTGCACAATGTTTTCCACAAAGTTTGGCTGCCATATACACACCCATTCCCCAGCACCTAACCAGTACTAGCAAGGAAGGGTACCCAGTCGCACTCCTCTGATATTTCCACCTAGGGAACACACACAGAGCCTAACAGCACCCCAGACAGCAGGGTGCCTTCCCACTGAGGGATCCTCCTTCAAAACAGTATGAGGACTGCAAAAAGATGCAGCTCCAGCAAGTGCTAGAATAGCCACTGACAGCAAAGCCTATTTCAGCACCCTTTCCCAGGCAAAAGATCCAGGATGGTGACAATCATGCACTCCTGAGCCAGCATCAGGAAAGACATTTCTGTTCACCATCAACAATCCCCTGCCTCACATTTTGGCTGCAGGAAGTGTTTTCCTTCCTCCCTGAAGGCTATTCCTTTTCTTTGCTTGTATATGAAGTTTAGCATGAAAGGCTAAGCACACTGCTTGCAAGAAGCCCTCCCTACCTTTGCATCCACTTAAATCTTAGTATATCCTATTCCTGAAGTCCGTTTGAATCTGTTATTTGAAGCACTTAAGTTTTAGCACCTCTAGGCACATCCAAAATCACTCCAGTTCCTACTGCAGTTATGTATGCTCCTTCTGAACCAGAGTTTTCAGCAGACTTTTTCCTTTTGGATAGCAGAAAGAAAGAGGGACCTAAACAGGGACTCTGAGCTTCACAGAGTTGCAAGCCCACCCTAGCCCCCCTCTCACTGAGGGTCTGGTAAGGCCCCGGGAGCCCTGTTCCCTCCTGCCTATACCCTAGTCCCAAAGCTGCTGCCTCCCCTGGCTCCCGAGGTCTGCAGTGTGGGTCTTATGGCTCTCAACCAGGTAAAGATAAAGTATGTGTGTGGTTCCCAGGGTCTGGAGGTTTGTCTGCCCTGCTCTGAAGCTCTGCACAGAAGCTCTTGCAAAAATGAGATAAGCCTCACAGAAACACATAATGGGCTGCATATTGCCTGCAGACTTACAACCTTCTTTCAGAGGACCAGTCTCTTCTCTCCTGTCCCTTCCTTTCTTTCTCCACTGTTTTGGGATTTACTCGAAGACTGCATTACAGGTATGTTTTTCTGCTACTGCATAATTAGCAGTTTGCCCTTGGCACACAGCTATAATAATGAGGCAATTTTCAAGAGAACACATACGTTATGTACTACTGGGAATTATGGGTACATATAGTTAATCCACCTATTTTGGTCAGAAAAAAGAACATACCAACTTTACGAATACCATTTTCTTAAGATAACAGTTGTGAACAGAAGGTGATACAGATTTTATGCTCTGCAATATGTTTTGACTGCAACTGATATTTCACATATTTCAGATGACAGCAGCACCTTCCAAAAATTCCTGAGATGAGGAATATCATACCTTTAAGCAGGCATAACATGTCTTTCAATATTTAAAAAGCTGGTAAGCCGCCATTCTAGAAGACATAGTCACAACTGTAGCTGCTACTTAATACACCAATCTTCATTTTAAGGTCAACTGTATGAAGACATACTGAGAGGTATTTTAAATAGTATCAAAAATTACCAAGCAACCAGAAGTCTCTCATTTTCTCCCTGAAGACCTCTGCTCTAGTGTCAAATGAAACTAACTGAAAATTTATTAAAGGTTACAGTCCTTGCTGGGGGCAGGGGGGGGGGGGGCTTACGGGCTTGGTGTGTGTGGTTAATTCTTCACTGTTACACCTGTGAGCCTGCTAAAGGTGGAGTTCTGCATCTGCCATTCTGTGTAGCCCTTCATCCTCTTCTAATCCACCCATATCATGGCATCTGAGCATGGAACGGGAACAAACCACAGGCGTTTTCATGAAACAGCAAATGATTATCATTGCCAAGAACAACCTTTATTCTTTTCTAACAAAGATCATACGATAACTGAGCAGATACACTCATTTCACTAAAATGTACCTGATAATTACATATAATTAATGATAACATTTATTTAAGAACTGTTAGTACCTTGTGACATAAAACACCCAATAAGAATAGCAGTGTGTTTGCAAAGCACTTCATAGTCTAGGTCAGATGCCAGAGTCCTTCTGCTGAAAAAGGTGAAAACTCCTAATGTAGCCCTGCACTGAGGTAATAACTCACTGTGAGCTTTGATTACACAGGAGCGACCCAAGGCTGTCAAAACCATGTTTAAAACCACTCCTGATATATCAGAGCACTACATTAATGCCAGGGAATTGGGGTTTCTGACTGTTGCACAGAGAGATGTCCCTCAAGTGTGCTAGGTCTGCTAGAGACCTCTCTCCCCTCTTCCTCTTCGGGGTGGTCCAGGCCCTCCTCTCCATCCTGTCCTGCCCAACAACCTGCCATCCTGGAGCTGGGTAGAAAACAATAAGAGCTACCTACTCCTCCTTCAGCAGCAGCAGTAGATCATTGACAGAAAAGTACTGGAAGCTAACAGCATTGCAGATACTCAACCCAATTAGGTAAATATGTACAGAAGTATCATACAGGACAGAAAACTAGGGCATTCTTGAACAAAATGGGATTACAAAAGAATTAATTTCTACAGCTTATTAATTTCCCAGATAAAATTAAGAGATGCAGACATCTTTCACCTCAAGGTCTGAGCATAGAGATTAGGCTTCTGCTTAATTACAAACACATCTCATTATTTCGTGTTTAATGTCCTGTGCCAGTATTGGCCCAACTGCCCCATGCTTCAACAGTACTCTTCTAAGGAATTACATATTGATGGGAAAGTATGAATTCTTACAGCAAACAATTACGTCTTTTGGGGAATGTTCTCCTAAAAGAGTCATAATGTTTTGGGGCACCTCATGAAGTATGTCAGTCACACATACCTTCCCAGGTAGGAGACTCAGCAGTCCTTTGTTTCAACTCTCAAGCACCTGACTTCCCTTTATACCTTGCAACATGTAGTGGAGTGCAGGCATGGGCATGCTCTCTGCCAAGCTCCAGCATACCAATGCAAGAGGCCGTAACTTCTGACCCAGCCCCACCTGCTTGGCCCTGTCTGGTTGGTAGAACTGTACTGCTTCTCAGTTTTGCCAGCTGACCTGCTTTGGTAATTGTTTCCTAACTCATCTCAGTCAAAAGGAGCTAGATTAATGAAGACGTGTAAACAAACCTGATGTCTTCTGGCTGCAGGAGTTCTGGGGGCAGGCTTGCGGACAGTAAACCACACAGCTGACACAGATAGAAGTTAAAAAGCATGTGTGCCCACAAGGGCTAGAAACTGGATTTGACATCTATGCTTCACCACCATCATTATGATTCAAAATCTGGTATTAGTGCATAATTTCCTAACTTGTCCCACAATTATTATGAATCAAAATCTGGTGTAAGTGCATAATTTGCTAACTTGTCTCGTAAGCCAAGTGCTGTCTGTCTGTCTGAGCTAGTGCTGAGAATAGCACCCATCTCCTGCTTACACAGTGAAGTCACTCAGTTACGTGTCTGGCAGCACTGCCTCCGTTTTGTGTTCTGGTTGGTATGTAGAGACACTGCGGTGTCATGTTTCATGACATGTAAATAGCACTATTTCCCACATAAAGCCAACCCCATATTTCAGTAGCATACACTAATTTCCCACCGTAACCTGAATTCTTCACATGCTGCACTAGACGCAAGAAGAAAGGGAATGACAGACTCAATTCAATATCCTGAGACAACTAAAAGATACCGGTTCAGTCTGATGTTCAGGGAAGGACTTTACAAGAAATCAAATTGCCCATTACCTGTTCACCTCATTGGCAAAATGCCAGCAATTGCAACTCAAGATAATCTTTTATTTAGATACTCTTATAGATGCTCTAGACAGATAGACTTTTATAGATAAATTCAGTTAGATACTTTTATAGATACTTTATTCTCTGTCTTGTCTGAAAAACAACTAGTACTATCATCATTCCTGCCAGAAAGACAAAACCCCTCAAAAGCTGCTTCCTTTTTGGACTGAGAATGGGAATAAAGTCAGACATCTATTAAGACTTAAACTGGGCAGATCAAATACGCTTAATTACTCGGAGGAGACACCTTACATTTCAGTCGCATCTTGTGCTCAGTGTAATTTCTAGTGCCTGATCTTCATAGAATCATAGAATACCTGGTTGGGAGGGATCTCAAGGATCATCTGGTCCAACCTTTCTGTGTGAAAGCACGGCCTAGACAAGATGGCCCAGCACATTGTCCAGCTGAATCTTAAAAGTGTCCAATGTGGGGGAATCTACCACTTCCCTGGGGAGATTATTCTAGTGGCTGATTGTTCTCATTGTGAAAAATTTTCCTCTTGTGTCCAATTGGAATCTCTCCAGCTAACTTGTACCCATTACCCCTCATCTTTTCCATGTGAAAAGGGAGTCTCCATCTTTGTACCCACCCTTTAAATACTGGGACACAGTGATAAGGTCTCTCCTAAGCCTTCTCTTCTCAAGGCTGAACAAACCCAATTCTCTCAGCCTTTCCTCACATGTCAGGCTTCCCAGTCCTTTGATCTTTGTGGCCCTCCTCTGGACCCTCTCCAGCCTGTCCACGTCTTTTTTTGTATAGCAGGGACCAAAACTGACCACAGTATTCCAGGTGTGGATTGACAAGCACTGAGTAGAGTGGGATGATGACATCTTTATCTCTGCTGGTGATGCCCTTGTTGATGAAGCCCAGCATCCTGTTAGCTTTCTTTGCCGCTGCAGCACAGACTAAAGAGTGTGCTGTTCCATACTGAGCTTGTTGTCCACCAGGACTCCCAGGTCCCTTTCCACAGAGCTGCTCCCCAGCCAGGTAGATCCCAGCCTGTGCTGCACTCCTGGATTATGTTTTCCCAGGTGCAAGACCTTAAACTTGTCCTTGCTGAACTTCATAGGGTTCTTGCTAGCCCACTCTTCCAGCCTATCCAGGTCTTCCCGGAGGGTGGCTCTCCCTTCCAAAGTGTCCACTTCCCCACATCAGCAAACTTCATCAGGGCACACTGGATCCCATCATCCAGATCACTTCTGAAGATATTAAACAGCATTGTGCCCAATATCGATCCCTGGGGGACCCCACTTGTGACAGGTTGCCAGTTTGAAAAGGAGTTATTTGCCACCACCCTCTGGGTGAGGCCTGTCAGCCAGTTCCCCACCCACCACACAGACCACTTCTCTAGACCATAATACACCAGTTTCTCTAGGAGGAGGCTGTGGGGAACCGTATTGAAAGCCTTGGAGAAATCCAGGTAGACAATGTCCACAGCTTGCCCACATCAACCGAGCAGGTTACTTTGTCACAGAAGTCAATCAGGTTTGTCAAGCATGATTTGCCTTTGGTGAATCCCTCCTGGCTTTTCCCAATCATGTGCTTCATTTGACTTGTGACAGCCCCCAGGAGAATTTGTTCCATAACTTTTCCAGGGATTGAAGTAAGACTCATGAGCCTATAATTTCCTGGATCCTGCTTTAAGCCCTTCTTGTAGATGGGGGTGATATTAGCCTTCTTTCAGTTTTCTGGGACACCCCTTGATCTCCACGACTTCTGAGAGATTATGGAGAGTGGTCTCACAACAACATCAGCCAGCTCTCTTGACACCCCGTCGTGGTTTCAGCCTGCAGGGCAACGGAGTACCATGCAACACTTCACTCACCCCTTCCCCCCCTAGAACTGGGAAGGAGAAAATGAATCAAAAGGCTCAGGAATCGGGATAAGGACGAGGAGGGGTGGCTCACCCATTACAGTCACAGGCGAAAGACAGGCTCGTTAGGGGAAGAAAAAGAACATCACTTTAATTCAAAACACTAACAAGGACAACACTTAATGGAAAGAATGGGACAGTGAGAAGCATTACCATATCTTAAAAACACATCCCCCCACCCCTTCCTTCTTCTTGGGCTGAGTTTTGTTCCCGATATCTCTACCTCCTCTCCCCAGCCATGCAGGGGCAGGGGATGGGGGGGTGCAGTCAGTTCGCCCCTTCTTCCTTCTCAGGGACAGGGGGAGCACTGTTCTGCATTCTTTCCCCTGCTCCATGTGGCTCTCTTCTCATGGGAGTCAGTCTTCCATGAACTTTCTCTGTTATGAGTTCTTCCCACAGGCTGCAGCTGTTCCCATGCTGCTCCGGCGTGACTCACCCCCATGCGTTGCAGTCATCCCAGTGCTGAACTACAACAGTGGGGCTGCCTTCTCTCCTCAGAGTCCCAGCCTAGCGCAGCTGCCTGCTCTGGTGTGGGGTCCTCCACAGGCCGCAGGTTGGCCTCTGCTCCACTGTGGACCTCCATGAGTGGCAAGGAGGGTGGCCCTGCTGTCTCACCATGGGATACAGGAGAGCTTTCTGCTCCAGCACACCTCACCCCCTTCCTCGTCCTTCCTTCCACTGACCTTGGTGTTCACATAGGTGTCCTTCTCCTAACATCTCCTCACAAGTCCCCACCCCCTCTCAGGTTTCCCTTCTTAAATACATTATCACAGAGGCGCGGCCACCATTGCTAATTGGCTCAGCCTTGGCGCAGAGGTGGGTCTGACTTGAGATGGGGGAGCTTTCGATAAACTTCTCACAGGAAGCCACCGCTATAGCCCCCTTCCCTGCTATCAAAAACCCCACCACACAAATGCAGCACACACCCTCAGGTGGATAATGACAGGGCCCATCGATTTGTAGGGGTCAAGCTCCTGCAATAGTTCACATACAAACTCTTCCTTCACTGATGGTAAGTCTATGTTTGCACTGACCTGGATTTTTGTTCCCAAGGCCGGGGGCCCAACAGTGTTGGTAAAGACAGAGGTGAAGAAAGTGTTGAGAACCTCTGCCTCTGCAGTGGTTTTGGTGACTAATTCAACTCTCCTGTTTGACAGTGGGCCAATATTTTCCTTCTGTTTCTGCTTGTTGTTTACGTACTTAAAGAACCCTTTCTTGTAGTTTTTGACATCTCTGGCCAATTTCAATTCCAGCTGAGCTTTTGCTTTTCTAACTGCATCATCACTGCACACCCTGGCAATGCCCTTGTAGTTCTCAACGGGTATTCATTCAGTTTTCCATCTCTGGTATGCTTCTCTCTTGGTTTTGAGCAGACTCAGAAGCTCACAGTTAAGCCAAGGAGGTCTCTTGCTCTACCTACTTCCCTTACCTTTAAAGGGGATGAACTGTTTTTGAGCTTCCAGGAGAGCATTCTTGAAAAAACTCCCAGCACTTGCTAGCTCCTTTATCCTCCATGGAAGCTTCCCACGTAATCCCTCCCAAGTGAACTTGGAGCGAGCTGAAGTTTGCTTTTTTAAAATTTAAAACTTTTGTCTTAGTACTAATCTTCAGCATGCTCAGCAGGATCCCAGACTCCATAATACTGTGATCACTGCAGCCAAGGCTATCACTAACCAAGATATCACAAACCAGGTTTTCTTGGTTTGTGAGTAGCAAGTCCAGCAGTGCCTCATTCCTGGTTGGCACATCTAACATTCGTATGAAGAAGCAGTCTTAGATCAGTCCTGTCCATCTGCACTCCTTCACCAAGCAGGTCACTTTCATATGCTTGAAAATTTGTATTGGAAAGGCAAACTAAAGCACACAGCTGGCTTTGTAAGGAACCTGCTGGAATGTGTGGCTTCAACAGGGATACACACATTAATTTGCCTTACACCCCAGCATACTGACTTTCTAAGTGTCAATGCAAAAAAAGTGTTCAAAATGCTCAGAGCTGGAGGTGCAGGTACAGAACAAACAAAAAGACAAAAAAAGGAGCACTAACCTGGAGAAAAATGCATCATTGTTAATGAAGGAGATCTCATCTGTTAAATCCATCTCCTTCCAACATGAACCACCATCTGTTAATCGGAAGCTGACCTGAGGTATTCCATCTGACTGGCCTGGTTGTGGCACTAGGCACGTTTGGCTGGATCTTTCCACTGTGGACTTTGTCATCTACAGAAGCAAAGAGAGAGAAAAATAAAATGTGAAAGGAAAAAAGGGCAGAGCAGCCTTTTCAGATAATCTGTAACAGAAAGACATTCTGTACCAGTGTACAAACAGCAAAGAATATGACAAGGTGCAAAATAATAATATAAAATACATATAAATCAACCATTCTGCTTGATAAAGATTACTTAAAGAAAAATAAAGATGTGTCTATTGAAAGAACAGGGGCAAGAGTGAAATTAAAAAAAGGAAGGTAAGAAAAGTTATTTTCTGTGTCACAGAAGACAAACTAAAAAATTTCCCATTGAATTTGCTTCTTGACACAACTGGAGAAACAGATGGTAAAAGCAATTATACACCTCTTCTCATCGCCCTCCCCCATCCTTTTTAATGGCAATTGATGTCAACACGTGCCCTGGAAGGAAATTTCTCAGGCCATGAATGTTCTGGATTGGCATTCTTTGCCGAGGCAGCCAGGACACAGAGTTAGAAGCTGGGCTCCCTAAATCCAAGACAAAGTTTCCAAGCACCACTAAACCCATCTAGAGGAAGGCCAGGGCTCTTGCTCTCACCCTTCAGCAGAAGTGTACAGAACATAAGAGACAGTGCTGTGTCACATGGGTGTTCAGTATCAGGTGGCATATAAAGGATGCTTAGGGGAGAAGGAGAGCAAGTTCGGAAGTCTGCGCCTCATGCACTGCCCCAACTTTTGGCAGTCTGTGGTTTAGGGCTCTTTTTGACTTTGAGGTTGCACCTGGTTCTCTGTTTAACAGCAAACATTGAACCTAACCTTTGTGATTACGTTCCATTTTCTCTTGTGTTCACTTCTATCTTTAGCCTTTGCAAGACTACCGCTGGGAGTTTCACAACATTGTTACACACTGATTAAAATAAAAACAAGAAGTACTTCTATTTTTGATATGGTGACAGAAAATCTTTCCCTTATTTTGAATTATGAGAATTTGCAAATAATTGTTCCTTACACCTTCCCCATATCATTCTTGACTTTATACTTCAGTAGTAGTCTCTAATCAGACAGAAAAATCCCAGTTTATATAGTCTCGTATTTAACAGAAGTCATTCTGATACATTTAATCCTTTTTGCTGTTCTTCTTTACACCTTTTCCACCTTCTACTAAGTTCTTTTTGAAATGTAGCCAGAACTGCAAGCAGCATTAGATATGTAGGCAGATTTAGTAGTGGCTTCTTATCAAAACCCAACTTTTTATTTGTTACTGAGCTGACAGCTTTGTAATGCTTCTGCAGTATCAAGATCTCTTTTCTGAAAACAATAGCTAATTTGGAGCTCATCAGCATACACATTTATACAATTTGTGGTTTTTTTGTGGACCTTTGTTAGCATATAGTGACGGAAATTCAACTAACCCTTTTTTCACCCTATACAGAGTAAATTAGGAGCCTTCTGTAAGTCCCTGTAGCCAGCTTTTAGTTTTTCCTACCTTGAATAATTTTCTATTATCAGCGCATTCAGTCTCTTTCTGGTTCATTACTGAAGCGGTTGAATAGCACAAATGCCAACAAAGATCCTTTTCTCCAGCTGGAGGAGACCATTGTCTCTCAGGGACAGTGTCATCTCTCACCATGGCCTTTTGGTGCTACTTTACCACCACCTCCTAGAGCTCATGCCATGCACACCAGAAAAGCTCTTCACTAGAGTAACAAGAAATGGTGACTATACATATGCACAAACCTTTAAACTAAAACAGTTCCTACACTGTCCCATGAGCATTTTACAGAAGCACATGTAGGTGTAAGCAAAGCAGGCAACTTTTATGATGTACCACATATGGCAGCAGTGATCGAAGTCTGGAAAACAGCAGGAAGACAATCTTTCCACCCCTACCATACCATGTGCATCCTGATTTTAAGAACACATTTAACAAAGCTAAATAATTTTGCTACCAGGTACTGCATTTGTAGAATCTGCCTTACCCAGCAAGAAGCTCTAGGAAACTGGCAATGTCTGGCAAACAACATGTATCAGATTCTGTGCAAATTGTTTATGAACTTTACACTAATTTACAGAAGCTCCTTATACTGGAGAATTCCATAAAAAAACCTGTTTATTATACTGGTGCTCTGAAAGGAAAAATAAGAGTTTTGGTAGTCTGCAATTCTTCTCGCTTTCTGGTGCTAAAAGATCACTTGGATGCAGGCACTTCCAACAAATGGCATTACAATCACATACGAGCTCTGCAGGAAAATTGTGTCTGAAAGATCAGATTCAAATTTAGGATTACCACTGCCTTTTTAGGGCACTTCAAAATCATTAAGAAGTGGAAGGAACCATTGTTTTCCACCCCCTGTTGCAGTTGATCTATAAGCTAGTATTCTGATAGCTTTGGAAAACAGTATCATAGCATTGTAGTTATTTCTTTACAATATAGTCTACAAGTAATGGCAACTAATATCTGAATTCAACTTAAATTTACTTTCTTTCTGTGCCAAACTGATTTCAGTTGCATTAGTATAAAAATATGTGTAGAAAAAAGCATTCCTTGAACTTATATGTATTAAAAGCTAAATAAACTTTTTCATTTAAGCAATGTGTCTTTAATCCTTATTAACAATAGGAAGGAACAATATTCAGTATCTCAT